>NC_135176.1:21251035-22564785 GCF_041146795.1 Maylandia zebra | reverse complement strand
CAGCGCAAGCCAGCAAGACAGAAGCTAAGGTCGTTGCAACATGGCAACTGCCTCAACGCTACCCGAAATTGAACCTCCCCCACCCTCATTCAGATGTGGCGTTTGGAACTATCTTAGTTCTCATGTGAATAGGGTTGCCAACCGTCCCTTAAAATACGGAATCGTCCCGTATTTCGAAACAAAAGTACACGTCCCGTATTGAGCTAATAAGGGACGCACTTTGTCCCGTAATACAGTGAGAATCAAAAGTAGTCTATAACTTTTAATGGAATTAACGGTTTGTTTGAAAACATAATTCCCAGCCCCTCTCCTGCTTTGTGACCAATGAGCTGACAGCACACTTACGAGTATGACAATTCAGATTACCGCTCATCTCATTGGTCAAGGAAAGGTCGCTTACGGAGAAAATACCGGAAGACAACAGATGACCACAACAAGAAGCATGGCCAACAGGGAAACAAACGCCGACACTGCGGTGCAAGTCTCGGACGACAGTACACCTAAAGCTGGGCAAACACTGTGCGATTTTTTCAGTCACGTTATTCAGCTCCTGCTCAAACTGCACGATTGACTCGCAGGGGTTAGAAGTTAGTAGGTCACGATGCAGGTCTCACACTATACCGCCCGATGCTCTGATGCGACCTGAGTGCTCACACTGTGCCTCCATAAAATGAAGGTTATAACAGAAAATCTGTCGCGCTCTCTCTCTCCGTCTTTCACTCACACAGACACACCACCACCATCAACTTTGCTAAATTGCTAATGAAAAACATTGATCGGGCAGCTGTGATTGAGCAGCAATGTAAATCCAACTATTTTCACGGTTATGTGCCTCCATTGCTTGTGTCCAGATCACACGCTGCACAGCCGTGCTGCTCCGTCTTTTACACCAACGTTTACGTGTTTGCGCGCGAGCAGTGTGAGCGGCTGTGGTGACACCCTCACGAGCGATTGATGATCGGGAGCTGGTCGTGAGGTGTTAATCACTTCTCGTTACCCCACGTATACTACACGACGCACGATGAAGGCCAAAATCGGTCCGATCACTCAAAAATCGGCTCAAAATGGGCCTAAAACCGCACAGTGTAAGCCCAGCGTTAGAGCAGCAATGTTTGTTCAGAGAAAGGGAAAAATGGGAAAAGGAAAACACCTGGCTGGAAAAAGTTAATATGGGCATGTGCAGTGAATATCAGCGCTATGTGGCCAGAAGTGTGATAATATAACTTATTTTGTGTAATAAACAACTGTAAGGATAGATGATTACAACAAATTGATGACTAATACATAAAAGTAATACATAGATGAATAATGATGATGAGTTAAGATGCGTAATCATGGGAACAAGCGGGTTTACAAACAGGAGCAGCTGATTAGCATTAAGCCAATTGTACTAAATGCACTAAATGTGCACTGTTACAAGAATGTTTTTCTTTCTATTATTTTAAGTTAAGCAGGACAGAGTTCTTTTAAAGAAAGATTTACTTATATTCTCAAAAGTTAAGCATGACAGGCTTCTGTTTAAGAAGGAGACCTGTTTTATTGTGTTAATGTTGTCATTTTGAGCTAAAAAATAAATGGCTAAATGATCATTTGTTTCACATGTGTTCATATCACAAAGAATACACATCTACTTAAATCAAATTCAAGTCAAATGGTTAAAAAAATAATTTCACACACAAAAAAAGAGCTAGAAAATTCACCACACTGGGAAGGGTGAAGACAACTGGGCCGCCCGGCCCTGGCCACGAGGTGTCCCTTATTTATTTTTCAGGGAGTTGGCAACCCTACATGTGAAGTATGACCCTGATGGTAAGCGCGTCATGGACAAAAGTAAAACAGTATGTCGGATGTGCCATGCAATGCTCAATTGGTGGGAACTAGTGCGTTAGCGCAGTTAGCTTGTTAACGTGGAGATTTGCCGCGTTATGGCGTTAATGTCATTTTAACGAGATTAACGCTGACAGCACTAGTGGGAACACAACAAATATGACTGCACATTTATGCTGACATCATCCTAGTGCAAAGACAAGTGGAAGCAGACAAAAACAACAAGCACGCATGCTACAAACTTTACCCGAGTCATTTAAACAGCCGTTAGCACATGATTCTCCTTATGGGGACCTGATATGTTTAATATGCTGCTGAGAATATACCCCAGAAGAAGGGTATAGTATAGCTTTTATTTTGGAAAGAGCCATTTCTCTGTAATAAACTCTCTTTTCCAAAGATGAGTGATTTCTCAATCAGATAGATTTATTTTTTTATTACTTTGTTGTTTCAGCAACATTAAATTTAAAAACTGTACTTTTGAGTTAAAATATATATTTATAATTTTAATAAATGACAAATTAAAAAGGCATGAACACTTTTTTGTATCGAAAAAATATCGAACCGTGACACCAAAGTATCGAACCGAGCCGTGAATTTTGTGTATCGTTGCGACTTAATAAATATATATATATATATATATATATATATATCACATAATCTCTGTGCCACTGCCCTTCAGAGACAGCATAAAAGTATTATTGAAACATTTGTGTATTGTTGCACCCCTAATAAATATATACACACACCCAGTACGCCCCTGCGGGCGGTTTATCCTTCAAGCTCGTTGTCCTCTACCAGAGGCCTGGGAGCTTGAGGGTCCTGCGCAGTATCTTAGCTGTTCCCAGGACTGCGCTTTTCTGGACAGAGATCTCCGATGTTATTCCCGGGATCTGCTGGAGCCACTCGCCTAGCTTGGGAGTCACCGCACCTAGTGCTCCGATTACCACGGGGACCACCGTTACCTTCACCCTCCACATCCTCTCAAGCTCTTCTCTGAGCCCTTGGTATTTCTCCAGCTTCTCGTGTTCCTTCTTCCTGATATTGCTGTCATTCGGAACCGCTACATCGATCACTACGGCCGTCTTCTTCTGTTTGTCTACCACCACTATGTCCGGTTGGTTAGCCACCACCATTTTGTCCGTCTGTATCTGGAAGTCCCACAGGATCTTAGGTCGGTCATTCTCCACCACCCTTGGGGGCATCTCCCATTTTGACCTCGGGACTTCCAGGTTATACTCGGCACAGATGTTCCTGTACACTATGCCGGCCACTTGGTTATGGCGTTCCATGTATGCCTTGCCTGCTAGCATCTTGCACCCTGCTGTTATCTGCTGTTATGTGCTGGATTGTCTCAGGGGCATCTTTACACAGCCTGCACCTGGGGTCTTGCCTGGTGTGATAGACCCCATATATACAGTGGGGCAAAAAAGTATTTAGTCAGCCACCGATTGTGCAAGTTCCCCCACCTAAAATGATGACAGAGGTCAGTAATTTGCACCAGAGGTACACTTCAACTGTGAGAGACAGAATGTGAAAAAAAAATCCATGAATCCACATGGTAGGATTTGTAAAGAATTTATTCGTAAATCAGGGTGGAAAATAAGTATTTGGTCAATAACAAAAATACAACTCAATACTTTGTAACATAACCTTTGTTGGCAATAACAGAGGTCAAAGTTTACTATAGGTCTTTACCAGGTTTGCACACACAGTAGCTGGTATTTTGGCCCATTCCTCCATGCAGATCTTCTCGAGAGCAGTGATGTTTTGGGGCTGTCGCCGAGCAACACGGACTTTCAACTCCCGCCACAGATTTTCTATGGGGTTGAGGTCTGGAGACTAGCTAGGCCACTCCAGGACTTTCAAATGCTTCTTACGGAGCCACTCCTTTGTTGCCCGGGCGGTGTGTTTTGGACCATTGTCATGTTGGAAGACCCAGCCTCGTTTCATCTTCAAAGTTCTCACTGATGGAAGGAGGTTTTGGCTCAAAATCTCACGATACATGGCCCCATTCATTCTGTCCTTAACACGGATCAGTCGTCCTGTCCCCTTGGCAGAAAAACAGCCCCATAGCATGATGTTTCCACCCCCATGCTTCACAGTAGGTATGGTGTTCTTGGGATGCAACTCAGTATTCTTCTTCCTCCAAACACGACGAGTTGAGTTTATACCAAAAAGTTCTACTTTGGTTTCATCTGACCACATGACATTCTCCCAATCCTCTGCTGTATCATCCATGTGCTCTCTGGCAAACTTCAGACGGGCCTGGACATGCACTGGCTTCAGCAGCGGAACACGTCTGGCACTGCGGGATTTGATTCCCTGCCGTTGTAGTGTGTTACTGATGGTGACCTTTGTTACTTTGGTCCCAGCTCTCTGCAGGTCATTCACCAGGTCCCCCCGTGTGGTTCTGGGATCTTTGCTCACCGTTCTCATGATCATTTTGACCCCACGGGATGAGATCTTGCGTGGAGCCCCAGATCGAGGGAGATTATCAGTGGTCTTGTATGTCTTCCATTTTCTGATGATTGCTCCCACAGTTGATTTTTTCACACCAAGCTGCTTGCCTATTGTAGATTCACTCTTCCCAGTCTGGTGCAGGTCTACAATACTTTTCCTGGTGTCCTTCGAAAGCTCTTTGGTCTTGGCCATGGCGGAGTTTGGAGTCTGACTGTTTGAGGCTGTGGACAGGTGTCTTTTATACAGATGATGAGTTCAAACAGGTGCCATTCATACAGGTAACGAGTGGGGGACAGAAAAGCTTCTTACAGAAGACGTTACAGGTCTGTGAGAGCCAGAGATTTTCCTTGTTTGAGGTGACCAAATACTTATTTTCCACCCTGATTTACAAATAAATTCTTTACAAATCCTACCATGTGGATTCATGGATTTTTTTTTCACATTCTGTCTCTCACAGTTGAAGTGTACCTCTGGTGCAAATTACTGACCTCTGTCATCATTTTAAGTGGGGGAACTTGCACAATCGGCGGCTGACTAAATACTTTTTTGCCCCACTGTATATATATAAAATGAGAACTGAGTAAAGACTTGCACATTACTGTACGTACTAACTCTGTTGAGTTTCTGGAGACTAATAAATGTTTGTGGTATAAGTTAGATTTCACATACTGTCTGTGTCACCACAGTATTGGTATTAGCAAATACAAATTACAGACCCTGTCTGTCACTCACATAGTGAGTCATGTAAGAAGTGATGGTGTAGAAAATGAAGTAAGAGGAGAAACGAAACCTGATGGACATCATCAAGGTCACAATGTTGCACAATCAGGGAGCTAAGCTGCAGATCTTAATGTAAATGCAGAAACAATTAAAATGCAGATCACAAGCTGGGGAGGCTTTGGGAAATGAGGCGTTTTGCCAAGACACACTCTAATAAATTCTATGTACAACCTCATTGCAGCCTGCTGCCTCTCTGCAAACTCAAGCAGCTTCTATGGGCTGAAAACATAGTTTGTCCATTCTAAGTGCTTAGACAGACGGTCCATTAGTCTGCTTTAACATTAATCTCCATCACAGCACTCCCACTATCTTTCTTCTCCTCCCACAATCCATTGTTCCCAAAATGAAACTGCTCGCAACATTTTAGTGGATTGATTGGGACTCACTACAACCATCTAAAAAATTGAGGTTTGACCTACTGATAATCCATCTCTGTAAATAGAAAATGAACTAAAATATAAAGTAGCCTGATCGACTGTCTCCCTCCCTATCCCTTCCTTACACATCTTTACCTGCAGTTTCTATATACACTATGCTCACTCTAAATATATCCAGTTATCTCTATGTCTTTAAACTGGAAAACGCCAATATGCATTTCCCTACAAACCTAAACATCCTATTCAGTATTTAATTTACATGAGTTATAAACAGAAAGATCTGACCTCCACCATACTTCGATGTGGCATCTCCTTGAGTTCTCATGCAGTTGTACAAAGTTAAAAGGAGACCTATCCACCATTAGAAGCATCATAACACCCTGAATGTTTTTCAAATGGCGTGTTTTGTTACGAATGTCATGAAGTATGTGCACTTAATAATTGTTTGGGAAAAATTACTACATTCACAACTTGAAAACAGATAAAAAAAAACATTGTGTGCCTCTTTTTTATTTTAATTTCAATTGTCAACTTATATCAGTGTCAACATGAATTTGACGGCTTAAATCAGCAGTTGTTCATTTTCATTATTGTATCATTCAATAAAGAACATTACTGACCATCACTTTAATCATTAGAGCCTCTACATGTTGCATTGTGGTCCACTCACATTTTTTCCAGAACACTCATACCCAGCGGCACAACTTGTCAAAACACAAGACACAAAAATTACTTAGGTTTTAGGAAAGGTTTTGTAAAAGCAAAACTTTTTTTTTTATTTTTGGGATACATTACAACGTGATATAAAATTGTTACGTTTCTAAGCTACTTAAAATGGCAGTGGTTTCAGGCTAATGTTTTGCTGACTTGTCCATCTCTTCCCTCTGTGGGTTATAGATTTCTCAATAAAAATTACAGGAAAGTGGGGAATCATAATATGTAGCATTGAACTCTTTAATCTGAAACTTCTATACTGCAACTTCTGTTGTAAAATAGATTAAAATGACATGATTTTTCTTTTTTTGGAATAAAGACATTACATATCAACTCAGCTTTCCAAGTTTCTAGGTTTGCTTTCAGCTGGAAGAGCATGAAATGGCTGCATGGCAGGAGATTCAGGAGTGAGTACTAGTCCATGGGAGTCTGGGCTAGGGAAACAAACAATTGTCAGATTTTCTCAAAGCATGCGGTCAGAGACTTTCCCGTATCATCTCATATGCAGAGACAATGCTTAAGCTTATCCAAGGCAACAATATGAAACAATGCAGCAACATTGGCCATGCTGTGAAATGCAATCAGCTACAGATCTATGCATATAAATAATAAAGCCAAAACCAATTGTGTATGTTGCATTTTTGTTTTACCTAACTCTTTAATCACATGTGCAAGGGGTTGGCCTCTAAATGTAAAAACTAAGAGCATAAAGAGGAATGCATCACAATCAAGGAAAAAAACAAAACAATCATAGCTTCTGTAAAGCTGTTCCTGTAAACAGGAATAATAATGCTGATAACTCCTTGAGCTTTAACTTTTGGAAATTAGTATCAATAAAATTGATTTTAGAGGACTGGGTATCTTTCAGGGAAAATTTCAAAGGTGTCATGCAGCTTATGAACTGTAGTTACAGAAAAGACAGCATTCACTAACATTTCCAAATACCAATTAAAATGTAATATTCAGCACTTTGGCACCCTGCTGAGCTGTGAATAAGCTGGTGCTTTTTGAGGTAAATTTTACAATTCTTTTTAAGAATGTATTTATTTATTAGATTTTGCATCTTTAACCATAAAAGAGAATGATCTAACAGAATACTCTGTCTGTCTGTCTGTATTTCTGTTACGTCCCCACATAAAAGTCTAGGCGATGAGGGTGGGGGACAGTAACAGTTAGATCCAGGTGGAATGAAAAGAACGCCAGGCAGAGGTATTTAACATAAAATAGATCTTTATTGTAGGCAAACACCTCAATAATCATATAAATGGCAACAACAAAAGGAGACAGCACCGCTGCTTTAATAAGAAATCAGGGAGGTCAACCCAAAGTGGTAATGACCACTCAACAAAGAAAGCAACAATAAGGTTTCAACAGAAAGAGACAGCAACGCTGCTAACAAACAATATCCAGGCAGGCCACACAAACTAATGAAGGCCGCCATCACTCATGGGCAATCACTGCTCAGTTAAGCACTACTCACACACCAGAGCCACACACCAGAAGGCTGGTCACACGCAGCAGGCTGTTCCACACCTAAGTCAGTAGCCCACTCTGACCAGCACAGAGGGAAGACCAGCACAGAGGGAAAACCACCAGAAACCTCTCCTTCCTCCTCCACACTGCTCTTCTCCAGCTTATATCACCCCTGAGGGTAATTGGTTGTAACGAGAGCAGATGAGCAGCAGGTGTGACCTAAAGGAGAGGGCAGGGGCAGAGAGAGACAAGGGGAGGGGCCAGAACGAAGGAGGAGGAGAGAGAGAAGACAACACCACGCCCACACACTCCCACAGCCTCCCAGGATGTAACAATTTCTTTATTTCTGTTTCAAATAATTAGATCCCCAAATAAAGTTGTTATTTTGTTGGTGAAGGAAGCTAACACACAAACTATAACAATTACACAATGAAGCCGGGTTTGAGCTATATTTGAAAACAGACCCCAAAATGTTTAAATTTAAACTCTTATTGTAATTTACCTTATTTTCTGTAGTCTACCCATCTCTTACTTTCACATATCTAAATACACACCTGTCTATTTTCAATTCTCTGTGCCCACATGTTGTTGACTCGCTTAAGATATTCCAAAATACTAAGACACTGAGGAGAAATTGGAGTCTAAATTAAACATTCTGTAATGGGTGCAAGGGCGTGATTTCTCAAGACACTCGTCTCTATGTTTTACAACAACAATCTGAAAATACTTTTAAATTAAATTTAGATGCAGATCTGGTAAACTTATCTGGATTTGAGGCATGAGCAGTGTTGGGTAAGTTACTTTAAATTAGTAACTTAGTTACATTACTAGTTCTATCAAAAGCAACTCAGTTACTTCAAGTTACTCGTTACTTTCAGAGTAACTAGTTACTAAGGAAAGTAATTTTGCTTTTACTCAGAATTCACTTGTTAATATGTTGCTTCCGTAACTGGATACCCAGCAAGATTGCCAGTCTTCTAGCTTGCTTACTTGCCACAAGTGCACTGTGCCACCTACCAATAGAAAGGAAAAAATAATGTGCACATTTCCATGAGAGAAATCCCACACCTGATTCAATCTTAGCCTGCTTTTTACATCCAACACAAAAACTGCAGTCGTGGTGCTTTCGATTGTATTCAGAACTCGGAAATTCTGCCTTATGAATAGGAAGATGTAGGTAACACCAGACTGCAGATGAGCTGCATACAGAGCTGGACTGGGACAAAAAAATCGTCCCGGGCATTTTGACTAGAGACCGGCCCACCATTATAGGAAAAATCATAAAGCCTTTGAATGAAAATAAACACTGTTGTGACAGTGATGTACACTGTTTTGATGGTATATATGCATCAATCTATCAATTGTTTGTTGTAAGATTCAGATAATTATTTTTTAAAAGCTAGACATTTTAAATGAGAATAAGAAAGTATTTCCTTGTGCCCCCCTTTCCCTTTTAATGCCCTACATGGACCCCTGGCAACACTTTGCTAGACCCGCTCCTGCACAGTTACCAGCTGTCAGCTACTTAGAAAAGGATCCTGGTGTTATTTATCTCTCAGAAACAGTTCATAACTTCCCTTCAACTCATTCATGTCACCTAAAAGGTAAACCTGTTTCTCCATCACAGCTCTGATGATTCAGTAAGGACATCTCCTGGTTTCATCTTCATGTTTCCCTCTCATCACATAACCAAACCGACATCCTGACCAGCAGGTTTACAGCTGTCGCTCCAGCAAACATCAGCTGATACTAGAAAGTAATATTAAATAAATTCTAACAACAGCTGATCAAGCTTGTAACAGCAGTCTGGCGAGGAAGGAGCGGCTAGCCGGTCCAGCGGGCATGTGGTGTGGAGGTTAGCCGGATAACACGGAGCCAGTCAGTTAAATTAAACAACAGACCTTTATTCCTTGTCAGCAACATAAGACCATACAAGCCAGGTCTCCACGGCTCTACACTGTCCGTACATACATGTGCGGGGATCGGTAGTCGCCGGTGCCAGGCCGTTACAACGGTGAGGTCTATCCTGAGAACAGAACACGAGCAGCATGTAATGGCTGCCGCTAACAACTCACACACCCCCTAGGAGACTCCCATAGCTACTACAATAGTAGGGCAACCCCCCCTAGGGGTGCTATAACCCAAAAGGGTTGTTACATCACCCCCCCCGGCAATTAGGAGGCTGTCCTCAGCCGGACCCCAGGTGACCCTCCTCCCACTACCCCTTTCACTATACAAAGCTACTTTAGGTAGTAAGCAGGTTGTGGAGGTACACCCTTACGGCATTGGTACAGTCAATAAACACAATCAGTGATTGAAGCAAACAATACAGAACATGCAGTGTTACTGGCTAGTCATCCTCTGGAGATGGTCCTAGACAAGGGAAAAACAGTCAAAAGTACAACACATCCCGCTGCTTAAATCAGTACAACAGAAAACCAAACCAAAAGCCTCTCACGGGCTGTGGCGACGAGGGTTCAGTGGAACAGAACAAGTAATCATCCCTTGCGAACAGAATAATTACATCACATACATCTTGCATGAAACCAACCCTTAGTCAACCTCAAGATTGTCCGTATGATAACAGTTAGTCCACCTGGTACCCGTCCAACCAGCGGTCATTACGGGGCACCGGCGGGGTTCGTTGGGGAGATGGCCGCTCTCCCGGCTCTCCCGTAGCTCCCTGATCCAAACACTTCAGCAGGCTCTTCTGCAGCTCCAGCGAAGCCTGTAAGCAAACTCGTGGCTTCTTGACCTCCCCTTTCAAGTTTACCACTTCAAGGTTGAGGTAAAGAGGTGTAGAGTGAGGGATGATGTACTTTGTCAGGCCAGGCGCCTCAGCATCCGGGTCGCAGCCATCTTCCTCACTCCTCGTGTCTGCGTGGGACGCCATTTTAAAAGTGTGGAAACAACTCGCTCCCACAAAAGTTATGGCGAAGTGAAAAGAGCGTACACACACAGTACCTAAGCGCATATATCAGTCAGACCGAGAGCGTCCATGCACACTCTGATGCTTCAATGCTTGACACAAAACAACACGTCCTTCTGAATAAACACTGAGTCAAAGTCACTGCAGCATTAGCCTTAGCTTTAGCGCCGCCGATGTCGTAACGGTCCAACAGCACTGAGTTGGCGGTCCGACGGACCGTACAGTTACTCACGGAGTACTCTCCCTCGGCAGGCGAGCGTCTCAAGCGATGGGTCGGCGCTCTTCCGTGCCTGCAAATATCGCTGAAATCGTGGGGAGTCGGCTCCTTCACGGGGTTCTATTGGCCCGGCAAATACAGCCAGACGAAGAGAAAAAAAAACACGCCATCTCAGCCGACGTGTCGATCGTCGAAAAACACGGGAAAAACATCCGAGCCCACCGTCTGTCGGTCCGGATGACGATGAAGATCCAGAGAACAATGTTCGGGCGCCACTTTGTAACAGCAGTCTGGCGAGGAAGGAGCGGCTAGCCGGTCCAGCGGGCATGTGGTGTGGAGGTTAGCCGGATAACACGGAGCCAGTCAGTTAAATTAAACAACAGACCTTTATTCCTTGTCAGCAACATAAGACCATACAAGCCAGGTCTCCACGGCTCTACACTGTCCGTACATACATGTGCGGGGATCGGTAGTCGCCGGTGCCAGGCCGTTACAACGGTGAGGTCTATCCTGAGAACAGAACACGAGCAGCATGTAATGGCTGCCGCTAACAACTCACACACCCCCTAGGAGACTCCCATAGCTACTACAATAGTAGGGCAACCCCCCCTAGGGGTGCTATAACCCAAAAGGGTTGTTACAAGCTTAAAAGTGCTGCTGTTGTTTACCGCGACATCCGCTGGTTTCCTCTTTCTGGCGCAAAGTGGGCGATAAATAAACAAGAGAGAAAAGCCGATCAGCTGATCATTGATCAGTTTCATGATTGAAGTAGAAACAGGAGAGGGAGGGGCAGAGACTGAGAGAAGAAGAGGCAGCTGTGCAGCGGAAACACAGAATAACTCCAGCTTTGTGTCTTTTTCATTGTAGCTGAAATCCGGGACAAACCGTTCCTTTTCACCTCAATACGAAACGCGTAATATTTTCTCTGAATACGAGACGATTCTGTTTTTTACTGGACGGTTGGCAACTCTAATAATTAACCTTATGAACAAAATAAAGTTCAACATCAGTATCATAGCACCCACCCAGCTGTATAGAAACTCCGTCATGCTAGCTAGCATGCAGTACGAAAAAGTCAGCATAACGAAAATAAACTCCACCTAAACTTGGTTCATATCTGACCCAGATGGACTGCAGGTTATAACTTCTTACCTGAAGTTCAGTTCACCTGACACTCGGACCAGCGGCCGCTTCGGGTCTCTCCTCCTGCCTCCCTTTTCCTTCATCCACCTGCTGGCTTCCACCACTTGCTAATGTTATTGAATCTGTGGAAGCTCCGTGATAGCCACCACATAAAGTAACGAATAACGAGCCTATCTAAATCCCAGTAACGAGTAACGCGTTCCCGGTTTTGGCATAATAACTAGTTACCGTGCTCGTTACCACAATACGGAGCCCCGCAGGGGACATGGGAGAAAAAAAAATTAAGACGGACTTTTGCGAGATCTCGCAAAACGAACTCGGGATCTCGCAAACGTTTTGCAAGATCTCGCAAAACAAACTCGGGATCTCGCAAAAGTTTTGCGAGATCTCGCAAAACAAACTCGGGATCTCGCAAAACTTTTAGCCGCATTCTTCGGACGCCGGCTCGAAGCTGACCGGGAGGTCGAGGCACGATGTGCCGGGAAAGCGGTGTTCCTTCCGGCTGTAGTGGGTCTCGACCTCCCGTTAGCTTCGAGCTAACGGGAAGAATGCGGCTAAAACTTTTGCGAGATCCCGAGTTTGTTTTGCGAGATCTCGCAAAAGTTTTGCGAGATCCCGAGATAGTTTTGCGAGATCTTGCAAAAGTCCGTCTTAATTTTTTTTTCTCCCATGTCCCCTGCGGGGCTCCGTACCACAATAATAACGTAGTTACTGTAACGCGTTACTTAATAACGCGTTAGTCCCAACACTGGGCATGAGGTATGGAGGAGTGATATTTTTCACACCTGTTAACACTTGGACAAGCTAGGTTTTGGTAACCTTATATTCACAGAAAGATACACTTAAAAAGTACATGTAAGGTGCATGTGAAATAGCCATATATGTGACATGAATGTCACTTTGGGAACAGATGACATTGCAGAGTAGGCGATGTGTAACAATGGTAGTCATTGCATGCAAAAGATGTTGGCAAGCTTGTCAGGAAATATGACACGTTCAAGCACAATTTTGCTAAAGGCCTTAGTGTTGCTGCCATATATAGAATAAACACAGACATGTTTTGAAGGCACGCCTAAGGGTATAAAGTTTATTCTGTACACATCTTGCTCTGCTTTATGGTGCTGCTGATTACTGGCTCACACTGCGACATAGGTGGATATGGTTTATTCATCTGAACCTCATCAAATCAGTTCTAATCACAGAATGAACCAAGTGTTTATAGGCAATAAAAATCAAGTGATTAGCTACTTATACATCTGCAGAATGGAATCACGTAATTGAAGTATAATTCTGTAATGCTAATTGTACGTTGACTGTTATGGGACTGGTAGCCTCAAAGTTGTGGCATAATAATGTGTCATACAAGTACACACACACACACACACACACACACACACACACACACACACACACACACACACACACACACACACACACACACAGACAACATTTTATTTTATAAATTAAACTGAACTGAATTGAATTACTTAATACAATGAATGAATGAATTTGGTACGTTGGTTGGCAAGGGCATCCAACGTGCAACTTAAAGTGCTGGTTGCATTGGTTAATTTTATTAGTTTAGGAGTGAAAGCCTGAATCCAATGTGGTTTTTGATCCTGCTTCCATTTCCTCTATTAATGTTCAGTTTGTGTAAGTAATAACCTTTCTGTTATTAATCATTCCTTGAACTGATGCAATGTTATCTCAATTTTATCCCACAACTTAGACATTCACATTATTCACACTCTCATTACACATACATATAGGATCTTGGGGGTGGGCACAATCACGGAGTCCAAATCACCATCAGGGTGTATACCTCACCCCTGACGTCGTTGCCCACCTCTCAATTTTAAATACACTTAGTCATTGAGGGTTAGCAGGAGGGACTATGCGCTTACCTGCTGCTCCTTGGCAGGTAGCTCCATGCCCTCCTGGGTTTTAATTGCACCTTAGAACACATATGCATCAACACTACAATGAGCGGGTGGAGGGAGGTTTGGAGTCTTCCCCCACCCCCATTCTCTGCGGCCTGCTGGAGCGGGAGGGCTAGTAGGAGTTGGCCGTCCGACTGCGGTCTGGGGTGTGGGGCCTCCCTGCTGCTGCGGAGTCGGGGTGGTCTGCCTCTCCCCACCGCAGGGAAAAGGGTAACACCACCTGGGTCTGGGTGCAATTCCCCCCTCCAGGGGCAAGGGTACCTAGACCCGGTTTGTAGAGTACGCTTGGGGAGTGTGATTGTGTGTACAGCGTCTCTTTATGTCTGTCTCCACGTTGGTTGAGTGTGGAGTGAGTGCATATGAGAGCATGAGGGTGGGAATGGATGTTTGTGTCTGTGTGTGCCTGTATGTCTGTGTCTATATGTCAGGTTGGGTATCAGACGCCACCTCTCTGGGGACACCTCAGGCCCTCCAAGGTTTGGAGGCCTATCTCCACCCACCACCACTTCCCCTGCCGGTGGCGGACTCCCTCAGGTGTCGGTGTGTTGGTGGTTCTTTGTGTCTGGGGGTGGGCGTCCGGGTACACACCGGCTCACTCCTTGGCGGCCGCTTGTTGGGGCCTGGGGCCTGGGGCTCGCTCGGGCCCCTTTGGAGGTGAGGTGCCCCCGGCCTCTCGGCCTAGGGCTCGGTCACTCAGGCGCAGCTGGGGGCTGGCGGAGCTCACGGGCGCGTCACTGCAACTCCCCCTGACTTCTGCTCCGCGGCTGCTGGGCGAGCCCTCATCTGGGACTCTCCTCAGCTCTTACTGGGACAGTGGCGCGGCTGCCCCTCTGTTGGTCTTCCATGGTCTCTTGTGTTCTGGGGGCCTCTGGATGTCTGGAGTTTTGATCTCCTCCATACCCGCTTCACACCCTGGAGGACGGGGCTGTGGCCCCCCCACACTCCCTAGCAGATCATTACATGGAGAAACCTTTGGAATGCAAGCATGCTGATCCACACAGGTATGCACACATGGGTATTCACAGACGCGGACTAAAGCTTTCTTGGCTGCTGCCTCAAAGCACACTGTGCGCTGTCTATCTTGCGTGCTGCACAATATCGTTTATTACTTAGTAAATACTGATATCTATGACTAGCTAGTTTATTGTGATGGTGCTTTGTTTTCTCTATTATTATGTTGCTCTTTGTTGTTTGCTGTCTCCTCTGTTTGTTTTTGTTTGTTTGTTTTTTTTTTGGTTTTTTTTTTCTTCTCCATACAGGTGACCCAGGAGTTCTTTTTTTTTTTTTTTCTCTCTCTTCCCCCCCCTTCTCACCGTCTCTTCTCCCCTTTGGTTTTCTTTCTTTCTCTCCCCCTCTCTCTCTCATTCATTCCCCCTGTCCTATTTATTAAAAAAAAAAAAAAAAAAAAAAAAATGACAAAGGATGAACTGAAGCTCTGCCATCACGTAATGTCGCATACTGCTGTTTCTGATGTCATTTAAGAAAAAAAAAGAACTGATGCAATGTTATTGCAGCTCTGATTTTGGCTTCCTGTGAACTCAGTACTTTATTATACTGTAAAAAGACAGTGTAGGTAGAAAAGAAAGATAAGAAAAGATAAGATAACCTTTATTAGTCCCACACGTGGGAAATTTTTTTTGTCACAGCAGGAAGTGGACAGTGCAAAAGTTATATAGCAAAAATTAGAATATAATAATAATAATAAATACAATACACAACTTCACAGAATAGAATAAAATAAAATACTATATACAGTAGAATAAAATAGAATAAAATATACAATAGGATTAAAATAGAATAAAAATTCTATATACAACTGAGTAAAAATACAACTTTGTCAGAAAAGAGTATTGCACTTAGTCTTATTGCACATGTGTGAGTTTGATCAGTTGAAGTTTTTGCTGTGGAGTCTGACAGCAGTGGGGAGGAATGACCTGCGAAATCTCTCCGTCCCACACCGTGGGTGCCACAACCTGCCACTGAAGGAGCTGCTCAGTGCTGTCAGAATCTCCTGCATGGGGTGGGAGATGTTGTCCAACAGGGATGACAGCTTAGCCACCATTCTCCTGTCACTCACCACTTCCACTGGGTCCAGAGGGCATCCTAGAACAGAGCTGGCACAGAACACATAACTGTATATATTTCATGAAGTTGTTGAAACAAAAAAAAAAAAAAAAGAAATGTGACGCTGGTTAAGTCTTACAACAGGAGAAGGTTTAAGTTGTGTTCAAGTGGTTAAATTATTCATGCTATTGTGGGTTGGTGACATGTCGGGTGAGTTAAGGTATTACGAACCTTTACTACTGCAACAGCCATACATTATAATGGGCACACTTTGAAAACACCTTTCCCTTTTACCATTTTCTATTCTAAAACTGTGTGACCTTAATAAAACAACAGCAATTCTTTATACCTTTTACTTGTATTTTGCTAGTCTTACTTCTCTCTCTAAATCTAAATTAAGTAACACAAACAGCATCGTATCCTGAAGCAAAAGGCTTCTCTGGAGATACAATGTCAGAAATGACACCAGACCGTGAATGTATTTGACAGCTTTCACAACTGCCTTTTAAGTGTCAGACACTATCTGTCCTGCAGATGCAAAGCTATCACATCTTAATGCCTTTGTTCTACAATGCACTTCTATTCACCTGTTCATTTTTGCTATTATATTCAAAGGCTTTTCAGACAGGTGTTAACCCTTTAAATCCTGAACCATGAAATAACTGTTTTAAATTTAAAGAGTTTTTCATAAACTTTGTGACAACTAAATAATAAATTAATTAATATGCAAACTAATATATTTGCATATATTTGTATCATATTTGCTATAGCTTGTAAAAAAAAGACAAAGGGAGAAAGATACAGGCCAATTTTCCGCAGTCAAAGTGTCAATGAAACACTTTGAAGTTTAACATAAGTTGCTACACTGCTACATGTTACAAATACAGATATACAATATAAAACAGTCGAATGAATAAATAACCCAAAAGCAAGACCAAATAATCTAGAAAAATAACTTATTTCTGCTTTTAATATTCCTAATGTGCTATTACTCTGCTTACTATTGCCAGCCTAGACAAAAAGTATTATTATTAGTATCACTTGTCCTAATAATAATACAGTAATAATTATTATTATCATTCCAACTACTGTGGCAAAGGAAATGCCCAAATATGGGAGAAAAAAGTATTTCTTATCTTATTGTAGGGACCATGTCTATACTGTCCTCTGTGAGCCATCAACTTCTGTCCAGTGATGTCAAGTAAGACCTGGAAAAAGTGTTATTTTGACTTCAAGACTCTATAATTGGCTGATTTAATTTGACAATCCTTTAAGACAGATGGATATCTACATGGTATTGGTCTTTAAGGTGTACTAGCTACTGTTTGGTTTGAGTGCAGTGTAGGGTAGTGAAGTATGTACAAGAGTTTATCTTGACTGACAAAGCGAAGCAGAAGCCCACCTGAGCTTAATTAAGCGCTCTGTGTGACAAATGCAGATGATATGAACAGAACTCCTGATATGAACATGTATTGGCTACCTTTATCTTGGGTATGATTTTATATAATTTGACCAGGATAATGTCTGGTCAGGGAAAGAATTATATTTATTTAGTGGCGTATCTAGGGTGTCCTTCATTAAAGAGGATGCACATTGTGTATTATACACCAGGGAAAACAGTTCGACCCCTTTTTTATAACCTGGACTTATTATTATCCTTTTTCTTATGCTTATGCTTTTCTGTTTTTTGCATTTTGTGTTTTATATCAGTATTTTGTGGAAATTTTAAGACAGAAAGAAGAACCAGTGGGTAAAATGTAAGAAATATACAGAGAATAAAGACACTGGTCTAATTTTTCTTGCAGTTATTTATGACATTTTCTCCAATGAGCCACACAAGAGAAGACGTTCTCTTTTTGTGAAACCATCTTTGTCATAATAATTTCCTGAAACCTTATGCGATAGCTAGCTCTGATATTTGCAGATTTTTAATGAAGCCAAGTTCAGTCATAACAATGGTATATTAAAAAGGAATTACATAATTATGAGCTTCATAAATGATCAAGTATTTTGTAGTATATATTGTGTTGTCTTTATTTTACTTGTCTTTTGTTCATAGCTTATATAAAGCATAGCTATTTGGTACATGAAAAGACAGACATCCTTTTGCCTCACACAGCAGTCATTTTCCTTTCTTCTGAACTTATTTCTTATTTTTAAACAAATATATGTTTATTATTAAGTAAATTGATACCTTAGTGGTGCCCTTATTATTGTGCTCAGATGAGAAGTAAATCTTCATTGAAAAAATACACAATAATGTACAATGACATTCTGTTACACTTGCACGTGGACTGTAACACACTAGAGACTAAACTGACATCACTAAACCCAGCTGAAAATTGCTTTGCAGCCATTTGACAGAATCTCAATTTCTAGGTCACCAATTCCCCAAAGGACCCTCTGTAACTGGTGTAAGAACATAAAAAAAACCCAACAAACAAACAACCCCCCCCCCCCCCCCCCCCCCCCCCCTCCCATCATTGTTACAGCAACAAATGATGCAGATGAGAAGATATAGACAGGACAAAATGCTGAATGTCATTCATGATTACAGCTTTATTGTTTTTCTAAATCCTGGATTTAGTTTTGGGTTTAATACAAGTACAATGACTGGTTGCAAACATCCTCTATCTACAGAATTTGTTCATATTTCCAACAACACTGTGTTGCAGGTTGTCTCTTACAACAGTTAGCTTATATACTTTGTTAGGAAACAAGTCAGCAAACGTTCAGGTCAACTTAAAATAAAAGTTTGATGCCATGAAAATTCTTAACTAACTAATGTACACCTCAAATATTACACTAAGGCTTATGCCAATACAGAAGTACCTTAAAATGCAGTGCTACAACTCCCCAAGCTGCTTTCACGAAATCCCTGGCTTTCAGTGACTCATGTTGTATATGTAGTGAATGAGTTACACTAGAATAGCGAAATTGTGATAAATTTAATCTTTGCACTTGGTTTAGATATCTGCAGTCATGCTCTTGAAGTCATTTCACAACATGATGACCTGATTCTGTAGCTGACCTTTGGCTTCTACTCAAGCGTCTCTCATTGGTGTCTGTGAAGGCTAGTGAATCCTATTTGACTTAGTAAGACAGGAATGTGATTTTCCCTTTAAGGCTAAAGGCCAAAGACCTGTGTTCATCTTAATGGGAGGTCAGCACACTCAGAAAAGTAGATATATTGCGTATTAGAGAACAAATTCTATAGGATAATATGTAGGTACCAACTTGCAATAGACAGTGGAGTCTCTTGACTGATGTGCTTGCATGAGAGAACACTTGGCCATACAAGACTATAATTTTAATCTTGTAGTATTACTACTGTACCTTATGAATCTGAATAAAATCCTCAGCTCACAACTTATCAACCTGCTTGTGCTCTAACTGCAGATTCTACCCCCTCTACTTTGTTGGAATAATTCAGATAACCAATTATCAGAACAAAATTTAAAAAAATGTAGAAATGTGTATCCTTTTTACATTGTAATTTAAGGCCACTGGAAGGAGAACAAAATTCCTTAAGAGAACATTTTTTCCAAGAGGTAACAGGAGGCACTGCTTTAAAGATTACCATCAGGAAACAAAGGTCTTTGTGTACAGTAAACACTACTGATCAAGCGTTACTCTGCACTGTGTACCCTAAGACATATCAATGGCTGTTTTTAGCTAGGTGTGTGGAAAGCCACATAGCCCAGAGGTGTATATTAGCTGTCAGGTATATACAGTCATGTGAAAAGTAAAGTTTTCACATGACTGCATACAGTCTTGTGATACACTAAATAAACCCTTACTGCTGCAAGGAATTAAGAGGCTAAGTACCAGTCGCATACTGCTAATCAAATTCAGCATCTGATTATGTGGCAGCTAGTGTGATCACTGCTATAAAAGCAGTAATTTCAGCAGTTTGATGATCTGTGGCATTAATTTGTGTGTTAACACAATGCCAAGGGGCAAAGACATCATCGATGATCTATCTGGAGTCTTTTCCAAATAATTTGAAGCCCATTATTCGACAGTGAAAATTCACAATAATTGTCAGTATGCTCAGAAGTACACTTTTCCAGTAAATTCACCCCAAGATTAGACTGTGCAATGGTTAGAGAAAGTGTAAAAACGCCAAGGGTTGCCTTCTGTCAAGCATGGCTTAAATTTGCAAAGTTACATCTGAACAAACCATACGACTTCTAGAACATGGCCCTTTGGAATGATAAGACCAAAGCAGAGATGTTTCCACTTAGTTGACCATGAACCTCTCTATATACCAAATACCAAATGGTGAAATTGCCAGTGATCACAAGTGTGGCAAAATGGGGTATACAAAGCACATCAAAAAATGGCAAAATCTGTAACAGAATGATTAAAAAAAAGAACTAAGGATAAATGACTTAAAGAAAGATGGGCCAAAATTCCTACACATTTTGACTGACCGATAAAGTCATACTGAACCCATTTATGATACGTTATTGATGTTAAGGTGGTTCTAAAAGCTAATACATCATGGGGTGTACTTCATTCTCACGGGGCTGAAGAGAGTCCTGTGAAATCCCCTGGTTAGTTGTAGAAAATTTGACTAACACTGACACTAAATCCTGATAGAGACATGTGAGGTGCTGAAGCCAATGCTCGTGTGAGCAAACCTTCTTTAACACATTTTTCCAAATGACTGCATTGACAATTCTTTAAAATCCCAGCTTTAGCACAAATGTATTTGACTCTGTTTTTACTGAAATTTGGTTGTTTTTGTAAGGTTTTTAAGATTGTTTAATAAATTAAAGTTTAAATAAATTAAAGTTTAAAGTTTTTGTGCTACTAAACTTTTAATTTGGTTTCTTTATTGTCATGAAAACGTAAATATCTTAAATACATGAAACTCAAATGTATTAGTGGTATGGATGCCTACTCTTCAGCCTGTGTGGTAGGGTCATTGTGCATTACCCATGATCCCATAAGTTTTAAAGCTTGATTTGCTTATTGCAAAACTGCAGCACTCACTTTTTCCTGTAAAAATGAACATAACCTCAGGCTACTTAGGAAAGAAATATTAAACCCACGCTCCACTGTTATTCGATTTCCAAACAACAGTTAACAAGGTATTTGGTAAGATGGGTGGCTGGAAAGTACCAGAAAGTGTCAAAGTAAAGCTAATGAAGACAAACACCATAAAACTCAACCAGAGAACTACTTTGATCTAAAAATATAAGAAGGAAGCTTTGAAAGGAATTTCAAAATCCTCCAAACATACATATTATCATTGTAAGTTTTTTTTTAAGGTAATGCAAAATGCTTTTACATGAAATATGAGTTTCTATTATGAAAAAACCTAAAGAACCAATTAATTGGTATTAATTTAATTATTTATTTATTTTTGTTTTTCTTATGGTGTTTTCTTAAGTTGCAGTCTATTTGGCCTCTCAGGGTCACTGTACCATTTGGAACAATCCAGATATTTGCCAGAAAAAGAAAATCATCATTTTTCATTGTGGCATGAGAAAGGGAAAAAAAAATCTAGTACATGTTATATAGTGGAAGGTTTATTTCATTTAAATGCCTTGTGTCAAAATAGAGAATCAGCAACAATAAATTTCTTTAATATCAGCAATGGAAATCTATTATCTAGGAAAAATTCGTTCCAGTCAAATGAATCTAGAAATACCTACTTCGGTAACAACATTTTTAAATATCTGTACCCTTAAAATTCTCTATAGAACACAATATACAGGACAAAGGTTGATCCAAATGGCCTCAAACCTATGCACCTATTGAAAAGACAACTCTGCTGCAGAACTATATATATGCAATGTGGTCCTGCACCCTTGTCCAGCAGTGTTCTTGTCCAGCAGGGTTCTAGGGTTCAGCAGGGAGTACTGTGCCGAGTACTGTGCGGTTCTTGTGCGCCTGGAGACCGGGAGCTATGAATGGGTTACTGCAGCTTCCCGCCCTCATTTTCAGATACATTTCGTGACAAAAGCACACATACTTTCACCCTCTCTCTTTCTCTTTCTTACACTCTCTCTCTCTCACACACACACACACACACACGTGGTGACATGAAACATTGGATTTTGAAAAAGCAACTTGTCCTGTTAACACAGAAAGAGGACTAATGATTAGCCAATGAGCACCATGGTAATTGATTCCTAGTTGAATTTTGATGCAGCTACAGTTTAAACACACAAATATAAAAAGACATAAATATGTTGGGATCAAAGGATTTAGTTTCCTAAATACTTTGTATCAGTAGCAAGTGAGGTTGGTGGATTTACTTTCCCTATGACTACCAAGCAATGGGGGGGAGGTAGCGTGGATGATGGATTATGTACTGTGTCTGTATGTGTCCGTCTCTTCTGTGTGAACTGTGTTGTTTGTGAAGTACAGTAGATTGTTCTTATTAGCAATCACTAAAGAGGAACACTCTCACATAGTTGCAGATGGTGCCTGTCCAGAGAAACCAAACCCTGCTTCTTCCTGCCATGATGGATTCAGTGTATTAATAATGGACAGGGTCACTATTATTCTGGGACATCCAATTTAAAGTGATGAAAAAGTAATACAGTGAAGCTGAGTACAATGAGAAATAAGAAGAAAGAGATATAAAGGGGTTTCTTAGAATGTAGAGATGTGCAGAATATCATATTAGTCCAGTGTAAATTACTCTAGTGCAATTCACTAAGTGCTCGGAGTATTGAAAGCTTTGGCTGGACTCCTGGGAGCAGAAGCATAAAACTTTATAGATTCAGTAAAAGCCTGTGTATGCACAAAAGCAAAAATGTACAGTCTACGCCAGATTTATGAACAGCTATAAGCACATTGTTTGTATTATATATCTCAGTCATCAGGAAATATACACACAAGCACCAGCCTAATGACAACTCCCAAAAGGAGCGGATTCCGAGTCCATAGTTCCACCACTATGGCGTAGCTAGCGTCTTTAGAAATTTAATTTGTGAAGTCATAATTTTTGGGGAACTTACTAAACATATGGCTTGACTATGCTGGAACGGAAATGTGTCAAGAGATCTATGACGTCTGAGCTCACTCCATCTGCTAAGGAGGACCATATGATGCAGCTAAAAGTTCTGTAAAAGTTGGAGAAGTTCAGCTTAACTTTGGAGAATCTAATCTGTTCCAGTTTTCCAGTAAGTTGTGCATGGAATTTCATCATCTTTTTGGGGCATATGTGTAGTTTTATATTGTACTCTGCAAAAGTCGCAAAGTGCACAATAAGTCTTAACAAAACTGAACAAAAACTGCAATTTTATTACTACATTTTTTCCATACATGCTTCCTATTGTCCCATTTTACCATCAGCAAGGACTCTTTTACAATTGAATAATAGAAGAACTAATCTGAAATGTGGCTTCCCAAATTAATTGTGTCTTTATCTCTTTCAGTGTTAATGTGGGATATTTGGAAAGAAACAAAGTCAGAGGAAGGAGAAAGTGACAGTAAATGATTTCTTGACATGAAGAGGTGAAAGATGATGTTTGAGAAATTAGCCAACGGAGGGGGTGTCCCCTAATACATGTATTTACCCCTGTCCCACACTGGGTGAATTAATTGAATCTATTCATCACAGTGACTGGATCAATTTACCCTTTGAGGACACCGGCCCCCTTTATACAAGATTAAGTCAATCTGATTTACCAAACTCCTCCTCTTTACTCTTTTCTCTCTCTCTCTTCTGCTTTTTTGTTATCCGTTTTTCCTCACTCAACATATTCTCTAAAAGCCTTGGGGCAGAAAGAAAAAGCACAAAGTATGTAAATAAAGAGGCACGCACACACAGTGATGAGAAATCCACTCCAGGGTAATGGAATATAAAAACAACGTCTCCCTAATTTTCAATCCAATTATTTTATGATTAATTCTTTAAAGGCAGACTGGACTACAAAATGTGGTCATCATTCACTTCACCTGATTAGCTAGCCAGTCCTTTGCCAAAGGAGTTGCAGGCAGATTTGGTGCTGCAGCAAGAAACTCAAGGAACTGCAGAGGAGAGACTCAGGCAGATTATAATTACATTGTTATGCAGATTACGGATATTGTCTGAGGTGGATGGTCTGAGTGTGTAGGTGCATGTTGAATCAGCCCCTCCACTTCCCCCTCCGGACTCTTTTTTCCTCTTTTCTCACTCCCACTGGCTTGACAGGAAACAAGAGAACAAGAGAACCATTTATGGTTTGATATTTTGAAGCCTGAGGATAATTATCACAACATACAGTTTTTGCTTGTTTTTGCTCATGTTGGACACGAATGGGTGAGCATTCAAAACGTACAAATACAGCATAATGAACCCCCCCCCCCAGTGATTGTGTTCTATTGCAAAGCACCTCCAGTTTACATTTCCCTGAGGCTTATCAGTACTGAAAATGTATTTTCACATTTGACACCAGCCTGATTTGGTTTACCCAATAATGAAACCTAATGTTTTGCATCAGGAAGGTCAGCGCTGTTAATGAGTGGGCCACTATAAATGTTTAAGGTTCGGATGTACATCCTGTATAACTGAAGGATTTATTTTGACACTGAGTTTGTGAATGTTTTCATTTTGTTCATCCATTTTTGTTTCTATTGTGTAACCTTGTCTGAGTTTTTTTCTCATACAATAATCCTTAAGCTGTTTTATTGCTATATTGCTTCAGGCAACAAAATGTTATACTGGCCTTAAGTCATTACCTATTCTTTGACACCTTTGGTGCTTTATTGTCCAGGTGAAGATTGGAAATGTGAACTTAAGTGAAACTGCTCAGTGTCTGACTCACTCCCGATGGGTGTCACACCCCGGGATTGCCTCTTGTCACCAATTCTGTTCATAACTTTCATAGACAGAATTTTTATGCGCTATGGGGCAAAGGGTGTCATATCGGGTGGTCATTCAGAGAGATGAGACCCCAGCTCACACTGGGCTGGTTTGCAACTGAGTGTGAAGCAGCTGGAATGAGAATCAGCACCTCCAAGACTGAGGCCAGTGTTCTGAGTTGAAAAAGTGAGGATAGACTACTTCATGTTGAGGAGGAGTTCCTACCTTAAGAGTTAAAGTTCAAGTATCTTGAGGATCTTGTTCATGATTGAGGGAGGTAGTGAAGCTAGAAATTGACCGGCAGATTGGTGCAGCCTCTGCAGTGGTGCACATACTGTACTCGTGATTGTGGTGCAGAAAGACCAGAGCATAAAAGTGAAGAAGTCAGTTTACTTGTTGATTGATAAACCTACCCTCACCTTCAGTCGCAAGCTGTGAGTAGTTACTGCAAGTAATGAATCAAAGTATAGCCACTGTTCTCTTCTTTATCGAAAGAATCCACCTGAGGAGGTCAATCCAATATCCAAAATCAATCATTACATTCAATTGTCTGCCTAAAAACACATTAAAATGCAACTTTACGTTTGGTACCAATTCTACTTAGATAAATATATTGTAATTCCTAAGTTTCACATCAACGCCAATTCACACAATGTATTTGATAAGGATGTTAATTTCTTTAATAATAATTAAAGTTCCAAAGATAGCTCACATGAAGATCTCCGGTTTTCAACTTTAAGCAAAGATAGTAGATGTGCTTTTCATATGGTATGCAACGCTTATTACCGCAAAAAGGCAAGTCAGAAAATGTTTTTTACCAATCCTGATGAGTATATTTTTGTCTTCTTTGTTAAGCACATTGAGTTTGCATGTATTGCAAAGTGCTATATAAATAAAATTGCTTTTGTCATTTATTTTATACTTAAAACACACTAAATTTCTTAAAGATGCACTAACCACCAAGATAAACATTGCTGAGACAAACTTTTCCAACTGTAGTAGAAGACAAAGCGTTGTGACAAATGCAACAAAAAATAAAGAAAAAACACTATAATGTGATGGGCTGTTTACATGCCTTGAGGCTAAAGTGCTGAAGTGAAGTGTTATTATAAGGAGACAGAACTTGAATTCTGAGCCAGAAAAAGTCCCAAAGGTTTGGTAAGGGCTTGTCACCGTAGGGTTAATTTAGAACGCACTTTTTTTTTAGAACACACAAATCTGTTTGTTTTTGTTTTGTTGGCACTTACCATTAAGATCCAATTAATTTTTTTTTGTTTTGAGAAATTTCAGTAAGTGTTTGTACAGAGCTGTGCCGTAAAGAAACATTAAGGAAAGTTGACCCATTAATTTCTCAACATGAAATATTTTTTGGAAGACAATAAATCTTGTCTTCCGTTAATTGTTAAATAATGCATATTGTACGTTCACAATTTCTGCAAATTTCTCTCCGGTGTAATGAACTTTACTTCAATTAAGAGTTCACCACTTTAATTAACCCCTTGATTTTTTTTGACTTTGTAAAACCTTTTTGATGACTTGCCAAAAGAAAGCACCTATCAAGAACTGTCCACTCATCCATCACCCTGCTGTTGGGTGGACTTTAATGACCTTTCATCTATTATAGCCCACTGGCAATAGTCCATGAATATTTCATTACAACAAGGTTGAACTTTATCATTTACAATGTAACCATATAAATTCACGGTTTCCCCCATTTCACCCAATTTTTTGTTACATTGATCTTTATATAAGTAATATTCATACACCCTTTCAAAATAATGATTATGTTAGAAGTAGAAGCTTTTATTCTATAATATTTAAATGCAGAAACAGAAGCAATGCTTTACCACAGGATCAGTGAATATCAAACCAGAGAGGTCCAATTCATAATGTACATTTCATTACAAAAACCAATGATCTTTATTGTCCATTGGCAAGGCGTGCTGTTACACAAGAGTGTACCTCTTGGCTGCATTGCAGATATAAAATTCATATTCTGTGGCCGAAGCTTGATCTTCCTCCTCCCTGCAACAATGCCTGAACAGAATGTAATCATGGTAGAAACAGGGCATCAGTCTTTTGCTGCACCTGCCACTCTGTATTTATTTCCAATGTTCTCAAAAAACAACAAAGCAAATGTTAGTGTTTAATATGCAAAAAGTCATCGTCAAAGCTCATAAAAGTGTAAAAACATGAACTGAGTGGACTATGGTCGTTGCTGTGGTGACAAGCTTTGCGTTTATGAATCTTATAACCTCAAATCAACTGTCAAACATCTGCTCAAATGTGGAATAAGAACAAATAAGAAAAAAAGTCATGCTGTTCTCTAGGTCAACACTTCACAGTATAAATTTATCTTGCAACAGCTGGCTGTGAGCATCGTGTTCTAAATCTTTCCAGATGTAAAATGCACAAGCCATAATTGTTTCTGCCAGACAAAAAAATGCCTCCCACTGAAATATTGCGGTTGTTTCTATCTCACAGAGAACTGAGCAATTGTTCACACATCCAGTTTTGGCTGTTCTGAATCTAAGCCAGCCCTATAATGCTGGGAGGAGAACAACAAAAGACCAAAAAGAAAAAAAAAGAGAGAACTACATGTTCCTTCTAATACATCTATTTCTATATAGATCACGCATAAACAACAGGTGAGCAAAGACAACAACAGCAGGAGCAGCAACAACAAAAATATAGAAACACAACAATAATGAAAGAACAGGAATAGGAAGAAAAAAAAAAGATGACTAAGTGGTTGAGCGATCAACCCAGAAATTGAATGAGTAATTCAACAACAGTGTGAGGTGAGGGACTAAACTGATCAACCTCCTGACTGACAGTGAAACTGCTGACTGGTTGCCTGAGTGACTGATATCCACGTAAAGCTTTACTGATTCGTAGCATACTAATCATGACATTGTACAGGCAGGCAGGGCGAGAGGGTGAAAGTGAGAGTGAAGGCATAAAAGAGCAAAAATGGAAGGAAAAAATAGTGAGAAATAGAGCCAGAGATGGAATAGCAGTAGGTGAGCAGAGGGAGCTACGTGAGGCTTCGCTGGAGTGCAGTTTCAGGTTGCTCCAGATAAGACTCAAACAGGAAATTGCAATATGGTGGTAAAGTGTCTCAAGTGGAATACTAAGAGACTCTTTCTGCTTCCATAAGCCTTCAGCAGAGGACAGTATGTCATTGAAATCTTTTAATGCATTTTCTTGATGATTATTACCACAGAGGTCAGCTTGGTAATAGCCCTTTAAATGTTTGTAATTGCCCTAGTTATGAAGCCTCAATTTCTGCCTTACACTGCACCAAGCCAGCAGTATGTTTTCACCAGGACAAGTGGAGCATTTTTCAGAAATGTTTTACTGTTTACAAGATTTTTTCCAATTGTAATTTTTAAACTACTCAAGAAAACATCTCATCCAGATAGAGGGTGTTCACATATATATTTTTTTCTGCATATATTTCCTTCTGCTCCTGCAATCCTTTGAGAGGCTTCAAAGGACACATTTAAGTTTCAGCAGATCTGCCAAGTATCCAGCAGGGGGGAGTGCTGATCTCTACTAAAAGGGACAGAAAACACGCACATATAAAAACCACAGATTTGACCCACAGATCAATCTTAGAAAGGCTGTTTACAACCATATGAAACAGTGCAATCCTTTAACTTTATGATAAATATTTCTTGACCATTTCACCTCCCACCTAAGACAGAGCTTAATGTTTTAAAATGAACCATCAACCTACACTTAAAGAGAAGTTACTGACACAATATCATCAAACTGCTGACTAAACTTTTTTTTTCTTCAAAGCGGCAAAATTGAAATCTGCACGTGCACTTACAGTAGAATCACGTGCAGTAAATTAGGGACCACAGGTAAACATTCCACAGGGTATGCAGCATGGTGCAGATAGGAACACCACCTAATGAAAAATTACTAACTATAACAATACACCAATGCTGTGCCGCATTCTCCCACAGACACACACACACACAAAATACACTGGTGCTGCAACAGACTGTGTTCTGCTTATTGAAGAATGCAGTTCATTTTCAAGCATTTTATTGCATGTACCAACGTGATTGTATATTGGGTTCTGAATGCATTAGAATATGACGGTGACCTACATCTTAATACTGTGCCTGAAGGTATCCTGCACAGACCAACTCAGTTTTGCAGAAAACTGTGTGTGTTAATAGTATTTTCCAAATATAAGGTGTAATATTGAGCTCGTTCTTGTTATTTGAGTGGGTGCATTATAGAGCTGAAACTCTTAAAGCTTGGCAAAATCGCATATGAAACTTTGAATATGGTTGTGAGTGTAATTTAAACCAGAATATATTTGTATTTGTGTTATAAAAAGTAATAGCAACATGTGGAACACAGTGGACACAGAAGCCATCTATGTCCACTGTGAGCGACCATCTTTGAACAGAGGCGGTGGTTTACGACACCAACTCTCTGCCATCTATAATCCAGTTTTGAGATCCCTTCCCAGACGCCTTAACGCCCACTCACATCCTGGGCCATCTGATCTCAGGAATTCGCGTGATAAGGTGGGGCCAGGTTTCACAATGAACTCACCCGAAACTCTGGCTGATTGGGACCCACACCCAGTTTCACACCTTGGCTCAGGCGATTAGAGGATCATCAGGGGGTCCTTTTGTCCCTCTGTGGGGGGTTACTCCCACTAGGTTTATAGCTGGGACTCTCCACCATTTGACCTTAGAACTGAAGAAGCTTCTCGGATGAGAGGTGAAACGTCTTCAAGTAACCTAAAGAAGTCCAGACTCTTTTCTTTGCAAGCTCCTTTGACTACGATGACCAGGATGACTGAGAACCTTCACAGACATGTGGAACACTAACCCTCTCTTGAAAGTTATACAACTGCTTGGAGGGGTCCAGGAAAAATGACTCAAATGCAAGAGTTTCAGGTAAAAGGAGACAAAAGAAGGCTTTTTATGGCCTTTTATTAAGGCTGTTTTCAAAAGTTTCAAAATTCTAAAGGCCTCACGAAGAAGACAAAGTGACAATCGGACTATAGGGACAAGAGAGACGTGACTTACCTGTACACACACACACACACACACACACACACACACACACACACACACACACACACACACACACACACACACACACACATAAAATAAAACAGGAAGTAACTGAACTTGGAAATATGCAATACAGAGACAGAGACTTGACAACAAGAAAACACTAAGAAGGCTGGACTAATAAATACCAGAATTTGTATGAACTGAAAACAGAATAACAATGCTAAGGAAAAATAATATTACAAGAATAATCACAGAAACAACGACAAAGCTCAATCTACAAAAGTAATTGAAACTAAAGCTCTAGAATAACGAAAAGCAAACTAGAAACTCTCATTAACAACCAGAAACTCAATGAAACACAATAAAAAGCCAACGGTCCATTACAGATGGAGTTTCTGCTTCCATGAGAATGTGTGGATTTACTTGGGTCTGAGTGATGCAAATTTTGATTTGGTGCAAGGCTATGTGCAGATATTTTTTGTATTGATATTCAGTGTGACTGTTTGGACTTGACTGTTGTCCAAGTGCTATCTGCAAGTGACTATGACACAGGCGATAACCAGTTCTTTAAATTCAGAATGTAAGTGGCACTGCAGAGTAAAATGAACAGAGCTTGACTTTGCCCAGGTTCTACGTTGGAAACAGTTTTAAGTTAGTGTGTCCTCCACAGCTGTGATAGTAACTACACAACAAGAAAATACAATATGAAAACTTAATTTAAACATTTTTTTTTTCAAAAACAGCAATCACAGTTAAGTTAACCCTCTGGGGTCTAGGGCATAATTAAAAAATGTACCTTTATATTTCTCCTTTTGCTTCTCCGTTATATTTCTCCATGTCTGTCTAGTCAGGTCAACCTCATATGTCTGAATTTACAGTTATTTTATTTACTCTATTTTGACATGCCTTTTTAATACAATTGACCTAAAATCACACACACAAAATCAGAGTAGTAAGTAAGTACAATACTTTGTTACTTTACTTAAGTAGCTTTTTTCTGACTACTTTTTACTTTCTACATTTTTTAAACAAATATCTGTACTTTCTACTTCTTACATTTTCAAATCAGGCTCGTTACTTTGGCTTTAACGCTTTTGGAGGGAGTTATTATTCCATCACTGCCAGCCTCCAAACATCAAACCTAAACAGTAACACAGTATGACATGCAGTCCTGTTTGTTTATCAGTTACCAGAGAATGTCGCATAAAAGAGATGATATGTGCTAAAGTCAGCGGTTAAAAATGGGTTGTGTTTTCTGTTTTTGTTGGGGTTTTTTGCCACAATACCAAAATGACTGCAGGTGTTTATAAGTTGTGGTTGTGGTGCTTCAGCATCTAGCTAGCCCTACTGAAGATGAGCGAGCATAAAGGGAGTGACTTTTTTTAAGTGTCATGTAATTTCAAATGCATTGTTTCTATCGGGTCAATGAACATCAGTAAACACGCAAACCTTTTGTGTGCAGTTTGTCGCACAGTGGTTGCTAACTAAAGGTGGAGAAAGATAAGAAAGACAGGACAGAAGAGAAGCAGGTTAGTGCAGGATAAACAGGTTAGTTTGCTGTACTGTGACAGATTTAAAGTAAAGAACAGTGTGTGTGACTGGTGCATGGTGGCTGTGGTTTCATAATCAGATTTAGGTTACATCAAGTGTAGCAGAGATTAATATGAAGCCAGTAGAGATCCATTCACAAAATTCCACCTTCACACCAACTTACTGCAACTTACAACTAACTATACTGTCTAGTATAAAAACGGCATAAACAGTGTACTGTTGGTGTAGAGGATGGAAATCAGCCAGGACAACTCCTGAAACATCTGCTCACATCTTGCTGAATTCAGCTGTGTAAATCCCCAAAGAGCTGCTGATCACAGGAGCTCTCAATAGAAATTGTTGTGAGTTATGATTCTTTTTCCCACAGCGAACCCAATTTTAGGGTTTCCCCCACTCGCTGAATCTACTTTAACCCCTGACTGTACACATTTTCCTGTTTAGAGATAGATATATGTTTTTTTTATTTTGCGTCTTTTTCTTCAGATTCAAGCTGAGTATAGATACAATTTTAAAAAACTTAGACTACAGTTTGTATTCCCTTCAACTGATATTATTTTGGCATTATGTTAGTATAGCACAAGGTTCAGTTAGCTTTGCACAAAAATAGGAACAGCCTCCAAAGAGCTACTTTTTACTTTCTTATTTTCAGTACATTTAAGAACCTGTACTGTTTAACTGTTATGTGAGTAAAGAAGTTGAATAAGTTCTTTAACTTTTATTGGATAATTTTTAACAGTAGTATTTGTACTTCTAATTAAGTACAGAATGTCTGGAATTTTGCCAACTGTGGTTGCCATATAATTGTTGGGTGACAACAATTATATGCTGTGTAGCAGGTATGTTTGTTGTGTCTTTTTTGGGGGGTTGCTCACAAGCAGAGAGTGCTTGCTAGCGCTGCCTTAAAAAACTATGTTTTTACCATTTCTTCCAGCACTAAATGTGGTGATAGTATTCAGAAAAAAAAATTGGGTATATTTTTTATCATGACTCTGATTTTGTGTGGCCTATAAACACAATTTAAAAGCTTGTATATAGTTTGAAGTCCACACTTTCAATGTGACTAGATCTTGTCGCTATGTCATCTTAAATCAGTCATTGTATTTGGACATGCCAGCGTGACCCCAGAGGGTTACGTCTCTAAAGTCAAATAAGCAGAGCTAATGTGGGAAGTTTATTTTAATGCAAGAAAGAGGCAGAGAAGGCTCTCAGAAAGCTGGATTTGATTGGCAGAGGTGAAAGTCCACTGAAGGTGTGACAGATTGTTGGCTAGAATAAGGCTGGCAGATCTGAAAGAGCTGTAACAGAGCTGAAAATCAATTGGTAGCTGCAGTGGTTGGGTTTGCCATCATAAAAGATCAGAGTAGTATAAATGGACATTATTATTCTAGGTTTAGTTCAGTGTCAAGTTTACGTCTTTCTGTTTTGTTTCTTGTGTCCTATTTTACTTTGAAGGTTCACATCTTATGTCAGTGTATTCAGTTTTACTTCCCCTGTCCCGTTAGCCTAATTTCTCCCAGCTGTCTCTCCCCCGTTTCCCAGTCCCTGACTACTCCCCTGTGTATATAAGCCCTGTGTTTTCCTTTACTTTCTGTCATGTTGTACTCTCGAATTATTGTGTGTGGTCTGTTTACCTGTCCGTTAGTTTATTTCTCCCCAGTTTTGCTAGTCTGCTGTTCAGTCTGCAACCTGCAATAAAGCTGTTTATTTAAAGTTCACCTTTGCCTCTGTGAGTCCTGCATTTTGGGTCCTTTCTCTCTGCCTGCCTGCACACAGCCAAGGTACTAGATGAATATACTGCAGTGTTTTAATAGGTGTGGCAGGTGAGTGATGATTTAATCTGTGAAGATAGATGGGGAAGTAGTGTTGAGATATATAATCAGAAGACACTGGAGATAAGTAATATAAAGGAAAACAAAATGACATTTAATTTGTGAATATTAAGAAATGTTGAAATGCTCAAAAGTGAAAAGAATTTAGTATGGTTTAGGTTAATGTGATTCTAACTGTGAAAGTAATAAATGCATTAATTAAAGAGAGCCTACTTCCTCTTATAGTAAATATTCTGCTTTCAAAATAAAATAAAAAGGGAAAAAATTGCATTAATTTATGAACACTTGATGGGAAACTAGTATATCTGGAGAAAGATGAATATGCTACGAATTAAAAAGTTGTATGCTCCGTTAGCCAAGAAGCTAAGATATGCTAAGCCAGCTGTGAAAACAACATTAGAGATAAGAGCTGGTGTCTGGCCTGACTTTACTGTGACAGTACTGTTCCCCAATGCCTTGCTTTAGGATCATCTCCATCTGGTCCTTAAAAGTGAGCTCTGCAGCCTCATTTACACCCCCCCCCCCCCCCCCCCCCCCGCACTGATGCTGCCCTGTCTGGAAACCTGATGGGACAGTTCAGGGCAAAAGTCATCATGCTGGTTTAAATATAGCACACACAGAGCTTGAAGGGATTGAATAGAGGCCAGGGTCAGGGGATAAACCCCTCTAAAATATGGTAGTCTGAAGTGTTCCTTAGTTCATGGTAATATGGGTTTTAGAGAGAATTTAAGCTTAAGTGTAATGTCATGCTGTAAGTGTTAAGTGGGCTTCTGCAGCCTGTCTCATGCAGCACAGCATCATCATAGTTCCTGGGGATGTAGTGAAAACTCTTTTTCCTCACAGGCGTTAGAAAGGGGAACACCTGGTAAGAGTCACACAAGTGAGACAATTGCCATACCATACTAGGATTATGACACACTTATATTCAAGACAGGTACTTGGACACATAAAATACTATGCAAAAGTTTTGAGACACCCAACATTTTTAACCAAGCTTTCGTGTCTTTCTTCAGGAATTGTTCTCCAGGCTTCTTGAAGTAAATTCAAAGCTCCTCTGTGGCTGCCTTTTGTTCTGTTCTCTGTCAAGATGATCCCACTGTTCCCCAATGCTTCAATAATGCGGAGGTCTGGGCTCTGGAGAGGGCAATTCATGAGTGATAGTGTCCCATTGGGTGTTTTTCTATCCAGGTATGCTTTTACTATACTGGCACTGTGTTTGGGACCATTGCCAATCAAACACTTTGCTGTAGTGGATCAGAATCTGACTGTACTTTTCTGTGTTCATAATTCCATAGATTTTGATCCCTAAAACCACTGGTTGAAATGCAGCTTCAATGCATGACAGAGTCTCCACCATGTTTTACAAATTGTAGACCATTGTTGCTCTGTTCTGAAGTCCTCCAAAAACACTCATGGTGATTTGAACCCAAAATTTTAAACTTGGATTCATCACCCAATAAGACCTGTTGCCACTGTTTGCCTCCCTTAAAAATGGCTTCTTAACAGCTACCCTTCCACTGACCATTTCTGACAAAGATAACTAACTGATATTACAATGTAAGGTTGATGCTGGGAGTACAAGTATTATTTTATAGACATTTTTTTTCTCTTGAGCCCTATTGTCAGCAAATTTCAACAAACCCCCAAACCTTTTTGCTTAATTGAAAAGAAAGTATGTTAGATATATTGAAGAAAACACCAATCAACCAAAATATAAAAGTCAGTAATACCAGTAATCAATTTATCACTTTGACAAATTGATTGACTGTCAATGTACTGGGACAGTTCTAATCTACCCGGACCTCACTTTGTAATCCATAATCCCATGGACCTAAAGGCAGTGTCACTTTGAGTGTCTTGGTAACAGACACAGCACAATTCACCCAGAGGTCCTGTGTCCAAGCCCCAAAGTACAAGACCTGTTAGTTTTAATGTTGTGGCTGATGGATTTTTATGGGCTCAAGGTAATCCTATAAATAACTCTTGATCTAATAATGACTCAGGTAACTATGAGAGATTAGGATAGAGGCAATGCAAATACCTATAGGAGGTGAGCTTTATGTCTGACCCAGACACTGAAACACTCCATTAACATGCGATTATAGACAGTACCTATGGGCACATGAAATGAAGGTCAATTGCAGAATGGCTGAATGGTTTGAGGGCAGACTGCTACAGCTCAGGCAGAGATTCTTTAGCTAATAGCACATAGTTTGATGGTTCCCTTGAGCTCTCATATTACTGGTGAAATCAGTAGTTAGGTTGCATGCTCAGGTATGTAAACCTTTCTGAGTTTTGGGAAAAGAAATAAACAAACAAACAAACAAAACAACAACAACAAACCTGTATGCCACTAATCGGCCTTTCAAGACATTGGCAAAGTAAGTAAAGTAAATGAAAATGGTGGTTATAAAATTTTAGTGACAGTCCAGCTTTTACCCGCTGGCTCTATAAATTTTTTCACTGCTTGACTCAGTTATTTATGGGAATACATTGAAGCAATATACACAAAGCCCACAAAGGCTTAACCTGCCTTACAGCATCCCTTCAGTGATGGAAACAGAAGACAGATTTTACTTTGCCACAGCATCCTTTTATTTGTGACATGCTTCTGTCCTCTGTTTTCCCTTGATGTGTGGAGTGATTTAGTAATAAGAAAGATCAATGTTTGTTTATTAACCCCTAGCAATAATAGTGTTACCTGGATCTTAAGCAATATTCCAAACACTGATGTCAATTAAGAAAATATAGTGTACTTATTGTATGTGCTTCTTTTTAACTTCAGTAACTGCAACAGTAATAACTTTATTTTCATCTACACCTAAACATTTGACAAACTGGTGATATACTGGGACTTTCTTGTTGATACCAGAGGTCAACTGGCGAGACTGGCCAGACTGCACCAAAATTGGGCAATAGAAGACTGGAAAAAACTTTTCCTGTTCAGACGAGTCTTGATTTCTCCTGCAGGATTTGAGTGGTACGGGGTCAGGTTTTGCATAAACAACATCAAAGCATCCATCCTGCCTTGTATCAGTGGTTCAGGCTGCTGGTGATGGTGGTGGAACATTTTCTTGACACACTTTGGGGCACTTAGTACTAATAGAGAATTATTTAAATTCCATAGCCTACCCAAATATTGTTGCTGATCATGTTGATCCCACTGAACCCATCTTCTGACGGTTGCTTCAAAGAGCATAACATGCAAACGAACATGAAAATGAGTTCATTATATTCAGTGGCCTCCATGGTCACCATATTTCATTCCAATAGAGCACCGTAGGATGTGTCGGAATTGCAATTTGCGTCATTATTTTGCAATCTTGAAATCTGCAGAATCTATGCAATGCTATCATATCAATATGAATAAAAATCTCCAAACGTTTCCAGCACCTTGTTTAAACTATGTGAACAAGAATTACAGCAGTCCTGAAGGCAAAATGGAGGTCCAGCCCACCATCAGCAAGGTTTATCTAATAAAGTGGCTGCAGAGTGTATGTTCAGGATTTGCTATAGCTGGCAAGATATATTGTAATGGCTGAATCAAACAGTACATTCAGATGCAATCAATGTCCAATGGTCAAAGCTTGGGGCAAACACAGGTACATGGTTCAGGAAGCAAACAGTTAACTAAAGGGACACAATCTGAAAACAGCCCAAAGATTTCAAAGAGCAAATCTGACGGAGTGCTCTAAAAATGTCAGGGGTCCAAATGAGAGACAAGAAAATACTAGAAAGCGCAACAAACTGCTGAGATAATCTGACAGTAAATAAAGGGAAACATTCACTATCTGTGCTGAGTGAATGATTTGCTGTTGGGAAACAGGTATGGCAGGCCTGTGTCTGAAAAACAGAAACAAGTGGAGGCAGCAGAACTAGCAATTATAAAATGGAGTGGGCTGTTACGTACATTATATCTATAGCTATGCATAACTTTGCTAAGGACATTTTTTGCAGTCATCCACTAGGTTCTATAGCAGTAATGCAAATTTGGCTCAGGGAGGCTGCCCTGAAGTGTTGGGATAATGAAACCCTCTTTGGAGCCTCCATGTCAGTGTCAGCACATTCAGTAGCTAAAGTGGTAATAAACTGCTCTGGCATACAGGCTCCCAGCCTTCATGGGTACAGCTCACACAGTATTGGCTAATGATCAAGATCTGTGTGTGTTTTTTATGTTTGGACTATGTATGTCCCTATAGACAGAAAATGTTTCTGAAGTCCTGAATAACTTTTTTTTAAATGTTATTTGTTTTTGCATTGTATTCTCAATTTTATTGTTGAGACTAAGATGGATTAATCATCTGTAATGTGAAATTTCCCACAGCTTCCTTTGGAATGGTATGCCATACCATTGTGACTTAGTGGCTCTTAGTTTATACAGGTTTATAGTCTATGACATTTTATTTCATCTAAGGGAAGCTTTTACTGCCTTTACATTTGGGAGGCTGGATAGCGTAAACGTTTAAAACCCACAAGAACATAAATGGGAAAGAAGGTCAAAGCACACTGAGTGCGCTATTAATAGGACTTATTTTCTGTGGTGATATTTAAAGCACATTTCTAAACCTTTCTGAAGGTACACTGTTTTTATACCATCTTTCTTTTTGTCTTCTTTTCTATATTTTGTTTTCCTTTTAACCCAACAAATGAATTCTCTTTGAACTTGTAAGGACTTTTGATGATCAATAAATGAAACTGAAATCATTTGGAATGTAGTGAAAACTTCTGTGAGTTAGAACTTTACGTCTTCCCACACTGAAAATGTAAGCGGTTTAAAACTTAGCACTCAAAGTGAAGTTTTATAGTTTTATTCTGTCACAGTAATTATTGTAAAGACCCTATGCACAGAATATACATTCTGAATCATTTTAAAATTGCTCTCAACATGACACAAAGGGCATTTAGTTTTATTAGCTGTAGTTATTCGTTTTATATGAGCCACTTAAAGCTCTGTTGTCAGTCTGCATAGTCTTATGAATTCTCGAGTTAGTAAAACTGAGACAATATTTTTCAAATGAAGACTGAAATAGACTTACTGATATACATGGCATTTAGCAATTAGCTGACATTTGTCCAAAGCAATGAGTGAGCTAGCAGCAGGGATTCACTGATTTCCTCTTGATGATGGTGAAATTAGCTGCAACTCAGATTGAGAGAGCCTCTGATTACAGAGTAATGACTTTGGGTTTATTCTGGTATTCTTAGTATCTGCTTTGTAAATGAAAGTTCTCGTTGTTATGTTAATACAAATTCTCTTTTCAAAAACCAAGTGAATAAATTAATTAATATTAGGTGGTGACTGTGTTTCTTGGTATGGGAAGATGCAGGGAAATCTGGAAAGCTGTTCTCATTTAGCCGACAAGCTTTATTTCATTATGAAGTGTTCAATGGCTCTGCTGCAAAGTAATTTTGAATCCAAGTGGAAACCATGCAGTAATGCTCTATTCAGGAACAACAATGTGTTTTTTTTCTCTATCATGTGAGGTTTTTGTAAAGCTGCTCAAACACGAACAACCATTTAAACTCCCTCTACAGACTCAGACACTCCACACGTACACCTGCAAACAAATGTCAAAACCAATTGCACATCTACTGCAAAACCAAGTGGTACCTCCAAAAGAGACTGAAAATGGTTGCAGCTATGAATAATGCACAGGCCTGCAAATAGGTTAGGATTGATTTAAATGTATTACTTGTTGCAAAGTGATTTGATACCATCATTTATTCTCTGAATCGCTCAAATGCACAAGAGCACATGGGGCATGCAGGAAAGCCTCTGAATAATTATATGGCATTAGATGGAAATGGAAACTGCAAGCAAAAAAACTTAATTCACTAAAGGTGTATTGTCATGCATATATATGTACATGTGTATAATGCAATTCTGTCCTTCTGAGTGCATTTTAATTGACCTGAAAAGGGAAATGAATCTTAAATGTAATGTGTAGAAAAAGAACCCTCAAATACGTATGATCTGTGAGCCTACTCAGTGTTAGTATGCCAAAGAACCTGCTTGCTAGTTGATTTCAGCTCACTTTTGGAACAATACTAAACATAAGGTTTAGCTAATAACAGCGGACAACAAGTGAATGACCTCTACTTACAAAAGACAAGGATAGTTGCACCTTGTCTATAGCTACTGTACATTTAATTCTGACACTGCGTTTCTGTAGCTCAAACAGTCCCAATGAGAGCTGAAGCACACACAGCTGATAGTCACATACCCACAGAGTCTGGATAAGGAGTTTCTTTTAACCATAACAAGTCCATATGTTTAATGACACAAATGTCCTAACAGCTAGCAAACCATGGTTTTGAATTTTGCAATGATATTTATTTTAACTAGAACATATAAATTTGCAGGCAGTTATCAGTGTTTATAACATTTCACATCACATCTTTCATGCATTGTTCCTTTTGGTTTGCATTAGCAAGTGAACTACATTAAAGATAGAGCTGTAGAAATCTACAAGAATAGAAGAGAACAGTGTCTATATTAAAAAAATAGATTAATTTTGAAATTAATTAGATTAAATTAAGTTAAATTCATGTGAAGAGCAAAACAATGCCATGTGAGGTGCCAGAGGCAAGTGGTAATAGCACAAGTCTTTTATTTAATAATAATAGATTGGATTTATATAGCGCTTTTCTAGGCACCCAAAGCGCTTTACAATACCACTATTCATTCACTCTCACATTCATACACTGGTGGAGGCAAGCTACGGTTGTAGCCACAGCTGCCCTGGGGCAGACTGACAGAAGCGAGGCTGCCATATCACACCATCGGCCCCTCTGGCCAACACCAGTAGGCAAGTAGGGTAAAGTGTCTTGCCCAAGGACACAACGACCAGGACAGAGGGCCCAGGGATTGAACCGGCGACCTTCCGGTTACAGATGCGATTCCCAACCCCCTGAGCCACGGTCGCCCATGTTTAAGTTTGATTCCTAGACAGTTACTACTGCTAAAGGCTGTAAAACCTGTGAAAATACAGTTAAAAGACCAAAATCTATGCCCTCCTTTGTATAATTCCATTGGAGTCTTTGTCCGGCTGATTCTGACCCCCCCCCCCCGGCCTTATGTTTGACACTCCTGGTCTAGGCAAGGCAAGGCAAGGCAAGTTTATTTGTATAGCACAATTCAACAACAAGGTGATTCAAAGTGCTTTACAGAGACATTAGAAACAAGAACAAATAAAAAGCATGATTTAAAATTGATTAAAACAAGCAAATAAACTAACTAACTAATTAACAAACAAACAACAGTATATAAAATCAAAACAGATAAAATCAGAACAGTAGCTAAAATCAGTAGTTAAATGTAAGTTTTGAAATTTAAGCTTAAAGTGTGGATTTGGTGCTTTATTCAAATGCAGCTGAGAACAGGTGAGTCTTCAACCTGGATTTAAATAAATTGAGTGTTTCAGCTGATCTGAGGCTTTCTGGGAGTTTGTTCCAGATATAAGGAGCATAAAAGCTGAATGCAGCTTCTCCGTGTCTGGTTCTGACTCTGGGAACTGATAAAAGACCGGATCCAGATGACCTGAGGGATCTGGATGGTTCATACTGGGTCAGGAGGTCATTGATGTATTTTGGTCCTAAACCATTCAGAGCTTTATAGGCCAGCATCAGAACTTTAAAGTCTATCCTCTGACGGACAGGCAGCCAGTGTAAGGACCTCAGAGCTGGACTGATGTGGTCCACTTTTTTGGTCTTAGTGAGGACTCGAGCAGCAGAGTTCTGAATGAGCTGTAGTTGTCTGACTGATTTTTTAGGTAGACCTGTAAAGATGCTGTTACAGTAATCAAGCCTACTAAAGATGAATGCATGGACTAGTTTTTCCAGGTCCTGTTGAGACATCAGATCTTTTATCCTTGATATATTCTTGAGGTGATAGTAAGCTGACTTTGTTATTGTCTTAATGTGTTTTTCTAAGTTTAGGTCTGCATCCATCACTACACCCAAATTTCTCGCCTGGTTTGTGGTTTTTAGATGTATAGATTGAAGTTCTCTGGTGACCTGTAATCGTTTTTCTTTGGCGCCAAAGACTATTACCTCAGTTTTGTTTTTGTTTAGCTGGAGAAAATTGTGGCACAACCAGTCATTGATTTCCTCAATGCATTTACCAAGAGCCTGTACAGGGCCTCGGTCTCCTGGTGACATTGTGATATATATTTGTGTGTCATCTGCATAGCTGTGATAGTTTATTTTGTTGTTGTTTATAATCTGTGCCAGTGGGAGCATGTAGATGTTAAACAGAAGGGGTCCCAAGATGGAACCTTGGGGAACTCCACATGTGATACTTTTCTGCTCAGATGTGAAGTTACCTATTGATACAAAGTATTTCCTGTTTTCTACGTATGTTTTGAACCAGTTTAGTACAGTTCCTGAAAGACCTGTCCAGTTCTCCAGTCGTTTGAGTAATATGTTGTGGTCAACTGTATCAAATGCTGCACTGAGATCCAGTAAAACTAGGACTGACATTTTTCCACTGTCTGTATTCAGACATATGTCATTAAACACTTTGGTCAGAGCGGTTTCAGTGCTGTGGTTCTGTCTAAAACCTGACTGGAAGGCATCGTAGCAATTATTCTGTTTTAAGAAGTAACTGAGCTGTTGAGAAACTGCTTTTTCAATGATCTTACTTAAAAACGGGAGATTTGAGATCGGCCTGTAGTTGTTCATTTGTAGTGATGATATAGTGATGATGTCAGAGAAGTAGGACCTCCTTGCATTCCTCAGTTGTAAATTATAATTGTGAAGTTTCTCTTTATAAATGTCATAATGAACCTGGAGGTTTGTTTTTCTCCATCTGCACTCAGCTTTCCTACACTCTCTTTTTTCATTTTTCACCAGTGTGGAGTTTCTCCATGGAGACTTTTTCCTTCCAGAGATAACCTTCACCTTAATGGGAGCAATAGTGTCCATTACATTTAACATGTTAGCATTGAAGCTATTGACGAGCTCATTGACTGACCCTCTGGGCAGGTCAGGTGTTAATGGGAAGACCTGGTTAAAAATTGCACTACTGTGTTCAGTTATACACCGTTTTGTGATCACTGTTGTTGATATATTTGTGTGGGCTGAGATTTTACTTTCAAAGAAAACACAGTAATGATCAGACAGGCCCACATCAGACACAGTAACCTTTGAAATGCTCAGGCCTTTGGAGATCAGTAGGTCAAGAGTGTGTCCTCTATTATGTGTGGCCTCTGTTACATGCTGAGTCAGCCCAAAGTTTCCCAGAGTGTTACTCAGGTCTTTAGTCCCTTTGTCCTGAGGGTTGTCCACATGAATGTTAAAATTCCCAGCAATAATTACACAGTCAAAATCAACACAGATCACAGACAGCAGTTCACTGAGGTCATTAAAAAAGTCTGTGCAGTATTTGGGAGGCCTGTAAACATTAAGAAACACAACTTTGGATGGGGCCTTCAGCTGTAAAGCCACATATTCAAAAGACTGAAAACTTCCAGGAGATAGCTGCTTACATTGAAATGATTCATTAAATAAGACAGCAACCCCTCCTCCTCTCCTGCTCGCCCTGACCTCACTGATAAAACTGTAGTTAGGAGGGGTCGTCTCGATGAGAACAGCTCCACTGTTACTTTGGTCCAACCAAGTTTCAGTTAAAAACATAAAATCAAGGCTGTGCTCAGTGATTAAATCATTAATTAAAAATGTTTTCCCAGCTAGAGATCTAATGTTTAATAAAGCCAACTTAAGTGTTTTAGAGGTATTACTTGTCCCCTCGTGTTTGGGAGCAGTCTGTGGCACACAAGGTATGTTTACTATGTTTAAAGATCTTTTAGAGTGCAGCTCTCTGTGTTTTGACCAGGCCACATGTCTCCTGTCACCTAAAAGTACAGAAATTTTAAAACCTTCTAGTAAACAGGGTCCCAGCTTCTCCTGGGAAAAGTCATCACTGCCATAATCCTCACAGCCCGGACCCTTCACACATCACGAATCAGACTGCGGAGACAGGGCATGAAGAGGAACTAAGGGGGGCGAGGCTGGGCAATGTGACTTCGATTGCTCTGTTGAGGGTGGGGCTCGATGGCGAACCTCTGGTGGGGGGTTTATGGGGGACAAAAAGGGATTGGGACAGGGGGTAGATCTGAGCCCAGCATTGACCCGCTCCATCATCTCCTCAGTGAATTTCAGGTGTGGGGAGGAGGGAGAAAGGGAGGGGGAGGAGGGTGATGGCCTGTCAGGGGTTTGGGGGACTAGGGAAGGTCGTGGTCCCTTGTCCTGGTCGTTGGTGTTGTTGAGAGAGTTGGAGGCAAATAGGGACCCCTCTTCTTGCCTTAGATGTCTCTCCTTTCTGAGGCTCTTCCTCAGATGCCATGGATGTCTCTCCTTTCTGAGGCTCTTCCCGGGTGGGGGCAAATGGAGCTCCTCCTCAAGGTTTCTGCTGGGCTTTGTCTGTTCTTGGAGTACTGTTTGTTCCTCTTTATGAGATAACTCCTCGTTTATCTCAGCCTTGGCACCAAGCACGGATGGATGACGTATGGAATAAAACAAGTTGGAGGTGAACAGTTTCACCCCTGACTTGTTAAAATTAAATCCATTTGCTTTGAACAGATGCCTGCGTTCCCAAAAAATATTAAAGTTGTCGATAAAGTGCACTGAGTGGTCAGCACATGCTGATATAAGCCATTTATTCAGTGTAAACAACCTGCTGAATCTCTCGTCTCCTCCTCTGACCGGCGGTACAGGTCCACTGATGAATACAGCTGCATTCAGAGAGTTTACAGTATTTAATAATCCAGTAAAGTCCCGTTTCAGAACCTCCGACTGTTGTTTGGACACATCGTTTGACCCTGTATGCAGAACAATGTTTGTCACAGTTGGATATTCATCTGCAATTTGAAGAATTCTCTCCTTCAGGTTGTTGACCATATCGTTAGGAAAGCAGAGGACTTTAGTGTTCTTACCGCACATCCTTTGTACATCCTTTACGGCAGAGTCACCCACAATCAGAGTTTCAGGCCTAGCCTTTAGCTTTCCCTGTGGCCTTTCACTTTTCAACAGATTTTCAGACCTTATTTCGCTGCTTTTAGATGGATGGTTGTCCGATATAGATCCAGGGTCCTTTGATAGTGGAGCAAATCTGTTCTGCAGTTTCACATTCAGTTGTTTTGGAGGTTTGTTGTTAACCTTCCTATTCACGGTTGTCCAGTCCTGTTTCCTCCCGTATACAGGGGTAGAAGAGCTTCTCTGTCTCGTAGGAAGTGAAGGCCAGTCGGTTTCAGAGATTTCAGCTCGCTGTGCCCTGCCTGTGATACGTCCTCCCCCTTCCAGGAGACATGATTTATGTCTTGGTTTTGCACCAAGACAGTCTAAGGGGGGATTATCACTTGAGGATTTATAATAATGCACAGAGTCTACTTTCTTGGTCATGTTATCTGTGCTCCTTAGCTGTGTACTAGCTTGCTCATCGCCATTGTTTTGAATCAAAGGCAAGGTTGTTTCATTTCCACACAGTCCATTTACCTCCACGTTTACTTCTAAGCGATGAATTTTTGTCTCCAGTACTGCAATCTTCTGCAGGAGGCTGTGGTAGTCATCTGTGGAGAGGGAAGGCATCTGGTCTAGAGCTCCACTACTTGCCTCTGCAATTCCCTCCCACCAGACATCTGTGACACTGACACTCTCTCTTCACTTTCTTTTTAACCTGGCTGCTGACTTGATAGTTTTTTTTTTGTTTTTTTTTTTATTCTTATTGCTTTTAACATTCTGTGTAATGTGACCTTGAGTGTTTTGAAATGTACCTAAAATAAAATGATCACTCATCATTTATTTTTGTTTTGAAGACATCTTCTGTCAGCAAAAAAACTACTGAAGTACTTGCTAAAAACTCAGCATTAGCCTTTTCTTTATAAGTCTTTCCTCAGTTATTTGTGTGAAGGGCAAGTCAGAGTTCTGAATACTTGGTGGTGTCAAGCAAGATTTTTAGTTAGTTACCAAGCATGTTTTATCAAAAATGTTTAATGATGTGTTCTTCTTAGTTCATGTGATTAGCAGGTTAAAAGTTTATTTCTCCTAAATTATTTATTCACTTATCATAAGGTATTGTCATTGTTATCTGTAGTTTTTGGATTTCAGCTTATTTAAAAAATATGACTGTAGGCAGAAACTAAATTTAGTAGAGCTGAGCATCTCCAGTTATCAAAGCCCCCAACTCCCAAGTAAACTATAATAGACTAATCCTCATCTAGCATTATTATACCAGGCACTTTTGTATAATAGTTGACGTCTGTATATGTAGTTTTACTCACAGCTTTGTGTTTCATGCTGATGTTGGAAGTGGGTAACATATGAGACCATAGTCCTGTTTAGCAGTCTTTTTAATTTTTCTCCTTCCATTCTTTATGTCATCTTACTCTGGCTGCTATGTTCTTGCAACATGACTGGCTGGAGCAGTTAATTCCAGCAGTGTCCTGTCTGTTGTAATAAAAGTTCAGTTCAGTGATGTGCAAGGTTTAAAATTGAATTATCCTTAGATGTAGTAAGATGTGAACATAGCATGACTGTGCTTCTGTATGTCTGTGTGTTTGGTTGAGAAAGAGAAAGAGGTCAGGAGGTGGGAGAAAAGAATTGGGAGCTTTCCCCCTGTCAGCATTCAGAGACACTTTGGATTTCAGTTTATGATACATTTAATAGAAGATTTATAGTACACATGAACAGCCTGTAGATTTCCAGAGTACAGAATAATTTTAGACTTAAAAAACCCCAAACACAGTTCATGAATTAAATTGTTTATGTATTGCGGAGCACTGAAGATTGCAATCTCAGATTCAAGTGTATTACAATCCTATACTGATACAAGGAGCATAAAGCTGTCTCTTAAAATCATTGTAGAGAGCCATAGTGACAAACGGCAATGAGGTCGCTAGAGAAGCATAACATTGCCATGAACTGCTGTGTATGCTTGTGCATAAACCATGAAGTAAAAATCTATAAATCACTTGCGGAACTTGACAGAAGAATACCAGATGCAAAAAATGTTGTTTTAGCATAGTGCTGTTGTAAATTCTTTTCCATGTTGTCATCCATAGTATTTGTTATCATTTTTTCCAACGTTTGTGGGCCTCCAGATGTATTAAATGAAGTAAAGGGAATTCAGGGTTATATTGTATCACTGCTTACAGTTGGATTATATTACTTTACATTCATTTACAAGCAGTTAAAGGTTTGTACGTGTTGTTTTCATGCCTATTAAGCTGTAAAACCCATTAATAGATTTGTCTTTTTACATCTCTGAGCCTGTGGCACCGTGGAACTTTGTTTCCAGTCACCGTAATTGTCATGAAATGGGACAACTTTAGTGGACTAGCATAGAGAAGGATAGACAGGAGAAGCCACTCTAGAAGTGTAGAGGAAGAACTAAATTCAGGACTAATGAGCAGTGATGGGAATAACAGCATTACAAGTAACAGCATTACTTTTTTCAGTAACGAGTAATCTAACTAATTACTATTCCCATCGTTACAACGCCGTTACCGTTACTAACAAGAAAATGCGGTGCGGTCGCGTTACTATTTTTTAACAAACAGACGGTTGAAGCTGTCTTCACCTTACCGCTTCTTATATCAGTTGCATGGAAGTAGCTGTCTACATAAGTAATCTGGGTGCTACAGCTTTAAGCGCTCCCGCGGACGGCAATCATTTGCTGGCAGACGATCACTTTTTGGCACAACACCTGGAGCAAAACAATCGCATGTGTGCTGCTGTTTGACTGAGGAAGAACAAAGTAGTCGTGGTAAGCCAATCACATGACTACTTCAAGATTACAAAGCAATAAGCTGATATATACCAGTTTTTCAAATTGTGTTGATAGGCCATGTAAAACCAGAGTCATGATAGACAATATATACGCGGCGTTTTTTCCTCAATAGTTTCGTCACATTTAACGTCCAAGGACAGTGCTAGCAAGCACTCTCTGCTTATGACCAAAAAAACAAAAAAAACAAAACAAAAGCAGCCCTTTCGTGTTGGTGGAAAAATGCACCATGTCGACCAATCAAAAAAAATGATGTGGTAACATGACATTTGGTTGTTTAGGAAGACAGGGAAGTTTTAGGCGTGACGGAGAGAGAGTGAGAGACAGGAAGACAGCAGAAAAAGAGAGAGAGCGAGTTTTGAGATGTGAGAGATTTGTGAAGTTTAGCGTGTTTGGAGTGTGCAGTTAATGTGTTGTCTTGTGTAGTTTGTGTGTAGTGTTGTGGATAGTTTTGTGTTGTGTGTCAAAACAATGAGGCGACTGCTGAATGAAAACAGGAGCAGTGATACACCTGCTGCTGTCAGACCTGCAGGTATCAGGCTGTGATGTTCTCCTTTATAGTGGACAGAAATTATTTTTTTGGAGTGGCACAAATAATTTATGTGGCATCTTACTGAATGCAGAACAGCTGATTGTTATATAAATAGTTTGAAATGGTTATTTTAAAAAAAGGTAAAAGGTAAATGGCTGCAAATAACTTTGTTGTTTGCAAAACTTGTACATAGGATTTTAAAATTGACAATTTATATTTGCATTTAAAGTTATGAAATATGATTCAATAAACATGTTTGTGGTTGTTACAGCAAAAAATATAACCTTTTTTTACTCGGATTTTATGTTTTTTGTCTGATGTTAGATCAATTGTGTTAATACAGTATGTCAAAATGAAAACATAACTGTAAATTCAGACACGTGAGGTTGTGCTGAAAAGGATGATACCAAACAAGGCAAAGGAAATAGTTTTAAAGGTGAAATGTAGAGGGAAAATCAAAAGTAGTTAATAAAGGCCAATTATACCCTGGACCCCAGAGGGTTAAACATTTTTTTATAACGCAATAGTTACTTTTCAAGTAATTAATTACTTTTAGAATATTGTAACTCAGTTACTAACTCAGTTACTTTTTTTGAAGAAGTAACTAGTAACTATAATTAATTACTTTTTCAAAGTAACTTGCCCAACACTGCTAATCAGTACAAAGCTTGAACTTAAATAATTTCTTAAAGCAAAAGAAAAAAAATCAGGAGTCCACAACAAAACTCTAAACACTGGATTGAAGACCGAGGACCATGATAGAATGAACTGAGACCTGGCCAAAGTGTTAAAAAAATACAACAGTCTTTTATTACAGAGTACACCTCATATGATATGATGGGTTAGTCATGCACTTTGACTGTACTGAGAGTAAATAAGTGTTTTGCATGTCTGTCAGTTGAAAGATCATAGATATGAACAACATCATCGCGTTGATCTGTGAATATAACAGTAAATACTAAATGTTGAATATTATTGTGCAGCACGTAGGATCGACAAGAGTATGGCACTTAATAAAATACTACTGTCATGGTGTGTGTGGGTGGGTGTGTGCATCTGTAAACATGCACATGTATCTGTGTGCTTGTAAGTGTGTATGTGTGTCTGTTTATGGGCTCAAAATGTGGTCATAAATATTTTGTACTTGTAAAAAAGATTTGTGTGTGCGTAAAAAAAGATTTGTATGTGTAAAAAAGATTTGTGTGTGCGTAAAAAAGATTTGTATGTGTAAAAATAATTTGTGTGTGCGTAAAAAAGATTTGTATGTGTAAAAAAGATTTGTGTGTGCGTAAAAAAGATTTGTGTGTGTGTAAAAAAGATTTGTGTGTGGACTTAGCCAAAAAACCCCTGCAAGTTACAACTACGAATTTTGACCCTATTTTTCTTCCTTTCATCTGATTGGTGATGTAATGTGTAACAATCCAATCAGAGAACAGATGGGTTTGGCTGTCGGAGGGGCGCTTTTTTTGAACTGCAGGTCTTTGAAGGGAATAAATGCCCTTTTACATGCCAACCCAGCGTTTTCCTTCATCACCACGAAGGAAAACAGTCTGTGGTCGTCCGAGTTTGGTGATTTTTGTGTCACAGGACTACGTGTTTAATACAGGGACTTCCACAGCCTTTTCAACAGCGCTGCGGACCGCGGGGCGGGCAGTGTTTTGGAAATGACAGTCTTCATTACAAAGCTTTCTTCGTTATGAATTAGCATACATGTTTTTATTGAACATTTGAAGAACCAGCAAAAAAAACAAACTCTTTTAGAGGACATAAAGTCAGAGATAGAAAAGACAAGGAGCAGGTGCATCTAGTACAGGTAGAGCTGCTGCAAAAACCCACAGAGCCCAGCAGCCAGCGCAACAAATTCTGGATCCTTTGCTTTTAGTTAGCAGTTAGCATTAGCAGCACATCCTGCGTCCGATGTGAAAGGACTTTTATGCCTCCACTGTGACTCACAGCCATGGTCCTGGGTCAGCCCTGACTTTGTGTTAAACTAATCCTAAAGTAATAATGGTATTTCTAACCACTGATATACCACAACTTTTTCCTTTCAACAGCTACTGAAAGTTAGGGGACCTAGCTGCTATCGGATATTTATATAGCGATCCTCCAGCTTCAAACTGTATCACCCTTCAAGGACCTGCAGTTCAAAAAAGCGCCCCTCCGACAGCCAAACCCATCTGTTCTCTGATTGGATTGTTACATTTGTGATTGACATGACATTGACCAATCAGATGAAAGGAAGAAAAATAGGGTCAAAATCCGTACTTGTAACTTGCAGGGGGGTTTTTCTAAGTCCACACACAAATCTTTTTTACGCACACACAAATCTTTTTTACACATACAAATCTTTTTTACGCACACACAAATCTTTTTTACGCACACACAAATCTTTTTTACACATACAAATCTTTTTTACGCACACACAAATTCTTTTTACACATACAAATCTTTTTTACAAGTACAAAATATTTATGACCACATTTTGAGCCCATATCTGTTTTCTTGAAAGAGACCAGCTGCTCACAGAAGCACCATTGCTGGCTGCAGGGATGTGATTCCTCATATCAGCAATTCTTATGGATGAGAAATAGAAATGTAAAAAGGCAATGTATGATGCACATCATCAACCACATGCGTTGTATGAATGTATGCACAAGTTCTTTTTATTCTTCTATTTATTCTTATATAATTTGGTCACTCACAAACGTGCAGGTAAGGAATAATCAAAGCTTCCCAAAACTTGTTTTCCTCCACGTGTAAAGATAAGATAAGATAAGATAACCTTTATTAGTCCCACACGTGGGAAATTTGTTTTGTCACAGCAGGAAGTAGACAGTGCAAAAGTTATGAGGCAAAAATTAGAATACAATAAGAATAAATACAGTACACAACTGTACAGAATAAAATAAAATACTATATACAGTAGAATAAAATAAAATAAATATACAATAAGATAAAAATAGAATACAAATACTATATACAACTGAGTAAAAATACAACGATGACAGAAAGGATTATTGCACTTAGTATTATTGCATATGTATGGATATGGATGCATATGTAAAATCCACACATCAAACAGTTTGGGTGTTTCAGTTGGGTGGCTCTGAACCTTTATGACACCAGGTGTACTTGTCGATGTTAGGAATGTTTAACCTTGTGCTCAGTCATTCTCCAATGCTATAGTATGACATGTGCATTAACTGTACAGCTTACTTCTTATGTTTAAGGGCTACATAAATGTTCCAATGGTGCCACTTTGAGCAACCTGCTTGTAGAGTGTCAGTGCAGCTGACAGTGATATACAGAGGTAGACTGCAGTGAAAATGAGCTAAAGAAAATTTGTTTTGCAATAACTTAAAAATGACTCCCAGAATTTTCGGCATCTTTTTGAAGATGTCTGTTGATGTGCACCGTTCTTTGCTCTCGGGGCTCAAAATTATAAGTGCAGTAACACAAAACAACAAAATTACTAGTAAGCAAAATAGCTGCCTTGCAATAATGGTAAGATTAAGTGAAATTATGCATCCAAATGATTTAAAATGACCTTATTTGTATTCTGCAGCTTCCAAAGATGATTCTTAGCATTAAAAATCATTAAAGACTTTCTGATCCATATCAACACTCACACAAATAACAATTACGCAAGGACAATTTAAGTGATCATTTGGATCACACAGTTCATCACAATTATAATGATAAAAATTAAGTATAAACTATGGAAATTATTATCCACTGCATTATTCACGCACTGCCTAAAGCGGACAGAAAAGTGAAAAAAAAGCACTACTTTGTTAAGTCAGTTTTGCAATTTGAAAGGAAAGTAATTAATTGTATCTTTGTGTATCTTAAACATGTTTTACTCTGCTACTTTACTACATACTGTACATAGAAGGAAGTCAGCACAAAACATACAGTTCAGGTCAGTAGGTCATGGGGTTACAATTTAATAAGGGACCACCACACTTTTTTATTAAAAAAAAAGGGGGGGGGGGGGGGGGGGGGGGGTTGGTGGGTACAACTGTCTCAGCATTTCATAAAGGCTTTTTTTCTTAATTCTTTTCATAGTGTGAAAACAATGCTATTGACTAAATATTTTGAGTAAATATGAATCTTGTAAGCTCTCATTTAGGGAGATGATAAAAAACAGTTTTATCCATTCTCATGAAATGTGGATGTGATTTAACTCATATACAATGATTTAGCATAAACGGGTACATCCTTTAGGACATTAATACAAAGACCCAGAAGAGAATTTAACTAAAAACAAGAGAAGCAGGAGAGCAGTGATGGTAAAGTATTAAGTCTATATGACAGAGCAGGACATGTTTAGTCTTTGGCCCTTTTTGTCATGTTGTTTTGATGTCATGTTAGACAATTTCACCCCTGATGCAGTACAACTGACAACCATTCAAAAAGGGCTAAAATGTGTGGGCATTTCCTTTCAGCTAGCCTCAAAGTGAAAACTCCTGTGTCTAGAAAGGGAAACTGGGCATGACATTGACTATGACACAATCAATCTGATTCAAGCGTGAGACTGTGCCATAGAGCATACAGTAAGCTTTTTCTAAAGACGATGGTGAGTGGCTCAAAGGATCACTGCCACCTGTTTGACACAAACAGATGTCTTTTACTTATGCCTTGGCAGCTGAGAAAATAGGTTTTGAATTTCCGGTCTTTTTTTATGTAGCTGTGATGAAAACGGATCTCTTTTAGTACATTGAAGGGTTTCTTGAGTCGTTCATATTAATAACCTGCCAACCTTATGTGCATGTACTGAAGGAACAAAACCACAAAAAGAGGATGATAATCAATGAAACTGGATTGTTATTGCCAGCCACACATAGATCAAAAAAGCAATTGGAATTCTGTTGCCCTGTGTATTTTAAAGTGCTTGAACAGTCAGCCCCATTTAAAAGCCAGGACAGCTGATTACAGGGCCACCTGCACAAAGTGTGGGGAGGACTACTTACCAGCGTCAGGTTCTATTTGCTGCATTTGCAGCGTTGGTAGGTTACGAGGACAGCTGACCTCAATAGACAAATGCTGGGTGCAGTGAGAATGCCTGCTTGTTGGCTCCAGTGCAGATCACTACAAGTGTGGGTGAGCGCACACTGTTAGACAAACACACAGGAAGACGATTGGAGTCACAGATAAATGCACACAGAGAAGAGTGCACCAACAGCCCTGTTCGTGCAAATATTTGAAGGTGCCAACCGAGGGCTGCTGCCGAATGTTAAAATGTGCAAAATCCTTTTTTTCTTTTTCTGCCGCTCTCTTTTGCCAGTTTCATGTGTTACTCAGTTATAGAACAACACAAACACCACACAATCACACACAGAGCAATAACAAGACAAACATCAAAAGGTCTCCTTTCTTTGTCCTTGACAAATATACATATGCAAACACCAATATTTAATACAACATGTGGCCTAATAATGAGTGCTTGCTCAATTCAAGACTATGAAAATGATTCTGCCACATAAAGAGGCAATTACAGAAAACGGCTACATCCACCTACATCGTCTTTAAAGCCTTGAATAGCTTAGTGTCTCTCTAAATATTCAGTATCTATAACTATAACCAGAACTTAATGATTTCTAATCCTAAACTGGTGACTGAGCTTCACTGTTGGTGTCTCTTAGTTGTGTAACTCACAAGTTGGTTTTCAAGAACAATTTTTTAAAAATTTGTCTGTGGCAGTAGTTCAAAGTTTTTCTGTCTCAACCCACTTCGGAAGCTGAAAAGTTCATGGCCCACACATCGCAATTTTTAATCAATGAGTAACAATAACAATGTGTCATGGTCCTGGGTCGGTGACCCAGCGCTTTAAGTTTATTATTATCATTTTCCAATTTATTATCATGATTATTATTATTGTTTGAGTTCTACGTGTTATATTCGGTCTGCGTCTGTATCTGTCTGTCTATGGTGTCACCCCGTCTGTTTGTGAATCTGTCTGTTTAGTTCAATGTCTTGTCTGGTTCCATGTGTCTGAGTTTCCTGTTTTATTGTGAAGGTCTGTGTCGTATGTGAGTGTGCTCAGTTTACGTTTCCCCTGTCTCGTCAGCTGTGATTTCTCCCAGGTGTGTTCCCCTCCTGTCTCTCATCCCTTGATTACTGCCGTCTGTGTATTTAAGCCCTGTGTTTCTCTGTGTCAGTGTCGCGTTGTACCATCAGATTATGCCTGTGTGTTTCGGTTCTCCATATTCCATGTTCACTTCATGTTTTGTTTTCGTACCAGCAATAAAGCTGAGGTTTTTGAGTTTCAATTCAGTCTCAATTCAATTCCAGAGTCTCAGAGTCTCACATTTGGATCCTCCTCTCCATCCGCCTGCACACAGAGCCCTGACACAATGATTCAAGATGGGGATGAGCTCATGGATGAACCTGAGTGCAAACAGTAATGTATTATCTCTATTCAGTGGTAAAGTCCCACTTTTTCAGTGATACAATTTATCAAGCAGCAGAGCTGTGCAGCCCACAGGCATGAAGAAGTATGATTAATACTTACCAAAGGGACAAATAGTTCCCTTAGTCTTTTCAATAGTAATTACAGCAAGATAATAGGTCTCAGGAGACTCATAAAAATTGTTAGCCTGCACAGGCAGTTTTATCAAAGTAATCATCTACTGTGTATTACTATTTATACCATTGCTAAAGAAACTCCTGAAAGCCACATAGCATATGATTCAGAGAATTCTCACATAGCACAAAAATGAGTGGTGGAGTTTGAAGTAGATGATGTTGCACTGGAAGTAAGTCTTTTATTTTGGAAAAACAAAGCAAAATAAACCAACTGTTATAATTAATTGTATATCATATTTATACATGTATGCAAGTATGGAAATGGACTAATAGGCCGAATTATACCTACTGATCAAACTAAACTCAGTACAGCAATGTTGACTGAGGGGATCTTGATGTTCTGTATGAACAATGAAAAAAAACCTAGGTCTGTTTCAAGTAAAAAGTGGAAAATTCTCAAACATCTAATTTCTCAAACATCTAACTCAAACATTTAATTTCAAACCAATTAAGCATGTATTTATTTGCCTGAGATGGATCTAAATGCATAAAGATCTGGGTATAATTGCTGAAAAGGTCTGACAAAGTGTTAAAGGAGTAGCTTCCTTTTTTTCTTATGGTTTACATACTGCTGATTTTGCCAGTGAAAATCAGCAGTAGTAGAACAGGAAGTGAACTGCAGTGGTTGTGGGACTTGATATAATGAAATTGTGGATAGGTTTCAACAGTACAATAGTCACTAATTAGCGTACAGCTATTGGCTTTCTTTTGCTGTTGTTCCCAACCTATCTAGGTAATGTTTTCTGAAGTACAGAAAATGACTTTTGTTCTTTTGCATCAATAGGTAAGTTTACATTGATGATTAACATGGTATAATGGGTCCTTTTAACAAGGCTGTTCTGCATTAGGAAGCAGTAGTAAGTTTATATATTTATCATGATTTGGCAAAAAATCCATAGCAACCTTTCAGCTACTATAATTCAAGTATCCTGGGAGAAAACTAGACTTGCGCCTCCTTTTAACTTTGATTTCATGATTTAGAAAACAGTTGATGACATATTTGATTCAGGCCGTGGAGATAAAGCCATATCAAGAGCAAGAAATTCTCCAGAGAGAGTGAGATTTAGTTGCTTAATGGCGTAGGATCATGAATTTCAATCACATGAGTTTTCCTCCACTATGAAGCCACACATTTTATTTATTTTTTGCTTCACTATTTCCCTCTATATATTCATGGATGAAGCAACTACTGTAGCCACTGAGGCTTTATGTTTCGAATCTGGAATTTTTTCCCCCTTTTAAACGTAATTTGTAGTTATGCATCCTGTAAGTATAGTTCATAAATCATATAGCAACATACAATTAAGTTCTATCATGCTTTACTGCTAAAGTAAATCACTTCAACATAAAGTTGTATCAGAAAAAGAGGTCAATAAATAAATTTCATTTATTTGTTGTTGCACTCACAAAAATGTAGGTCATGCAAGTGTAGTAAACAGTTGCATTACTGACTGTTCCTCCAGGTGTTGTTGTTGGTGGGTGATGCACTTATTCAGATCTTTGAAGTAATCAATGAATTTGTAGCTTGCCATGAGTTCTCTTTGTGCTATAATAGCAGTCCAAGATAAAAGTCACTGCGGCATCATGGCTCAGCTGCTTGTTGCTGGTATTGAAATTTTTATTGTCCCTTCCAGTATATTTCCTTCTGGCTGGTTAGTCTTTATGCTGCTGACTGTATTTACACTTGCAAAAAGCATAATATTTATTTTCCTTGAGTCTTTTCCAGTGTCTTGGGCAGTGTATTGAGGCTTTTTATTGTTTTTTTTATTTCATTTTAGAGACTGAAGCCTTCACATTGAAGTATTTAAACAACATAATAATGTGTTTCCCCCAGTAATGCGTCATTTGGGGAAGTTCTGACTTTAATTGTTCATCCATTCATTTATCCACTTTGCTTCAGCCTGAAAATGGTTGTAATAATGGCTCAGTATAAAAATGACTATGTTTTACTTTCTTACTTTGAGTACGTTTCACATTTCATTCCTGCTGTAATTTTTACTCGCCATCCACACACATCCATCCATGCGTGCTCATACATCTCTCCCTTTCTTGTTCATTCTCCTGTCCTTCCTAACCTGGTGGGATTTGCTCCTCTTGGATAGGCTCAGAACCAGATGGTGCTCAAAGGCTTAAAAGTTCTGACTGGCACCGTTTCTGATTTATGTTTATCTGTGAGCTGCCTCGCGTGCGCTGAAAACATCCGGGCCAGTGGTTCATGTCTGTTTATGCATAGTGCAGTTGACCTTTGGGATTTCAGTCTTACAGTTTTCTGGGGACAATCTGCCCAATGAAGCAAGGCACTTGATGCTTCATAAAACCTTGACACCACAGGCGTACACGTGTGTGGGTTTAAGTGTGCATCCATGTACTTGAGACATGCTGAAAAAATAAATAAAAACACAAATTTATGTAATTATCAGGTCCATGGTGGGCTTAACTTCAGAAATCACGTACACTGTCTCACAGAGTCACACAACTGTGAAAAACGGCAAACCACTGAAAAGGGCAATTTAATATCATGGTCTGAAACTCTGAACAGTATCTTTCCTTATCAGCCTTGTCATGCAAACAGCAGTTGGTGTTCATACTGCATGTGCTTCTGAAGAGGTGAGCGATAAGGAAAGGGAGGAGGAGAACTTAAAAAAAAAAAATGAGGATGTGACTGAGATACTAAAATGAATCTGTTGGTCTGCTCCAAAAGACAAACACCATGGCAACCACATGATAACACAAAAGAAGAAAAGATTGTCCAAGTCTCAATTCTTGAAATTGTTCCTGAGTTGATTGGTTCAAACATTCAAATGTGTTCTGCATTTACAACCTTGTGAATCCAAGTAAGGATTAATGCATGATGGGATTTTCTGTGAATGTTGTAGAAAAAAACACTTAAGTGTTTTATAAAACCTTTTTAGAAATACTGTTATGAAAATACACAAACTATCCAAATGACCATTATATTAACACCTATCTAAATAATCAGAATTTGTTCGTGACAAAATAGAAATGTCAAGGCTTTAATGTGACACTTCCACTATTTCCGGATCATGATCCCGGGTCATAAATCTGGCTGTAAAGGCTTTAAAGATATATCTAATTTAACAGCTAAAATAACCAAAGTGAGTCAGTCCAGCAATGGGTATTGTCGTGTATCAATTATTCACCACGCACTGTTTTTAATAAATTGAGAATAAACCACCAGGTGACACTGTTCTCTGTTTATAGATCTTTGACTTTGGAGTATGACTTGCAGGGTGTTTTGCCTCTAAAATGTTCCCTGAATAGAAAGGCAATGGCAGAGAAGCACAGTGACAAAGAGGGACAGAGTAACAAACAAGAAAAGTGTGTTTTTGTCTGGGCTTCTAATTGTCTCGTAACATGATTGATTCTGTTTAAGAAATATAACTCTTTACTAAGCCAATTGACTGTAAAAATAAAGCCACGTTTGTATCTCTGAGAAAAGGTGTGTGTGTTTGTGTATATGTGTGTGTGCACTTTTGCCTGTGCTGCAGTTATCTAGATTTGATTTTGTCCTAGTTTGCTCAGGTCCGTAATTCTCGTGTATCAGCCATACTCAAAAACAATCAAAAGCAAAGCCCATCTCCTCTGATTGGAGGATGAAAATTAGTCAACTTTACGTGCCCTTCAGAAACATGACTCATTAAATTGGTGGACATGTAATCAGAAATGGATTTGTGTTTCAAAGGGATGCAGAGAATAGTGCGCGTGTTCAATGAATGGTACTGACGCACGAGGGAGTCACACCTTGTTCTTTGTGTACTTGTTGAGAAAACAAGCAAACATGTGACCGCTATCTAGAGAGGTTAGGCAGGATACAGAGTGCGTTATGTATGCTTTTTCATTTCAATGTAGGTTTAATTGTATTTTTTTACATCCAGAAATGACTGGGCGGAAAGGGTTTTTCCTTCGGGACTGTTTATCATCATATTATCTCAGGCCTCAGGTGCCTTACTCTTATACCCCCCCACCCACCCACCACCACCACCACCACCACCAGCAGCCCCATCTATCCCATCAATGAAAAGCCTTTTCATTTTCCTCAGTTACCAACAGCTTCAAATATCAAACTATGGACGGTTGGAGGCGTTTTATCCTTTCTCTTGACTTTACTTACCAATTTTGCTATTATTCATTTTATCTTCTCTCAAAATAAACAAAATTACCTTGATCTCTCTCTCACACACACACACACACACACACACACACACACACACACACACACACACACACACACACACACACACACACACACACACACACACACACTCTTTAGCTCCTCTGTGCCCTCATCATGGGCAACATTTTTCCCATTCCCCTTCCATTAGCAACTGAAGGTCATCTTAATGGGGCCACTGGCAGACCCGAGGAATTGCAATTTAAGACAAAGACAATTAGACATTGATAGGACAACCCACCCCCACCTCTGACACATCAAACCCACATGTCTATGTATGCACCCATACAAATCATTCAACTCCTCTCACAAATCATTGGCTTCATTGTCATCATTCTCCCACTCTCAGTCATTCCATCTGCCATTCTCTCACTCAGTCACTCCATCTGTCCCTTTCAAGTCTCATTGACCATTTTGCTCATTAGCTTCTTACTCACAGTTGTCCACACGTGGAGAATGCCAGTGCTTACAGCTTCAGAAAATTGCTTATTTGCAGCTGGAGAAAACTGATTCAAATATATAAAGAGAAACAATGAAAACTGTGTACACAGATTCTACATTTAAAGCATTTGACTCTATATATCATGTGCTAAATGGTAAAAGAAATGTTTCAATGAAATTCATCACACTGTGTCTTAAATGGGTCTGCAACAAAAGCGCTTTGGCTGCTTTGCAGAGTTGTATATAAACATAACATATACAGAAATATGTATCTTTTGAGAGGGCAGCTGGATCACTGAAACAGGGCTTAGAAGGAAGGAGGGACTCAGCTATATATTTCATATATTTAAGCCATGGTTTTAAACCAAAGCCTATAAATATATAAATAATACAAAAAATATATTAAAATTTGTCCACCAACCCGTTGACCTCATCTATGCAAACAAGTGTCTTATAGAGCAGTTCATTAGCACAGTGACCTTAAATAAAGCTTAACATGCCAAAGCAAAAAAAAGTGGTGCTTAACACAGGGTGGAGAGAAGTGAACAGGATCAGAATCAGAATCAGAATGGGGTTTATTGCCAAATGTTGAGCAGGTTTACAACATTAGGAAATTGCTGCGGTGCTTCAGTGCAAACATAGTGTCATAAATAGCACTTAAATAGACATGGAAAAAAATAAAAGTAGGGATAAGAATTAAAAGTGCTACGTGGAAAGATATGTGCATGAGATATACATGAGATATATACATGAGAATAAGAATTAAGAGTGCTACGTTGAAAGATATATACATGAGTGCAGGTGGTGATCAGTGCCAAACATGGAATGATGCAGTGACACAGCGTAGGGTCATGTGTTAGTGGCGGGTACAGTCATATGGTTATTGTTCATGTGTCCAACAGCAGAGGGGAAGAAACTGTTCTTATGGCGAGAGGTTCTGGTGCGAATGGACCGGAGCCTCCTGCCTGAGGGGAGCAGGTCAAACAGACTGTGTCCAGGGTGAGAAGGGTCAGCTGAGATCCGAGCTGCACGCCGCAATGTCCTGGAGGTGTACAGGTCCTGCAAAGATGGGAGTCTGCAGCCAATCACCTTCTCAGCAGAGCGCACAACACGCTGCAGTCTCTGTTTGTCCCTGATAGTGGCTCCAGCGTACCACACGGTGATGGAGGAGGTGAGGATGGACTCGATGATTGCAGTGTAGAACTGCATCATCGTCCGTGTTGGCAGGTTGAATTTCTTCAGCTGCCTCAGGAAGTACATCCTCTGCTGGGCTTTCTTGATGACGGAGGTGATGGTGGGCTCCCACTTCAGGTCCTGGGTGATGGTGGTACCCAGGAAGCGGAATGAGTCCACAGAGGTGATGGGGGTGTCAGTCAGGATGATGGGGGGGAGTGGGGCTGTGTGCTTCCTGAAGTCCACAATAATCTCCACTGTCTTCTGGGCATTCAGCACCAGGTTGTTGTGGCTGCACCAGGACACCAGACGTTCAACCTCCCTCCTGTAGGCAGACTCGTCCCCGTCCGAGATGAGTCCAATAACGGTGGTGTCATCTGCAAACTTGATTAGCTTGACAGACTGGTGGGTGGAGGTGCAGCAGTTGGTGTACAGGGAGAAGAGCAGAGGAGAAAGAACACAGCCCTGAGGGGAGCCGGTGCTGATGGTCCGGGAGTCCGAGACATTCTTTCCCAGCCTCACATGCTGCTTCCTGTCCGTCAGGAAGTCAGTGATCCACCGGCAGATGGGATCAGGCACATTCATCTGGGAAAGCTTGTCTCGGAGATGGTCTGGAAGGATGGTGTTGAAGGCAGAGCTGAAGTCCACAAACAGGATCCTGGCGTAGGTTCCTGGGGAGTCCAGATGCTGCAGGATGAAGTGTAGGGCCATGTTGATGGCGTCGTCTACAGACCTGTTGGCTCTATATGCAAACTGCAGGGGGTCCAGGAGGGGGGCCGTGAGGGTCCTGAGATGGGAGAGAACTAGGCGCTCAAAAGACTTCATGACCACAGATGTCAGAGCCACGAGTCTGTAGTCATTTAGTCCAGTGATCCTAGGTTTCTTGGGGACAGGGATTATGGTGCAGGACTTGAAGCAGGCAGGCACATGACATGCCTGCAGTGAGGAGTTGAAAATGCCAGAAAACACTGGGGCCAGCTCGTTTGCACAGTGTCTGAGGGTGGCAGGAGACACACCGTCTGGGCCGGGAGCTTTCCGAGCATTCAGACTCTTAAACTGCTTCCTCACATCTGCTTCATGAATATGAAGAGTTGTGGTGGGAGGAGGTGGTGTGAAATCCTCTTTTGTGTGGGGTGAGGAGGGGGGTGTTGTAGGTGAACGGTTTGAAGGTGGTGATGGCTCTATGGAGGGGGGAGAGGTGGGGGAATTAGTGTCCAAAGTGTCTCTATTGTTGGGGCCGTTGGAGGTGTGAAGGCTGCCTGATGGCTCGTCAAAACGGCAGTAGAAGTCGTTAACACTAGGAAGGCCCAGAGCCCACCCATTTGGCTTTTCTACCTTTAAAACCCGGAGAGCAGCCAAATGGCTGGTAGGCTTTTAGCTAAGCTTTAGCTTCAGGCAAGTGGAAGCTAAATTGGCTAGTCATTCATATGTAAATTGGGTTGTTACCTGGGAATTCTGGAGGGAGGGGAGTGGGGGTGTGTGGATGAGGGGGTGGGGGAGCTGCGAAAAGCGGTGAGCTTCCTTTTGTGTTTCATCTTGATGCATTCTCAATCATCCAGGGAAACAAATCTCCAAAAGTCACCAACTTGGAGTGTTTCAGTTTGCCATCTTAGGGAGAAATCAACACACATGGGTGTATGTCCTTTGTTGCTGAGATTTATTGATAAAAACAGTACAAAAAATCAACCATTTGTACACATTTTTACAAATAATTATAAAAAGTGAGTGAGTACATTTCAACATTTTCAGCAATCACTCACAATCCTGGCACTGCCATGGTATCTGTAGTCTGCATTTACCACATGTGTATCTGTTGCAGTGAACACATCGCACAGTGGCATGATTGTTCTTGCAATTGTGTTTGACCTGACACATGGCTCTTTTTCCAGGGCTCGGTGTGGAGGGTTGTGTCAAAGGCAACTGTTCTTTTCTTGCCTTCTTCGCAGCTACATGAGAGTGAGCTAACTCCCTTGCAAGCTCCACCAGGAAGTCCACCCGTCTTTCCTTCGTCCCGGAGCATGCTTGATACAGCACATGTGCATTCAGTGCTGCCATGTCAATCATGTTATAAAACACGGCAACTGGCCAGCGCCGTGTTCCTCTGCGGACAGTGTACTCCCGAACCATCTGGTCCATCACATCCACGCCACACTTTGTTTTGTTGTAAAGGGTGACAGTGTTTGGCTTCCTTTTGGTAGTGTTATCAGTCTGAACCACGCCGTGCATGCTGCTAAGAATATAGACTGTCTTCTTCCGTTTGGCCGCATACGCCGTCAGCGTGGCAGCAGAGGTTGAAAACACCTAAGAAATAAGATAAATTGTTATTTCCATAGCACTTTTACACACAATGAAACACATAAACATAGAACCACAAAAGACCTGCAACATACCTGAGTGGTGAATTCATTGCGATCTGTCTGTCTAGTGGATTGAGGAATTTCCCTGCGAATCTTGTTGACTGTGCCGAGGATGGTGGTTTTCCGTCTAAGAAGTTTTTGCGCAAGTGAAAGCGATGTGAAAAAATTGTCCGTGGTAACATTTCTGCCCTTGTCTAGGAATGGTTCCATCAGCCTCATTACTACATTTTCAGAAAGTCTCTCCCCAGTGGGACGACTGGGGTCCTTGCCAAGATATGGGAAGACATTGCAAATGTACTTGGATTTTAGGTCGCAAGCCACCCAAAACTTGATCCCAAACTTGTCTGGCTTACTTGCAATATACTGCAGGAAACTGCACCGAGTCTTTGATGGGAAAAGCTGTTCATCAACGGTGATATGTAGACCAGGGTTGTAGCACGTGATGCAGTTGGTGACAAATGATCCCCACAAACTGGAAATTGCAGCGAACTTATCAGTCTTTGCTCGATCACTGCGGGTGGACTTGTCATCAAAGCGTAGGTGTTGCATGATTTCTTGGAAGCGGTTTCGTGCCATAGTTCCAATTATCTGTGGGTTTCCCAGGTTTGCTGACCAGCAGTCATTTAGAGACAATTGCAATAAATGCCATTAGTTCAGGGAGGTCCATGAACCAATGAACATGCTCCGTTTGCTGTGCATGTTGAACAGTCCATTCTTGAATGCTACGAAGCATGTCAAGAGTGATGAAACACAGGAAGCTCCGAAGGCGACTCGTGATATTTCTCCTGGCCTTAGCCGTTGGCTCTCCATCTGCAGCGTACGCTTCTATTGGGGTGAAAGGGAGACAGGTCCCCACCTGTTCTTCACGCCACACTGTGCCATCTTTCGCTGTCTCAGTCCCCAAACAAGCTCTCTTTTTAGGTGCAGAAGCAGTCTCCTCATCTGCAGTGTGAACAAATTCAAATTGTGAGCAATGGGAAGGTCCAGTATCTCCTCCTCTGTATCAGAATAATGTCTGAAATATCTTACTTACAAACTACATCCACTTACTTATTTGAAATGAAATAGGAAATAACATGAAATGCAACTAACCGGAAGACTGATCAGACAGCTCTGAGTCCGAATCCGGCTGAACTTGTAGGTCTTCTCCATCCGAGTCACAAGGGTCGACTTCCCTCAGGATCATTTCCAAGGCCTGCTGAGTGGTGAGTCTTCTCTGCATTTTCTTTCCTTGGAGAGGAGGTCCGTACACCACAGAATTCTTCAGGGCAATGAAGGATTAGGCTAAGTGTAGTGAGATTGTATCATATATATAGGGCTTGGCTTCCTGATCAATGCTCCACTACCAAAAGGAAGCCAAGCCCTGCCACCCTTTACAACAAAACAAGGTGTGATCACATTGATGCCACAATGGACGACTGATCAATGCTCCACTACCAAAAGGAAGCCAAGCCCTGCCACCCTTTACAACAAAACAAGGTGTGATCACATTGATGCCACAATGGACGACTGATCAATGCTCCACTACCAAAAGGAAGCCAAGCCCTGCCACCCTTTACAACAAAACAAGGTGTGATCACAGGGCTTGGCTTCCTTTTGGTAGTGGACAATTGATCAGGAAGCCAAGCCAAGGTAAATGCAGACTACAGATACCATGGCAGTGCCAGGATTGTGAGTGATTGCTGAAAATGTTGAAATGTACTCACTCACTTTTTATAATTATTTGTAAAAATGTGTACAAATGGTTGATTTTTTGTACTGTTTTTATCAATAAATCTCAGCAACAAAGGACATACACCCATGTGTGTTGATTTCTCCCTAAGATGGCAAACTGAAACACTCCAAGTTGGTGACTTTTGGAGATTTGTTTCCCTGGATGATTGAGAATGCATCAAGATGAAACACAAAAGGAAGCTCACCGCTTTTAGCAGCTCCCCCACCCCCTCATCCACACACCCCCACTCCCCTCCCTCCAGAATTCCCAGGTAACAACCCAATTTACATATGAATGACTAGCCAATTTAGCTTCCACTTGCCTGAAGCTAAAGCTTAGCTAAAAGCCTACCAGCCATTTGGCTGGTGGCGGGTTTTAAAGGTAGAAAGGTAGAAGCCTGGGACTGCCAGTGTTAAGGGTATTGGCTAAGAGCAAGTCATCAGTGGAGTGGGGGGTTTTAGGCTTGTAGTTTGTGATATTCCTAAAACCTTTCCACACAGAGGCCGAGTCATTCTCTGAGATCTGCTGCTGCATCTTCTCAGAGTGCTGATGTTTAGCGATGTCCACTTCTTTAGTGAACCTGTGATGACTTCTGTCCGACCATGGTTACAAACATTATTATATTTCGGTTACTTTAGCTAGGTTAAATTTACTTTAGTCTTGTGGTAACCTAGTTGAAGAAGATGGAGTAGGTTTATAGCAGTGTTTCCCAGCCTTTTCGAGCCATGGCACATATTTCACATTAGAAGAATCACACGGCACACCACCAAACAAAAATGTCACAAAAAGCACCAGGTATAGCGGAATTGTCTCGGTTTGTCCCCAGCAGTGTTGGCCAAGTTACTTGAAAAAAGTAATCAGTAACTAATTACTGATTACTTCCCCCAAAAAGTAATCCTGTTACTTTACTGATTACTTATTTTACTTACTACTTATTATGCATCACTTATTATGCATCAAACAAACATTAAATTATATGCAACATTCACTCACCGGAAGAAATTTGTTTAACATTTAAACCTATTTTCTGCACATTCCTGCACATAAAATAAAATATTTTTTTGTGTTTACACTCAGTCTTTCAAATAAATACAAGTGAAACACAGCAGAAAATAAATAAAATCAAAGACTAGCGGTCCTGTTGCTCTATTTTCACCTGTATAGCGGGAGTGGGGTAGGTGGAGGTTTGCCCTGGTGCAGGTGTGCCGCAGCAGTCAGTGGAAAAATACGCGAGTGTCTCCGTGAATTTCACATTCTGTGGTAGCGCACTCGGTGCTTGCTTGGAAGTTAAGGGTTTTTTTCGCTGTAAAAAGAAGTTTTCTTCCCACGCAGTGAACAGCGGACGCTAATGTTTTTGTCACTTTTTACGGAATCAAACTCAAAGTAAGGTCAGTACTTCCACGCTTTAAATGCTGCACGCTCATACTCTCTCCCACACTCGATATATTATCAATTCTTGATCTGGACACAGCTATTGCCACAAATGTCGCACTCGTTTACATCATTGTCATGAGACACTCACAAAAGAATCACAGTTTTAGTAACGCAGTAACGCAGCATGCTTACGGAAAAGTAACGGTAATGTAATTATCTTTTTTGTAATAGTAATCACTTACTTTACTCGTTACTTGAAAAAAGTAATCGGATTACAGTAACGCGTTACTGCCCATCTCTGGTCCCCAGTATACTTTTTTTGCTTTCTTCTGACCACTACTCATGCTAGGGCCTTCATCTGGGTCGGAAATTTCTCCAGGACCACGTCAGATTGAATGCTTTTTCTTTTCAAATATTTATCTATTGCTATTAAGTGCTGCCTCTTCTCACAGCATGACTATTATGTAATTTCTTCTGTCTTCTTCTGTTTTACTGGCAGTTGGTAACCCATTTAATTAGAGCAGGTAGTTGTACTGCCCTCTAGTAGAAGAGAATATAATTGTTCTGCCCATTACGCCGGTCGCTTAGAGCACCAATCAGGTGGAACCAGATAATCTTCCACGGCACACCTGATCATTTCTCGCAGCACATAGTGGTTGGGAAACACTGGCTTATAGCATAAGCTGAAATAACAGTGTCCATTCCCAAATGCTGCATTTGCTTTCTATGGTACTGATCACAAACTAGAAGGATGTTATTGATATGATTATTGCCATATGATTTTATTTTTGCACTTTCAGTATGTGTGAGAGAAAGAGACCGACAGAGAGTGAGAGAATGTGAGATAGTGTGTTTGCTCAGGTACAATGTGGCGGCAAGAATCTAAAAAAAATGCCTGCCCAGGGGCCTATCATAGAGATGACATACATGGCAGTCAGGGCTGCTAACCCACACATTTTATTTTAACAACTCTATTGTGAAATTAATTTGACGGAAAGTGAGTGTAAAGAAATCATGATTCGTATTACAAGGAAAACTTTCAGGAGGACATATAGTCAAAGATATCATAGCAGGATTGATTTGGTTCGTTAAATATTTTGCTTAAGATACACTGAAATGCCAGTTAAGTGTACTTGCCTGGTCTGTAAGGATAAGTAGCACTACAAGTAGGAATAGTCACAGTAAGGATTTAAATATATCGCTTCCTCGAACTCATTTATGATAGCTACTGCATACTACAGTTATAATACAATCTTCATGCCAGACAAACTTTAAGATAATAATAGTGATGATACTAATGATAATCACAATTCGTAAGTCTCTTTCAGATGTGAAAGATGGAAATGACTACACCTAAATAGATCATTTAGTCAGCAAGAGAATTCATTCTTATCCAAAACAATTGCTATTGCAGGGCTCATTTAACGCAATTTTGACAGCGTCTTTTTTATGTTTTGTTTTGTTTTTTGATGGAAAATCTACCGTACATACCATAATGATAAAATGGAAGCAATGGGGAAGGGAAGATAAATGCTGAGATATCTAAATAGATTATACCTTCTGTCTTCTATCTAGCCAGTAAGATAAATCCCCCTAGGGTATGACTCATCTCAGGAAGTCAAAGCAGTGGAATCTAGTGTTTTCCGGTAATGCGTACAACACCAAGTCGCGACTGCTTTAATTTGGAGGGCTGTCGTGTTGAGTCAAAGGAGGCTAGGAAGCACTCTTAGATTTTGTACATGTTTGCACGTGTATGTGTGTGTGCGCGCATGGCTGGTTGCATGGGTACACCTAACACAATCCCAGTTGATGAATAGTTTAGCTGAGTTTCATTCCATCTCATTAAAGGCGTTACATGTCTCTGTGGTTCTGGCTTCTTTCTAATCTCATTAAAGCTGTCAAAAAAAGAAAACCATCAGTGAGGAACCAGCAGGCCGAGATAAAGTTGCTGTCATAGCCCTTTATTGGATAAAAAGGGTGACGGTGTTTGGTCAAGTTAAATTATACGTCCCTGTGTGTGTATGTGTGTGTGTACGTGTACGTTAGTGAGTGAGTGACAGAGATAAAGTGAGAGAGACAGACACAGAGACAGTGAAGAACATTTGTCTCTACACAACAATTTGCATAGGCTAGACTTACATCACAGATTGCCAGGAATGATAAATTGAATGGACAGGGAACAGTCTCACCATCATCAGACTATCACTTTCTCCTTCTCTCCATTAAGATATTACCTAGATGTGGCTTATTAAAGTAATTTAGATAGAACTTTCTTGATATCATGGGTAATGAAACAAGGTCTAAAAGGATTATGTCTGGGGGTTTTTTTTCGAAATAAACAGGATAGCTCATATGCTATCCTGTTTGACTCCAGAATGATGATAGGGTTATATTCAATAATAATGGTAATAATAATAATAGGTAAAAGTAATATCATACAGTACAGTGTGATTTCATGTGTTAAGCAACATAATAACTATCTTCACCACTAGGACATACATGAAAAACCCCTACACACTAGTTATGCATTTAAAATCTGTAAAGCTGGGCACAAAGGCACAAATGAATGCATGCCTATGCAGCATTATACTCCTTTATGGTTTAACTAATTCATGCATATAATAATTAAAGGCAAAAACAGTAATAAACTTGGCATCTTTGTTAAGTCTGTAATCTTATAAAATCAACATTATACACAATGAAAACCAATATGGCAACAAAATATTTACAACAACCTGCTATTACCGGAGCCAAGCATGGCATGTAATTATAACTGTCAAATCATTAAAATCACTTTTCCGATTTCTTTTCTTCTTCAGAGAACATGCTAGGAAAACAGAATTATGCTGTGATTGCCTTGTAGTCCAGGCTAATGATTCACTCTCAAACAAATGAGTGATGAGTAAGCGATGAGTGACATTTTTTTTTGCACACACACAAACACACACACTGGTTTTGACTATCTTAACTACTATTCCACGTGTGTGTCAATTTTCCTGCCAGAAGACAAGTCCACTTGACATTAATACATGTCAGTAAGTGAATGAGTCTCCACCAGTCCTGAGTTGAAACAGGTGCACCATCTGGCAAAGCTTGAGAGAAGCAAGTCCCATCTCTACTTCCAGCTGGTCCTCCAAACATACTCACCCATTCCATAAACAAATGTCCTCACAGCTTGCATCTCCACCACTTCCTTCTTCTAACATTTTCCTTTAAAGCATTCCCTCTCATGTCTAACCTCTTTAATAATCCATGACTTCTTCACTTGCTAGATACATTTCCCTGTCTTTTTTATGCTTTTATTTTCTAGGTAGCGTTGTGATGGAAATACTAATTTTGCTCCAAGGGTACTTAACTCAGCACTAAACTCTGCTTAAGTGTTTCTTTCAAGTGTAGCTGTGGTGGCATGAAAGAGCAGTGCATGTGTCTCAAACTCACTTACATACAGTATGCTGTTTAGGTTAGGTCAGAACAGTCAACAACAACTCCCGTACAGTTGCTTATTTGCATTAAGTATGTAAGTGTAAAGGAATGTAGTGATGCAAGTGCACACTAAACCACTAATACCTCCTCAAGTACCAGTAACTCAGTAAATGAAAGGTTGACAATGAAGTGCAATGGCAGAGAATGTGAAGAGAGGAGGAGGTCCCAAATGCAGACATTTACAAGCGAGTGAAGTTGAACAGGAAGCAAGCTGTTTATCGAAGGCTGGAACAAATAACTACAAATAAAAGGCAAAATGAGAGACTGAGACTTGACTAACTAAACCGGGCAAACTGAAGCTAAGCTAAAACACAAGGAAACCAGAACATAAGACATGAACGAGGGAACTGGACCATGATGCAAGAAACACAGAGAGCCAATCAAAGGACAGAGGAAAACAGTCACAATATAATCAGAAGAGGGGAATTAGGGAAACTGGAAACACACAGGGAACAACTGGAAGGAGTTGACCTAACGACACAGAGGAAGCAAAACTAAACACACTAAACACAGGACGTGACACTGTCAAAGTAAAACAGGAAACACTAAGATGCAGACAGGGGAGACACGGAATGATATCATGAGGGGAATATGTAAACCAGAAAGGGAGACAAGACAGAGGGAAACACGGCTGTAATTTAAGAGACAAACACAGAGGACATGACAGACTCACGCAGGAAACAGGGAATGACACATTGACAAGAAAACACAGATCATAAGACTAACTAAACTTAGAACCTAACCAAGACTAAACTCCATACCAACTGTAAACAATAGAACTTAAACATTTCCCCAAACAGCAAAAAGGAGTCAAAAATACGAAAGACATTCAAAATGCTGCATCAACAATCCAGCACCCTGACAGGTTCAGAGCAGCAACGTACAGCGCCACGAAAAAGTTTTAACTTTTTTCTGATTTCTCAGCTTTTTTTTAAGATCAGCAAACAAATTTAAATTTTAGATAGCCTGCTTAAATACAAAATTCAGTTTTATATCATTATCTCATTTATTAAGGGAAAAGAGCTATCCAAACCTCTTTGGCTTTACCACCCTTGCCATCATGTACTGCCATCAAACTTTTGTTATAACTGTAATGAATAATTTATGCTTTATTGTGGAGGAATGTTATTTACTTATTTGTTTAAGGTTATACCAAAGCATTTTGGACACAGACTTTGACTAGGCAACTCTACAATTGTCATTTTGTTTTTCTTGAACAATTCAGACAATGACTTGCCTGTGTGTTTCAGATCAAAGTTGAAATTGTTAAACAATCTTACTGCCTGTAACAAGGTCAAATACCATGGATATCGTATTGCAGATCAAATGTAAGACAATGGTGACATTTATAGCCAGTGTAGGATAACATATTTACAACTGAGTATCCTCTTATATAAATTAGTTTTCAGGCTGAGCACTTTGAGAACGAGACAGATAAAAGGTTTAGGACCACAAGTTATCGGTTCATTGTGGAAACACTGGTGTTGTTATGTCTTTGTGGGAAGGTGATTTTGGTGTAGCTTTTATTTGATTTTTTTGTTGTGGTTTTTTTTTTTTGTTATGTGATTTGTTTAATTTTTGTTTTAAATTGTGGACTTTAAGTCTGGAATAAATAAAGATTATTGCTGAATCATGAACACAAACCTTAATGGAGACAAGTAAGCCTTGCAGTTTTTTAGATGATCTAGGTTTTTTATGGCCTTCTGAATAAGCTCTCAATCACTCTTGGTTCACCAGGTTCACCATACTTCCAGGTATCTTTTTTCCAACTGTGGATAATGGCGCTCATCTCATCCAAAAGCCTTAGAAATTGTATTATGGCCCTTTCCAGACTGATAGATGTCTTGTTTCTCACCTGTTTCCTTAGATCATGTTTCATGTTTCTCTTTAGATTAGAGAATTATGTACTGGTTTTTGAGGTATTTCAGCCTAATTCACTTTGTAAGACAGGCTCTATCAAGTGATGGAATCAATTTTTCACATAAGGCAAGGTAGGTTTGGAAAGCTTCCCCCCTTAATGGATGAAATCATCAAGAAAAAAAAGTATTTTCTGTTTACTCAGGTTATCTTTGTCTAATATTATACTTGTGATGATTTGAAGCATTTAAATGTGACAAATATGCAAATCAGGAAAAGGGGTTACATTTTCATGGGACTGATAGTGAGTTGTTATTGGCATTCAATTGGCAAATTTATTGTTTGGCTAGGGAGTGTTATTGATTACAGCCTCTTGGTAAAATGAACTAGTGTCATGACAACTGGGAAAGAAGTAATTAAATGATATTTAGGGACCACAGACGAGCAGTTTAAATGTGTCCTAATGTTTTGTTTTGTTCTGTTTTTTCAAAATAAAGCACATTGTTAAAATAACACATTTTTTTGTATGTATGTATTTAATAATTACAAAATATAACTTACTGTACACAAATATATGTTTGCGTACACTTGCCTAATGTCATATATCAGTATTCTCAGTATCAGTATTCTCAGTGGATGCGTTAGATCAGTTTTGTTTTTTGTTTTTTTAAATTGGTGTTAATAAATACAGCATTGATCCTTGTTTCACTTCAATCACTATACTCAGTCTGGTGGAAATAAAAGATGAAATTTTAGACACTGTTTACTATTTTTAGAATGCCCAAGATTCCACAGTATAGCATATTATTATGGTGGTTTATATTATTGAAAACATCCCAATGCACCACAGCAGTTTGTTAGAGTGTGCCTACTTCTAAGTAATGTAGCAAACATTTCCCTATTGGAAAAGGCTAACAATCCAATTACTAAAAGGCAAAACCTCACTAATTAATCATAGTAACATGTTTGGGTTTCTGTAAGAGATTGATGAATTTCCCATCACATGTACCTTAATTAAACCGTGCCTAGGACATGTTTCCCACCCTCTTTTTTTCCTTGAGGTTGCATTGTCTATTGGATACTCTTTCAACACTCAGCATAAAATAGTGGGTTACATGTTATAATTACTTTCCAGACTAGCTTTTTACTTATTGGCTAATTTGTCCCCCGATGATGAATTCAAGCCTTGCCAGTCCATGGTCCTTTGAAATATGCATACATAAAAATAAGTAGATTTATGTTATGGAACAATGTAAACACTTCACGTTTTTGCTGTATAAGCGCCAAAGAAAATAGATGAATGTTTTTTATTTTTTTTATTTTGCTGTACTAACTAGTAATTTATCATCCCCCTCTCTTCAGCAAGATGGTTAAATCAAAATTAAAAAAACAAAAGGGCTACAAAGTCACACCAAGACATTCCGTCTTTAAATATAGTCCATAAAAACATGGCTTTAACAGCAGTACAATTGTTTATCAACAATGTGATTATCTCTCAAGAGAACAGTTGTAAAATTTCATCTCAAATTGGATTTCTCAACTACAAGAAATCCTATAAGACATGCCAATGAAGAGGAAGGACTGCAGGGCAAGTCTCATTAGGGCTAGAATATTTTAAATTCACCTTCTTTTGAGATGCAAGGACAACAACAGTAATTTGTTTCAGATTACTTTGGTGACCTCTGTGACTCTACAAATAATTAAGGTTGCTATGTATCTTATTTTCAGTCTTTTATTTGACTGAAAGGACTACGTCGGTTTTTTGGAATTGATGCTCCGTGGCCATCCAATGATCAGTTGGAGAAGTTTACACAATTAAACTGTGGGGTGCTACATCTCCTTTTTGTTTCATCAAGGCTTCTGGCAATTACACCAAAAAAAAAAAAGGCCTGAGGTTATTTAAATCTAAAGCCATTTCCTTCTCATTTATGTTGAGAAAGAGTCACACAAAGTCCCATGAGGTAAGTGGTTTCTTCACATTATAAATAATTCATTTCAATGTTATTTTTTTTAGAGGTTTTTGCTCATCTACTGGGAATAACATTACATCTAACTGTTGTAAAAGTCTCAACAGTAAAGAGATTTGTTTCATGCTGAGGAACCAAAGAGCCAAAAGCAGGAATTTGTCAATTACTTCACAAACGTTATGACATCTTGTGCTTTTCTTTCAAAGTCAGTTCTTGAGAGGGTGAGAATAATAGCATCATGTAACTCTGAAAAAGCATTAAATGAACGTTATATGAATGAAATGGATTGATACAATATAAAGGTGTGATGTCAAGCACGTTATTTTATTATCTGCTATTAACTGGAGTTAATAAGCTCTTATTAATAGTTATTTTTTTAAAATAAAAAAGCCTATTTTCATTGCTAAAACATCAACATCAAAGCATCATTCTTTTGTATAAAAATATTGGAAGCTGGCAGTGCTACCCGTCAGGCTCCTAGTAGATGCACCTATGATATTCGTTCAGGTCACCAGGATTTGAACTCAACCCAGAGTTTTAGTAGATGCATCTATTGTATTAACTTGAAAGTCTTATGTCGACTCATTTATTGTATTCACTTACACAACTCAATTGTCCACGCTTCCCGCCCGGCCAATGGGGTAACGACAATACCCCATCGACATTTTACAGCTTTGGAGTAAAACTGATATGGTACAATAAACAACAGATACTTACAGGAAGCACAGAAGTGAATAAGGCTGATATTGCTTACATACTAGCCAATCTGGGATGTATGTTGACAGATTCCATTAAAAACCAAAAATCCCTTAAGTAGTTCTCTACCTCGGCCCTCTGAGAACTGCAGCAATGTCCCTTTTGCATTTTAAATCCTACTAGAAATGCACAGCGCTTTAGAAATTTTTCAGTAATGCTAACACATCAATGTGGGCTCTGATTCAATTTTCTGACAATCCACACAAGGGGTTTACTCCATGTAAGACTCCTTGTTGAAAGACTTTCTCCCGACATCTCGTTTCAGATTCCCATGACACCCCAAGGAACAAATAGAATATTGCCAACACAGTGTTACAATTCAAGCAAGACGCTAACATTGGAGAATGAGTCAAGGAGAGAGGGATTGGTTTTTTTTGTTGTTGTTGTTTTTTCATTATTCCTTATGTTTTGGGACACATGAAATAATTCACGGTAGTTCTTCAATTTCGTATATTGTTTATCCATCTGCATTTGTCACAGCACATGCTTTGTAAGCTTCTCTTGAAAATGTTAAGCTGTTATTGTGAATAAAGTAACAGCAGTCCTGTTACAGAAATCAAAGCTTTGAGTATTGATAGTTTACAGCTCCTGCTGCTGTACTGTTTCATAACATTTAAACAGAGAATACACAAAAAACAATACACTGATCTTTAAATATTAGAATATAGACAGATTTGATTTCATTTACTTTACTTACTTGCAAAGTACTACGAAACCATTGCTGGAATCATTGCTGTGAGAGCCTGATTTTGCCCTTTTGTTTCCTCTGAACAGAGCTTCACTGACAACTTTGTGTTTTAGTGTTTACTGTTTAACATATTTCTTGCAGGGCCTTTGAGGTATTAACGTATGAAATTAGCTCCCTACCAAGTTGAAATCATCAGTATATTTTAATGTTTTTTCCTTTTGCAAAAAGAAAAACTTGTCAACATTGTTCAATTTCAGATGGTACCTTTTCATTGTCTTCCTCTTTGCATTTTGCTTATTGGAGTGTTTGCATTTTATAGCTTATTCACTGTGTGTACCTATCCAATGAATTCAGATGGAAATATGCTAGTGGCTAAATTTGCTTTTATGAGAACGGGCTTCATTCATTTGTATTCACCCATTAACTAGAAAATACATGTGCATGAAAATACCACTGGGTTCATGAATTACCGTATTTTATTCTTACTATTGTGCATGTGTCAGTCAGAATCAATCTAACCCAACAGACCTGTACAATCTGTATACTATCTGCATACTGCCAGACCCCCATATCTCTATGTAAGGTGAAGCTGAGAAAGCATTTGTGTTGTAAGAGAGGATCCTGCATTGCTGAGGCAAAAAAGCAGGAGAAAGTCCAACTGAAGAAACTGAAACAATATTGTCTGAAGAGCACTGAATGAGGACCAGAGATCGTTTGAAACCGAAACTGAAAATTATTGAAAATTGACACTTCCAAAGTAAAAACTGGTGTTTTTTTTTTTAATTTACCCCTTATTTATACAGGTAGTCCCATTGAGACCCAATGTCTCATTTGCAAGAGAAACCTGTTCCAGACAAAAATATTAAAATGTCATATTAAAATTAAATAATTATTAATTTAAAAACAAAAAAACAAAACAAAACAAAAACTAATGTACATAGTCATATTAAAAACAAAAACAACTTCCCAGAGACGATTTCACAAAAACATTTGTATGTATTTTGAAGTCTGCAAGTGAAATCAATTGAGAAAGCTTCAAATCCTTTTGCAACATGTTCCATGAAGATGGGGCAGAAAAGGAGAATGCCTTATTCCAATCTCTGCATGAACTGATGGAGTGATGAATGTAGGTGTTTGTGGGCAATGACGCTTAAGTGTTTACCAAGAAGCTCTAGAATTTACAGTTCTTAAAACAGCCTCTTATTTTGCATGCTTTTTGTATTGTGTTGCAACTTACCCCTTGTTGTGCCCTTTAGTCTCCAACTCTTTAGTTTACCTCAAATGTCTTTTGTGAAGTAGACATTTTTGAGGTTTTAGTTTTAAAACCTTTTGTGTACATTGGGACCAAATGGGCCTCATCACAGTTTACATTTAGTTAATTTCTCTTCACAGCACCTATTTCATGGTGGAAAACCTGAGATGTATGTAGACATATATCTCATATAGACTTTCTTTTTTTTTAAAACAAACAAAATAATAACGTAAATATGCAAAGAAAATTATGTTTTATGGAATCTGTGGCTTCATAACCAGGGAAAAAGGACTGTTTTCTATTTGCAAAAAAATATGAGTTATAATCATATCTTTGGTCTCTGTTCTTTTGCAGCCCTAATTTCTTCCCCTGTGTTTTTCTATAACGCTGCAAATAGAGATAGCCTTATTAAATCAACTCTGGTGTGTTGCCATTTGTTAGCACATCAATTAACACAACAGGCCAGTGTCAGCACCCTACATCTACTGTTCAAAATTGATTTGGGGATTGTAATATTGACACAGGAGCAGAAAGCTTGATTGAAGCTACAGGGGAAAAAAAAACTCCCAGCAAAATTCATTAACACACTCCTTGTTAGCTTGTAAACAATAAACAAAACTAGTTGTGTGTTATTCGTTATAAGCTCTTGAGAAACATAATATTACCATAGTTTAATTAATAAACTAATTTATTTGACTTCGATGCAGGTACAAACCTATGTGAACTTTGCAACCTCTCCAGCTGAGGCCCTTTTCTCCATATAGATGTGCAATAACCAATAATGCTTGGTTATTGCTTGCAGACATGCTGAGAATCAGCAAAGAAGCAATGCCAACATGAGACTGCTGCCAATAATGAGCTAAGAGCAGGTACTCACCAGGCACCGTCTGTGCTGTGGTGCCATTTCAGCACTGGCCAGTTTAAATGGCCACACATCTACTAACCAAATGGCCTTCAGGAGGAGCCAAGAGGGGCTGGCTAACTGAGCAAGTGAATGACTCATCGTGCACAGCCACATGGTTTCAGTAAAACAACACACAAAAATAAGGCTAGATGCTTTAGATGAAGCACATTAGAATTCACATACAATATCACATGCATCCAGACTCCTAGAACAGATACAACTTAACAATACTGAAGCTTGGTAACTGTATGAAAACTATGGTGTAAGAATTGGCAACATAATTTTACAGTTTGGGGTCATCAGTAAAGGTTATGCTTTATTTTGAAATTGTTCAATTTTCCTACCTCTAATATCTATGATTTATATGCAACACTTCAATTAATTACTTTTAAACTTCTATTTAGCAACAAAATGGGAAATTTTTAGAATTAATAAGGGGTATGTTATATCAGCTGTTAGAAATCCATCCAGCCATTCTCTTCCCAGCTACTATAGGGTGAGAGGCAGGGTACACTCTGGACAGGTAATTCAATTCCCCTTCTTTGCAAGCCAGTGTGGCAGAGAGCACATTAATGTTGGTGGTCTATTGAGTACACATTATTCTTCAAATAAAAGAAAAACTGTGGTCTTATATTTTTATTACTTATTCATGGGTCCACAATTATGCTAACAAGTAGCATAGCTTCCAAATAATATTCTGCATGAAGTTCAAAAATCAAAATGCACTCAACTGCTCAATGTAGGCACTGAATGGGTCTGTTGAGAATAACTAAAACAGTCCAGTGCATTTTAATGCTAAGAAGATATTTAATCCCTTGTGCAAGGACATATAGTACAAGTAACCCTATGGTAGCAGGGTAACATGTTTTTGAAACCAAAACCTATATAATCCCTTAAATTCCTAATGTTAGCCACCTTGTTCAGGTCTTTGTTTATTTGTTTAGGTTTTTTTCACTAAGAAAACTGAGAGCTAAATTCTTTAATTTAAGTGTTAAAATGTTTAAACTTTGTGTTGCGACTGCTGTTGTAATGTTGTGTTATATGCAAATCTCAGTGTGTAGGTGCCTTTCCGTGATTGGTGGCTCCAGAGGGCGGCTCATACGGATTGGCTAGCTACCTGTAGACAGCTTATATGATGACACCGCCATGGACGGCCAGTCATTTATCCTCGGCTCATTCCAACCAGCAGGCCTTTTGTTACTTGCCCAGCGCTGTTCACTTAAGTAGGGGTGGACTGCCTTTTTGTTGATTGTAGTTTTCTCATGTTTTTTCTTAGTTAGGGAGGCACGTTGCTGTCATTTGGTCTGTTTCTTTTGAGAAGGTAAATTTGTTAAATCCTCGAGATTGGCTCCTTTTGTTTGTTGTTTTGACGTCAGCTCCTACTTTTTATTACAATAAAACTATGACGGAAGAGAGAGTGAAGCAGGGTAATGTAGTTCATTGCAAATTAAAATGACACATCAGTCAGTTTTAATTTCTCTATATGTCCTACTCTAGTTCTTATTTGTTGTTTTCAGTTACATTTTTGTCCTTCACTTTTTCTGACTTTTATTCTATATTTATCCCTTTTCTCCCATTATATAAATTAAGGTCATTGATGCAAATGATTATATGCAGCCCATCCTAATGCAACTGATACTGGGATTTATCTTGTAACACAGGTTGGGTGGACAAATTGTTTATTCAGTGTTATGCAATTAATCTGTTTTGCCATTTAGAATTTCTTTATTGTTAAAGATAAAATGGGTAATCTCTATGTATTTGCATATGGATTAGTAGAATGGTGCCAAAATCCTTATGGAAATACACTTGGACATTTTTCAGTTCTTAAGAAAACATGAGTACTATTTTTTCAATTTCTCACCATCATATTAGTATAAATTCTGAGCTTATTCAGTACTTTGTTTATTGGAATAGATTTTTTTGGCTTCAGAAATTTTTCATAGACATAGCCAATAAAAATGAATGCAACACATGAAACTGGAAATTATATTGAAAATAATTTGCCCATGAAAGCAATATACTTTATGTATTATGCTTTCACGTTCTTAATCCCTGCTAATGTAAAGAGATTGCGGGTCTGTTCTCCCACGCAACCATTTCTGTTCCATAGCTTTTTTTATTCCTCTGGATCTTTCCACAGTGAAATTAATTAAAGACACACGGAATAACGTATTGAAATAATATTCCTGGCAGAGAAAAGTGATTTTATAAATACAATTGCCGGTCCTTTTAATAGCATCAAGTGCTTTGGAAGATTAGGGACAAACAAGGATTCATGCATTGTGTCTTCATTTACAGATTATCCTATTCAAGTGGATTTGTTCATTAAACTCGCTAACCACAAGGAATCAAAAACATTTTTGTTCAAGGGTGGCACAGAGAAACTTCTGTCTGAATTTCTTTTAAAATTTAAATAATGTTGCTAAACTGGCCTTATTTAATGCTACTAATGTTGTGTAACAGAAAGGATGTTAGTGCTTTTAAGTGGAAGTGGAGCTATTTCAGATATATTCAGCCATGTAATTTAGGGCTAATGTAGCTAATGTACCATTTTCTTGGCACTGACAGACAGTCCAGTCTTCCTTCACTCGTCTTTCCTATCCACATGGGCAAATTAACACATAATTGTACAACATTTCTGCACAGCTAGGGCACCCTGTGGGTTCCACCTGGTGTAAGCATCTCATGGTGTGGTATTCAAAGAGCCTCTCTTCCTCTTCTCATGCTACTCCCAGGAAGTAGAGGCCATGTTAAAAGAAATAAGTCATTTTCTAAGTGTTCAGTGGGCTTTTATACTGTACACAAGTTATGACATCACTAATCTTGACTTTAGAAAATGGCAGGACAGGAGTGGAGGGAGGAGAGTCTGGTTGATATATCATTTTCCATCTGGTCTATTTTTGGTCACCTTTGGATCTTTACCAAGAAACATTTCCTGGGGGCCATCATTGTCTAATTTACGTTGTCATATAGACCATACACGATGCGTTGAATACACCTGTAAATGTCTGGGCACGGAAACGTAAAATACATACACAAAAAGGAAATTGTGAAACACGTAAAAATATTTACAGTATTTGTGTTACTACACTATCCCATTTGTCCTACATATTGCGTGTACCCTTCTTACTTCCTGCTACCCCCTTTGCTATACCTCTGAGGGCAGCTGGTATTGTCAGAAAAATAGCAGCGAGGTAGAAGTAGCCAAGGGTATAAAGCCTGCTCTTTTGGTCCATTTTCTCTCCCTCTAGGGAGCTCCATCTTCCTCATGATTTTCTTGCTGTTTTCTTTTCTTGCAGCCTTATTCAATGCACATTTCAATCTGCCATCCATATACTCCATAGGTAAATTTCATCTGTAGTTTTTCAGGCATGCAGCTAATTGTAGTCTTTGGAGCTTGAAAAAGAAGGCGAGTAGACTTCTTTAAACTTAAGCAGCCCCAAAATTGACTTTTATCTCAGGGAGTTTATAACAACATTAAGGACAATGTTTAAAGAAGTCCAGTCGTCGTCTTTTTCAAGCACCCAACATTGCACATGTAGCAACACATTTGTAAGAACCTTTGCTATATCTTGATGTATGCTGATCAACCAAGTCACTGTCAAAAGAGACTAAATGAGACATTCTGTTTTTTAAAAGCATTAAAAATGTCTAACATCAAACAAAAGTGAGAACATAAATAATATTCATAACCAAATATGGATGACCAAGACAATAAAGAGTCATGTATTTGGTTTGTAAATGTGTTTGTATGTGGATGCATATTTCTATGTACTGTATCTATCTAATCCTTCTGGGTCTTTGCTGGTATGTGATATTCATTCATAATAGAATATACTAAATGCCTACATTCATCAGTTGGCTTTATATGACATTTGAATCAGGAAAATATACCCGGTGAGAACTGCTATTGATATTAAGGTGTAGAAAAAGCAGTTTTCCTCACTGGTGATTTTTCTGTGAGCGTGAAGTGAGAAGTGACGCTGTTAAAAAGCACAAGACGGTAGCCACCTAGTGACAGTCAGTATGACCTTAACTCCATATCCCGAGTAGTGTTAAAAAGAAACCGAACTGCAGTTGTTTGTGTCTATGCTATGTGAACACATGGCCTCGTTAGAAGATTTAAAATGATTACAGAATTTACACTGGGAATGTCTGAAAATTGTTTTATTGTTGAAAATCTAGAAAAACTGTGCACACTCGTATTCAGCAGATTTGCTTTTTGAATCTTGGGCTTTGTGACAGCAACGTGACATTTTTATCTACACTCACTTTGTGTTTTGCTCACTTAATGAATGCTTTATCAAAATTTCTTTAATTATCTACAGATTCCTGATGTAGATGCATAGCAAAATTGCTTTTACTATATATGTGTTTATCTAACCTATATTAAACATATTTCTGAATAGACTGCACAAAAGAGAATAATTAATTAAAGAGCTTAATGTATTCATCTAAGAAAACAAAAGACATTACTACACAAAGTTGGAACATATGCATTTTGTTGATTAGCTGCCAGTACATTTTTTTAAATCACTGTTGAATGGAATGATAACTATAGCTAGAACATTTTTTTCAATTTGTGGGAAAATCTGGCTTTTAGCCCAGAATTTTAAAACAGTTTCTTACAATAGATTACGCTCATTCTAAGACCAAAGCAATGCATTAAGAAAATGTGTTTTCTACTCCCAAAGTAGACAAATTATTGCAGTTCTAAATGTCCCACAAATGGACATCAGTGGTTGTAGCAGATCTGTACGTTTGTTTTTCTTCATCCAACAACCTGTTTGTACATAAGGAGAAAAGAGTGTGCTTTCATGATGATACCTAATGACACCACCTTATTATCTGATGTGTAATTCTTTTAATTCAACCAATGTGTTTCTCACATTAGTACACATCGAAGTCCACTAATGCATGTACTGTATCAATAAAGGATTAAGATCAGACATTTTTGGGTCACTGCTGTCCCTTAAGGTATTGCTAATATTTTTCTAGATTATTTAGACCAGGGGTCGGCAACCTTTCTGATGATGAGTGCCATCTAAAATTTCCTCAGAAGTCAATGTGCCATAGAATTGCACTAGCAATACATTTAATAATGCTTTATATCAACAGTTACACACTATATAGAACAACTTTATAGAATTATATTTGTTCGCAGATGTTGGCAGCTATCAGCGAATAGTTTTCCACTATTTTGAAACAAAAAAAAAGGACACATTTTATCCATAACATGAACTCCATAACTGCAAATGCACTGTACAACAGAAAATGCAAGTGCTATTTATGGTCTCCTCACAACAATGATAAAAAAGAACAAAAAACTGGACCAATATGGCATGTTTGTTAAATACAGGGATACTCATGTTAATGTGATCTCTGGTTTCCCACTCAGAGACACAGGTCTCTGAGTGTCCTGCATTCAGAAAGCTACCTGAGTACACTCTTCGTGTGAGAGAAAATCTGCTCACACTGATATGTAGAGCCAAATACTGTCAATAAGGCCTCTGCAATGTTCTGAAGACAGTTAAACTTGTCAGGTAGTGATGTCCAGCAGGTGAAAATGCAAGCCCCATGAACACACACAGCTATGGATTCCAGCTGCGTTCGTAGTTCTGCAAACCTTGACCCCCACAGAGTCGAGCTTTTCAGTTCAATCAGCTGAATTTCGATGTCCTCTGTGTCCAGCCAGTTAATGCGAGACAAATCCAGCTCATTAAATTTCTGGTTTGATACAACTTGTTGGTATATGTATGATTTATATACATTTTATATCAGATAAAAACTTTGGTTGTAAGATTCAGATAACTATTTATTAAAAGCTGGACATTTTAAATGAGAATAAGAAAGAAAAGTATTTCTTTGTGCCCCCCTTTCCCTGTTAATGAGACCCGCCCCTGCACAGTTACCAGCCGTCAGCTACAAAGGATCCTGGTGTTATTTGCCTCTCAGAAACAGTTCATAACTTTCGGTTCAACTCATTTATGTCACCTAAAAGGTAAACCTGTTTCTCTATCACCTGTTCAGCTCTGATGACTCAGTAAGGACATCTCCTGGTTGCATCTTCATGTTTCCCTCTCACCACATATCCAAACCGATATCATAACTGATACTGATGACTTGTAGACAATAAAGTGAAAGTGGGGAAAAAGACCCTGAAATAAGTACTTTTAAATACAGGTTTATTTAATATTTCATATTACTTTTTGGTCTCTTATCAATATTTTTCGCACAGACTTGACAATAAGTCCAGTATCTTCCTGATTTAAATTCTGCCTATTCTGCAATCCAAACTAGAAGTTTGTACCCTCTTATTTAAAAATCTACTGCTAATGTTATGTCTGAGAGAAATAATCAAATGGGATATTTTCATGAAGTATGAGTCACCATAAGAGCTAAGAATTAGTTTCATTTTCTAACCATAGACAAAATGCATGTTAGAGTTTGGGTGATTTCCTCAACAAGTAAACCAGAGGCAAGACACACATATAAGCACACATAATCATAAGGGCACACACAGTGGGACTGGCTGACAGTATCTTAAGTCTAATCAGAATCTTAATTAGTCTGCTAGCAGCGTCCCATTAACATATATTCCTCCTAATTAACTAGGGACACACACATGCAGAAGAAGAGAAGCAGAGGCAGAGAAATTAAAGATGTTTCATGAAGTTACATAATATGAGAAAATAAATTAACAAAGTAGAATAACAAAAGTAAAGCTTGAATCCACCAACCTTATTCTGCCTTTCTCATAGGAAAAGGTTATCTCAATAGATACGGTGGGAAAAGAGCTTTTCAAGCAAAGTCAACAAACACATTTAACCATTACTTTACTCTAGATAAGGAAAAGGAATGTGAAAGTAATTGGTAAGTTATCTCACAGGTTAGTATCAGACAACAACTGAATAAACACAGATTTAATACATAAAGTATATAAAAGGAAAGCTGAGTGGAAGAGAAAGATGTGTTAGGAACAGGGGTACGAGGAACACAGATGACCACAGGCTTCAGAAGATTGTCAAGAATCATCATTTCATGGGTAGGTGCATCAAGTGCCGCTATGCACAGATTTGTACAGGAAATGGGCTACAACTATTGCATTCCTAATATCAAGCAATTCCTAAACCAATGTCAGAATAATCTTACCTGGGCTAAGCAGAAAAAGAACTGGAACAGATTCTGTAGCTGATTGCTAGAGTTGAGTCTTGGATTATCAAAAATTGAATCACATAAGCATTTATATAAAAATGGAAGGTGGGCTTTTATATTAGAATACACTGAAACACACACTAACACGCGCACATATACTTCCGGTGTCTATATTTATCCAGATGCTCTAACACAAAGTCATACTTTTGTATTGCAATTATCCCTCAACACTGAGTCACCATTAAAAAAAATGCTGGTTTGATATATTGGCTGAACAGTCACTGCTTCCCTTTGTAAGTTTAATCGCAAACTGAAGACTGTGGGTGATGACCAAAAAAAGTGTTGTGGGTGAAAGATAAAAAGACACATTTCACACTCGTTCTAATGTCTTTGTTGCGATGCCAAGCTTGCCTACCGCTCTATGTCATGACTCATGTACTCCTATTCAGAGCCACAAGAGCTCTATTTCTACACCACGGTGGCTCTGTTTCAAATCTCAGCATAACATTCTGCTTGTGTGGAATGGAAAAGGTTATGCATAGTTACATACAATTTTGTTGCTATCACATGCAAGTTCTTTTGATTTATCTGGCTTTGGCTGGACTACAGTCATGTTAAAACATAGGTGTGTGTGTGTGTGTGTGTGTGTGTTTCATTATAATGGGAAGAGTGTTTAGAGAAAACTCTGCTCCAGTGAAAATGGGCTCTTTCAATTATTCATTCAACAAAATTCTTCAGTGGGAAATGTACAGGTGCAGAGTCTTCTTATGGCAGTTTTACTAATTTTACAGATTTGTGTACAATATTCCAAAGTTCATACATATGTGAATGACTCATTAACCTTCTGAAGTGTTGGTATGTGCTTTCCAGAAGATGAATCACAAAAAGAAGCCATCATGTCAGAAAATGACCCGTTTTAGCTTTTTTGTACTGCATAAGCATCAACTGCATTATATGTTGCAGTCGGTCATAATTCAAGTGCATTTGTCTACTTTTTGTTAATTTTACACAACTGGGAATACTTGCCATGCATTGAGATCACTCTGCTTTTTCCCCCTCATTTGAAATAAGTGCAAAACAGGCATTCTCTGAACTGTATATAATATTTATTATCAGGGAAATAATTTCACTTCCCAAGAAAAGACATAATTTTTACAGAGCTTGTCTTTCAAAAATGTGCAGCTATGTTCTTATGAGTGCCATATACAAGGGTTTTCCAAGGTGGAGGGTGTTGAGAGTGAGTAGGATTGATGCTGCTTGGAAAGAGGTCCAGGGCAGCAGGAGGCTAAGGCTTCTTCTGTGACTGTGTGCAGACATACTCAGCCAGAAAGATGTGTCATTTAGGCTTTTAAGATGTCATTCGTTCCAGATTCTCCTAAATAGAATCTAGAATTTCCAAAAACCTTAACTTTCCAGGAATTAAGAAAAAAAAACATTTTCAAACCATTTACAACCATGTATTTTATATGAATTAAATTTTAAACAAGGTATCTTGACAGGATTTCGTTATCATACAAATCATTACATTTTCACTATCCCTAAGGGGCAATGCAACCAATAAGCATTGTATAAATATGAAAAATGCTCAAACTTGTTTTACAAGGTTTAGAGAAAAATGGGTTTTGCCATTTTTACATTGGAATATAGAAGTATAAAAATATATGAAACAAAAAAGTGCTGTGAAGTACAAACACACATCCAAACTGTGCTTTGGAAATGCATTGCTATCTGGCCAACATGCACCCACTTCCCACACTCATACTCAGATACATCATGTGTTACAGCACTATTATTAAGATTTGTTTTTAAAATCTGAGTTATCTTTATATGTCTACAGCTGATGTGGATAGAATAACTTTGTTTATTATTGTATATTTTTTTTAAATACTAGCCATGTCTAGATTGTGGTTATGGTCAAATACTGTACCATACTTTTAATATAGTTACTGTGTACTGTACTGTATCATGAGCATTATATTAAACAGGAGAAGGGAAATAAATTACAGGGAGAACAGATAAAACAAATGCACCAAGCCGCTTTTTTTTCTTTTTTCTTTTTCTTTTTTTTAAGTACAAGTATATTGTAGTCGGTGTTGTTAATAGTGTGAACTGTGCTGACCTGAGATGTTTGACTTTTGGTCTGATACAAGGTATTATTAGCCTCTTAATCACATGACCTTTTGTATTTGTGTGTTTTTGTGTTAGTGGTGGTGTGGACTAAGCTGTGTTTAGCTAATTATTGGTACAAAAATCTCGTATACATTTGCTGAAACATTATAGCAAAAACACCCTGCAAAGGAACATCAACTACATTCATCAAGACATGTTTACATTTTGGCAAAAACAAATACTTATTCTCCGATTAATAGCATAAGATCAAAGTGATCAAGTGACATTGTTGAATAGATTATTTACATTACATCTGCTTTTGCATTCTCTCTTTCCATGTTACAATATAAATGCTATTGAAAATCTTTTTTGTTTTTTTTTTGTTGTGTAGAAAGTTCTTAAGTATTTATTAATATGTATTAATATGTTTCAATTTCTGATTAACAATATATATGTTTGCTATATACATATATAAATATGCTTTTGGAACATGTTCCCAAATTTTTTGTTGAACTCCTCAGAGATTCACACCAACAATCATTTTCTAGTAGATCCCTCTAAAAGTGACCCAAAAAGAGAGCAAGAGAGAGAGAGATAGAAAGCTATATTAAAACAACAAAGACGACAAATTTTGTGACATAATCACCATAACCATTGAACAAAAATACAATATTTCACTTACAATGCACAGTATTCAATCTTAAGAAAGCAGTGTGAAATTGACTATTTTGATAATTAACATATATAAATACCAGAGCTGAAAGCTGACTTGAATCTGCACTTTATTGATAATTAAAAGTGTGTCTAACTTGTTTGTGAGCTGTTGGAGAGTGACTATAATGGTTAAGTAAATTATTTCTAGAAAAGAAAATTGTATTTTTAATAACACCACAAGTAACTATTAAGACATTTTTTTAATAAACCTGTAAACATTATGTATATGTATTTGTGAAATGAATTAAACACAAAAACTGAGTGAATATTTGGGTAATTAGAAAAAAAAAAGATTTACTTCTACACAGAGCATGCAGTGGGTCATAACTGTTCTTGGCCACACTTTGATTAAACATTAACATATTAATGCTTAGAGTATTCACTCATGCCTTAAGACTCAAAATGAATATCACTCCAGAGGACTTCAGCAATATGCGCAAGATTGTGTTTTAGGTAAATATCTGAAGTTAGCTTTCCCCTCTTCCACTATATTTAACAATGTTTATGTAGGTACAATTTCACATGTGAGGCTTTGCTACTCTTTTTTTTTTTACCTCTAGTTTTGTTTTTGTTTTTTAACAGAGCAATTTGATGATCTAAATAGTATAGAGCTACAGGAAAGGGACTTTGGAACTGGTGTATCGCTGCCCTAGGTTTGTTTTAAATTGAAATTGAAATATATAGTGTAAAAAGATCAATAAGGTTTCTCTTAAAACACTCCCGTGAGCACCAGATGTTAGAAGAACTATTGAGCCTCTATGGCTTATAACAACTTTTGTGCATAATCAGTTGTTCCACATAAATTCCACCTTCTGGGCAGTACTGTTAGCAAGTATTTTGTCATTGTTCTAAATTCATTGTGTATTGACAGCTGTATATTTTGTGATTGTCAACATATTTTTCAATGTAAAAACAATACATGGTAATTTTATACCCATATATAGTATACAAGTCTAGCTTGGGATTAAGATGAATAAATAAACACATTTGAGTCAAAGAAACAGAGAAACAAAAAAGTCAAAATAAATATTCAAATCGTGGTGTCAGTTGCTACTATAATGACATAATGCTTGTATATTTATGAATTCTATTCTTTCCATCGAACACAGGCACCCATTTAATTTCACTGACTGTTTTTTTTTTGTACAAAACAAGAGACGAAGAAACAATCATTATATCATCAAGCAATTTAAAGCAAACCCATGTAACAACGATAAACAGATAAGAAACAAATTAAAGGAAAAACAATGAAGTCACTGATCACTGAAGTGATCAAGTGGGGAGAACCGGTGGCTTTGTTTTGCCGATAGTGGCATTTTGTGGGAAGGTGGTCCAAAAACCTACCAACCAATAAACCAAACAGAGATTTTGGTTATTACATTAGAATACAACTAAGAGAATATGTTTTGGATTAATTTTCCATCTCTTCAGCAGAGTTCCACAAAATTGGGGAATGAATGTGAAAATGCACTGAATTGATTTTTGTGACACATGGTGGCCCAGCACCATCTTAATAGATTATATGTTGGATTATCCTTTAATTTGTCATGCATCTGTTAAAATAAATCTCATTTAAGTGAATAACAGGAATAATATTGTTTGTTCCCTTAGCTGTCTGACACAGTGGATAGCACCCAACAATCATAATAAACTCACTGTATTTTCTTTTAACATGCAACTCTTACTCAATCAATCTGGAATGTTTTGGTAATTTCCCCATTTTCAATGATTTTTCAAATAACAAAATCCTAAAAAAGTATATTTCAGGCCCCCGTGTCCCATATAAACATGACATTTTGATATAATTGAGACAGAAAGCCCTATTAACCTGAAACTTGCTTCAAGTACTTTGAATTAGTATCGGTAAAAGTAAATGGTCATTATAAAGTGTCAGCTTATCCATTCATATCTCATTTATATAACAGTTTGGCAATTACTGTTTAGTTTAAATCTAAAGTAATAAAAACATAAGAAACGCAAACATTTTAAATAACGGAAAGATCCACACATCCCATAATACATAAAATGTTAAACAAATACTCAGGAACAGGCACCTTATGTTTGTAATCTCTAGTGTAAGGTTTTCACGTGTAAGCCAGCAAATGTTCTTTTCCAAGTTATGACAGATCCAGTCCGTAATTTACCGATTCAGTCTAGCAATTACAAGATCACATGGATAGAAAACAAACAAGACACAAAGACAAAATTAGCAACATATTTGCTGTTTGGTCTTGCCCTCATGAATGTCCTTTTTATTAAAAACATTTTTTTTTATCCTAATTAACATAATAAAGCCAGTAAACAACATTAAAGAAAGAAAATACAGTTGGAAAGATCATCCGTGACCATTTGTCAATAGAGTTTACATCAGACAAGTCAGGGATGGTGATTTTTAGCTGTGAAGCACGCCTCCGTAGTCTGCTTTTCTTTTGAGTCATGTGACGCTCCAATGCATTTCGGCCAAAATTGTGCCTGGCCAGCCCTGCTTTGCGATACTGTAGGGCTGAGCTGTCATATGTCAACATGGTATTCCGTGGGTCATTGAGACCCAGAGCCAGCTCTGAAACACCCATATCGTTCTTAATATCCAGGGTGCCCAAAAGGATGTTTTCATGTGGGTCCATCTGCCCAGTAAAAGAGTAAAGTTTGTTAGATTCAAGTTTATGTAGTGTTGGGTTTATTTTTGAGACATTGGCATTGACATTAGCACAAAACTCATTTGAAATCACCTGCACATCATTTTCAGATACCTTATTTTTTTGATCAAGTCCAATTGCTGCATCATCCACAAAGATTGGTTCCCACAATGACTCATGGCCATCCATATCACGTTGTTTCATTCTTGCATACAGCGTGTCATCTCTGCCAACTACATTCCCCACCAGCCACTGCAAGCACATTCAAACAAAACAATATTGCTGTGGTTCAGTTGATGGACTGGATTAAAAAAAATTGTTACTGTTACATTTTGCAGTTTATGAAATAATTATCTTCTAGTGCAGCGGTCCCCAACCCCCGGGCCTCGGACCGGTACCGGTCTGTGAGTCGTTTGGTACCGGGCCGCGAGAGTTGAGGCTCAGGTGTGAAATGTATGGTTTTCAGGGTTTTTATCGGTTTTCAGCGTTATTTTGTTATCGTTTTTATCGTTAACTCTGTTTTCCTGGGTCTTTTCACGTGTGTTATGAATAAATCTTCTTTTTTTCGGTACCGGTACTAGTTTTATTTTGTTGTATTTATCCGCGACACCTTAAAGGCCGGTCCGTGAAAATATTGTCGGGCATAAACCGGTCCGTGGCGCAAAAAGGTTGGGAACCGCTGTTCTAGTGTTTCCATTTCAAATTCCATGTAGACATAACCTAAATGGTTAACAGAACAGAATTCCTAAATTGCTATATAGACTGTGCACTCTTTGAAATAGGTCAAAGGATATAAATGCAGTTATTTTTCTATTTGGTTTTCTTTGGCATTTTGCCTTGAGTATTTCAGCAGTCCAGGTGCAGCCATGTTATGGTGATCATTTGCATTTTGTCAAGGCGAAAAGCCATCTGTCTCCGAGACCCTCCTCTTTTTCACGAGTCATTTTGGCTTCCAAACACGGGCTACAACAAACCTACTAAGCTGCTTTAACAGTGAATGTTGTTAATTATTATTCTGGACTCTTTAGACAATCTGAATAATCCATTTTCACTGTAAATGCGATTTCATGCATTTTCATGCATGTAGAGGTAAAACATCAGATGTGGTTTGCCTATGTATTCAAATATATGTTTCTAGTTTTTAATTGTTTATGTAAACATTTTTCTGAAAACCATACTAATTCTCAATAAGGGCCCCATTATACCTGTCCTCTTGTGGTGGCAGAGCAGCATTATACAACAACGTTGACGTCAATTTGACACCAAGTTGCAATAATTCTGTTGCAAGCCACCCTTTTGCCAATTGTGTAACCCGGGACATTGTACTACTGCTGCCAATGCTGGGTTGAAGACACAAGGATCACATTGGTTCTTATCACCATTTTATTGATGAAGGCCAGAGATTTGCAGACTATACAAAGTGAGATGTTGCAGCAGTTTGAAAAGATGAGACTTTGTGGGGAAAAAAAAAACTTAGCAATTTTTTGACTTCCAGTTTTGGCTTCTTATTATCTAAGTGCCAACACCTATCGTTCACGAGAATACTGTAGTGGGTACCTTACCTCAGGCGAGCATAAATGGATGTGGCTGTGTGAAGATGTCAACTATGTTGTGCAAAGTGACCAATGCAGTGAGTATACTGGACTCAACAAGTCCTTTCTAAATGCTCGTAGGCAGGTAGATGACCAAACTACAGGGACAAGCTAAGCTATTAGATAGTTACCTTGTTTGGATCCATTCTCATCTTTTCATTGTTGGCCATAGCTGTCTTCTCCGCTGCCTTTTTCTGACGCTGAGGGCCCCGGCCAAAGAAGATGTAGTTTACTAGGGCATACTCCAGCAAAGCCAGGAAAACAAAGACGAAGCAGCCCATCAGGTACATATCTATGGCCTTGACATATGGGATTTTGGGGAGCGTTTCTCTCAGGTGAGTGTTAATGGTAGTCATGGTCAGCACAGTGGTAATACCTTAACCACAAAAAACACAAAAAAAGATATTGAGAAATTCAGTAGTCAGATTTAAAACTGCAATTTTGCCCTTTGACCTCAAGATCAAGGTCAGAGGTCCAGTTTTCAGAAAATCTTGTCAATCTGATAACTCAAGAAAGAAGTCATACCATAGAGAAATCTACGACAAATCTTGGACAAGTCTGAGTCCCGGCCTGTGAGTCTAAGGTCAAGGTCAGAGGTATACTTCTCTGAAAATCTTATCAATGCAATAACTCATGAATGTGGCGATGTAGGATTTTCAAATTGATGCCATACGGGAATCAACTAATAATCTCAAATGAGTTCAAATCTAAGTGACCTTGAACCTCAATGACAAAGTCAGAAGTCAACTTTTCTAAAAACCTCACGAGTACAATAATTCAAGAAGGAAGGAATATTAATAACGTTGTGAAAGTAAGGCCTTCACATATAAGGTGAAGGCCTTACTGTATAATATTGGGAAGTGTAAAATTTTCTTAATAATAGTGACCAAATAAAAGGAAATAAAATTGAAAAAAGACTGAGATTGTGGAAAATAGATTTCTTGCAAATAGCAGAGCAACTCAATAATATGTACTCTTTTTTAAAAATGTCAGTAAAAGGGACAAATATAGAAATGTGTGAGGAAGCTTATGTTCTGACAGTTGTGTTCACCTATCAGAAAAATGGAAAGCTGTTGTAGAGTTTTATAGAGAAAACAAAGAATGATTTCCAGAAGCGTCCTTTGTTTCAGCAGGGTTGGATAAATCTGTGGGAGAATGTGCACTGCTGGTTTTTTGTGGAATGCAGCTGGTGTGTTGGGTTGTCCAAGACGGACAACGGTTTGTTCAGTGACTTGCTGCGCACCATTGGCTGAAATGCCTCCAAATGCTGGCTGCTGATTCGATTGATTAGGTGACCTTGATCAGTGAAAGTAAAGGGTTTGCCCCATGATTTTAAAAATATGCTTTAGAAGAAGAACCTGAAGTGGAGTATTTTGAAATTCAAATGTCAACCTTGATCTTGTTCATTAGTGGAGAACTCCTATTGAGAAAGACAGTTTTTCCAAAGCCTTCCCAAGCAAACTGTCAGACTATGCATATCAATGTGTTGAGAATTTGCTTATTATGCACGGCACACAAACCCCTGCAAGAGTTATTACATGGCAATTTTTCCCTTTTTTTTGTAATTTTTAACACAATGTTCGCTCTTGGATGTACATGTGTTGGGCTTACATTAGCACTGTTCTATTCATATAAAGGAAATGAGAAATGGTAAGAGAAGCCAGATTCTAATGCTTATATGAGAACTTACTAAAATGGTTAAATTACAGTGCTTACGTGTCCTCCTACATATGCCTCATTCATTGAAAAAACAGCAGTACTATTTAAATTCTAGTGAACAATTGGAACAAAATTTCTAAAGTAGTGAGTAACATATAAATAAATTAGAATACATTAATTTAACAATCATTAAAATGCTGCATTTAAATTAAATTACAATAAGAACGACAACAAAAAATAACATCAAGTACTATAAAAGTGCAAACTCTGCTGAGGCAGCTCACTCATTTCATTTTAATGGAGTAGTATTGTGTTTTGTATATCAGGATTATCTTTGTTTGGCCAAGTTTGTGCACACAAACACTGCATATTCAGTGTATATTTATTTAGTTAATTTTGTTGTTGTTTTTAACGTACTTGTTGTACAGTAAAAATTGGTTAAGGGCAGCACGACGTGTGTTTACTTTGATTACACAAACATTATGTAGGAGTAGGTAATAAACAATGGGTACTACTCTGTATATAAGTGGTCATGAGTAACTTTATTATATATTACACTACAGTATATTTCTAACTAACTATGCAGTTCATTTTCTTTCTCTTGCCAATACTTTCTTTAAAGATTTAACACATTTTGGGGTAAACCTGAAAGAAAGGAAGATGTGAAATGTAAAACTGAGATCAGGGGTCAAATGGCATGACCTTACAATATTCTGTAGGGCCATGATATCCTGTCTCTCAAATGAAAATACTATGAAAATTTTTTAAGATGGCGCCGGTGAGGTCGGTGAGGTCGGCTCCCGTCACGACTGCTCCGACCACTTTTTCTTTGTCTTTGTTTGTCTTTGTTTTTTAAGTTAGTTTTCAGCGTTTCTAAATCGGCAAAATCATCACCATTGGGTACATTAGGTATGACAGTGACACTCTTGTTTCTATTGGTATACAATGTACTCACAATTCGAAGTTTTTAACTCCGGATCCGAGCTGGCCGAGTGAGATCTCGAGGGAGAACAAAGGGAAGCGGCGGCAGCCTAGAGGGAAGCGAGCCGGCGTCAGGAACAGGCTGAGAGCTCGTGCACACCGCACACCTCTGCCTAGCATCCTGCTCGCCAACGTCCAGTCACTGGAGAACAAGCTTGACGACCTCAGGGCCAGGATAAAGTTCCAGAGAGACATTCGGGACTGCAATCTCCTCTGCTTCACCGAGACATGGCTGAACCCAGCGGTGCCGGACCACGCCATCCAGCCGGCCGAGTTCTTCTCGGTTCACCGCATGGACAGGACACGGGACTCGGGGAAGTCAAGGGGAGGCGGCGTGTGTTTAATGGTGAACAACAACTGGTGCAACAGTGCGAACGTTGTTCCTCTCACACGCTCCTGCACACCAAATCTGGAACTACTGTCCATCATGTGTCGTCCTTTTTATCTACCTCGGGAATTTACATCGGTCATTGTAAGTGCCGTTTATATTCCACCACAAGCGGACACGGTCACCGCCTTATGCGAGCTGCATGAGGCACTCACACAGCACCAGACACAACACCGGGACGCTGCGCTTATTGTGACGGGGGACTTTAATAGCGCCAACCTCAAACGCGCAGCGCCGAACTTTTATCAACACATCACCTGCCCCACCAGGGGTGAAAGGACACTGGACCACTGCTACACTACGGTCAAGGACGGCTACAAGGCACAATCCCGCCCCCCGTTTGGCAAATCTGATCATGCCGCCATCTTCCTCATGCCAAAATACAAACAAAGGCTGAAACAGGAAGTTCCGGTTCAGAGGAAGGTCGCGCGCTGGACGGATCAATCGGTGGCCGCGTTACAGGACGCACTCGATGACGCAGACTGGGGCATGTTCAGAAACAGCTCCGACGATGACGTCAACGTGTTTATGGAAGCGGTTGTGGGATTCATCGGGAAACTAGCGGATGATACCGTGGAGACAAAGACTATCACAACGTTTCCCAACCAGAAGCTGTGGGTGGATAAAACCATCCGCGACGCTCTGAGATCCCGCACCGCTGCCTACAACACGGGACTCATGACGGGGGACATGGACCCGTACAAAGCCGCGTCATATAACGTGCGGAGGGCGGTGAAAGAGGCGAAGCAGCGCTACGGGAGGAAACTAGAGTCACAACTCCAACAGAGTGACTCTAGGAGCCTGTGGCGGGGACTAAGGACAATAACGGACTATAAAGCACCAACAACCGGTATGACGAACGCGGCCATGACTCTGGCAGACGAGCTGAACACTTTCTATGCTCGCTTCGAGGCTGCAGCTAAGGTCTCCAACAATGCTAGTGTTAGCGGCGCTAACGGCTGCAGACAGGAAGATACTGCCAGCACCGGAAACGTGCTCGTCATCTCCGAGCATGAAGTAAGGAGAGCCTTCAAGAGAGTGAACACCAGGAAAGCAGCAGGACCAGACGGCATCCCAGGTCGTATCCTAAGAGACTGCGCATACCAGCTAGCTCCTGTGTTCACTGAGATATTCAACATCTCTTTATCTCAGTCGGTGATCCCCACATGCTTCAAAGAGTCCATCATTGTTCCTGTCCCGAAGAAACCCCACCCTGCTTCTCTCAATGACTATCGCCCTGTAGCCCTCACCTCAGTAGTGATGAAGTGCTTTGAACGCCTGGTCAGAGACTTCATCATTTCTTCACTACCAGACACACTGGACCCACTACAGTTCGCTTACCGTCCAAATCGTTCCACAGACGATGCCATCTCTCATCTCCTCCACACATCACTCACTCACTTGGACACTAGAAGGGGGAATTATGTTAAAATGCTCTTCATAGACTACAGCTCTGCATTTAACACCATAATTCCCTCCACACTCACCACCAAGCTGGAGCATCTGGGACTCAGCTCATCTATGTGTCAGTGGATCTCCAACTTCCTAACTGGCAGACCACAGGCAGTAAGGATGGGCGGACATGTCTCAGCCTCCACCACTCTCAGCACTGGAGCCCCCCAGGGGTGTGTTCTGAGCCCCCTGCTGTACTCTTTGTACACATATGACTGTGTGGCCACTACCAGCTCCACCACCATCATCAAGTTTGCTGACGACACCGTCGTGGTGGGCCTGATCTCTGATAACAACGAGACGGCCTACCTGAAGGAGATTAGGAATCTGGAGAACTGGTGCCAGAGGAACAACCTCCTTCTAAACGTCAGTAAGACAAAGGAGCTGATAGTGGACTTCAGCACTAAGCAGGAGAGGAACTACCAGACCCCTGTCATCAACGAGTGCCCAGTGGAGAGAGTGGACAGCTTCAAATACCTCGGAGTTCACATCACGCAGGACCTGTCATGGTCCTGTCACATCAACACCGTGGTGAAAAAGGCCCGTCAGCGTCTCTACCACCTCAGACGCTTGAGAGACTTCCAACTGCCCTCCAAGGTGCTCAGGAACTTTTACTCGTGCACCATAGAGAGCATCCTGACGGGAAACATCTGGTTCGGGAACAGCACCATGCAGGACAGACGAGCTCTACAGAGGGTTGTGCGGTCAGCTGAGCGCACCATCCGCTCCGAGCTCCCTGACCTGCACTCAATCTACAGCAGGCGGTGCTGGACCAAGGCCAGGAAGATCGTGAAGGACCTCAGCCATCCCAACAACAGACTGTTCTCTCTGTTGAGGTCAGGAAAGCGATTCCGCTCCCTGAAGACCAACACAGAGAGACTGAGGAGGAGCTTCTTCCCGCAGGCGATACGGTCTCTCAATCACACCACCACACAGTACTGACCCACACATATAGTTCTTACACACACACTGGACTTTCTGGACTTTGTTTTTGCACAACACTGGTCACTATATTCTTCATTTCCGGTTAATACTTGTACAGCTGCTGTTATTGTGTATATATTTATTTATATTTATATTTCTTCATACATTCTTATATAGTTCTATATTGTGTATTGTGTATTTTGTTGTACAGTTATTTTATTTTCAACTTTAATTTATATATTTTATCTTATTCTTCCCAGTTAAATTTACCCTTCATTCTAATTTGTGTTGTACAGTTATTTCATATTAACCTTAATTTATATTTTATTCCTTCCTAGTTAAATTTACCCTTTTTAATTTTTCATATTTATTTCCTATCTTATTCATAGCCTTTTCCTTTTTTGTTTTCTTTAGGTCACGAGCAGTTGTCCAAGCATTTCACTACATATCGTACTGTGTATGACTGTGTACGTGACAAATAAAATTTGAATTTGAATTTGAAAATTAGACACTGTTCATATTTTTGCAAGTGAGGAAACCCAGTGGTTCAGGGGGTTGGGACGCTCATCTTGTAACCGGAAGGTTACCAATTCGATCCCCAGCTCTGTCTGTTTTGGTCGTTGTGTCCTTGGGCAAGACATTTCACCTACTGCCTACTGGTGTTGGCCAGAAGGGCTGATGGTGCGATATGGCAGCCTCGCTTCTGTCAGTCTGCCCCAGGGCAGCTGTGGCTACAACTGTAGCTTGCCTCCACTAGTGTGTGAATGTGAGAGTGAATCAATATTGGAATTGTAAAGCGCTTTGAGGGTTTCGAAAAGCACTATATAAATGCAATCCATTATTATTATTATTATTATTATTATTATTATTATTATTATTAATGCATCACATTCAAAATGAGCAGCATTATAGACTTATTTTACTTTTTTTATATATTTAATTTGATTTTTATAGCATTTAAATTGTGCTAGTCATTGCATCCAGGCTTTAAGAAACATTTTTTCAGAGCATCCCAAGAGTTCTAGCCAATTAATATAAATTAATACTGGTCAAAATAGGATTCAAACAATTTTCCCAAGCTGTTGTGATAAGAGCTTAACAATAACAACAGATTTTTGCACATAGTGATCATGTGACATAGCCCTTACAAGTCCATTTTAATGCCTGAAAGGAGGTCAGGATAAAGTAGATTCTGAATCTAGTATGGCGAAGGAGGTGGCCAAACATTTCCCAACTCTGACCTGCCTCTATTATAAAACATTAACTTTTTTCATTAAATCCCATGCATGCCTTCCCCTGCACCACTACATATAGCCCAGTCGTCAATCAGCAAAATTGCCTTGTTGACAAAAAGGAGGGGTTGGGTAGAAATATAGATTAAGCTGAATGAATGGAATTCGGTAAAAAGAAGACAGTGAACCACTGATAAACACAGAGTAGCTCGTTACAAATCTCCCAGGCAACATGGGATTTACATAATCAAGAATGACTGGAGGAAATTGCGGCTCCCCAAAAAAGAACAGACGGTTTCTGGTTTAAAAGTAGAAACAAATCAGCCTAGTCAACCATCATTATAGTTCTATGATTTAACCCTATACTTGATTAATATTTGACCCACTAACACCCACAATACTTGCAAAAGATACAGTAACAGTGTGGTTTATGTGTAAAGTTCAAAAAGTTCACAAAATCGAGGAAATAAGCAACTAGAGATAAAATGAGAAAAGATGAACAAGAGAATGTAAGATGCATGCTCTTCATTTTTGTATTTAGTACAACCAGCACACAGGTTGGGCAAGCTTTCAACTACATATTCCCCTTTTATTGGCCTATTTATTGTTTTATGAACCTTACCTAGAGCCACTCTGGCAGCAGAGGCATCGTAGTTGATCCAGAAGGAGACCCAGGAAAGGATGGTGATGAGAATAGAAGGCATGTATGTCTGTAGGATGAAGTAACCAATGTTTCTCTTCAGCTTAAAACTCAGAGACAGACGAGGGTAAGAACCTTTGGAGAAAGGAGAATAATAATTAAAAATAATGTTTAAAAAAGAGAAAATGTCACGGTCTGTGGAGAAGAAATGCTGGTGTGTGTGGTGGACCCAGGTGCGAACGCAAGTGAGTAGACGGGAGTGAACTTAAACTGAAAGCGAGCCTTTATTATGGCTGATGACATAGAGTTCAAACAAAGCAGAAATACTGTGACCAAACTAAACTATAACTAAACTGGGAAACTGATACTGTGATAAACTATAAAGACTCAGAAAACTATGACGATGACTGCAAAGACTGGCCGTGAAAACATGGAGGGTGGGAACACAGATGACGCGACACAGACTGAAAGAAACACAAAGACTAAATACACATAAGGGATGATCAAGGGAAGTGGAAACACATAAGGGGGAACAGCTGATACACATGGACCTAATGACAGGACAGGGAAAGCGAAACTACATACACTGACATTAGACACAGACTTTCAAAGTAAAACAGGAAACATGGAGATTAGACGTGACCTGAACTTAACCACACAGACATGACGCATGACAGGTAGATGCACAAACCAGGGAGACTGAGTACAGGAGGAGATGACATAAACAACTAAGAAACAAAGGGCTAAGCAGCACCCTAGAAATTAACTAGACGAACTAAGCTAGAGCATAAATGAATACAAAAGATACATAAAACTCAACACTGGGTCGCACAACCCAGGACCATGGCAGAAAAGATGTGAAATGCCAAAGATATCAGGTGTGTGGCAAAAAATATGAACACAATCATCAGTAATCAGGATCAGTTTGAACCAAGTAATTTAAATTTGTTCTTTCCAATATCACTGACTGATGAGCAACTGTTTTTTACTACCTTCCTTAAAAAAAAGGTCATGGCACACACTCAAAATAAAGCTTAAAAATCTGAAGGCTGAAACATGCTTCATTAGGAAAACAGGGGTTTGTGACCATGTTGATCACGTGGTTCTGTCAATGACAGTGGTGTTCTGTCAGGCCAGAGGAAAAATCTCTGCAATTCTTGACTAAAATTTGTTTTGTGGTATCCAGAGGATAAAGTCTAACTTTCGTGATCTTGTGACTTTTGTTCTATGAAGATGAATGAGGACAAATCCAGGTTATTCCTGTATAGCCTGTTATTTGAAATGTCAGCATATATGTGATAGAAACAAATACAAATTTGGTATACAATAAAGTCTTACTACAATTGTCCAACTACAACACATTTCTTTGAGGGTTTTTTTTTTCAATTACAGAGTTTTTCAAATTAGCACTATAATTATGACAGTTTTATAACCAAGCTGTATCCAGTGAATGTTTGACACCAGGGGAATTCCCCCATTTCTATATTGGGTAATAAAATCCAGCACACTTCAGGTAGACACTTGGGTAAAGTTTCTTGCATACTAATAGTATACCAATACACAACAACACACATACATACACGCACAAGCAGTGTGTGCAGACAAAACAAGCTTTCATTGGTGCAGCTGCAACATTCATATTGAATTTACGTTACGCTATCATTCAGTGCAGCGGCTTTAACTAATCACCAAAAAAATCACTGTCCTGCTCACAAATGCTTGTTTGCATGACAAAATCATGAATATGAAAAACTTGAACATATGAATATTTCATTATATCAGGCAGTGTTCTCTTTTGTTTGTTGTTAAAATGTCATGGTATCATCTGCCTCCGAAGACAATGATTCATTCAAAGATCTGTATGCCTGTTTGTTTTCATGATGTTTAGGATTTCTGGAAATTATTTTTTCATATATATAAGTTGAAACAGTGAAAAAAGTCAGTACTGATAAAGTATGAAACATCTAAACTATTTTATGAATATACAGAGACACAGAGATATAATAATGAAGTAAAATTACTAGTAATAATAGTAACAATGATAATGAATCATGATTTTTATGATGCGTTACCTGTGGAGAAGACAACATTCTTGGAAATGAGCTTATGATCCACAATGGAGAACTGGGGAAGTTCGATCTTGTCTACTCCTGTCACAGCATTATCTCCTCCTCGCCAGTAGAATTCAATGTCATCTGTAGTGTAACCATCTGCGAGACAGTACAAGCAACAAGAATAACTGATTGACAATAAGGTCTACACACTATATCTGTTCACGATCTATCCCATGTCGTTCTTGTATATTTAATTAGTAATGATTAGGTTTGCATTTGTTACCAGTTTACAGTCTTTTGACTTTAGATGCAGTCACTGGGCTTTGGTTTACTGATGAAAAATTCATGGCAGTCCGCAAGGAAAAACTCTTTTATTCATTTGAATTTTTTTTTTTTGTAAAAGCATGTGCATTTTAAACATGCTTCCTATTCCTATTTGCTTCCTTCTCCTCAAAAGGCCTGCATAGTGTATATATGGTTTGAAATGTTTCTAAGTTGTGGGTTTGTTTACCTGTTATTATTTTCTAGTCAAAACAATCGACTTTTGTGCTCTTAACACTCCTTGAACCACACATATAACAGTTCGCAATACTGCAACCTTGGAAGAATGAATGCTGGTCATTAATTTTTGTGTAACTAACATATTAATTCTGTTAGTTACACAAGTAAAGCTCAGTAGTGCAATTACTGTGTATTAAAATCTTATTCAAAGCCATCTCAACATGAAGATACCCTTACTATTTAGATCTCTCACTACTGTGCACTTCGCAATAACTGCAATGTGGCAAAATATTTATATGTGAACTAACGGTTGTGAGTGTGAGAGGAGATGACCTGAGAGATAGCTAGGATCATAGCTAAAATGAAAACCTAGACCTTCTGTGGCTGATTACCAAGACTACGTGAAGTACCTTCTTAAGGTCTACTAGAACATGGACAATCACTACTGTGACACCACAGCAACTTTGATCACTGAGATGCTTGGCTACAAGATAAACAGCCACAAAAGGCAGTACCCTCCATCAAGATAAAGGCAGCATGGAGGAAGATTAGCCAACTATTGGTGCTGCTAATATAACAAATGGATGCATAAGAAGTAAGCTGCCCATACCTGAGGCCTTAGAAATTGTCAAGCAAAGTCTCACAGCTATGGCCAGCTGCTTGAACCTGAGAGACTGAAGCCAGGTGGCAACAAAGAGAGGGAAAGTAGTCAGAACTGAGGGGATTGTACTACCAGAAGGCAACACTACAAACAACGAAGACAGCTACAAGTACCTGCAAATTCCACAGGCAAATGGGAACCATCAAGAGGCCGCTAGGAAATCTGCAATCATCAAGTTCTTGCAGAGAGTAAGGAAAGTCCTGAGAAGAACAACATCTAGGCAATCAACACCTATGTCCTTCTAGTTGATAAAAATATCGTGCTGTGATAATAAGCTGGCCAAAAGAGGAGATAGAAGCCACTGACGGCAAGAAAAGAAACTTCCCTATTATGCAGGGATGGTTTCACCCCAAATCCAGCACCTTGAGACAGTACACTAAGTGTAAGGAAGGTGGGCTAGGACTAGTGAATGTCAGAACCAAGAATGGGACACCCAAATCCAAGATGGCCACAACTGACCGTGTGCTTAGTGAATACCTCAGGCAGAAGAAACCCAAGAAAGAAGAGGAGCAAGAGTAGGAAATATCATGGAAGGACAGGCCCCTGCACTGCATGCACCACTGACAGGTAGAAGAAGTGGCTGATATTAAGAAAACCTATCAATGGTTAGACAAAGGTGGACTGAAAGACAGCTCACAGGCACTAATGATGGCAGCACAGGAACAAGTTCTAAGCAGAAGTTCGATGGAGGCTTATCTGTCTGCTTTTTATTTTTATTTATTTACTTATTGTAATTTTTTTTTTGTTAATGTGTATGTGACTTTCGGTCATTCTTCTATAACAAAAAGTTTCCAAAGAAGGAATGGTAAAATGACTTCCTCAGTACAGGTGCCAGAAAAGAAAAAAATCCTCATGGAGTGAAGTGTATAAGGAAATTATATTAGTTGAGATGACTGAAATGAAGTCAGGACTGGTCAGGGGCAGACAGAAATAATTTTAGTTTGGATGAATTTTTTAAGCAACAAAAAATCCAAAAGTACTAGCTTATTACGTGTAGAAATGGATCCTGGTGTAGAAAGTAATATTAAATAAATTCTAACAACAGCTTATCAAGCTTAAACGTGCTGCTGTTGTTTAGCCGCTGGTTCCCTCTTTCTGGTGCAAAGTGGGCCAAAAACAAACAAGAGAGACGGACTCGCGACAGAAAAGCCGATCAGCTGATCATTGATCAGTTTCATGATTGAAGTAGCAGCAGGAGAGCGAGGGAGAGGGAAGAGGCAGTCACTCCATATATCGGTTGTTATGCTTAACGTTGGAATGCTTTACAAACATTCAGAGATGAACTTACACACTTGCTTTACTTCTCTCTGGGATAACTTTCTCTGAGATGAAATGCTGGTTTGGTAGCGACAGGTCTCGCACGCCACAGCCGCTCTATCACGTGACGCATACTGCTCTGACGTGCTACGGTTATGAGCCGAGTTACGCCATGTCGCAAGTTTTGTGAGGCGTTTTTGTGATAATTTTTATTTCTCTCCGATATCCGATCAAATTAGATTAAACAAGACTGTTGCAAATAATTAAATTTTTGCTTGATGCATAAAGTTAAAATATTAAAACTAATAAAACAAATTTTAAAACAAGACTTTTTCATTTAAATACATTTTATATGATCGATTATGCAGAAAAAATAGAATTGGGCTGAAAGGTCTATTGCTTTATTACGTATTCAGGTTGTGTATCATGTTTTTTAAAAGTAACTAATTACTTTTGAAAATAAGTAATCTGTAAAGTAACTGGATTACTTTCTTGGAGAAATAATCAGTAATTATTTACTAATTACTATTTTCAAGTAACTTGACCAACACTGATGACAGCCAATGAGTGCGAAGGATATCTTTGACTTGTAGAAGACCTGGTAGTAAATACATGAGAGGGTTACCTAGACAACAAGAGTCTTTCTGAGCCATGTGCTTATGGTGAATTGACAATATGAGGTCATAGCAGTAATTATCAATCTGTGTTGTGGACACACTCAGGGGGGAACAGAGCTACTGCATGACTGAAGTGGATGACTGAATGGGGGCATGTTAGGAAAAACAAACTGTCAACAAACAAGGACTACACACACCTCTGTACTGTAATAGCATAGATGAGTAGAAGTTTGACCCAGTGCTCTTATAACTTAGTTTTTAGTTACCTAAGAACTTTAACCCTTAGACTGACTTTGCAATTTTATTTTACTGAAGTTTTTGTGTCAAAGTGTTTAGCACATTCAGATTGTCTTAATTCCCATCCCATATGAAATTAACTGCAAGGAATATAGTAAGAGACACAAAATAAATAATTAGTTGAGAGTATATCTATTAATTACAAAATGGTGAAATAAGAAACTTGGCTTTGTAACTATTAACTGGCACAAGATTACAGAACTTAGATAAAAAAAAAACAATAAGTTTTAAATGATAATAAAACACGGGGTGACGATATCTATTTTACACTAGCACAAAACCTTCTCTTATGGATTCCAATGTCAGAGAGCACCGCCAGACCAAAAGTAAATGAAATTGTTCACGATAACATCAGAGGAGATAGCAATACAATACTAAAGCTATTTAACTGGGACTCTGGCATATCTCCCTGACCAAATCTGACTCCAGGCATTTTTATCAAGCTTATGAAATAATGTCTCAGTTGATTTGTTTTAATGGGCAAAGAAGGATTTTGGAAGGAGATAAAACACTGGCTTTGATATTGCTATGGGCAGAAGATAATCAGGGATAATAAAAAAAGTGTTTTTTTATATACTTATTATAAAAGAATACCAAGTTCTAATACATATATTAAATACCACTGGCATGCAAGGTCATGATAAAGCATTATGAATCAAAACAATCATGTTATTCTTCACATCTATACTTTTTTTCTAAATATATTGTAAATAAAACTTGTAAACACATTTGGCATTTGCAAACATTTGAAATAAGAATACTTTGAAATACAGTATGCTGTGACTCCCTAAATTTTGACTGTTTATTGAAAATTATTAAAGTCACCAAGCAAGTCCTTTGGATTATTTTTTCCCCACAGTTTATCAGACGAAATGCATATCAACTTAATACATATTAATAGACATTCTGTGATGCGTAAACACATGTGTCCACATACACATTCACAAACATCACCATCACTCTCACACAAAAATCGATACTTGAAATCCATCCCCCGACAAATGCCTGCTTCACGCATAGCCCAGTGAAGCTGAGAAGGATACTCAACTCTAAATATGTCTGCAACTAACTTTGATTTTACAAAGTTCAAAGCGACTTTAATGTTATTCCTAGTAATTAAAAAATATCTTTAAAGTTTTGCAGTATACAGCAAGCTGCAGCTCACTTGGATGCCTGGACAGGGGCGGAACATCTAAAGATAAGATAAATAAATAAGCCATGCAAGCCCACGTGTGGAAACCATTCACACCCCAGAGAATGTCTGCAGTTTCCAAAATGGGCTCTGATAAGCAGTGATGGCAACAGCGAGATAGAGTGGAAGTGGCTGTCCATATGATGGGGATCACTGGTGCAGAAAATATAACTATAACTTGACAGAGATGCTGTAATGAAATGATAGTTTCATAGTGAGCACATATCGACTGAAACATCTAATGTAATGTGCCTTTTACTTTCCCCTCAGTACATGTAAAAGTTATCGAATACGTACATAGCTGTCTTAATTACTTTGTTTCATTTTATGGCTTTTAAAACAGCTTTGCTGAAATGACCAATTTTGTCGTCTTGTGTAGAGCCATACATTTTGTAAAGTTACTACACTACAAGTTTGTAAAGCTGCTACACGAAGATGCTTCTTGGCTAGTGTTCAATGTTTAACGGCTGACTGATCCTAATCTTGGTATGATTTATTGAAAAGGTTCACAGCTACTGTTGTTATGAAGTCAGTGTTGTATCTTTTGATCAAATCAGTTTTCTTTTGAAGGTAGGGCTATACAGCAGCATATAGACTGTATATTACTGTAACAGCGACACTGAGCATTATAAATAATGTATGAATGGCATTTTCAAATGCAAGAAAATCCTTCAATAATAGTCTAGGTGTGAAATTTTGTATACTAATACAAACTTTTGTACCATAGGATCTGAGTTGATCTGAATTGAAGCATGATTAATACTTTTACATTTGCCTCTAAGTCACATAAAGTTCAATTTGAAAATAGAATGGCTAATGGAGCGATACATACAGAGTAAGAAAGAAACACTTGTGGTGGAACTTTGAGAAAGGAAAAAAACACTGATGAATTTATAAAGGAGATAGATGGATGGAAACCAGTAGTCTACCCTTTTATATTAGCACTGGGAGTCCTTTAAACATTTTAAGTGTGCATGTGTTTTCAGAGGTTTTGTCTATTGGGTATGTTTTAGTGGCTATGATAATTACACATACATAATCTATATGATGGATGCTCACAGCCACAGTTAGTAATATCCAGCTAGTTTCTTAAGAGAAAGAAAACACTCCAACCACATTAAAAGAGAAGGATGTGCGCTTGTGGTACTAATGACTGGACATATTGTGAGGTGAGCTCATATGTACACCACTAATGCTCCACTCCTCTCCATCTTCCTCTCAGTTGTTTACCATCATTCTCTGAACTCAGACAATTTGTTCAACTGGACACTACAAAGCAGGGGGTTACATTTGCAGTAAAAATATACATGAAGTTCCCATTTAGATTTTATTATAGTATTTTTTCTTGTCTGTCCCCTTGGCATGACAAACTATATATAGATGATATGTGGCAGTTGTGTGCATTTGTGTATGCAAACAGCAACAAGGACCTGCCATGATCCACTTCTATTCGAATATCACATGAGTGGCTAACAATACTCATACTGGCTATACCCACAAAGGTATAATTTGTATAAATACCAGGTAACAAACTGGTAGATAAACTTCTTCTACATAACATGGAAGCTCCACACATATGAGCAAAGCTCAAAAGGGTATTGAAACAACAAAATGTCAAAGGACCAGGAACTGGCGGGTAAAGCAGCAAATAGATAATAGACAGTGAGACAATATGAAGCCTCTTAACAATAATGAGCACCTTGAAGCAACTGTTATTGTAATTTGGTGCTATATAAATAAAGCTCAATTGAAACGAACAAGTGCTGATGAGCCCTTTCCATTGTAGGAATAAGACCCATACCATCAACGCTTTCAATGTCAAAATAGATATTGGCTTAAATAATAAAGTGGCCACAAGAGTTGGTATGGCAGTAACATCAATACAAACAAACTTCTGAGGGCACTGATGGTTCCATCTAAAGTCCAGCACCATGAGACTCCACCAGCCATGAAAAGAAGGATGGTGAGGATTAGTGAGTGTCAGTGCCAAGATCCAGTTGTGAGAGCCAATACATATTCCTGATGTATTCAGAACATTTCTGAATACATTAGGAAGATGGGTATTGGGGATGAACTGCTATGAGAGTGCCTTAGGCAGCAGAAGATGTATAGTATGTTGACAAGATGGCGCTGGAGTGACGGCAGCCTTTCCAAGTAGCTCTGCAACACCGCACCTTTTTTGTTAACTTTAACTTTTTTAGACTAGGCTTTTCAAACTTTTTTTCACCTTCGGTGCAATAGACTTAATACTTGAAATGTGCAATTCACTTGTATTTTTATTCCTATTTATTCTATTTATCCCCTTCATATATTTTATTTATATTGTCTCTGTATTTATATATATGTGTGTGTGTGTGTGTGTGTGTGTGTGTGTGTGTGTGTGTGTGTGTGTGTGTGTGTATATATATATATATATATATATATATATATATATATATATATATATATATATATATATATATATATAATATTCTGTAACTCTGTAACTTCTGTCGGTGCTGTGCTTTTTTGGAAATCGAATTTCCCAGAGGAACCCACCCGAGGGATTAATAAAGTTCTATCTAATCTAATCTAATCTAGTAATGAAGAGGAGGAGTAAAATCTATGGGATACAAGCCCCTCCATGCAATGTATGCATCATCAGCAGATAAAGGAAGTGACTGAGATCAAGAAATCCTATCATTGGCCACAGAATGCAGTCCTGAAGAACAGCTTGAGAGCAGGCCCTTAACATTAGATCCATAAAGGTAGGATTCTACCAGAGAAGAATTATGAAAAGGTGCCCTGGAGACTGTTAAGCACATAGTAGCAGTGTTAAGGTTGCAAGCTGGAAAGACATACACTGAAAGGCATAACAATGTACTGAAGATATAGCACATGTCGTATACATGTGCCACATATGAATTCAAAGTACTTATGGAAGAGTTCCAAAATTTTTGAAAGAACAGAGCTTCGAACTAACCAACCAGACATGGGCGTGGCTGACATGGGGCTAATTATAACTGTGAGATCTAGCAGTTCTACAGTAACATAGGAAAGATGGAGTATGAGAACACTGAGAACTAGCAGAGGCTGCTGGACCAGCTGGAGTAGAAATTGAAAGTAAAGCTGCCCAAAAGTAAAATGAGTATTGGGGGTTTAACTCGAGTATTTGCGAAAGGGGGGGGGATAAATGCAGCAATCAGTTTACTTTCTAAGCAATAACTAAATGACAACAATGACAAAAACTGACAAAACATGCATGATACATTTAAAATGTTTTCTTCCATTCTACTTCCCTTTATTACCCCTTTCCTCAAATAAATCACCCCATTTATTTATTTATTTATTTACTTACAAATGTGTGTATGTATTTATTTATTTTTATTTATACAGTTTCCACTTCAGAATATGCCTTGATGTATTTTGTAACTATTTAACTGAATACAGAAAGCTTGATTTTAATTATTTTCTTATTGGTATTTATTCTGTCAATTTATTTTTTGTTCTATAAATGTCTTTCAGAATGGATACAGAATATATTCATAACTGAAATGCAGTTATGGAGCTTTATATGCCTATCATGAACCAAGCAAACATTGTGGTACGAACAATGTGGTTTGTGTATAATAATCATGGATTACTACAACAATACTCTCACAGATACTTTTGTAGCAGGCTGCTAGATTACAAATAGCGTGTTTCATTTGAACAGTTTGTAAAGCAGCTGTGAAGCTGCATGAACCCTTAGCCATGAGTACAGAAAGTAAAGTTCCAGTCAAAATAAAATCATCTGACATGACAGTCATCGTAAAACTATGATAATCTTAATAACAGATAACTGTTACAAGAAGCATATTTGCATTACTGTTTTGTGTTAAAATCCATGTATTGTGTGATCCTGATGTCCTTTAAACCTTCATGCTATAATTCCCTTCATACATTAACACCAGATTTATGCCTTTCAGGGTGTAATGCACTTTAGCAGCATTGCAGGCATTCAGATGTATTTATCATTATTCACCATTAGTTCTTATTAAAGCTAAATTTCAACCACTTTTGTTTGGAGGTAAATTAAATTTCTTTGTGAATGAGTGGCACAGTCACTCATTTTACTTTAACTTTACTTTACTATTAAAGTACAAAGGAAGAACACGGGCTAAAAGGGACAAATTTAAATTGCTAGACATAAACCTAGAATTTTAAACTGTTAAACTGAGTCGACATATTAATTCAACTCTGATAAGAAAACACATTAATAAAAAAAAAAAGAACACATTATGGTCATTAATGAATCAATTACTTACAACTTTCTATCTCAAGTGTGCAGTTTTGCTCATCCAGTGGATACCTTCTCAGGTCCATCATACAAGCAGCAGTGGTAGTTATCCTGAAAAGAAATCACAGCAAAATTAGAGAGCAAACTCTATTTTTTAACAGGGTAACTACAGCAGGGACTAGACAAAGATATATAATATAGATGCTGTTAGTTGTGAGAATCAACTTTTTGTTTTGTTTTGTTTTGTTTTTCTTTTAATTGCCTCATTTTATTTACTTTTAATTTATTTTCTAAACAGTTTTGATGACCATTTGCTAGCTGCATGGCACTGAGTAACTGAACAAAATCCAAATCTTGTAAAAATAAAATAATACATAAATAAATAACCCTAAATTATTATTATTTTTTTTTTTTTAAAGACTGGAACGGTGGTAGTGGTGGGAACTCCACTGGGCATTATAGGTGAATAGCTAATCCTTATGTCCCAATTCTAGCTTTGTTTGGATAATCCTGTGGGTTCTCTGTTAGGTTTCACCTGGGATATGAATCACTGTGGGGTTTATTCTCTGTGAGACAGTGGTGACAGCAGCAGAAGAGAGAGATATACTGTAAAAGTCAAAATGAATGTAATAATGCCTTAAAATGCCATATGGGATCAAATTAACCTTATTGAAAACTTTGACTTTGTAGGTCAGTATTATTGTGTGAATAAAATGATGATGATGTTAGTGTAACTGGAATCAGCACAATAAATAAAAAATTTCAGACTGAAAGATCAATATTATACTTTCATTTGTTTACTTATAGCAGTTACAAAAAATGTCATATAACTTAAATAAGTATGATGTTACGTTAGTGTCAGAGTTTTATTTAAGTGTGCACTCGTCTTGTCAGACATCACCTTTTCATGAACATTACTGTTTATTGTGAGATGCTGCACAGACAAACAAAAATGACATAAATTGTACAAAGCTATTCTTTTAATAATTAAAAGAAGAATCTAAGTTCCTTTGAATATTAAACAAGGAAATATCTTTATTATAGCATTATTACAGCATGGTACTGATGGGTTAACACTCCTAACATACAGCTATATAAAAACCTCAAATATCTGAGTTGTTCAGTTAATACATTCCATTAAAAAAGTACTTTAAATGACATTTTCACATAATTTCCTGTTTCCAAGCTTAAATGGGACTTGGCTTTCAAATATAGCACCTGATGTGCCACAAATGAACACTTCATGACTCCATGGAGCATGCGAACATCAATAAAATGATAGATTATTATCTTCATGGGAAATGGTAAAGATAGATAAAACAGCTTGGGGGGAAAAGAGAAATGTTAGATTACTGCCCCCCAAGGCTTAACTTATCCTTTCCCTTTAGCATAATAATTCAAATGTGAAAATATGTCATGACTTCAAATGAGGGATGAGAGGCAATCTAAATAGAATCTTGGTGTTTTTTTTCTTTGTTTGTTTTGTTTAACATTTTTTATTAGATAGTATTTCTATGTTTCATGTTTTACTAAAAAGACACTCGAGGAATTGATCTCAGCAATATGTCAAGACCCTCTTTGACCACATAACTCTGACTCTTTTGATGTGAACCACAATCAGGAGCATATAGAGCTTTATAGTTCCACTACACATACTATTCTGATTTCTGACTTGCTGTTTTTTATAGCTATTAATACTATTTAATGCTTTAGTTTGTTATAGTTACTCCACAGTGTCGCATTCACCTAACACATGAAAGCTTTGAGACCAGGAGGAGACACAAATTTCTTTGGGGTTGCATCAGGAGAGGCATTTAGTGTAAAAAAAAAAAAAAGAAAGAGGAAAAGAAAAAGAAAAAGTAGAGTTAGCTAAATTGGGCATGTTAAAACAACCACTGTGTTAACCCTTTGTGAATAACAGAGCAACCTAAAGCAGTTTCTATCTTAATTTCTTGTCATGGATTATGAGAAATTAACCAAAGAAATGTACTGCTGTGGTAAATGTGCTTATATGTGTAAACAACCCTGGTCAAAGAACCAGAGCTTACTGTTTTACTACTTCTATCCTATCATATTCTGTGGATACTGTATCTATCACCATAAAGGCATTCAGCCTTTCAGTCAATATCAAAACAAATAGGCAGCAAGGGATAATAAGGGATAATAACAGAAGGCAACCATGAGTCAATAGATAAGGTTATGTTGTCCATCAGACTTTGTGAAAGGAACATAAGGATGAGGCTGTGAGTAATAGGCTGCCATTCTTTCCTTGACTCTGGTCTTGTGTGAGAACTTCACTCCCACTGAGGGAGTTGCCACAGAGCAGCACAGCATGGTGGGTAATCGTCTAGGCACACCTGACAACATAGATAAATTTGTGCCAGAGGAGAGGCTCATCTTGAGTCCAATCCTCTGTTACACAGCAGAGATAACCATGCTTGTGTGCCTCTGTGCCTCTTTCGCTTTCTTTGTTCTATCTCTCTTTTACTATGCCATTATTCAAACAGCCACTATAATGCCAATACATTTATATTCATAAATTACAAACACCTACTATACAAACACAGAAAGATTAATGGACATTCAAATTAAGGATATAATCAACATTACATGATATTATTTGTAAGCAAAGATTTGGAAACAATTATGCACCAGCGTTACAAGATTTTACTAACACCTAAAAGGCATCCCATAGTCTGTGTCTATGGCAAATATATTAAAACAAAATCCAATAACTGACAACATGTCTGCAAAGAAGCTAACAGCGGAATTGGAGACAATATTCTCCTTTTATGCTCCACTTGCTGGATTATGGGACGTTTTAAAAAAGGAGACCTAAAACTTATCCCTGCCTCACTTAAACTGAGCATCCATCACATCAGTTATTCTTCTGTGGCCCACTTCCTACCATGGAGAGGGGAATAGGATCTTTTAGGAGACTACTTAGTTCAAACACCTTGTTAACTTCAGCATGTCTCACCTATTGGATAAAGTTTATTGACAACTTCAGTTTATTCTGGAACTGTAAAGATCACTCCAAGATACTTGCTGCCAATCTATGTCCTGCTCTTGGAACATCTAATACTAATTAAACTCTGTGAATAATTCAATTAAATTTTATTTATATAGCGCCAAATCACAACAACAGTCGCCTCAAGTCGCAACAAGGACAGAATACATAGGCAGGACACCATACATAGTCAGACAGAATATGCTCCTTCCTCCTTAACTAACTCCATCCACCCTATTATCCAAAGCTTCCAGAGGATGTCCCTGTAACGACCTGCAGCCAAGCCACCTGGCTGTGACAGGTGGCTTGGCCTGAACTCACTCACTGGTCAACGTTCCACACTGAAGCTGAGCCAAATTGAAGATATATTACGCAGCAGTGGTTACACACATCACCAATCAGATGCGTATCATAGATGAGACAGACTCCATGCCACTTGTCTAAACAGTGATCCTATGTGGCAAGATCAAAAGCATTAACCAAGTGTACTCAGAGTGCACAGCTAATGCATTTAATTTATAAAGTAATATATTACAAAAAATGATCTTGATTTTATGTTTTTAACCCAAGCCTGGTTAAACGAACACAACAGTGCTATGATTACTTTTCAAAAATCTCCTCTGCGTTTCCATTTCATAGTTTCGACTATAAAAGGCAAAAAAAGGAGTGCGAATGGGCATTGTATACAATGCCAGTGACAAGCAGCTTTCATAAAGAAGATGAATTTAGAAGCTTTCCTGCTTCTAAAATAAGGTAAAACTGAGGTATTTGTACAAAAAAACAGTGGTAATGGTAAAAAACTGTGGTAGAAAACAAGGTGATGCCTACCAGTGTAAGTGTCTAACCAGACACTTGTTGCTCTCCTTTTGTGCAGGATCTCTCAAATTACAAAAACATCCTGTCTCAAAGTGATGCTGAAAAACTAGTTCATCCATTTATTGCTTCTAGGATATCTATTGTAATTCATTTATTATTATCATGTTGTTCTAAAACCTCCCTGCAATGCTTAAGTTACTCCAGAATGCTGCAGTACTGTCAGGGACTATAAAGACCATATACAGTGGGGCAAGAAAGTATTTAGTCAGCCATCGATTGTGCAAGTTCCCCCACTTAAAATGATGACAGAAGTCAGTAATTTGCACCAGAGGTACACTTCAACTGTGAGAGAAGGAATGTGAAAAAAAAATCCATGAATCCACATGGTAGGATTTGTAAAGAATTTATTCGTAAATTAGGGTGGAAAATAAGTATTTGGTCACCTCAAACAAGGAAAATCTCTGGCTCTCACAGACCTGTAACGTCTTCTGTAAGAAGCTTTTCTGTCCCCCACTCGTTACCTGTATGAATGGCACCTGTTTGAACTCATCATCTGTATAAAAGACACCTGTCCACAGCCTCAAACAGTCAGACTCCAAACTCCGCCATGGCCAAGACCAAAGAGCTTTCGAAGGACACCAGGAAAAGTATTGTAGACCTGCACCAGACTGGGAAGAGTGAATCTACAATAGGCAAGCAGCTTGGTGTGAAAAAATCAACTGTGGGAGCAATCATCAGAAAATGGAAGACATACAAGACCACTGATAATCTCCCTCGATCTGGGGCTCCACGCAAGATCTCATCCCGTGGGGTCAAAATGATCATGAGAACGGTGAGCAAAGATCCCAGAACCACACGGGGGGACCTGGTGAATGACCTGCAGAGAGCTGGGACCAAAGTAACAAAGGTCACCATCAGTAACACACTACAACGGCAGGGAATCAAATCCCGCAGTGCCAGACGTGTTCCGCTGCTGAAGCCAGTGCATGTCCAGGCCCGTCTGAAGTTTGCCAGAGAGCACATGGATGATACAGCAGAGGATTGGGAGAATGTCATGTGGTCAGATGAAACCAAAGTAGAACTTTTTGGTATAAACTCAACTCGTCGTGTTTGGAGGAAGAAGAATACTGAGTTGCATCCCAAGAACACCATACCTACTGTGAAGCATGGGGGTGGAAACATCATGCCAAGGGGACAGGACGACTGATCCGTGTTAAGGACAGAATGAATGGGGCCATGTATCGTGAGATTTTGAGCCAAAACCTCCTTCCATCAGTGAGAACTTTGAAGATGAAACGAGGCTGGGTCTTCCAACATGACAATGATCCAAAACACACCGCCCGGGCAACAAAGGAGTGGCTCCGTAAGAAGCATTTGAAAGTCCTGGAGTGGCCTAGCCAGTCTCCAGACCTCAACCCCATAGAAAATCTGTGGCGGGAGTTGAAAGTCCGTGTTGCTCGGCGACAGCCCCAAAACATCACTGCTCTCGAGAAGATCTGCATGGAGGAATGGGCCAAAATACCAGCTACTGTGTGTGCAAACCTGGTAAAGACCTATAGTAAACGTTTGACCTCTGTTATTGCCAACAAAGGTTATGTTACAAAGTATTGAGTTGTATTTTTACAAATCTGTGTTTGTATTTAATCATTAGTTATTATTAAACTCTCTTCCACTCCCTTCTTTTCTCCTCTCTCTTTCTCTCCCCTCACCAACAATAGATTGTGGTGAATGGCTGCCCTTTCTGAGCCGAGTTCTTCCAGAGTTTTTTTTTCCTATCAAAAGGAAGTTTTTCCTTCCCAGTGTCCCCAAGTGCTTGTTCGTAGGGATTGTGTGATTGCTTGTCTTTCTGATATTGCAGGGTTTTTACCTTACAATATAAAGAATCTTGAGGTGACTGCTTTTGTGTTTATGGTAACGTATACGTAAAATTAGGGCTGTTCAATATAACGATATATATCAGATGGCGATATGAAAACGTCTATCGTTTCATATTACGCTATTGTTTGTTTCGTGGAGTCGCAAAATAAACTGTTTACGGCAATATTTTTCATCGTTTTGATGGTCACTGTAGAATTTCTTAAAGTTCTCTCTTTCTCTTATACTTAATATAATCACCCTACGGACGGACAAGCGACTGTTTTTATGCGTTGTCGTTAGCAACAATGACGGTAAAACCATCGCGTGGCTCTGCCGTCTGCTTGTTTATTTTCCACATAAACCTTTCACAATAAAGCTGAAGATCCTGTTGAGATTTTTCAAAATAAACCAAATCACGTGAAATAGTATGCACAGTGTTTACAGACGAGAAGCTAAAAAGAGCCATCAGGTAAAAAAAAATACTCAGAGAAAACTGCAGCTGTTTCAACTTATGTAACACTCGACTCCAGGTACACGACGCCCAGCTGAAAACACTTTACGGAAGTAGAGCTGCCGAGATTCACAGAATTTACAGAAAATGTAAAATTTTTGTGATCTATATACCGGTATCGTTGTCGGCACAATAAATGTCTTATATTGGGATATGAGATTTTGGTCATATCGCAATGCCCTACGTAAAATTAAATTGAATTGAACAGTACCGAATCTGAACAAACAACACTTAAATGTGGAGTTCCTCAAGGTTCCATTCTTGGACCTCCACCATTTAACGTACAGTATGCATGTTCCCTGTTGTTCAGATTACATAATATTATAATTTCCTATCATTGTTAGCCAGAATATACACAAAGAAAAAGAAAGTCTCTGCCAATAGAAAGTGTGACACTTAAATCTTGAAATCGTGGAGTCATTGGTTCACCTAATTTTCACAGCCACATAGCGACAGTTAGTCTCAGGCTTTTCCCATCTTTTCCCCAGCTTTTTCCCATTTAAAGCAAATACAAAAAAAAAGTAGGAGATTACTTAATGTTACTTATAATTTCAATATTAATATTACACATTACTATTACTTTACAGGTATAGTAAAATAAGATCAGACAGCTCTTATGATAAACTTAAGTATTACTTTTTAAATATTTTTGCTAAGAAAAAGAAATGTTGTAATTTACTTAGTTATTCAAAAAATGGAGGTAAAATAATAAAAACAAAGCCATAGAAAGAATATTTTAGGACAGAGGATGTGAAGAGAGACAGTGAGCAGTCTATCATAACATTTCCTTCTAATGCCAGTAAAGAAGTTCAAAGGGAAGAGTTCTAACATTAACATGCTGTTTCATATTACACACCTCAGGGATTACCACCCCACAGAGTGTGACGGTGAGGTTGTTTGAGCCTAAGAGGTTTAGATAGATTCTCCTTTTCTTTCTCTCTTGTCCCCTGTCTTTGTCAGCATTTATTTCACACTGATGGATTTACTGCTGGTGATGGGGCTCTGTGGCTTCCATGTGTTTAACCAAGGAGTAAATTGCCGGTTACTTTTCGGCAACTTTCTGATCTCTGTGTCAAGTCGGAGTCACCGGTGTAGAACTCAGAGCACAAGCCTCTGGCAGGGCTTTTAGAAAACATAAATGTTATGCATGTTTGTATGAGGTAATGTGTGAGCATGTTACGTAGCTGTTACACTGTAGAAGTGTGCATCAGATTGCCTATGTTTACTGCTGTCTTGCTCTCCATTTACCCTCTCATTTCCCCCAGTTGTTCCATCCATTAAATGATGCAAAGCCACATTTTTCAGTCTGCTTACACTCCCTGGTTGCTAAAAAAAAAAAACATTCCCTGAAAAAGCTGCCAACCACACTAAGTCCCATATGTTGCATCACCTGCAGTGACCCTCCATATTTTTCAAGCTGTGTTCAGAGATTGGCTTGCTGGATTGATCTAACTTGTGAGGTCAAATCAGGGCCAAGTAGCTTTAAGGGAAGAGACTGGATTTCAGGCCAAAGAAATGTGCGGGCTGTTGGTCACAATCACAATAAATATGAGTGATTAATGCGTTGCAATGATTTACTTTTGTTTTTTACTTAAATATTCTCAGTCACTTATTTGTACTCAATTTATGCTGGTCTTAGTTTATAGTAGTTGCAACAGAAACATTTGAACTTTTACAGTCAAAAACATAACAAATAATTAATTGTACAAAAACATTATAATTTAGTACAGTTAAATTATACATACATAAAAAAATAGTAGGACTCAGAGAAGTAGGTCCCTTTTATTTGGGGTTTTCAGTGAAAAATATCGTAAATGTTCCTTGCACTGTACTTGGAAAGGAGTACCCCTGCATAATTGTAGTCTAGCCATTTTCTGTGATTATAAACAAAATACTCCACTCTGATTGCTGGCAGAGCTCAGAGCTCATTGAAACAGTGAATGTGCTGTGCACCAGAGCTGCATTATTTGATATTTAAGATAATGACAGCATTTAGAGAGTCATCATTCCCCATAGCCAGCTGCTTTCCACCCACTGTTGTCCATGAAAATATAGTAAGTAGGATGCTCTAGGTAAAAGATTAACATTTAATCTTAATATTCAAAGACATTTTTTTGTTAATTCTCAATCAGGCATTAGTTGTGTATGCTAAGAGCTCTCCTAAAGCTGGGTTTAAAGGTGGGTATTTTTCAGTGATAAACACCCTATCTACCAACAAATACTCCCTATATATAACAAAGACAAAACACCAACTCTTGTTTTGGTTTCTCAGCCCAAAAATGCTTGCAGTCTTATTATTTTATATTTGCTTTTGCACAGGTAATATTTGCCCTGGAGGCAATTTTAGCTTTTTGCTTTTCTTGAAAGCAGCAACAATTGTGGGTTTAGTTCTAAAACATCTGCAGATGCTACATTTAATTATATTTTCAAAACATTTTTCTTTGTGACAGTACATCTTCCCGAAACACCACAGGTCACTGAACATGGTTGTAGGGATATTTATTTTTGTCATCCTGTAACTTCATATGCCAAAACTGCAGAAGTCCCTGCACCTGGCTTGTTTTCATCTAGAAATAAATCTTTTAAAAGCCTTTATAAAGCCTGAAATTGCTGTTTTATCTTTATGCGCCTATAATAACAAAATAGCCAAAATTTATTAATCTGTCACGGGTTTTGTTAGATATATGATGGACTTAGTTCAGACTGCTTCCAGTCTAACCTAAATCTAATCTTTTGAATTGCATCCACCTATCCATTTTTCTAAACCATTTATCCAAATAGAGCTGTAGAGATAGAGGGCACGTTCTAGAGAAGCTGATAGTCCATCGTGCCACTATGTTTTCGTCCTGATTTTATTATGCATTATTGTTACATTTTTTCATTCAAATATTTTTAATTGATGTCAGACTACAAGAATTTCCATTTGCATGAATTTCATCTTAATGCATGCTTGTGTCTACACATTTTTGTAGTCTAATTGAATTTATTAACATAATAAATTGAATAACTGCACAGCTTTAGTAGGTCTTCAGTGGGCATTAATATGCTGTATCTGCATGTGCTGTGTGGATTTATGAGCACTCACTGACCTGCACAAGATTCCATGACCCAATTTAGGATTTGCAAAAATCTGGTCATCCTACTTACATGATATTGAGTGTCAAAGGTGATGGATTTCTTCCCCCAATTTCAGTCTAATCCTACTCCATCCAAAGTAATATTTGCACTTTGTGTCAAGTTCTTCAGTGGATGGGAAACGTTCAAACCCATATTTCGTGTGATTATGGATTTTTTTTTCCATTTGGATATTGCATCAGTGTGTTGATAGCTGTTCATTTTACATTTAACTTGGATGACCTGACACAAGAATGATTTGTACTATTTGAGTTCTATCTCAGTATAATCTGACCTTCACAATCTGCTACTGCCTCGAGCTTTCTTCTGTTGGGTTTTGTTCACTTTAGACATTCTAGACATGAAGCACTTTGGCTTTGAAGCAACAGAGACTTTTTGGCTGCTGCTCGATCCATCAAAGTTTAAATCTGGTAGGTGTCCATTATATGAAAAGTTTATTGAACTGTGTGCAAGATAAGACAGTATAAATGAGAAATATATCAGTCCAAAACTGTTAAATACAAATGAATTAAAAACAAACAAAGGAAAACATTTCCTCCCAATTATAAAGGAAAGGTTTGTCAATTAAAATATTTTTATTATTCTTACACTACACTTTTAAAAGATTACTAGTGATATATTTTGCAAATATAGCTTGCTCTGCATAATTAATCAAGCAATTGATAGTATATGATGGGCAAACAAAACAATAATAACCTAAGAAGTGTAGCTAAGTGAACCCTATGATCAGGCCATTGAAATTTGCTGATGATACAGTGCTCATAATTATCACTTCATCTGCCAAAACAAGGAGGAGAAGTGGATTATCTGATGGTGCAGCTCTAACAACTTGCAGTTAAACATGCTTGGAGACACTGGGCTGCAATCCGTACTGACCACTCAAGCACACAAATTATTGAATAAATAATTAAAAAACAAAACAAAAACCCTACCAGCAGAAACTCAAAGCATTTTAAAATTATATTGAGTTTATTCTTGGCTCTTTGATCAATTTGCTATTTAGTTCTTCAACCATGCTTCAAAAAATTTGAAAAGGAGAATTCTCTCCAGCCTTTGTGCACCTTCAGGGTCAGGGAACATACAGGTAAAGTCATCCTGACCCCGAACATCTCTAGACAACCTTTTTGAGCGATCTCCCTAGCTGAAAAGAACAAATGATTTTGTTGATTTTCTTTCATGATTGGCCACGTGATTGGATTGTTAAAGTGGAGATCCTCTATAATGCAATGTGGCATAACATTTGAAAAAATCTTATAAAATTTAGAGTATTTATAGACAAATTCACAAATAGAACAATACATCTCTAAAGCTTGTGTATGTTGTTTTTTTATCCCATTTTCTTTCATTTTCCCTTTTTTGCATAAGAGCTTTGGATTTCTTCCATGAAAATTGACTGTTGATTATTCTGATTTTAGCACAAGACAATGTATTATTTAGAATTTTCCACATAGTGCTTTCTTCTTCCATTTCTTCATCTCAGAAAAAATGTCTTATTCTTCCTTCTCCATCCACTTTATCCAACAACAGCAATGAAGAGTATCACAGAAAAATATAATAGCAAGATTCCATTTTAATCCTCTTCTTAACACATCTCTCATCCTTTGTCTTGTGCTCTCTCAATCTCTATTAAATTTCACCGTCCCAGAGCAGATCCAGTTCATCGTCATGGTAGCCATTAAAGTGTTATGATTTTCAATAACATTTTATAGACTTTGGGCATAAGAGGCCTATTTACAAAATGAAATGATGAGACATCAGTGAGGAGTAAGAAACGCATGGTCATCATGTTAACTCAGAGAGGTTGAAACTCAGTGGAATGATCAATCAATTTATATAGTGCAACTAGGATTTCTGCTTCGGGTCTCTGGGAAAGAGCTAGGTTATGTCATATTATCATATCAAATACCTGCATGGAGGAAAACCATTGAGATATTTAAAGTAGTTGCCCTCCTAAAAGTTTGTTTTAAAAAACGTTGCAAAAGTTGTGGTGTTTTTTAGGTAGAGAAGTATCTTGCTGAATGTGTACAGCGTCGTTGTCAGCAAAAATTACCAATCATACTTCATAATTTGTCACCTAATGCTCTTTGATTTTCAGTAGGTTAAATAAATTTAATGGCTTAAATATTTAATCATCTCACAGTGTTAGTCAACCCCATCAAAATTACTTTGATCGTGAAAATGTTTAACTATTGTTAGGAAGAAAAAGTAATCTAACATCATTTGTGCAAATCTAGTTGACATGTAGTAACATTGGGGTAACGGGAAAAAAAACCCCAATGTGCTCAGAAAGGTGTAGCTGGCAAGGCAACAACAGAAACGGTTTTATTAGCAGTGGTACTGAAGAACAAGATCTAAACTAACTGAAATGACATTTACAGAGTTCAGTGTGCTGTAGCTGACTATCTAATCAGCCTTCAAATGAGCAATGTTAGTACTGAACGTCCCTGGATCTCGAAAGAAACAAAAAAGTAATTTAATTTCAGATGAACTTTCAAGGCTTTACACCTACAGCTATTCTAAGTACATCTGCTTTTTATACTTGGTGGTGAGGTAAATTATGCAGAGAGCATGCAAAAGACTTGAATTTAGTGTTACACAAGCCTTTAGTGAGGCTTGGCTTGGTGATGTGCAGACGTCTTTTAAATGAGGACACAAGTAGGTCACTTCCTCAACATTATCATTTTTGCTTAGGGGGAATGTTGCACCTCCCATCAGTAGTTTTCTTCATCTGGCTCTAATGAGCTAATTACTGACTTGGTCCAGTGCAGCAATGGTTGTCTCACTGTTACCTCACCTGCAAGATTTTCTTTTTTCCAGGATGTTTTCAAGATGTTTAAAATAGAAAGTATGCTGACAAGGATTAAGTATGAATTGTTTGACAACATGAAGTAAAAGAGAACACAATTCTTGTGCAACATGTTTGTCATTATTTGTTACCAAGGTCATGCAGCATTTGTGCATATAACATTTTAGTTCTTGTTCTTGTGTTGACAAAAATGTTATTTTAAGAGATTAAAATCTCACCTTAGACCATATAATACGGTACCATCTGGGTGCAGTCGGATCATTCTGTTTTTTACTGTGACACCATGGACAAACGATTTCTTGTCGTTGAGGAAATAGGTGTCAGGCACCCAGAGCTGGTCAGCGACCCGGTTATCTAAGGTCAGGTTGAGGGGGATGTCAGAGTAGGACAGCCGCTTGTCTCGCCATGCCTGCTGGAAGTACATTGTCAATGTGTAGTCCTGCAAGTGCACAAAGATGGGCAAAGGAGGACAGAGAAAAGAAAAGAGCAAGAAAATAGAGGGTAAAGATAAAATGGTAGGAAAGGAGTTGGGGAAGCATGGAGGAAAGATGAATAAAACAGAGAGATGGAGAAAAACAACAGAAGAGGTGGTTACTTCCCCCCAAAAAACAAGCATTTTACACAGCTGGTCTGTAAGACTTTTCTTATGCAAACTCCTAGATTAGACCAGACTAGACAGGCTTCAATATTGGATGAAGTTCACTTTAAAGCAAATGAAATAGTAGCACTACAGGCCAAAAAACCCTCAGTACAAAGCAACTGGGAATTCCTTCTGTTCATAGAAACATGAGGTTAAGACAGATAGTGTGAAAGAGTGTGTATGTGTCAGAGAGAGGAAGAGAGCGAGGGAGAAAGATGGCTCGTGTTTGGTGTGTAAGTGTGTGTATGTTTTTGTCAGTATGGCTGTGGAGTATAGCACATGTCAGTGGCATGTCCAGTTGGTTTAATGCGAGTGTTTGTGTATTTTTGACTCATGTGACTCATACATAGAAGAGAGAGAGAAAGACAAAGCAAGAGAGACCGCATATTTGAGAAAACTCTAAATAACCTCCAAGCAACCTCAAAAAATAAGTTTTACCGAGTATTTCCTACATGCTCTATTTCCTTTGACAGTGGCTGTCTTTCTGGGATTAAGAACTGTTTGGGTTTGCTGTGTTGTGCTTGCATAACATATTCACCCATCTACTGTTTGCTCAACCCAAAAGTGGAACGCTAGATATCTCAGTCAAGTCAAATGAAGAAATGTATAGAAAGCGCACTCTCTCACAGAATGTATTCGAGTTGCAGAAATCACTAACAGGAAAGGATTTTGGCTTTTGCTTAATGTTCTCCTAAGACGTGGAAATCTAGAACCAACAGTAACTGTTAGTAATGAGACAGAGAGCTCACCTGCCTACCACACAACTAAGGGCTCAGCTTATCAAAGGAAAGCTGAGCTCTTATTTAGTTCAAAATTTGTTAAAACCCTTAATAAATTCTATACATTTTGATCATTGTAGTTCTATGTGTGACCTGAATTAAGCTGAATGGTATTCCTTTTTTTTCTGCCACTGGCTTTTGGATTTGGGCAGTAGTTCTGCTGTGAAGCAATGTTTTGATAAGAGAGTTCCTGTTACAAGCATTCAAGGTTGAGGGTGCATGGAGTGCAATGCAAATTACTTCTGACTGTTTATTTCACTTCTGCAATTAGTGGGGTAATGTGCCAGGAAATGTACCACTGCAAAAACAACTACATTAGCAAACCTTAAAAAAAAAGATGATCAAATAAATCCCTCAAATCTACTATGTGAGCCAGGATGTTGACTGTGATCTTAGCATTTAAATTCAAAGAGCAGCAAGCACTGACTGTGATTTCTGTCACAGCTAATTTAGGCTTGCTATCACCTTGCTCTGTCTGTAAAATGTCATGACAATAATACAACATTACAGTAAATACTGACACCAACATTAAATCACACAGAACATGCAACTTGTAGGATGTTACTGAAAAAAAAAGAGAAATGGTGATATGAGCTGCAGTTATGGAAGCACAATTTGCTCAATTTGTTTATTTCTGAATGCAATTGTTTATCACGAAGTTTGTATACAACACTGCACAGCATTGTCCACAGCTCAGTCTATTGAACTATTTATTTGTATTATTTAATCTTATATTTTTATATAGCTAACATTGCAGCTTCCTTCCACTTATGTTGTATTAAAGCTGACCTTGTGGCCTAGCAGGTGAATAAATGATCAAACTCTGTACACTAGCAAAACTGAACATGAGGATTTGTCAGTAAAAAACTGGTTTTGTCAAAATAAACCCATAAGTCATAGCGGTAGATGTGAAAAACATCTACCGCTGTAATAATACAGTATCATTCTATATTGTACTTTACAGTATAGAGCAGTAGTACAGTACTTTTGTGGTAGAAACTATGCTGTCAGTAACCGGCAATGAATATATGAATAAATGTACAAGGAAATCTGATCTACAGTGCACACATCACCTGAAACTCATAGAGCAGCTTAATAATTTATTTTTTTAAAAAATACAAGAAGTGTGATAAATTGCAAGAAAATTCCCTGTTGGTAAATCTGGGGCACGTTAAAAATAGTCAAGCCAGCAGTCAGATGCTCATGTAGCTTACTGCAGTAAGAAGCCTACCAATCATCCATGAAAAACTAAGTTAAACAAACTTGCTGTCTCAGGGAACTTTTTGTCATGACTGGCACATCCACTTCCTGGCAAAGAGGCTGAACATGCATTTTTGAGTATGCCTGTTGGCTACAGATCTGACATCCAACAGCACCTTGGGAACTAGAGGCTTGGATATCGACTGTATGGAGTCAGGAAAATGGGAGCAGCTTTCAGAGTAAAACCGCTGTCTGACTTAAATCGGTTTTGTCATGTTGTTGTTGTTTGTACCTTATTTGGCTTGGGTGCTGACAACCATGAGTTTGGGAACTGGGTTTTTCAAGACATAAACAGTAGAGTGGCAATACTAGCATCCAATACTATAATTAGACTTGGAATAGGAACAGAGTGACACTGGTAAATTTAGGGTCACACATAGTTTGGAATTGTGTAAACACCCATTTCATATAATTTCATTATAGTCTTTGTGCCATTTACATGGATTCATCCATATAATACCTTACTGGCAATAAATCAAGAATGTACATTATTTACTTAATTTATGATAAAAATAATAAAATAATAATAATGGGAAACCTTACTTCTGCATCTCCATTTAAAAGTTCATTAGGAGGCTTAATAACATGTTGGAAGACTTTTGGAAACAAGAGATGCTAAAACCCAACGTTAAAGAGACATTAAAATTAAAACAAATGTTTTATTGTGTCTTTTCAGTAAATAACTATAGTCATCTAATTTCTGGGTAGCCTCAGTCTTGCGCCAACAGATCCTTTACTGCACGTGCTGCCTTTGCAACATTTCTGTCCCGGATTGGAGGTTACGTAACAGCTCACACTCTGCTCTTTCTGCCATGCTATGCACCACAGCACGTGTGACTGAAGAGATGCTTGTTGAAATGTTCCCCTCCTATACTATCTCTGATGCCCTTATTAGACACAGCATCACACAAAAGCATTCATGTGATACATGGAACAATAGGAATGCTTTTGTACCTCTTCCTCACAAACACACAGATGTTTTTGTCTGGACACTGAAAATGACATTTCAATTATGTGTTGCACCTTTTTACAAATGTTCCTTGTAGAACTGCAGTTTGTACACAAGGGTCTGTTAATGTGTTGTAAATGTGTATGCTCTTCTTGTGGCATTACAGTCTTGACTAATAAAGGAATACAAGAAAAGAACCGTGATTTTTACCTACAACTCTCTACAAGTTTTCCATTCTTAAAGAATTCTTTGCACTACATAATAACTTTTTCGATCTTATGTTGCACTCACAGTTAGGTCCATATCTATTTGCACAATGACAATATTGTGGCCGACACACAGAGACGACACTGATGATACTTTCATCGTGATTTCTTTCACGCTCAAATTCAGAGCTCCAATGAACAGATGTTTCATCTGCATAGTCTGATCATTTAGGTATAGGACTCTGAACTGTTGGGATTATGTGTAAATTTGATTATAATTTGTAAACAGTTAATTCAATGCTTTTGATTTAAAGGTTAAAATTGTATCTTTTTGATTCAATATCCACTCCAATGGTGCACAGAGGCAACATCACAAAAAACAAAACAAAACTGTGCCACTGCCCAAAAACTTCATTTAAAGCCACAATTCCCACAAGGCAAAGTCCACTTTCTGAATTTGAAATACTCTTTAGAAATAGTGTAAAAAAATAAATAAATAAAGGACAGCCTTGGTGGAAAAAGAAGGGTGTTAAATGGCCTGCGGTTTGGTTATTAAACTGAGTGAATGTTTCAGTTGTCATCCCTGAGAGCCTATTATTGCACACCGATCTGCTTGAGGAGGCTGTGGTTTGCTGAGCAGGACAGGCCCTGTGGAGGTGCCACTGTGGCTAGTTTACAGTGAACATAAAGCTCCCCTCAAAAACAGTTATAGTGCATCTCTCTTGTGGAGGAAAGAGGTTGTAAATCACCAGAATAACTGCAGCGGGTGTGTGCATGTAAGTGCAAGGGAGGCTGTCATAACAACAGTCATAATGAGCATCGGTATATAAACTATGCTGGAGAGAGATAGAGAGATGGAGAGAAATGAAAAAGGAGACAGAGTGAAGCAGGAAGAATGATATTGAATTTACGTGTGCAGAATATGCTGTGCTCCCACACTGTCAAAGAGGGGACAATGCGAAGTGATCATTAAATTTTCACACACAACCCTATGACATGATCCATTATATCTAATAACCAATATCCAATTCAGCAGGATGCTTTACACTCTGCAATAATTGTTTCTTTTTGGAAGGTTAAATATATTATTAGAGTTTTTTGGAACAACTAAAAAAAGAAATTCTATAATCTATAAGACAGTTGGTCAAACTGCTTTTGATTGCTTCTCTATAACATGTTGTTAGTAAGTAAGTCTGTTAAAATACTGTAGAAATTTTATTTTACAGAAATTACAACTCCATATATAGACACTGGAAATATATAGTACTCTTCTGAAAAAGCAGTAAAGTCAATCATGTCATGGGTGCACTCCACTCTATATCCTGCTGTAAGATTGTTTCTATATGCTTATTCTGCTCAGCTTGCCATCAGCATTCATCGCTATAGAGGTACTGTCATTATAAGTCTTAAGTTGCAGCTATCTCAGTGAAATGCAAATGGGAAAGGCGACAATTATTTCCCAGAGCATATTCAAGTAAGTCCTTTAGACTGCTTATAATCTTGAGCTATCTTACTCCTAGCTATGGATGATGACCCTCAATTAGTCGTAATGACCAGGATTTCTTCTAAAATAAAACAAATCTGTGTTTAATCCAAGCACGTATCTTATCTAAAAACAGTACACGGGAGAGTTATGAGTCATAAACAACACAGAAGAACACATGGAAAGCCCCTCCATCCACTTAGGAAAGTGATTCAATTCCAGACAGTTTAGGTCAGGCCATTATGTTGAAAGAGTGACAAAAAAGATACTCACAGTCACGCACTAAATTAAGTGATAATCAGTAGCTCTATATAGTATAAACTACCTAATGCCCATGTGTGTATATGTATCTTAAGTGAGCAGGTAATCTGCAACAAACTTCAACATATTCTGAAAGGCCATGCAGATGGTTTGTTCCCGAAATGCTCAAACTATTATTTCTGTCATAAATTGTCCTTGAATATCTTTTCTCCAGTACACTAGAAAAAAATAAAACTAAAGCTCCTTCTACATCTTTTTCAAATACATTGTTGAAGACCAGTTTTGTGAACTCACGAAGAAGAAAAACTACTGAAAACCCCAAAATAAAGGTGCTCCAGCGACCCAGTCTGACCTCGTCAACCCCACTCATCCTTCAAGCCGCCCTGTCTACTAACCCTCTCATCCTCATCGCTGCACGGCATTAAAGCTTTTTCTTCAGGTCTTTCTGTCTTATTCTTTTTTGTCTTGTGTTGTAAGCCCTTGTATAAACTCTGCTTATTTTTTCTTCTTGTTTTTGGAAAAATAAGTAAAACAACAAAAAACAAAAACAACAAAAAACAAACAAACTATATAGTAGCATACTTTTTTTTATCAGCGTCTTACCAAGACGACACAAAAATATATACAAGCATCCATTTGTGATCTACATATTTGTTTTTGAGTACAGGTTTTACATTGAATGCTCTTCCTGATACAATTATCTCAATTTTTTCTAGTGAATGATAAAATATTTTCTTCATATTTAGGGGAGACAAAAAAGATGGTATGTTTTTGCATTCAACTTCAACCAATTATCCAGTATCAAGTCTGGGTCACAGGGGCCTCAGTCTAAGCAGAGGCACCCAGACATCCTTCTCCATAGGTAACTTTTCCAGTATATTGCCTTTAGCATGTCCTAGGACTCCCTCGGAGCTTCCAGCAGGACATGACCAAAACACCTGACTTAGGTGGCTCCAAAGAGACATCCTAGTTAGATGTCAAATTAACTCACTACACCTTTCTCCCTTTCCCCTTGCTTCTAAACAAAACAGTAACATTAGAACGCCACATTAGAACTTGGGGCAGCAAGTTCTCTCCAACCTGGAGTGTCCATCTTTTTCCAGTCTGAAGCCACGACCCTCTCTTTCAGACTTGGAGGTGCTATTTCTCATCCCAAGCACTTCCCGCTCAACTACAAACCACTCCAGTGTAAGCTGGAGTTCGTGGCTTGGTAAAGTCAAAAGCACAACATCAGCAAAAGGCAGAGACAACATCCTGAAATCACCAAACCTGATAACCTCAACCTCTTGGCTGTGACCTGGCTGAGTGGCTGACTCTAAGTCTGAGTTATTGCTACCAATGTAAAACAAGCTCACGCTATGGTAGCACACGGACTGGACTCAGTAGCTTGCAACAACTGGACTGATATCTGACACTCTGAACAACTCTAAGGACACCCTGAAGGATGTGATTGGATACCTCGACTAAGTCCACAAAACATATTTATTGGGCAAACTCCCACTGGTCCAGTATTTTGCAACCAGGATGCAAACCAAATTGTTGCTATTGAATATGGGGTTTGACAAATGGAGGTAGCTTCTTCAGTACCCTGGAACAGACCTTCCCAGGGAGGCTTAAGAGTATTGGAATACACCCTCCAGCCAATCTTGAGGTACCAGTCCATGTAATGTTGCAGAGGTGTGTGTCAGCTAACCTAGGTCAGGCCCACAATATCCGGGGCATTAAGAAACTCAATGTGAACTTCATTTGACCCAACTTCTTAGTGGCAGGGTTGTTTAATTATCTACTCCAGTGATTGGCACATTATTTGCCTAGTCCGCAGACTTCTCCCAATATGGGAATTGGATTGAGGAAATGCAGCAGCATCCCATTATCACTGTATACTGTGTGAGCAGAGCAGTGCTTTCGACTTCCGGTTTATGTGACTATGGCGTAGGTCGCACCGAGCGTAGCTCCTGCAGAGTCTAGTTATTATCTAGCATTTCCAGGCACATTTTGACGGGTTTTTTCTTTTTGTATAGTTCCGAGACAAGACTGTTTTTGCCTTTTGTATTTACAATGTCGCGTAAGGTTAATAAGAGCGCAAGCACCTCTCAGCCGAACTTGCGGCCTGCTGCTAACACTGCATCCCCGCCTCGTGGTAAAACTTCGCCACGGCCTGGGTCACCCGACACGCCGCTCGTCGATACGGAAAAATTCACGAAGGCTGAACTCCTCTCTGAACTTCGTGAAGAAATTTCATCACTGTTTAAAAAGGAACTGACGGCAGCGTTTGCGGAGAATCTCACGTCTATCAGGTCCGACATACAGCAACTAAAAACGGACCTTTCCTCAGATATAACTACCATGCGGCAGGAATTCGCTGGCCTCAGGAGCACGGTTACGGGGATGGAGCAGTCTCTCTCCACATGTACAGATGATATTGTCCACCTCCAAGCCAAAGTTGATGCGATGTCAAAGGAGTTGGCCAAATTGGAGAATAAATGCGAGGATTTGGAGTCCAGGTCTCGCCGCAATAATATACGCATTGTTGGTGTGCCAGAGGAGAACGTCCTGTCCGCTACAGATGTGTCCGTGCTGTTGATGGAGGCATTTCAGCTTGGGAAGGAGCCGCTTGTAGACAGAGCCCACCGAACTTTGGCCCCCAAACCTAACACCGGTGAACGTCCCCGTGCTGTGGTTGTGAGGCTGCACTATTACGCGGACTGTGCTAGGATTCTCCAGAAGGCCAGGGAGCTGCAGAGAGTGCAGATAAATAATATGACCATTTCTGTGTTCCCCGACCACACCGCTAAGACAGCGCGGGCCCGTGCGGCTTTCAATGAGGTCCGTCGCCAGCTTCGCGGCATCCAGGGAGTCCGATTTGGGATCCTCTATCCGGCAAGACTACGGATCACTTATCAAGGAATGCAGCGCGACTTCGTCTCGCCAGATGAGGCCAAGGAATATATTAAGACAATAACCACAAGATAAAAGATATAGCAGGACAATGTTTGTCTGTTTGAAATAGCGTATGATCCTAATCCAAACATCATTGTGGTAAGCTAAGTTTGTTACTCTGCCAAACACTTGTTTTGTTTTACCTGTCTAATAGTAAAATATAATTGGGTTATTTTTATTTTATTTGTGCCTTTTAATCTATTGAGAAAAGACTCTGTTGGAGCTTTGGTTTGACACGGTTCGTTTCGTAGTCGGGAGCGTTTTTGTTCAGATTGCTCCGGGTGGGAGCGTGCACTGCCGTCTCCGTCGTTTGGGGATGGGGGCTTTTGCTGTGCAGGGGGGAGGCGGGTGGGTGTGTTTGACGTGTTATTATTATTTTTATTCTGAAGCTGTACTTTTGTTGTTGTGGGTTTGCGTTGTGTGTTTGTGTGAGTGTGTTTTTCCCACTTGTTCTTTCTTTGGGGGTGAAGAAATAAGTATTTTCTCTTTTGTCTTTCTGCAATGATCAGCACTTCAGGTCAGTCCTTAGGCAATAGTGGTATTAGATTTTTAACTTGGAATGTCAAAGGTATGAATAGCCCAATTAAACGATCTAAAATATTTACGCATCTTAAATGTTTAAAGAGTGATGTAATGTTTTTGCAAGAGACCCATTTGCGAGATCGGGATCATCTTAGGCTCAGGTGCCCATGGGTGGGTCATACTTTCCATTCAATGTTTAATTCAAAAGCCAGGGGGGTGGCGATCTTAATAAACAGAAGGGTACAGTTTACAGCCTCTGAGATTAAAGCTGACAAAAACGGGAGGTATTTTGTTGTTGTAGGCACCATGTACAATGTACCCGTCCTCTTAGTCAATGTGTATGCGCCAAATTTTGATAATCCAGGTTTTACAGATGCACTTTTGAGTAGTCTCCCTTCCCTTGATACTCATCTTTTGATATTGGGTGGTGACCTAAACTGTGTTATTGATCCTGCCTTAGATCGTTCGAATCCTCGGACCCTGACCCAATCCTCTATGTCCAAGTCTATTTCTGAGTTTATGTTTCAGAATGGTTTTGTAGATCCCTGGAGGTTTTCTAACCCTACTGCCAGAGCGTACTCTTTCTTTTCTCAGGTACATCAGTCCTTTTCGCGGATTGATTATTTTTTTGTGGACGGTTCCCTTATTCCAAAAGTACTGTCATCTACATATCATCCTATTGTCATTTCCGATCACGCACCACTTAGCGTTGACATCAAGCTCATAGCCCAGTCCTCTTTTTCCTCACCCTGGAGATTTAACTCTTTGTTGCTTTCGGATGAGGGGTTTGTTACCTTTATCAAATCCGCAATTGATGAATTTATGGTGTTTAACGACAGCAATACTGTTACGAGGTCATTGCTTTGGGAATCTCTTAAGGCATATGTGCGTGGGCAAATAATTTCTTTCTCTGCCCATTCCACTAAAAGCCACAAAGCCAAACTTCAAACTTTGACTACACAAATTTGTGACATAGATAGACAGGTTGTTGACAGTCCCACTCCCGATTTGCATAAAAGACGACTTGACTTGCAGACTGAATTTGATTTACTTTCTACGGCAGATGCTGAACGTCTTTTACTTCGTGCGCGTGCGACTTATTATGAATATGGTGATAAGCCCAGAAGGCTTTTGGCCCATCAGTTAAAACGTCAGGCCTCGTCTCGATTAATTTCCCAAATTAAAGATGCGGCAGGCAACTCGGTCTCTGATTCAAAGGAAGTAAACGAGGTGTTTAAGACGTACTATTCCTCCCTATATGAATCTGTATCTGCTGCTGATGCCTCAGAGATGGATTCTTTTTTTAACGGTCTTACAATGCCCACTGTCGATCCTGTTATAGCTGAACAATTAGATGCCCCTCTTAGGCTGGATGAAATTGTGTATGCAATCAAGACCATGCACAATGGTAAGGCACCAGGACCTGACGGGTTTTCAGTTGAATTTTTAAAAACTTTTATAGACAAGTTAGCCCCACTACTTCTTTCAGTGTATAATGAATCTTTTGAACGTGGTCTATTGCCCCCTACATTGTCTCAAGCACTAATTACTGTTCTCTTAAAGAAGGGTAAGGATCCTACGTCTTGCACCTCGTATAGGCCTATTTCACTGCTGAATGTCGATGTTAAAGTCTTGGCTAAAATTTTAGCAATTCGCCTTGAAAAGATTCTTCCTACTATTATTTCAGATGAACAGAATGGCTTTATTAAAGGCCGCCAGCTGTTCTTTAATGTCCGCACGCTTTTGAATGTCATTCTTTCCCAACACTCAACCACTAATTCAGAAGTAGTTATCTCACTTGATGCTGAGAAAGCTTTCGATCGTGTAGAGTGGAGCTTTCTCTTTGCGGTCTTGCAAAGATTTGGTTTCAAGGACAGATTCATTTCATGGATTCGACTGTTGTACAGGGCACCCCAAGCCAGTGTCTATACAAATGGTGTTTCCTCTGGCTACTTCTCATTGTCACGCGGGACGAGACAGGGTTGCCCCCTGTCCCCCCTACTTTTTGCTATTGTAATTGAACCCCTATCTGTAGCTTTGAAGGCCCTTCCTCATTTTCGTGGTATTTCCCGGTCAGGCCTTGACGTAAAATTGTCTTTATATGCAGATGACCTGCTTCTATATGTTTCTGATCCCTTATCTAGCATACCATCGATTGTGTCTCTACTAAACAAGTTCGGCTCTCTGTCAGGTTACAAAATAAATCTTCTTAAAAGTGAATGTTTCCCCATAAATTCTTTAAGTCTTACACTTAAACAATCTGACATTCCTTTTAGACTTAGCCCTGCTGGCTTTAAATATTTGGGAGTTAACATGACTCGTACTTTGTCTTCTCTATACTCTTCCAATTTCTCCCCTTTAATGACTCAAATTCAATCAGATTTTCAGAGATGGAAATCGCTACCTTTGTCCCTAATTGGTCGGATCAATGCTGTAAAGATGAACATTTTGCCTCGATTGTTATTTCTGTTTCAGAGTATTCCTATATTTTTACCTAAAGCTTTTTTCAAAAAGTTAGACCAGCTAGTTACATCGTTTTTGTGGGGAGGGAAACACCCCAGGGTGAGGAAATCATTATTACAGAGACTGACATTTGATGGTGGTCTTGCCTTGCCTAACTTTTTATTTTACTATTGGTCCTCTCATGTTCACAAATTGACCCATTGGCTTGAATCTCAAGACCTGCTGTGGTGCAAACTGGAACGCCTGTCGTGCACTTCCTCATCCTTAGAAGCTTTATTATTCTCTCCACTACCACTTAAGCCTTCTCATTTCACCCAAAATCCCGTGGTACAGTCTAGTCTAAGGGTCTGGTCACAATTCAGGAGTCATTTTAAGTACATCTCTGCGTCAGTACACATGCCCATCACGCAGAACCATCTGTTTACTCCTGGCCTCATTGATGGTACCTATGTACAGTGGAAGCGTCATGGTATTAATACATTTAAGGATCTCTATAAAGATGGCACTTTCTTAACTTTTTAAACCTGTGTTCAGAAACAAATCTTCCGGCTACCAATCTATTCCGTTATTTTCAGGCACGGCATTGCACTTCTGCTCTCTTCCCCTCCTACCCTCTTCTCCCAAATGTCCAACCGTGGGAGGAATTCTTATCCTTTAAACCCAATAAGAAGTCAATTATATCTTTAATATATAAACAACTTATGGATTTAAATGTCCATTCCGTTGCTAAAATTAGGGGGGCTTGGGAGCAGGAGTTAGGAATAATTTTTTCGGATCAGCAATGGGAGAAAGCAGTATCCAATGTCCGTTATAGTACGTCCTGTGCCAGGTTACAACTCATCCAGTTCAAGGTGTTGTACAGGGTTTACTATTCAAAGTCTCGTCTGTCTGAGATTTACCCACAAGTGATGGATCAGTGTGAGAGATGTCATGCCACCCCATGTGACCTAGGCCATATGTTCTTTCTGTGCCCAAGACTCCATGGCTTCTGGAGTCAGTATTCAGTTATTCTTTCCAAAGCTCTTGGGACCCAAATCTGCATGGACCCTTTTCTAGCTGTTTTTGGGCTTCCAGTCAACACTGGTCTAACCGACCCTACACACTTCAAAATATTAGCCTTTACATCACTTTTGGCTAGACGTTGCATCTTACTCCTTTGGAAATCTTCAAAGCCACCTTCAGTTTCTTTTTGGTTTAGAGATGTGATGTCATCTCTTAAATTGCAAAAGATAGGCCTTGTGGCGAAGGGCAAATACAGAGAATTTTATTCTATCTGGGGCCCCTTCGTGGACTATTGCAAGTCATTAAACGCTCTACCAGCTGATTAATATCATGTCTCTTCCCCCCCCCCCCCCCCCTTTTTTTTTTTTTTTCCCCCCTTTTGGGGTTTGTGTTTGTTTTGGGTTTCTTATTAGGTTTTGTTTGTTTACTTAAGCGTGTGTGTAGGTGTGCCTGTGTGTGTGTTATTGTGTCTGTTCATGTAAGAAAAACTAAAAAATATGTGAGGGGAACAGATTGTGTTGTCATTGTAAACTACTGTACACTTGTCTCTCAATAAAAATATTAAAAAAAAAAAAAAAAAAAAGAGCAGCGCTTTCCCCTTCTCAGCAGGCTTATTCACTCCTTCACACACATTCATACAAGCATTTTTTTTTTAGTGTCTACATGCTTTCTATCTAAACTTCACAAACACATTCACACTCTGATGAATGCATTGGGAGCAACTCAGAATTCAGTATCTTGCCCAAAAATACTTTGGCAGACTGGAGCAGCCAGTGATCAAACCACTAACCTTCAAACTACAACCTACTCCACCTTCTGAGACACAAACACCCCAACAGTTTGGAAAAATCAGTTTAAGACCAACATGGCTGCCAAAGCTGCATTCCACTTGGCCTACCACCCTTGAAAAGGTCTTTTTAGCTTGATGGCCCTCTGTTCACCTTCAGTTTATGGGTTGCCACCACAAGTATAGGCCCCAACTGTGTTAAAGCCACAGCTCCATACAGACATTTTAGCAATGCAGGTGTGGAACATGGTACACTGCCACCTTATTGAATGGTACACTAGGACGGTACACCACCTGATCCAGGTTACTACCAAGTTGTGTTCAGCTGATTGCTCAGCTCACACTCTATTTAGTGTTTATAGTATATATACAATTTTAAAGCTTAAGGAGTATATATAGCTATATATTCTAAGGCATAATGTAACTTAGATATGGTAAAGAAATTAACAAAAACTGTGAACCAAATACACAAAGCAGAAAAATAAATAGCAGAAGTCATGGAAAGTGATTTGTTTTGATTGTAAGTGAACAAGGCTGGACTAGAGTGGGAATACAAAGTCTACATCAAAAGAGACAAGGTGAGGGCCAGAATAAGGATTACTAAATACTATAGATCTCCTTCTTCTAACTAACCTTGAAGAAAGTTTTCCTATTGAGAGATGTGGAACAGTGTGGTTAGTTTGCAGAAAGGAATTGTGTGTGTGTGTGTGTGTGTGGGGGGGGGGGGGGGGGGGGGGGGGGAGTGGAGAGGTATGGGGGCAAATGAAAGGCACTGGAAAGCTCAGTGGAACGGTAATGCAAATTGCTTTTATTCTCACTGCTCTTCATTCCCAGTCAGCACCAGCTATGACCTCCCTCTGAAACATTGTCTCCCCTCCATTTTTATTTCCTCATCTCCTCCAACTATTTATTTTTTTCTTATTTCATGCTATTTTTTCCCATTTGAGCTCAGATTTTCCCCACTCCTTTGATGAATATCCTTCCATCTATTTCCCCTGGAGCTTTTCCTCTCTCCCTAGATTCTTCTCTCCATCTTTCTTAATCTCAGAGGACTTCTTGTTGCATTTACTGCATGTGGTTTGGGAAATAAATAGGTGGGAATTCATCAATGGGGAATTTTAATAGCTGGTATCATGATCACTAAGCAGATGGAAGCCATCTTGAGAACATGAAATTTCCCCTTGTGGGACTAATAAAAGTATCTTATCTTATCTTATCTTATCTTATGACAGGTGGTGTATCAGCCTCTAAGGTGCTATATGAGTTCTGTAGCTGTTCAATTCCATTAAGGATTCTGATTTAAATATCTCCTCTCCAGTTTATTACCCCAAACTGTATATCCTGCATTCAGGTAAAATCAACCAAATTTTGACTGAAAAAAACACAAAACAATGATTTTCATATTTAACACATTCACCTAATTTTGTTTAAATTTATTTCTGAAGTGCAGTAACCTTGAATACTGGGGTTGAATACTAAAGCATCCTGACTGTAAGGCCTCTATCACTCTTTCTGCTTCATTTTCTTTGTTCTTCCTCTATTTTGCAATATCTTTAGTGAGGACGAGAAGTGATCACTTCGCCACTCACCCATATGCCCATACTTTAGTACACCAGTACTTCAGTTCCTCCAAAAAAGCCCTCCAACAACAAGTGGCTTTCAATTTCCTGTCTCCCATGGCCCTCACCCCATCATCGACAGGGTATGGGAAACCTGGAATAGGGCACAGCATTTCTAAAGAAGTCTAATAATAAACATCCATCCCTCCAGAGCAGAGTGACATATATTTTTGTCAGTCTGGGGTTATGATTCAGAGCTGTATCTAGAACAGCTTGCACACTGCATGGAGTAAATAGGCAACAGGAAACCACACAAGGGCTGCTGCGGGGGTTTTGTTTGGCCTGTTTGCTCCAGAATTAATAACACTAGTATTTGTTTATAGGTGGTCAAGCTGAGAGAAAATACATATAATGTAAAAATATATCAAACAGATGCAAAAAAAATAAATGAGTTTTTTTAAATCATATTTTTCAGTGATTAAACCTCATAATCACAAGTGTAAGCAAATTTAAGGGATTCTTGTAAAATTTTCCCAAATTATTAGGACCAGTATTATTAGTGTTCTCTTGATTAATACATGAGATTGGAGTGATAAGAGTAGTAAATGTGAGTTTATTAGAAAGAGTATGATCAATTTTGTTTGTTGCTCAGGTCTTGAGATTTAATTTCCATGAGGATATTTATCTGACCAAAACTGTTTATACTCTTTTTATATATAAAATACATCATCTGGTCAAAATCCAGACGATGTATTTTAATAACTGCCAGATTCTTGTTTGTTTACTTTGCTTAATCTTTCTTTCCATCATGTAGCTCCTGTCTCTCTATTTTGTCTCTTTCTGTGTGTCACCCATTTTCCCCCTCTATACTTTTCATCATTTACTTTGGCCTGGACATAGCTTTCAAAAGCGATCGCTGAAGGTGAATTGAATTTAGAGGAACCTTTATTTCCCAGAGTTCTCCCAAAGCAGAGGTTAAAATCTTTGCCAGTTGGCAGCTGTGTAGCATAACTGACTACATACAATTTATTAGAGACGATTGGAGCATCTGCAGGCCCTTTTGCATCCCCGGAGAGTAGTAGAGTGGAGTGGCAATTCAGAGAGGGGGTCAGTGGGGGGTGATGGGGAAGAGAAGAGAGGACAGAGTAGGACGCAGATTATTAGGGTGCTTTTGAATTTCACTGAAAGACAGGGTGTAGCTGATGGAGCTTTCAATCTCATTCACATCAGAAGGCTAGCTAGCCAAAGAGATGAAGGGGAAAAAAAAATTAGTCTGTCTCAGTGCATGTTATTTGTTCCACTTACCGCTCCTGCTTTCAAAGATTGCATGTGTGGGTTTTGGGTGGGGGTATGTGTGTGTGGGCAGGTATATGTGTGTGACCTGCATGTCTCATGAAGCTAAATGTGTGGTGCACACTGCATGCATATACTCATTTGAAAACTTGTCAAATATCTACCTTTCTGATGCTCCTGAGGCTCTCTACAACTATCCTTTTACTACAGCACATATACAATGCACATAGAAATACGCTGATCTACTGGACTCCAGCATCTCATGCATTATGGACGTTTGGGGAACTGAGGAAGAACCTGTTTGTTATTCAAGTTGTGTAACAAGAAGTACACAGCACACATACACATTGTCAACAGTGAGCTAATGCAGTATCTCCAGATCGAAGGAAAATATACAACCACAGTGAGCATAAAAAAATTGGCTATAAAGATATGCATGACCCACAAATACAGTTTATTCCAGTTTACCTATGTAGCTAGGAGCAAATGTCTCTTTCTTTTTCATGCACATAGTTTTGTGACTTCAGATTTGATGGTCTGAATACAGTATCTCCTTGAGCTAGGATACCCTTGAAGAAGCAATATTTCCTCACAGCTGGATTGACCTACAATACACACAGGGGTGCTTTAGGGGTGTCAGTGCCAAAATGTATGTATGTGTATGTGGGGCAATGCCATACAAGGATAACACTAGAAATGTGTTATTGTGGACCATAATTCTATCTGTCTTGACAACACTACAAAAACATATAAAATATCAGTGATGGGAAGGGCATAAAGTGGAATGATAACTGCAAAGCCATTTTAAGTACGAACAAATGATGATTTGAAACAGATGACCTACATACTTGAACTTGCATTGCGTTCACTGAAACTAAATGTAATAGGTTGCAAATGTATCACTTTTTAGGAAGGTGCAAGTCCATATATGATAGTGCGGGAGAGATCCTAAGCAAATAGATCAGTTTGAATTGTTTTGAGAACTATATTTGCCATCATGAATGTATACCATTAATAATCTCAGATGAGCATCAAGAAGCCTTAATGCTCAAAGTGCTCTACAAACAAAAATACAATTCAACATTTTTTCATATTTCACCTTCCATTTAAAAATATTTAAGTATCTGCTTCAAAAAGTACACAGAAGACAGTAACAGGTAAGTTTCTTAGATTTGTGTGCATTTACTAACACACCAATTAGGCATTCAAAAAACATTGAACTTTGATATTTAATTAATAATAAAATCTCCTTTGGCCACAGTTACTTAAACATTAACTTTTAATCGGAAACTTTAGTCATGCATACTATTCAAGATGACTATAGGGCAATCCGTTTTCACACAGCTGTGTTAGTGAAGCCATATTCTTTGAATGTCCAATGTGAATAAGTCCCTTGAGATCATGTCTGTTTGGTTAAGGTTTGAGGTCTTACATGGCAACTCCAAAAGGCTGAATATCTTTGTGTGGTTTGATCTGTCTAATGTGGAACCAACCTGGGGGATTCTGTAGTCTAACTGGGAGACTTCAACGCTCATGTGGGCAATGTGTGCAAACCACAGTCTGTCCATAACAAACACCATGTTCAAAAATAAGGGTATCCATGAGTGCATGTACACCAGGATACCCTAGGTCGCAGGTTGATGATCGATTTTGTAATCGCATCATAAGAGCTACCATTAATTCCGCACACACGTGAAGAAAGGTGCTGAGCTGTCAACTGATCACCACCTGGCCATGAGTTAGATCAGGTTGCAGGGGAGGATGCTGGACAGACCTGGGGTCACTAAACGTATAGCGAGGGTAAACTGGGAACACCTGACAGAAGCCCCCATCCATGAGTTCTACAAGTCCAACCTCTGGCAGATGTTCAACAGTGTTCCAAGAGCAAGTGGGGACATTGAGTCCTAATGAACCATGTTTAGCACTTCCAATGCTGAAGCTGCTGAACTGACCTGTGGCCGCAAGGTGGTTGGTGCATGCTATGGTTGTAACCCCCAAACCAGATGGTGCACACTGGAGATGAACAGAGCCATCAGGCTGATGAAGGAGACTTATCCATCTTGGTTAGCCTTTGGAATTCGGAGGCAGCCGATAGATACCAACAGGCCAAGCAGAACGTGGCTTTGGTGGTGGCTGAAGAAAAATCTCAGCTGTGGGAGGAGTTTGGAGAGGCCACGGAAAAAGACTGCCTGAAAGAGATTCTGGCAAACTGTCAGGCGACTAAGGAGGTTCTCTTTTTCCACTGTGTATGGTGGAAGAGTGTGGGTGAAGTGCTGCTGATTTCAACTGAGGATATTTTTGGACAGTGGAAGGAATAATTCAAGGACTTAATTAATCCCATCGACAAGTTTTCCATAGAGGAAGCAGAATTTGGGGACAAGGGGGATGACTCGTCCATCACCGGGGGCAAGGTCACTGAGCCAGTTAAACAACTCCTTAGTTGCTTGAAAACTCTAGATGTTGTAGGGCTGTCTTGGTTGACACACCTCCACGATGTTTAGTGGAGATCAGGTGCAGTACCTCTAGATTGGCAGATTAGGGTAGTGCTTCCCATTTTTGAAGAAGGGGACCGAAGGATATGCTCCAACTAGAGGTGGATCACACTCCTCAGCCTCTATGCCAGGGTGCTGGAAAAGAACTGGTCATGTCCATGGTCATGGAACACTGGAACACCTCCTTACCCCCTCAATGATACTTTAGAGTACATGACATTTTGCCCAAGTGGTCTACATGTGTTTTGTGGACTTGGAGAAGGCATTCGACTGTTTCACTTGTGTGTTCTGTGAGAGGTGCTTTGGGAGCATGTGGTATCTGTCCCACTGCTAGGAGCCATTCGATCCTTATATAACTGTTCGAAGAGAATTATTTTGTTTATCTACAATTGTAACTTCGACAGTGATCTCACAAATTCCCAAAGGTCTGATGAACATTTTAAGCCATTGCAATGTGCAGAAAAAAAACCTTATTTCATATATGGGAGTGACAAAAAGTACAGTACTTTCTTCTGGCTATCAAGTTGTACCACCATTTATCAATCAAGAAACTGTTAGTATTGCAATATAAAATGTATTTGTTTTGTCCGTTCTCTCTAAGCTTTTCTTTTCCCCCCTCTTTCTCATGATCTCCCAAATGGTCATGGCAGAATGCTGCCCCTCCCTGATAGCGGTTCTTCCAGAGGTTTCTTCTTTTCCTTCTCATTGTCACCAAGTGCTTGCTCATAGGTGTTTGCTCAACTGATTGTTGGGGGTTTTCCTTATAATAGTTTCTTTGCCATGTAATATAAATTACATGTTGTTGTTAATGGAATTGAACTTAGGAAATGTACTTATTATATTATACATACATAAACACAAATCACAGTTAGAGAGAGAAGTACGAGAGAGAGAATCTGCAACAGCAAAAGGAAAAGCCCTTCAAAAGACTCATTTCATACTTTATCACAGCTGTCTATACAAGGTTGAATAAGATAGAAATTGTTTCATGATTCATATTCAACACGGGTGCTGGACATAAAACTCCCTTTAATGGCACAACAGGCAACCACAGAACTTGTTCTATCTTGTTGGAAACAAATACGAGAGGGAAAATCATACCTAGCCCATACCTAAGACTATGATCAATAAGCTTGTATTGTCTGTGTTTTGGGTTTTTTTGGACCGAAAACTAGCCATCTAAATTTAAACTAAACTTGTAACTTGCATAAAAGTAACAATGCTAAAATGCTTTCCCATAAGACAGAAGTGAGAGCAAACATATCCTTTAGGCCAAGTGCTACTGCTGCATTACACCGCTCAGCGCTATCCCATTATCAACTCTGTGCCACGTTCAACTGCTGTGAAAACCAATCCACACCCCCTGGTTCTCCTGCCAAGCCATTATCAACTTCTCGTATTTTGACAAGCTGCGATAAAGTAGGATATAGTCCTGTGCTCCATTGACAGCTAGTATCATGAGTTTTCACACACTGTAAAATCTATGTTATTGCCAGACATGAAGCAAATCATGTGACCAACAGTCAAATTTATAGCAAAGATAAACAGTCACAAACACGTTAATAAATCTGTTTAATCAGAGAAGGAAGAAAATATATACACACAAGAATATACACAAGGAAAAAAAATATTGTAACTTTGTAATTGCTGGCCTCATGTAAGGTTTATTAAAAGATTAGCGTCAAGAATCTTCCAAATAACTTTCTCATTTGGTTTGTTATACATTATAGTTATTGCAACTGACAACATTCTCAGTTGGTTGGTAAAATGAAATAATTTTAATGAAATAGTGATTCGATTTTGACTCCTAATGTAGCACCCCGGTAAGTATTACTGTTGTATTTAACAGGTATCACTGATTGGATCATTATTCTCTTATAATAGGAGAAAAAAACCCAGCATTGTTAAGAATTTTTGCGGCGGCTGTACTACAAAGCAAGTTTAGCATACCCAGGATAACTTTGTCTTATCTGGGCTCAGTTATCTTAATACTAGCAATTCAGCAATGTGTTCACACTATGGTGGTTATCAAATGTAGACTCAGCTTGCCTATAAATTTGGATTAAAAGTCAGCAAATGCAAATAGTTATCCTGTTTTAGGATTAAACCACTGTATCTCTTAGTGGCCACGCTTTTGTACACACTGTATTTTAATGTATGTGAATAACATCTACACTAACAATAAACTGAGAGTAAGAAAAAAAAAGACTTGTGTCATTTTCCTTGTCTTTATGTGATTCAACTCAAATGTTTTAACTGCTGTGGTAAGGGTAGCCTGTGAAATCATTGTTTACCTCAAATGTCAGGTGTGAAGTCCATGTCTATGTGTTATAATTTACACTTTTTAATTGTGTTTTGGTCAAGGTGTTTACAATGTCCATCTTACAAATCATTATATATTGCTAATCAGAAAGAAAAACAAGAACAACACCTTTAACACTTAAAAAAACTTTAGTCCCTATTACTGTCCTATCACTGGGAGATAAGGGGTCTTCCATGTATGGTTATGTTATTTTCCTGAGCACTGATTGGTCAGTAGAGGGTGACTGCTAATCCTTTATCTCAAACATTACCTGCTGTAGTGCAGGTGCTTAACTGGCTTTAATTCATCAGTCATTATAGAATTATGAAAAACAAAAACAAACAAACAATTGTATATTACATATTATTAGTGTCTTATTTGCTTAGTTCTGATGACTATAAATGTCATCTGACTTTTATAACCTGTAACCTTCATGTCACTCTAAAATTTTGGCCTACTGACATGTTTAACTTTGTTCAAAAGGTTGTACTAAATGCAGGGGTGGAAGTAACGAATTACAAATACTCACGTTACTGTAATTAAGTACATTTTTTGGGTACTTGTACTTTTACGAGTAATTTTTCAAGTGTGTAATTTTACTCATACTTGAGTACAACTTACACCATGTAATCTACTTCGCTACTTATAAAATCAAAAGTCACTACTGAGTACGCCCACAATTTGAATTAATATTCAAACCTTTCGTCTGCATTTTTGCAGCCAATAAGGCCGTGCAATCGCAACCGCGCCAATTTAAGACGTAAGCAAAGAATAAACTCCGCTGCAGCAGCAGGCACAGGTGTCTGGAGGTGCTAAATGGTGGAGTATAAACTACTTTATAGACGAAAGATTTGGAGACAAAGAAGCCAAAATGGAGACAGAGGACAACACTGTCAACCATGAAAACGACGTAGAAAAGACGGAGGACGCGTGCCCGTGGCTATACCTGGAGGAATTTTTCGTGTACAGAGGAAGAAAAGGAGACAGCGTCCAGATGCAGTGCAAACTTTGTTTGACCTCTACAGTCATTTCAGCTTACAAGACTTCAGCATCTAATCTAAAAAAACACATTGAGGTAAGAGGTTTTACAACTATACGTGTATGATATTGCTTTCTTATTTTTCATGTGTGTTAAGGTTACTAGTTTGGCTAAGATATTGTCACCGCCATTGGTTAGCCTGATATTAAAATAAGACGGAGCTAGCTAATGTGCGTGTGTGCATGCATAATTGAGCTACAATTCGTAGGAATGTTTTAGCTTATTATTTGGATAACCACCGTCATTACAATAAATTAAACTTGTAGTCATTTAAAACTCACAGGCCTACAATCAGCTGGCCTATTTAAAAAAAACAAACAAACAAACTTGAACACAGTGCTGAGCTGCATCTCAAATTAATCTTCCAGCTCTCAGCTGACATGTACCAGAGCCCGATTGATGGATCAGTTGATCAGTATCATTGGCCTGATATAGGTCTATCATAGTGACATGGCTCTTAATCAGTAGGGTTATATGTTTCCCAATATGATATCTTTTTTTAAAGAACATAATGTGGATTGGTTTTATTTGTTAGCTGTATGGGCAGCATTTTTGTGTATGTGATCCCTTTTCTTAAATTAGATTTGCTAGATACACATATTTTGCTCTCTTAGTATTTTTAGGACCTGACTAATACTGAAAACTTTAGGGTGATACTGATAAAAAGGAGTTAAAAATTTAGATACTGATACATTGGTCGATACTCTTTTTACAGATAGTATACATATTACAGAACTTAGAATGTATACAGAAATTCATGTTTTTTGCAATGATCGTTCAAAATTGGTTTACACTTGTGAATAAATACAGCAATATATCTGCAAAATTTGACCAATTCACCACTCTTTTATACTATGCTCAACAATCAAAGATTAGCTCAAGTCTAGTTGAATAATGTTTTAAAAATGTGTTTTCTTTTAGTGTTAATCACAGTGATGTTATGAAGTAATGTATGAACCTGACGTATGATAATATTTATCTCTACAGAGGAAACATCCATCGAAGACTGAGCAGTACAATATCACTGTGGCATCAACATCTCGACAGCGAAAGACCACAGCCACACCAAACAAGCTCTCAGCAAATACACAAGCCAAGTTACCAGACCTGATGTTGAGAGCTGCAAACAAACATGTTCCACAAGCAACTGTTGACAAGCTTGTCATCAATTTCATATGTGAGGGTCTACAGCCATTTGCAGTGGTAGAACAGCCATCTTTCAAAGAATTGGTTACCACATTACAACCTCAAGCCAAAGTCATCTCCAGACCCACTGTCCGTGCCAGAATCTGTGAAGCTGCTGATCACATGAAGATGACTTTGGTTGCAGCATTGGATAAAGTCAAATTTGTTGCTACCACTACTGATTGTTGGTCAGCTCATCAGAAAAGTTACCTTGGAGTCACATGCCATTGGATAGAGGAAGCGTCCCTGGAAAGAAGATCTGCAGCACTAGCATGCAAAAGATTGAGAGGGTCTCACACATTTGACATGCTTGCTGGTGCGCTTGATGATATCCATTGCCAATACAAGATTAGAGGCAAAGTTGTAAGAACCACAACTGATAGTGGATCCAACTTTGTCAAGGCCTTCCACATGTTTGGGGCACAAAACGATGCAGATGAAGCTGAAGATGAAGCAGACCCAGAAATTATTGACCTGACTGACCATAGGGACTACCATGAGGCAAGTGCAATTCTTGATGAAGACTCTGGTTTGGAGTATCAACTTCCGCCTCATCAGCGATGTGCATGTCACCTGCTAAACCTTGTGGCAACAACTGATGCTGCCCTAGCAGAGAGCATGAATGAAACCTACAAGAGGCTCTCCCGTGCAACCTTTGCAAAATGCCAGGCCATTTGGAACAAAACTGGCCGATCTCATTTGGCTAATGAAGTGGTAGAGGACAAGTGTGAGCTACAGATCATTCGTCCCAATGCAACACGATGGAATTCAACCTACCTTGCCATTGAAAGGATAATACGCATCATTGATGAGAAGGGGGAAGATGCCATCAGGAGCATTTGTGAGGAGTTCAAGGTGAAAATGTGAGTAAAATTGGACACCTACCAATATGGTTTCAAATTTTGTGAATTTTCCTTAATGGATGGTTAAAAACGTGAGCAGACTCTTAATATTAAATCAGAAGATCCCTATTATAGTCATGGTGGGTTTTGTTGTTGTGTCTTACAGGTTGAGTCCTGCAGAAGTTGCATTCCTAAGGGAGTACTGTACCACCATGAAGCCACTGGTGAAAGCTTCAAACATCCTTCAGTCTGAGTCCACTTCCTTTATGGGATGGCTCCTGCCAGTAATCCAACAACTACTGTCCAAACTTAGCAGGCTGGAGACATCAAGCAAGACATGCGTGCCACTCATCAGAGCCCTGCAAAATGGCCTTCAAAAGCGTTTTGGAGCGATGATGGAGGATCCAGAGTTGGCTGCAGCTGCAGTCCTCTTACCCAAGTTCAAGACTTCCTGGACTGACAGAGCAGATGTAACAGAGGCTGGTAAGGATTCATGTGATCCCATTTTTGTGTATTTTTACATTTGAACACATGCTTAAGTGAGTATTTCACCTAATACATTGTAAGTTATTGATGGTCTGTCCTGAATACTAAACAATCCTTTTTGAGAATTTGCCGATTTTAAATTTGTGTTCAGGAATAATCACTGAAATTTAAATAACAAAATTGTGTTATCTACTTGCAATTACAGCCTTGACATACATCAAACAACATCTTGAAACGACAGACAATGAGAGTGAGGATCAGCAAAGAGAGTCATCTGATGAAGATGAATTCTTCTCCAGACCAATCTCCAGAAGGCTGCAAAGTGCAGTTGAGCTTGATGGTTATCTTGCTTGTGCCACAGACACCATGGAGCTGCTGCACTCCTTCTCAGCCATCAAAAACCTCTCTCTTAAACTGAACACAGCTCTGCCTGCTTCTGCTGCGTGTGAACGACTTTTTAGCTGTGCTGGTCTACTCTTCACTGCCAAACGAAGTCGGATTGCCTCTGTTAATTTAGAAAACCAGCTCTTGCTGAAACTGAACAAAAGGTTCAGAAAGTAAAGTGTGAAAGAAATGCTAAGACTTTAAGACACTTACCTGCCTGTTGTTCAGTGTATGGGGAAAAGTTTAAATGGTTCTACGCATGTTCAGAAACATTTTTGTCATTGTTTTAACAAACAAAATTCCTCCTTTTATATCTACATTTATTTACAAAACAAGTTACCTTTCTATACCTTGTTCATCTGAAAAATGTGCTTTGAACATAAATATTTATACTGGTGAATCGAGTTGAATGCCTGCTATTGACAACAGAATAAAACATCAGTCTGTTAAAAAGTAATTAATACTCTGAGTAGTTTTTGAGAACAGTACTTTGTACTTTTACTCAAGTATTTTTTTAACACCAGTACTTTTACTTGTAATTGAGTACAATTTAACCAGTGTAACAGTACTTGTACTTGAGTACAAATTTTGAGTACTCTTTCCACCTCTGACTAAATGTGAGTGGCTACGCTGTGTCGTATTGTTCCCTGGATAATTACGGCATCTTTCTGTGTCATGACGGTTCTTGTTTCATAATAGACGTTTTAGAAAAAAAACATATTTTTACCCTTCCCTCTTGTCCAATTTTTGGGATGCATTTAAAGAGAACAAACACATACAAATAAAGAGAAGCAAATCTCTGTAAATGTGTCTGGCACCCTTTGCATCTGGAAACACTGTACAGAGCTATTTTGTTGTTTGACAACAGGCACTGAAGCAAAGACTTGCATCTGCACTCTCACACACATCATTTTGACCTCTGGTAGGTCACTGCGGTGGGATGAGCCAAAATGAAGCAATCTCCCTGCACTCACACTTCATGGGATATCATACTGAGTGTGTCAGTCAGAACATGTTACTTGATTAACAACCTAAAAATAGATCCCACGCAGTGATGAGTGTTATCCCTGGTACACAACACTCAACAGCAATGCTTACACACTAACACTCATATTTTGAACACACAGTCGATCGTGATTCAACTCGTGCCCTTCCTATTAAGAAAAAGAGCAGGCAAAATGGAAAGTGCACCCAAATGTGGCTGTGACTATGAGTATTATATGCATCTGTCTTTGCTTTTCTGTAACACAACTTCAGTGACACAACATACTGTGCAGCTCTCAGCTTTGAATATAAATGTGTGCACAGTAAACTGTGAGTGTCAGAGACATATCATACCATCTTTAATGCATAAATAGTCACCTGGCATCCAGCCATGACAGCATATGGCTAAAAAAATGTTTCAATCAAAGGAAAATAGCTGCCACTAAACATTTATCACTGATTAACACTGGGAATTAAGTAATTATATAGGCTCAGCGTCTTTGGCAAAAATAACACTAGCTTTGAGGAATCTGAGATTAGACCTGTTTGTGTCCTAGTCCAGTCCATTCCACACTGTGCTGACTGTCTTAGTTTCAGCAACTAACAGGATTTTAAGAATATTCATCAGTATGTGGGGTTGAATAAAAAGGTTCTAAAGCTCAGCACATAGTTCATGCTACATTTTCTCCTTGGAAGTCTAGGACTAAACTTGCAAATCCTCATTTGTGATTTAAACATGGACTTCAAACTTGTGCAAAGAGCTCTGAATGTGACCCAATCTTCATGTGCAGGATGATGCCTGGCGTGGAGAGTTTTCTGCTGCACACAAAAAATCAAACAGCAGTCTCCAAAAAAAGAGTCCACAATGTCCAAACCTGAAGGCAGGAGAATCACCAGAACCGTGCTCATCAACTGACTTTGTATGCAACCACACAAGCCATCTTGGGTTTATTTCCTGAAAGCGGATGGTTGATTGTACTGTCACTCCTAATTTGTCTCTCCAAAGGTGAGTCCATAAAAAGTTCAAAAGAAATATGTTGTGATATTTTTTGCTCGTTTTTGTTTTAACGAATAAACTAACAAAAAAAAACAACAACCATTGAGCAGGTGTGCGCAAACACTACAGTAATACACACAAACAAATAGAGTAGTGGGACCACTGAACTGAGAGATGCCTGCAAAAATGGTAGGCTAGCCGATTAACCCACTTTGATTTGTAACTCTGTCTAATCCCCCCTGCAGCAGGGCCTCAGCCTTGTGTCATTATCAAATAGGCAAAGAAAAAATGAAAATGAGAGATACACTTTGGAGGGAGAGAGAGAAAGAGAGAGACAGATGGGAAAATATAACAGAGCAACATAATATAAGGGTAGAAATTATTACCTTGCAATACTCAATAGAACAGTGGCAATATGCTGTTAAATCGCCCTGCTCTGCCCACCGACACGAAAACAAGATGATTTTAGACCTACTGCTGCAGGGAATGTGCTGTTGTCTGAACATCCAGCCCATCATTCTCTGTCACAGGCAGCAGTGAATCAGATGCTTAACTAGTGAGCTTGTTTAACCTGAGGGAATTGATTACATGCCTTCCTTCCCTTGACATTTAGAGCTATGGTACTAATTGTACAATATGCAATGTCTGTAATATTAATAGCAATCTAAGAAGTACATTTCTGGTGCATGTGTGGATACAGTGATGGGTGTATGAAACTCAGCTGATATTTCAAAGATAACCAGATTTGAGTTATATCAAGATGTGAAAATGCAGTGGCCAAACACTTAAAGGATTCCTCCATGTACAATTTAGTGTACCCATGGGACACCCAGCTTTTAATATTTTGAAAAGTTTTAGTGAATTTGTTTTTTTGCATTTGCGAAAGTGTTGAACTCCATATGTTCCTTTCTTTGTTCTGCCTATCCAGTTTCCTTAACAGGAAAGAGTGCAGAGAGGCAAAGTGCAGTAAGACAATGGTATTCTGGCAGTAAATATATCCATCTTTGCTGTTTAGCTTGCATTCAACCCAGCACAGAAACTTTTTAACAGCTTAAGGTTCAACACTTTTAACCTTATGATGGAACAGGATGAAAAGTGAGAGGCTAAGTATAGCAAGGCTGTGAACTGTGCCTAAACTTTGAACCTAATTAAATACCATCCATCCATACTTCCACCTATCTGGGGCTGGGTCACAGGGCAGGAGCCTAAGCGGATAACCACCACCTCCAGTTTGTCCGTGGGAACAAGAAGGTGTACTCAGGCCAGCCCAGCGTGTCCTGGGTCTGCCCCATGGCCTCCTGCCGGTGGGACATGCCCGGAACACCTCACCGAGTAGGTGCCCATGAGGCATTCTCATCAGATGCCCGAATCACCTCAACTGGCTCCTTTCGATTTGTAGGAGTAGTACTATGAACCCCTCCCGGATGGGCAAACTCTTCACCCTATCTCTAAGGGAAAAGCTAGGTTTCCTTCGGCGAAAGCTCTTTTCTGCTGCTTGTATCCGTTTACTTTTTCCTTTCAGTCGCTACACAAAGCTTGTGACCATTGGTGAGGGTAGGGACATAGATTGACCGTTAAATCGAGGGCTTGGCTTCTACATTTAGCTCTCTCTTTAGAATGACGAACTGATGGACATACCGGCATTTTTGCAGTCACTGCAACAATCTGTCGGTTGATCTACTGCTCTTTTCACTCGTGAACAAGACCCCGAGATACTTAAACTCCTTCTTTCAGTAACTCATCCTTGGCCTGGAGTGGGCACTCCACCTATTTCCAGCTGAGGACCATGGCCTTAGACTTGGAGGCCACCACCTAATGAAGCCAACAGAACCACATCATCTGCAAAAAGGGATTGTTAGACTGCCCAAGTGAAAGCTTTTCAACACTTGGCTACGCCTAATTAAATACAGTGATCGAAAAACTACTTTTGAATCATAACTCGGGGCTGAGGACAGGTTTTGTAAAGACGAGTTGTGTGATTTTAAAAAGATACCTGCAGTGAGATGAGAAATAATGGCAAGCTAACTCCTTAGTCCCTATTTAGTCAGACATCTTTGTACACACGGCTTAAGAGATTTCGACTGCACAAAAACCTGTGGTAATCTTGTCATGGGGACAGCTGCTCCATCTTTCTCTCCTCCCTCCTCTGCCTCTGACTATTTCCTGTGCTCTCAGTAATATAATATCACTTTCAGCTATGTCATTCTTTCTTCATGCCCACCAGCCACTGTTTTTGAATTTTCCTGTTGCTTCTTGACACTGATCACAATGACCTCTCTTTCTACCTTATCTGAAATTAATAGCACATAGAAAACATTTTCCAGGTTGCCTAAGTTGTCTTATTCCCGTGTTGCTGCAGCCTTCACTGTGTTCCACTTGTCTGTACCTGCTTATATGATCATCAGCCTCCTTTTTGATTTACTGCCTACCCACGGCATTTTAAATGTGTTTGCTACATCTGATTGACTTTGGTTCCAACTGTTAGCTTGCTTATTGAGCAACTAAATACTCAATCTTCTCTACAGTTTCAGGCTACACTCAGCAATCCAGATTGGAGATCCTTCAGCACTCTCTTTATAACAGTTGTTGCTAGGCAGTTGTGTCATGGCGCTCAGTTTGGTACTACTTTAGTTGCTTTTAATTGCTATTAGACACTGTGTGAATGGTAAGTGGTCTAGTTAAGAAATATGTTAATTTGTTAAATTTGCAATTGTTTTTTAAAAGATAACACGAGTGGAAATCTTTGTTTTTATTACTGTAAAACATTTTAGGATAACATTTAATAAAATTGCATTACAAGTGCTTTTTGATGTCCATGCCCTGTCTCTAAAACAATCAATACTTAAAATAAAGAAGTTTAGTAATGAATAATTCCAGCTAGTTTCCAAAATATGTGAACACTGATGGAACATGTATTACTTGCTTTGTATGTGTTAAAGAATTTAAATTTACTTTACATACTATATTCATAAAGCCAACAAACAGAGTCTTAAGGCTCTGACACGTGTTTTTTTTTTACCCTAAACTTGTTGGTATTTATTGGTGAGGCACATCCTCGGTGATCACTTTATCGTGTACAGTGCTCATCAAAGGAGGAAATTCCTCATTTATGTTTATTCTGTTCAAGTTTTACATTCATTTTCTTAATCTCCCTGATGAAGAGGATCATTTAGAACCTTATTTCTGTTTACCTGCTTTATTATATCATGGTCTTATCGCAGAAACACAATTATTAGCTTCAGCCTCATTTATATTCTGCTAATAGCTTCTGCTAACACCTACCTGTAGGTTATGTGTTCTTATTGTTGACATAAAAAAGTAATCCTATGTTGTGTACATAAACACCCACATAAATTATGCCTTTTTTTTAAAACAAGATTCAAGTGACCCATGACTTAACTGTAAATAGATTACTAAAACTCTATAGGCTGGCATCCATCCATCTGTTTTCATAACCATGTATCCAATTCAGGATCATAGGCAGAGCTGGAGCCTATCACACATAGGAAAGAGGTGGGGGACACCCATGACAGGTTGCCAGTCTACCACAGAGAGACAGCGACATGGATATAGGTGTGAATGTGAGCAGTCACAACTATACAGCCAAAATAGAATCGCTTATTACCCTAATATGCACGTCTTTGGACTTGTGAAAAAGGTTGGTGCACTAGGAGGGAACCCACACATGCAGAGGGAGAACGTACTAACACACAAAAATGCCTCAGAACCTAGAATCTTTCTCCAGTGAGGAACAGGGTCATCACTAAAACACAATTTCATCTCCAACATCCTCTGCACAATGTCATATTTACTTGTTGATTTCTATGCAAGGTGAAGAATTTCCATTTCCGTTTCATGTTTTTCCTCTTCATGCTGATTAGACAGAGGAAAGTCATGGCCAGATTTACAGGTGGAAAGAGGTATCACAATGAAAACTGCCATGAAAGAAAATATTAAGAGAGTGAGAGGGTGGAGAATATTCTGTGACACAAGGGTTTCTGTCTGAAGAACAAACTATACCAAGGAAACAGGTTACACCTGGAAGCAGTGGGAGAGACAAGTGAATGCCAAGGACAGGAACTTATTAGAAAAGTTCAAAATGCATCACAGCTTAATAATGAGGGAGTTGAAAATATTCCCTGTGAATATAAATGTATGAGTAAACACGTTTCACTAAAATACTCACTGTGATAAATATTTTTATTTGGACTGACCTCCAAATCAGCCTTTTTTCCCCTTTCAAACTTTTGCTACAATAAGAGTAAACAAACCTGAAAGTATTCACAAATAAATTATAAGCTTTTCCTACCAAATAACATGGTAGCATCAATATACAATGAAGGAGGTCTTTTATTTCCAAATGTGTTCTTCTATTGATATATAAAGGTTGTTCACAATTCTTACATAACATTTTCCAGTGCTTTCATAATCAGCTGATTAAATACTACAAATTAAGGATGCTTCAGATGTTGTAGGTTTTGGAAGCAAAAGTTACTGTGGCAGACTGCAACGCACAATGCAAACCTGCTATGCATCTGTCCATAGTCTCTTTTAGCTTATAAAGTAGTTTTATGGCCCGCAACTGTACAATTATTGTGTTCAGCTTGTTTTCTTAAATAAATAAATAAAAACCCTGAATGTGACCATGGGTGCATTTGTCTGGACTCTGGTCTCTTGCATTATTCCAACAACTTCACTGAGGATCTGTTAAAATACCAGTTTATGAGATGAGACATGACTATAGACCAGCGAGGGCTTTGGATTTGCGAATGTATGCATGTGCATGGGAGAAACACAGACACACTGTACTTCTCATTAAAGACATTTTAAGTATGTCCATGTCTGTTCACAGACTGAGGATAAGAAGTCACTTCACTACACGAGGCACTTCAATGAGCTTTTAGCAAGTGTAACTTTTAATGAAGACGTTTTGACTAGTTATAGCCTTCCCAAAGTTAGAGGCATGGTTATAACTTTTACACTGAAAAAAGATTTTTTTTTAGTCATTTTAATCAAAGTATGCCATCAAGTTGCAAAATTTCCAACTCAAATAAATATTACCAATATTTTCTAAATAGCTTGTGTCAAATTTATATCTGAGCAAAGACGATTTAATAGTTTCACATTTAATTTGACACTTTGCACACCAAAAAACATTGGTGTGTCTTCACAAATTCACACATGTTGATTGAGTTTTAGCACATTTCTTTTTATTTCCTTCCACAAATGAAAGGTGTTTCAGTTTGTGAATCTTCACACATTGCTTCTTCGCTTCCATTAGTTACTATGCAACAACCATGGAGCAGGAGTGTGGGGGTAATTGGAGTACTGGCAAAGCCTGCAGCAATCAACCTGTGTATAGCTTTGGTGAAACCCTGCCAAAGTGTGTGGGCTTTGACAAAAAAAAAGACAATAGAGCTGATGTATTCTTTAATGAAAATAGATTTAGTGGCGCTCATTATTTTCTAAGATTACATGACACCCATCAATTGGTTTAACCTTATTATGATCTGATTAAGCAGATGTTTTCTTCCCCACTGACATTTTATACTAAGTGTTCTTCAGTGTTCAAACCCATGTCATGGAAACCTATTTAAACTAATACTGACACGGTTGAACATTCCTCCGTACGTCATCTGCTCATTGGTATACAGCTCTATCCAGATTACTGAAGGTGGCTGTGACATAGATTTAGACATATCTATAGAAGCAGGCTTAATATCATTTTAAAGCTCTTAGGTCTGGGATGAGATATTGTGCAATACCACATAAGTGCTATCACAATCTTTCTTCCTTTTTAATATCATGTGGTAAGCAATAATCTCCTGCCTTTCAGCCAACATCCATTATAATGTATCTTTATGATATATAGTATAAGCGGTAGAGTTTTCCGTACAGTCTTCATGCATTTACACCAGACGTGCTGAGAGGTGGTACCAAAATTGAAGGGGGTCTGAAGTTTGCAGTCCCTCTCCAACAATCAATAAGCTCCTTTCGACCTTTATGTGCATCAATAATGGTATTTCTGCCTTTTGGAGGGGGATAAGAACTTTTCTTCATCCTCAGACAGGAATATTTCTCTCCTGTGAAAACTGCTGGCTTAAACTTCAACTGCTCAGGAGCTAAACCAAAAGTAAATATTGAGACTTGAGCAGCAGAGAAGCAGAAGACAATTACTGAGAGGATTGAAGGGAGATCTACTAATGCCTCTATATTCCCACTTAATTTCCACTATTTTTTCTATTTTTTATTTTGACCACGACATGAATCAAGGCTTGCAAGCCACTTGCCTTAGGTTGAATGTCTAACATGTCATTGGTATTCCGAGTGTGCGTCCCTCTCTGTATGTCCACCTCTGAGTCACGCAGAATGAACCCTCTGCAGCACTAGGTACATGACCTTCCCTCCAACACCAGCACCGCTGCTGGCTCTCCACATGGTAACTTGTTAATGTCAGAGCTCTTTCTCCTATCTGTCTCTGTCTCTCTCTCTGTCTCTTTATGTCACATACTGAAAAGTGAAAAATGTGACCCCTAGGTCTTAGACAATCATATCCAAAGTCCCAAGCCAAAGATTGTGACACTGGGTCCAAAACACAGGAACAAGTGACCTTTCACTGGCCACATCCTCTTCATTGTCAAGCCGCAATCCTTAAAAAAACCCAAACATGTAATATAGTTTTCTATATGGCACAATCATCAGTGAAGATATGCATGTACAGTTTTAATATTAAAACCCCTCATAAATATTATGAGGGGTTATGTGATGAATACCAGAGACGGCCACCCATGCTTAAAGGCTCTTTTAGGTTGAGAACTCATCTAAAGTGAGTTTGATGCAAATGGATCTATGACACTGAGGACAAATGCTGCAAAAGATGTATTTATTTTAAAAGGTCTTTTGCAAAATGTCAACAAATACATATGCCATCACCTGGTGTCTCTGCTTCAGATGTGAGGCCTCCAACATAGAGTAATGCCAGACTAGCAGATTCAATTGATATATACATACCAAAACATGGATGTTCTGTTCTACCATGAAGATAAATGCAGCTCTGCTGGATGCATTCCTCTGTGACATCTCTCCATTATCCTCGACCCTCAACCCTTTTCCGTTCAATAAAGAAAGTACACAGGGAGGTTCTATCCCTGCACTGAAATAAGTGGCAGACAGAGAGCCAGATGGGGTAGAGGAAATGGAAGAAAGGAAAGTGCTTCTACACCAGCTGCTATCCTGAAAAGTGGCTACATTTAGAGGAAGACAAGAGATCAAAGATGCTGAGACCATTACACACACATGTGGCCTCTTCTTTTTATGAGACTCCAGTGGGTCAGGTGGTAATGACTCTGCTTTCACATTAGAGGGTGTTTAGTAGGCCAAACCTAACAAAGGCTTCTCATGATCAAAAGAAGCAGCTTTTTTGTGTTTAGATGGAGAGTGGGATTTTTTTTTTTGTTGTTTGTCCGTGTGGGGGTGCATGAATATAAATCCCAGCTGTGGTGTGCTTGTAGGCAAGAATAATGATGTTAGGTTAGGTCAGTTTTTTTTTCTGAATGTTGTTGGGAGTTGAAAGTATTAGCAAAAATAGTTTTGGCACACCATGGTATCTAGCTCATAATCTATTACAGTTTCCTGATTTGCTTCCCGCACTGCTCCATGTAATCTAAATAACATAAATATCATTATTTACTTTCTAGCACTATTGTCATTTAATAATAAGTTCCTGCTGTTGTGCATTTTCTGAGAAAATATACAGAGAGGACACAAATTAAATGAAAAACCATGATGCTCGACCCCCACTGTACAGTGAGGTGATGTAACGACCTGTTATGCTGTGGGAACCTGAACCCTGCCATTTGGGTAGACTTGATCAAAATAGGAGAAAAGTATAAGGTTGTTCTAATAATAACTTTTTGCTACGATGAAACACTTCTATCGTGTCATCCTGGATGACAATTTCCCCATCCATAGGGCATAAGGGTCCTAATGTGGTTTAATGAGTTTGAAAATAATGTGAATCACTAGTAACGTAACACATGGTATGCTGTCCTTTTTTCCTAACCAGCCTGCATCTATAAATTGCATAAACATGTTCACATGCTTAGTTATTCTATAATTAATCTGGATGAGGATGGAAAGAACATCATGAATGCATTTGATACATGAAAATACATCTTATTTTAGCACTTACAGTACAGTTCTGAACCTACACTCTCTTTAACAAGTACATATACATGAACAACCTCTATGTAAGGCAGCTTTCAACATCCTTCACACAGAGAAAACATGGCTTTAATTAAGAATTCAAAGCCACAGTCCTAGGCTCCAAAGACTTGCATTGTGTATGCATGTGTGTGCGTACCTGTGTATGTGGGTGTGTGTGTGACTGATTGTGCAAGTCCTCAAATACATGCAAATAGACATATTATCATCTGTTTTCTCACTCTTGCGAATCAACAGAGGCACGAAGATAACAACACAAGCGACAGTGTTTGGGTGCTGCAGCCCACAATTTCCTAGAGTGAAACATATGCAACATATCACAGATAGCAACACCAAAACAACTGCTGCAGCAGGACACAGCTAGACATTTCATGTAAAAGTTGTAAATACTAATGTGCCAGCTCCCACTGTTGAAGTAAAACATTAAAAGAAGAAGTTTAAAAAAAATGTAGGAGTGACAATGCACCTATCAAAAGCTAATGCATAACATCATAAATATCATTTTGGCCCCCTTTGCTTGGTGTATTATAAGTGTCAAGCTGACCTTCCAGTGTGATAAAATACATGTCTCTGTTTCTCTCAAAACCGAGGTGATGTTCTATAATATCGTCACTAGGAGGCGCACTTGTATGAAACTTAATCACCTCTCATCGCTACAGCTGCTGAAGTTCCTCCACTGTCACTATTACTAGCAAAATCCCAGCTTTGACAGACTCGTCAAAAACGATGTTTCAGAAAATCTTGTCAGCGTTGAGACTTTTGTTAATATCAAAACTTCCCTCAAGATAGATGGAAGTACACTGCAGGTGCGTGCCATGTATGCAGATTGAACTTTATTCCCTAAAACAATTGATTGTGTTAGGTTAGTGATGCTTGGCTGTGCAGCCTTTTTGCTCAGAAAATGAGGCTGCAATCAGCTTAAAAGACCAAAAACCAATCGTCCATCTATTCCAGTCAATTTAAAAGCTCCAAAGAGGTTTAATTCGTGTCATGACACACAATGATCAGTGGCTTTGAAGTCTCAAACTCACGCCCACTGATTTGATCTGGCACGTTCACACAGCCTATGGTGGGCATCTCCCACCATAGGCTTAAGCATAACAGCTATCACTATCGTCACACACTGTCCCAAAAGTAGAGGTGATAATGGCCTACTTACCATATTGACTTCTGATACCATGTCTATGCTGGCTATATCTATATTCATTCCCACTCCAACAGGAGGACCTGGGCAGATGAAAACAAGCACACACAAAAAAGAAGACACTGCACATCAGATGTAGCCCGAGTGATTCGCTGACATATCGGTTAATAATGAGTACGTGACTAGGAAGCACACAGTTGTGAATTTAGCTCTTGTCAGCTGAATAACAGTTTACAGTGTTCATTTCGGGTGGGATTAGATGCGTTGGCCAGCAGTGAAAGTATTGGTATTGCCTCTAAAAGTTGCTGACTTTAGCTCAGATAGTTCTAACGTATTTCCGTGACAATAAACGCCTGAGTTGGACGTTAATATTAAGAAAAATGAGCAGATACTGTTTTTTTCCCCCAACTCTGGAGACTCGTCATTCAAATAAATGTGCTGGTGCAATTTATCATCCACATGTGTTCTGGCGTTAGTCGTATTTTATCTACACTGTCATTCTAAAGCTGATATATCCTCCCCCCCTCCTTACTTGCTTAAAACTGCCCAGTTAACACATTAACTGTAATATTTCACAGGCTGACAACGCGCTGCCTTTAACATAGTATCGGAAAATAGAAGTACATTTACCTCCGAAATCTGGCCTCAATCGTATATCATAACCTTTTAACAGTCTGTCCACCGTTTCTTTGACCAAAGACATATTGCTAGGGTCACTGGCACTATGGACGAAGAAAACACAGAAAGAGACAAAATCAGATTCAAACAGGATATATTCTTCAAACAGAAGTGCCTAAGTATTTCCCATGCCGTCTGTAATACACTTAGTAAAACGAGTGGAGCATCCTCCGTCACTTACCTTTGAGCGCACACCATGGCCACAATGACGGGGAGCAAGCAGACGATAAAACACATCATTCTTCGTCTTCTGAACACTACCATATTTAAACTCTGTGTTTTTTCGCTCTTTTAGGAAAGACGAGGTCTAACTTATTCTTGCCAGCGCAGTAATTCCAATGCCGGGCGCATGCGTACTCCCGACCACAACACCGAGAGGCAGCACAGCTGCCGCTGATGGTACTGGCAAATCTAGGAGAAAATTTAAAGGAGAATCAAGACTTTAGGTTGCTCAGGGGCATATGGGGGTCTCCCCGTTTCTTTCCTTTTTTTTGTTTTGTTTGTTTTGGATATGCGTGAGAGAGAGAGAGAGAATGCGTGGGCGTGTGTTTTGATTTTTTACACGTTGAGCGGTTGTTTAAAAAGCAACAACTGTGATAGAAAAAGCGATAGTTCGACACTCGTGAGATTACTGAAAATTGTGGGTGTGGTTGTGTCTTTCCACTAGCTTTTTTTTCCGGACATCAGTTAGCCAACTCGTCAGTCCCCGAGCAAACCACTGAAGGCACTAAATCTCTTTGCTCCTGCAGAGCAACTCGGCAGCTCTCAGTTGAAGTCTGCACGACACAGTTCATATTCTAAATTTAGCATCTTTGTTTGTGAAACAGCAGCACTGTGGTGAAGCATTTAACTAAAATCTAGTTTTATAGATTCTGGAATTGGTCACAGACCTAAGCGTTGGTGAAGAGGAAAGGATATGTATGATACGTTCTTAAACCAAAGATCTAATCGACATAGGATATGTGCAAATATTATCAGATATGAGTATACATCAGTGACATTGTTTGTCCAAACCAGGAGACAAAACTTTTCCTACAGCTGGGGTACACAACAGGTCCGCAATTTGCTCAACGCCCAGAGAAAGAGAAAAAAAAGCCTTTCTATCCATGATGCTTAAACCAGTGAATTCAGTCAGCCGCTCCCCTTGACATTGCCCATGGAGCGCTCTCTCTCTCCCTCTCTCTCTCTCTCTCTCTCTCTCTCTCTCTCTCTCCTGTATATCGTGATATCGTGTCTAAACCAGCAGTTGCTCACACATCGACCTCAACGCATTGAGGCCTCTGACAAAAAGAGCAGCTTGGCTTTACATTCTGGGAAGCGCCTTGCCAGCGCAGTGCCTCGAGGTTGGAAGCAGGTTTCATGGAGGAGAGCACTATGCGCTGAAGCTTGCACTCTGCGCGTCTCACACAGCCGTGCACGCTGGTGGCTCCACGCACCGGTAAGCAGGATGTGCGCCGCTGTGTAAACTCGGACACGAAGCGTCATGAATATGGTGGGATCAGAGGCAGATGCAAAAGGCAGTGAGCCCCGTGTAGGAGTCCAGTAGCGATTCACAGCTCTGTGTGTGTGTGTGGTACTGGTGGTGGGGGGTGGGGGGATCCTGCCAGGAAGCTGCAGAATTTTCTCTTCAATTCAAAGCACAACTCTCTTCATATTGAGACTTCTATTCATTACTGTGATTTATTCACATAAATCAATGGAATCCCTGTATTATCAAGACAACAGGTGGAATTTTTGCACCTTATTCGACCTGATGGCGTTTCTGGAACTAAAAATTGTGCAAAAATCTGAAAACAAAAACCAAAGTAAATTTAACTTAAAGTCTAAGTAAATCAAATAATAATCGGGGTATATTTGAAGCCCCATTGCACACATTGAAACTTTATCTGCAGGGGGCTGATATGACACGTTAAGAGACAAACATTAGGTTGCCAGATTTATTATTTATTTTTCGTTAATTCTATACAACCCCATACATCAAAACCAAACATTTTTTATTGCTGTAAGTTATGAAGTAGCTTGCATTTCACTACAGGGAGGTACAATCATTTCAATAGTCTTTAATGAACACTGGCCATTTGCAAATCATCTTTTGCACACAAATGCACAAATCCTACCTAAAAAAAAGAAAAAACCTGAACAAGTTTGAAGTTTTGCACATCAGCATTATGGGCTTTTGGCCTGTTTTACTAATAAGTCTTTGTACGGTTTTACACTGAAACACATGCACAGATGCTTTGGTCCTCATAAAGCCTTGAAAACTCATATATCACTGTGCTCCTCTTGGGTAGTTAACAGTTGGCATTCCACTTTACATGATCACCCGTAAGAATGTTTACCACCATTATTTTGGCTGAATTCATTCAAACTCAAATTATTTTTATGGTGCTTTAATGACTTTGTCCCCATTTTTGTCATCTGGAAGCCACCATAGATAAGTTTAATTGTGCTTCAAATCTGCTATAGTTGTAAGCTATTTATTTGGTCTTGCTAAAATTATTTCTGGCACAAAGCCCAGCTATAACTATAGACAAAAAAGGACGAAATTTAGGGACTTGGAAACTCAAGATGAACACATGGAAATACAGTTTTAGTTTAATGAGCTATCCTTTCAATACCATGATATGCAAAAGTATTCCACCACGCCACATTTCTTTATATTTTGTTGGGAATTTAGGAAATAGGTGAAGCAATTTATCGAAACATGCAGCCATACATGGAAAAAGAGTATATAAAGCAAAGAGTTTTTACGCATTTAACAAGCTTGAAAGTCAGTGTTTGGTATGGCAATCTGAACTTTTTATCTCTTAGGCAACCTTTATTGTCATTTCCTCATCTAGTTTTCAGGAATAGTTCTCCAGACTTCCTGAAGAAGACTCAAATAATTTCTTTAGATGTAGGGTATCTTTTCTTCATTTCTCTCTCAAGATGATCCCATAGTTCTTCAATAATTTTGATGTCTAGACTCTGTGGTGCTCATTCGATGACTGATAGTGTTCCATTGTGTGTGTGTTTTGTTTCGCCATCCAGGTATGCTTTTACTGCATTGGCAGAGTGTTTGGAATCATTGTTATGCTGAAAAATAAAGCCATTACCAATTGGATGCATTCCAGATGGTGTTGCATGACAGGTCAAATGTACTTTTCTGCATTCATAAATACATTAATCAAGATCCCCAAGACTACTTGTTGAATTGCAGAATCAGAAAGTCTGTCTCCTTGGAAGCAAAATCTAAAGAAATGGGTCAAGACTTTTGTGAAATGTTGTACTTGGTCACTTGCTGATAGAAATCCAAATGAACAAGAGCATAAATCATATGCTTTCTGTTGATTTTATTAGTTGGTATGTTTGTGCATTCAGAAATGGGCTTCTGCATATGTTGGGTGTAACAAATGGTTCCTTGAGTTACTGTTGCCTTCCTATCAGCTCAAAGCAGTCGGACCATTCTCTTCTGGTCTCGGGCATTAATAAAACAATTTTATAAAGAGAACTGGCACTTACTGAATGTTTTGCCTTTTTTCAGGCTATTCTCTGCAGATCCTACAGATGGTATATCAGCAGTTTCTGAATTACAGGCCTGGCCAAGTACATTTGGCATTAACAGCCATCAGTGTCACTTAAATCACTTTTCTTCCTCATTCTCCTACACAATTCCCTGTAAATCATGATGTATATCCGAAGTTAGTCGGGCTTTAACGTGAATATTGTGTGCTTGTGTCTATTTATTTAATTTAATCCTGCCAGCATGTCTTATATGAAAGTAGCTCACATAATTAATCATACATGGTTGTATAAACAAAACAGTTTATAAAAGTATGTTGGTTTGAAGACTATGACATATCTTTGACTCACCAATACTCATTCGAAGATAAACAGATGGAGGAATTATACAATTCTACACAAGTTATAATACTGTGTGTATAAAAAACATAATGCTGTAATCTAGCCCTCAAATCTCAGTGTGTAGATTCAGACATTACCTTGAATCTGCCACTGAAGAAAGCAATTAAATATTTTGACCTGCTCTGCTGTTCTTAATGCCTGGTTTGGCCAATTGTTAAACATCCTCAAATGGGCTCTCATGCTTCCATTTCCTCTCTGTCTTTCTGCATCTTTGCACTAAGAGGAATGTAATGACTGCCTTTCTGAGCGTCCCAGTAAAACACTTCTTCCAAAGCTATACTCAGGCTGCCCTGTGCTGAGGAATGAAAAAGGATGTCCGCAATGTTTTCAAAGAAGCATTTGTGTTGTTTCATGTCAGTAAACATGCGTTTGTTTGCTGGGATCTTGGCAATATGATGGAAGTATTCAGGGAAGAGGCTTGTGATCTCGCTCTGCGTGTGTGTGTGTGTGTGTGTGTGTGTGTGAGAGAGAGAGAGAGAGAGAGAGAGAGAGAGATAGCATTCTGTGCCTGAGCACACAGATAGCAGATCTCAGTTAATCATCTGCCATAACGTTGATTTAGGTTTTGAACATGACGGAAAACTCAAACAATGGCAGAGGATGTCAAACACTGACTGTTTGGATGGGCACTACATTCAGTATTCTAATAGTTTGATCTTCACACATATACAAACATATTTAACTGAAGGGCGATCAGCTTTTTGGCCACAAATTGAAAGTGACACATTGTGACTATAGATAGGAAATATATATTTTTCCATATGTCACTGATACGTAAATGTAACGTTCAAAGATACTGGATCTTTGTTTTAAAAATGGTCATTTATCGATACTTTTAATTTCATAGCAAATTCATTATGATGCGGAGCTCTTCTGCGTTAACCGTTGTACCTATAATGTCATCTCAACTCACCATTTATCTTATTAATGAATTGTTACACATTAAAATCTTGTCAAAGCTTTTATAAAACCTAAACAAATATTAGCAAAACAATCAGACCAAAGCAGTTTACTTGTATTTATTTATTTATCACGCATATGCTGTGGGAAGGTGGGAAGGGAAGAAGATTGATTACTGTGCAGTACTTAATAAACCTCTACTGGTTGTTGTCTTACTGTGGAGTTTGCACCTGGTATGTTCTCAGCAGGTAAGGCTTCCCATGGATTGACTGTCTGATATCCATCCAGATGGACAGAGATGGACCAGCAGCATGCCAAAGCTCATGGCCAAAATAAAGTGCCGTCATTTCATCCTCTCTCTCTCTCTCTCTCTCTGTCTCTCTCTCACCATGTCCCTGTGTTGGATAAAGTTGGATTGACTGTCAGATCTAAAATTACAAAACAACATAGTATCCAACAGTTAACGTACATCACATTTATAATATAATCAAACACAATTTGTCAGGCAGGGAAGGAAATTGCACTCTGCCTTTCCCTGTAATTAAAACACCTCTCTGTATTTCTCTTTTATGCGAACTGCAATTACAGCATTGACACCGCTGATTAGAGCTCCTTAACTCAGCAGGAGAGCTCCATTAGAGGACTTGGGAAGGCACTTTTAAATTATGTCAATGCGAGACTGTCCTCGCGTAAAGTACAACCCAATAGGTTGTTTGTGCAAGCAGCTAATATGAATTATCCTTGTGTTTTTAAAATTGAACGACCTCTAGTGGTAAATGCATGTAAAATATGCGCTGGCGGTGTCGCTGTTATATGGGGCAGAACTCATCACCCTGGTAACCTAGAAAATGGAGCTTTCTAACATGTGTTTATCCTTGTAAAAGGTTCTGTTTTATCCCAAACTATAATCTGGTCCTAATCCTGACAAGTAGCCTAGTTTTAATGCCTAAATCTGGGCAAACAGCGAATGAAAATGAAAGTAAACATCGATTGACTCTAAATGTAAAAAAAATAATTCAAAAAATGACTCTAAAGCTCAGCCTCTCAGTTGAAAGTCGTGCATGTTGCTAAGTACCCAGAAACCCTTCTTTACTATTTCAGTAATTATTTTTATTTTATTTTGTTTCAGTTTTGAGGCATGGTGCAAACAACCATTGATTGTTTATATGGAGGGCTTTTTGAAAATATTACTTGTATTTTTTCATTTATTTTAGTGTTTGGGTCAATTAAATTGTAAAAAGGGTATTTGAGATGTACTTGAGGTAATGCAATATTTTAAAATATTCTCAATCAGCTTTCTGCTTTTGTGACAGTGGTGTATTTTTCCATCATCTTGAAATTATAGAAGTTATTTAAATATTTAAGTTTATTTAAGTTATGTTTCACTTATTGTGTGTTGTGTGTAACTTGAATCTGTTGTGTTGATCTGACTTGTTAACTTAAGTTCAATTTAAAATAAAATAATTAAATTTAAAAAAAAAAAAGCTTCACAAAAAGACGATCACCAGTGTGTAGTGTAAGCATAGTTGACCCAGATAAAGTTATTGATAGCTAGACATGGAAAAAAAAAAAGCTTACGCGGTGCAGTAGTGAAGGAAATAGTCAGATTCTCTGTCTAAGCAACAGTTGCTTCTCAGGCATAACTAATCTTACGAGGTAAAAATTCTCTCGCAAGTTTAAGTTTTGTAGAGAAGACATTCACCTCCAGGCTGCAAAGTGTTATATAGTGGCCTTTAAAATGAAAACAAAAGGTACAAATTAGCATAAAGTAGCGGTGCAGTACTTAAATCTGCCTCTATTAACAACCTCTTCATACTTAAAGGTCCTGAAATGAGTTCCCACACAATGAAACTCTCCCAGGTGAATCCTAAAAAGTCAATATATACTAGTTAAAGATAAAGAAGGAGAGACCATTTACAACCACCAACTGACAATGTCCCAAAAACATCCTAAACAGAGGAAGAAATGTACTACTTTAAAACAATCAATAATAATAATAAAGGGTCAATTAATGTGTAATCAAACTTTTGTAAATGGTTACTTCCAAGTTAGAAAAATGTTTTGTTTACTAATCATCAGTCATGCTATTGATGTAAGTAGCTTGTGTAATATAAAGCACATTATTGCATCCATTCAAAGCAATGGACAGTGCACAAGAAAGGTGAAGGAGAGAGTACCGGCAGGGTGAAGTAGATGGAGACGACTGTCAGCGGTGACTGGTGACAGAAGGAAAGCAAGCAGCAAAATTAAAGATGCGCTGATTTTCAGTGGGACTGACCAGAAGGAGGGCTATAGAGGTTGAGTGGTTTAGAGACGAAGTTAAGAGAGACAAGACTGAGATCATTTGGACTTGTGCGAAGGAAGGATAGTGGATAGACTAGAGTGATGAGTGTCTTTTAATACATATATCTGATCAAAGCTTTTTGACTTCCTTCATTTAGGATCCCATGATTTGAAGACTAAAGAAAAAGAAAAGAAACAAGTCATGCTCTAATGTACAACACATTTTTTAATTTCTTTAAATTGCATATTCTTTAAATGGCATATTGAGGATTTTGCATCAGGAATGAATTAAATAGAAACACACTTATCGGTCCTCTGAATAATGAATACATAAAAATATGACGGTCCTCTCTTGCACTTCACCAACATTTAAGTTCATGAATGTTTCACCAGATCTAATAGATTCAAAATCCTATATTGGCTGCACTCCATCCATTACAGTTAAAAACTACCCATCAGCACTGCTTTGAGCTGTCCGTGAATGTGTCCTGAACAGGGTTAATACTGACAATGCGCTTACACCAAACAAATTGTGAGGATGGCGGTATCGACCTTTACCATGTAGATTGAAAAAAATAAATAAATAAAAGAAGTCCATAACCCAAGTTTTATGCTTCATTAGCTTGCCTTAACTAGCTTCACTACCAGAGGAAGCACCACCTGCTAGCTTTTCAAGGTTATGGTGTCCTTACCTGCCCAGCTAACACCAAAACAGCAGATAGTTGGCCAACTCCATTTTCACCTCCACATTTTCTTTCTCTTCATTTCTGTCTCAGTATTTCACTCTGGCCCCAACAGACATCGGTCATTGCTGCCAGAACTGCAGACAGGAGTCCAGGGTGAGTGTCAGCTTTAGCCACAGTTGGATGGGTGGAAAGATGAAGGGAGTGATGGAAGGAGGGAAGGGTGGGAGGATTATTTGGAGGCCTCTGCCAGAAACCTCACGTTTGGTGTCTTGGCATCAAAAGCGATGATTTAGACTGCGACACAGGATGACAGCGATGTAGTTGGCTTCTTGTGTCGCCGTTCCACCATGCCACCTGTGGATTTCAAAGATCAAGAGCTACAGTTACACAGTGAGGCTTATACTTGATGCACTTTAAAGGGGCACTTTTTTTTTTAACATGTGATCTCAGCTACAAAATTAAGGGAGCCTTACTTTTGTATAGCAAATTATATGTTGACAGCACAAAACCAAATCTAATCACAAATCTTTTTAATATATGTATATGTATATATATATGTATATATATTTATATATATATATATATATATATATAAAGTTGGACTCATTTTTTTTTCAATTTCAAGGACAAACTTAACAAGCAGACCAGTGATAAAAAGTATGAGAAAGATTGTCAATATATAATCAAAATGCCATTTGAAATTTTTTTTATTTTTTCTGCGTCTTTTCTTCAAATAATTTGATTCAATCAAGTTTAATCAACTCAGGTCGCAGATTTATGAAGGCACTGCCTCTGCAAGCACACTGACTTTAACTTGACATTGACTTTTTTTCTTCCCATGGAGACTGAATATCAACTCTTTATTCTTGCATATGGAAAATAAGGAATACCATACGCATGACAAGATTCCAGAATGTCAGCAATCAAATAATTTCTGTTTCATAATTAAACCAGCATCTGCAGAGCAAAACATTTAACTTTCACATCATACATATAAATATTATTATTTCCTATTATGTATTCTGTGGCTTTCTGTTTTGTTGCACCACTTTTATTTCCACTCTCCTTACAGCAGGACGTTGGCAGCTATCCAGCACAGTTCATTGTGAAGCTTTTGGCTGTAGTCAGGCAAGAGGTCAACTGAGGCAGCGAGGACAACTGTTTTCTCCAAATCAACATTTTATCGTACTATGATATGGTTTGGTCTCCATGGAAACTGCAATGGAAATTTCTTCCTAATGTTGAAAACCACAGGAACTGGTGCAGCACATCATGTGTAAGGAACAGCGATTTTAAAGAACTACTGCTTTGTGTGCGCTGTTATGGATGTGTGACTACGGGGGCTGACGGGAAAAAAAAGATAAAACCAGGCCAAGTCCCAAAGATTTCAAAGACTGAATTTAATGTAGGTGTTATGCAACGGCATTATTGATGGAGGAACACTCGCAAGCACTAACTGTATATTTCTAGCCATTAACCTACAGACGAGCGGAAAAACAAAATTCAGATACACAAAATGATTTTATAACCTCTACCACTAGTCCCCCTACAACAACCTAATACTAAACTCTAAATAGCACTTTGAAATACAAATTCCAACTCCTTTATACCACCACGTACTGAAACATATCAGTCACTTAATAAAACTTGATCCTGACGTTAACCCTAAAGTCATCCAAAAATTACTTTTAGAAGCACTGACCTAAAATTGTTCACTGTTCTTGAGCACATTTAGTTCATGCCATCTCCAAACACGCATCCACATTACACCACACATGCTGAGTTTCTTCTACTGTAAGTGGTTACCATAGATACTGCATTGTGAGGCACATGAAGTACAGTGGGTCCATCTCACGTGGGAAAAATCATTTATTTATAGAAGCACTGTGATGCGGCCAGAAACGAGTTTAGACAATGCACTTTTTTTTTTGACTAATCACAGGCACCGTAAGAGGGACTGTGGAGTATGGTGTGCAAGTTTGTCAGCAGTGACTTTGAATTCTTATTGTATTTTTCTTTGGCAAAATAGAACCAAGTCGCCTGTCAGAGCTGTCCATGGTGCTGAAGGACAGATGCACAAGAGCGGATATCTTCAAATCTTCTCTCATCTGTTTTTCTTTCTGTTTATCTACAGTGTAGCGTGCTTCCTCACACCAATTTCAGTCTCTTTAAAAAGAATTTTATTGAACATACAGCTTAACACACACATACACACTCCAGTTCTACCATCTGAAAGTTCCTCCTCCCTCAAAAAGGTCAGCAAGTTGTGAAAAGTTTCTTGCAATAATCTCCTAGCTCTGCATCTTGCTCCTTGAGAGGCTGCTATATGTGTTCAAGTACAGAGTGCATATCATGACATGTTTAATTAAATCCTGTTTTGTTGAATAATGAACTAATTAACAAACTCCTTCTGAAGGCTTTTTCCTCCTTCATCAAAACACATTGGATTTTCAAGTATGTCCCGTTATCTTCCCGAAGTAATTGTACTTCCTAAATTGACATAATTGAATTGCTATTCATCCTGGCATACGAGGTGTATTGTTCTCATGGAACGAAGCATACCTAATTGCAATCCATCAGAATCACTGTGCCTTTTTCATCTCAGTTCAGAACTTAAGACTAATGAATGGTTTAGTGATTATATTTTATGGAAATATGCTCTGTTAGATATAATGACCTCTCATTAATTGCAATTGTTCTCTTGACATGGGCTTTAGAATGTAGTGACCGGTTACAAAGAAATTATAAATTGGGAAGACAGAATTGCGACTAACATGTAAGATCACGATCACCATGCCAGGACAATCAATAAAACTGATGTAAGGAGTTGCCATAGCTGAATTTTATCTCTGCTGGCTGTTCATATAACAATATGGATTTAGACGGCTCCCAATTTAGCCAGCCTAACCATCTGTTTCTCTACTCGCTGCACCACTGATTGTGAATGTTTGGTTGGAGGACTGACAGAGTGCACTTCTAGATGTAGTCTCCAGGCAGGCAATGATCCAGTCAGCATTTTAATATCTGTCTATAAGTCAGTCATTATGCTATTTAGGCAAAACGTCGAACTAGCAAGCGCATCGTTCTATCAATCAGCTATCCAGTCAGGTAATTATCCAGGCAGCAACTTGTCTGTCTAGGAAAAAAATGCTATGATGGAAGGAAATTAGGTGAGCAAACAGGCAGACAAGTTACAGATATATTCAAAAGTGTATGTCAGTCTCTGATTTGGGTCAAGCCAATCTTCTCCCACACAAACAACATCATGTAGCTTCAGATCCTTCTCTTTTCAGAAGTGCTAATTTTTGTAAATGTTAAATATTCTTATAAGTGGTGGCATGCTTAAAAAAACAGTGATCTACTAAATGTGTGGTGCGTCCAGTACTACTTAAAGCAACCAAATTGCAGAGGTGGCTTAAATAGTGATGGCCCTTGTCTGCATCACAAGTATTTATGTGCGTACACTTGTGACTGCTTTTCTGAGATATCAGAAGCTTTACAAAGCATGTTTAGCACATTCACAGCAGGGAGGAATAGAATGTGTTCGCTTTTGCTGTGGCTCATCCAAAATCTCAGCTAGTGCCAGCAATGCAAATCAGGTCAGAAGCCTTTCATGGTCAGTGCACTGTGGTTGGTCAGATGAGTTGACCTCATGCTTTAAAAGATCAAGTTGATCGCGGCATTAGGGTCAGATAACATTATGTACCAGCAAGTCAACAGAGAAACTGAAACTGCCACTGCAATTGCTTCTAATACAGTACTACCTCAGTATATGCCTGGTCTGTATTTCCTACTATTGCCACTGTTGCAATTGTACCCACCACTTCTAGGATGGCCACTGCTCTCACCACAATACTCGTGTTGTATAAAGTAGTGTTAAAGCTTCTGCTCCCATACCTCTAACAAATGCTGTGTTCTATTTTGAAATATCAAATCTTAGTTTTATCATCCAGTATGCAAAGTGAAATTATGCCCTCCATGTTCTTCTAATAATGCAGAATACAGGATATTTCTTTAAAGAATTATAAATGTTCACCAAACTCTTTCTTAAACTTTCGATTTTTACTTTGATGATATGTCTAACAATACAAGATTGGGCGATCGTGGCTCAAGAGTTGGGAGTTCGCCTTGTAATCGGAAGGTTGCCAGTTCGAGCCCCAGCTTGGACAGTCTCGGTCGTTGTGTCCTTGGGCAAGACACTTCACCCGTTGCCTACTGGTGGTGGTCAGAGGGCCCGGTGGCGCCAGTGTCCGGCAGCCTTGCCTCTGTCAGTGCGCCCCAGGGTGGCTGTGGCTACAATGTAGCTTGCCATAACCACTGTGTGAATGTGTGTGTGAATGGGTGGATGACTGGATATGTAAAGCGCTTTGGGGTCCTTAGGGACTAGTAAAGCGCTATATAAATACAGGCCATTTACCATTTTAAAGAGAAAACCAAGAGAATAACTTCAATTTATCAGACAAATTACAGCAATATCCAGTTTTCTTTTAAAAGAATCAAATCTGAATATGCTTGAACTGAAAGTGATCGTTTCCATATGATTTAAACAATATTTTGAGATCATTATATAACTTCAGCTTTGAGTACAAAGAGACCACAGTTGCATAATCAGTCTTCACAATTTAATGCCTTTAGAAGAATTTCCTATATTTGTATCCCTCATATGAATTATTGATGGAATCACTATGATATCACTTATGATATGATACCTCTAATGAAAAAGTAATGGTGCACTGGAAGAAAGTATTGTAGTTCATTGATCACTGAGCATATAACCTTACAGAGGCTTGCTGGCATTCGTCAGTGAATATTGGCTTTCACTTTTTTTTTCTCTTAAAGTTGTTCTGTTTTCAAGAGAAAAAATCAGTTTATGATTATTGCATATGAGTTATAATTAGCATTTTTTCCACATAGTGGTGGTACAGTAACTATTCCTCCCACACAATACTGTCTTTGACTTTTTTTGCACAAACCTAGATGAATAATAAATAAATAAATAGAGTGATAAATTTTGCTTTTGCACTTCATTTGCAGGGTTTACTTTTCCGATATTTTTCTTTCTTCCATACACCTTGCACAAAATGTGCTAGTGGAAACTCACTTAGCAGGGTGCAATTTCTTGAACTGCGCTTTTGCAACAGAAATAAATTCATGTGAACTCAGTTCTGACTTTTACAGTATGGTGTTTCCCCCCCTTGTTCTGGGTCTGTGGAGTTTGAAGGTGCACTAAATGTACCTACCGCCCACTCCACTCAACCACCTAACTACTATATGAATCATGCTTTCGCTCTACTTGCAGTTTTCGGGTTTTGCATGAACAAAGTCCCGCGATTACACACACACACACACACACACACACACACACACACACACACACACACACACACACACACACACACACACACACACACACACACACACACAGAGAGAGACAGAAAAATGAATTTGAAATCAATCTGTACTCAAAAAGGTCCCTTGCTATACTGTCCATTGATATAACAGTATTGTATTTGTGCAAGCTCTCTTTCTCTACTTCTCCCTCCTCCCCTTCTGTATCTCTCTTCGCGCTTTTCTTTTCCATCGTCTTTAAAAACACAAATAAATAAATAAATAAAGGACGACATTCTTCGTTATTTAACCTTCAAACCGATCTAAAGCAAAGTTGCCGTCGAGACCGATGTATTCCCTGCAAACTGCTTTGTCCCGTTAACGTTAAAGCTCGCGTCGTTCTTCCTCTTCACTCTCTTAAAAACTCTTCAGGTTTTTCCAGCTGAGCGATTCAGGCTGAGGCGGGCGCAACCGCACTAGAGGGAAAGTCAAGTCGTGCTGGACTGGCGCGGTATCCTCTCACGGTTTACAAGTAAAGCAAGAGCGGACTCGCATTTTATCAAGCTTTGAAAATGATGGAATATGCTGATTTTAAAAGTTGACCTGGGATTTCTAGTTGTCAGGTGTCGAGGCATGGCTTTCCTTGTAACTTGCTTATTTTTGTCTTGGTGAGTATGGCAACTCTTTTCTCTGCATGTTCTCGGACTTTTACGCATCTTAATCACAGACTGTGGATGCTTGTGCCTTTGAGAAACTCAGTATATTCAACTGATTTTCTATCTGTTGAAATGAGCTTTGAGCAGTGCATATGTACTTTAGTTACAGTGCTAGCAGTGTTTGGGGAAATCAGCACAGTGAGACCAGTATATATTTGGATAACATCACGCGTATATTGGATAGATTACTGGATGGCTATGACAACAGACTGCGACCTGGATTTGGAGGTATGCTAATGGACGTATTATACTGTATTTTGTATAATATTGCTTCATGATGATTAGATCCATATCCTTCCTTAAAGGATAAAGTTTTACTCAACTAGTTGTGTGTATCTCATCTAGTTTACGTTATCTCTTAGCCGTCTTTCCCCTCTTACATTATAATAAAATCACAAGTTTGCTATTAGAAACTTTTCATAAAATTATCATATCTAAAGCATGCTGTTTTGTTGTGTGTTCATTTTATCTGATGTGGTTATTTTAAGTCTGTAAATGGCACATTTTATACATATAACTTTATTCCTTAACCTCTTTATATTTTAAGAAATTAACAAATAAGCTAGTCCAAAATTTTTGTCTGCATCAAAGCAACCACTTATCTTTCTGCTGTAGGTCCAGTTACAGAGGTCAAAACTGACATCTTTGTCACCAGCTTTGGACCTGTTTCAGATGTTGAGATGGTATGTCAACTATGCCGACCACTGAAGTACTGATACAGGATACACAAGGAAAAATGTGTGGATGTTATTCACATACATGTGTTTGGTTGATTGTAAACAAAGTACATGTGAAAACAAGATTTCACTGCAATGTATATGGTCTTTCAACCTCAACTCATGTTACTCCCAGCATTCATTATTCCAACATTTGGGCAGGATGTCATTAGTGCAGCTTAGGATTTTAATCTGGTTGACAATCCCCCCCACCCCCCCCACCCTCCGCCATAGCGATGTGGCTGTGTTAGGATGGAATAGGCGGGCTACTTCTGCCACGGGATAGGCTGAGTGATGTATGTCTGTTGTACTCTACTATCTTTGGTCTTAAGCTTTAGATACTGCTTCACAGCCTCTAAAGCCTACTAGAACTGCCATGCGATATGCTAGGGGCAGTTCTATAGAGGGGTATGTAAAGCTTTTAAGGGAAGCAAGGCCATCCATGTGATCTAAAGGCTGGATAGACTCATAATACTGACTTACTGCTGACTCTACAGATGAAATAAACTGTGTCTATTTTAACTGTGTATTAATAATGAATTACTCAATCAATTCACTTAACTTTCAGAGCTGGTAGGGAATGAAACATGGAAAACAGAAAAGTAAAATTTGCAACAATTGAAGAAAAACTATATATATATATATATATATATATATATGTGTGTGTGTGTGTGTGTGTGTGTGTGTGTGTGTGTGTGTGTGTGTGTGTGTAAAGGTGACCAAAGTGTACAATATGCTATGTCTTGAGGGTTTTCATCATAAACAAGGTTTTAGTTTTGGCAGTATTGGCATTAATAACATAATCCTCCAGAAAGAAAAAGAGACTGAGAAAGAGAAAACAATTCATCACATTGCCAATACTCTATCCAGCAGGTTCCTTCGAAACCATGGCTCACAAACCCATCTGCCATTATCTCCGGGGGAAGCAGATAATAATGGCAGGAGATAGTAGATGCAGCACCAGCAGTAGGAGTGGTCATAGTAGTAGTAAATACATTCGTAACCCACGCTCTCACCTCCATCCAGGAATACACCATGGATGTGTTCTTTCGTCAGACGTGGATTGACGAACGACTAAAATTTGAGGGCCCCATTGAGATCCTGCGGCTCAACAACTTGATGGTCAGCAAGATCTGGACACCGGACACATTTTTCCGCAATGGCAAGAGGTCGATCTCTCACAACATGACTACCCCCAACAAGCTGTTCCGCATCATGCAGAACGGAACTATCCTCTACACCATGAGGTAACAGTGCTGGACAGTGAGATTCAAACCTAGCCAAGACCGGAATAGAGCACAGACCTGGAAAACAAATTAGATGAACAGGCATCCAAGAATATGCACAGACATGAAAAGAAACAGCGTGCCATTCCAAAAACAAGATATGTGCCATCTGATACTGAAAACAGCCCTGGAAAGTGATTCAAACAAACATGACTCCAGCTTTGTTCCAAAAGGAGATATGCAGAATGAAAAAAAAAAGCCCCTAGAGTCAATAATGGCACAAAAACAGATTTTTTTGTTTTTAATTAGATTATCTAAGTGGATGAACTCTAAAACATTTAAAAGTAAATAAAAAGGCTTTATCTAAGAAAATTTGTAAACTATATTACAATAAAGGGATGCCACCTTTGTCTACATTACAGATTTTATGAGGGTGGGGTGGGGGGCTATAGACAAGATGGCAGACACAAACCAACTTGTTTGTTTTTTTATTGTTTTTTTGTTTTTTTTACATATATGAAGTAGTGCTACATTTATTGGTTCACTGGCTGAAAAGAAAATACATTCGAAGGCAATAGATGTTTAAATAACAGATAAGCTAACTGTAGTTTTGTGAGTATAATGATGCAGTTTCTACAGTCTCAGCTTGAATTTTGTCCTTGTGTTAGCTTTGGGTAAAAGATCTAAACTTTTTCTGAATTACTTCATCTTAAAGTTGTTTTTTTTTGTTTTTGTTTTTAAAGTAGTTTAACTTGAATCATTTCATTTGGGATCAGTTTCCCCCCCTTCGTCTGTGAGCCTGAGAAATTTCCTCAAAGCTCTGAGCTGCTTATTAGCTGTGAGTTCTTGTATAAACTGTCACTCTGGTAAACAAGAATATTATAACAACATTGTAGAACTGAATAACCTAAGTCATTTATTACATTAACAATAAAACCAATATAATATCACTGGAAATGTTTTAACAACTAAGGATATTATTAAGATGTTGTGTTCTGTGAATTTTATAACTTGAATAATTCCAAAGAATCAAATGTGTTTTACAAGTAAATAAACAAATAAATAAAATAAAATAAATACAAATAGAAAATAACATTAAGTTGTTATTAAAAATAAGTTATAAATAAGTTATGAAAATATGTAAGTATATGTTTTACTTATGAGCAGACAACAAACATGGGATTCTTCTTCTGCCATTAAAAATAAATAAATAAATAAAAACATCCTTTGTGAAATGTGTTATCCACGGTTGTCCTTCGCCAAGTTGTGTGTTCACCGCAGTGAAATGGTCTTGCAGGTTTTAGGTCATCTATGTTACCAAAAATATTGTATAATCCTATATTCTGTACTTGTTTTTTTGCTATAATGCTGAATGGCACCACACCAGACCCAGCTTGAAAGAGCAGTGTTTATAAAGCTAGTATGAAATATAAATCATACACTTAATTAAACTGTTTTCTATTCCTACAGATTAACTATAAATGCAGAGTGCCCCATGCGTCTGATGAACTTCCCCATGGACGGCCATGCCTGCCCACTTAAGTTTGGGAGTTGTGAGTTAGTTTTTTTTCAGCCTTACTCACCCGACAGATGGTGTCACTTTCAATCACTGATTACTCTGTCACTGAGCAGATGACTGACAAGATATCGTCAAAGATCTTAATTTGAAATGCCATACATATGTGTGTATGTGTGTGTGAATTTTTGAAAGTTTTCATTTTTAATCGCCCTTTTTATCCATGCTGTCTAGATGCTTACCCCATCAGTGAAATTGTGTACACATGGAAGAAAGGTCCTCTGTCATCTGTTGAAGTGCCACAAGAATCATCCAGTTTGCTGCAGTATGACCTTATTGGTCAGACAGTTTCCAGTGAGAGACTAAAATCCAATACAGGTGAGCAGATGTTTAACATCACCTGTCATAAAGAGTGTGCAGTGGTCACTGTGTTAAAACTAAAACCTGCTAAGGACACTTCAGTGAATCCGTGAACTATTTACCATTACATGTTTGTGGAATGTTATGTCATGCATGAACTTGCATTCTTTTTAAAAATTTCATCATAAATAGAACAATACTTTTCACCAGTCAGTATTAAAAGACTGGTGTATGGCAACCATGTCAAGTAAATTCTCAGCATTGACAAATCTTTTTGGTATTTACTCTTCCAGGTGAATATGTCATTATGACCGTTCATTTTCACCTGCAAAGGAAAATGGGCTTCTTCTTGATTCAGACTTACATTCCCTGTATCATGACTGTCATCCTGGCCCAAGTCTCATTCTGGATTAATAAGGAATCAGTTCCAGCTCGGACTGTGTTCGGTAAGAGCTCCTTAAATTCTCATACTCATTTAGTGTATAAATTTCAATGTCAGTTTCAAGATTTGAAAAAAATATCAGAAAAAGGGATTTTGACGTAGACTCCAGAGCTAACACATTTCACACAGCCATTGACTACTTGGATTGAAATATTTGGAACGCTGAAGAACATTTTCAGTTTGTCTTCCAAAAATAACTGGCAATTTTTTGTAAATATTCAGGTTTTCTCAGTTCTAATTTTGCACCATTGCAGTTAGCTTCAGATTATGACACAACTTGAGTGCCCATTAATTAGCTGAACAAAATAGCCAAGCATACATTATCCATTATTTTGTTGTGGCTTACTTCTTTTTAGTAAAGTATCAAAAAGCCAAATAATAAACTGTCTGGATTTATTGACTTGCCGCCCACTGGTTGACCCCACAACTCCTGACTCTCACTTTACAAACTTTAAGCAACTATATTTTCTCTGTTTGTTGCACCCTAAATTAAACTGCAATGAGCTGTCTTTAAAATGAAACCTCCTGCAATAGAACAAAGACCACCACAGTCATCACAGTCAGGTTTTACCTTCATTATCTCTATTCCTCCTCCACTATGGTGGAGCTGAATTAATTGGGAATAGATGTCCTTTTTGAAATTGGTCATGCAAGGGCTGAGAGGGGGAGGATGTTTACTTGGCCCTTTTCCGAGCACTCACAGGTTCCGCTTGCTCACATTACATTACGCTACAGTTGCTACCAAGCTCTAGCCTCAGGAGCAGCAAGGGTGAGATACACTGAACAAAAACAGAGATAGACTAAGAGGAATGACAGCAACAGAAAGACAGAAAAAGCACAGATGCAAAAAGTGAGGATAATGTGCAAAAGTGCACAGATTTTGCTATCATTTTTAACTGAATTTCCATTATTTGTAAAACTCAAGATGCAGCTGTGCACAGAAGCAGTGCTAGCCCTTGTCTTTGGAAACGAGCCAGCGCTCCAACAAATCTGCATTCTCCTTCAGAGAATAGATCCCCGTCATTAATGTTTGCATGGAAGTTGAAGACTCGTGTAGAAAGCACATCTGTGGCAACTCATTAGCCTCACTCATCCTGCTGTTCTCAATTCACTCAGTACTGGCTGGAATGAAAAGATACAGACAAGCAAAAAAACCCCGAAACAAACCCAAAAACCTGCTCATTCTAAATCGAGGACAGAGGACACAAGAGATTATGTACAAAACAAGTTGCATTGCAAGTGATAGCCAAAAAGCCACTGCTTGAATAAATTGAATTAACACACAAGTTTTGGGTTGTGACTAAAAGATAGACAGTTTAGTTACTTTTGAGAAGAACAGATAAGTTATAGGTGACCTATAGGTGTAAGAATATTAAACATACAAAACATGTATTAAGAGAGTTCAAAACAAACAATTATTGTGTCTATGAAGTCATAATTCATTTGTGAACTTTAAACACTTCTTTGACTTCACAAGACATACATTTGCTACAACAACAGAAAACAGTGAATAGCTGTGTGTATTAATCTGATAATCATTATTTGGAAGGTAACCAGAGCTAGTGCACTCTCATTTTCTTCAGATGCATCCTAGGTTGTTTTGTTCTGGAGACAGGCCTGACACTGACAGTGCATTAAACCATACCATATTGCGTGCTGAATTGTCAACAACCTAAGAGCTGAAAGTCCCTTGAGCACAAGTCTTACAGACTTAATTGAGTGTGGCCTAATTTGTACCTTGCTTTTTTTCTTATAAAAGCCCATAAATGCCCCAAGCATTTCATTTCTATCCTGTCTTTATACTTCATCCCTCTCCCTCCCACACTCTTTCTTTCTTTTTCTTTTGCCTCTCCCTCCTACCCTGACAGGCTTTCTTTCCATGTTCCTCCTCCCTTTTGCAGTCATTTAACTGGTGCTTCAGATTTAAACAGTCAGACTGGTTGACTGTTGGAGGAGGTTGCATCTGAGGGTTGTTAGGTTTTACCATCAAAGTGCTGTGTAGAAAATGTTTTTGAGACATTATTAGGTGCATTAAAACCCCCATAAGTTCCTACAATGCTAATGAAAAGTGCACAGCTACAGTGCACATTTGGTAAACCATGGGAACAGCGTTCAATGGCCCTTTATCCCTGCTTGCTTTAGCTTGATGAAAGTGAATTAGATATGTACTTTGGTAATGGGCTATTAAAAGAGATGTTCATTGTCGTGGCTCAAGAGTTGGGAGTTCGCCTTGTAATCGGAAGGTTGCCGGTTCGAGCCCCGGCTTGGACAGTCTTGGTTGTTGTGTCCTTGGGCAAGACACTTCACCCGTTGCCTACTGGTGGTGGTCAGAGGGCCCGGTGGCGCCAGTGTCCAGCAGCCTCGCCTCTGTCAGTGCGCCCCAGGGTGGCTGTGGCTACAATGTAGCTTGCCATCACCAGTGTGTGAATGTGTGCGTGAATGGGTGGATGACTGGATATGTAAAGCGCTTTGGGGTCCTTAGGGACTAGTAAAGCGCTATATAAATACAGGCCATTTACCATTTACCATTGTCAGCATCTTTATCTGACTTAATAAGGAAGGAATCTGGGTGGGGAAAAGGGAAATTCTTATCTAAGGATTAAGAACTACGGATCATTTCTATTCATGAATTAAGTAGTATTAGGGGCTATGTCTGAAATGTTATATCTAAAATGGACATGTAATGGACCTTTTGTGTGATAAACTACTCTTCTCCCAAATGAAAATTACTTAGAAAAAAAATTAAAAAAAGAATAATTATATATATATATACATGTATATTGATTTCCTACTAAAAGGAAGTCTGTTAGTCTTAGTCTAAGCTTCAAGTTCATGTTCATTCTTTCTTCTGATCATCTCTCTCCATCATCTTGTCTGTACCTCATATTAGACAAGCAAACAAATATTAGCAAATACCATACAGCCTGGATGTCTTTCTCCAGAATGTTTATAGATATTCGGTCTCTTTTTACCGACGTGCCAATGTGGGGGCAGGGGTTAGTCTGCTTATGGACAGATTAGCATTCCCTCAAGTGACTTTTTGGCAACACTTTCTGATTTGAAATGCCACATTCTAGTTATATGCCATAAAACAGGACTGCTGCCACATGTTAAAAATATTCCATGGGAAAAATATGCTCTGCTTGGCTCTGTTATTTTCTTGTTACATCATATACACATATATTTTTATCAAAGATTTATGACATCAACAGCTTAACTAGTGTTACACAGTATCTTTTGTTGTATGATGTGCAATGTGCCTTTTTTTTAAAGTATATCTTTCTCTATAAATATTAATAACACGATGCTACGATTTCGATTGGGACCTGGAGGTGCAGGATTAGAAATGAACAGCTGAAATGAACAGAAAAGAACAGCTCAGGTTCAATAATTTGGAGGGAAAGTAAGAGAAAAGGATGAGATAGTATGAATATAAGAAGAGGAGGGACACGGGGTATATTGGAGAAAAGATCTTAAAGATGGAGCTGCTAAGCAAAAGGAAAAAAGGAAGACCACAGAGATGGTTCATATATATGTAGCAAACGAGGATATGCAGAGAGTAGGGATGATAGAATTGGATATAAGTGATGAGGTGAAATTGAAGCAGATGATCCATTAGCAACCCCTAAAGGAAGCAGCTGAAGAAGAAGATGTATAAATGTGTATGTCAAGTTAGCTTATTATGATATTTATCAGTAACTCGTACGAGTCCATCATGATGGTTTGTTTGCAGTTTCATCATGGATATTGCTGATACTATTGATATTTTGATGAAAGTATAAATTTGAAATCTCAAATTTAGCAACTGCATGAAGAAACTGTAAGATTTCTCCCAATATTTAGGTTAACAATCATTGTTAACCTAAATTGTTAACTTTTTTGTTCTTTAGGAACAAATGTCCCAGTATTGCATATTTGTGTGTGGATTGTTACTGTCAGTGTCTTTAATGTTTTTACTTTTTGAGAAGCAATGAACACCTAAACATCCAGTTTTCTCAAATCCGTCTTTACAGAAGAGCTTCAACTTTGCATTGTTAGTGGGTTTGCTCGTGAACTGCTTATCCTGATCCTTCCACATCATTTCTGCTGGATGTATATCAGAACCTTGATGATTCCAAAAAATAATCTTTCTTTTACTACAAAAACTTTTTGGTAGAACGACCGATCAGTGTTTGTTTACTGGTTGTCTTTTTCTTTCACGTTTTCTCTGGTAAAATTAAGAATTTATTGTTTCATCACTAATGGCAAGCTGCCCTGGACCAGATGCACCAAAACATGCCCAAACTACAATACTCCCACCACCACGTTTCACAGATGGGATAAGGTTCCTTTGCTGGAATGCAGTGTTCTCCTTTCTCCAAACAGAAACTTCTCATTTCAACCAGAAAGCTCGATTTTTGACTCATATACATCCAATAAAATGTGTTCAGACAATCCTTTGGCCCTCTGTTTGAACAGCAGTGCTTTCTCTTTAAAATCCTGACATGCGTGAAATAGTTTTTTTTCTCTTTTTTGGTGTTAAACACCATTGTAATAAGTGGTGTGAAGATTTGGGTAAAATGATAAATGATTTCTAAGATTTGATCTACAGATTTTGAGAAAAAAAAAGGCTCAATTTAAACAGGCTGGCTCAGCATCCTTATTTAACAATATATCTACTGCTGTCTCCTTCCCATATGCAGGTATCACCACTGTCTTGACGATGACAACGCTCAGCATCAGTGCCCGCCACTCACTCCCTAAAGTCTCCTATGCCACAGCCATGGATTGGTTCATTGCTGTTTGCTTTGCCTTTGTCTTCTCCGCCCTGATTGAGTTTGCCGCCGTCAACTACTTCTCCACCTTACAGGCCAACAGGGAGCACCGGAAAGCAGCGGCCATGAAGGCAGCAGCTCAGGAGGCAGCAACTGCGGCCGCTGCTCCCGCTGTGGCCGCAGGGAATGACGTAGAGGTGTCCTCAGTAAGTCTAGCTCACCTTTTCAAACTTCTGTTTACATGTATCAACAAATATTCTGATAATTAGCTAGTTGAAGATGACCAGCCTGCTGTTGTTTCTTTCAGATAAAACATCTTAATATCACAAAAGTAGAGAAATGCCACCTTTACTTTTTTGCTTTTCTTTACTTAAACCAGTAAAGGACATGCAGAAAGTGATGGTATAGTATTAGCTCCAGCTTTAAACATTAGAAATTGGTTAATCCCAGCAAATGAATGAAGCATGGGATTTAAAAAATGTGGCTCAGTAACATCTGGCTAATACTAAGCAAAGTGTATTTATGTATTTTTTTGCACTAATTGCTCTGTGAAATGGCTTGCACATATTGATATGCCCCTATTTGAATTACACAAATTCTAGAAATTTACTTATTAGTTTTGGTTTTTCTGAATTATAACTCAAGGAAGGTGGGAAGCAGTTTTTTTTGTGAAGTATGAGTCATTTGTTTGGGAAGGGCTAAAAACACAAAAATGAGGTGGCCAAAAGTGCTTGTGGTTCTAAGGTTGAGGTATATAACATGCGCATTATGACATCATCTCTATATATTGCATATCAGGTTCTTCTCCCTAATCATTGTGTTTATTTAGATCTGAGGTTTGACTTGACTTCTGGTATCTTGCTAAGCTTCTGTATTTTTTTTTCATCCTGTCTAGCTTGTGTTTGTCTCTCTTTAGCTGACGAAATCCATTCTTTGCTCTGTGCTGTTATATAACAATTTCAGCGTTTCATTCTTTTCACAGTTTATGTTGGCTCTGTCAGCATGACATAAGCACATCTGTGTGGCAAACGGAGAGCAGTAGATAAAAAAAATAGTAATTGTGTTAAAAAAGGCGAGTACTACAATATGCAACCTTTTTGCTTAACTTACGTTGAGTCTAATTCTTGAATTCTGAATTGTCTAATCCTGAGTTAGAAAAGAGTTTGCTGAAAAAGACCTGAATTACCTGAACACTTGAATTTTTTTTTAGCTAACTCTGACTATATAAAAGTGTCTGACGAAGTTGTATGTATAATAAAAAAAGCCATTGTTAACTGAGCTCTGATGCAATGATTCATGATGGCAGTGATATAAAGAGCAGAGCTGTCATTTTATTCCAAGGAACTTGAAAAACAGCAATGAATCACACAACTTGAAATGTAATTATTCAAATTTAGTTCAATTCATTTCTGATATTTACAATAGGAGTTATCTTAGAGCACTCTACACTGTAAAGCCATACTGTAGGAAAAATGTAGGTAGTACTCCCTATGAGAACCCACGTGGGGAGAAAACACATATTCGAACTATATTCTGTCTATAGTGTAAAATGATTTAAACCACATTTACTTAAGTTTTATGATCGTATAGTTGTTTCAGCTTCATGCCAGCGATGACAAGAATATTTCATCACTGTGACCGATATCTCCATGACAAATGATTGTTCATTGATCAATGTTTAAAGCTTAGTCTGTACTTATTGCGTCAACACAGTGTGCATCAAAAGCCATGTCACTACCGGAGCCACACACTTTGATGTCTTTTTTGACTAGTTCTACAACTCCTGTTATTTGTGCCATTTTTTAGAGAATGCTCCATGGACACACAAATGCAAAAAGAGTTAGCTGGAGTTTTGAGTCTGTATCCATCATATAGCAGAAGACTCCTACATGGGCCAGTATTTCTTGGAGGGATACAATTACAGCAATTTGAAAGCATCAGACTTTCTACAGAGCAATGTGATGGATCACACAATTGTGCTTGTGTCCGAAAACTGCTTTATTAAATCTTAAAGGCCGCTTTGAAGGAGAAAGAGCAGGTAAAATTGGTTGTTTGAGCTCTGGTTGCTCCAGTCTGCATGCCAAATATCCTTGGTCAAGATACTGACCCCGAGTTGCTCTCCAATGCATCCATAAGAGTAAGAACTTCTATGAATTTTAGATTAAAAAACACTTACCAAAAAGAAAAAAAATCATAGGAAAATGTACTTGAATGAATGGGGGTGAATTAGGCAAGTTGTATAAAGCACTTTAAGAAAAGTGGTATATAGTCCATAATGGTAGTCCATTTACCAACCACTTTCATTTTCATATTTGTTGTTTATCCTCTGTTTAGTGAAGATTTAGTTTGCATTCCAATTTATTAATATTAGAAATGTTCCCATTTTAGTGTTACGGCAGATTCGTGTTTTTGTTCACTTTATTTTAAACAGCCTTTCAATTTAAAGAACTTTTTTTCGATACATGAGTGTTGTCTTCAGTCGAATATCTAATAAAAAGAACAATAACAATATTTTAAAAAATGTTTAACAGCAAAGCCTTTCATGAAAGACATTCAACAAATATAATAAACAGAAACATAAGAGAAATACCAAATTACCTGAAAAAAATCGTAAATTTTTGTTTGAATGTAAATGAGAAAGGCAGGCTTTAACAAGTGTAGACCATGCCAAGTCCCTGCTGCATACATGAAGTAATCATGTCAATGCAGTGTTTGTGATATATTGTGAAATTCTGCAAAGAAAATTAAAAGTTGTTCTGTGAGCAATGGGAGACCTTACCCCTGCTTTAGCATGTTGGTCCTGCTTGACAAGAATAGATTTGATTCTACTCTTAACCTTTTTCCCCTAAATTCTTTCTGTCGTATTTTTTGCTGACAGAACAAATACGACATTTGCCACATCTATAATGTAAATAGAACACAATACATGAAAAATCACAAAATCATGCTTTTGTTTGCAATTTATCCAATGCTTCTATCTCACCCTTTTGATCAATTAAATGTTACAATATTGCTTTTCCCTGCTTCCTCTCTCTGCTCTATGCTACTATTGTAAGACCTCTATTCTCTACTTCACACACACACACACACACACACACACACACACACACACACACACACACACACACACACACACACACACACACACACACACACACACACAGATCTCCCTTCTGCGTCTCTCCTGCTACTTTTGCTTGAATGTGCTGTCCACACATAAACAGTGAAACATAACAACCTTCACTTTTTCCAGTTTTGCACTCATATAACTCACATGCAGATATTATCTGCAACACACACCTAACCAACCCGTGTATATACATCATCGGCAACAAACGATGTCCCCTGCATCCATATAGTTCACTCATCGCTTTCAACAATGCCTTATCTATCCATCTAGCTACAGTATATCATCCATCCAGCCCTTTCTCCCAGTCCTTTATTCATCCCTGTAACTGTGTGATAACCACAGTGAGTGACACGGGGAGACAGCCAGTGGCTCAGTGAATGATGTTGCTGCCGATTATGTAAGAGCCATAGATTAAGGGACTATCCAGCATATCACTGCACGCTCACAAGAAGGAGGGCAACCACCACCACAATAAAGCAGAGAGGGGGCTGAGAAAGCAGGCACAGTCCATTTAAAAAAAAAATATATATATATATATAATTTTTTTATATGGAACAAGATGGAGAGATGGATGATGGGCCAGTGTGGTTTGTTTTTTGTGTTTTATGTGAGTTTGCATTCGAGTGTGTGTGTGTGTGTGTGTGTGTGTGTGTGTGTGTGTGTGTGTGTGTGTGTGTGTGTGTGTGTGTGTGTATGCATTAAAGTTACACTGAGAGGAGAAATAGAGTGGGAGGGATGCATCATGGAAAATGACTGCTTTCACCAAATATGTAGGAGGAAAGACTCTTTATTACATAGAAAAAAAAACACAACAATGGCGTATCACTGGGAATAGAAATAGCCATCAACCAGTCACGATTTAAAAGACCATGACCTGTTATGACTGTCATGTAAAACACAGCAGGCATGGAAACCTCACAAAAGCAAATTGGTTCAGTTAATGAATCAAATATACAACTGTAAACATAATGGGGGATCGAGTGTTTGTCAGTGTGAGTAACGGGTGCTGAATGCATTTCCAGTGGTGAGTAGGTGGTGCAGTATTTAGTGCTGGAAATAAAGAAAATATTTTTTTCATATTAAGAAAAAAAAATAAGGTGAGAGATAGAAAGATGTGATCTTTATGCAGAGGTTGAGCCACGGGTACTTGCAATCACAGAATTTGAAAAGATTGCTTAGGCGATGAGACACTGATTAAATCAGGACATTTTTAAGGAAATTCTTTTGCTGTCCTGTCGGCTTAATAACTAGACTGAAAGAGAGGATTTTCAGGTTCAGGGATCAACACTAACTAAAAAGTAGCGTCATGGATGGTGCATAACATTTTGACTTTTGTTGCCAAGATGTCAGGTCTCTCTTGGAAATGAGATTTTTTGATCTCAATGAGATTTTTTTTTTACCAGAATAAATGAAGGACTAATAAAAAAATTGTAATGAAGTAACACTTGTTGAATGCACTGATTACAGGTATTTATTTAGAAATTTCTATTTCTACATCATTTAGCAGTCTTCCACCCCCCACCCCCTATTTTTCTATGTTTATAGCTAACTCTATAATAATTCAGTATGTGAAGCATAACCATAAATATCCACCTTTATCAACGGTATTATTAAATGATAATTTAGTCATGGTAATTCGATGGACATCCAGTTTTTGGAGAAAATTCTGCTGTGAAAAACACTGAACAACTGTTATCTTTCAGTCAACATGAGACAGGAAATAATCAAACCACCAGGGACCTGCGCTACATGAAGCTTACATCTCTAGCCTATTCATTTTTTATTCAGCACAGTTAAAGTTTCAAAGCCTAAAATGACTGCCTGCCAGGCTTAATCATTGGGAAATTTTGTATTTTTAAGAACTTTTTAGAAACAAGCTACAACCATTAAGCCAGTTAATGTATGTCATTAGCCTACTTTCACTTCCCATAATGGCAGTAGTGTAGGAAAGTTAAGTAACTTTCCCACACACTATGCAGAACTGCATGCCTCCCACTGTTTCCCACCAACTCTTTATTGAAATTTTCAGAAGTCATACTAGTAGCAGTTTTGCAATGTAATTTAGTCATGCAAATTAATTTAGTCATCTAAAATGTGCAACTGTGCCTTAAACTGTGCAATCACCTTGAGCAACCATGCTATGATTCAAAGAAGTCACCTGAATTCACTTCGCCTAGGGCAAGATCTCTGTGTTACTGAATTTGCGAGGTTAAAAGAGTTATGTTGTCACCAGTGTTTTTGAAGGCTTTGATATATGTGTGAACAATTTGTTTCTTATCCTTATTTCTCTGCCAGTAATCTCTTGGTACTGTACATAAAAGTAAAAAAACAAAACAAAAACAAAAAACAGTTTCGTGAACCCTGTGAGATTGTGAGATTAATATGGTTTAAATGTGCAAAATGACAATGATCAGGAAATTTTTTGTCTTTTCATTCATTTATCCGTATCCTTCGATGGTTCATCTTATTGGATCATAACTGTTGTGTGTGACTGTGTGTGTAATATCCATGGCTTTTAATTTGTAATAATTATTTACATATATTCACCCACTTACATCCAAACACCCAGAGATGAGGCTCCTTAGTGGACAGAAAGTGAAATCGTGCTGTCTATTAACCCCTTCGCACACTATGAAACATAAACACACTCGTGTGTAGCTCTTAACCTGCTCTACTCACGGAGACCCACATCCAAACATGATCCATATATCCGTTAGTCAGCACCCAACCTTTCTGTGAGTCTGTTGAAAACTAGAGCAGTGAATAAGGGACAAGGACTTGATCTCCCATGAGATTTAAGAGGAAGCCAAGAGATCCTGTTGTCATCATGAGCAATAGCTTGTCATTTGGCTCAACTGCAGACATGTGCAGTACACCATGCAGAAGTAATGCATGCGGTGTGTGTACTCACTGCATGTTGTTACCTAAAAGGGAAACAGAAACAGGTAGCTGACATTTGAAGCTACAGCCTGGTGTTGTGAAGCATACAGTATACCACTCACAGATAAGAGGATACACTATTATTCACTGAAGAGTGAACTTAACCTCGAAAATGACTGGTGGTAATGGTGGTTAGATCATCTGGACCTGCTCTCTCTCTCACAGCCCTTCCCCAGTGTTGCTATAGAACTTTACAGAGCTTGATATATTCATCAAGCCCATAATAATACAGCTTAAAGAGAATAGAAAGGTTTAAAATGCTGCTCAAACATTAGCTTTTTTATCTTTGTCTAACACCTCCATATCAAATGTTTGTGACTTGCACTCCTGTGAACTTCCTCAAATGATAAACACATTTAAACCCCCAGACGTATAATATATTAAGATTTTACAGCATGATTGCACTCCTCAGCATAGCTGCCATGGAATGACTGACAAATATTTTATATTTAATTTGATTCAGTATTAATGTTGTTAATAACTCTAATTTAACTGCTAATGGATTTTTAAACTGGCCACCATGGATTTTATTTATTTATTTATTTTTTGGAATGTTTCCCCTAAGCCTTAGGATTGTAACAGTTTAATAGTTTCTTAACCTGTAGAGGAGCATGTAATCCTGTAGCCTCACAAATCCTGCCTAAATCTCACAAGTTCAGATTTTGTTCCAAGACTGCCAAAAAATATCCACACTGAAGTGAGAAACACTGAATGCTTTAGTAAACTACTAGGAGTTTTTCCCCCAAAATAAAATGTAAAGAACTGTTCAAACTCTGCTCTGCAATAAATGTTCTAGAAACTTGCAAATTTAACAAGGAATATATTTGAAATTTCCATGTAAACAAAAAGTGTCCTATAAAGCATAAATATGGCACAAAACAGCATATTTAAAATAAATATTAAATTATATTATTATAAAGTTCAGTGCTTACTCAGTGAAGCTGCTGATCAATAAAAGGCCATCGTGGAATAACTGTATTTTTTTATGCTGAAATTTGTTCCTTTAAAAGGGAACGTGTTCTTTCTCACTTACTCTACCTGGAGGCAACACATTGTTACTTGACCCATTTTCCAGATGTACACTCCCCTTACTTTCTGTACACATACTGTATATGATTTACAACTATTGGAGCAGGGAGCATGTGTTGCGATCACACTAGTTTACTCAAAGTTGATGAGGCGTGAGAAACCCATGCGTCAATATATTGAGCTTCTTTCGTTTAATATGGTTTGTTTGCCTCCCACAACTACACCAGCCTTGACAGAATGGGCTGAAGTTTCAATCAAAATCAAAACATCATTGATTTTCTTTTCTGGGTGTAATTACTGTGATACTCATACTCATTTTAGATATAGATCACATGCTCCATAGAACATATGGACTTATCTATTTACAGTATGTTAAACACACCACTATCATCAGAATGGATTTTTCCTTTTTTCCTTATTTCCTCCCTTAACACTAACTAGCATTGATGTTATAAGATACTGACATTATAACATTTTGTTTTTCCCTGGTCTTTATATACTTTGTATCGTTCTTATTTTCCTCTCCAAGGTGGATGCCAGTAGTGTGCTTAAGAAGAGGATGAACTCCACCCCGATGTTTGAGCGTCCTGCCAAGACATTTCCCAACCCACCGGTCAATGCCCAAGCATTCCTCCAGCAAGGTTCGGCTGTACCGGCCAACAATGTTCTGACTGGCACCAGCATCATCGACAAATACTCACGCATCCTTTTCCCCCTTTCGTTTGGCGCCTTCAACCTGGTCTACTGGATTGTCTATCTTACCAAGGACACAATGGAGATGTCCAGGTGAACAGATGGCATGTTGTTACAAATGATTCCAGCATTTGTTTTTATGTGTTTGTAGAGAGACAACAGACAGATTTTAGGATGACTACTGCCTTACTGACTATAACTGAATGGGTTTTTTCCCCCCCACTCGGCTATGAAAGCCCGATGGGATATTGTCGGCAACCTGCTGGGTGGGAGGGTGGGCGGGCAGGCGGCGTCGACACCCAAATTTGTGAATGCAATAACTTGAGAACAACGCAACATAGTAGTATCAAATTAGCACCATTGGTACATCTACTAAAATCTCACACAAGTTTGAATCTCACAGATCTCAGCCTCAAGGTCAAGGTCAGAGGTCAAGCATTAACTTGACTACTACGAAACAAATGTACAGCTTCTGTACTTATATAAGATATAATGATATATGGAATGTTCATCAAATTATTGACATATGAACAAGAAAATTATTTGCACTTTACATTACTGCTTGGTAACAGTGTGGTAATAATAGAGTAATAAGGTGGAAATGACAAGGTAATAATATGGAAATAGGAGTTTACTATGACTTAAATACAAATTAATATCAAAGTAATAACTAAGTAATATCATGCATAATCAGTGGCTTTAGCTGAGTAATAGAGTAATAGTAATAGCTGAGTAATAATAATATTGGGTGAGAAGGTGGAGTCTGAAGGAGCAGTGAGGACGTTGGATGGGAAACTGCAGGTTTAGTTATTTTGCTACTTTCATATTAATACCACACTACCACAGTATTACCAAACTGTAATAGAAAGTCTTTTCTCTGTCAAGTTTGCATGCTGAGGTTCTCACACGCAGTTGGTGTTAGTCTTTTCATCAGTTACAATTACCTACTTTGATTCCAGATCTTCATAATAAACTTGAAGAGTCAATATGTGGTAAATTTTAAAAGACGCAAAAGATGCTTTTTGCTCAAAAAAGGCTCATAAGGTTCCACAATATGACTGTGTAATCTGGTTTATGTCCCCACAACAATAATACAATACACATACATGCATACACATTTCTCACAATTAAGAAAAATGTGAGAGTTTTGGATGAAAAGAAAGGCAGTATGCTGATTATGTGGGCAGGTGGTTCTGGAAGTTTACATTTTGCTAAGTCTCCAAGTGTGTGAGAAATAGCTTATATTGTCTTCCTTATTGGTGGATTTTGTTGCGCTTAGGGACCTTTGGCTATTGAGCAAAATATAACTGAAAATATACCCATCTGTGTTCTAAAGTTTGTCTGCTGTGTGTGTGTGTACTTGTGTGTTTGTATACCAATGGGTCTCTGTGTGTAAGAGATAAAGGAAGTTAGAGACAGAGAGAGAAAACAGAATATGGGAATGTGAAGTATTCATTATATATATTGTTTTACATTTTTTTCTTTCTTCATTGTGCATTTGCTATTCTGGAAGGGCATATATTATTCATCAAATACACAAAGATCTTTCAACTTACAGAGAATTTTTCCAATATGACTTTTTCCAAACGTGTTAGAGACTGGTCACGGGGTTGATACTGAACGGACTGCATTATTTACAGGTTTTATGAGTATGTACTTTCAATACATAATGAATTCTTGCCCAAATAGGATGAACATGCAATTATCTTCTGTTTCTCTTAGCAACATTACTAAAAATATATCTCCTAGCCATCATTTGCCATGCATAGATTGCACTTGTAAACAGGCATAATAGCTGTGTGCAAAGCTTTAATGAGCCATGCCTGTCCAAGCCAGAGAAAATAAAGAAAAAATAATTAATGTATAATTGCTTGACCTCTTTATAAAGTCATAATTCTCTTATATTTGGGCTAATGTGGTACAAAACTGTGCAATATCTGTAATGGCCAGCAGGGGTTGGCTCTCCTATCTTAAAACAAGTCAAAGTGTAGAGAAGACTAGGATAAAAGTAGCCTAATTCACGCATAATTTATTGTCTCAGTCAACATTTCACTAATGACTTAATGGTCTCATTTGGGAATTTCAAGTCATATTGAATGCAAAATTAACTTTATGTTGAATCTGCAGTCACATTAAGTGAAATATATGGTAAAAAGGGACCGCTTGCTCTCTTTATAATTGGCAACTTCATTAATCTACCAGAAAACAACCGTTCTACTCACTTGATCTGTGACCTCAGTAAACACTTTCCTGATAGGTTTATTATCTCAAATGCTAATTTAATGTCTTATTAAAACTTTAATTTATAGTCTAATGAAAATTTAAAGTTTGTTATTGAATCATGCTAACTTTTTTAATCAATCCACTTTTTAACCTCCTAAGACCCGAACTCTTCCACTGCATGGATTTTTAATTTCTCTTTGATATTTGGACATATTGGGGCCCGATGAATGTAAAAACAAAGATTTACCAGATTTTTGTTTTTTGCCTTATTTTTGTTTTTAAGAAAAATGAGAGCCACATATGAGCATATTCGTTTAAAATTTTCATAGAACAGTAGCAGTATAATGTCCTCGTAAGTAGATATCAGGACCTTGTAGAGCAAAATTCAGTATTTTGGTCTAAATAACCCAAAATGTGATTTCCACATATGTGGACACCAGGTCCTGATCAGACACACACTCTGTATGATGATCTTTTCTTTGCTGTTTGCTAACTAAGCTCCCACTAATATTTAGTTTTTTTAAATTTTCGTTCAAATTTTCATACAAAATGTGATCTCAAAGAAATCCTTTAGCTTTTTGTCAAACATCAGGATTTCTACATATTGAATTCAGCGAAGGCGACAGCTTTCAAACAATACATCTTAAGCTTACACTAAATCAGTTTAGTAAACAGCATCAAATCATATATAGGATGTGACTTGAAACAGCAACTTGAGAGGCTAATACTCACAACAGACTATATTATGAATACTTATAGTACAACATAGTAAACTAAATCTGAATCTATTTTTCTGTTTTTTCAGGTGCTGTCTTTTAAATTGTATACTGCACATAACTTACAGTTATTGCTGATATACACAGCAGTCGTGCTGCGTCTTGGCTTTGTTATTGCTAAAGCACAAATAGCGCTATGGTTCTTTTGATGACATCATGAGATGCATTGTGCTCTCTTATATTACATCTATAGCTCCCGTATGACACTTTGATAGGATGTTGAGATTTATACTAGTTAGAGATAAAAAGGCTCACTTTATTGTGTATGTGTGCAACTTAGTGTGCTTGATTTGTCCCGGCCATATGCTCTAAACAAATGTGTCTGCCTGGTTGTGCATTTATGTTCACACTATCGATATGCACACTATCAGTGTGCATCAACACTTCTGACTCTGGGGCTTTTCAACTGTGTGGGTTCAGCTCCTTTTATTCTCCTTTCTTGCTCTTTCTCTAAAAAGAGAAAAGCCCCCTTGCATGAGCTGAGACTAGTGATGTGCGATACCACTGATTTCCTTTCCGATCCGATACCAAGTAATATTCAGGGTGGTATCGACGATACTGATCCGATACCGATACTTTGTACAAAACGGATTTTATTTATTGTATCTCAAATTATAGCGTCATAATGATTACAGGACATCAGAATACCTTCTTCTTATCACTTAATAATGCAGAGTTCATCATATAGAAATAAAAAAACTAAAGTTGTGTGCTATTTGAACACCTTGCCTGCCTGGAGGACTAAAGGACTCCGTGAGAGACTCTCACCCTAGCAGCACCTGTCCCTCTCCTCCTCTTCAGTTCGCCTCAACATACGCTCGTCATATTTTGTGATATGATTTACTCTGAGGTGTTTGACAAGGTTAGTGATGTTGCCACAACCATACATGCCAACCCTCCCGATTTTTCCGGGAGAATCCCACCTTTCTCCAGATTTTCCACCCGGACAACAAAGTTGAAAAACCATATCGCAGAATTCATAGCGCGGCCCAGCCAATTCCAGTTTCCAACAATGACGGCAGCGACTTAGTTTTAATATCACTCTTATTTCTCTTTCTGGGTCGCAAAAAAACTTTTAACATATTTTCAGGTGAGAATGTAGCTGTGTAAACTTCAAATATCTGAGCCGACCGACACATCGTCTTCAAACCCCCGCGGTCTTTCACCACTCGGGTTAAACATGATGTTCAAGTCACTTTGATAACTTAAAAATGTTCTTGTTTGGCTTTTTCAGTGTTTTATTTGTTCGTGAGTAAATCGGTTTGGCTGAGATTAAAGTTATTAGATTAGATTAAATTAAATTAAACTTTATTATTCCCTCGGGAGGGTTCCTCCGGGGTTTTCACACAGCTGAATAAACGTCAAACAGAAAACTGATTAAACAGAAGAGTTTACGTCAGTGTCCGGTTATATTTTAGACAGCAAGGAGCAGACGGCAGAGTTTCACTCCACCGAGGGAGCTCGTGACGTACTACCCGGCTTTCTTTAGACCGCGAAGGCCGGTCCTCAGGTGGAAGCAGCCTCTGAATTTGGACACCCCCGCTGTTTCCGGGCCGGCCAATAATAACGGTGACATTTAACGTATTTTATCCGATAAATAAACCCTGTAAAATATATTTATCCGCCCAAACAGCCCTTTTGAATGTCTCCCTAATTCTGAGGTCTCAAGGTTGGCAAGTATGGCCACAACACCTCACTTTTTTTGCCACATTTATTGCAAACCACGGCTCAGCTGTTTGTGGAGGTAAAATACATCCGCACAATTACGCTCAGCCATTGTTGTGAGTGCGCACGCCAAGGGGCTGCGAGACGTATTTCGCACATGACTATGAAAGGCGGAAGAGGAAGTAGTTCCTTTGAATGTAGGCAATCCGAATGTTATAGTTTCTTTCCACTGTGTTCCTGTTAATGATAAACTACAAATTTACTCTAAATTACTAAAATATCGATATTTTAATGTGAGAATCGATTCTAGAACATAAATGATTGGTATTGGAGGAATCGATATTTCAGGATCGATCCGCACATCACTAGCTGAGACAAGTCAGATGACATGACAGTGTTGGAAGGGATCAGGATAGCTGTGTGTGACTAACCCGCTTAGTGACACACTCCTAACTGTTTCTGTTAATTGATAGGAACTGCAAGCTTGAAAGGAGATCCTGACAAACGTCCTGTAGAAAAATTGCAGAGTGACAGCATTTCAGCTCTGGGAATCAGGAGCAATTAAAAATAAGAAAATGGCATATAATAAAGTATGCATGTGTTTCTTTTGGAATTCATGTGCATATGTCACAGAGGAATTTCTTCACATACAGTGCATTTAAGTGTGACTGAGAAAGTGCAGTGAGTGGGGAGGATTGATGAAAGGCAAGAAGGAGGTGATACAATACACAGAGCCCCAGGGCTAATAACTGAAACCCCCAGTGGTCTTAGAAGCAGCTAGTGCAAAGAACAAGTATAACCACAGGTTGTCATTCTGATCGATAACGGCTACATGACTGTAAGAGTTGAATCGTCTAACATCGACAAAAACTGCCACTGAACACGCTTGCTGCAGGTGGTGTTGTAGAGATGGTTCTTATATTCATCCTGAGAAAGATCAGAAGGTCTTCTCCAATACAGAACATCTCATGTCTGAAATCCTACTTGCGAACTTGGCATGTCAGCAGAAGACAACAACCGCAAACAGACCCTTTTTCGGGAAAATAATCTTATTGACAGTGATATGCTGCGAAGAGATGCACCTGTTAAAATGTTATCCATTTTTTCAGCAGTAGATATTACATCTTTGGAACAAAATTACTTATTTTCAAATCACAGTGGGTCTCAGAGGCAGCAATAAGTTACTATCGGGCTTGGCAAGGGAATAGAGTTCCTGGCAGGATGATCAGAGGTTTTTGGTGTGCTCGTCATGTCAGGAGCTGGGCAGTTATCTGCTGAGATGACTCTAAAAAGTAACAGTACTGCACCTCAATCCATTCCATGAAAATAGACAAGTGCAGAGAAAAACTCACAACGCTTTTGTTGACATAATGATGATTTCTAAAACACTAAAAACAGTCATAAAACATTTCTTGGCATGCATTTTGTTATTATGAAATATATATAGTTGCTTGATAATTCACTTTTGGCATCTTGCCAACAGACTCACCCAAATGATAACCTTTACAAGTAAAATCACACTGAAATTTGCTGCCAATCTTTATGCCACATGGAGGTAAACATGAATAAAGAGGTTATAAAGCTGCCAATAGTTGACTTTTCTCCATAAATAAACTGTTTGGTATTGTAAAGTTCACCCTTTTCTCAATTAAACATCTGATTATCAGCATGAATGAAGGGAAACATATCAACGTGGGTGAGAACCTGAATGGTGAATTGCATTTTTACCTAATTTGCTTGTTGCCTGGGATAATTGAGATATATTTGGCTGATATTTTGAATTGTGGCTAAAGTGGTGCAAACACTGCCTAAGATTATAAGTTAAATTACAGTTAAAATAGCGGGAGCGCTATAGATTATGACTGAAACACGGTCCACTGCACAATACTTTCACAGTTAACACTTTACATTTCTTTGCTCTTGTGTGCAGCACCACCTACACTAGTAACCTCTTGATTCTCAGTAAGACCCACATGAATCCAAATATTGTATCCATTAAATGAAAGTGAGCAGCTCTTTTCATTTCAGAGAAATAAATATACAACTCCAGCGGCCTAACTGAAAGCAGATAGCTGTGCAAGCAACAGACCCTTTTTCTCTCTTTGTGTCTTTGCTTTTTTATTGAAGGGTCTCCTGCAAAGATGAGGTGAACCAAAAGAAACGATTTTGGTCTGCTGTGAGTGTAGGTGGATTTGTGTGCAAGTGTGTGTCTACTTCAGTGAGGATACAGGCATACAAGTGTATAAATGTGCCGTGGCAGCAGTGCCTACCGACTGCAGGCTATTTTAATGAATAGCACCATTCAGGGCGAGACATGAAGGAAACAAATTTGCTGAAAACACTTCCTTCCGTGAAGGGCCCCAGCTGGTTGGTTGACTGGTTGCTGGCTGCCTAGCAGGCTAAATGGTGTATGTGTGTCAGAGTGGGTACAGCAGGCGATAAGCCTTGCTCCTCTTTATTGGCCATCAGAGTTCCAGGCTTGAAAAAACAACTTCCCTATTGTTGCTCATAAATCAAAACCACTAAATGCTCTTTCAAACTCAATTCCTATTTTCAACTGCAGGGCCATAGCCATAGCTTTGGTGTAATGATCATTCAATTACAGGCCACTCATACAGGGAGTAGAGAAGACCGATATAAACAGTGATCCCCTATCTATCATTTTTCTCTCCTGGGTCTTGTGAGAACTGTTTACATCTGCCTTTGTCTGTCAGGCGTTTATCACACATCTACCTTTGTTTGCATGGAAGCCTGTGTGCACACTCATGCAGAAAAAAAACACAAGCATTTACAAATCTTAATAGGATAATTTGTTATCAAACAAGAAATCTGTTCTCTTTTTTCTTTTTTTCGCATCGTCTATCACCCCTTGCTCCCATTTGCTTTTTCTATTTCTTACTCTATCTAGTGTCACTCTTTTAAACGCTTCCTTTCTCAGTCACCATCTCTCCACTATATTACCACATCTTCCACTCTGCCATGGTGCACAGTCTGCAGTCTGAATCTTCCTTGATAAAACGGGACAGCCTGACAGGCTAAGCAGAGTGCTGTCCCTCTACCTCATTTTCTCAGCATTAATCACCCAGGCTTTCAACTGCAAAGAAGAGACTTGTCTCTGTGGGACTCTCCCAGTGCTTTGCTGATCAGTCCTCTTTAGCAACTGTACAGATGCAAATTTGTCATTTGGTTAGTTGAACAAATGCAGTTAATAAGGAAAGGCAGCCTTGTTTTAAGATAAATGGTGCTGTTACCAAAAGGTCACAAGTTCACTTCCTTTAAGAGCCTGTCTGCAGTTCTTTGACCTGTCAGTGCACCCTAGAACAAGACTGATGATTCATTTCAAGTCAGACTCTTTGAATCTTTTTCTTAAAGACATATGAATTGTTTTGACAGTAAAATATTGTGAGAATGGAATGACAAATGTCGTAGCAAATGTCACATATATAATTTCTGTCACCTGGACACATGTATATTGCAAATTGTTTTGTTTAATCTATGCAGTGTTCCCAGGGGTCGCCAAGTGGGCTTTGCCAAGTGGAGGTAGTGTAGGTAAGGGGGCAAAAGGGGAAAAAGACTCATTTACAACTAAGTCTTACAATAATTTTGTAGGGTATATTCATATAAATGTTGCTCCTTCTTTAGGTTTTCCTTTGCTCTTTGTCGTACATGCTACATAGTATATGCAGGAGTTACGTGAAATATTGTATTATGGCTGCTTTCCAAAACCTAGCCTTTGTAAACATGGAAATTGAGAAGAGTTGCTAAAGAAATTCAAATTCAACTCGACCTCATCTCGAAACAAGTCCTGTTACTTAGCAACGACAATGAATCAAATTTGGGGCAGTTATTTTAGTAATTATTTTGAAACATTATCAAAATTACCCTTCATTTCAATGGTCAGGGGACCATAAAAACTGCATGTACAAAATATCCAAATCCAATCGAATATACTTAAATATTTGTTGACTTTACCCATAAATAAGACTTTTTTTTCACTTTTTCCAGCATATTTGCTGTTATAAAATCTCCCATGAATTTCATTTTTAGAAATTGTTTGAGTTTCATGTCTATCTTTCTTATGATGCTACTGATGCTAGCTCAACCCAACAGTTGTGTAGCAAAGAGTCTGCCTACTGTACAATGTGCCCAATAAGTCTATTGCACCCTGCCCAGTTTGGCCGGCACCTGTTGTCCTCCTTGACTTTAAATAAGATGAATTTCAATCATCATTTAATTTGTTGTCAAAGAGATTTCATTATATGAATTGCCAACTTTAGCCATAAATCATATAGAGATCCACTGAAAGCTAATATGAATTAGTCCTAAGCCTTAAATTTCCAGCTTACCAAATGTCACATGCTGAGCAGCACTTACATTTGAAAGTAATCTCTCAGTGTCCTCTCTTTGTTGCATTTTTCTCCACCTAAAGTGGGACGTTTTAAAACATCTTTGTTCTTCCTGGAAAATACGTGAACTGTGCACATCTAGCTAGCGCACAGATTCTGTGCCAAACTGCACAGAGAACCTGTTTGTCACTGGTGATGTTTGTTGAACTGCTAGAAAGGTTTCATTTGAGATTACCCATAAAAAAGTTATTTTGTAGTGCTAGCTAGATGCTGAAGTACTGCTGGTGCAACATTATTGATATCTGCATACTTGTTATTAATCTCTGGCTGTCTTCACCAGCATGTCTTTTATACTGTCTTCCTTCTCTTACCCCAACCGGTCGTGGAAGATGGCCGCCCCTCCCTGAGCCTGGTTCTGCTGGAGGTTTCTTCCTGTTAAAAGGGAGTTTTTCCTTCTCACTGTCGCCAAAGTGCTTGCCCATAGCGGGTCATTTCATTGTTGGGTTCCTCTCTGTTTGTATTATTGTAGGGTCTACCTTATAATATAAAACGCCTTGAGGCGACTGTTGAATTCAATTGAATGCATAACAGGAATGAATCAATGGTGGAGAAGGGGCTGCAGTAGGTAGGGTAGGGTCAAGTGGTGAATTAACTGTAGCATCAGCTGAAAAGATGGAGTTAGTAAGTTAGGCAGTTTCATACAAAATACTAACTATCAGATTTATTTAGTCATTGAATCGAAGATTCTGTAATGCTATTCTAGATCATTCCAGCCCTCTTAAACCCCAGAGTGTACCAATAATACAAGGCAGTGACAATAAATTATAACAAATCAGTATACAATGGTACATTTGTTGTCATACTCCACTGTGTTTTACTTTTGACTGGAATGACACTATGGTTAAACACTTATGTCTACTGGATTTACAAATGCTAAATGCCTATTTTTAATCTGTCTCAGCATATCACAGTTAAAACTTGATGATATAAAGGATGAAGTTAAAAGACACAAAAAATACATTTGCATACTGAAACTATTAAAGATTTTGTTTTCATTTTTGTATTGCAGTGAATTCTAACTAAAAACACACAGAAAACCTCCAACTTTTGCCAGCAGGCATGTAAAGTTCTCTGGCTAAAAATGGCTCTCAGTGCTGTCAAAAGTGTCACCGGCTTCAACACATAAGGCAGAGATGGTAAAGATGTAAACTACCTAGCTAAGTTTTCCAGATGGGTTTCACAAAGTCTTTCAGGAGAACAGTGGCAGTGAGACACTGAATAATTTCAGATTTATTTTACCTTTAAATTCAGTCTGGAATGGTGTTCAGGCAGATATGGACAGATGCAGATTTGAATAGGTATGCATGTGTAGGTTTCTGTAAGCATATATTAGTTTAGTTGAATGTGTTAAAATCCATTCTTCATGATCATGATGCTTTCTATTTTATTTTAAATAATTTTTACTAATTCAACATTTTCTTCTCTGATTTTTGTCTTACAGGGATACCATCTAGGCCTAGTGTTTGTTCTTCTGGATGGCACACACACACTTACATGCATACATTTACATTTATATGTATCAGCCACAACCTTAAAACCAGCGACCATTGAAGTGAGCAACATTGATCAGTTCATTTAAATGCAGCACTCTTCTGGGAAACCTTGGGCTCTGACATTCATATGGATTTTACTTTGACTTGAACTGCTTACCTAACCTTTGTTCCCGACTAAGCACACCCCACCATTGCAACAACATTCCCCAACAACTGCAACCTTCCCAAGCTGTATAATTTACCCCCGTGATATAAAAACTCCTCAGGAATGGGTGAAGAACACAACAAAGACAAAAGTTCCCAGATACTTATCTGATGATGAATCAGTGGAATTCTCCAGAATGAGCCACAAATTCACAGGAGATACACTCTAAAGAAGCCAGGCACCAGAGGACACCCAGCCTCAGACACCCCATGTCCATATCTGGACAGGTTAGATTTGCTTTTGCAGATCAAGTGGAACCCAGTGCTAGGCAATTAGATTCATTGTTATGGCTAATCTGATATAAATTTAAGAGGCACAAACAAAAAGTTCCACTTCTCCATAAAAAAGCAAAACCCAGTTAAGTAAGTTATTAAGTTCTTTTGATGTTTTGCACTACTTACAATGCTCCTACTCCATTTATCATATCAAGTAGCCAACTCATGTAGGTAAGTAATAATGGTGGTAAGTGACAAAAAACTGCTATGTACACATTGCAACACAAGCCGGATTATTTGTGCCAAATGCTTCCCCTTAAACACTTCAGGATGTAAGCGAAAAGTCTGAACCTGGAGTTACACAGTACATGAAACAAAAGATAACCATGACTCTGGTCATGCTCCTGACCTGATGTACCACCTATTTGGACATTATATTCCCTTCTACTACTGACTGCTGCTTAGTCACTTGGCTCTATCTGACCCATCTCTAATCATTGTTATTTACATTTTGAAGAGATCTAGTTCCTTAATCCAGAAAGAATACCACAGGAGATTCAGATATTAATTGTAGGATATGTTTACCTGGCTGCAGAACTAGGGCAGCCACACATCTATAAGTTATAAAAGTTATAAGTTATTTTTGAACTGCCAAAAATATTATGCTTATCCACTTATTCAGATAAAATATTTTCTAATTTAATATCAGTAAACATAGTATAGAAAGACTCCAGATAAAGGCTTCAAGGCTACCTGTAGAATTTCTTCTTTATCTTACAACATTAAGATAAAGAAGAAAGGGTTCAATGGGTTACAGCATTAACCCATTGAACCCTTCCTAACAGCAAAGCAGATATAATCTAAAAATATAATATAGAGTAAGTTTGCCACTAAACTTCGTCTATAAGTTACACGACAAAAGCAAAAATATATTTAAAAAAAACAAACAAACAAAAAAAGCAGGTTGCCGGATTCTAGTGCTGGAGAAGATAGAACATTTATGGGGAGATTCACCACATAGAGCAATCTGATCACTTAATAAACTGGATTTTCACACAAAGAAAAAAATACTTGCCAAGCTCTCTTTTTGCCACCTCAGTGCATTGTATTTCATTTTATCTTGTTGCATGGAAAGCAAGTGCTTTGAGAGCAGATGTACCTGATCCTTTTGCCAACTTGACCAGGCAACTCAAAGCCATATGAGCTCCAGAGCCCCATGCTCTGGTATAATTTAAAACAGAAACTACATCTCTCTACCACTCTTTTTCATTCATTTCAAATCTCTGAGATATAAAAAAAAATTACCCATTAGTAATAGCTGGGGTAGGACCTACTTTGGGAGAGCAAGAGCTAAAGCATCCACAAAGATCCACTTTGTTGTATGTATTGATTTTCTGTGTGCATGCAATTCACATGCAGTTCCAGACATCAGAATGATATTGCATCTGTGGTTGAAATGACACATTTCCTGCTTCAATATTTAGAACACATGTAAGGGAATAAGTGTACTTGTCCTGATACTGCATCCATTGTGACTGAGTGACTGAATTGCAGGAACTCTCTCACTGCCAGCTCTACTTTCCACTATTCATTTTTTCCCTTCCAACACTCTATTTTTTGGTTCATTGGCTTAATTTCCCTCTGCTGGAGTATAGAGGATGTGAAGAAAAATCTTCAAAGGGTTTAGATGGTGTGTTCCACAGATTCATTGGCTGCACTGAATATTTAGTGTCACATGCAGATGCAGATAGAAAAAACGTGTGCATACAGTTACTAGAGGGTTAAAAACATCCACGCATACTACTTATTTGAGCCACATTTTTGGACTAAAATATTGACATTACTTGCAACCATTTAATACAGCGAGGCATGGCAATAACCCCCTTTTCACAGAAAATATTTAAACCTTTATATGCTAATGTAAGCATTTTATTATTCAATACTTATTTTTTCTCCTTTCTTTCATAATTTTAATTGGAGTTAAATGATTCCTGCATTGGTTCCCAATAATTTGTCAAGATGACAGCCATTGCTCTAGTTTTTCATTAAAAAGCAGCAGAAATAGAAAATTAAACCTATCATCACCAATTATACAAAATGCCAAGTCATATTCATTAATAATCCACTTATGTGGATTAGCATATGATTATGCAGTGTTTCCAATTAAGTACAAAGGGTAACATGTTCAAGATATGTGGTGTCTACATCTAAACCAGTGTGTTTACTGCCTCATTGCATGCATCATGCACGAAGGGTGTTTTGATTTAAAGTGCTTTTATTGACAAAGACACAAAAAATAATATTATTTAATATTTGATAGTATTAATAATTATTATTCATATTAAATAAATAAAAAAACACCTGACTACAGCACCAAAAGATTGTATGAAGTCTGAAGTCTGTGTCTGTTGAGTGGCTGTTTGATATTGATGAAACATAAACAAACTTTATGGTGGAGAAGTTTTTCCCCATCTTCTTGTTCAGTTTTGAATATTTAGTTTGAAACAAGAAATAACATCATGTTTAATAGTATTCAATCATTTTATGTAATTATTGTATCTTATATGAACATTTGTGAAAACACAGATATAATCAGTAATGCAAAGGTCAAATGAAGACAATATGCAATGCAACAAAAAATGCAATAATAAATCAATTTGAACTCTAAGGTTCAGATCAATTTCATAGAAAATGTTGGTAGGATGCAAATGTTTTCTTTTTTTTTCTAAATTAGCATTTTAAATCTGTTAATAATAATAATAATAATAATAATAATAATACATTAATAGAAGGGTCTTTGAATATTGCCAAGGATTATACATAGCTGTTTTGTATGCCATCACTGCATGGTATGATCACAGTTGCCATTAGGTTAGCCACTTTATTAGGGTTAAGCAAAGACGTGTTCTGCTTGTTCTGTTTTAATAAGTTTGTAGATCTGTGAAAGATAGAATGTCTTGTATCCTACATGAAAAATCTGATGTTCTAGGTAAATTGTGTTTGAGATCCTTGTTCAGTTGACACTGAGATAAAGTGTATTGTGATCTACGATCTTTGTAAACTGATTTTCAAAGATTTGCTCATTTTAAAAGCTGTTGTGCATTTTTTTTCACATGTAAATTAGAAGACTAAAGTAACAATAATGGCAGTCTCTATAAACTGTCCTTGTATCTTCCTTCTTTCCCTACTTTATTCATCACCCTCTTCCCCTCTGTCTATGAGGCAGAGGCTGAAGAGATGGGACGTTTCAACCCTTAATGCCCTGTATGTCAGGCTGTGTTGTGGAACTGCCAGTGAAATCAGACTGCCAGAGAACTATTGGTGCAACCCCAATGGAGCCTCGGAGCACTGACTTTGTTCCACCTCCAGCAGTGACTGGGCATTTTCTCTGCAGAACAATATTCAGTCAAATAATCAGTTTAAACAGTGCTGAGAAACCTTTTTTCTATACTGACTGAACTTGTATGCATTTACCCAAAGCCTAGTTGCAAGAATCACATATGCATGAACTCTGACCCTTTATGTGTATGTTAGGGTTGTTGAATGTAGAAGATAACGGACTCTATATAAAATAGAATTCTATTGTTCTGGTGACTTTGGCCACAAATTGGCCTTTGCAGTTTTTATTTTTATTTTTTGGTCATTCCACAGACATGGCTTATTGATTCTTTATCAAATAATGTTTTGTTCTGTTTTTCTTATTTGCCTAGAAGTTTTTACCACACCTTAGAAGACAGTGAATGCCATATACTGTTATATTATGTGTATATTTTGTGAATATAATGAGATATTTATGTATGTACTCCTATTGTATGGCTCTGCTTGATGATCATCTCCACATCTTCACAATATTAGCCATTTGTACCTGTCTGAATGACTACAGATTTTTACATTTTATGAATTTAGTTGATCCCTTTTTGCTCCTTTATACACTGTTACCAAGTAAGGCTTGCTTTTTGTTTGTGTTTATTTATTAATTTATTTTCAAAAGATAATATGTGCATATGTCCATGTTTTGTCAATAAATGACCCCTGCTCATTTTCACATATATATATATATATATATATATGCATTGAAACATGCATTTATATATACATTGAGTCATCACTCAAAGTGCAGACTGAAAAAAGAAATCAGAACAACAATGAGATGAGAGTACATATTTGCACTATTTCTCCTTATAAAACCTTATCAAACTCTGAGTTCACGCTACAGCATAGTGTTAGGGTTCATTTCAAGCCTTTTTTCTTGTTTTCCAAACATTCTGCTTTAATTTGCATCAGGTAATTTTAATATTGCAACACCCAACCTTTAGATCATACACTATTGCTCTGATTTTTTTCCTGTAACATTTCTTTTAAGAGTTGCAAATTCACTGTTCCGTCAGTGATTACGGAATAACCCGGGCTTAAAAATAGGAAAAGAGTCTCAAACTGCGATGCTCTATGTTAGTATTGGCGTGCGGTGCCTATTCCCTCTAACAAAATGCTGTGCAAGTTATCTAGATTTCTTCTATTTTTCACGTCTTTTATGATGCATGTTATACTCCCAGTGTGCTCTTTTGAGGGAAGCGCCTGAATTTCCTGTTTGTAGGCAGTTTTGGACTGGTGAACACCTCTCTGTATAAATGCCTTTCTAGCTTTATATCAGGTTCATACATCTATGTAATACATCACTTATGGTCCTATGAAAGTTGTTTCAATTCAGGGATGGTTTAGACCAGCTCCCAAACTTAGCATGTTTTTATTTATAAGGAGAGAAATCTTTACAAACCTCATATAAGATGGCATTAACTTAATTGGAACACCTGACTTCAAGTAGCCTCTGAAGAAGTCATTAAAATAGGTTCATCTACTTTTTTGTTTTAGCCTGCACCGTGAATGATTACTCTGTGTGTTTAATAAAGACACGGCAAAATTACCTTTGTTTGTGTGTTATTAGTTTAGTCAGAAAATCTTTGAAGCTCTTGTGAGATTTGTAAGACACAATCTGTTGTTTGTAAAACTTTCAATATGCAATTTATGTAGTTCTTCTCAATAGGACACATTTCCTTATTATTGACAAAATAGAAACTCAATACGGTTTAATATAGCTTAATTTGTTTCCTTTAACTACATTATATGAAGACCATATCTTGCAGTTAAGGTGCTGCACAGTAACTGTAATTAACACAAATATCAAATCAGAAAATCACATGCCTGTAACTCAGTGGGTTTAGGCACATTCAAACTGAGCATTAGAATGTGGAAGAAAGGTGACTTAAGTGACTTTAAATATAGCATGATTGTTGCTGCTAGACTGGATGTCTGAGGATTTATAAAACTGCTAATCTAATTGGATTTTTCCACAGAATCATCTCTAGAGGTTACAGAGAATGGTCCGAAAAGGTGAAAATATCCATTGAGTACCAGTTGTCTGAATGAAAATCCCTTTTCAGAGGTCAAAGGAGAATGGTGAGACTGCTTTGAGCAAAGGTATGCAACAGTAACTTAAATAGCCACTTGTAACAACCAAGTAAATCACAAGAGCATCTGTGAAAGCACAAGACATCTGGTGGTATTGGTGTAAAACTGGGGGTGATATTTTTTGGCACATTTTGGGCCCTTTAGGTGCATGCGAGCATAATTTTGTTGCTGACCATGCCCATCTGTTTATGACTATAGTGTACCCATCTTCTGATTGGCTTCAATCCATCAGAAACAAGCCATATTATTAGATACAAATCATCTTGAATGGGTTTCTTGAACATGAAACAGTTACAAGATCTCAGTCCAACAGAGTGTCAAAGCAATTTCATAGATCAGAAGATTAGCATCATGGATGTTCAGTCAATAGATATGCAGCAAGTGTGCGATGCTATTGTGTCAGTATGAACCGGATCGCTAAGGAATGTTTCCACTACCTTGTTGAATTCAAGCCATAAAGAATTATGGCAGTTTGGGAGGCAAAACAGGGTTCAACTTGGGACTATAAGGTGTATAAGGTGTACCTAATCAAGTTTCCACTAATTGGAGCATGTCATGACAAAAAAGGTAGAGGAATGATTTATGGTGACTCATTCAAGCATTTATGTAATTCACTCTGAGTATTATCTGCTCCATGAGTGGGGGTATGCTACAATAAACTACAGCTGATCGCACTGCAAACACAGAGTGCACTGCAAACAGGTACACAAGCAATCATGTTTAGACAGCTAATATACAAGCATGAACACGTATACAGGCAACACATGGCAAGGTGTGGGTGAAATAGTGCTTTAAACCTCTATCACACTCTACTCCCTCTGCATTTCAGCTTCTCTACATTAAGAGCAGCTGGCAGGCAGAAATAACCCAGACCACGGAGGGAAAAAGTACATTTTATTATCCAACTTCCTCTTCCGTTTGGATGGTGCTTGTGAGACCTGTCTTAGTCTTGGTCACAGCAGCCAATCAAAAAAGGGTAGAGTGCCATCTATTGGCGTAGAACCTGAATCCTCAATTTTCTCCATCCCCACCTATCCACTCTTCCTCCCCCCACAGACACACAGGCACACGGCTCCAACACACTGACTCACCATATGTTTTTACACACGCAAAAGGAAACACAGTTTGAGCACACACTGTAACCCCGCACACACAAAGACTGACACATGGAAACGTTCTGGTTTTTTTTACCCACACAGTTGCTAGGACACACAGATTCATACATTTATTAATACTAATAAATACAAATCAGCAATAATTTCTACAGAAAGTTAAATAAAATAACATAAAATATCATAAAAATAAAAAATGAATAATATTAAACACTACTACATCACACTATTAAGCTATATTAAGGTATTAGTAAGCTATTAGCAAGTGGTTATTTCATTTAATGGCAATACTCCTCCTTAGTATGTCATTTATAAATACATAAATATAATTATGACTGTGATTATGATTTTTAATAGCAGTAATGTAGTAGCAGTGATAGCTGTACATTGTGTAACAGTAACACACCTAAGTAATGAGGACAATGATACATAAATGATTAGTTAAGCACTTCCTAATACCTTGCTAATGCTTAATAGTGTGACTTTATATGTATGTAATTTGGGGTGACTTTTTTCTGAGATTTCATGATTATTTCAGAATAAATTATGCCAATATTTTATTTATTGAATTTTAGTACAAATAAGGAACTTATCTTTGCTCATAAACATTTTCACTTGAATTTACCAGGTGATCATAAACGAAATGAAAGAAAGAAATGCAAAAACATAATTTAAATACTCATTTTAAGCTGTCTCTATGAAGGTAACCTTCTCCCCTTTTTTTGGGGGGGGGGGGGGGGGGGCAGGAAGTTATCATAGCCAAACTATTGTGTAAAATAGGTTTTGCACATGCTTTGTTTCCTTTATGTAAAAGTGTAAACATAGAGTTCATCCAGTAAGCCTTTCTGGCTTCCAAGGTCACTGGAGTTTGAACTCTTGAAGGTAGAGCTGCAAGAACAAGGATGACTCGTGTAGGTAGAGTAAATTGAAGGCAGCTTATTCTGCCGACCTTTGACCACTGTGAAAAAAAATGTTTATTTACACCCACAGTTGCACACATGCAAGTAAACAAGTGCACCCTCCATGCAGACATGCTAGCCGCAAATAGAGTGTGCAAAGTTGGGCCAAAATGTAGCTGTCTATGAGTGCTCATGACGATTTCCACAGCGCTGTCAGCAGGCACCATATTAACCACATCAGATTCACTCAAATGCCAGACTGTCACATGCAGTCTGATTCATCATCTTTCCACACTGTCAACACAGGAGAGAACGAAGACAGAGAAACAGAAGGAGGGAGTGAGCGAGGGGAAGCAGAAACAGAAAGGTGAGGGAAAAGATCCAAACATGCAGAGGTGAGAGAAAACTGGATAGTGGAAGTGGATAATATGACAAACCGGGAGGAGTGAAAGAAAATAAGCAGGAATAGGGAGGGGGAGAGTGGATTCAGATAAAAGATGAATAAATAGAAGCAGCACACAAGCAGAACTCAAGCCCTCTCGTGCCTGACGAGGCAAGTTGGTGCTCAATAAGAAACGTAACGGCACAAACCAGCCACTAACCCGGGAACTCTGAGTGTCACACAGATGGGAAACAGTCTCAGGCTCTCGCTTGTTGTCTCTCCTTCTGTGACAGAGCCACCGACACACTAACTGTAGCGTTTTGTGTGGAGGTGCTTCCTGAATCTCATTTCATTTTGTTCCATGTTGTTTTCTTCTGGAGCATTAATATAGTTTGATGCACACAGATCTCCAATTCCATTTGCTGCTCAGTAGCAACACAGCACATGAAGGTTTGGAGGCTTCACTTGATGTGGAGTATTTTGAATGAAGCTAAAACCAGACGTATCACAGTTCAGCTGTTGAATATATGGAAATATATAGACCTGAAGTATTAAAGAGCACTTATTCAACAATGCTTTGTGGCTCTTTCCAGTGTATCTTTTTATAAACCTAAAGAGAAAATCTTCAGTGTTTCATGATATTATGCAATGTGTCACTGTGTAAAATGTAAATGAGATCTAAAGTGGCACATTACAGCTGGAGTGACTTTTTAACTGTCACTTGTTTCAAAATAATTTTGAACAGGGAGAGAGTGTGCTGTATGGTGATGATGATATACACCTAAATTACAGCTTTTATTACCTGCTCATTTCTTAAATATGGAAATTTTAACCGAACTTGGAATACTCTACAATGAAAACACTACATAAACAATACAACAGCAGGAAGAATGTCTTTTAAATTTGATCATGCATGCGGCTGTAAAACAATTATTTTTTTGTTTTCAGTTCTTTTATGCTTCATGATATGATGGCAGCTCTGTTCATCTGTGTGACAGATTATTGCTGATTTATCTGATTGATTGCATATTCACAAGCTAGTCTACTCCTACTGCTGGGCCCAAGCCTGGATAAATGGGAGGGTTGTGTCAAGAAGGGCATCCGGTGTGGAAATCTGTACCAAATCAAATATGCAGATTCATCCACTGCAGTGTTCCTTGGGAAATAAGGGAGCAGTCGAAAGTACTTTTAGCTGTAGTTTCTACACCATCCTGAAATACTTTACTGACACAGAAGCAAGATTGGAAACCACAGAGATGATTATTATGTAAAATATGACTTTGCTTTTGGTTTAGCTTCCCCCCCAAAGCCACCTGCTCTCTCTCTCTCTCTCTCTCTCGCTCACACACACACATGCACAGACAAACACAAAAAACAAATATTTTTTGTGGAGGAATTAAAAAACTCAACCGGAATCTGCGCTAAACAACATTAAATTTCCTGCTCAACTGAAGTGGGTCTGCTAAATCAATGTAAGGCCTACATAGACACAGTCTCATTTCATGAAAATATACTTCCTGGTTAATCTGATGAACATCCTGTTCTGATTAGACCTGCACGTGGGGAACGGTTAAAAATAACCACAGAATCGGTGACAAATGACCTCCTTCAATACACTCCAGTGCCCCCTGCACATTTGAAACTGAAACATCACATTAGGCAGATGAGGAGCTTCAAAGAGTTTGTAGTTCATTTACGGTTCTCTTTGAACTCAATAGCACATAAGTGTATCCACATGAAAGTAGATTCTGTCCCATGCACATTTACTTCTGGTGAACAGGTGTCATTGAAAATTTACGTAGTTTGAATCTCTTTTATTAAATTGATTTAAAAAATAGACATTATAGCTATGTTATATAAACTTTTGTGGCATTTTGTCTTTATTGGATAGCAATACTGAAGATAGACAAGAAGGCGGAGAGAGAGAGAGAGGGGAAGACACATAACAATGGTGTTCAAGCATTTCAGCTTGAACTCTAGAACCAGTTTTCACAGAACATCTAAAGTCAGGACAAACATCTTTATCTTAACATCATCTTCTATAGTTTATTAATGTGTATCTACAATGAATTTCAAGCATCATTGTTCTACCAAAAAGACACTAATTCTAACAGTGTGTTAATGTGTGCAGGTGCCAGCTCTTATATGGTCGAGTTTTTGGCAAAAATTAGGACACTGGTTACATCTTTTCCACATGTGTAAATATGTCAGTGAAAAAGCAATAACATTTGTTTTGCTGTATATTTTCTCCTAAGCACACTAAAATTTATCAGCATACACTGATGGCTAAACAGTATGCAGTGCAATAGTCATAAAATGGAACACAACAGGGCACTACCACCTGGGCCCCACTTAAAACAATACATTGTTCTAACCACCTTTGACAGTACAAATAACTATTGCTTCTGTCGCCTTATTGGCATGGAGATGTAGTGCCCTCATCTGCGTTCTAAAGCTGGTTCCTATGAAGTCTCTTCATACCAAATCCTTTAAGTATATCATTAAAATTCTTCTCGATACCATAGCAACTGAGCTTTTCCTGATGCAGGAGGTCAGTGGGAGCCTTTAGAGAAAACAGCAGGTTACCAATGGCTGGGTCTCCCACGCTGACAGGTGAGAGGTTACATCTCAACTTCTGCATCAGGTTTGAACTCTCCTCCACCAGATTACTCATGAGTATACATTTGTATTGTATTTGGTGTTACTCCAATCCTATGTCAAAGACACTCAAGGGGCCTGCTTTTTTAGTATTCTCATCTCATCTGTTATTTTGGTTCTTGAATTGTTAGCATAACACTTTTTGTACAGAAGATGATGGTAGCCTTAGTTTATCTGCTGCCTGTAGTTTTGACATTCTAAGAGAAAATATCACCAATTTTAACTCATCAAGCATTCATGCAATAAAGGAAAAGAGGGTTTGATCACACAGTGAAATAAATTAATGTAATCTAAAGGCCACTTCCTGCAGTTTATGAATTGATTTTGAATCAGCATCAGCAAAACCATCATGTTTTTAGTGTTTCACTGTACAAGCAGTAAACACTAAAAACATTCATTGCTTTCTAATCTAAAACCAAGTCAAAACAACTGGGAATTGTTTGTTTTTTTTCTTTTAATGATAAGTACATAGCAGAATGATAACGTGGATGCTCAGAGAATCGGGATAATGAATAGCCTCCTGAAACCTGTATTGTGAAACAACTGACAAGCTGGAGGAGGTGAAAGCATAACCTTCATGACAACCATCAGGGTGTTGAACATGAGCAATCCACCATATGTGCCTGTGTGGGCTTGTGTACTTATATTCATCACATTATGGGTATATACTGTAAAGCTGTAAACACACAGTCACTGTTTTTTTTTCATCATTAAACATATCACTGATATGCCAGACTTGCAATCTTTATTTGGTTTATAATGGAGCACTGTAACAAAAAATAATTTCCCCCAGGGATCAATAAAGTATTCTGATTCTGATTCTGATTTATTTAATTTTATTTTATTCTATTCCCAACTCCCCTGTGGTTTCAAACCCACTCCAAGCTTCACTTTTTCCCATTATTTATCTCCCCTACCTGAATCCACTTGACTGATAAGGCCTGTCAATATTTTTCCCACCTTCTACTTTTTGCCAGATACCTTTGGCCCGCTCTGCTTGAGCTCTGTAACCTTGTTTTTGACCTGTTTTGATTCCTGTGTTTCTCCCTGCTTCGATTTTGCCTACCTGTTGTAGTTTATTTTTTTATTTACTTTGGAGCCCTGTAAGAGAAGTTTCCAAAAAAAGATTCTCAGAAACAAGATTCCAGTAAGCAATTCTAGAGTGCTTTCTCTGTCTTTGCTCAATTTTTGGACTAGATGCGTAAATAAATCACACTTCCGAGCACATCCTTGTTAACAGGGACGATAAAGCTAAAAACTTCTAATGCTTTAGAAGATTAATGAGTTACATTAGTGATGTTTGTAATGCAAACCAAAACAGTGCCGGTGCCTGACTATATTGTCTGCCTTTAAGTTTGCACTGGCATTTGCCAGTGCATTTGTAATATATTTATCTGTCCTGATCACAAATGGTCAAGGACTGTTAGTGCTGTATTAAAAATCCTTTTTTTTCAAGATTTAAAAATGATTTAAAAATTAAAAATCAGCAGTACTTTCCAGCTCCTTGTGAAAATGTATGAAAATCAATACAGTCATCTTTATTTCCAAACAAATAATAAAATGGTAAATGGCCTGTATTTGTATAGCACTTTACTAAGTCCCTAAGTACCCCAAAGCACTTCACACTACATTCAGTCATTCAAACACTGGTGATGGTAAGCTACATTGTAGCCACAGCCACCCTGGGGCACACTGACAGAGGCGAGGCTGCCGGACACTGGCGCCACCGGGCCCTCTGACCACCACCAGTAGGCAACGGGTGAACTGTCTTGCCCAAGGACACAACGACCGAGACTGTCCGAGCCGGGGCTCGAACCAATAACCTTCCGATTAGAAGACAAACTGCCAACTCTTGAGCTTTGAGCTATGAGCCATGTATTTATGGCACGTGTTCATGCATGCCTCTAAATGTCTCAATTGTATTCTACATACATGTTTAGTCCATTAGTCCATTCACACTAATGGACTAAATAACAATGCTGGTTTGGCTGCTATCCAGTAATGTTTAGCTCTGTGCCTAACCACAAACATGTATCTAATTCCTTACATTTGCATAGTGTGAAGAATAGTGTTACTCCTAACCCTGCAGTTTAGATGAAAGAAAAACCCCATTTATTGCAAGCATTACAGCAGGGGAGGATGACAGAAAGAAACATTGTGAGAGAAAAAGAGCACATACTGGGTGATGGGAAAATCTCATCTGTACTTAAAGAGAAACCAGTGCTATTAAGCAGCTTGGTGTGAGCTTGACGTCTAAATTATACTCTACATTATAAAATACCAATGATGCGCTTGGCCATTAATCCATATACCGCAAATAAGAAGCTAGCTCATAGTCTGCAGGTAGTCGATTCAAATGTAAAATATTAACATGGTTACCACATAACAGGTAATAATGGTTTTACATTGGGAGAACAATATTTAGAATTTCAGCACAGAAAAGGAAGAATATGAAGATATGCGCATCTTGAAACGAAGCTGAAAGGAAGTTCTTAAGTTGTCTATGGGGGGGTTTAGAGTTAAAGTGTTAAAGGTTCACTGTAAAATGTAATTGCATGGTAATTTGAAATTACCACATTTTTATGTTTTATGTTAATATGTTAAAAAAGTAAGTATGTCATATCTAGCTTTATTGAGGATTATCCTGCCTTGTAGAAAAAAATATACTGGGGACTTTTATTTCAAATTGCTAACAGATTTGCTATTTTTGACCTGTAGCCAAAAAGTCGACGTGAAGTGTAACAAACCTGAAGTAGACATTAAAAATATAAAGAAAAATGCACTATAATCCATTTAGGGAAATTCCTAAATAACAGATCTACTCTGCCAACAAGATAAAGCAAAAAAAAAAAAAAAAAACTTACAAGATTACCTTAAGTAGAAGAATGATAAGAGGCTAGATTGTGTGGACAGAATTATGCTAATATGGAACACAGGGGACCTCCCCTGGGTATAGGAAGCAAGCTGAATGAGAAGAGACTACAGTGCACAGTTGGTAAATTTGTGCATTTTTATGCTGTTGTTATTGTTATTTGTATTTTAAAAAAATCATTTTACTGTTATAATGAGTATGAGCAATGAGAGTTTGATGTGCTTAAGTCTATATGGCTTATGTTGTTTGTGAATATATGTGAATATAGACTACCGTTTATGTCCATATTGTTAAAGAATGCATTTGTGGCGGGTGCAGCATTAAAGACAAATAAGGTCAAATCCACATTACCATGGTAACCCACCAGAAGAGACCAGCTGGTCCATCTGTTATTCAGCTAACTTTGAGTCGGCTCTCCCACACCTCATACCAGCTGCTGCTGTTATAGTCATACAGGATCTGCTTGTTCACTCAAGCAGCAACATCCTGTGCTGCGCTGTTTCCCTGGAATATAATTGTGAGGGATTCAGTCCCCCCCCCCCAAAGAAAAAAAGACTGTCATGCCCTTTTTTTTTTGTAAGCGGAAAGGTCAGACAAATGGAGGTATCTTATTTTGCCTTGCTGCTTAAGGTAGAGTTTTCTGTGCTGTGGGTCATAGAGGTAAGCAGTTTTGTCTGGTCTGTTTTTTAGATGTTTTTTTCTATCCAACAAGTAATATTGCCTTTGTTGCAAGCACAGTGGTTGTACTGACAGCTTTCAATACACCTTACCAAGTTTGCTTGCATTAGCTGAACTTAACACTTCACCATCTTACATGGCCTCTTCCCTCATTAGTCCATGACAAATTAAGATAGGAGTGTGTTGAACTTGTATTTGGTAGATTTTCACTGGAACTCTTAACCTGAGGTCCAATATCATGTTGGAGATATTGGAGGCTGATTCAGAATGAGGCTAACATTAGGCTGAAAAATTGAAATAAACCTATCAGAGAGACAGCAAAAACTGGTGTGTAAATACTGTAATTACAGTTAGAATACTTTTGTTTATCCCGTTGAATTAAAGCTGAAAGTCTGAACAGAGGCAAAAATGATGAAAACTGTGTCATTGTCCAAATATTTGTGAACTTCCTGTTTGCTGCCTTCTTTATAATCTTATGTACACAGATGACTTAGCTGTTCTGGCTCCCTGTATTTCTGGCAACTGTTATGTTATGGTGTGTGGTATGACACTGAATTTAACACTAAAAAGACTTTGATAATGATTGCTGAATCCAAGTAGAATCAGAAGCAAATTTTCCTCTCATTCTGTTTGGCTGATCAAGAACTAAATGTGGTGATTAAGGTGAGATATCTGGGTCACATGTGATGATGATTTTTTGCAACATAAGTGTTGTATCCTGTATGCACAAGCAAACTGGCTGACACGCAAATTTCATATGTGTACAGATGATGTCAAAATAGCTCTTTTTATAGCCTAATGATTTCTGCTTTATGCAGCACATTTATGGTGCAATTATAATAAAGTAAAAATAAAAAAATCTTCACTTACCATATAATGATGCATTCAGGATTTTGCTCAAGCTACCAAGACGGATTATGTTTTGTATTAGTAATGTTCCTACATTTAATGCTCTGCTGATTAATTTTATGTGCAAACTTATGTGGCTTTTAGTTGATTCTGGGGATGTAATCACAGTTGCCTTAACTGGCCCTATTCTACATTACACCTTTACCAGAAACTCAGCAAACTTTCAGATCACAGATTTTTTTCACATCCAGGTGTTGGCATACCTGTTGTTCTGTGTGTGTGTGTGTGTGTGTGTGTGTGTGTGTGTGTGTGTGTGTGTGTGTGTGTGTGTGTGTGTGTGTGTGTGTGTGTGTGTGTGTACTTTTTTCTATTTATTTTCTGTTATTTTGGACTTCCATCCATCGATTTTCTTAACTGCTTGTTCAATTCAGGGTCACAGGGGTTGGAACGTACCCCAGCTGGAAGTCAGAGGGGCAGCACACCCTGGTCAGGTCACCAGTCTGTTGCAGGGCAAACACATAAAGCCAGGGAACCATTCAAACTCACATTCACATCTACAGCCTATTTAGTATCACCAATAAACCTAACATGCAGGTCTTTGGACTGTAGGAGGAAACCAGAGCAGCTGGAGAAAACCCATGAAGGAGGATTATACAGAGTCCACAAAGAAAGACCTATGACGGATTTACACATCTGAAATGGAGTAATTACATAAAATATATATATATTTTGGTTAAAACAAATCTGAGATAACTGACACAAAAAGGAAAAATAAAAATATCGTCAAATTTCACAATACATTTGTATTCACTAGGTCCTTCTTTTAATGACTCAATGCAATCAAGGTCATAGACTCTCAAAAGTTTGTGCAAAACATAAGGCAGGGTACAAAATCCAGCTTGACAATTTATAAAGTACTTCTTGCGCTGTAAGGGGATGCTTGGCTTTCTCACATTTCAAGTAGCCTCATAAATGTTCAGTGGATCTGATGTCAGGTGACTGCGAAGAAAAGTACATGACAGTCAGCTTTCCTTGGTCCTCTTTGATCTTCAAATAGTTCTTGTAAAGCTTTGAGGTTTGTTTGGGATCATTATGCTGCTACAGTAGGAATCCTCCTCCACACAGATGTAAACCACAGAGTGTAGCATGTCTTTGGAGAATGCATTTGTACTTTTTTTTATGAGGTAGTAGTTTATTCAATAATGCAGGTGTCCAACTCCAGAGTTCAGAAAAAGGAAAATGTAAAAAAGCACAGACACATATTGTTTTTTTTTCTGGCATTGATACACTACTGGATCATTTATTCTCCTTTTATATGTTGATGCACATTCAAATTTATAACAAGAGAACGAAGACTGTAAGCTTATTTACTTAAATAAGGATTTGAGCTTCTCATCTAATATCACATATATAAATATCACAGAGTTAAAAAGCTTGGTATCTTATCTTTACAGTCATTTTAGTGTATATTTTAAAATATAACAGATTTTCAGATTTTCTATTTTTTCCAATTTAGCTCTAATTTATGTACGATTTCAATATACAACAATGTGTAATGCATGCAAAATTGTAATTAAATGGCTGTATTTCTATTAAACATTTACCAAAACACTTTACATTATCCTGCTTATACACATGTGCATTTTTTTTAAAACAATAGCAACGATCCACAATGCAAGCTGCATGTCTAACCAATAGAAGTCTGGTCTTACCCAAGGACACATCCATGATATTAAATCAAAAAACATGTTTTTCCAAAGCTCACTTCAGAAGGTTTCTCTTGTACAAATGCTGAAACTGTAAAGGTAAGTGAAATAAGTGAAATAAAGCCCTTGTATCTTGTCCTTTTATAAAAGTGGCTTTTTCTGCCACAAATCGCTCTCACTTTTGTAGCACAAAGAAATCACAGATACAGCTGCCTAGTGTGTCCGGCTGGAGTATTTTCAGTCTAGATGTCAAATGGATATTTTTCTGGTTCCTCACCATGGCAGCCACTCTTATTATCATGTGAATCTGGGTGGTGGTGGGGGGTGTCTGGAACCAAGAAAACCTAATGAATTGGTTACATAAAGTCTTCTGCAAAGATTGTCTCAGTCTGTCAGGATGTCTGGGAGAAAAGCTCACCGCTCATTGGAGCACAGTGTCCATAACATGGACGAGCTTTAGAAGAGAGAGAAAGCAAGCAAGAGTGAGAGGGGTGGAAAATGGAGAACAGATGAGAGAGGTAGATTTAAGGATAGCAGAGAGCAGGAGAAAAGTTGAGAAAATAACAGATGGCCAGTTATACTGTAGCTGAAAGAGTGGTTGGGTGGGTCGATGGATGAGAGAATAAGTGGGGGATGGATAGCGTTAAACATTCTTAGATATATAGCTGGATGGCTTTAACTCAAAATCTGAGAAATGAGAGGACCAAAATGACAATGGTTTGTTGCAATATATATATATAGTTTTGTAAAATAGCACAAGTTATTGAATAAGAAAAAATTTTCAAGTGATTGATAATCACTGATCACCAGAGATGGGCAGTAACGCGTTACTGTAATCTGATTACTTTTTTCAGGTAACGAGCAAAGTAAGGGATTACTATTGCAAAAACGGTAATTAAATTAACGTTACTTTCCTGTAGGAACGCTGCGTTACTGCGTTACTAAAACGGTGATTTTTTGGCGAGAATGCCTCATGACACGTTGGGGTGACTGTAGCTCAGGTGGCAGAGCAGGTCAGCCACTAATCAGAAGGTCGGTGGTTCGATCCCAGGCTGCATCCTGGCTGCATCCTGGCTGCATGCCAAATATTCTTGGGCAAGATACTAACCCCATGTTTGCCTACTGGTGGTGGTCAGAGGGCCTAGTGGCGCCTGTGTCCGGCAGCCTCGCCTCTGTCAGTGCGCCCCAGAGCAGCTGTGGCTACAATGTAGCTTGCTATCGCCAGTGTGTGAATGGGTGAATGACTGAATGTAGTGTGAAGCGCTTTGGGGTCCTATGGACTAGAAAAGCGCTATACAAATGCAGGCCATTTACCATGACAGTGACGTAAGCGAGTGCGACGTTCGTGACAACAGCTGTGTGCAGATCAACAATGGATCATATATCGAGTGCGGGAGAGAGTATGAGCATGCAGCGTTTAAAGCTTGGAAGTACTGACCTTATTTTGAGTTTGATTCCATAAAAAGTGACAAAAACATTAGTGTCCGTTGTGCGTGGGCAGAAAACTTCTTTTTACAGCGAAACCCCCCCCCTAAACGTCCAAGCAAGCACCGGGAGTGCGCTACGACGTAATGGGAAACTCACAGAGAAACTCGCGGATTCTTCCACTGACCGCTGCAGCACACCTGCACCAGGGCAAACCTCCGCCTACGCCACTCCTGCTTTACAGGTGAAAATAGAGCAACAGGACCGCTAGTCTTTGATGTTATTTATTTTCTGCTGTGTTTTACTTGCATCTATTTGAAAGAGTGAGTGTAAACACACAAAAAAAAAATATTTTATGTGCTGGAATGTGCAGAAAATAGGTTTAAATATTAAACAAATTTCTTCCAGTCAGAGAATGTTGCATATAATTAAAAAAATTTTTGCATAAAGTTAAAAGGTTAAAACTAATAAAACAAGTTTTAAAAAGAGACCTTTCCATTTGATTACATTTTGTATGATGGATTATGCAGAAAAAGTAGAATTGGGCTGAAAGATCTATCACTTTATCACCTATTCAGGTTGTAAATCGTGTTTTTAAAAAGTAACTAAGTAACTAAGTAATGAATTACTTTTGAAAATAAGTAATCAGTAAAGTAACGGGATTACTTTTTTGGGGAAGTAATTGGTAATTAGTTACTGATTACTTTTTTCAAGTAACTTGACCAACATTGCTGACCACATAGTTTTGTCATGAGGATCAACTCACACTTCTTTCATTGAATTTTTTGATTGCCTGCCAGGCCATGCAGCTTTTGTTGATTGCCTAATTCTCAGGAACTGGATGAAAAAATAAGATAATGAAGGAAACGAATGACAAAAATGTAAAAAGGGGAAGTAATAATTTACAATGTATCTACAATATAATAGATAAAGGACCAGTGATTCATCAGTGATTAAGCTCATACAAAAAAAACCCAAAAAACCCAGAAATATGCACTCTTAAGATGTAGTTACGGATTTAGTACGGAAAAGAAAAATAAATGTACTGACAGTAGTTTATAAGCAGGCACATATATTTATAAATTAGACTTAGCAGTTATTCGAGTTCCAAAACATTGACCTAAGATGACAGTAGACCAGCAGTTATTCGTCTTTATTATTATTAAGTCAGTCCATTATTATTTATCATTATTTAATTTAATGTTGTTTTACTTCATTACTAGATTACTTGTTGTTAATAACAAGGAAAGTGTTCAGCAAACTAATGTCAAATCACATCAGATTGCGGCGTTCTCTCTTTTGTAACGTTCATGCTCGAGATTCCTGGGAATTTTGCAGGCAGTTAGCTACTTCCTCAACACTCCTGTAAAGAGGAAGACATGTCATGTCACTGTCTGACCCCAGTAGCAGATATTAGCCTAATATTGGGATAGAAACTATCGGGAAATTGGACCGTCATTTCTAATCATTAGTGGCTCATTAGACTTCCTTAGAATCACATTTTTAGAGGCGAGCAGCACTGTTATGAGTAGAGTAGCAGCAACTGTTGCTCACTGAACTGTCTGTACTGTGCTTGTGATCAATGCACCCATCACCTTTGGTTAGCTGTTGAGTGTTGTTATTCTTGTGTTTTGAATGCATATATTTAATGATTTCACAGCTTTACTACATGATTATATGATGTGATACCAGGAGACTCCATAAAGTGCATCCTGTTGTTCATTGTTTTTCTCGTTCTTGCCCAGTTTGCTGGTTTTTTTGAGCTAGCTCATTTACTGTTTTGCCTCTTTTGCTTTGTTTGTTTTATTGAACTGAAAACCAGTGTACTAAACAAAGCCTTCTCTTTGGAGTCATGCGTTTGGGTCCCTATTCTGAGTATACCAGTCGGTAAATTACCTTCACGTATGGTTTCTTATTGACACGAGTTCACACTTTTTCCACAGTATTGTTGGTGTCATTTTATTTGAGATAAGCCATTTTCTCTTTTCTAACTGCTGTCATTGAATTAGAAGATAGTATTTAGTAAAGTATTTGCATTTTTTCTATTACTAAAACCTCAAAGTATTTTGTTTGTTTAGTTGTTTAGTTGTTTGTATTTAATTGGATGTGCACCTACACAAACAACGAGGCAGAAAACTAGCTTGAATGTTTGAGTGAAGCTTCTGCACTACAGTGAAAAGGTTGAGCAAAGGTTAAGAAATGAGTGGGTTGTCAGAAAAAGAAACAGCAAAATGCATTTAAACTGCTGAAAGTGTATATGAAAATGATACTATACTGTACAATACTGTAAGTACATTACAGTAGACTACGAATCTGTTTTATATTCCTTTTATTTGTCTTTAAGGCTCTTAAAGGTTGTGCCCTATCTGTCCCGTCTTATTCTCTCAGGTCAGCAGACCAGACGCTTTTGCTTGTTTGAAAGACACAGCACAAACTCAGAGGTGATACAGCTTGCGCAGTTACAGTTACAAAATTGTGGAACAATTTGTCATTGCACATCAGGCAGGCTCCTTCACATACAGTTCATTTGCTGGCCTTCGACCCAGTGTGAGACATTGACTGTGATATATATATACTGCCTATTTAAACAAATGTACAGGAGTAAACTGGAGTCAAATTTCTTAGTTGTTTGTCATTTCTGTTTGGTGTTATTGTACACCAAACAAAATAACATTATGTTTATGTAATATGTTATATTATATTATATATTATATGGGTGGTGCAGTTGTCAGCACGTTTGCCTTACATTGTTGCCCGAGTTCGATTCCACCACAGCCCGTGTGGAGTTTGCGTGTTTGCGTGGATGCTCTCCAGGTTCTTTGTGGGTTTTCTGGTGAATCGCAACCACCCTAGGGAAAATTTTGACCTTGGGATTTCCAGGCCATGTTTGGTACAGATGTTCCTGTATACCAGTGGTGTCCAAACCCAGGCCTCGAGGGCCGGTGTCCTGCAGGGTTTAGATGTGTCCTTGATCCATCAAAGCATCACACACATCACAGTTACCTCCTCAATATGTCTTGAAGTTCTCCAGAAGCCTGGTCATGAACTAATCATTTGATGCAGGTGTGTAGACCCAGGGTGAGATCTAAAACCTGCAGGACACCGGCCCTCGAGGCCTGGAGTGGGTCAAGCCTGCTGTATACTATGCCAGCCACTTTGTTATGGCATTCCATGTATGCTTGGTCCAGGATTTCTCCATATCAACCACTTCTTTTATCTGGCGGTGGTAAATGCCATACAGAATCCAGACCTTCCATGCGTAGTTCCTGTTCTTGCTCTTCTTCTTTATCGGGTTTCTGCTGCCTGAGGTATTCACTAAGCACATGATCTCTTGTGACCATCTTCTCCATGTACTCATGGACTCAAAGGTATTTGTATCTCAAATACCTTGGAATCCATGCCTTCTGGTAGTGTGATCCTCTCACTTCTGACTACTACTTCTCCACTCTAAATGACATGTTGTTTCTGTAGATCTTGTTGGTTTGGATCAGTGAATCCAAACCACCATAAATGTAGAGGAAGCGGCTGATGTCTCTTTACTAGACATTACTCAGAATGTCTAATAACATCCTTTTCCAAAATAGATCAATGGCAGTTTCTTCTCATCTATGTTAGAGCCACGTGACGTTGAAAAAAGCATGGAGAATCAACGGGAAAGCTAGATCTCATATCTTGGAATTTACCACACGCTTTGATAAATGCAATGATCATAAAGTGGACTGGTCATCTTAGCAGAGTGAATAGCTCCAGGCTTCCAACACAATTCTATTCCCTCTTCAAAGATAGATGTCTTAGCCCCAGGGGTCAGAAGAAGCATTTATATGACAATTCCAAATCATGAGGCACACATGACACTGGCGACAAAACAGAGGAGGGTTACTACATTGGATTTAGGGCCAGTGTGATATATGTAGTATATAAAGCATGCCCCTCAAATGCTTGGCTGACAAGGCAGCAGCAATTTGTACTTCAAATAGCATCATGTTGATTTAGATTAAATGCCATCCCTATTTGAACACTAACTGTTACATATTAACAATTACACTTCACTGGATTATTATACAGAAAATGCCTTGCCTTGTATTACTTTCTTTCACCGTGTCCATGTATTTTAATTCAAAAACTGATGTGCTAAAGTAGACAAATTTCAGTTTGTCTTTGCTTTAAACTACATATCTTAGTTTGACTACAAAAAAAACACAAAAAAACAAAAACAATGATAAGATAAACAAGAAAGATACCAACCTTTCAAGTACTATGCATTAGGAGCATGCAGAATAAGCCCTTTTCAATCATGTTGTCAAATACTGACAAGTTCTATGAATGTATAAAAACCACAAGGTCAATTCTAAAAGTGTTATGGCTTTAGAGGCATCAGCCAGGACACTTTCTGTAAAATGGGATTGATGCTTAAAAGAATCTGAACCTACATTCTACTGTATAAGGCACAATACACCCACTGCAACCATCTCAACACCATCACACCCTATTACACATGTAAGCTCCAGTGGTCACCCCCTCGCCAATATGGTCTAGTGCCCTCCATCAATCAAGATCAACTAGCTATAGAGGCTGAATGGAGGTGTGGTAGGGACTGAAAAGCATTTGGGATATGCTAACGCAGCCCCAAATGACAGCCATAACCACTATTTAAAGATGTGTGACCTGACCTTAAATTAATTCACATTGCTTAAACAGCTTCTCTGTAAAATGAAACACTAGCAAAGGCTGTTTTAAGGTTGGGTTTTTTTTTTTTTCAAGTGTCAGGCTTCAATTTTTTCTCGTCCATAAGCACAGAAAAACACTATCGGAAACATTACACAGTGCTGTCAGTTTCAGTCAACATCACACAATGTCAATCTTGATTAAGCATTTGACCTTGGATGTCACCACTAAAGGGTGGGTGATACCACCTGGCACAGCTCTTGATTCATGCGTGCTCAGTAGTGTGCTGCATTTTCATGCCGCAGCAGATCCGACTCTCCTGCATATTCTTAAACAGTGTAAGTGTAAAAGGCAAAACTTGTTTACAAGACTGCTATGTTAGTAGTGCATGTTAAAACACGCACAACAAAAGATTGTGTCTACAATCAATCAATCATTTTCAGAAGCTGCAAGGAGTTTCTTATTGTTTTTTTATTGTATGTTTTTAACGGCATCAACTTAGTTTTGATTCGTCTCTATAACTGCCATAAATATGAATATTTTAATATTGCATCCCAGAATGGCAGCAACTACATCAGCAGCTTGGCCATTACTCATTATAATGTTTACTACATAGTATTAATTACTACTTTCTGCTAATTTACTACTAATTGCTACATGTTTAACTAGTTATTGAGTTCTCCGCTGTTACCGTGGTGTATCTCCTCAATATTCCGTAGAACCCTTAAGCTGGTTTCCCAACTGCTACGTCATTCGGCTTTTGTCCTGCTCTTCGAAACCGTCGCTTGACTGTGGGTCATAGACGAAGGCAGGATTTTCTGAGCAAAGACAATTTTTCTCATGCCAGCTGCTGAGGTTTTTTCTCTCTGCTAGGGCTTAAGGGGCTGAGCCAAAAGCAAAAGCCAAATCACAGGCTCCACTCTCTGGTATTGATTCGCTGGCTCTGAGGTAAAAGGGACAATTCAATCATTTACTTTTAGTTTTTTGTTCTTCAGTGTTTAAAATTGATAACATGTCACCAGCATCATTTTACTCATTAAAAAGATGGCAGGTCAGATGACATAATTTCAAATCAAAACACAGTAAGTCTAGTCCTGTATTGGGCATTGTTTGCAGTAAGGTAACACATAGAATGGATTACTGAGTATCCACAACTCTGAGATTCTCACCTTTTTCCTCCTCACTCCACAAAAGGGAATGTGGAGTGTGGTTTACCAGGACAAAGACAACAATAATTTCAAATCCTATAGAAACAGATGCATGGTTATAACTGCGAATGTCACCATAGAGTTAAGAAGATCAGCACTCGTTATTATTTGAATATTTGTAATTACCCAGATGTCTGCACTGAGCAGCATCTGAAAGAAATGCCTGTATTGATAAAATATCTGGGACCATTATAATCTGAATATGTCATGTTGGTGTGCAACAATCTATTGATTTTTCTATTGTTAATAAACTGTGCAATTAAATATTTCAGTGCTGTGTCTTTTTTTTTTTATCTTTTCCACGTTACACTGATTAGATTTGCTTTAATAACATGAAAGTAGGACTGCGTGTGGCCAGAAGCTTTATTTGTGACATGACTTTGTGAAAAGATTTTTTCACTGGTGCTCAAAATATCAATTTTTCTGCATGTCTGTCTTTTTTTTTATTTTCTACTCCTGCTAATGTATTCTGAGTGGCAGCAGCTCAACGAGTGCCAAAAGAGCAAAAACAAAAATAAGCATCAAGTTTTACCACTTGTTCCTGCTAGACTCTGATCAAAGGGGGGTTTAATTGTAGGTCTGTTTCTGATGGATTTTCGTATGAAAGCAACAAGAGACAGAAATGATGATGCCTGCAGCCATTTAATTAGGTATCTAAGCTTTATCTTTTGATTATGATGCCAGAGTTGTTTATTTTCTTCATCCTCTGAATCCTGTGCTGTACTTAACTGCTTCTAGCTTCTTCAGCCACCTTCAGTTGTCTGTAGATGCCAGAACTTGCCTATAAATTTAGCAAACCTGGCTTCACTAACAAGCAAGTAAAGCTTGTGTTCACAATCTTTAAGTTCACACGTATACGCCCACACGCAGATGTGGTTGGCTGGGTCCCTTCACACAGCTAGCAGTTTTAACTGTTGAAACAAAGCTGTGAGAGACAGGACAGAGAAAGTCAATCCAATGATGGAGATGTGATAGAAGTCAGATGCAGATGAGGAAGAGCGGATGCAGAAAGAAGAAGCTGTTATGTACATTACATAGACAAAATTTTGGCTTCAGTGAACAATTTACAATTTAAGAAGCTTTTTCCACAACCCTCTTTGTTTATAAGTGTTGGAAAAATTGCATTTTATGTTAAGAAGAATCATTGACTGTTATTACACGGGGTTTATAACCAGGGTTGGGACTAACGCGTTATTAAGTAACGCGTTACAGTAACGCGTTACAGTAACTACATTATTATTGTGGTAACGAGCACGGTAACTAGTTATTATGCCAAAATCAGGAACGCGTTAATCGTTACTGGGATTTAGCTAGGCTCGTTAGTCGTTACTTCGTGTGGTGGCTATCGCAGAGCTTCCACAGATTCAGTAACATTAGCAAGTGGTGGAAGCCAGCAGGTGGATGAGGGAAAGGGGAGTCAAGAGGAGAGACCCGCCAGTCCGAGTGTCAGGTGAAATGAACTTCAGGTAAGAAGTTATGACCCGCAGTTTATCTGGGTCAGATATAAACCAAGTTTAGGTGGAGTTTATTTTCGTTGTGCTTTTTCGTACTGCGTGCTAGCTAGCATGATGGAGTTTCTACACAGCTGGGTGGGTGCTATGATGTTACTGATGTTGAACTTTATTTTGTTCATAAGGTTAATTATTAGAGTTGCCAACCGTCCCCTAAAAAACAGAGTCATCTCGTATTCAGAGCAAACATTATGCGTTTCGTATTGAGGTGAAAAGGAACACACTTTGTCCCGGACTTCAGCTACAATGAAAAAGACACAAAGCTGGGTTTATTCTGTCTTTATGCTGTCAGCTGCCTCTTCTTCACTCATTCTCTCCCCCTCCCTCTCCCATTTCTACTTCAATCACGAAACTGATCAATGATCAGCTGATCGGCTTTTCTCTCGTTTGTTTATTGCCCACTTTGCGCTAAACGACAGCAGCATGTTTAAGCTTGATCAGCTGTTGTTAGAATTTATTTAATATTACTTTCTAGTATCAGCTGATGTTTGCTGGAGCCACAGCTGTAAAAGCTGCTGGTCATGATGTCGGTTTGGTTATCTGGTGAGAGGGAAACATGAAGATGAAACCAGGAGATGTCCTTACTGGATCATCAGAGCTGAGCAGGTGATGGAGAAACAGGTTTACCTTTTAGGTGACATGAATGAGTTGAAGGGAAGTTATGAACTGTTTCTGAGAAATAACACCAGGATCCTTTTCTACATAGCTGACAGCTGGTAACTGCGCAGGGGCGGGTCTAGCAAAGTTTTGCCAGGGGGGCAGGTAGGGCATTAACAGGGAGAGGTGGGAACAAAGAAATACTTTTCTTTCTTATTCTCATTTAAAATGTCTCGCTTTTAAAAGCAAATTATTATCTGAATCTTACAACAAACGATTAATGCATATATACCATAAAAACAGTGTTCATCACTGTCACAACAGCGTTTGTTTTCATTCAAAGGCTTTATGAGTTTTCCTATAATGGCGGGCCACTCTATAGTCAAAACGCCCGGGCCGATTTTTTGTCCCAGTCTAGCCATGTATGCAGCTCATCTGCAGTCTGGTGTTACCTACATCTTCCTATTCAGAAGGCAGAATTTCCGAGTTCTGAGTACAATCGAAAGCACCACGACTGCAGTTTTTGTGTTGGATGTAAAAAGCGCACATGACACTGTGATGTAGGCTAGAATTATGGCAGCAGTCAACGGCGGTCCAGGCGTGGGATTTCTCTTGTGGAAATATGCACATTATCTTTTCCTTTCTGTTGGTACGTGGCACAGTGCACTTGTGTCAAGTAAGCAAGCTAGAAGACTGGCAATCTTGCTGGGTATCCAGTTACGGAAGCAACATATTAACAAGAGAATTCTGAGTAAAACCAAAGTTGCTTTCCCTAGTAACTAGTTACTTTGAAAGTAACGAGTAACTTGAAGTAACTGAGTTGCTTTTGATAGAAGTAACTAGTAATGTAACTAAGTTACTAATTTAAAGTAACTTACCCAACACTGTTTATAACAGAACAAATAATGTACAACTGATGGTTCAAAACAAACCTAACATTCACTGATTAGACTTTAACAAGATTATCAATCAAAGGGGAAATTTGTGCTTGTTTTACAGTAGTTCACAGTAAAAATGATCTTTGTAAAGAATGCTATGAATTCACTCATATTTTTGCAGCGTGTGCATATATGTGTATGTATGTTAAGCCATTTTTCAGCATAATTCAAATTTTAAGACTCTGAAATCTACAAACTGCTTTAGAAATTGAGGCCTAATTATAAAAAAAATACAGGTTAAAAAAAGAAGGAAGAAATAGTGTCTTTTGTTGGCTGTATGGTGGAAAGTGAAGCGCAGCTTTTTGTGGCTGCAACCTAGAATAGCACCTCCATACAAATTTACAGTTTTGCTGAATGAGTGAATGATGAGCTCTAATGAGTTAGGAGATGTGTGAAAAATATTTCTTTTCCTCCATTCCCTCTCTCTGTTTTTTTTAATGCTGTCACTTTCTCCCTTTCTCACACATTCACATGCACGCTCTGACACCATTCGTTTCTCTGTCACGCAGACACACAACAATTTGCACAAATCCACACTCACACATGCATACACAAATACTCCTACACCTCCAGAAATAGAGGCAGCAACAGTCTCACTGAATCTCTCCGCCCCCATGTTGATAATGTCACCTTTTCAGAGTTTCATTACCTTGTGCTAACAATCAGAGAACATCTTTCTCTCTCTGCCGATCTACTCTATCACGTTCGCTCTGTCTTTATTTTGGGATCAGTGGGATGTTTGAAAGGAACTGTCATTCCATATAATTGCCACAGTTAATGCCGCTGCACTGTAATTTCTTCATCACATCTGGGCAGGAAAAAGATTTTATGATCCATTAGTGTCAGCACTTAAATGTAAACTGCACTCAGTGGAAATATTGGGCAAAGGGACAACAACATGGAACCGAGGTACATCATGAAGGAGGCTTCGTCACAATTACAAATTAAGAGAGCCCCTCAACTCTAACATCCCGTTGATCTTCATAGCTTCGAGTATTACTTAAAGCTGATTCGTTTTAGTTACAATGCAGTCCCAGAAAATCAAATCTTATTGTGTGCAGCCTGCCACAATTTGATTTATAAACACAAACAAGCAGTAAGCACATGGTAAAACAATGGTTGAGAAACTGAGACTTTATCCATGACTGAAGGTAAGACCTCAGGAGGGCTAATGGTCAGCGAGTCAGCTAACATGCCGAAGAACAACAAAAATACTCAAAATGAGCATCTAATGCTGTAATTACATTTTCAGAGCTTGCAGTTGTGTTTGGCTGTATTCACGGGCTGGCTGGGATAACATCCACTGATGTAAGGAGTACTGCCAAGAAAGCTTTGGAAGAATATACAAGACAACAATCAAATAAACATTCCCCGCTGAACAGAATGAAAACCGGTCATCCTGAGACATTAATCAACAATACCTATAACAAAATGCAAAAAAAAAATAATCTTCCTTACATACTGTATTGGTATACCCTGAAGCATTTACAACATCCAAATAAATATCCATCCCCTGAAGGGAAATTGGTTTCTTACAAGTCTAATGTGTTTCTCAACCTGGCTCACTTTGGAGAATAAATAAAATACAAAAACAAACCAACATACACTTGACAAGGAAAGTTTGATATCCTGCTCAATGCAACAGAAAAGAATTGGCCTAAGTGTGTTAATAATATCTTATAAATCCCAAAGATAACATTATAACAGAATAAAAAAAACCAGCATAAAGGGCTACATTGTATCTGCAGCTGATTTATTTTGAAGGTGATTTGCTGTGAAACCACCGTGTGAGGCATGACCGGCAGCAGCGGACAATTTTACTAGGTAGAATAAGTGTCCAGGAAAACTATTTGAAGGAAGTCAACTATGCAGTTGAACAGATGGTCAGTGAAACCCAGGCCAACTAAACTGTTGCGCATTGGTTGGCTAAATCTCAGGGTTATAATCAGTGTTATGTAAACTGACGAGTGAAAGCGCTGCTGCTGCTGCTGTGTGGTCTGCCTCTGCTCTGTGGCCTGGCTTGGATGCTTCCGCAGTGCTGTTTGTGTTTAGTGTGCTTTCATGTGCAGGCGTCCATGTTTTTGAGATGACGACCCCCCCCCCCCCCCCCACACACACACACACACACACAAAAAAAACCCCCAAAACAAACAAAACAAAAAAACTGAAGGCAGTTTGGCTATAAATCAAGCAGGACAGTAGGAGCAAAAGAGAGCTCAAGATGTGTGAGAGAGAAGCAGATAAATTCAGACATTTAGTGCAATTCAGATGCACTTGGTAGAGCAGAGATATTTAGGTGGCATAGTCACATCTCTTTCATGGAGACCCGAGTTAAACACTAAAATCAAAACAGCCGAATGCTGCAGTTACTGCAAATAATCCTTAAGTTGCATTTCCTCTAGTGACCACTAGAGGCTGGATAAAACAAGTTGTATTGAGGTGACTGTGTGAAACTCTGGGAAAGGATGAGTTTAGTTAGGACCTGGTGAAATTCAGGCACCACATGAAGAAATTGAAAGCTTTTCTAAATATAGAAAATAAATAAAACATATTTTAAAGCACAACTTTAAACAAACGGTCAAAATTGAAGTTATATTTGTAGCAGAAGACATAAAAATCAGATAATTCTCAAATAAATAATGCTGGCAGAAATAATAGTAAAATTACTTCTAATTTCCGTAAATATTCTAAGCTGTATTTAAATTGTCTTTCTCCCCTTTTACCATTCCTTGGAAACTCTTTTTTGATTATAAAATTATTCAAGTTTTTTACACTGGTCCCGTAAAGGTCCTTTAAACGAATCCCTGGCTGTTTTCTTCTTGTATTCAAACATAAGACACACCATAAAAACTAAATACATTGTTTAGATTTTAGATAGATTTTAGCACCACAAATCAAACCACAGAGTAAATTTTATATATGCAGTGCTATTGTTGCAAGCAGCTGTAAGCATGTGTGCATTTGTGTCCATATTCAATATGATTGCTTTATTTTACATATACCCATGTGGCCTGTGTGTGTCAGCAAGCATTTCAGCTTGCATGGATGATTCATACACACATCTACATAGGTACCATATCTGTATATGAGTGTGCATGACTGCATATATGAGTTCATATAAATGTGTGTGTGTGTGTGTGTGTGTGCACCTATGCTAGCGTGTGGTACACTGGACTTGGCCTAAAACTGTGAGTCAGAGAAGATGTCAGCTTTGGCTGATTGCAGAAAGCAGCTCACAGAGGGGAAGCACTCTTTTGTCCTCTGCACAGCCTGATTTATTTCTCTGAACAACTGATTGAGGCAAGTCACTCCTAATACTCTGCAGAAGGAGAACTACAGACAACAGTGACAGTGGATTTGTGTCTACTTGTGAAACTGCTAGAACGACAGGTACCCAGCAATTTGGTGATATTAGCTTGTGACTACATTCAGGTTCACTTAGTGCCTCCTTAAAGTCATTTATTAAAGGAACTATGCAAACACTAGTAATATATGGATTCACTGTTAGTGTCCCTTCTTCTTAGTACCACTTATGGATAACACTGCAATGAAAATCTTTCCACTATACTTGCAAGAGTTTTGTCCTGATTGGAAGGCTGAAGCATAAATGATGAAATTGGAATCCAGGTGGAGACGAAGACAACACACTACAGAACAGTGCAAAAGTCTTGAGACTTGATACATTTTGAGAAAAATATTTTGTTAGAACAATGGGGGAAAAGGTGTGATGACTTGTTGAAAAATGCACAAACATACATGAAAATTAAATAAAGCAAACATTAAGTGTGTAAGCTTGATAGTCAATATTTGACATCACCTTTAATCTTCAACATAGTTTGAACTCTCTTAGTCAAGCTTTCTTAATTGTTCAGATTTATTCAAGCAGTCTTCCAGGCTTCTTGAACTGCATTCTGACCTGAAACAGTTACACCTGTACATTTTACTGTCCTGCTGTACAGTCCATGTGACAAAATAATATGGGTTTGAGGGTTTGGGATCATTGTCATGCAGAGAGATAGGCATTTCCAATCAGATGATTTCCAGATTCAAATCAGTTCAATTAAATATTATTAATACAGCACCAAATCACAACAACAGTCTCCTCAAGGTGCTTTATATTGTAAGGTAAACCCTACAATAATACCCCCTAAGAGCAAGCACTTTGGCGACGGTGGGAAGGAAAAACTCCCATTTAACAGGAAGAAAACCTCCAACAGAACCAGGCTCAGGGAGGGACGGCCATCTTCCACGACTGGTTCGCGTGAGAGAAGGAAGACAGGACAAAAGACATGCTGTGGAAGAGAGCCAGAGATTAATAACAAGTATGATTCCGTGCAGAGAGGTCTATTAACACATAGTGAGTGAGAAGGGTGACTGAAGAAGAAACACACAGTGGATCATGGGAATCCCCCAGCACCCCTATGCCTTTGCAGCATAACTAAGAAAGGATTATGGGTCACCTGATGCAGCCCTAACTATATGCTTTAACAAAAAAGAAAGTTTTAAGCCTAATCTTAAAAGTAGAGATAGTGTCTGTCTCCCAAATCCAAGCTAGAAGCTGGTTCCATAGAAGAGGGGCCTGAAAACTGAAGGCTCTGCCTCCCATTCTACTTTTAAATACTCTAGGAACAACAAGTAAGCCTGCAGTGCGAGAGCAAAGTGCTCTAATAGGGTGATGTGGTACTACAAGGTCATTAAGATAATATGGGGCCTGATTGTTTAAGACCTTGTATGTGAGGGGCAGTATTTAGAATTCAATTCTGGATTTAACTGGGAGCCAATGAAGGGAAGCCAATATAGGAGAAATCTGCTCTCTCTTTCTAGTCCCTGTCCGTACTCTTGCTGCAACATTTTTGATGATCCTACATGGTGGGTCATAGCTGACAACACTTTTTTGTATTATTAATTACATCATGTTTGACAAGATCCACAACACCACTGTCTGAAATCTAGTCCCAAACCATGACAGAGCCTCCAACATGTCTTACAGAAGGCTGTAGACACTCACTGTTGCACTTCTCTCCTGACATCATCAATACATACTGATAATGATTTGAACAAACAATTTAACATTTTGATTCATAAATCCATAAAACCCGCTGCTAATTTTAGTCCAGTTATTGTGTAATGTGGCATACCTCAGTCTTTTCTCCCTGTTTCCTTGCTTAAGAATAATTACCTATCAGGTACCCTTTCATTAAGAGCATGTCTGAAGAGGTTTTGGCAAACTGTGGATAGATCACACAAATGCATCTCTCAGGTCCCATGTCACGTCTTTGCATGATTTTATTTTCTATTTCTTAAGGACATGACTTTCATATACTGTTCACCTGCTGTTTTAGGCCTCCGCTTGTCCAGCTTCTTCCATCTTTCAAGGGACAAACTGCAAACTGTGCAGTTTGAAAATGAGTAAAAAGGCACTCAATGCCCAAAGAAAAACTTTGACAGACATTCAGAAAGCCTGGAGAACTACTGGTCAAGACCTCTTTCAAAATGGCAAAAGGTCTGACTCTTTGGAATTAAAACATAAAGAAATAAGGAATGATTCAAGACATTTCCACAGTACTTTACATCCAGGTTCAAAGGCCACACCAGCACCAGAGTTTAAACCAACTGACACCATGAAATGCACTAGCCCTGTGGATAATAAAAAAGGCAAGTGCAAATCACCCTTCACTGCAGTAATTGAAATAAAGTACTGCACTTGAGTTTATATCTCCATCTCTATCTCCTGGTAGAGCCTTAGATGGAGTCAGCCAAGGGGGGAGCCCTGCCTGTTGTTGCATATGGACAGAGTAATCTAGAGTGGACTAAACAAAGCTAAAATGTGCAATTGGCTAGAACAGCCCAGACTCATGGAGACTGGATTTCCAATCTAGTGACGTCACATCCCAAATTAAGACACTTTTGCCTTGCGATGTGCATACTCCTCAAGAAATATACTGGGACTCTCTCATATCATGCTTCATCTATTTTTTAAATGTTCTTCAAAGCCTGCAAATAATTTGAAATTAGACTGGAGCTACAAATAAAGCTGAGGTGTTAAAGATTGTGTCACAGTGAGACTGCATGTGTTGACTAAACTTAAAATAAGAGTACAGTAAAAGCTTTCAGGGTCATGGGCCACTTTTTCTCTGAGACACAACAATCCTGATGCTTCAAGCGCATCCACAGAACATCCCAAACAGCAAATAACTGTCTTCTGGCATGTGCGGTCACGTGGCACTTGGGCAACAGAGAATGCAAAAACATATTGACTCTGTGAACACATAGAGGAGTTGGCAGCTGGTTGCTATTTGCGTTAATGTGTCATTAATACAAGACTGCAACACGTGGTGTATGAAAGCCAATTTACCGCAGTCAGTACTTTAAGATTGTGTAAAATGAAACAACTTATCACCACATACAGCACTTTGATGGATGCACAAAAGGAAGGAAGAGGGGAAGTGAGAGGGGGTGGAGGCGTAGTTACTCAACGCTTCTTTCAAAATTCAAAAACACTGTTCACAGCGAGTGATTATTTCCACATAACCTGCACACCTCTCACCTAAATTACCATCATCCATCTCTCTCTGCAAACACATACACACAGCTCACTTCACTATCCGTTCCCATCACCTGTCCAGAGATGGAGCTGTGAGGAGCCAAGTCGCCTTTGTTTGCCATTTGTTTAAGCGGAGTCCCTAGATATTCATCTTAACTGATCACTTGCAATGTTTGGTAGAGGCTCTACATTGTTCCCCAAGAAGAAGTCCCCCTCTTCGGCACAACGGAAGGTTAATAAAACGCCAGGAGGAGGAGAAGGAGGAGGAGGCGAGGAAGCAACGACAGTCATACTTTTCCCTCTCCACTATCCATCGCGGGCGTGCGCGTCGATTTGAGCGCACACGGGCACGTGTTGGTTGTGCATGCGCTCAAATCGAGTCACATGCAGCGGTGGCGTCTGGCTTTGGGAGAAGGGAGGCAGCTTGAGACGATACCCCACTTGCATTCTGATAGCATTATGAGCTGGGTGGGGTTGTGGACCTGTTAAATATATATACACAAACACACACCCGTGCAGCATCAGGTTAAGAGCGGAATGGGCAGAGTGCAAGTGTGTGTATGCGTGTGTGAGGTAGTGGATATGGTGGTAGGGGTCCTTGTGGAATACATTTTCATAGATAGATTGATAGATAGGTAGATGAAAGACATGCCTTATTGAATACAGACATAAAGGAGGCATACAAACCCATGACGTCCGTCACAACTAATCACTCACATGCACTACTTTAACCACGCGTGAAGAGGCACACACATACACACACTCACGTTCACAGAGGAAATGTTGCACTGCAGACCAGACTGACGTGACTACACTGCCAGCTCACTCTGCCTGCTCTGATGAAAATAAACCCCCAGTCAAAACTGAAGGCGAAAAAAAGAGTTGTTCCTCTGTCAAAATCATTCTAGGATCAACAGACGAGATTTATGAGAGGCTTATGCGACCATCAGTCATAGTGATATGATGTAAACTGCCCATAAGAATGCCCTTGCTTTCCACTTATGCCTTCTTTCAGAGTCCTTGGTGATGAAAATGTCCCCTGATTTGTAGTTTAACTTGAAATACGCAGACGACTACAAAAATATACGCCGGTTATCATAAGCTCGTTTTTTTCCCTCCCTTGCAGATGCACGCAGCTCAGCGCTCCTCGTCGTTCTGTGCTCAGTCTGGAGCGGCGCGGCTGTAGCAGCAGAATATTTGGCTGTAAACAGAAACGGTGTTGGGGTCTCGATGCGAAACGTGGGTTTTTAGTAGACGGCGAGTGATTCGAGGAGGATTTTTTTTATTGCAGAGAGAGAAGCTCGTGTCATCAGTGCAAGCTGGTGAGGGAACACGATTTTCTTAACATTGTGGATGTGTCTTTTCCCCCCGCTGGTGCGCGGGAATCTGTGCCATAGCATCGTTTTTTAATTCATTTTTCCTCTTCATTGCGAGAACTCACTGTCCGTTTTATAGCCGTAACTCTTGTCCATACGATGTCCTAGCTGTTTCAGGTCGTGAGACGGTCTTTTTGATGAATGTCAATATAATCTCTTTGGAAATCATCACGTAGGAGTCAGGGAGAGAGGGAGAGCGAGATGGTGAAAAAATAACAAGGAATTCCAATCAAAAAATGTAAGAGGATTTTTATTTAGCGGCCAGTGAAAAGAGATTAGTGCGACAGCAGTGGAAGTTAAATTGTGCTGCATATAAAATGGGCGGGCTTTTCTTTATATTAGGTCTGCACAGCCTATTCTAAAATTAAATAGTCTGCGCTTGGACATAGTCTGTTTGGTGTGCGCTTTATTTACAGATACGGTCGGTGAACAGCAATAATTTGGAGGGGGATGTCGGTACACAGACCAGATTTGGTAGTTTAGCAGAAGATTTCTCCTTTTTTTCTTTTTTTTTCTTTGCTGCTGACAGACTGAGAGTTGAACTCACTACGGCACCACCAATGAACAGTGAGAGAGACCTGCGCATATCGTCAGCAGCCGCTTCTCCAGCCTCAAGCTAAAATTCGTCAGATCTGAGATCACAGAGGATTTTTTCTCATTCAGTCCGGCTAGAAAAGCTATTCGTAAAAGTTTGAGGATATAGGCAGCGGGCAACGAATATACCCCGACTCATCTGCTGTAAGTGATTTCTTCGTTTTTTTTTTCTCGCCTTTCTGTCAGGCAAAAGCGCGAGAGAACAGTCGGATTCAGAAAGGGATGGTTTGTTGCTGGACACCGCTATAACCGAAGACGAGTTTTACAGGGGAGGAAGGGGCAGTTTGTCGTCGAAATTAGAAGCGATTTGGGGGATTTTTAAAAATGATTTCTGTGGAGAACACGAGCTGCTTGATGTTTTGAAGGGAGGCAGCTTGGTTTCATCACCACGGACAGCGCTCCGAATAAAATAGCATCAACGTACATTTGCTTAATTACTCTGCCACGCACGAATCCGATCGTCATGCATGTATTTAGAGCATCCATGCAACGATGCCAGTTGCATGCCAAATGTCTGTCCGTGTCAAATATGTATTCATATGTTGTTGGGGACAGGGTGACATTTCCTCTGAATAACTTAGAAAGTGTGCCTATGCGGGATTTTCTCCTCCGTTCCTTAATCTGTAGTATCCTCGCTTATCAAGTCCTTGTCAGCCTCGGGATTTATTTTCATTTCATTTCATTTTAACAGAGCAGTGCATGTTCATCTCACTGTGCATCCCGCTCACTGTGCATCTTGGCACACCACAGCCAAGTATCAGGGGTATTGTCTTCTATCTGGGCTGTGGTTCTTTGGCACCATTTTATGGTCGTTTGTGAAATTTTAGCGCTTTTTTTAATAACTTAGTAACTGGCCCTCTCGTGGACACACTGAATATGCTTTCAGGAATGGATTGTGATTTGGGGCATTGTGATCTACATGCACAATAACCCTTTCTATCGTCTGTACACTTTATGACCCGACTGCCACAGCTAAATGAATAGAGAAGATGCAAATATTGGTCTTTTAGGGAGATTTGGTTTAATACTGCGGTAACGCAGTTTCAAATTATAGGGTATTAGAGGAGGCTGTGTACAGGTGCTACAAGCTCACGGGGGTGTTATGTGGTCAGTGATGTGTTTCCTTGTTATTTCTGCTTAATTATTATGCGCTACAGATGCAGCCATATCCTATGCATATGGATTAAGCATCAATTATGAGAAATGTGTTTACACCGTATGCCTTTTTGGTAATCAAAACGTTGATCAGTTCTTATCTCTCTCGTGGCTTGGGTGTAGAATGTGGCTCTGTCAACGTGACATGTAATGCAAAATTTGATGTCAAATCTTTGATGTAATGTTGGATGTAATGGCCCAGTACATCAGTGCATGTGGCTTGGCTATTTGGTTTTTGATTCATGTGCTGTCAGTGAATCTGTTAGTGATGTTGAGAGTCAGGACCAAAAAACCTCACATAAAGCATCCTGGTCCATAATCATGTTTGCTGGTGTTTTACCACATCCTATTTGCTGACACTGAAATATTAGGAATGACGGTGTGCCACTGGCTCATATGACTTGATAATGATGTCCATTCTCTCTCTCTCTCTTTCTCTTTCTCTCTCTTTCTCTCTCTTTCTCTCTCTCTTTGTCTCTCGCTCTCTCTCTTTGAACCCCAGCAGTGAAAGGTCTTCATATTGCAACCATGTGTGGACGGGGCCGGACGCTCTTTCTGTATCTGTGGGCTTGCTTGCTTTTTACCAACAGCGTACTGTTTGGGAAAAGGTAAGAATAAACTTGAACTTGTGATTGCACATATCCTGTATTTCTATCGGATTCACTGGACAAATCATTAAAGTCACAAATCTGCATAAGATGCCTCACAGATTCATATCTATGTCTTCACACTGTTAACATGTTTTGGTTTTGAAGGCTTGCACAGTGCTAGAGGGGGAAAAAACAATGTTGAGGGTGGTCATTCTTGTAGGCATAGATACAGCCCATACGATCATGCTATTATTGGAACTCTAATTGCACATCACGATTTGAACATCAGATTGCATCAGGCAAAAAATAAAAAATAATTGTGGGCACTTTTATGAAAAAGCAGAAGTACCTTTTAAAGCTGGTGTCTTTGCTTACAAAATGGTCAACAGGCTTGTACTGTAAATATGTCAGTGAATCAGCTAAACATGGAGGTAACTAGTTCTGTTCACCTGAAATGCTGATAGTCTGTCTTACTACCTATTGCTTGGTGTATTGGGCTCCTCTCTATTAAAGCATATTCACTGTGGTTGTAACTGGGGCATCCTCACAGGACACCTCCATGCTTTTAATTGCATAGTGGTAATATTAAGTGGCGCATAGTGGGGGGAAGATGAAAGCCAAAATAGCCTCTATCAGCTTTATCACAGTGTTACACTTTTTTTGGTTCACTAGCCATGCAGGACACATTTACATTCCTAGATTTCAGTCCTGGGTTGTGTACAGTAGATGGTGTGTGTTGCACAGAGACATTTGGCAAGGGTTATTGCACATGTGTTTTTTGACGGTGGCTTCAGGGACAGCGGGGGTTGAGTTACACACACTTCTTCTCAGTGTCAACACTGAAGTGTTGGACGTCGGCTAAACCTGAAGCAAACCAGCAAGGACAGAGAGGGAGAGGAAAGTTGAAAAAACATGACACAATTTAAAAAAAAAATACTGCCATGCATTAATTCCTATACGATTCAACAGCGAGAAAACATAAAAGCATACGGTTAAAGATTCAAGAACACAAATCAGACCGTTCCAAAAGGACAAGTGATTTATTAAATAAGACCATTGGAACTTTAACCCCTTTTTAAATCACGTGTACAATATTGGAGAAACTAAAGGGATTGGATCTGCCTCACAGCTGAATAATCCAGGAAGGCAGTTAACTTCACTGGAGATGACTTGATGGTCCAGAATGCTTTTTCTGTGTCACAAAAATACACATGGAGCATGAAGGTTGTGTCTCAGATAACACGCCTTGAGAACATGCAGAAGACATATAAAATGTTTCCCATTTTAAATATTTGATGAATTGCAGCATCTCTGTATTTTTAACTCATTGTTTCCAATTAAACACAACAGCAGCTTTAGCTTGCGAAGCACTGACTTGCAAATAGAGGGTCTGATTCATGGGGTTTGATATGTTGTACATTAGAGAAAATCTAAAAGTACTCATTACCTTACTGAGGAACTGTCAACGCAAACTGCTAAGCAATTATCACCCAAAGATTTACTGTATAATCCAGTCCCCTTTTTGAAGTCAAATATAAAATCACGAACACACACACACACACACACACACACACACACACACACACACACACACACACACACACACCTTGGGGGATTTAAACAAGACACGGTAATCAGGAAGACCTAGAACTCTGCTACAGCATGTTGCCAACGAAAGAAATTGCCTTATAATTAGATATCCGGCTGACAAGATAGACAGATATAGAGAGAGCGAAGGAGGGAGAAAGAGAGAGACAGATACAGGTTAACAGAGAAAGAGAGACACTGGCAGAGAGTGTGTGAGCAGCATTGTTGCTGTTCAGATGACCTGTAGATGGGGATGGTGTACAATGTTTCAGTAGGAAGTAGCCCCTGGCTGATAAACATGTGTATTCTTCCACATCACCTTTTTTCTGTATTCTTTTCTTGTCCTCGACATACAACTCTAACCTCTACACTCAACTATTTCCCACATATAGCTTAAAAAATATCTGCCCCTAATGAGGATCAAAGTTTGTCAAGTTAAGATAAAATAAATGTCATTCAAGAAATGTGAAAAATGATTTAATAGATAGATTGACAGTGAATTTTTCCAATTAGTTTTACCGATTATGAATATTTTCATTGCATCCTGTTAAATACCTGTTGACCGTAAAGGAGCGTGGCTTGTATTCTATATTGGTGGAGATTATAAGAGGAAGGCTATATTTTGGGGTGTCTTACTCTAGTTTGGCAAATCTGAAAAATACCAGATAAATACTGTGAAAATGGGAAATACACAAAACTAAGGCAAAGTAGACTGTGATTTATTTTAGTCTTAGCTGATGTGCCATGTATGCGGTTTGTGCTGTCTGTTTTTATACATAATTGGCTCCTCAGACCAGAACAAAAAAGAAAAAAATTATTATTATTTTGAATTACAGCACTTCAAAGCAGTTACCGACTGTGTTTATGGGCGAAGAAATTGCTCATCAGTCTCTAAAGTTTGAATGCTTTTTTTAAATGTATTTATTAATTTTCAGAGAAAAGTGGACACTTGTGAATTAAGGGAAACTGGAGGCAGAGTTAGATTAAGCATCTCTTAAAAACCCATGCGGATGTGGATGGTGCATCCTTATTTACAAAGAAGTGTTTAGCACGTTAATGTTGAAATCTGTAGGCTCTGCCTCAGACCTATAGCTTTTTTTGAGAACTATGTATCTATGTGGTTGTGGCAGTCGAAACTGTATCTTCACTTTTCCAAGGCTTTTGAGTCTCTATTCCCTTGTTTTTTGTCTTTTTAGACTATACATTGAAGCTTTAACTCCCATTCTTAATAGGCGTCACTCTCCCACCCGCTATCCCTCCTACTTTTCCCTCCAACCTTTTGCAGGTCCCCGCTAACTAATCTCGATGACCTCTCTCTCTCCTTGGAGCTTTTCAGCTAGCAGAGCTTGTTTCCAAACACTTGCTGTTTATTTTGCATGCAATCAAACCAAATCCCTTTGGCACAGCAAAGGAGGCGAAGATGATAGCAGAATAAAATATGCTGTTGAAGATAATCATTGTGCTCTCATATATGGAAGCTTGTGGGTGCAGATGGTACATGCATGCATTCCTTCATAGACACACGTGCTCTTTCACTGCAGTCCTTGTGCTACACATTGTAATTAGGGGCTGTATCCCAGATTATGAGTGCGTTGAAATATTTATGTGTGGAGATGCAAACCCTCCTCTAACAATTACTGATTGTGAGTGTTTTCAGCATTGCTCTAAGCATTTTGTTTCATGTTGTTCAAAGAGCACATTCAGCAAGGGCTTTGTGATCTAAAAGTCCATATTAAGGCATCAATAATGTATTATGGTTTCTCTATGTCTACTCTGTATTTCACTCTCTATTTTCTCTGCTGAGTGTACCTACACATACGGTACATGCTATGCAGCCCACACGCCCCACTAATAATAAATAAATAAATCCAGTGTCAAATTGGTCTCACTATCAAGTCAACACATACTGACGTTTGGGATGGACCCCCCTTGGCGTAGCATTTTAACACACTGGATACCCCTTGAGCCATTTGTCATTGTGCATGGTGGCCTGTAAAACTATAGCCAAATGCACCCTGCTGTGCCATCACTGTTATGGGATGAGACAATGGCAGAGAGGTGGCTAACATGTAAAGTTGTTCTACTCCTAAACCTAACCATATAGTAACTGAGACTAATAAGTCAAAACTAATGTTTAGTTGAAATCAGTTCAATTCAATTTGATTTCTACAGGGCCAAATCAAACAACAGTTGCCTCAAGGTGCTTTATATTGTAAGATATAAACCCTACAATAATACAAAAAAACAGAAAACGACAACTGTCATATAAGCCCCTATGAGCAAGCACTTTGGCGGATGTGGGAAGGAAAACTCCCTTTTAACAGGAAGAAACCTTTAGCAGAACCAGGCTCAGAGGGAGCCATCTGCCCCGACCGGTTAGGGGTGAGCAAATGAAGACAAGAGAGAGACATGCTGTGAAAGGATCCAGAGATTAATAATAATTAATAATTAAATGCAGAAAATCACTCAGTGCATCATTGGAATCCCCCAGCAGCCTAAACCTATTGCAGTGTAACCAAGGGAGGTTTCAGGGTCATGTGAGCCAAAATAAAGTTTTAAGTCTAATCTTAAAACTGAAGGCTCTGCCTCCCATTCTACTTTTCAAAACAAAAGCCAAAGAAACTGGAACTCCTGCTATCACACTGAATAATAGCGCTCTTCAATGCTATCCACTAGCCCAAGTTCAATTTATCCAGTCATTTTTTTCAGTTGCTATACTTTGTCATCTGGCAAAAATGTAATCTGTGCTTTGGAATGTAATGCTATAGTGTGTGAACATGTTACGCCAACTGGTTCTGACCAAGCGTCAGTGATGACTTGGAAGTGAGAATGTGCTAATAGTAGAGAAAAACTTGGCCTCATGGGATACGTTCGTTTCCAGTCCACCTCTGAACAATCACTTGCTTATTTATTTCATATCAATATGATCTGAAACCTTATGCTCGTGCTCACACACTGAATTCTAATTTAGCAGCTAAATTTGTCAGTGTCATATAGGATTTGGCTGAGTTTTCTTTGTGTTATCACAATGTGATTCACGCTGCATTGACGCTACCCATGTGCATTAACTACAAAGCTGAAACCGTCCTTCTTCCCCCTTTGATTTATAATACAGTTTACACAGTTGAGAGTTCTGACTGTGGTTTTAGATTCTAGCTGTGACTTTAAATCTTATTCTTTGCGTTCCCAGCTCTGGGCAGAACGGCATGACAGATCAACAGAAAGATAACACTACAGTCTTCACAAAGATCTTAGACAGCCTTCTGGATGGCTATGACAATCGCCTCAGGCCAGGACTAGGAGGTCAGTAAACCCAAGTCATTGCATATATTTTGTCCCACATAATGGCTGCTGTTTGTCTTTTTTTTAAAACTTGCAATAGAATAATCTCCAAGGGTTTAAATGTTACAGAGGGGAGCTTGCAGTAAGTGTCAGACTTTAAAAGGTAAAACAATCTGAGACCTGGCCCTTCTATCCTGCTTTTGTGTGTGTTTGTTCCTTCTATTGTCAACTATCCATTGACAAAAGACGGAAGCAAAATGGCAGGAATTCAAGGACAAATCCAGGAAATGAAAAGGTGCAAACTAGATAAAGAAAGAAAAACAGAGAGTAAAAGGGAAAGGAGGGAGTGATGATGTGAGAATTAGTGTGTGAAGGACACTGAGGATTGCACAGTATGATGCAGCAGGCATCAAACAGACAGGCGAATAAAACAACGCCTGCTAGAAGTTCAGCAGCCAAGGGGAAGAAATTATGGATTATGATGGGTATCATTCATAAATTGTTCTGCCACAAACCTTTCACACACACACACACACACACACACACACACACACACACACACACACACACACACACACACACACACACACACACACGCTCTCTGCAGCCCATTCCAAATGAATCCTCAGTGGTCCCATTTTGGCTATCAGCATTATGGGACTAGAATGGCACATTTCCAACAATGCAGCAATGCACAAATTTATTAAGAGATTAAAGCCCTGTCCGGTTTCAATAACAACAGAAATGGTTATTGACATCCAAAGTGGACATTTTTTTAAATGTTTTGTTTTTTTGTTTGTTTCTTGTGTGCATGTCTAAGTGCTAAAAATATTTCCGAATAGATTTAGTGCTTCAGAGGCTATAGCCAGGTGGTCCTGTGTTAACAGGTAGTTAGAAGCTAATGAATGCCACTGATAGTCACTCACTCAGCAATTTCCTGCTTCAACAGAGCGTGTAACTGAAGTCAAGACTGACATTTTCGTGACTAGTATTGGGCCAGTTTCGGACCATGACATGGTAAGACTCTTTTCGCCTCTATAAATGTCATTAGTTTTCTGGTATTCCTCCCCTCCATCTTTAGCCCTGCCTTATAGCCTTTCTGGACACAGTGTTCTTTAAGCTGTGAAATATCTATTGATTTGTAGATTCATTCTATTAACTTATGATGTGTTAATAAAACTGTCACCTGCAAACTAAATTTTCCAGTTCATGGTTTGTAAGCTCATGCTACAAAAATGCTGTGGTACCAGTGTATTCTACAAAAAAAAAGCCTCAAATATCCTTCTTGTACAAGTTGGAAGGATAGACAATAAAATGACTTGCATTATTTTGGAACATTCACATGAACTAAAGTATAATTAAGAACAAATCAATACAATAACAAGCAAAATTGTGATTATGAGTGATTGATTATGACAAGCTTAAAGTTTAATCTGATTTAAAAACAAGTCATACTTTATTGTGTTTTTCTGCAGTTTGAAAGGTCAAGCTATTTGAACCCATCTGAAATTACAAGAAGCTACAAAATGCAAAGAAATATTAATAAACGTTTTTATTTTTTTGTCTTATTTAACATTCAACCTGAAAACACACACACACACACACACACACACACACACACACACACACACAAAATGTAAGTTGTTCCAACACAAGTGATCTTTACCCTGTTCACCAGAAACCAATTAATCTCATTTAAACGACTCACTACCCAGCCTTGATAAAAAAAAAACAAAACACTCCTGTTATAAGCACGTGAAGTGTGTCTGCTCTGTTTGATATAATCTCAGTTAATTGCACTGGTTGACATACAGGCCACAACTATTTTGCTTCTGTTAAAGCCAGAAGGAAGAGCTGAGGAACATTTTCTCCATCTCCAGCCTTTCCCTATCCTGCTTTATTGCCTTGAAGCTCTGTTTCACTTCATACTAATTATCTTACGGGAACTGAGAGGCAAAGAGGCGGGGGAGAATAAAAAAAAAAACCCACGCTGTTCTGTAATTTTTACTGGCTCCCTTTACTCTGCCGGGCGGTCATGTGGAACCATTAAAATCTGCTCTCAGCTAGTCATTAGCTGGCTTGAAAATGAAATGTCCTCCTAATTTTGTGTCCGGTGCTTCCTTTTTGTGTCCGGTGTAATTTAGATTACTGAGCAAAGAAGTCCCCCCAAAGATAAATGCTAACAATGATCATTTTTGGCACTTACCTGACAATGCAAAACCAAATGGCCAGATAATTAATGATTCTGTATTTGCATAGTGCACATTAAACTGACCAGACAATAATTATGTAAATAACATAAAAGAAGAAAATGGAAAGGCAAAGCCACATATTACTGTTTGAAACACAGCAAAGTTACTGTACAAAGGAGGCATTCTTTAAAAAAAAAAAGAATACACTTACCAGCCAGGAAACCTTCTTCTTCTATCCTTCTTCTTCTTTATGTTCGGCAAAACCGTTAATGTAAAAAGACAGTTACCAGCAGGGAAACTAGGCCAACCATAAGAAAGTCAAAGTGACATGAGGCAAAACGAAGAAAAAAAAGAGAGAAGAAAAGTGAGAACATGGCAACAGGGGAAAAATGAGGTTAGATTACTCAGCATCTTCCTCAAACCAGCTGAAGGTAAAAGTACAAAGAAAACTGCTACGAGGTGGTGGAGCACGACTTTTTGTTGACTTGTGTTTTTTTTGTCTGTGCCTCACCTGCTTCTTGTAGGAGTACACAATTGATGTGTTCTTCAGACAAAGCTGGAAGGATGAAAGATTAAAGTTCAAAGGCCCCATGGCTGTGCTACGTCTCAACAACCTGATGGCCAGCAAGATCTGGACCCCCGATACTTTCTTCCACAATGGCAAAAAGTCAGTGGCGCACAACATGACCATGCCAAACAAGCTTCTGCGAATCACAGAGGAAGGCACACTACTTTATACCATGAGGTAGGCCAATGTATTCTACTGCACTGGTGCAATAAAGATTTTAAAAGGAACTAGATAATGTTTTGAGATTGACTGAAAAGCGACTGGTATTATTTCATTACATGCAACATTTGATGAGGAATCTGGGCTAAAGGAACAGTAGATCTTAATGGTCTTAGCTGAAAAAGAAGAATTCAGTTATGGAAGACTGATGTGGAGAAATTGTGAGGAATGATGTGAAATTACTTAGCCTAGAGTTTCGCTTCGAGTTCTGAACTCCCTGTTCTAGTTGTGTCAGTCCTTCCCAAGACCATGTATTTAAAAAAAAAAAAAAAGTCTGACATAGTTTGATGAGGACAGTAAAAGTTCATGTCAGTCCCTACAGCTGCAAGCCACACAGATGTATCCCCTAGTACTAATAACTGGACCTCAAAGTAACTATGTGTATCTTTTTTGAAGGTCTAAAAGAGATAAATTTGTTCCCAAGCAGTAAAAAAAAGGTACTGGAGAGCTCTCACTAAAGGCACAGTGCTCTGCTTTTTTTTTCCACATTCTGAAGACGTGTGTTATAAGCACATTGTAATTCATGAGTAAGACTAGGAAAGCGTTTCCAAGTGTATGAATAAATGATAATAAAAATGCACAGTGTAAAATAATGAATGCCCCCTTATTTAGCATTTTTTTTTAGACGGTCCATTTCTGTACTTTTTACATTACGGTATAAAATTGTCATCAGAGGTTTAAGACTGAGCTCTATAAAATGCAAACCACAAATAATTACCCCCTGTCAAGGACACACATCAAATGGTACTGCTCCAGTGACAAGGCACCATAAACCAGTAATAGGTTTTGTATTTTCTGTGTCCAGCTAGAAAACGTATATAGCACACGACTCAGACACAACAGCCCGTTATTTATTAAATTTTTTGTTTCTCAAGACACATTTGGTGTATTAATAAGTAAAAAATTATATTTGATTGATTCATAATAAATTTTAAATGCCATGGTCATAATAATGAAAGATAATGTCATCCAAGGTTGTCTTTATTCATGTATTTTTAATGGATTTGGTGGTCATCATTGGATTTTGTCAGCTAAACTTGCAAATGCTATAGGTCAGGTCTTGGTGTTTGGCATTAGAATGTGTTAAAAGGTATGAAATACTGGGTAAAAAAGCTTCATGTTACAAGTCACTATGTTCTGGAAAGGGCTGTCGACAGTGTTATCTGAGTTAATGTTTTATGTGCACTGCATCTACCCCATTTAATATAAAGAATATACTTTTTTTTGGCTCCTTCACACAAATATGATTTACCATACAACTATATTTATATTTTTAAGTTCTGTCACATTGATGAAGTGTTTCAATGCTTGCATTTTAATGTCTGTATTACGGTAAGGCACCATAAATTTCCAGCACAGATGTTAATGTCATTGTAACTGCAATAGCATTCGTCAGGAAAATACATTTGTATTTATTTATTTATTTTTTAACCATATTATGATTTATTGCTTTGAAGATGCCGCATGAACCATTGAGTTGATAAGGTGTGACACCTCAGTATCCTTCCACAGAGTTGGTTAAAAAAACCCATTTATGACAGTGCAAACCTCGATGCACAAAACAGACTGATGCTAATGTGAGATGTCTAAAGCAAGGATCATAAAGCATTTGTTTCAACATGTTTACTAGCAGGGGGAGGGGTGATAGGCGGAGCCCATATTGCTGTCACAGATGAGTGAGATGAGGGATAGATGGGAGATTAGTGTGTCACGGGTGGCCTGACATGCTGTTTTTCACCAGGCTGTCAGGAAATAGAAACTCACAGCTCAGGGAACTGGAGCACTTCTGTTGGTTTGGGGAAAAGTAGTAGAGCTTCGTTCAACAGGCGCTGGTCCCAACAGACTGGAAAGAAGAATAATATACCACATGTTTCTTGTGCCTAACTGTAATGAATTGTCATTCTGCCTTAATTCTACTGTCATCACACTTTCATTATTTTTCTGCCCGCTTTGCCACATGCTCTGTTTTCCTCTATACTCTGTTTTTTTCTAATTCACTGCCCATGTCTTTGTGAACATTTTCTAGGCTTACAGTAAGAGCAGAATGTCCTATGCATCTAGAGGACTTCCCTATGGATGCTCATGCTTGTCCATTGAAGTTTGGCAGCTGTAAGTAGCCTCTGTTGTCACTTATAATCTTATGCAAGTTAGGTTTCAAAAAGCTTGCAACACTGTGTAATCCTGTGGAAATTAAAACAAAATGCAATGATTTGCAAATCCATTAAAGCCCTATTTCCTTCAGATTAAAAAACCAGAAAACATTAAATGTTTGAACTGAGACCGTATGCTATTTGATGGAAAAATATTAGTTCACTTTAAAGTTTGATGGAAGCAACATGTGTTATAAACGTTGGGATAGGTCAGAAATAAATGTTACTAAAAAGAAATAACTGAAAGAACATTTTGAAATTATTTGGGTTAACTGAGAACAGATCAGTAACAGTGACTGGGTATGTAAAAAAAAAAGCATGTTGTAGAGGCAGAAGTTCTCAGAACTAAAGACAGGCAGAGATTGATGGTCTCCAAAAAAAAACTGTCTACAAATTGTGGAACAATTTCATGGATACTCCAGCATCTACAGTACACAATATCACACGATTTATAAAATCTGGAGAAATCTCTGTGCGCAAGGGGCAAGTCCAAAAATAAATCTAGGATGCCTGCGATCTTTGGGTCAGGGACATTTATAGAAATTGCTGTCTATTAATACAAATAAAGGCCTTACATATTTCACCAAGACCATGCTAAACTGCATAGTACATACAGGCATAGAATTCTGACCATTGATAGGTAAAGTGAATAACAATCATTATCTCCTGATTATATTACCTGTCAGTGAGTGTGATGTGTTAGTGAGCAAGTGAACATTTTGTCCTCAAAGTTGACATGTTAGGAGCAGGAAAAATGGGCAAGTATAAGAATTTGGGTGAGTTTGATAAGGGCCACATTTTGATGCCTAAACAAATCAGTCAGAGGATCTTCCAAACTGCAGCTGTTTTTGGGTGTTCGGGGTCTCCAATGGTCAGTATCTATTAAAAGTGGTCTAACGAAGGAACAGTGGTTAACCACAGACAGGGTAATGAATGGCCAAGGCTCATTGATGTTTTGGGGGAGCGAAATCTAGCACGTGTGGACCGATTCAACAGACAAGGTACTGTAGCTCAAAATGCAGAAACAGTTAATGCTGGTTGTAATAGAAGGGTGTCAGAACACACCGTGCATTACAGTTTGTTACATATGGGGCTTCAAAGCTGCAGACTAGTATAATATCACAAGATTTATAAAATCTGAAGAGATCCCTGTCCACCACTGAAAGCACCAGCAATGAAGAAGAACAGAGGAAAAGGGTAGCTGGTTTCATGAATCATGGTTTCTTTTACATCATGTGGATGTGTGGACTTGGTGCATGTGTGTTGCTTACCTGGGGAACACCTGGCACCAGGATGGACTATGGAATGCTTTGGGCAACGTTTTGCCTGGAAACCTTAGGTCCCGCCATCCATGCGGATGTTACTTTGACATGCAGCTACCTAAGAATTGCTGCAGACCATCTAGGTCCTTTCATGGAAAGGTCATTCCCTGATCACTGTGGCTTCTTTCAGGAGGATTTTTTACCCTAACACAAAGCAAGCATGTTTCAGGAATAGTTTGATGAGCACAACAATTGGTTTGAGGTGTTCACGTGACCGCCAAATTCCCCAGATCTCAATCCAATCAAGCATCTGTGAGATGTGCTGAACAAACAAGTCCGATCCACGGAGTCCTCAACTCGCTACTGCTAACATCTTGGAGACCAAATGTTACTTGGTCTCCTCGGGTCTTAGATGCTTATGGACTATTTTTAAAAGATGATTGGATGCTACACAGTGGTAAATGTAGTAAACATGTCCCTGTACCAACTTTTTTTAGATAAATTGTTGTCATGAAATTCAAAATTACCTTTTTTTTCCTTAAAATCGTACATATGATGATGGCATTGTATTGTGAATAATGATTTTCAAATTATTTGATTTTGCAAATCACTGCATTTTGTTATTATTAACATTTTTTACAGCATCCCAAATATTTTTGAAATTGAGTTTGTTGATTATCCTGCTAGACACGCGAAGTGTAGACCTGTGTTTATCGGAGTACTCTAGATAGTATTGATAGTACCTTGCCAACTGTTCACTGGTGACAGCTACCTGTACCCTATATTACATTTGAAAAAAACCAAACAAGAAGAAAAGAGACACAAATAAAGAATATCAAGAAAAAAAATATGAATGTGGCAAAACTAAGCCAATAGAGAAGTGAATGTAACACCGTCTCTGTGCCACTTTTCAGACAGCTGCACAGCGTGACTGAGAGGACCAAGCCTTAACTGCTTTTAAATTGAACTCACTCCCTAAATATTTTAGTGATGAGCTCTCTTCTTTATGCTGCAGTCTGCAGTTGAGCCATCCTTTTCTCTGCAGTGGTGGAGCCACACTGCAGCTTTGACAGGTTGGGTGGCCGGAGGGAAGAATAGACTGACTTGTCTGGTTTAAGGTCATGTTGTCCTGATGGGAGGTTGTTTGCTTGTTTTCTTATAAATTAAGAGATGACATGATGTGTCATGACATAATGTGACACAACATCAACTCACATTATAACACATGTGAGAAGATATAAAATATATATAGGCCATAGACAAAAAAATAATAATATAATAAAGATAATTGGAAAAAATGTTTTCTAAGGTCTGTGGAAACTCACTGGATAAAAAAGGGGCATAATGTGCTTGGATAGCAAATAAGCCATGATAGACAGCACTGAGGTGGTAAAATGGGAGAATAGCAGACAAGAAGACAGGATGGTACAAAATGAAATGAGGTAGGACATGAAGAATTAAGAGCAAGACATCACTTCAGATTTATCTTTTTTTCCACCTGGTATCCCTGGCAGCTCCAAAAATATAATGTTCAAGGCAGCTAGGGACGGCAAGACACCAGGAGCACAATAATTCATAACTTCTTACTCTTTTGTTTCTTGTCAGATGCCTACACTAGAGCTGAGGTGGTGTATGTGTGGACTAGAGGGGCTGCCCAGTCTGTAGTGGTGGCAGAGGATGGATCCAGATTAAACCAGTATGATCTGATGGGGCAGCATGTGGATTCTGGTGTGGTCCAGTCCAGCACAGGTAGGTGTCATTGTGGTTGTAGGTCTGCTCTTCATTAACTGGTTTGTTGTAAATTAAATGAATGTCTTTTAAGGGATTTTTTCTTCAGTTACTAGACATTTTAATATTCACATGGCATTTATTTGCTGGGAAAGATCAATACATAAAGAGCCATGTAGATCCTTTTATCCTCTTGAGGTCTTCTTGTTAATTATTTCTAAATGCTCAAAGGATGGTGTAGACAGTCTGAATTTACAAATTTTGAGAACTGCATCAATGCATTGGCATCTGTAGTGGCATCACTTTGAGCCTCACAAATGACAGACTATGTCCCACATACTTATTTCCCTACTGGCCACCACATCTTTTTTCCATCCACCTCATTTTGGTTGATTGATACTGGCAAAAATTAGTCGCAGCATAAAATGGGTGACCTGTTTGCAGTGATGTTAGCTGCTGGAAATAAAAAGTAATGCTTAATCCCAGGCCTCCATCCTTTGTTTGTTTTACTGGAAGCAGGCCCCCAATTGACTTAATACCATCTTATTATTATTATTTTGTTTTGTTTTAGTTATTTGGGTCTCTGGAAAACCTCAAAATCAATGCATTCTTATGCCCACTTTAAGTCCCACAAGACAAACCATGCCAATAAATCTCAAGCACAAAAACAGAAAAAAAAAACTGAACAGAAGCAGAAGGGCAAAATACAGCAAAGCATTTATGGCACATAGACAGACTCTATGAGCTATTTCAATCTTGTACTTGTTTTGCTGGTACAAATTTGTTGATGAGTTTGTTCATTTGGAGCATTTTCCAATTGGTGGTTTATTTTCACAGAAAAAAAAAAACAAAGAAAAATCCATCACTTAACCTTGTGATAACTTATTGTTCACCTGTATCTGAAGAGGGAACAAGAAAATGAAGGGGGCGTTGTGTTCTAGTCACTGCCATGTACTTTAACATGAGACAACAACAGTGTTAATATGTTTTCATGACAATGTCAAATATCTGAGCTAGATAAAACTATTCTAGGAAAATTTACTTGAAAGAAACATGAAAATACTATCTTGCTCTGTACTATAATATAAGATGTTTATGAAGTCCGACGACTGAGCGGAAAAAGAGATTTTATAGTCATCATTTACAGTATCATGTTGCAGGTGTGAAAGTCTGATCATGTTCACACCACGAGCAAATAGTTTATTTTGTTACCAAACCTAGACCACATCATTTTAAGCACCTCGATGTGGTTCTTTTGGGCTACACCCAAGCACATTAACTTTGCTCCCACCTGCCCAAATGAGTTGTAGCAAGGAAGAAAATGAACCTGATTTAGGCAGTTAAAAACCAGAGATGTGAAAACACCCAGTGTTCATGGGGCATTCACATTAGTAACTGGAATTGAGAATAATAAATAAAGTCCAAAGTCCATGCTCTAATTTTAATAGCTTTATCAATAAGTTTGAATAGTTTTGTCAATACAGAATAAACTGTATTAGAGATACGGTCCTTTTTAGTGTCTGATGACTAGTAGTGATAGAGACTATATAATCTCTGTAAAATCAGGTTTATTCCAGTCAGGACCACTTTTCTCAAAACAAGACAATTCTCTCCATCCGCCATTATTTATGCCATGGCTCTTTTCTTGAACACTAAGCAAAAAGGTAGAGAGGACTATTCCCCACCATTCCCCTTCCATGTTCATGTACAGTGGTGTGAAACAGTGTTTGCCCCCTTCCTGATTTCCTATTTTTTAATGTTTGTCACACTTGATTGTTTCAGATCATCAAATAAATTTAAATATTAGACAAAGATAACACAAGTAAACAAAAATACAGTTTCTAAATGAAGGTGTTTATTATTAAGGGGGGGGGGGGGGGGGGGGGATCAAAACCTGCATGGCCTTGTGTGAAAAAGTGATTGTATAGCAACTGCAATCAAGTTTTTGCTATAAACTGGCAATGAGTATTTTACAGCGCTGTGGAGCGTCTTTGCAAATTTGTTGTAATTCAGCCACACTGGAGGGTTTTCAAGCATGAACCGCCTTTTTAAGGTCACGCCACAGCATCTCAATCGGATTCAGGTCACTCCAAAGTCTTCATTTTGTTTTTCTTAAGCCAGTAAGAGCTTGACTTGCTGTTTGGAATCATTGTTCTGCTGATGATGTTCTAATGTTCCTTTTGCTCAGCAGTGGTTTTCGTCTTGGAACTCTGCCATGCAGGCCATTTTTGCCCTGTATATTTCTTATGGTGGAATCATGAACATTAACTTTAACGGAGGCAAGTGAGTCCTGCAGTTCTTTGGATGTTGTTCTGGGGTCTTTTGTGACTTCTTGGTTGAGTCCTTGCTGTACTCTTGCGGTAATTTTGGTTGGCTTGCCACTCCTGGCAAAGTACACCACTGTTCCACGTTTCTGCCATATGTGGATAATGGCTCTCACTGTGATTCGCTGGAATCCCAAAGCTTAAAAAATGGCTTTGTAACCTTTTTGAGAAATTGAAACAAAAATTCCAAACATGTTATACACCATAGTTAATCTATGCTCTAATGGGGGTGGGGAGGGGGGCAATCACTTTTTCACACAGGGCCCTGTAGGTTTGGATAACTTAATCAATGAAATCATCATTTAAAAACGGCATTTTTATGATGTATGTTTAATTGTGTTATCTTTGTTTAATATTTAAATTAGTTTGAAGATTTAAAACATTTAAATGTGACAAACATACAAAAAAACTGAAAATCAGGAACACTTATTCACACCACTGTATGTGGAAAACTGGAAAAGCTGATGTGAAGATGACATTAGTTGATCTGCTGAGATTGAGATAAGTTTGTCTCCATGTTGGGTCAGGCGTGGCTAAACTAATGCTAGGCTCGATTTTGTACATGTACATATGACCACAGTGTATAAATAATGCTCTTCATGAAATTTAACAAATAGCTTTACTTGCTTTAACATTTGTCAGACAACAAAACAAAATAAATGAAAATAAAAAGATGTTTCCAGGCTGGAAATATTGCCTGGAAACATATGTAACCTAGCTCAGTGAAGCTAAGGGTAGACAGATACAGAGAGACAGGAGTAAGATGCACTGCCAGGCTCATCAACTCACTGTTATTTGCTATCATTAAAACTGATTGCTTTTCGATCTCGTAGTGATTTGTTTGTTTTTTGTTTGTTTATTTGTTTTACCAGAACTATTTTCTACCTTATCAACGCTAGCTAATTTGCTAACAAAATGGGAACCATGTCTCTAGCCTAATTTGTAGATCACTACGTGGGATTGGCCTGGCCACCTCTGGTCAGTCTCAGTCTTAAGAAGTAAACCAAAGCAGTGGTGTTAACGCTCGTGAAAAATACACAATAATTCCAAAAACAGACTTTTATTTCCCCAATTTAACAGCTAAAACCATAACTTTTTCCCAAAACTTAAATCATTGTGTACAGCTTTTAATTGATTTCTGCATCTTCAGGACAATCCTCTCAGGTAATTGTCTAAGAATCTATGCTTATATCCTAGGGAATACTCTTGGCTTTCTGTGAAAACATAAAGGAACGTAAAGACAACACTGTTTCCATCACAATGTTACTTTAAAATATGGCAATTAGTGTTAAAGAGATACCAAATTGCATTGCTCCATATCAAAAGAACTAAATGCATCATAAAAGCTCTTTCTGTGTTGATAAAAACCATGGCTAGGTACTTCAATCTAGTATCCATAAGTAAAGTTTTTTTTAATGATTGTAAATGTTCAATGCTTTCTGTCTGTGAACAACAGGAGAATATGTTGTGATGACAACCCACTTCCACCTGAAGAGGAAAATTGGTTACTTTGTGATCCAGACATACCTACCCTGCATCATGACAGTTATCCTCTCCCAAGTGTCTTTCTGGCTCAACAGAGAATCTGTCCCTGCCAGGACTGTCTTTGGTGAGTTGTTTTTTTTTTTCTTTTTTCTCTTCAAAACATCTTTGGCTAGAGGCCATCGTCAGAAGTTTTCAAAACTGCTCTTGAAAAGTCTGAAAGATAATCAAATGATACATTAGGTAGTCACACAAAAGCTAGGCAACAAATCGACTAATTGCTTAAATCTATAATAACAATAATTAATATATTAAAAACAATAATAAAAAAGAATACAACAAAAACTATTTAAAGCCAACACATGACTCTTAGACACACTGATATGAAATTATTTTCAATTGCATTTTTTACAATACCTTCTTTTAATTTACACATTTATTTAATGAAGAATACTTACTATTGATGAATACTTCAAACCAATAATATATCGCTTAAGAAATGCTTTGCTTTATTTTATAAAGTAATGCCATCTGCATTGTTTATTCAAATTAACAAAACAGAAAGTCCAAAAACACACTCAACATAATATTGTTTTATTCTGCAGTACTACATCTGGCATTTTGATTTTTGCCTCAATACATGCACAGAAAAGCGTGTGAACAACATTTTTCAGATTTATAACACAAGCTTGAGTTTAAGTTGTTTCTAAAAAGCTGTTGCTTAATGATGGTTTGATTTTTTGCTTTGTTTCGTTTTATTATTCTCTGATTTAGGAAAAAAAAGTATTTTTCCATAAAGTACTATTTCACTATTTTAGAAATATATAAATTGAAATAAATGGATGGAGGGGGAGGGTGTCAGCCTGGCTATGCTCAATGTTTTTGTAAAAAAAGACAGCCTCTAAAATTCACAAATTAAAATGTGTGTCTCATTTGTTTGTGCATAAACAGAAATGTAAAAAAAGGCGAGCTGCAAGCTACTTTTTCGGGGGGGTGTCGGATTGCTGGGAAACCTTATAGTCATGAACAACAACAACTGGCCATCTAGTAACCACAGTTTTCGAGGGAAAAATGGGTATTCTTAGACTGGTTGTGAGTTATTGCTGGAAGTTGCTAGCAGTTGCTGTGACATTACTAAAACTTCATGAGGTATACAGTGCTGCACTGAAAAGCCTCTTTGTGAATGCTTTGATAACAGTTTGCATGGCAGATGCTGACACAGCTGCAAAACAATAGCAAACTACTTTCTAAGCAATAGCGAAACTGTGAAAAATGCTACACAAACCAAAAGTCTTTTGAAATCTGTAGGTTGCAGTGGTAAGACGCAACTCTGAAATAAAATGTTCCAGTTTTCCAGTGTGTATCACACCTTTTCAAGTGGCAAGTGTTTGCGGACAAGTTGGTGTCTTTCATGCAAACTCTAGGTGACCGAATGTGGTTATAATCAAAGCAATCGAAAGGAGTTTTAGTGCATTGGTTTTTCTGACTGACTTCACCCAGTATCAGCCAGTAACTTCCCGCAATCACTCACCAGCTGGCCAGGGAATACACGTTTTCCCCTTGTGACCGGTGGTTGCCAGATGGTTGATAAATAGCCTGTAGGCTTTTTTAACTGAAGGCTAAGATGGCTATGTCAAAAACATATTTTAAAATACGTGAGATATACCAGACATTTTATTGTCTCTGTTCAGTACATCCATACTGTTCTATTCTGTTTTGTTTTTTACTAAGGCAAAAAGAGCGTTAATCACTTGTGGCAAACTGCAGTAGAATTTTAAGCTCAGTGTGAATTTAGATTTACGTGCTTAGAATGTTTGACTACAGCTACTGCGTGTTTGTGCCTGCTTGTGTACATCAGTGCATGTGAGAATGCGAGTCTACACGTGCACATTGGCCTGAGTGTGTGTGTTTGTTATGTGAATGTGTGTTTGTGTGTGTCTGATGGTGTGTATGTAGAGTGTATCTGTCTGTCACACTAAGGTCTTACATAATACAGCCCACAAGGAAAGCTCTTGCTAGTCTGCAGCATGCTCTGTAGCAGCAAAGCACGGCAGCAGGCAGAATGTCCTTGAGTTACCTCACCCTCCACACTTTCTTCTTCTTTTTTCTTTATTCTCCTTCACTCCCTCTTTCTCTCTTCATCTTCTTCTCATGAATGTCAGTGTCTCCCCTGGCCCACTACTTAAAGAGCTTTCCCGGAATCATTATACAGACACCAGATTTGCAGCTCTGCAGTCTCCAGCAGGTTTTTCTACTCTCCCTGCAATGTTTTGGAGTCCGTTTGTGTGAGCTGTGAGTTTCTTCGTGTGTGTATATGTATGTGTGTGTTTGTATGTGTGGGTGTGTGTATGTGTATGCCACAGCTTGCTACCTGAGGTGCTTGTCACGTGTTTAGGGGGGGGATGAGGATGGCCTAGATTAGATTCAATCAACTATCTAGGGCGTGTGTGTGTGTCTGTGTGTGTGTATGTGTCCCTCAATACTGGTTGTGCTTCATGGGATTACATGTATGTAGTATGAGCATGACAGAGAGCAACACAGTGTCCCAGCACATTAGGATGACCATTCATATGATTAATATGCATCAGCAGATGAATGAGCCTGTTCTTGAAAGAGGTTAGTAATGCCAGTATCATCATGAATGAAGCATTATAAAGACAATCGATATCTTTCATTTCCATCTTAATCCTTTAACTATCATCAAAGTCAAACATTTATATGATCTTTCAGACCATTGTACACATGTTTTGCGCTATTATAATCGTAGGGTAGAATGAGTGCAGTATATATGCTTACTGTATGCAAAAGACAACATCATTAGGAAGGTACTTGGCATCATAGAGGGATAAGACAGGATTTGTTGTTCCAAAGTGTATAAACACTTTAAATATCACATCTGCTGCCAAAACATATGTCTAACATATTGCAAGTAACCCACATTTCCTTAAATCTTTGTCATTTTCATTCCTTTTTTCTTGTTATTTACTTATTTTATGGGCATTTTAGGTTGTTTTCATTTTCAAAGACTCTCAATAATGGTGAAAATAAAAATGCTTGATTACTATAATTACATCCATAGCTTTCCACACATACACATGGAAATGCATAATGTACATCTAGTGATATCACCAATAATTTTATGTGATAGGTTATGAGATATCACATGTGTCGGTGCTCTGGATGTTTGCTGCAGACTAGGAAAAAAGTGTTTGGGCACCTCTGTCCCTGTTTGTTGAAGGTCTCCTCCATGTATAAATTCACCTTGATATGATGTGTACAACTTTCACAGATTTGAAAGAAAACCCATGGCACCTAAACCCAAATCTCTTGTCTTTATATACAGTAATTTTAGCTTCCTTTCAGGAATGTTCCTCATTATTTAGAAGAAACTGAAATTTTATAGTAGGTCTGATATTTTTAATCTATTTCCGTTACTGAAACTTCCATTGCTGGGTTTAGTAGATCTGATGTAATATTTCAAATAAGGAACGAGTTTGATTTCATGGCAAACATGTAGTGATTTACCTTATTAGGACTACTAATAAAAACAATGAAACCATTAAAAAAACTCATCATAGTCAGTGCCTTTTTTGGGCGGGGGATTGGTCGTGTGATCAACCAAAATGATATTCAGAGCCACACTAGCTCACTATATTTTGTATTTTCAATTATACCAACTTCATGGATGGATGGACAAAAAGTATTTTTGCAAAATGTACCACATCCATGTGGGTTAATAGGAATTAAATGAGTTTAATGCCTTGTCATTCTATTTGTGTCAGACATTATAAATGTGGCTGCACGCTTCTCTGGTAAATAAGGAGATTTATGAGGAGTATTATTTGGAAGATTCCCTGTGAGAGGCAGGAAGAAGCATGACTCAAGTCCACATTAGGTCATTAATGAAATCTTTATCATAAATTCATTTTCAAAAGCAAAATAATATTTTGCAATATAGTAATGATGCAAACGAATGCACCTTTATATACTGTACATAAAAGCTCCGCAATATTGCGTAAGCACAGTGGCTCTGTCAGTCCGGCTATACCCGAATATGGCTCTGTAAACTTTATCCATGAACAGAGATCTAGGAATAAAAATAATGCTATTAATATTGAACAAATTACTAAACCATGCAAATTCTATTTAGTCATCCTGCCACAGATATTTATTTATACCTTGGTTTTTCCTCATTTTCATCTCAGAAACAGCTACTGTAGTACTGTGTTTTGTTATTGCTACAGATGTGATCAGGTTGATGTTGCCACACAGTTGTGCACAGCTGACAAAGAAACAGTATTAACAAAAACAAATTGAACATTGAAAACCCTGTTTAAATTACATTATGTCACTATGAAGCACAGCTTCTGCACTAAATCTTTTTTCCTAAAGCCTGCCCTGTAGATGAATAGGCAATTTAAAAACACAGCAGTGGGTAGAGTTATCTTATTTATCACTGTACCGATTAAGAGGCTGATTAGTTTATAGCTAGTTCAGTGTAGTGGAAAACTGTTGGCAATTTATTTATTTAGTCCAAATGAAAACCAAAAGGAAACAGCCACTGATGGCTCTGATTTGAGCTCTCTCTTACATCCCACCTCCCTCTCCCGCTCCATTTTTCTGTCTCTAAGCTGTCAGGGACAGCAGGGCTCAGAAGATAAGCTCCCTTTCTTCCATCTCTGTTTTAAGAGCGATTGGCTGGGTATTTATGGGTTTTCCCATGATGATGTTTGAGGTATCTGTTCATCAGGGAATAACACCTTGTATGTGAGTGGGTGGTGTATACTGGAGTTCGCACATGTGCGCTCATGCATTTGTGTGAAAATGTGTTTGTTTGCGATATGTGAAGAAATTGGGTACTCATCAATTTCTAATTAGTAGCTAACAACAGTGTAAGCACTATGTGTCTCCGAAGCTGCCTGTCTGTGTGTTACAAATCTCACATCTATAGTGTTGGCAGAGTTATTTAACTCACCTGCCCATCAATGTGTCCGTTTATTTCTTCATTATATGTCAGTCAGAGGTGATGTAATAATGCTGAAGGTATTGTGTGTGAGTGTAGCTTCCCAAGGGTTTCAGTTATTGATAAGGCATGAATAAATAAATAGCTGCTGCACAGCGGGGGTGTTGATAGACATCCAGCAAAGACAGCTCTGCACTGGGGAATGTTTGAGGAAATTATTTTTTAAAAAAGTTCTCCACACAACTCCACACACAGCTAACATATGAATTTACTCTTTAATACACAAGCATGCAGTCAAACTGGTCATCTTTGTCCTCCCACAAGCATAAGAAAACTGTTAAAATTAAAAACCACTTGTTATATTTCCTAATATAATATAGTGATTTAAATTGTGATTTCACAATGACAATTTAACAGGAAGATTTTTAACCAATGCATTTCATATTTTTCATTTTCAAATTCTTTACTCACATAATTCATCTGTTTACTACTTTCAGCTATTTGTTATTATGCCTTTTAAGGTTTGTAATGAGATGGCTGGTAGTAAATGTAGTAATAGGCCTCGTCTAACCTCAGTCGGCTTTTTATCTCTAATGTCACAGACCTGTGGTTGCATGCAAAATATCTGTACAATTAAATGATGGCATCCTGCCACACTATTGAGATTCCAGAAACATTTTAGAAAGGTCATTATTAGGATGAAACATGTTATAACAGGCTTTTAAGACTTCAGCATAAACAAAGTTCGATGAACTTTACAAGTGAAACGAGAATTGAGTGTTGATGTTGTTTATGCATAAGTAAGCTGGTCATATTTTCAATCAGCCAGTTAGACACAAGGTTTAACTTGCACATAAAGTTTGCATATTCTTAAAGTAAACACATAACTCAGTTCATAAAGTACTTTTGACCTCTTGCAGCGTTTTGAATGTCATGTGTGACAGGTTGCCTGTAGAAAACATTCTAACTGGAACCAGGGACATTTTGCTGAAGGCTCACTCCTGAACAAAGATTTGTGGCTTGGCTTCAATGTGGTGGCTAAACAGTATATTTTTCTTACTCACGTAGGATTTGCCAGATTATTTGAAGTCTGTCATTTAAGGGTTGTCAGTGAAGGGCTAAATATAGAACAGAACAATCAACTTTGAACCTTACTGAAAAATGTTTTGACCTTGAGTTCAAGTTAATTTATTTTGCCGACAACAATTTCTATTAGGCTGATTACTCTAATAAGCCTTAAATCAATTTTCTGTTATTTTTCTACCCTGTGTTTAACCAAGTTAACATTTTTGGCTCGCATTTCCCAAAGAAATAAAAATATACTTTTGAAGTTAGTAACCATTAACCTCTATACATGTGTTAATATTTAATAAATAAGACAGAAAACCTTGTTAGAAGATTTGTATCATATAAAAAAAGTTTGTGCTTGTGCACACTGAGTTAAATTGAGTGGAAGAAACTCTCAAGAACTGAGTTACACCACTATTAATCCAGTTAGAACTTTCCAGATCAGTGACTTTGTTCATTAACAGCCTTCAAAGCCTCAAGTCTATTAGTTACAACATGTCAAAGAGAGTCATTTAAAACTAGCTCTGGAGACATGTTCAAATGAATCAAAATACTAGGGCTCTAAATGATTCCAAGTTGGCCTGTTGCTTAACAGGCACAAAGGGAAATTGTTCTTACTAGAGTTTAAGAAACACACCTTGTCGGCCATGTTAGTCAAGTCCCTGACATGCACACACCGACAAAAAAAAAACAGCCAAAAAAAAAAAAAAACCCCCACACAAATGCACACACACACCTTTAGACTTGTGTGCAGTTGATTAAAAGCAGTGATACACCTGCAAATAGTTTATGCAGTAGTTTGTGTGCAATAAAACATAACATCACTTAATGTTCAAATCAATGGAATATTTCATGTTATAAAAGCAAAATGTTTTTATTTTCCTTTCTCCTCTTTTCTCTTGTGGTAATAAGACATTGGAGGAGTTAGAAGACTTGTTTCCATGACAACGGTGCTTACCAAACATAGTATATATGATACCAGCATCAGGGTGCTTTTGTGAAGGCTTGTGTAATACCCAGTGGTGCTGTCTTCATCCTCCCCCACAAAATTAACAGATTTACAGGCAAACAAAGTATCTGACAAATTGACACTACTTACATATATATATTCATTTATTTTTTATTTTTGCTGCTGTATTCAGTATATTTCTAAATAAATATTCTTCATATGCAGGATGTAGTTTGTGAACTGTTGAAAAATCGGAATATTTTAACTTAAATATGACCTAAAACATTGTACCACACAGGTCCTTAAAGTACATTAAAAAATCAATTGAACACATTAGAAGAAAATATTACACACTGGGCCAGATTTTCTAACAATTTTCACCTCCTTCTGGATGGGGAGGAGAGTATTTGAATGAATCACATGATTAACCAAAGCTTGCAGTATGCAGTTTACTGCACTATACCGAAAAATAGAATGTCTTGTTTTGCAACAGACATAGTCATGATAGTTGCCTCTGGAAGTGCTCATATATTTCAAATGAGAGGGGGGTAGAGGTTGTCAGAACGAGTTTGTTATTGGCGCGGGTGGATGGCTCAAAGCTGTGCACGTGGTGCTAAAGCTTTGGCTCTGTAGCTCTTCACTGAGTCCTCAAACCCCAAATCTTTAGAGCCTAGCCCTACAAATTTGTCTTCCTCAGTAATATTTTGTATATTTTCATGAGAAAGAGCAGAACTTAACTGGACTGGAGGAAAATCTCAGTACAGCACACATACAAGGATTTGTCTTCATTTCCAGGTAGCCAAATTACTTTTTATAGTAAGATGATGGTTTTGGGCTTTTAGTAAGATTTATACACAGAAATTGCTATATAATGAAAACATCTGCAATTTCAGATCTGTTACATATCACAATTGCATATGCAGCTATTAGCAGAACTTAGATCAGAAGTGTGTTAGATTAATATCTGGAAGTTACAAAATGTAATACAGTCTCTAAAAAAATCTTCTCACAGAAGAAAATAATGCAATAAACAAGAGTGATGCATGCATTTATGCTCGTGGTACAGAAACAATAATTTCATTAACACCCATGTGAGTCGGGAATGGGCAGGAAATAATGTTTGTCATTATAACATCATTGTAACACAACACAATAATTAAATAACACAATATAATAGTATTAATGTAATAATAATGTAATAATAACCCCCCTCTGGATAGGTTCTGTGCGTAACCTTAGTTGAAAGCTTTATCCAAAGAATGCCTGTCTCAGTCTACATGCCTTCACATAGTTCCCTTCTGACAGAAGAAGAGTAACCGTTTAAATCATATAAAGCCTCCTTCGGCTATAGTACATCTCATTGTTCTGGATTGTCTCGCTATTGACCAAGAGAAACACTTGCATAAAAACCTGTGCTTACACAGTATTATTTTGGTTAGTTGGTTAGCTAATTTGCATTGTTTTTGATAGAATGAAATCATTTGGCTGTCGTAGTTTATGAATTAGTGTATATTAATCAGATTGCTCGAAGAGCTTTCCGCTCCCATTGGTAAATGTGGCAGCTAATTTGTCACACTTAGTAAATTTGGCCTTTGTTCTTTAGTTAGTTAAGAAAAATGATCCAATATTTTATATCTATGAAAAGGAAAAAAAAAATCTAGGATTAATTGTATAATTGAAGGGGAAATTAGATACAGGTGCTTTCCATTAATGGATGTGAGTGTGTACTTTGTTTGCTTTTTGTTTTTATCAGGAACTACCAAAGTCTGCTTCTCAGAACACATTTGAGGAAGTAAATCACTCCATTAACAAATTAGATTTTTGAGGAAAAGGTTGTTCTTGCTCATCAGACTGGAAAGGGGTATTAAACCATGTTAAAGGGTTTGGAATGCTAAATGAGTCAGACTGTGTATAAATCGAGGACATTTAAGAGCATTGTTTTCTATCTCAGGAAAGGTCAACTAACAAAGTTTCCTACAAAAGCAAAGTAGACAAAAGTTTGGGATGGCACAAAGGAACCCAGGGTAGCTTCTAAGCAACTAAAGGTTTCTTTCACAGTGACTAATGTTTATCACCCCACCATCAAAAGAGCACAATGACAAAGCCACAGTCCTCCAAAAATGAAAAGTGCTGCCCATCTGCAGTTTCCTAAAGAAAGTAAAACCGATTGATGAGACCAAAATAAAACTTGCTGGTTTAAATGAAAAGGGTTTTGTTTAGCCACAAAGATTTATCACCATTCATGGACTAAAGCATGTTGAATTTTACCAGCAAATTCTAAAAGAAAATAGACCACATCTGCAAAAAGCATTAACAGAGAGAAGCAAGACAACAGCCCTCAGCACACATGTTGTTCTAAAGTAAAGACAATCCCCTTTGAGCAAGCACTTGTTGACAGGAGGAAGGATGAACTCCTTTCTAACATGAAGAAACCTCCCGCAGAACGAAGTTCGGGGAGGGGCAGCCATCTGCTGCGACCAGTTGGAGGGTAAAGGCAAAGTGAAAAGAAAAAACGAGAGCATAGAGAGACAAGGACAAAACAAACTATGGGAGAGTGAAGGCAAATATTAATGTAATGCAGTTGTGGCACACATGGTGAGGGAGGTCAGTGGAGAAGAAATTCTGAGCAGCCAGAGCCAATGGAAAATTTGGTCTTCACAGCACCATTTGCCGTGCATTCCCTTAGCCATCATTCAGTGCATAGCCTGCTTAGCATCTGGTACAGTGCAGAACATGGTCACACATAGATTCCTAAATATCTGCATTAATACTCTTAACAAGGCATAAAATGTGCTTTTCTAGCCCTCGTTTTCATAGCATGTATCTAACTGTAGCAGCATTTAGTCTTCATGTAGCCACTCTTCATCTGTGAGCATCACTTGTGTGGGTGGCTGTGTTTTATCCTTATACCAAACAGGAATTGAATATAGCCGTTTTCATCTGAAGCTGTCATTTGTTTTTGTTTTTGTTTGTTTTTGTTTGTTTGTTCAGCTTGTGCTTATGCCAAGTGCAATTATGCCATCCACGAGAAGCAGTACATTTCAACAATAAATGACTTCACAATAAATAACTTTGACCTACTTAGTTGTTATTCCCCTTAGAGACATAATAAGCACAAAAAATGTATGACCATGCACATCGTGTTCCTAGTATGCAGATGCAGCAAACCCATTTAAGGTGCATTGTTTGCTCATGGCTGAGGACCAGTCGTTTATTTGGCTATGAGTAATGATAACATAATAATCATTCTTTATGGTCCATGTCACAGCACCCAGTCAGCAATGGTAAAGGCTTGTGAAAAGAGAGTGGGAGGACAGGGAGTCTGTGAATCATCACTTAACACTTCACCACGAATGAGGAGGAAGCAAAAAAAAAAAGAATTCAGAATTATAAAGGGAAACCGTAACTTTTAATCTCAGTACAGCTGCTTTTGCTTCTTGGAGATGGTGGACACATGAATAAGAGCAGTGTGCAGTATATAATTGGATTACGGTAAATGATAGTTTTAGTCAGCTTTATAAGCTTGTTTTAGAAAGATGTTTAACTCAGTATTAATCATTTAAAACTAGTTGGACATCTTTTTTTAGGTTAGCTGATTGAGATTGTTTTTGTTTTAATATAGATTCTCTATTTGCATACAGTATGTGACTGTGATATAATGTGAAGTGTAGTAGTGTTTTATTTTTTGATGGCAGCTAGTCTTTACTCTTTAACCGATTTGTAAAAGATCTTGTTGAGGAGTGTGTGTGTCTGTTCCTGTCTAGCTATCTTTGTGAGGACCGAAATCTGCATTCTACTATACTTGTGAGAACCAACAGTCACTTGTGAGGACACACTCACCAGTCCTCACAAGTTTGATGGCCTTTTTGAGGCTCAAAATGTGGTTTTAGTGTCAGGGTTACGATTAGGTTGTGGTTAGGTTTAGGGTAAGGGTTAGGGTTAGGCATTCATTTTTAATGGTTATGGTTAGGGTATGGGGCTAGGGTAGGGGTCAGCAACCTTTAACACCCAAAGAGCCATTTGGACCCGGTTTCCACGCAAAAGAAAACACTGGGAGCCGCAAATACTTTTTGACATCTAAAATAAAGATAACACTGTATATATTGTTTTCTACTTTTATGCTTTGTGTGAACAACTAAGGTGTGTTGCTTATGAAATCCATGAAGTGCTACAGAGAAAATTACATTTTATTTATGTAATTAACACATTTGAACTCTTAAAGAAATATAACAAAAGGAAAGACACCCAGATGAACTAAAATGATCCATGTAGCAAGCAAAAACTGTTGTGAGCCGCCACCCTTATATCGCCTAATTCCTAATTCTAATTCTGCCTAAATATGTATTTTACCTGGTTAATGTGTGTGGCGGGGCGTGGTCTGCTGCGCCGCTGCAGGGGAGGAGGACGCACCTGAGCGGCACCCGCAATCACGCCTGTGCTATCTATGCTGTTGTGTTGGTATGTGTCGGGCTGTGAGCTGAAAAGCTACAGCCGGCTGTATGCATACAGCAACCGTGTGTGAAAAGCGTGTTCATGCAAACATTGTCGGGTCTGCCATGATATGTTTACAATGGGACTTCTGCTCCTGAACCTCTGCGCACAGCGTCTGCAATTCGGGGCTGTACGAAGTCACTTTCATCTTTACGCAGGACTGTTAGCTGTCATCTGTGAGGCGTGAGCGGTGTTTGTTTTTAACATAGTTCACGGAGGAGAACAGCTGCTGATATAATGTGGATCTGAAGATCCATAATTGGCCTACCTGGGGGTGAAAGTCTCGATAAATGCACGGCGTTTCTGCGGGTGTGACGCTTATTTTGAGCGATGAAAAAATAATAGAATATAATTTTATTTTTATATTTCAATATCACAATAATCTTCCAATTTAGAACTACTAGTTAAAAAAAGAACTAACATAAATAAAATACACTTCAGCTAAATACTTTTCCCAAACCACGCGGAGCTGCACTTCAAGGACTAAAGAGCCTCATGCGGCTCCGGAGCCGCAGGTTGCCGACCCCTGGGCTAGGGAAACCATTATGTCAATGAAGGTCTTCACTAAGTTAGCTGAACAGGCTTGTGTGTGTGTGTGTGTGTGTGTGTGTGTGTGTGTGTGTGTGTGTGTGTGTGTGTGTGTGTGTGTGAGATAAAAAGTGCTTAAACTGCACAGAATAAAATGCTTTATGAAACTGTGTGTGAATGGGTAAACATGACTTGTTTACCCATTCACACATGAAAATACAGGCCATTTGTACTGTAGAAACACGTTAAGTGCTTAATATGATTGGAAAACGTTATATAGATGCCTGTCTACTCTATATTGATGAAAACTGTTTGCATGACTGATATTACTGATGATTACTTATCCCTGTATGGCATAACAATTTACAGAAAGTTGATTTTTTTTTAAGCTTACAAAGGATTAGTATATGCACATATATTTACATAAAGATCTCTCTGTATCGGAGAGGGTCTTCTTTCACACTCCAGCTGTTCTGCATGATATTCCAGACCAAATTGGTGGATTATTTGCTGCTTGGGTTAATGTTATTTAGTTTGTTAACATCTGCAGTAACTGCTTGTGAGATATGCCTCTCACTGCTTGAAATGCTGTGCTCCAGTTCCTCTTCTTCTCCATCTATTCTCTTCGCAGCTTTCATTTGTTCAGGGTGTAGACTAGCAATTTGATTTTCAGTAGCTGAAACACTGGGACACTTTTTAGTGTGGGGCATTTTAAATTAACACATGTATTTAAGCAGCTTGAAAAGCTATTGTAGCAGCTTGAAAAAAACATGTTCATGTTACTTCTGCTACTCTTTATTATAATTAAAATGTTTATTTGTTCTTATTTGAATAAAGTTATAACATCAAAATGCTTCATGAACAAAGCATCTCATTATACAATGTTGATAAAATGTGCACACTTTTTGTTTTCATCGATTTATGATAATGATCAACAACATGAGATTTGATGTCTATATTCTCTCTGTGTCTGTCTGCAGGAGTGACAACTGTCCTGACCATGACCACACTGAGTATCAGTGCCAGGAACTCTCTCCCTAAAGTGGCCTATGCCACAGCTATGGATTGGTTCATTGCTGTCTGCTATGCCTTTGTCTTCTCAGCCCTCATTGAGTTTGCAACAGTCAACTACTTCACCAAGAGGGGTTACGCTTGGGATGGAAAAAGTGTGGTGCCAGAGAAGGTATTTGACCCCTTTTTAAAAATGGTCTTACTTATTTAAAGTGTGCTTTTATTATAATAAAAACATTTTTTTAAAAGCATTACCACTGGTATCAGTACATAGGAAAACCTTACCATGTTACCGTCTTCTAATGTTTTTTAAAAACCCAAACAAGCAAAATATGAACATTAAAGTGTTTATTTTATTATTTTTTTTTGCACCAGCACATCACTTAACTGCTGATGGAACTGCATCAAGCAGGGAACATTTAATTATTGTCATCTAATAGAAAATGCAATTTGAGTAACATGACATGAACATTAATAGTTTAGTGTTCAGCTTGTGCTTTTCTGCTCTACTTGTCTCTGTGCTGCAGTTAGCAACAACATACTCTGCAGTCTCCGGGTGTTTTTAAAAAGGCCCAATGCTGATTATAAAGATGTTATATTTCTGACATTAAAGCTTTCATTTGGATATATGCCAATGAGAGCAATTAATATTTCCCAATTAAATACCTATTTAAACCCAGTTTGATTCACCAGGGTTTTGCATGCAACAGTGAATAGTGGTAGTTTGGGAAAGGATACAATAGCAGTGTGCGCAGTATTGCATCTCACAAAAAATGAACTCTTTATCCTTTTGCCTTTCTCCGACAAACAAATCAGCAAAAGAAAAAGAAGGAATCTCTCCTTAAGAAGAACAACACTACGGCCTACCCAGCTGCCACTGCTACAGCCTTCGCCCCCAATATTGCCAGGGACCCTGGATTGGCTACTATCGCTAAAAGCGCCCCACCACCCCCAACTGAGCCTAAGGAGGAGCCAAAGCCCAAGCCTCCAGAGGCCAAGAAGACCTTTAACAGTGTGAGCAAGATAGACAGGATCGCCAGAATAGCCTTCCCTCTGCTCTTTGGAACCTTTAACTTGGTCTACTGGGCGACCTACTTGAATAAGAAGCCCAAATTGCAGGGGGCCAATCCACACTAATCAAGTTTTTCATTCCTTTTAAACTATACCTGTAATTATTTCATTTTCTTATTCCTATAAACAGTGTTTATTTTCAGACAACATGGTGTCCATGCTGGTTTCCAATTCCCAGTTGTTGCATTGCTTCTATGTTGAACAAAATTTTGAAGATTTTGAAAAAACAAAATATAGGAAAAAAAAATGAAAACAATACAAACTTTTGAAAGAGTGTTGTTCAGGTCTGGGATGATGCTACTAGGAAAATGCTACTTTAAATATATAGCCAAGAGAATGCTATTCTACAACTGCACATAGCCCAAACTTGTTGAGAGGCATGTTTTTGTTGATTTATTTGTTACCTTTTATTTGATTCTACTTCATTTAAACATGGAATCACAGATACAGTGGGCATTTGTGTATATGCATGGACAGGACATCTTATAATTTGTATTTATTTATTCAAAATACAACTCATCATTGACTGTTGGCTTGGTTTATTTGACATCAGCAGCAAAATGCTACAGTCAGTCTCTTTCCAAATATCTTCCATTGTTTGTAGATGTTTTATGAGCCTAATTATACCATTCTCCATAATATGTTAGGATTTCTGCAATAGCAATAAAACATGTCTCAGTGGACACACCATTTATTTAGAGATCAAAAGATACAAAGATTCAATCATGGTTGTGATCAACATTGAAAAAAATATAGTAAGTTATTTTCACAGCATTGTAAATATCAGGTGTTACAGATGTCAGTATTATGTTTAGGCTTTGCAAAGTGTAACTAAAGGGTAATTGTACACATGGAGAGAAAAGAATTTTTTGGATTAATTTGTTTTTGTTTCCTCTTTATGATACTTTCTACAAAAAAAGAGTATATACTGGTCTAATTCATGCTTAAGTGACTGTTTTTCACCAAGTTAATGTTCCATTCAAAGCTGCTTTTACATTGGATTAAAATATTAAACTGTGTGCTTGTGTACACATTGACGGCAACAACATCAACAACAAAATCAGTGGTAAACTGACACTGGCTAGTTACGAATAAGAATGTAAAAAAATATATATCACAAATCATGGAGTGCATTAGATTTAGAAATAAAACACTCATTACCTATGTATATTTGTTTTTGTTTTTTGGGGCTTTTGACTACTTATGGTGGGGCCTCCTTTGTCAGAAACACCATTGGTAGGAAAGTTCTGTTAGCATCAATTGAAAAAAAGGGGCGGGGGCACATTGAGAGGGAGAAGTGCCTTTTCCATTTTCAGAGTTGAAGCTGTGAAGGCTGTTACTTTGGCGATTGACGGCACATCTGTATTTTCCATCCCACTGTGTCCCCTGACCATTTTTACCATATTCACCCCCATCCCCATTCAGTTAAATATTGAGACATAACACTCAGAAAGTACCAGCTACACTGCCTTCAGTATCACATGCCCGTTAGGACTCATTTGTTGCTGCTTGTCGGTGTGCAACAGCGAGAGACAGGGACAGAGACAGAAAGGGACAAAAGAGAAAGGAGACATTTAGGTGAAGTGGCATTGTAAGCTTACTTTAGCCAGCGCTGTGTTTCACACAGAGGAGTTGTCTTGTAGTTCTACGATAGTGACAAAGATGAATCTATTTTTGTAGCATGATGTCAATCCCTCTTCCGAGAAAAACCAACAGAAATTAACGCCAGTGTGAAAAGAATGCTTTTGTTTTTGTATTGAAAATTGCTTGCTACCTTCATTTCTTTAAAAAACACACACTCTTTAGGGAAATGCTCCTTCTCTGACGTGGCATGTTAAGGTTTCTGAACAGTCCAATTTAAATTATGTTAATGTAGCAATATTAATTAGCAAGGGCTTTTCTTAGGACCTGAACCTGACACTCAGTCTGGAGTTGATATCCATTGTAGCTTTACACTGACCCCTCTCTACTTGTAGTTTCATCTGTATGCTGTACTTAGAAATTTATTCTATTTAGATTTTGTTAAAGAAAACAGGCATCGCATTGTGTGTCCATGCTGGGTTCTAAACCCTTTGGCTCGCACTCAAACTGTGTTTGATGAAGAATCAAGAGTGCTGGTGCATTGCGTCATATTACTGATTCAATGTCTTTTGCTGAATATATTTTACAGGGCACTAAACAGGCCAAAGGGCAAATTAGAACTGTGCAGAATTCTCTGTGTGCTTGTGCACTAAGGTGAAAAGATCATGCCACTACCAGAGGGAATCAAAAAGAGATTGGTTGCTGTTGCTATTGTCATTATTTGCATTATCATCATAACCAATATGGAATCTATCCCCTTATAGCAGACATCTTTACAAGCATATGCAAGCAGTCTACTGTTCACAGCCACTTAACCTACAAGCTGAGGGTCATGGAACTGCAAAGTTCAGGGTGAAGAGTTGTATAAAGATATTTGAATTCTAAACTATTGTATGTATGTTTAATATCATAAAGAAAATCTATATATATATATATATACATATGTAAAATACTTAATGCATATAGTATTTGATTCTATCAATGAAGATATTAGCTAAGATGATGATGAATATTGTTTGTATTATCAACCTATTGTTATGCATTTTGCACATTTAGAACAATAACATTACATTTATGTAGTCAGCTTCGTGCTATGCAAGGACAGCTTTCAACCACATCACTGACCTTCTTTCCCTGACCATTGTGCTTCAGATTTACAAGCTATTACTACAAAAAAAGGAAAAAAGCTTAGCTTTTATATCAGCTGTGCACCCATTAGCATTTTTTCTTCTTTTTTTTCTCTAACCATGGCTATACAGGGTGACATCAAAGAAAACAGTGGATTATCTCTTTTGTTAGCGCTTTGGATTTGTCAGTGGTTGAAGGGAAAATGGCTTTCATTGTTGATTGCACTTTTTCTCCAGAGACATGCAATAAAGTGATTGAACTGGAAAACCAGGAGCAAAACCGTAACCTTGTTAATAACATTTCTGTTAAGTTCTTGAGCTTATTTGTCATTCTAAAAATGGAGGCGGGTGAAAATGTTACTTTACTAAATAGATCATTTTGTTTATCTTTTGCTTTCCAAAGCTCAGTGATATTACAGGAAGCAACAGTGAGTTTTGTTTCAAGTTTGTAAAGCCCCGAGTTCTACTCCAAGCAGAATGAAACAAAGGATCATTTCCAAATATTTTTGAGCGTGGTCTGTCTAGGTAATGCTCCAGAGAGAATGTGATATATGAGGCACAGTGCAATCATGAGCTTCCAACCTTTACCCTTACACTCATAGGCAGAGCATACATGTAAATATCACATCGGTAGGCACATCAGTCATTGATTTCATTGTTCGATGCAGTTCTCAGCAGCACTTGCTGTTCAACATTGAGTCTTTGGTTATTCCTAGATACCTACTGGAGTTTTTCTTGTATTTTTATCAAACAAAATATGTTCTGATTTTCACTGAAATGTAAAAAAAAATAATTTTCTAAAGCACAAAAGTTGACTAGGGTAGAAGAGATAAGAATGACACTGTATACATATGGACATCAAAGAACAAACACAAAACGCACACAAGCTCACAAACCTACATACAGTTCATGCTGGCAGTTCAATGATACTGACAAAAGGTTCTGGTGGATGTAGATGAACTGGTGAATCTTCTGTAAATGTTTTGTTTCTTTTGGTTATGATATGGCCCTGTAAAATCTGATTCTCTGCATTAGTCTTTAAATAAAAAGAAAACAAACTAATGTCATGGCTATACTTCTGTCTCTGTGCTATGTGCTACCTGACCAAGGCTATGATAGATTTTAAAAGTTAGACCTTGTTTTTGAGTGTTTAATTAATCATAAGAAACATTCTCCTGATCATAATTAATAAGATATAGAAATAAATAGACTGTGTATGATAACTGGCATCTGGTATCGGGCATGTGAAGAAATCTGAATGATTCAATTTTTGAGCTAAATGCCATTTAGATGATACCTGTGGGAAAGAAGGGTTACGTTAGCTTTATGTGGACAAGGGGGCAGAGGGATAGAAGGTGGGACCTCACCTAAAGGGATTGGTGCACAGGTGATTTTTGTTTATGTTGGCAGTTTACTGTTTGGACTTCATCTGGATTTACAAGATCCAAAGAAGACTTGCTCTTAGATGACTAAATGCGGCAGGATATCACAAGCTATGAAGATTTGTTCCAACCATATAAAGTGAGTGTAACTCTCCCACGGGCAGAATAACTCATAACACACCTCATTTATTCAATTAGTTGCACCACAGACAGGATCGGTCAGGAGACCTCGGACAGCTGAGCTGTTACGCACAGAGTCACAGTTTTCAGCTTAAATCATTTGTTACGCAGCAGCTGTCTTCTGAGTCTCAGCCCCGATGACAGCTCTTAGGACATTTTAAGCCTGATCCATTTTGCTAATATCAAAAATACATATTTTTTGCAGTAGTTTCAGCAGTTTATATTAGAAAAAATGGCGATAGATAGATAGATAGATAGATAGATAGATAGATAGATAGATAGATAGATAGATAGATAGATAGATAGATAGATAGATAGATAGATAGATAGATAGATAGATAGATAGATAGATAGATAGATAGATAGATAGATAGATAGATAGATAGATTTGCCTTTTATTGTGTTTATTGCTAACTAGCAAGTGTTAACATACAAACAAAACCACTGCTTTTGATATGATATGATAAAAATGATAAAAACATGATAAAAAAGATCTTTCTCAAAATAAGCATCCTGTCACTGTAACCTGTTTTCATTCCAAGAGTGTCTAATAACTCGTGTTCATAAAGCTGCAGGCATCACCTGTGCATGTGAAGTAATATTATTTGCTTGTGACTATCTGGCAAGAACAGCTATGTTCTTCAGCATGTTTTCTCCTGAATATTCCCTCTCTGCTCTCGCTGCCTCTGCTCACAAGCCTCCACCTCATCCTCGTCTTCTCCCACCGTGCCATGAGACTTCAGGTGCAGGGGAACGTGCGCTTCTTCCTTAAAAGCATGTGAGCTGCCAAGTCCTCAGGCTGTTATGTAATAAAGCTGCTTCTCCCTGGCAAGAGAGCAGAAAGAAGAACAATTTTTCCCTCTCTGTGTGTCTCTCTGCATAGTTCTCATCTTCTTCCCGCTCTCTGTTTGTGTCACCTTCCACTCATAAGCACAGATTAAAAATGGGGTTGTTAGGCGAGGAAATGATGGACATTTGGACAAGTTCCATTCAGTCTTAGGCACTGGATGAATTGTGCTTAAAGTTTAAGCATCCATTGCACATGCAGTGTTTTTACTTAATCACGGTTTAAGGCACGTATTGGGATTTAATAAAAGCATTTTCTGCACGGTAATTGTCACAAGTACAAAGCCAATGCATCCTTCTTTGTCTGCTAGCTTCCCTAGAAACTTCATTTGGAGGTGCATTTAACAGTCTGTCCATTAATTGTTTGTAGTGTTGCCTGAAAAAAAGGCAAATGAGGAAAATGATTATTAACTTTCTTAAATCAAAACAATCAATCTCAGACATCATCATTACTAAATACCCTTAAAGGGCACATATCATGTTGCTGTTAAGAAACCAGCTTCCATTTTTGGTAATATAAGTGGAACTTGATAAATGTCTCAGGCAATCATTTAGAATGGCCCTCAGTGGCTACCATCTATTGTGACTGCAGAGAAACAAAACTGAATAAATCAGAACAGTCAAGTTGCAAACTCTCAGAGTCACATTTTAAGCATACAAGTAGTGGAGTTATACATAAAGTAAATGGATTTTGTCATTCGCCAACAATGACATTATCAGCCTCAACAATGTATTGTGTTAGCACAAGAAAACAATAAGATTAACACTGTGCCTGGAGTACATGATTATAAATTTAAGGCATTTCTAAACTAAATCTCTATTTCTCATTGAAGTTAACATCCTCCACATTGAGATGATGAAGACTTTGGTTCATGGAGAAGAAAAGGAGGAATCTTTCTCGCACACATCCAAGTTGTGTCACGTCCAATTCTTCAGGGCCTAAATTCTTAAGCAATGGCCATATCAGGGACCCACATCTCCTAAGATTTCTATTAGCTCTCTCTCTCTCTCTGCTTGCTCGTGTTTGCTTCAGCTTCTCACTCCATAGATTGCTTGGCCAGGTATCAGGATCTGAGATTTGTTTTTCTCCTTCAACTGAAATGAATAAATGAATACATAAACAGAAAAGAAATGCAATTGGGGGAAAAAGATAATTACTTCACATTCTGCACCTCCTGAAAGTAAATGCCTCTGTCATAGAGGTTTAGGGTAAGGACGTTACTGTTTTGGGGGGGGGGGGGGTTTGTTTGTTTGGTGTTTTTAATAATTCGTACATGACGGAAAGTGATTGTCATACAGAATTTTTTTGTTTCTATATAGGTCTTAATGAATAAGTATTTGGCTGACCTTTTCAGTGCTATGGTTTGGAAGGTTGCCGGTTCGAGCCCCGGCTTGGACAGTCTTGGTCGGTGTGTCCTTGGGCAAGACACTTGACTAGGGCTGGGTATCGTCACTGATTTCTAGAATCGATTAGATTCCGATTCACAAGGTCCCGAATCGATTCGATCAACGATTCGATTCGATTCAATTCGATTCGATTTAAATCTGGGAAATTTTGCCTCAGACAGTCAGAAATATTATAATTCTGACATTTACATATTTTTGTATCTATAAAAAGGAAGCTGACACTCACAAGACTTTATCCAAGGTGTGAGCGTCACAGCAGATGTCTTTGTGTCAAAGTAGCTGAAGATAAAACACAGAAAAACATGAAGGGGATTTTCCTGGCCTGGGATTTTACAAAAATATTCTGCAGTACATCAAAAACAAAAGAAAACCATTAATCAAAATATGAACATTACCTCTGAAGTTACAGCGGTTTTATTACAGACACGGCTAAGCGTTTTGCATTTTGTATAATTTTAAAAAGTTTACATTTGTTCAGAAGCCTATTGAATGGCAGAAATGAGGTTTTCTTTTCAGAAGTACAGTGGGGCAAAAAAGTATTTAGTCAGCCACCGATTGTGCAAGTTCCCCCACTTAAAATGATGACAGAGGTCAGTAATTTGCACCAGAGGTACACTTCAACTGTGAGAGACAGAATGTGAAAAAAAAATCCATGAATCCACATGGTAGGATTTGTAAAGAATTTATTCGTAAATCAGGGTGGAAAATAAGTATTTGGTCAATAACAAAAATACAACTCAATACTTTGTACCATAACCTTTGTTGGCAATAACAGAGGTCAAACGTTTACTATAGGTCTTTACCAGGTTTGCACACACAGTAGCTGGTAATTTGGCCCATTCCTCCATGCAGATCTTCTCGAGAGCAGTGATGTTTTGGGGCTGTCGCCGAGCAACACGGACTTTCAACTCCCGCCACAGATTTTCTATGGGGTTGAGGTCTGGAGACTGGCTAGGCCACTCCAGGACTTTCAAATGCTTCTTACGGAGCCACTCCTTTGTTGCCCGGGCGGTGTGTTTTTGATCATTGTCATGTTAGAAGACCCAGCCTCGTTTCATCTTCAAAGTTCTCACTGATGGAAGGAGGTTTTGGCTCAAAATCTCACGATACATGGCCCCATTCATTCTGTCCTTAACACGGATCAGTCGTCCTGTCCCCTTGGCAGAAAAACAGCCCCATAGCATGATGTTTCCACCCCCATGCTTCACAGTAGGTATGGTGTTCTTGGAATGCAACTCAGTATTCTTCTTCCTCCAAACACGACGAGTTGAGTTTATACCAAAAAGTTCTACTTTGGTTTCATCTGACCACATGACATTCTCCCAATCCTCTGCTGTATCATCCATGTGCTCTCTGGCAAACTTCAGACGGGCCTGGACATGCACTGGCTTCAGCAGCGGAACACATCTGGCACTGCAGGATTTGATTCCCTGCCGTTGTAGTGTGTTACTGATGGTGACCTTTGTTACTTTGGTCCCAGCTCTCTGCAGGTCATTCACCAGGTCCCCCCGTGTGGTTCTGGGATCTTTGCTCACCGTTCTCATGATCATTTTGACCCCACGGGATGAGATCTTGCGTGGAGCCCCAGATCGAGGGAGATTATCAGTGGTCTTGTATGTCTTCCATTTTCTGATGATTGCTCCCACAGTTGATTTTTTCACACCAAGCTGCTTGCCTATTGTAGATTCACTCTTCCCAGTCTGGTGCAGGTCTACAATACTTTTCCTGGTGTCCTTCGAAAGCTCTTTGGTCTTGGCCATGGCGGAGTTTGGAGTCTGACTGTTTGAGGCTGTGGACAGGTGTCTTTTATACAGATGATGAGTTTAAACAGGTGCCATTCATACAGGTAACGAGTGGGGGACAGAAAAGCTTCTTACAGAAGACGTTACAGGTCTGTGAGAGCCAGAGATTTTCCTTGTTTGAGGTGACCAAATACTTATTTTCCACCCTAATTTACGAATAAATTCTTTACAAATCCTACCATGTGAATTCATGGATTTTTTTTTTCACATTCTGTCTCTCACAGTTGAAGTGTACCTCTGGTGCAAATTACTGACCTCTGTCATCATTTTAAGTGGGGGAACTTGCACAATCGGTGGCTGACTAAATACTTTTTTGCCCCACTGTAAGTAAAAGGGGGAAAAAACAGCGCCCGACAGCGCTGTAAACAACGGTAGACTTGTGTGTAACAAGCAAGCGAATAATGCAGAAAACAGATTTTTAGATGGGAAACTGTTCTTGAAGTATACAGAGAAAGCAAGAGAGAGAGAGAGCTGTGCATGAAGTGAGATTTTATTGTGGTGGAAGCAAAACAGCAATAGTCAGAGGGAATTCATGACGATGTTTATGTGAAGCGTAGTTTGGATCTTATTTGGCTGCTGGTTCGGTCAATAATGTTTGGAGAGAGATAAAACTAACAGCTTTAGAATCAGCGCAAAAACGAGGTAAACACAAAGCGCGGACCTGCCGAAACATCGGAATCAGCGAGCTGTCGGCTTTCAGCCCCGACCGTGTCTGTGCCGTTGGGTGAGAAAGCCACATCTCACTGAGTCTGATCCACGGGTGTGTTTACTGTGTGTTTACGTCTCTGTGCAGAATCTGTGTTCCTGCTCTCATTTACTGTTTTAGCTGTTTGGTGGTTGTTGAAATTTTGTGAGGTTTAACCTGAGATTCTGGCGTTTCGGGCAAAATAAATGAATATTTAAAAAATCGATTCAGGATTTTAATGAATCAATGTCATGTTATCCAAGCCAGAATCGATTTTAATCGATAAATCGATTATCAAAACCCACCCCTACACTTGACCCGTTGCCTACTGGTGGTGGTCAGAGGGCCCGGTGGCGCCAGTGTCCGGCAGCCTCGCCTCTGTCAGTGCGCCCCAGGGTGGCTGTGGCTACAATGTAGCTGCCATCACCATGTGTGAATGTGTGTGTGGATGACTGGATGTGTAAAGTGCTTTAGGGACTAGTAAAGCGCTATACAAATACAGGCCATTTACCATATGGTTTCTTTTGTGAGTTTCATTAATTGCAAAAGGTTCTTCATGAAAAAATTTTTTCATTCATTTAATTTCATTTCTGATCTCTAGACTCGGAATTTTATCTCTAAATTTCTTTGGAAATATAAAACCCTGGTATAAGTTTAAAAAAGCTACAGAGGACCAAGGATAGAGGAGGACTAGATCTGCCTAACTTTTACCATTACTTCAGAGCCAACAGGCTAAAATACATCTCAATATAGTTAAAACCTCTTACATGAGCCCTGGATGGACGTAGACTATATATTGAGATTTTGGACCTATTATTCATTAGCTCAGATGACATGTATGCTTTAAAAGCACTAATATAAGCTCATCTCTGACAGCATGGTGGATGTTTCTAAAAATGACCAAGTCTTCACTAATCCCATGCAAATGTACACCCATCTGGAACAACCCTGACATCTTACAAAAGTGTGGTTTGGTGCAATTCCTTAATCTCCAAACCCCCAAATTACTGTCTAAAGTATACTGGATGCTCTCTCGATCCTTCCTCTCTTCTCTATTTTTCTCTCCCTGTCCTTCTGTTGCTAACTTTTTCTTTTTCTTTTTTTTACTTTTCCATCCCCCATTGTAGCCAATTATGGTTGTCATAATCCAAAATAAAGAATTCTAACAAAGTTCCACAAAATATGACTAGCAAATGGACATTGAATGCTGCTTGATAATTTGCTTTGTGTTCATAGATTCTTTATACTGCAAACACCAGTTTCCACACGCCCTTTATTCCCATGAATGGGTGAGTATGTCTAAACTTTTGACTCTTGCTCTAAGTGGTATCAGTAAACCAAAGTTTTGGTTTTATAATCAGACATGATTATTATCTCTTAATGGGATAGTGTAAAACCCCTTTCACATCACACACTATGGATTGATTTAGTTAAGAATATTATATTTTGGATAAAAAGTGCTTGAACCTCCCTTTTTGCCTAGAAATTGCAATTTTGTGTATTTTGTTTTTAAAAAAATATTTGAAAGTTGCCCACCAAGGCTTCGGCATGGATTTCAGAAAAACAGCTGTGTTAAATGTGGAAAGACCTGTGAGATCACTGAATAGACTTTGCTGCGAGGAACAGCCTGGTGAGCACGGTAAACAAGACAGCAACAACATGGCTTATGAAGCACTACTACTGAGTGTATCGTTACTTCTGCAAGTGTTCATGCTTTAACTGTCTGCCACACCACACCATGCATTTGTCATGAGCTGCCAATATTCTACCAGGCATGATCAAGCAGTGCACCATAAAAGTGCAAAAATTAGGATAATTTTGGTACCTCAGCCACTTTTTGCTGGTTTCTTTTGACCCATTTGCAACAGCTGGATGAATGTGTTTACACTAGTCTAAGTGCACTTTGCCAACTTCTGAAGCTGTGTAGAGAGCAGCAGATGACCCTATACATTCCTTTCATCTTCCTCATTAAGTCATATGATTTTCATGATTTATTAATTCAGTGCAATTAGCTGTCAGCTCCTCGTGGCCCTTCACTGTCAGCAGAGGCTTCAAACAAGAATGTGTGCTTGCTCAAACACTCTTCACTCTACCCTAAGGCAACTCTTTGGCACTGCAACAGAGCTCTACCTGACTGAGAGCAGCATGTTTTTCAATCACCCAAACTGCCCATCACAGAGTCAGGACAAGCACATGTGGCGTGGAGTCCCTACTGTTAGCAGCTGTAACACATCCAGCCAAAACCTCGGGTCGCTAAACTACTTCTTGAAGGCCTCCAATCACTTTGGGCTGGCCATCAGCAAAAAGAGGGCCGGTCTTCCCTTCCTAGCATATTCACTGGGAAGGCAGTGAATATGCTCTCAGGCTGAGGTGTCATAAATGAAGAGCCAGCATCATGGTGGAGAGTCATTGGTCACCTCAAAATGTGCTACAAAGATGTCTGTATGTGTTCAACATCAACTTGAAGTCATTGCCACTGTTTGCACAATGTGGAATAGTACTCTGACTGACAACCTAAAGACTAAGAAAGAAATTGATGAAGGCATCAGCAGAGAATCAGGTGCAGAAATAAGTGAAATTCATTTGGAATGGCCACCATATACAAATGTATCCTTGCTGGACTGGGTTCTATAGTCCCAAAACAATTGTTTTGGACAACTAGAATAAATCATCCATAGTCAAGCTTGATCAATAGAGGCTTTCTTATTTCCCTGAGGAAATGTAAAATGTATGACATAAGCATAATACATGTATGAAATACTTTTTTAACTTTCAGAACTACGGACTGTGCCAGTGATATTCAACCTCAAATTAAGCACAAGAACTGTGCTTTTTCATTTTAGCCTCCGTAGACGGTAGCACTGTTTTCAGATGAATACTATTGATCTGTATGAGATTTCCATAAAATTCTGAAAACACAAAACAACCCCACAGACAAGTTTTAGGATCATATTTCAGTATTATAAAATAAGCTCCTGTTGGGAGATATTAACATTTACAGTTATAATGTTGCCCAAAAACAACTGCCCTTGACCATACCTACTTGTGGAAGCGGCGCAATGCAGACCTTAGCCTACAAGCTGTTCTTTTGAAAAGCGAATAATGTTAGTCATGTAAGATTTGCACAGCCACCTTTGTGAATGAGCTTTTAAGTCTTGGTTGAATGCTGCAGTACACTGGGCATCAGATAATGATCATGGAAACAGCTGAAGGCAAGACTTGTCAGCCCAGAAGACAGACTGGTTGATGGTAGGGATAAGAATGGGACTATTCTTCAGGCAATTATTATGTCATCATCATACTGTCATTTTTTTTCCAACTTGCATCACAGCACAAAGGCCTTTGTCCTTTATCTCATTCACATTTAAATGTACTTTGATAAACTAGATACGAAGCCGTGGATTCTGTTTATATGTTTATTTTCCCTCTCATCGTGTTCCTTATTGTTTTGAAGGCTTTTTGCTTGTTCCTCTGCAGAAGAAGTCAACTTTTGCCAAGACTGAAATGAGGTACAGTGGGCAGACAGCACAAGTAACTGAAATAAGAGGAGGAGCGGTGTCGCATGGGAGAAGGAGAGGTTGCAGAAGGGCATTTAAAAAGATAGATTAAAAGGAAGAGATGATCAACAAGAGTAAGTGAGGGTCAAGAGACAGAGTAAGTCAGAGAAAAATATAGGATATGAGAGAAAGGGGGAAAAAATAGATGGAAGACAAATGAAAAAAACAAGAGTAATTACTGAGAAAATCGAAGTGGAAAAAGTTGGGAATTTATGGAAGGGACTACAGTGATATGAAAGAAGGCAACAGACAGAAAAAGATGTGCATAAAAGAGGGAAAAAATGACATTGAGCTGATAGAAGGGCACATAAGAACTTGGAGCTTCTGCAGGAATAGGAACAGATGCAGCAGGGATGCAGTGTACAGAAAGTATGCAGAATATAAAACCACTTGTACAGTATTGAATACAAAACTATAGGGAAATATAAATCTGAATAAAAAATGGGATTTTCTTGTATAAAGTATTGTATAATTCTAGCCAGTGGCTACAATGATATTAAGCCTGTCTCCCGAAAACTTTACCTCTTTATTCTTTGACTTCTTTATTGACTTATTGAAATCTGCTGGGGTGGAGACATGCTTTTTCCTAATCATAAATAACACCTTTTCTGCCAAACCTAAATACGTTTACTAGTCTTTAAAATGTCAAAAAACACTTTCCTTTTTATGTCGTATATACATTCAATTTATCTGCAGTGTTGCCTTATATAATGGCAGTTATGTAATATAATTAAAAGTTGCTGTTTTACCATCATTCGATTACATTTATGGGCTTTTCACTTGCCGGCCAAGCATCCTAAATCAAGAGAGGTCTTAAGCTTGTTGCAATTCATGGTTATATTTAATTCCAGACAACAGAAGACTAATTTATTTGGCTTACATCATCAAATGCATCCTATTCTATTAAATTGCTAGTGAGGGCTTTCATGTGGAATTATTTCCCGACTACCTATTTCAAACTCACCCATTCATAAGAGTCACAGACATGCAGAGGCACATAGAGCGCCCTTGTTTGTTTTTTGTTTGTTTATTTTCAACCCAGTTAAACCGTATTTAGTTTTGTTTTCATGAAAAGACATTTTTCGCAGCAAGTAATGAGAAACACTCATGACAAGTTATCTGTAGACATTCTACTTGCTATTCTCTTCTGAGTTTGTACAGCAAGAAGGTGATACTTCAGTATTCAGTCACCATATCAGCAGGATATAATCCATTGTTTATAGCAATACAACTGGATTTATGTGGAGCAAATTCAGCCTGTTTGCGGTTATTAAATTCTTTTCTTCCAAACAATGGCTCTGGCTTCAGTTTTGCTGCTGTAAGCTAGTAGGGTACACAGTCGATGAACACTGCCTAATTCTTGAAGGTCATAGCATAAATATCCTTGGATCCAGTGTGGACAATATGGGCAATTTGGAAGTACTTTTGCTTGGAAATTACTTTCTTTACAGGGTTTTATCAGAATGTATATGCTGCCAGCTGTCATAACATAAAGCTGTAATAATGTAACCTCTATTTGGCAATATAGATACAATGCAGCTGAAGCACCACACCCAGAAGGCTTGTTGAGCACTGGCTGTATGCACACTTGCTCAAAGGTACATAAAGCTGACTAATCATCCATCCATCCATCCATGCATCCATCCATTCATTACTTAACTGTTTATCCAGGCCTGCGAGGGGCTACGACTTACCCAGCTTTCATGTGGAAAGAGGAAAGGTGCACCCTGGCTAGGCTGTCAGTCTATCACAGTGCACAGAGAGACAGACACCTATTAATACTCCCATTCACACTGCCAACAAACTCAACCTATAAATTTTTAGCTTCACCTTGGTCAGTTTAAAGGTATGATATTTCTCTGTTTCAGACTGGTAAAGATGTGCTTTATGTGCATATGCTAGTGTTCATATTCATGTGTTTGTGTGTGTCCAGCATAAAGCTGTGCTGATATCCTGTTTACTCCTATAAATCACAGAGCAAACCCATATTTATGGTCAGCAGTATCACCTTGTTTCAGTTCTTCTTTGTCTTGTACCCTGTTCAGCTTGACCACTTCTTCACCCTTTGGGGATTCTGAAGGAATCACTTGTATTCCTTCTTCTCTTGCCATGTTCTTTTAACCTCCCTTTCCCTTGTTCTTTCTTTCTGTCTCCTCCTATCCTTCCCAATTTCCCCACTATCTTCAAAGCCTTCTGGATGTTCATTGTCAAAAGCAGCTGTTACCATGTTTATCTCTGAGAAGCTCTGTAGTTCTTAAGGCAGTGACTCTGACTTTCCTTCGACCAAACATTGCAGTTGAATCACAGCATTGTACAATGACATGCTATGTTTGAAAGAAAACTAGCAACTTAAATGTTCTTTTTTTCCCTCTCATCACAGTTTCTTCTTATAAATATTTTGTGCACTATGAAAGTTATTGCATAATACAGATGTAACATTAAATATATTGGAGTAGAAGTAAAACATTTAACTTCCTCTGCAGGGCAGTCGTTTGTTAGCCTTCTATTAGCCTTTCAGCCTTTAAACATAAATTAATAAAGAACCTACAGGATGACGAACCTACAAGCTAATGTGTTACCAAGGAAGCGCATTGTGAGATACTTTATAGTTAAGCTATATCATGCAGTGGTGAGGGGGGAAAAAGGGAAAATACTTGAAAAAGACAAATTGCACCTCTTCCATTTCACTTGTAAGATTTTCTTGTTTATTATAGGCAACACATACTGCTGTTTGTGTAACTATAAATCACGATTTGATTGACAGCACAGACTGAATCGACATATAACTCACATAACCTCCTAATGGAATTCTAAAGCATCCATCAGAAGTTACCAGGTTGGTCTGATTGGTAGATGATGTATAATCTTTCATGTGTCTCTGTAAAGTAATGGCCACATTTAGGGTGTACAGTAAGCTACACTGACACTCTCTTACCAAACAAAAATATTGTCTGATTGAATCGGGCATTACTTGACACAACTTAACATGAGATTTGATAAGGAAAATACTTTAGTCATAGGGTACGAATGTAACACCACCTATTTTGGTTAAATCCTTCTCTCCAAACAATTAACACAAGGTCATCTTATATTTCAATAAAATCAGGGATTACTGTTTGTATGGCATTTGTCAGCATATCCCTTGTTTTCATTTCATAATAGTGCTCATACGGTTATAATGTAAATCTAACTTGAATCTGTGGAGTCCAGTGCAGTCCAAGACCAATATTTTAGTACTAAATGTTCAGTACATTCAGTGCAGTATTATTATTAATCTCTGGCTCTCTTCCACAGCACGTGTTGGTCCTGTCTCCCTTCCCTCACCCCTAACTGGTTGTGGCAGATGGATGCCCCTCCCTGAGCCTGATTCTTCCTGTTAAAAGGGAGTTTTCCTTCCCACTGTCACCAAAGTGCTTGTTCATAGGGAGTTGTACAGTTTTAGTCTCTGTATTATTTTGGGGTTTATGTTACAATATAAAGTGCCTTGAGGCAACTGTTATTGTTATTTGGCACTTTATAAATAAAACTGAATAGAATTGAATGAACTGAAATAGTATTTGGTCTGTCTATTAAAGCCATGAAAATGAAATAAACCAATCTAATAGTGTGCATTGTAAATGAAATAATTTACCATATTCAATTCATCACAATGGTAAAGATAGCAGACTTAAGATATAAGCAATACGGTGCTATGTCATTACTGCATCTAATTTCTTTTTTAAACCACCATAGAGAAAACCTCAAGATTAATCAATCCAGATGTAATACTGTTGTTTTGGAGCAACAATTCCATATTACATGAGTGCGTTCATGCAAAAAAAACCTTGCAGGCTGCACTTCATGTGGGCATGCTGTCCAGACTTGTGGTCAGTCTTCCACATATTTTATAATCTTTAATGAATCATTTTTGAAATCATTCATTTGAGGGTGTGTGTGTGTGTGTGTGTGTGTGCATGCTTGTGTGTGTTTGTATCACAGAGATGCTGCTAATGATGTTGCACTTCATTGTGTTCATTTGATCCCACCCACCAAGTAGATAAATAGATACATACACACATACATATACAATATCGGGCTATGAAAACGAGGGAAAAGTTCAGTCGATAAGACAGCGAGAGAAGCTGTGAGATATGCAGAAACAGAGAGACAGCCCCTTCATTATTCATCTGCTCATTTCACTGCAGTAGATCCAGCAGGGGGAGGTGTTGCGATATATGGTTGGTTTTCTGCCTGTCTGTTGAAAGAAGCCAGTCAACTACATAATCTCATTCACACTTACAAACAAATGTGTACAACTTTTTCTTCACACCTGAGAAGCGTTCCTCAAACAAAGGAATACAAAGCCTGCATGACATCCCTAATAGAGTAATCTGATACTGAATAGAGAGCTTATGTGTCTGTTCTGTCTCTCTATAGGCCAGAAAAATATATCACTCTGTCTTCTTTCTTTAGTGTGCAAATCTGACTCACTTGGCTGGAGGAAAGGCAAATGTGGAGCAGAATGGCAAAAAGACCTGTTCAAAACCATGAAATGTCTCCCCTCACCCGGGAGGTTCTGACATTTTGCCCGAATGAAAGCAGGAAGTGAGGGACACGGATGTCAGGATGAAACAAAACAAAGACAGAACTGTATATCTTTATCAAACAGAGTGTGGTTGTTGTGTCAAATGGGCAACCACTATCACAGAAAAAAAAGAATCATCTAAGGTACTGATAAAATATTTTTAGGCCTTTTTCTATTTATTGTGATTCAGCTATGCATGAAATATCACACATACAAATACAGCAGTTTAATGAAATTACTACAAGCTAACTGACCCACTGACCCTGAAGTTCACTTTTGTGCACTCTTGGGATTTGTAGCTTGAATCACTTGCCTGATTTGGCTGGATATGAACCATCTTGGGATGAAATACGACACAAATTAAAAAGCAGAAAATATGTGGTTCGCGTATAAAACACATTTGTATCTGTATCTTTGGAATTCCTAAATATTCGAAACAGATAAAACAAGTCAATGTCTCATTAACCTTTTGTTGTATGTACACTAACTTCTACATTCATTCAAGTGTTTATTGCAAATATTTTTCTTGAGTTAAAAGAAAGCCACTTGCAAGTTTACAGTTAAATTAATTAACAAATTAGTAAATGATTATTCATTTTCCAGCTATTACAAATTGTTGTTCTACCCTTTCTAAAATTTCAAAGCAGACATGCTGTTGCTACAGTAAATGAAATTAGTTTAGAAGTTATGATTTGTTTCATTTGGAGTAAAGGTGACATTTTAGTTCCCTGTTTATTTTTTTAGTCTTCCCTTTTACATCTGTTGAGGCTATTATATAATATAAGAATTAGTTCACACACCTACACAAACAAATACATAGTCCGTTATGAAGATTATGATGTGATACACAAAAAAAGAACTTTTGCCATTACATCAAAATCACAACAAACAAGAAGCATCTCATTTCTCACGGGTGGGCATTTTGAAGGCTGATATGAAGTCTCATTTCTTTATTAAATTATTAACACATAGCCAAGGCACTTGCAGGCCATAGTGTGTCTTGGGTAACAGCTATTATTCATTTTGTGGCTGGCCACATGATTTTTTTTTAGCACTTAATGAATTATTGTTGCATTCCAAAACATTCACCACTATCAAGCCTCTCTCCCTCTCTCCATCTCTGCTGCTTTGCGGTTCCAAATCAGATTTCAAAGTGAATCCTAAAATTCTGCTTTTAAGTGTAATTTGTTTATTTACTTTTTTAATATGATGGTAAACACATGTATAAACCTATTTTTAATATTTTCAACCAGTCAATAACTTTCATTAGATTTCTTTCGTTCTTGCTTAACCCTTTCACGCGTAGTGGTCACCCCAGTGGACAGCTATTCAAAGGCTGTTTTCTTGTATTTGTGTCAGTGTTGATGGTATACTTGCACATAAAACACTACATTGGACACTGATGTGTCACTCCATACCCTGCCACCCACTTTTCAGCCAGTGTAAGTACACAAAAAAGTTTCAAAATGTAAAAAAATCTTTTTTTCATGCCTAAAGATGAATAAAAATACTGATTGAGGTTGTCATAATTTATGCATGAAAGTTTAATATTGATTTTTATATGGACAAATATGCAACATAAAACACTATTTTCAGTTTTAACTTAAAGGAAAGCCAGTGATCTTAAATGCTTATAGTGTTACTGTGTCTGGGTTTAAAAAAAACAAAACAAAAACAATACCAGATGTTTTTCTTATACTCTGTATGCAGTCAATAGATCCACAAATACAGCAGCTTTATACAGGTAATTTCTTATCTTTATACATATCCCTCATTCTACAACTATATCATATGTTAGAGCCTGCATGGATTTCATTCATTATGTTTACTTCAACCTGAGATTAATACCATCACCTAGCATTTCATATACATATCTTTAAATGTAATATTCTTTGACAAATCCACCTTCAGCATGAATGCAGTGACATTTCCAAAGGTGAAGGTTTTTTGTGTTTTTTACTGTTAAAATAGTATTGCTTCGGTAGATAGAAGATTACTCCAGTCACCAGCAGTTTCCATGGAAGGTGGTAACAAGTCTGCGAATACTTGGTAATGACTTGCACTAGTGAAAATATTAATATTACAAGATTAAATAACAAGACATTCATGTTCGTTACTAAGACTAAAAGTAAAAGCATTAAAAAGGTCATACAGATATGTTACACAAGACAGTTTATAATGTGTTTTGAAAAATTGTTAAAAAAAAATATATAATGACCTTATTAAAGATTATCTTTAAGTGTTTAAAATGGTCCCTATTTGTTTTGTTTTTTATTTAACCTTTATTTGACTAGGAAACTATCACTCTTAAGACCTTCTGCAAGGTTGTTCTGGTCAAGATAACAACAGTTGCAATCAACAAAGGTCTAATGCCTGAAGAAAGGGTAATGATAATGAGGCAGGGCATTTACAGCCTGAAGTAACTGCATTCAAGTCACTTAGAATCACCTATCCTTCATTTAGCGACACCAGTTCTTAAGCCATGTTATCATAGAAAATGTCAGCAAAATAAATAAACCACCACAAAAAGGAAAGGAAGGGAGTGCAAGAAGCAAATGAAGAATATATTTTGTGGTATAAAAGTATGGTATAAGTTTTAAAATGAAAAAAAAAATGAAACCAAAATATGTTCTTTACTTCAGCGTAATATATCTGTCAGGTTCAGATCCAGACGTTATCTGATAGTGTGGCTGACAAACTTGGGTAATTTTAAGTTTCTGTGTAACAAAGATTTATTTAATTGAGTGCAGCAAATATAATCACATTTAATGCAAATTTTATGACGCCTTAAATTAATCAAAACTGTTTTTGCTCTTAAAAGTAATTATAAAAGTTTGGATATGGAATTGCTCACCTTACTTGAAAGCAGTTGAGTGTATTATGTCATGGCCACCCATCCTATCTCTTTAAGTGGATTTTTCCAGTCTGTCAAACAGGACAATTTGCTCTCAGATTCCAATATTGTTGAACCAGGTGAGCAAAGAAACAACTGCTAAAGGGCACTTTGTTCATATCTCTGAGACACCAGCTGTGCTCTGAAAAACTGTGGTATTTTGACACTCTGGCAATAAAAATGGATTACCATGGCAGTCCAGACTTGTCATTTTGTTACAATTGGACTTTTTGGATTGTCAGCTTTGCTACCTTGAACTTGGTTGCCTATTGTGACTACCTCCCCGACTAAAAGCAATACAGTCTAAAAATCATTTTATGGAATTGTTAAATAATCAAAATTATCTTCACAAAAAAACCCCCAACAAATTCGGTCACATGAATAAAAGCAAAAGGAAACTGAAACTGAAGAAGACATTTAAATGTATTCTCTTCTGAAGGTACAGTATTTTGTGCACTGAATCTCAAGTGCACTGTAGGTTAAGATCTGATTGACACAGCATCAGATATATCATTGGCAGGGCAAAGTAAGACCACTGTTATCTCATATACCCCACTGACACTTCCTTGCTGTCGTGTAGTCATCCAATGATTTTTAGATTCAACCTTACTGCCAGATGGAAGCAACAAGGGAGGCATGGGTGAAGTAGGGGACAGCAAGACAGAGGAAGGGATGAGCATGAGCAATTATGTAGGGAATGTTAGAGACAACACAAAAGAAGAGGGAGGGTGAAAAATCCAATAGGGCTTTTGAATGCTCTCCAGAAAATGCATTAAGGAGTTACTTCGATAAATCTATTATGCCTCACAGGATGTGGCTGCTTTTTTGCTCTAAATCAAATCATGCATCCAGGTAATAGTTCTCACATTAGTATAACAACCTCCGTCTTCTATGTCTTGAATGCTGGCTCACCCTGTTCCATCTGTCTGAGATAGGGGATGGTTAAAGTGAAAGGCAAGGAATGAAGTATTGATGAGATGATGATGTTTATAATGTTGATAATGCAATACACTCCACGAGGAGGGTTCCAGCATTGTGTTTCTGAGATGAAGTGAGTTCTAATAAAGCCAAAACAACAAGGACAGCATAATTGGCAACAGCGATGATGATGACGTGATTACCTTGATTTACAATTGCAAAATTTACTGACTGTGCTTCTGTGTTTCTGCACTGCACTTACACACTTTTATGTAGGCCATTCAATACAGTGCCAATAATCTACTGAGTATCACTGCTGGTGTCTAGAAAGGAGACGAATTTGCCATTGGACCGTGATAATGTAATACTAAATCTTCTATAAGTTACGATTTACATTTTTTTTTTAAAGTTAATACAGCTTAATTTATAGTTTTGAAAGAAATATAGTACATAACACAATGCAACATAATTTACACCATACTGCAGGCAGGCCACATTAGTTCTCATTCGTTCTGCTACAAGTAAGAAAAATGACTGTGCCATAGCAAATGAATTACTCAAACCTTCAATGTGTGAAGCCCAAATTGACCTTTACATGGAGCCTATCAAAGGGGAGCACTGCATAATTGAAAATCTTTAAAAAATAAATGGACACCGAATCTCATCAACTTCAATGTAGAACATCAACAGCAGTGAACTCATAAAGTGTCTCTACATTTTGATTTGTGTTCAGGTATTCAGTTTGATCAAGTTTCATTCCTCGCCCACAAATTAACATTTTAGTTACTCCTGCCACACCAGACTAGCTGCACAAAAGCAACTAAGCAGATAAGCTGAAATAAATCTGAAATACACGTCAGTCACATCTTGATGATTTGATTTTACATCCACTGTGGTGGTTTACAAGGCAAAATGACCAAAATGTGACATTGTCTAAAAATGTATGGACCCAGCTATACATGTATTTAGCCTCTTTGTCAGGATATCATTATAAAATTATATGTACTATAGTACTGTAAATTATTACATCAAGATGTTTCGTACTACAATTATAAACACTCACCAGCAACTTCACTTTGCTAAAAGATTGGACCACCTTTTGCTTTCAGAACTTCTTTAATTCTTCAACAAGTGTTTAACAGGATCTCAATCTGGTTTTCTACTGGACTGAGCTCTAGAGGCAAGGGACATCATTGGCATATTCAAGATATTAGTGTGAGATGATCTGATATTGTCTGAGTAGGCTACATCTTTCCAATTTTCGATTGTCCAATTTTGGTGAACCTGTGTGAACTATAGCTTCAGTGGCTCCATGTGTGATCTTCTAATGTTGTAGCCCATCTGCTTTAAGGTTTGATATGTTGTTCATTTAAAGGTTCTCTACTGTATACCGTAGTTGTAACAAGTGGTTATTTGGGCTACTATTGCCTTCCTGTCAGCTCAAAGCAGTCTGACCATTCTTCTCTGATCTCTGGCATCAACAACTATGAGGCTTTTTTGCCCAGTGAAGTGCTGCTGACTTCTCTTTCTTCTTTTTCTCTTTTCAGACCATTCTGTGTGTGGAAAAATCTCAGCAGATCTGCAGTTTCTAAAATACTCAGACCAGCCCTTCTGGCACCAACAACCATGCCATGTTCAAAGTCATTTAAATCACCTTTCTTCCGCATTCTGATGCTGGGATTGAACTTTTGCAGGATGTTGAGTTACTGCCATGCAACCGGGATATTAGATATTTTTGTTACCCAGCAAAGCGAGTGTACAGCTAAAATATAACTTCATCTTTCTCACTATGTCTTCTATATCTCTCCTCTGAATTAGCCTAAACCATGAACACTGTGGTTTCTTTGACAAACTTTGAAAGCACTCGTGGATTAAATCAAATATTGTTTAAGTGTACACTGTCTCTATGACCTTGGTTCTTTAAACCCATCTCTGCAAATATTAAAAAATGTGAAAGGCTCACAAAAGAAAGTGAAGACTTTTGATGTCATCACAGAATACCTCCTGGAGCTGTTCCATTTGCTTGGATGGAACAAATTTGTCAATAATGTGACAGCTCTCAGTGGGACTTTCTTGGGAAACTGGTAATTCTTTGGGTTTGGATCGCTCAACATTTTTATCACAGAAACAAATGTGGGTATAAAACACTGTTTGTTTGTTTTCTCTACAGAGACTACAAAGTCAGTCCCCCAATCTCAAATATGAGGAACTATAACCGTGATGACATCATTGTCACTGGCCTAATTTTAGGGCATATTTCTTAAGGTTAATAACTATTAGAAATGTATTTCAGACAAGGTATTACTTGTCACATTTAATGATTTTATGGTGAAATCAATATTCAGTGTCATTACACGGCATGGCTCTGTGGATGCTTTCACGCAAGGTACAGTTAATACAGTGTATTATGTGTAATTTAGAAAGCAATATAAGTTTAAGAGGTGTTTATTACAATAATGTGACAGTTTATTATGCTGGACTGTCTATATATTTGTGCAAAGTAGCACTGATTTGAACAGTCAGTGTTCTGCCTGGATTTTTTAACGGTACAGTTAGTATTTTTTTCAGGTTATTTAATAGAAACAAGAATACTGTGCTCATAAGTAAACATATAATAGCATGTAATAACATCTTCCAAAAAAAAAAAAAAACAGATGCATTCCCATAAACTTATAATTACGTTATTAAAAATACATAAGAGCGGGTTTGTGGTTTGTGAAAGCCACCAAGTTCCCTCACCATATTTGAATACAGTGGCCAGGAAGGACATCTTTCTTCCAACTAATGGGGTCTTACATATGTGGCTAGAGACCAAATAAGTAGTACCCAAAGGCAGAGGAGAGAACATATGTGCTTGCTTGCTGTGGAGGGACATTTAAATTTGTGCTTGCGCCATCAGAATCAAGATATGAAGGTTCATACCTAAGTTTTATCAGTGGAGAAAGAGTCCCCCTGATCAGCAAAATTAAAACGCAAAGGAAACAGGTAAAGCAACCGGCATCTTAATAAAATGTCATCATCTTCCTCTTCAAATCAAGCTTCAATCTCTTAAAGTCTCCTGAACAAACAAAAATGTGCATAAAAATGCTTATTTATTCTTAATATTTTCACACGTACTTATTGTTTGCAGATTAGATATGTGACCCTCCTGACAAAACCCAGCTTAACAACAACATTAGCTGGTTACAGTGTTGCCAAATCGCTATTGGCTGTCCTAAAAGTCTAGAAGTCAATGTCATCGCCCAATTTGCATAATTGGTCATGCTTATGTAATTGTAACCTGACATAAAGTAAGTAAAAAACACCCTAAATGCATTTAGAAAATATTTAGAACTACAAATGAAATTTATTTTAGCAATTATTGTGTTTTTTTTTTAATGCCACAATTCCAACCTTCCTCCTTTATCGGGGGTTGGGACCGGCAAAAGAGAACTGAAACAGGCACTCTGGCAGACTTGCTTGTGTGTGTGTGTGTGTTCTTAAGTAATTTAAAACATTGTCATCCACAAAAAGTAACAGTAAAAGCAGAACTGACTGCTCAGGGCAGGAGCGGCTTCACTCATGCACGATTCATTTGCAGTTTGGACTGTAGGTGTGAACATCTCCTGCTCTGACAGCAGCTGGGGGCAACTGCTGCAAGGACTATCTGCCGCCTGTAAGTGCTTTGGAACGGGCGAAGTGCCCACGGCAGCACCCGCTGCTTGTTGAGAGTAAGAGGGATATGTGCTTTCACATCAAAAAGTCGTCATAAGTCTCCAATAACACTAGCAAAAGTCGCCAGATTTGTCGCTAGTCCCTTTTTAGAAAAAAAAAGTGGCTAAGGGGGTCTGAAAACTCGCTAAATGTAGCGATGTAGTTGCTAAATAGGCAACATTAGCTGGTTATAAGCTAACGTTAAGCAAGCTAATGTTAAACTTGCCTGTTGTAAAAATCACACTTTCCCTGTGATAAACAGTTTGATTACACTCACACAGCTTGAGAGTTTATTCACTAAGCATCAGCCTACAACAATCTTACATCCACCTGAGAAAAAGAAATAAGCAAATGCCAGGCGAACAACAGCTTACAATGGCAAAAATAGCAGAGCTTACTGCCAGTTAACCACAGCATCAACAACTCACCTCAGTATGGCTGTCATCGGTCAGAAGTGAACTTCTCTGACTCGTTGACTCATATGGACTCCTTTCACAAAATTTTACAACCTCTTCCAGAGTAATTAAATGTGGATGCTTCTCACAGCAAACACAGCCGTACACAGAAAAGGAAAAACTCATGAACTGGTCCAAACAGTAGTAGCTACAGCTGAGTCTAAATGTATTTGTTTTTGAACTCTCTTGGCTAAATAAATATGTTTGTCCTATAGCAGCAAGGATTATGCTTACATTTAGAGGGGTAGGAAAACAGAACTCAATTCTACTGACATCTAGCAGGGAAAATTTTACACACTGTAAAAGAATAACATGTAATTTAAGAATAATATTTTTTTAAAACAAAAATTATTCGTACTTTATTTCCTCTCTAAATTATAATTATATAAGTATGCTTCAGCTTCCCAGATAAAAGCAGATGGCCTAGAGTTTAAACTCTTTGACACAGAAGTCAAAGTATGACAGCTGCAGTAATTCCAGGTATCATCCAGAAATCAATAACAAGTCTAATTTGTTTTCACTTCATATTGTTTTATTCCAGTTTTACCCATCATTTTTAATATTATCCCTTTTCTCATTTCCATGTTTTTATCATGACTAACCGCTGACAGATATGCCTTTCATATTACAAAAACCAGTTTTGTTCTTGGTGCATTTCTAAATAAAACTTCTCCAGCACACTTTACTTCTGTTAAAATTGGTGATATTTCTGTGTGAGGAAGCCAAGGATCTGAAGTCAAAGAGAAAAAAAAACCCCAAAAAATATATGGTTACAGCTTTTCTGTCTGAGTTCATACACTAAGCAGGGTTGAGATCAGGGCTCCCGCCAGGCTCTTTTAAGTCTGCTGAGCAGAGAGATCGTTTTTCATAGACTTCTCACTGCTTGGTAGAGTAAAGATACAAAGACCTGCATTTGCTAGATTTAACGCCAGAATCTTAAGGGTGGTGTTGACATATACAAGTTGGTATCCATGACACTACAGGTTGTATAAATCCTTGAGGGTCTGCGCGTTGTTTAAAGACACCTGAACATTAAACAAAAACATTTATTATTTTCAAGGCTGTATTATAATTATTTAAAAAGAAAAAGTAACTACCACAAAATTAGTCACAGAGTATGTGTAATAAGAATGACAAACCCGTAAAAACATATGGGCCACAACTAAAGTTCCTCCAGCATTTTATTGCATTTTGGTATTCTGGGTTTTATAGCTCAGCCATTTATTGGCAGATTTTTACATGAAATGTTTGGTTGTTAGCAGACTACCTGCTAAGTGCAATTCATTTTTTTTGACAGTTGCAGGAAGGTAATTATCAGTGGTTGTTGTGAGTTACTTTGAGTCCTGCCGGCTGTGCACAATGGGTCAAAGTTTTATGTCCTTTGGCTGAACAACGTGTTATGTAAGCATCCCAATGGAGATGCAGAAAAGAGTGATGACCTTTGGACAAGGCCTTCTCCTGCACAATGAATTGAAATTAAAGATATTAAAAAACACAGGAGCAGATGCAACAGTTCGTCTTCACCACGTGGCTGGGGCCTGTCTGTGTTGAGTTTTGGATAATAGGATAAGTGGAAGAGGATGCATAGATGGCATTGTAAAACACTGAGGTATGCAAAGACGTACCACACTGACTAGACAAGGTAGGACCAAGATTCATAAAAGTAAATCTGTAGTTCTGAACTGGGCTCATTCTTTTATTCTCTGGCTCTTTTTTATTCTCCAAAAGGGATTGTTTTACACTAGTAATAACGTTTCCAGTCAAACCAGGTGTTATACTGAGCATTTCTTACAGGTAATAATGTATGATTAATCATTGCAATATATGTTAGGCACTCATATCTTTGGCTAAAATAACATTTATACTCTATGTGTGAAAGAATTTTAAATTCCAGTTAGGTTGGGACTCTTCAAAAGAACCATGTTGGCCAGAAATAACTGAAGATGTAGTTCTGTGCTCTGAGTCATAGCCTTTGGACATCATTGGGAAACCCTAATACTATCAGAATGCGACATAAACAATTTCCTTGAGAACCTGTTTCCCTGCTGTTTTCTTAACGGCTTAGGTGATGAGTTCTGTGTCTAGAAGGATGCAGAATGTATAGTAGTACAGAGGAAGTAAATAGGAAAAATGGCTCTTTTCCTGGTGTGGTGCTTTGGATGTCATTGAGACGAAAGAGTTTATGGCTGATGGTTGATGTGATGGTGAAGTGATTCCTAGGGACTTTCCATTTAGTTACAACGAGTGTCCTTGCGCTTTCCAAGTGCAAGGACACTCAGTAGGCTCCACTGGGGCTTTTTTCTATAGAAAACATAGCTTTTTTTAGCTATTTTATAAAAAGGACTCAAGATAACATACATTGATTTGCAGTAACATCTTTTGTTGGCACATGAAGTATAAATTTTAGTAAAGCAGAGAAGACCATTTGGAAGTGAACACTCCTGCAATTCTTTAAGTGGTGAACATCGTGATGTGACGGCAGCCACGGGAAGAAAGGAATTCCTCTATAAAGTTGTTCTCTGTAGCAATGAAAGTAGTGCTTGAATTCCCAGTGCATTAACATTCTGCCAGAGGAACAGCTAATCTTGATGGCAACTGTTGTGTAATGATAGGGAGATTTACTTTTGATAGAAAAATGCATCACACTGTAAGTACATCTCAAAGCAGATAAATACGCTGGCAGCTCCACATCTGTGTGTGTGTGTGTGTGTGTGTGTGTGTGTGTGTGTGTGTGTGTGTGTGTGTGTGTGTGTGTGTGTGTGTGTGTATGGGGGGAGGGAACATTTGTGTATTACAGCTTTCTAACACTTCCGCTCTCTCTCTCTCCTCTTTCTCTCTCTGGGTTTAGAATGAAGAGACAAATTCCTAATGGATGAACACAAAAATGTTCTAAAACCTCTCCGCATATCCCAATATCCTCCTGTTTTCACTTACTTGGCAGTGCTATGTAAGCAACTTGCAACACTTCCATTCTGGCATCCCTGTTTTTTTCCCCTTATATGCATCCGTAGTGTCTGCATCAGTGATTTTGGGTTCATATACAGTTTGTGTTTGATAAAGCTTTGACGAGAAGAGAACAAAAAAGCCTCCGAAATAATACGAGAACTGAAAGCAGGAACTCAATGTGATCTACCTTTGGGAGTGGAGATTATACCTGCTTAACGTCAAACTAACCAAATACCATACAAAGAGGCTATGATTTCAGCCAGCTGAATTTGCCCCGAATCACAGTGGAGAGGTTAGATGCTGGCATGAATGTCATAAATCACATTTCTGGGACATTTGTAAGGCTCATGGGAAGCAGATCATCGAATCTGCCCATTAGGGATACATAGCAAACTGAATTTCTAAATAACTATTATTGTTTGTTTAGTCTGGATCAGAACAATTGAGACAGAACAAAATAAGTTGTGTATTTGAACTTTTTTCAAGGTGGCAAAAAAAAAAACCCCTGAAAACTTCAATAAAAGATATTGTTTATATTTTATTCACTGCCTCTCATCCCCTTTTGATTTCAAGATCATTTGCCAAACTCAGATGGTGTAGCCTTTCATATTTTCTTTTTTGGAAGAAAAACAACAAAAAGGCATTTTTTTTAGCACTAATTTTGCAGCTGCACCTGTATGTGGTTTGAGATGTATTCAATGCTCGCAGTATTGAATGCTCGCAGTATTGAATGCTCGCAGTATCTTTATCATTAGCCCAAAGGAGCTACCACGAATATATGAAGGCTGAAAGAATAAAATAATGGAAAAATGCATAGCTAATTCAGTCATGCCTTTTGCAGTGTGCAATAGTCCTCAAGTTTCAACATCGGGCTCCTTGAACATTTCCTTAATGAGGAGTGTCAGTCTGTGAGCTGCAGGCTAATTCAGTTGTCACTTAGTGAGAGGTAGGATACAACCTGGACAGGTCACCTACTCACAGGTGCCTTTAAAGTTCCAAGAAAGTCAATTTATTAAAGTCACGTTTCTTTCATCCAGAAAATACAGGCATGACACAATTTATGTGTTAAGAAAAAAACATCAGCAAGAAGGTAAAAGCAAACTGCAGAAAATCAAGAGGCCTGGAGATGTTCCTCTTAAGGGGGGCCCTCATTATATCAGCAGGGATCACTAAATGAAACAGCATGGCACGCTGATAGATGAAGGAGCAATTTCCTGTTGAGTTTTAGTAAAGACATATTTGAAAGAATATTGGACGTTGCCTTATAAAACACAAGCAAAATAAAGAGTGAATGTTAGTTTGAGTGGTCTCCAGTCTGGCCCCAATTCAGATGTGGTTTAAATTTTTAGTATTGTCAGACCACAGAGAGTGCTTTCTCGTGTTCATGTCCGAAAGTGCTCAGTATGGATGGATGTGTTTGCACATTTTCTAGGCTTAATAAACAGAATACCTATCTGGCCTTTTACTCTGGCTGTTTGTGGTGAGGGTGGTGGCTCTCACTTTATTTTAACTAGAATAAGTTTCAGATTTTGTTACGTGAAATTGACTTCTACTGTGTTTGGATTTTTTGCTTTTGATGTTACATCGTTTTGTCTTAATTGCCAGATTGTTTCTAATATGCAATAGTGGTTACAGTAGATCATTCTGTTCTCACAGCTTGATGTTAACCAAGTGGGGCTGTGACAGCATATGTGTGGGCTGTAAAACTGGAATGATAGTGGAACTGGGCATCTGTGTGTTCCGTGTTGCCATTATAGAAGACTATACCTCCCCCAGCTCTTATCTAAAGATGACACAACATATTATCACAGCCAGACTCACACATGTCACCCTGTCTGGATAGAGAATGGATGCCATTAAAGATGAGATCATTACTGAAATTTTTCAAGCAGACATGTAACTAAACTAAGCCTTCACATGCCAGTGCTGTCACTGTCCTAATGTACCCGTTTTATTATAGAAATAATGAAATGTGTATATTATAATACAGCATAACTGCGGTGACAGTTATGCTGTGTTATGAAAAAGGTCTACCAACTTTTGTTGCAGACCAAGCACACCCCCTATTGGCAATGGCAATGCCCAGCTGGACAATGTGCCCATGAAAGGCTTCATTAAATGACAAAAAGTCCAAGGCGTTAACCCAGCCTACAAACTCCACAGATCACAATCGGATTGAGTGTCTGTGAGGTGCGCCAGAATAAGCCTGATCCACGGAGGCCTTATTTTGCAACCCACAGTAAACAAAGGATCTGCTGCCAATGTGCCGATGCCAGAAACCCTCACAGTTTCAGATCCCAGATAGATAGACAGATGTTCTGTACTGCAACCTACATTGTTTTGACCAATAATTTCCATTTCAGTCTAAACCAAGTGTGTTAACTCAGATTTCAATGAATGTTACCAAATCATTGACTTTCTAAAGCATAAACAAACTTCTTGTTCAACTTCATGCAGGTGCAGTCTGCAAAGGATATGCTGTCTCTAGAGGAGTTGAGAAAATACCCAGTCAACAAGGACATGTAAGGTTAAGGTGTGGGCACCAAGATAATTTTACGAGTAGGCTTCTAGATTTGGTTGGTTATGAATAACCACATGACTATGATCAACAGCATTTTTTTTTGTCAAAAAATGATTATCTCTGTCTTGCTCACCTTTAAAATGAGGTGGTTAGTACACCATCTGATAACTTACTCATTTTTGAATGTCTGTATTGCAATCACAATCATCTGAGTAATTCTGTGCATGGCTGGAAGACTAGCCATTTTTGTTAGCATGTGGAGTAAAAAGAACAGGCTTGCTAACATGGGTGTGTGGAGCTCCAGTGCTAACTTAAGGCTGAGATAGACCTTAACCCACTGAGTCCTATTTGCCACCGGATAATCATAGAGTTGACATCAGACTGTTTAAGCTTCTGAATGATGGGGCTGGAGAGTGTTAAAAATGGTGTGGAAGGCAATAAAAGCAACTGAGCATAAGCTGCACTGTCCTCAAGATGTTGTAAAACCAAATGGATAATAGCAGAAACAGCATCTGTACCCCACCTCTGTCTATGAGTAAACCGCAGAGGGTCTAGTTTACTGTTCACACCTGATTTCAACACAGACACCATGCATTTCTCCAGGCATTTCATTGTCCAAGTGTTGACAGGTCAGAGGTATTTTAATTGCACAAGGGGGACCTAAACAATGTTAGGTAGCTATGTTTCATGTTGTGGAAGATGTGTGTAGCTGTAGCTGTTTAACACTTACTTTATGTGTTAATCAGGGTCCACATACTTGCCAGTATGAGGTTACTAAATCATAACAGGACAAACACACCCAGATGAATAGGATTTTTTGAGGTAGGTCACTGCAGTGGAGACCAGGTGCATCACTGACACGAGGATGCACCAGTTTGGCTCAAATTTCTGCTGTGACTACTGAACCAAGTGGATCTAACCTGACATCTCTGCCTATGTGAGAGACAGTATAAAAAAAGAGATATTGGGATTTTAGCTGGCTTCCTTGCATCACCACAATAAATGTTTGAAATAAGTTAGTCAATATGTCTATTTTGTGTGCACTTAAAAAAAAATCTAGTTTAATGTCTTCCAGTAGTGAAATAAATATCCGTCTGCCTTTGACTTAATTGACTGTTTAACTTTAGTGGCAGTTGGGTGTATCAGCATTTATCTAAATTACTACTTCCATCTAAACTAGATCAATACCTCCTTGTGCTGAACAGATTATCTGATGGTGACGTTTGGGCCAAGGCCCGCTAGGCCAGAGCCTATGACAGCTGGAGAACTGCATTAATATGACTGCAGAGGAAAGAGGGATACTGGTCCCTAGAGATGCTCTCTCTCTCTCTCTCTCTCTGTGTGTGTGTGTGTGTGTGTGTGTGTGTGTGTGTGTGTGTGTGTGTGTGTGTGTGTGTGTGTGTGTGTGTGTGTGTGTGCGCGTACGCGTGCACATGAGCTGATAACAAATAACCTTAAACCCTTTTCTTTCAGGAGGATATCCCAGCTATCATAAGGAGAGAGCCAGGGTACACCCTGGAAAGGTTTCCAATCTGCCTTTGGCAAACAAACAATTAAATAAAATAAATAAATAAATAAATAAATAAATAAAATAAAAATCCCTGTTTGGCTTCGGGGGATTTCTTCAGTACAGTTGAGTATGGTCAAACAAGTGTTCATCCAACTGATCATAGAAGAATCTAGGTGATTGCCAATTTATTCCACTTTGAGAAATGTTGCAGGGTTGATGAAGCATCTGCCAATTTATTTAAGGTGATTAGTCTACATGGAACTCCTCTTGCCACAAATAAACACATAATAATGTTTTCAAATCAGGTACACCTCATCTTCCATGCAGGTCACACTTGCCAGCTGCAATCAGTGCTGATTGCTGGAATCCAATTTTAATAACTAATACTTAAAAACTAGAATCAGACTTTAGGTGATTAACATTCTGGGTCAATGAGTGTATGGCAAAAAGAACAACAAAAATGACCATAGTTGACCATGACTGTAAACTAGGGCAGAAAAAAAGTGATATTGAATGCCTGAATACCTCTGGAATTAATATAAAGAGTGGAATTTGGAGTACCAGACTCCAGATGAATAGAGACAAAAGAATGTGAGGATAAAAATATTTTTACTTATTTGACTGTACAAACATGCAGTAAACTACTGCAGAAAAAAAAACTCAGGTTAAAGATGCATACAAATAAAAGTTTCAGTAAAACCAGAATACAAAACATCGGTGATGAGAACATGTGGCTTCATCTTCCTGCCACCATTTCTGTCAGTTTCCCAAGAACCAGTTTAATTCTCTATGTTGTTGTGTTTTATTTTTTGAGTTCCTCTATCTTTGCTCTTCTGGATTAACATTTAAAAATAATTCAAACATTTTCTCGAAATGGCTGTTCTGGTCTATTTCTGTAGATGGTTGGGATATGGCACAGGGAGAAGAAAAGAGCTGTACTGCAGTGGAATCATTGATTTATGAGTCAGGAAGGGAAAGGCTACAGTTTTTGTATTTAGAATTATGATATTTTTCTTCTTAAGCTTCTTTTCAAGAATTCACTGAACTGTAGTTAGCAAAGATATTGCATTAGCATACTTACACGAAGATACTGAAATGGATACCAAAGCATTATACATATCTCACCTAAAAAAACCTTCCCAGACTGGATTAAGATAAAGAAAGATATAATAAACATGTTTATTAGACATGTCAGCTTGCTAACTGAATACAAATATAACCTGCTGCATGTCATATAATCAATTTATGTACAAACATGCAACAACGCAAAGCAATCATTTTGGAAATAATAAATAAGTGTAAGATATTAATTTACCTGTGTTTACCTTTTTTTTCTCTGTTATGTTTTCTGTTATCTGGGCCATGCAGCCAGTATTCATCTGACTTTAAGCAGCAACGAACTGACTGGATTTGTCCTTAGTGCTGATTGGTTGTTCTGTATGTAACGCAGACGCAACTGATAGAGCTGTCCGAGGTTCTGATAGAGTGAGTTGCCTGGGCTCATGCCTGTAGCATATTAAACCATTCCAAGCAGATGTGTAAGACACCAAGAAACACACAATCATATCTCATCTCAATATATTAATACATTAGTGTAATTGTAATTATAACAGTCTAACACACACACACACACACACACACACACACACACACACATATATATATATATATATATATATATATATATATATATATATTCAAAACCTTAACTTGGTGCTTCCGCTTAGTGAAACCACGCATGTGTTGATCCGTGCTGCAGCAACGTGCATCAGTTCCTCTCTGACCCCAGTGTTAATCTGCATTCAGACTGAGGCTTCGCTGCCTTTCTTGGCTTCTCGATAGTGGAGCAGCTTATTTCTTGGGGCTTCGCTGTTTTGTACCAGTCTTGTAGGCCCCTGCCAGTGCTGTCGAAACGGCAACACACACGCACGAAGACGGGCGATACGAAACGAAGCTTTTCGACTCGCGTCGATTTTGTTTTGGCTGATTTCACACCGCCGCGCGCTCGCCTCCAGTCTCGATTTGCAGAACGGCTACTGCTAGCGTGCGTAATGTATCGCAGAGAGGAAACAAAGTAAATAGACGGACACGTCCATCTGCAAGAAAGAGGAGACGAAGATGGTGATGATGGCTTCGCCAAAATCAGCCTTCAAATGCTCGATACCGATGCCTTCCCTCCCGCTGAAGCTGCTTTTCTGGGTGTTTATTGTCGTGAATCACTCTACAAGGTAAGATATTAACGCGTATTTTTTCTCAAAACCACGACTGTGTTTCGGCCCGTTGGTCAGCATGTTTCAGATTTTTAACAGCAAATATAGCAGTGCCTCCATTCCAACACTGGCGTGCTATTAAGGGGATCCTGAGCCGTTGGGTAGCTGAGAGGATGTCGTTTTGTATTTAGGGGGAAAAACCGGAGCTTTCGGTGTACATGTGGCACGTTTAATTGCGGTTCCAGTTGAAGTGGAATATTGTTAATAATATTAAAATTGCCTCAGCGATACACGCATGCACATTGTATGTGTGCTACACCCTGTGTATCAATGTGTTGTTGGTGTTTTTAATTTAAAAAAAAATCCTCACAAAGATCTACAGATTGAATATTTGGCTTTGAAAAGCGAATAACAGTGATACACATTTATACGACGATACCAGTGTCTCCCTCCCAATCTGCCCCGCGTTAGATGTAGCATAGTGGCAGGCTAAGTTGAGTGAAGCTAAGGCTACATTTAGTCTGTTAAGCTGTCTTCAAGTATATTCTAAGAGTCAAAGCCTTGTTATGAACGCACTGGCCGGAGGAGGTCGAAATGGAATAGAGGCCACATGAAAACAATCGGTTGTTATAAAGGCAAACTTGAGGATAAAGAGGGAACCTTTCCTCCCACGTATTTGAAATAAAAAAATAAGCATTTCAAAATGGCAGACAATCACACAGAGAATATAAATATGAAGGCACAATAAGGAAATGGACAGCACATATGCACTGATCCTTGCCCAACACAGGCACACAACCAAAAACACCTGACATTTCTGCTTTAACTGTGGGCCGAAATTGTGTTTGTTACAAAGACAATGAAAGAGAAGAAAGAAAGCTGTGTGGCTGCTCCTGTGACGACTTCATCCCTGTATAGTGAGATAAGAATACTGGAGAGCAAGGGGATGGTTAGGCTCCTCGCATCGGTTTCCTCTTGTGCTGCTGGAGGGTGAAAAATGGAGGCAGATAAATCAACCGACGTTCAATCACCGTCATGCTGGTCAAAACCTTGGGGCTCCTTGCCCAGATCTACATTGTTAGGCCTGTGTATTTCTAATTGTCTGGAAAAGTAAAGTGGTGTATACAATGCACTTGAGTAAATGCTGCTAATCAATATGTGACCATATGCAGACACCTGTGCGGCGGTCACACTTAAAGTATGACTCAAACTATTTTAGAAGTTTCGGTCCTATGTATGGCATAATGATTAAAATGCATCCACTGACAGGAAGTAATTTATGATTCATGTATGAAAGCTCTTTTATAAGACATCAAGGTCTTTGCATGCATTCAGTATTTTGTGCTACTTTGTGACTCATTGACATTTACTATGTGTAGTGATGTCAGACTGCATCACAATACGTTAACCCAGTCAGTTACTCAGGTAGTGCAGTCAATTACTGTCACAGATCAAATTTTGCAGAACACCCTCAAGCAGAAGAAGGGGGAATTTGGTTGCAAATTCTTTGGTATTTTCTTCTATGCGTGGGTAGGTAGGTGTCAGATCTATAACCAGGATCCACTAGAAGATTTTCAGGCGAGGGATCATGGGAAGAGGGCCTCGACATGATGGAGTGATGTCAGAATGAGCAAAGTCTGGTGGTACTTACATTATGTGCCATCCCAGATGATGATTTTGCAAACTCAAGCATGTTAGGTAGCAGATGAAATTCGTTACATAAGTCTAATTTATTTATTTGCTTTATATTTTTAACCTTCTAGCATCAGTATTTATTAACTTCCTGACCTCCCACTGAAGTTGGTGGGACTTAATTGATCCATTTTGTACAGAACAAATGTAACATTATATCTCACTCAATCCATTTTGTGTGAGTGCACTTAAGGCCTGAAGAAGAAGAATGCTTGGATTAACAAAGAAAGTTGATTAAGATGTTACGTTGATCTAATTCTTGGACTAGGTGTTGTCTAGCCAGCTAATCTAAAGAAACCCTGACTATGCTGAACTTGAATGCTTCAGTTCCCAAACACTTGGTAACAAAAGAAGATTTAATAGAAGGAAATGGTAAACACGGTCCTGTCTTAACTTTCTTTAAACATGTTGCTAGCATAGTCAAAATGACCTTATAGCTTTCAGTTACATTTTAGAAAAATGGAAAGAATATATAAGATAACATTTATAACGCACACTGTGGTAATTTCTAAAGGCTTTCTGTGTTTCATTGTGGGACAAACATAAAAAGCTAGTGCCATTTATTCAGCACTGTGATTTCTAAGGCAACAAAAGCAAATTAAACTGTAAGTTGAAAGATATATTGATGCTGTCTGTTTATTCAACTAGCGCCTTTGTAGAGTTCAATTTCTGACTACAAAAATCTCTCAGGCAGACGTATTTTCTGTACATAGGATGTAATCTATGTCCATTCAATTTTTGAGCTGCTGTTAAGTATTAATAATATGGGAAACATTTCACTACACATTTTATGCTAATTGTATAAAGTAGCTGTTAGTATGTTAGTATGCCCATTGCAATTATCCCTATCTGCCACCGATTCTCATCAGTTTGTCGGTATTTTTAGACAGAATTCCATCGAATTGGAAACCTACAGTGAATTAAATGGTCTGCCAAACTGCCATACATCATCTGCTTCTTGTCACTTGGAAAGGGTCAGGAGTTTTGACAAACTGCCATGTATTCCATAATTAACATCATGTGAATTTGTGTCTTAGAATTCCTAAAAGTCAGTTCATAGCAAAGACATGTTGTCATTTTTATTTTATTTTATTTTTTCTGCCTATAGTGAAGACAGTTTGACAGGTCAGTAAAAGAAACAGGCAACACTCATGGTTACCTTTCTACAACTGAGAAACTCTGGTAGATATTGAAGTCAAAGAAATTTTGGAATAAAGGTGGGAGGGCTTAAGTTGAAGCACTTTGGCCTCCTGTTGTTATAGACACACATATGTATTTACATATATATATATATATATATATATATATATATATATATATATATATATATATATATATATACACTCACTTTTAAAGAGTCTAAATTAATAGATTTTGGCGCTTTAAGTCTCAGTCATACAGGCCTAGAGACCATGTGACAACCTCTGGTTGCTAGGGAAAAATGTGTCTTGGCAAGTGGTTGCTGGAGGTTGCTAAGTGAAATTGGTCTCAAAGACACAAAGAGGGTGCTGTACCAAAAAGCTTCTTGTAATTAGTGTGGTCACCTGTAGTTTGCATTCAGCTGCAACACAAGTTGAAAAAATGAGCAGCTTTTATTTGGAAGATTAATTCTATTTATCGTTTGAGTAACAAAAATGCAATTGCGTCGTGGTTTTCAGTGTAGCGTGATATACCTCAATGGACTAGAAAAATAAACATTTAGTGTCTTGGCCAGCGTGACTCAGGCCTTAGCTGTTGGTTTCACAGACAGACAGCAACAATCACAGTCACAGAATACAAATTTTTCCCGCTGTACTTGTGTTTGCCATGGAGCCAACAACTGGTTTCTAGGCCTGTGTGACTGGGATTTAACTTAATGTAAGTGAAATTATTACAGAAACGGCTCATTATATTCGCCCACTGATCAAAATCTATTAATATGCTCTAATCTTTGTAATGTGGTTTACAGTGGATTGGTCTGTAAATAGATTGGTTGTATTAGGATCCCAGAATGCAGTTAAGTAGAGCAGTTAAATCCTGGTAATTGGATGTTAATATTACAGCATGTGAGTAACACAACTTCAGTTGTTCATTTATTTAAATTTCCAGGTTGATTAAAGGAAAAACAAAATATAATATTTGAAACGTTTAGAGCCATATGATTTGTCAGTAAAATATCATTACTAACAAAATACAACTGTATATTTTTTTCTTTCATTAAAGGTAGAGTCTGTGAAAAGTGTTGCATCAACAACATCATGTACAGAAGAGTTTGTTGTGTTGTTGCCAAAGGTGCAAGATAAATTTCATGTTGAGTAATAAGGATCATGAAGGTTCATTAGATCATGCTGCTTTATTGGCTGCAGTTTGGAACATATGTGGTAGAGTGATAAACTGGATGAGGTCGAAAGCTGCTTATACTGCTGATATTACTGATATTATTGTTCTTGGACCCTCTTGTGAATATGTGAAACTGCAGCAGAGGATACTTCACTATTGCTTTGCATGAAACTTGAGATGAGAATTTAATTGAAATTCCAATACTGTCGTTACCACAGTCAATACCAGCACAATTATTGAAGTGCACATGCATAAGTAAGAACCCAGATATACACATGCAGCATGCATGTGCAGGCACTAACACGGGGCTCTCTGTGGACCTTCAGGTACAGAATTAATAGGCAAACCCTTAGATCTGCCTGTAGTGAGGAACACATGGCTCTTCCTTTGATCTACTCATATTTGGAACATTTCCATATACACAGAGATATTCTGTGAGATGAATACAGATGATTAAATTGCAGCAATCTGAAAAACTGCATACTCTATCTATCTATCTATCTATCTATCTATCTATCTATCTATCTATCTATCTATTAGGGGTGCAACAATATTCGTATCGATATTGAACCGTTCGATACAGTGCTTTCGGTTCGGTACGCATATGTATCGAACAATACAACATTTGTAATTTATTTTATCAATTTTCCTTCTGACGATGCTGTCTGTGTTGAGCGCTCAGTGAATCTGTGTTCGACTACTCCGCCTAGGCTGCACTGTCCAGCGCAGATCCACTGAGCGCTCAACACAGACAGCATAGTCAGAAGGAAGAGCGCAGGGCACCTCCCCCACCCTCATTCAGTTCTGGCGTTTGGAATTATTTTGGTTTTCATGTGACGTATGACCCTGAAGGTAAGCGAGTCATGGACTAAAGTAAAACAGTATGTTGGATGTGCCATGCAATGCTCAATTACATTGGTGTGAACTAGTGTGCTAGCGCAGTTAGCTCGTTAACGTGTTGGCCGTCTAGCCCCATGCACGGAGCGATCGGCGGTAGCTCGTTAACGGAGATTTGCCGTGTTGTGGCGTTAAGGTCATTTCAACGAGATTAACCTGAAAGCACTAGTGGGAACACGACGAATATGACTGCACATTTACGCCGACATCATCCTAGTGCAAAGACAAGTGGAAGCAGACAAAAAAAAGCAAGCATGCTACTAACTTTAGCCGAGTCATTTAGACAGCTGTTAGCACATGATTCTCCTTATGCTGCTGAGAATATAGCCCAGAAGTCTAGCTTTTATTTTGGAAAGAGCCATTTCTCTGTAATAAACTCTCTTTTCCAAAGATGAGTGATTCCTCAATCAGATACAGGGCTCGCAATATCGCTAGCCCGACGTCCCGGAGCTAGCGATTTTTTCAGTCGGGCTACCAAAATCTATCTCTGCCCTGCCCGTCGGGCTATTGTAGGAAAAATATATGTCAATGCTTTTGCATTCTTTCAGAAATGTAGCTGGGTAATTATGTCATTGGCATCGGTGAGCCACTGTCAATATGTGACATATTGAAGTCGCGTTTGAATTTGCGCTTGTTTTTTTGCTTTCACTTTGCAATCGTGCGAACTGTGTGTATAGAGAGCGACAGCACTGATCTGTGAGTGATGATAATTTGTGCACCAATTCCTCTGACATCGTCTTATTAATCGTTAGCTTACTATGCAAACATGACAAGTGAAATCTCCCGCAGCAAGCTTAAACATGTGAGAGGTTGATCGCGCAGAGAATCGCTGAGCTTATGTGAGTGAGTGTGTAAAAGCATTTCAGTTCTGCTGAGCCAAATAAGACAGGTCAGGGTGAAGAAGTGACAGCCAAAGAAAAGCTTACCACAAAACGGAGAAGTTATGACAAATCAGACTATAAGGCAAAAAGAAAGTGCAGCTTTATGGTTTCATGGACAAAAGAATTTCTGTGGCTGCAATATGACGAGCTAAATAACCAGGGCTGCACATAAGTGGTCCGCAGGTGCGCATTCGCTGTCAAAATAAAAAACACGCACAAGGGTTAGGGTTAAATTTAAAAACTGTACTTTTGAGTTAAAATATATATTTATAATTTTAATAAATGACAAATTAAAAATGCATGAACATTTTTTTGTATCGAAAAAATATCGAACCGTGACACCAAAGTATCGAACCGAACCGAACCGTGAATTTTGTGTATCGTTGCACCCCTACTATCTATGGTAGATATCCCATTCTTCTGTTTTGGTAATATATGGCTCTTAATGGTATCTAATGTAGGAGGACTGCTGTTCAAAACATTAGTCACACCCAACTGAAGAACACAAGAAAGCCATCAGTGCTTCTACCCTTGTGTTCTACCATGTTTTTTTCATTCTTTCTCATTCTTTACTATTTTATTCAGACATCTCCCCATCTAAAGCCTCGTTGAAAGCTCACAAATATTTCAAGGTTGCTTTTCTGGTCTGTTGGCCATCTCCTTGATCTAATCCAGCTGTTGCTAGAGGTGCCCAAGTGATCCCGATCTGTGATGGTATGAGGATTAGAGCCAAGAGAGGAAGTGTCCAACCATTTAGGTATCTTCTCATCTACTTTCTTATCTGAAACTCCCTGTTTTTTTTTTTACTAAATCAGTATGTATATATAAAAGGAAGTGTTGATAAATATTCAGACATAAAAATAAATTATTTAGACATAAGACCAGTAAAACATCATTAAAAGACACACATAAAAACAGAATAGGCTGAAGGCAAAAAAATTGTCTGAAATCAATTTTAGACCAAAATGTTTTTGTGTGCTTATTTTCAAAGCACTCGGCTTTAAAGCAGATTATATATGTTTCTTTGGGACCCTTTTGAACACCTAATATGATATAGGTCAAGTATGTATTTGTAGAGAAGCTAAAAGGTTTTTGTATAGTTTTGCTGCAGTATTTACACAGATCTTCATTGACATTCTTATTGGCCTGCTAATCTCAGGAAAACCTGACCACCAAACTGCATTTCTTTATGTATTCTTTTCCTTCATGAACAAAAACCTTCTGGAGGGCAGTCCAACCACTGATTGTATAATGAACTGCTGTCTTGGTAAATCACACACTAATTACATACAGATTGTGCTCACACAAATTGAATGAAAAGATGTAGTGCAAATTTAGCTTGTGCTTGTATGCCTATAAATCTGCCCTGTGATCTCTTTCACCAACATGCCTCTTCTCTGTTCTTCTCTGTTCTTCTCTGTATGTTACTTACATATCTTCATCTTGCCCACTGGCAGTAAAAATCTTATCTTTTATTTTAAAAATGCGTGTTAATGGAAGGTCTTTTGAAGTATAGGATGTTGTAAGCTGATTAATTGTCCCTTTTATATTACATTAAGACTGCTTTTGTTTTAGTAATATAATTTACCAGGATCATACTTTGGTGTTGGATAGAAGGGAAAGCATTTACAGCTCAAGTGTGGTGGTATATGTGATATATGTGATAAGTCTGAGGTGAGAAAGTAAACTCTGGAAAAATGTCCTGTCCTCACATATATTTGGGCTCCTTAAAACCAGCTTTTCTGACAGATTCCCTTGTTTGAATTTATTCATTGTTTCTATAGAATCACTGACCTGAAAATTAAAGGAGAGTTTTAGCTGTTACTGGAAAAAAATACAGCAAAAGCACACACAAATCTTACACGTACTTACATTTAAAAAGAAAATATTTTGCAGATGGTATTATCGTTGTTAGACAGTTGTTGGCTTTAGTTTGTTTTTGTCCTTCATCACATACTCAATGCATAGTTGTATCCATTGCTAAAAAGAAAAAATAAAGTCATTTGAGGTTTAGTGTAACTGACTTAATGGTCAAATTTCAATAGAAATTTACTTTCATCCCTTAAGAATCTGTCACACAGATTTTGTTTTTTCCTGATTGGAAGAAAACAAAATGTTATATAAGTGAGTCATCATTACTTAATTGATTATTATTTATTTAGGTTACAACTGTCTGAACTATGGTGAGTTGGTATTACTAATACTAACAAGGTTGCTAACTATCAAACTGCAATATTTTAAACATGAACATCATGTCTTGATAGGGACAGAGTGTGAACAAGGCTTCCAGGAAGACTAAATAAATGATTAAAGCCAGTGCCACACGGGATTGTAGCTGTCATATACTTTTATATATTATCTTAGCTGCACATATCTGTATGACCCTCGCTTCATCTTGAGGTCACAATTAATATTTTTTTCCAACAAGACTGAGAACAGCAAAATTATGGCAAAAGCAGATCTGCATTTATGAATGCGTTCATACAAATTCAATTCTTTTCACATCAGATATCAGAAAGCAAGCAGTCTGTTTGTACTCCGAGTTGTCTGATCTAAATGCTGCCTTAAACTGCCTTAAAATATCAAATATATTCAAAATATCTCATAAGGGTATTGAAAATATATGTCTATAGAAATATGTTTTTCCAAATAGTAAGTGAGCTAACAGATTTTACAGTGAGAACAAATGAAACTGAATGTCATGAAAGTTTAAGAAATGAGGCATTTGCCTACACGGAGGACACGCCTTGTATTTGTTCTTTTATTTAACTATGCAAGTACTTTGTTACACAAAAAATACCAGGAACGAAAGAAAATATTAAATCAATCCTTTAATCATTAAAATACCTTTCTCTTTCTGTCTTTCTCACCTAAAGATTTCTGCTTTAAAAAAAACCCCACATGGGAAACCACTGGGAAAGAATCTACTTTGTATCCCTTCAAAAGAATTTGCTGATTATATGCATTTTTTTACTCTCTCCCTTGCAGCTCCGTCCAGAGTGATGACGATGATGAGGTGTCTAACAAGACGTGGGTGCTGACTCCCAAAGTGTATGAGAGTGATGTCACACACATCCTAAACAGCCTACTAGATGGATATGACAACAAACTCAGACCTGACATCGGAGGTGGGCGCTGATTTTTCACAGATAATATGTTTAGTCACAGAATCATAAAGATATCTGGCAAAATTTGTAATTAGAGCTATTCAACAACGAGTCAACAGTACTTAGGCTTAGGTTTTGGGTTAAGAGTTATAATAAAAGTGACTTGTGTTACACTGATGTTACTGTAGACCGAAATGTATAACCTACTGAACCAGGTCTAGATTTGTAAGAGTGGTTGCACAAAGTTTCATTAACAATCCAGAAACAAAGACCTTTAAATGAAGTAGCTGGCAGTGTACTAAACACAAACCAGACAAACACACTTATAACCTCTGTTTAACAACAGAATTAGCCTTATGAATCATTGAATACATAATTCATAATAAAAAAAATAGATTTAGATGTAGTTATAATTATTAAGTCAATTTTCAGTAAAACAAAGCATTCATTTTCTGGTTCACTCATAAAAAGCACAGCCATTTCAAACATAATAAATAGATAATGAAAGTAAAACTTCCTTGCTATAGTCTTAAAATTTCAGTAGTCTTTAGAAATTGTGAAAAAACACTGTTGAAGCTTTATACCAGCTGTCTTTTTTTTCCGAGACCCTTACTTCTCTTAAAAAATGCACATGCATGCAGTACGGTCAGGGAAACTGTCACCATCCTGCAAGCCTGTAGACAGCTATCTTACTCTCTGGAGTCTGACAGACAGCTGAGCAGGACTCCTTGTCTGCAGAAGCCTATCACGTCCATCTGCAAGACCAGATAAGGGAGATACTCAGTATCTTTGAATACTCGATTAATGTGTCAGTGGTTTCCTGGGAAACTCAGTTAAAGTCAGAAATAGTGTTGAAGTGACATAGTGTCAAATAATAAAGCTGCACCAGTCTACATGGTACTATAAAAATTTGCTTGCTCACCCACTATAATATTCATACACATTTGGCACTGTCCAGTGCTGTATTCAGGCAAAAAATGACAAGGATAGTTTATAAAAATCCTTTACTACTTACTTCTCTGCTTTGTGAAAGCTTATACCATCATTAAGCAATTTTGTTGCAACAAAAGGCCATAGTCCATTGTGACAGATGGAATACAGCACCAGAAAGATTTTGACCTAATTTCAATCATAACTTTATTAAGTATGACTAATGAATTGACCTAAATGATAAATTTATTCTGCGCATGAATGTAGCAGAGTAATGTTGATGTAGCATCAGCAACAAATCCTTTACATTAGTCTGTATTCATGTTTTCCTGTATACGATGTACATTATTATACGTATTTTACAGTATATTTAATACCACCTATAAAGTGACAGGTTTTATGAGGGATGGTCATTATTCTTGATACTTTGAAAGTGGGTCTGTGCTATAAATTGAAGAGCAGCTTAGATGTGCTTGAGGTGAAGCTGCAACCAAGAGAGCCGCTGCTTAGCTGGGCGGCTGGCTGCCACAGTCTTAGCCATCATCTTCAAATGTTCTGTGATCTTGCTCTCTCAGCGCTAGTCTTCCAGCTGCCACCAAGTTACACATCTACACAGGGGATATAATTAACTGGCTGTACTGTCATCTGAGCCAACAACCAACCAGTCATACCAAAGCAAAGTGAAGTTTCTACTCCACTTCTCAGAGCTCTCAAAGTTGTGGATTTAGATTAATTGCTGATTGTGCCATAGCTTCCATCGGAAGTCCATCGTGATGCTGATTTAATTTTAATGGGACTAGAGTGTATTGTATATAAAGAATTGAAGCAATCGGACTGTGAGACAGAAAAAATGGTCTAAGACTCTTAGAGGCGATCAGGGTTTTTTAAAGATCCACTAATATGGAGAACAGAAGCAAGGACTTAGAGTTGTTGTACACTAAGCTAGATGATGTTAGGCTTCAGCTCTAATGGATTGGCTTGTTTTATATTGTTACCAGGAGGAAGTTTTGAATTTTAGGAAGACAATAAAACATTTATTTTTATATCAATGATATATTTTAGGACTGGGCAATATGACCCAAAATTCATATCTCGATATTCTTTAGCTGGATGGCGATATATGATATATATCTCGATGTTTTGTTTTTTTTTGTTTTTTTTTTTAATTCAAGTGTTTATTGAAGTTATGCAAAAAATAAAATGAGATGTACAGTATTTGATGGCATCCTTTGTTCTTAGACTCATATATACAGTAGTCTGGATGACCGCCATCACTTCAAGTTCTTTTTCTTCACATAAGTATGAATAAAGCCATAAAGTAAAAACAAAAAGAGAGTTCTTAGTCACACTGTGTCCCAGATGTCACACAGGCACTTTTATTAACATACAGCGTAGATGTACATGAAAAAATGACTAAGAAAAAAATTTTCAGCATTTATTAAATAATAATGCTCCATAAATTAAATAAAACAATGTTGTTTTTGTGCATAACAAAAAGCTCACAATTGTGCAGTCAAAATCTAAATTAAAAGACACTGAGCATAGTAACAAAGACAGATTTCGCAGCTGCTCTGTTCCCAACTTCTACTGCGTGACTGACAGCCTGGAGTTTGAAATCCTCTTTGTAACCACGTCTCTGAACAGGTGCCATTTGTGGTCCTTAAACACACACAATACGGTAATTTTACGTTGAAGTACAGTACGTACTAAAACATTTTTTGACAGATTGCTGAGCGCCTTGTACCACATAAAAGCGGTTCGCGGTCAGTAACCACAACCAGAACTCATACATAAGGCGCACTGTCGAGTTTTGGGAAAATGAAAGGATTTTAGGCCGTGCAGCCTCGTGCATGGGGCTGAATGGCGTTAACGTGCGAGCGCTGTTAGCTCATTAGCTGATCTTGTTGTTGCCTGCAGGTGAAGCGATGGGGGAGGGGGAGTTACAAAAGTGGACGAAGGAGAGGCAAACTCGCGGCTCCACAAGTATAATTATAACCTGACATAGACTATATTGATATGAACAATATTGTCACATCTCATATCTCGTATAAAAATATATCGATATATTTAAAAACTCGATATATCGCCCAGTCCTAATATATTTTTTGTTAGTCCCAAAATTTGATGTTTTTTTAAATTTATGATTATATATGTCCCTTATGATTTCATTGATATATCCCGCCCCACTTATTTACAGGTAACAATATTTGAGACCATTGCATATGTGTCTCATTGTTTTGCATGCATGTGTTTGTGTTCATTCACGTGCAAACAATGTCAGTAGGGTGGGAGTGCAACACACATTTATGTTTGCCTTTGAGGGACATGGGAAATGGATGCAAACCTGCACTCACTTCCTCAGTCTCTCTCTCACACTCACTAAAGCTCCTACATCAAACCTTGAGGGTGGTTGAGTTTTAACCTGACTGTCCTCTAAGACATAGCAGCCAGTCATCCATGAAGATTAGATAGCAACATGTACAAGTTGATTCAGGCTACCTCAGAGGCTCTAGCAGAGAATGTATGTCCATTTGACACCAGCGTTCTTGTCTGGTCCCTGGCTGCCTAACTTGCTAACTCAGGAAAGGCAATTAGGCAACAACGGTAAAACATAAAAAGTGGTATAACTGCAGGTGCAAAAGAAGATAGATACATGCAAAACTAGTGCATGCAAAGGTTTTCATTCATTGTAAAATATATATTTGTTTTGTGAAAAATGATATCAACAGTGAATACATAGAGAATGATTGTGGGGTTCTCAGAAACCAGTTTGATGTGGAAGTTGCCCATGTATTCTTAGTCTAAAGAAAGGAGGTCTGAACATTTATAACACTGAAATAATCTAGGTTCAACTCCTTGTTGTCAGCTAAGGAACCTGCAAAACCTTCAGGTTTTATAGGTTCTTTGAGTTCTTCCCATAAACTTTGATGTAAGGTTGGATGCATGTTGCATAGCTTCTGTGATGGATAGAATCATCTACCTTAAATAATGTATTATTGAGTACTCATGGTGTTTGTTTTTCCCCATTGGTTTGAAGAAGATGTTGCAAATTCAAAGCCTGACAAAGATCCACATCAAAATATTCAATTTTCAACAAACTTGGTGCTGACTGTGTAGATGACCTGTTTTCCAGGTGTGAATTAAACAACATGTTCATGTTTCTCCTCTCACTGCCATCTAACTGAACACTGATATTTTCCAAACACTTTCTATTCACACTTTCACAGCAAAGGGAATCGTCGCCTTCTTTTTCCCTTTGATGGTGACATATAAAACAATCTAACCCTTCTGGAAAATTTTGTGCTACCATATGAAAGATAATTTTTACCCTCTAAAATGTTTTTTCCTGTTCTTCATTGCAGTCAAGCCAACAGTGATCCACACAGACATGTTTGTCAACAGCATTGGACCAGTGAATGCCATCAATATGGTAAGTGAATACATTTTTATTGTTAATTATTGTGAAGCTGGTAGAGAGTGCTTTAGTATGCGTAAGTCTTTAGTGTCATTGTAGTCTAGCATTATGATTAAATTAAGTACATTTTATTTATCTCTAATAGTAAGAAATTAAAAAGAAAGAAATATTGAGTTATAAAAGATTTTTATTTTAAATTTAATCAAGCAAATACAAAAGAGTTAACATATTGCAGTTGAACACCTCATATGTCTAAATAAGACAAAACATTATAACAGGTAACAATTTTGTGTTGCTCAGCATGCATGCCAGATCTCACGGCAGTATATTTGAATATGACTGTGTGCACTGGCAAATCCTGACATATTCTGGATTTGTACATGCCAAGAATTGCATCTGAGTCAACTGTCAAAGCTTTTTGTGTTTTGTTCAAGTAAATATACTTAATTTGTTATTTTCTTTGGGTCTGGTTTAAAGGCAAGGGCTTTTTTTAAAAAAATTTCTATCATATCTGTTATGATTGTGAATCACGAATTGCTGCTAAAACCATGATACCGTAGCTTTGCTAAATGTATTTCTGTTAACCAATAGCAGTAGTTCATGAATGTTTCTAATGCAGTTCAGTATTTTTGTTTGTTTGTTTGTTATGCTATATACAAAAGTTCTAAAACACTGGGACATCATAATGTTTTCTCAAAAAAAAAAAATCTGTTCATTATTCAGTGTCATAAATCCTATAACAGCGGGGAAGATTGTGGCTATATTTCACATTCGGTGAGATATTGACTTCACACTAATCTTCAGTGGCCCTTTATTTAATCCGATATCACAATAAAGCGTGTAATAGACATGTCGGCCCACCGTGTCCATTTCACACTTTGCCTCTCCAAAACGTGAAATGTACATGCATGCAGAAGTTGCAGCTGAAGAAGATAATTTATTTCAAGCCAACATGAAAATAATCACAGGAAAGTGTTTAAACAGACATTATCCTAGCTTAATCGATTCTGGTGATTAAAGGACCCTGGAATGTACTTCATATGTTTTTACTCACTACAGATTTTGTGGCTTTAAATGTATTATTTCCCCTTGATGGTAATGCAGTTTCTGCATGCAGTAATGCGACTTGTGCACGTGTGTCCATTTCACATTTTGGAGAGGCAAACCGTGAAATGCACGGTGGACCAGTGTGTGTCTATTACACATTTTGTCATAATACTGGGTTGCTATATTGCTTTTCCTTAAAGTTTGATACTGTTTACTGTGTGTGTGTGTGTGTGTTTGTGTTATAATGATATTTTTCTTATGATCTTATGTGAATTTAATGATAATACAGAATAAAACGAATAGAATTGTGTTTTTTTTTAAGTACTTTGTTACTTGCCAAGACAAGTCCGTCCAACATGAGACGCATTACTCTTACACAATTTCACATTTCTGTCAGCCAACATGTGTGGGAGAGCTTCTCAACTTCCAAAAATCCCTTTGCTGGATTCTTAGAAGGAAGTTAGAGTGGAAAAAAAAATGTTTGAAATGCTGAATGTTCACTGATTCATATTGGTGACCCCTTAATGCAGAAGTAACAACAAAGTAGGGAAGCGTGGTCTAGAAGGAGGAGATTGATCCTCCTTGTTATCATTTCATGACATGAGCAATCTGTTCTACACTGTGATGCCATTCCATTTTGGTAAGTAGCTAAAACACCCACTCCGCTCTGGCTAAAGTGATGGAAGAAGAGATGCAATGATGGTATCAGTTAGAAAATGTGTGCTTATACTCACATTAGGAAGTCTGCGACCATGCCTGGCTGTGCTTCTATGAAGAGGGCATTTTGACATGAAAGGTTGACTGATTGCCTCGCATTCATATGTAATACATGTGCTTGGGCCAGTCATTTCACACTATAACATGACAAATGTTGTTAGGTTGGTAGTTTTTCTGAGGAGCACAGAGTACTCTGATTGTACGGGGGTGTGAATCTTGGCATGAATACAGTTTTGATTTCTTATTTATGCAGTAGGAATCTAAGATGGCTAAGTAACAAGTTATAAGGGACAGTATAACAGATGGAAAGAGGTCAAGGTCTGAAAAATAAAAAGAATGAATGATACATTGCTGCTTTGTAGCCGCTGCACCTGAACATTTCTGAGCTGCTTTTAGAGCTGTTTGAATACTAAGAAGAATAAAAAGTTCCCAGGCCTTGAAAGATCCCAGACTATTTATGTTTATCATGCTCAGTGGGGCGCAGATGAAGATCCTCGAAGATCCTAAGTCATTCAGCCTTTCTCTTATCATTGTATTTGTACTGTCTGTCTGTCCCTTGTGATAAAAAGGGCTGCTGAAAGGATGGGAATTCTGCCTTGTGAAAATGTTTTTCAAATCTCATTTGGAACTCTTTGGCAAGGATTTAGACTTTATTGTTGGGATAAGCTTTGTCAGAAAGTTAATGCCTCTATGGCCTCTTACACACAAATCCCCAGATTTTTTTCTCTCCTGCTGTACTTCACTTTGAACCTCAGCGCTGAGCCTATCCAAATAACAAAATAAATAACACAGAATGATAGCTCTCTCTTTCTCTCTATTTAATGTTTCACCTAACGCTACACCTGTCACGTTTCACCTATTGCTCTTCTTCTTCTCCCAGAGGTGTATTGCCTATGCTTTCCTCCATATAGTGCGTATGTTCCAACACAGCTGGCATAGTGTCACCGCACTGAATAGGAGACAGAAGGTTTTGTCAATGCCCAGGACAAAGTGCTGCCGAGGCAGCAGGTTATAAGGTCGGGTAATACTTCAGTCGAACAATGGGGGTTATTAATTGCCCCGTTGAACATTTAATTTTCAGGTTGAGGGCGTCAAGCTGGTCTTTTTTCAACAGTGCTCTTTAGCTGCGACAAAAGCACTTCCCGGCCTGAAAAGACACCATCTCCTTTAAGAAAATTGTATGCAAATGCATTTCAGCGTTAAGTTTCCTCTGGCATAGAAAAGTTCCCTCGAGACAGAAAAAAGTTCTCTTTGAGCCCACATTTTTAATTTGGTGTTATAGCATCTCACAGTTTGAAGCTGCATGTTGTTGACAGCGCTAGATGAAATCTTTTATCAGACCTTTATCTGTTGTGTAATGTGAAGCATGTTCAGTTTTTCTGAAGTAAAACTGAACACGACAGTTTGAGTGAAACTGCGTTTTGTGTCGTTAGGAATACACCATCGACATCTTTTTTGCTCAGACCTGGTACGACAGAAGATTAAAATTCAACAGCACAATGAAGGTTCTACGTCTCAACAGCAACATGGTTGGAAAAATATGGATCCCAGATACTTTCTTTCGCAACTCAAAGAAGGCCGATGCCCACTGGATCACCACACCCAATCGCATGCTCAGGATATGGAATGACGGCAGAATACTTTACACGCTGAGGTAAAACGTCAGTGATGCTGGAGCTTCTGATTTGCATGTTTCTCATTCATCTACAACTGACAGATTTATTAAAGTGAATTTTGGAATCTTTGACACCAGCTTAATTTTATCACACTGAATTATTTCTATTATTTCATAATTTATTTATCATTTGTACTTAGTGTTTCATTATTCTGAGTCTTTGGCATTTTGGATTTTGTTCTCTTAGTATTTTGTTATTTTCATTTCTCATTTTCATATGTTGCCTTTAAGCTTCCTAATATGCACAGAGGCCTTAACCTGCATGTAAGGACATTCTACATAAGTAATCTTTACACTGATTATCCTGAACACGCCTTGGGAAATTTTAGCTTCCTGCTTGTTATGGTTAACATTAATTAATGTACAGAAAAATCCATTGTGTTGAATGATTCAGAAAATTGCCTTTTGAGATGGAGGAACACCTGCTTTGGCATGCAGCTTAAAAAAAGCCTTTTAATTTTACATCAGCGTTCAATAGTTTAATTGCTTTAATTTGTCTCAAACCATATAACTCACAATGTTTCTGACTGTAAAACCATGAAACTAACGCATGCTATATGTAAAATAGGTTGATAGATCAAAAATAAATATTTGCACTGACACCACGATACATCAGTAGTGATAATAAGAGAGTAAGTGAAGTCTTCCGGACTCAATCGAGCTGTGATGGATGTTTCCCTATGCAGAACACTGCCTCTCCACTTCATTAATTTAGGGGACTCAGAACTTAACCACTGGTTGTTAATTAGGATGGCCGCTGTGATTCGGTGCACAATGATACAAGACAATAGAGAGTGCGTGGATGGGTAAAGTCATTTAAGGTTATTCTCTCATTAAGAGGAAGTTTAATGACTTCTCCTTCAAACTTCCTCAGGTGTGAAAAAGAACTGTAGCTGTAAAAAAATAAAAAATTTTGAAATTGTAATTAATAATTTCTTGTGTCGTTTATGATAAGGATTAGCGGTTGGTGTGAGCTACCCTTTTTGTAGAATTTTCACATAACAAAATAAAACCAATAATGCCAAAATGTACCAGACTTCGTCTGAAATGAACAATATGACATAAAACAAAACCCATCCCTGGTGACCTGGTGATTAGACTGAAAAATTTGGTTTTATATAGAGTATTGTACAACATATTGCATTTTTGTGTTCATGGAGCTAAATTTCATCTCTCTGCAGGTTGACCATCGATGCCGAGTGCCAGCTTAAACTGAACAACTTCCCTATGGATGAACACTCGTGCCCCCTGGAGTTTTCAAGCTGTAAGTCTGACCATATGCTGAAACCCTACTGATTTACCCCTCCCTGTCTTCGTCTTCTCAAACAAACACACACAAACGCAGCAAGGCCCTAAACACGTCACATGTGAGCAAAGACTAAATTTAAGCAGTGATTATCCAACAGACCAAATCAAGGAATTAACGCTGGAACCATTTAAGATTTTCATTGGGAGCACTCCAGTTACCTAAAAGAAGGCACATGAGTCATGTGTGTATTTATGTAAATAGGAAAGGAATTATGGATGTAGAATATGTAAAGTATGCTTTAATGTAACTGGTTAGGTCTAAGATTGGTAAAAAGCAACAACAGCCTTTCAATTGAAAGCAAGTGAAACCTTATGAATGTGTTAGAATGTGGAATAAATGAACAACAAGATTCAAAAAACCATTCAGGCATTTATTTATTCAAGCCAAAGGCACTATTCATTTATTTTCCTGAAACCTGTCAGTATTGTTCTAAAAGACATTTTAAAAAGTAACACAAGTCCAAACGAGTTAGTCATTCCATGTTAGGACTGGACAGGGGTAAGTTATCTGCTGAAGTCACAGTGGATATATGGAGAGACACACCAGGGGATACTCTCCAGAGAAAATGATTCCTAAATAGCTCCACTTCACAAGAAAGCAGACCTAAAAACGGAACACAAGCCTTCATTTAAATTTGATGAAAGCTATGGATGTTTTTCAGAACTTTGATGTACAGTATGAGCTCAATCTCAGAAGCAGCAGATGGATTAGTGTGCCGCACTTTGCATTCACATTTTATGAACATTTTATGTGCCACAAAGCAACAAAGCATGGTCGATTTTCCAGCGCAACCTCTTTTGCGGCGATTTTGACTGTAGTCAGCCGAGATCAGGCCAAACTTTTTTGCTTCAGGACTTTTCAGACACACAGAGCAGAGTATATTGTTTCAGTTTGCTGTATATTGCATTTTAGTATTTGGATTACAGCGGCTTTTATGACAGCACAACTAGGCCCAAAGTGAATTCATAGGAGCATTATTGTTCCAGCTTATCAAAAGAAGTCTGAATCAATAATGTGTCCTGAATGCATTACCAGTAAAGATGAAGTCTGCCAGCCTCTGTGGCTGTAATGTGGGAAATGGGCAGCACCTTTCATCCCCCTGCTCCTCTAAGGTCAGACATTACTGGATGTCTGAGAGCACTTTAGTGATAAAATCATCGCAAGTTTGCTCTGAAAGCAGTTCATGTGCATTATTCAGACTACTCCCTCATCTGCTACACACAGCTCATCACTAGACTGAAGACTGTACTAGACTGAAATTTAAATAGAGCTGAAAGAACACCCAACTTTAACACCCATACTGAGGGACAGACTCTTACTGTGAGATGGTAAGAACACAAATTCGATACTCACATACATGATTTAATTATGAAAATGCATCTGTTTGTCTAAGTGACTCAGCTGTACTCTATTAAGATTGTTGTTATGATTTGTATAAAAGAGGATGTGCTGGAAGTAATAAAATTATAGAAATCCAACTTATCGCCAGCTACAGAGCTGTGTTGTAATCTTTGCTTTTAAGTGATGTTAGTGACAAAGACGTTTTCGCCCCACAGATGGACTGGATATTTTGTCAACATGTTGTGCTGGAGTCTGTTATATAATGTTTCTTTCATGAAACATTTTATTTGCAAGCTTGCCGACTTGGTGGACACGGATTACTCTAAAATAAAAGACAGCATAGCTATGCAGTCGAGTCTTGAGCTTCTCTCCTGCCTTTAATGAGTTTGAAGTAATCTCCATGTCCTCCCTTTTTCAGATGGCTACCCCAGGGAGGAGATTGTGTACAAGTGGAAAAGGAGCTCAGTGGAGGTTGGGGACATTCGCTCCTGGAGGCTCTACCAGTTCTCCTTTGTGGGCCTGAGGAACACCTCTGAGATTGTCAGGACTGTGTCTGGTAAGAAAATAAGCTGCTGAAAAATTCTAATTAAAACTCTCTTTTATTCAGTTAGGACAGTCAGGGTTTCTCTAGCATGTGAGGACTGCAAGTCAAGCACCCATCATAAATCATGATCAGTCTTTACCCAGCATAGGTAATCTCTCATGTGACGTGCAGTAGAATTTCATACATAAAAACCTTTGAATGCATCAGTGTTTTTATTTGGCGGACACATCTATACATCGTATTACCATAGAAAGTTAATCATTCCCACAGAACCACCACTCTTTGTCCTTGACTGATCTTTAACTAGTTACAGCACATGTGTTGGTAGCTGTTGCTGTCGGGTACAGCGTGAACATTTAGAGAGACAGAGGGATGATCCATCGTGGATTTTATTCATTTTTAGAGCCCACTGCTTCAAGTAAACTCCATAAGGGCTACCTATGGCTCGCTTCCCCTTCAAGATCGATAGACAGACGTTCAATAGAATTTTTTTGCTGCAGAGTGGGATGGCACTTTTCAGTTTTACACGAACTGGATAACAGTATTCAAAGATGGCATCTCATTCATCTCAGGGAATATCGCTCACTCAAGTTTTCTGTCAGTTCTCAGCATTTTTCACCATTCAACATTTTCCTCCTGCTTGCATATTTTAGATATAAGATTGGAAATATCTATGGCTATATTTATATTCATAAGATGCCAGTGAGAGACTGATGTATTTAATGGTTGGCAGGGAAATGCGATCCTTGTGAATGCATTAATGCCTGCCACAGAGATTAACTTTAGACCAGAGAAAAGTTCCTTCTCATTAGATTAGCTGCTTTATCCAGAGGGACTGAAAGTTACAGTAAATGTCTGTTTTGTAAATGCAATTAAAACATTCTCTTGTAATCTCTAATGTTAAATTGCTTGGAAGGAAGGGCAGCAATTGCAGCGTCTATTTGCCCCAACTGTCAACTTTTAAATATATGTTTCTGAAAGAGTTATTTAAAAACATGGATGTACAAGTAGTTTTTAGCTTTAACTCCTGTTATATTCATTTAATTGAAGTCTGCTTGTCTTTATCATTGCTTGCAGATAGGACATCTAGTTTGGTATACTCAGTAGGCGTACAGCTTTACAGTTTTTAGAGTCCAGCAGTAAAAAAAGAAAAGTTGTAAAGTGAAACACCTAGTATGGCTGGTTTTAAATGCCCTTAAAATGTGGTTTATTGTTCTCTACCTTTTGTTGTTCTGTTTTTATTTATTTTTTCTTTCTTTTTGTAGGGTAGGTGCAGTTTATAGTGTTCATTTTAAAAGTTATAGAGCTAACATTAGAACAGTTTATAATGCCAGATGGTGGAGGTGGAATGCTCTCCTCTGACAAACAGTTAATTTGGAGGTTATATATTGTGTATTGTTTTTGAAGTGCTTGCTGGGGGAGTAAAAAGCTGTTACTGCTGTTAGGTAATCCATTATTTTCTAAATGTGACAAATAGAAACTGTGACAAAACACCGTGAAGCATCAGATCTTTTAAATGTTTTTTTTTGTCTTTCCTTTTGCCACATTCCTTTTGAACAAAATAAAATTACTTTCATAAAATAAGAATCATTTAATTATCTAACGGCATGCACACTGCTGTTGTAAATCTTTATTTTCAGCTTGTTCTGTGACATATACATACTTGCATGCACTCATATACAAAGTACCCACAGGAGTTACTGAATTCACCCAGCCATTGTATAATTTGCCACAGTTTAGCAGAATGTCACCAAGTGTTATGTGCATGCACACTCTCTGACACACAAAGCAGCATAAAGAGTATTCTGGTGTAAGTAGAGGATGTGCATCACAATGCCAAATGCTTAAACTGTATTTGTGTAAGATAATTTAAAAAAAAAGAAAGAAAAGTCTTTGGATTTATTTATTTTTTTTCGTTTTTAATGAATGAATGTTTAAAGTGACAACATGAAAAGGCAATCTATGTAAGAGGATGAGCTGTAGTGGAGAATTTTCAGAGTCCTCTGCCTCTCTCTCCTTTTGATCTGGGTTGTTATTTCCACAAACCGCCATCTGCTCTCTTGTCATAGCAGAGAACCTTGACTGTGGCTGAGAGACCTCTTGTCTCATTTTGCAGTCAGTTTGGGTATCTGACCTGCTTCAAGATTCGTGAACACAACATCTGTCTCAAAAAGCAGTCAGTTAGGGCATTATAATTACCCACTCATCTCAACTGTCACGCAATGCATAGCGCGGGACTAATACTTTATATGCTGCATCATATTCAGCCCTATTAAGCTTTCTGCTTAGGTTTGAAAATAATAATAATAATAATAACAATGATTCTAGAAATCTCCAAAGCTGGTGATCTAGTTGTTTCTGCATCATTCCCTTGATCGTTGCAGTTCTAAATCCACATCTTTGAAAGTAGATTTTAGAAAGTAGAGAGTCTGCTTTTTAATTCCACTGCAGTAAATTCAATAGAGAAGTCGTTTGATGTTCAATGCAGTGCATTACTTTTTCGCTAGACACTAAAAGTGAAGTCTCTCTAAAGTAATGTCTTGAATAAATATGATGTAGCCACCCATTGACTTTAAAACAGCACGAGTTCATTCAGGTTCAGTTCACCGAGGCGCAGCTTTTCAAGGTAGGGTCGGTAGAGCCTTTATGACTCTGGTTGTATGTTTGGGATCACTGTCACGCAGCAACATGAAACTTGCACACCTTCCTGATTGTACATGTCAAGTGCCTAAAAGCCTTTGCACAGTAATGCGTGATTTTATTCTGACTTTTGAATTTCATTATATAGCATTTCGTTTTTAATTTTCTCTTTTTTATTTTATCCAAAAATGCATTAAAATGTCACATATATATAATTATACATGTAGAATGTGACATTTATGTATTATATATAAATATAACTATACTAGTGTAATCCTTCTTATGGTTGAAAGATATCCTACACTCAAAAAAATGAAACGTTGACTTTAATTAAAATTATTTTGTCAACAGGTTCCACGAAATTGAATTATGTTAGTTTAAAGCAAAAATCTTTAGTTCATCTAATTTAAAAAAACTACTTAAGATTAACAAGACATATTTAAGACTAACTAAATCAAGTTATGTTGTATGAACATAGATGATATATTTTCAGGTTAGATAGTTTAGATTAGTTACTTCAACACATTTCTTATTTGTGGCAGTAAAATGTTAAATTTAAGTTAGATTAATTCAAATATTATATTTTCAGCCACCTTGTGCTTTATTAATTAGTTTTACATAAATCTATTTTGTCAACAGGTTCCACACAAATGAATTAAGTACATCCAACTTATTTTTTAAAATTTATTTTATTGCCAACACATTCAGTGAGCATTTGTGTAAACCCAGTCCAAAATAAAACACAACAGCTCATTAGGGTTAGTAATTAACAGTATGTAGACAGATGCAACATCAAGACTTTAAATTAAATGTCTGTATCTGCCAGAAATAGAAGGAAAAAAAAAAAAACGCATTGAAGATCACATAACACATTGATAAGATGACACTTGAGTCATGCACATGTGATGCTAGTAAGGTCTGTGAGTGTTTTTTTTCTTTTAGTGTCTAAAATGGATAGCAAAGTTGCTATTTGCAATGATTGCTTAGGGTCAGTCCAGTAACACAATGCCAATGAAGTGCTTTCCTTTAACAATGCAAAGTGAAGTGTCCACCTCAACAGCCACAATTTTAAAAAAAAAATTATGTAACAACAACAATAATAATAATAATAATAATAAATAGTCCACTGATATTAGCAATCAAAGAAAATTACATCACCATCCCAAATAAAACTTTAACAAAACATGCCAACATTATGGTCTAACAATAAAACAGCTTGTCAGCGTTCAGTTTTTTTGCAACAGCACAGCAGTAACCATTTAACACTTGCCACTGTCAACATTTATTTTACCAGTGTTTGGGCAAAAAACTTCAGATGTAAACATTTTAACATGGAAACAATTGTTCGTCTTTAAAAGTCCACAAAATATACATTCATCCTGCATTCCCAACTTGGATGATCTGATATCCTCGTGTTGGTGTTGTTCCCAGACCATCATGAAAATGTTGTTCCAGGTTCAACATTGCAAGTGACCAATCACATTGTTGTGACGTTATTCTATTCCAAGCCATTTGTGCATTTATGAAATTCCAATGTTGCAAGGACAATATCAATTCTGCTTACTGTTTATTAAAGGGTTAGGGTTAGGGTCAGTTGATCAGCGGACAGAGGCGGTTTCACGCAGCTTAAGTACAGTTTTTTGTTTTACGCCGGTTTTTCCCGAAGTCGCAAAAGTATGACGTCACAACATTCTGATTGGTCACTTGCAATGTTGATCCTGGAACAACATTTAGTATGATGATCTGGGAACAACACCAACACGGGGATATCAGATCAACCTCCTAACTTACCCTTATTTTTAGTATGTATTGCAATTACCTTTACAATGCACACAATGTAACACAAACTGAATATGAACATATTTCCACCTCATAACAATATGCCTTGAACGCTAATATACACACCACCCTTCAACATTTCTGGTGCAGTATCATCTCTCAATTAAATCCTTTAAATCTCAATACTTTTGATTGTCTCTTAGCTTTCAGTCTTGAGGTTAACTGAGATTCAGTGCATATATCCCACCCATTAAGAGTGCACATGCAGAGGCCAGGTCTTCCAGGTCATGCAGGACACACTAGATGGTTATACCCACATCGGCTGGAGGAGTGCTGGCATCAGCTCTTTCGATGGTAAAGATAGCAAGGGTAATTTGTTCCAGCTCCCTCTGAACAGCTGTAGCTTAGACACAAAAACATAGAAAAATGGCATCCAGTTTTAAAAAAAAGAAAGAAAAAGGGCCAAAGCTACCCTTTAATGACGTAAACACAATATTAGGAACATGCACCCCAGTGTGCCACTATTTCAGACTACAGATTCAACGATAAATATAAATAGTTTGGGTATACAAGAAGATTTCCCAAAACATTTAAACAGGTTCCATGCAAATTACAACAACAACAACATTACAACATGCAACAACATTAGTTATTCAAAATTTGGTTTAATACAGATAAAAAACTAAACTAAAATTACCAACCAATTATTCTTTGAAGAGGATGCTTGAGTCTTCATTCAGGTAAAAAGGTAGTGCCCTGAGGACACACTCCCTCCCCTTTTCAATGGTTTCCTTCTGTAGAGAGTGGCAGAGATACAGGAAGAGAAAACAGAAATACTTTAGGATGACAGAAACTCACATTATACGCAAAATGAATGACATATCCACTGCACAGATAGACATGTACACAAGACCAACTAATCATCACATGGACATGAATAGTTAACCTGTTGGGCAGGGTTTCCACCACATTATATATGTCCATAATGGAGGTAAAGACAAACTAATACATCATCTTTTTTGCATTCAAAACATAACATAAAAACATTCACTTCTGGTTTAACCTAAATCAAGGGATCAGATTTTACATATGTTTAGGTAATTTAAATTTTCCAACGTTTTGAGTACCAAACTTTGTCTTGCTTAATATAAATGTAAGTGCACTGTGCAGCTACCATACACTAGCTGTTTAAATTTGAAAATGATCTTATTAGCCATAATATTTTGCTACCAACAGAATAACGCACCTGTGTGGCTGGGGCCAAAGTTTGTCTAATTTTCTTCCCTGCAACGCCTCCTTTTTTCTTGAAGACTTTTATGAGCTGGTCAGTGTATTGGTCAAGTTGTGTAAAAAGCCTTGGAACATGTGCAGCAGTAGTAATCCTCACATATTCTGCTTCCACCTGAAAATATGTCAACAAACACAACATACTGTACTGTAAATATACATACTATATGTACACATATACAAACTAAAACTAATGTAGTAAGACCTCATTAAAGCTATAATTTTAACACAAACATTTACACAAAATGCAAATGGAGCCATTGCAGCTTTTATTGTTATTTATCAAGTTCCAAAAAATATTGGTCACAGCTGATCTGAAAAGAATTTCATGCCTCAGGCCCTTGAACTGCAACCTTTACCATGGTTCAGATGTGGAGACGAAATAACAGGGGCATGGGATGGGTCACAAAAGAAAACTTAACTTATAAAACAGTTTTGTTTTTAAAAGTATAACAGTTCACATACCACATACAAGCTCAGCAGTACCACATACACCACATCAGTATAGGAGGGAGCAGGTAAAGGCAGGATCTGAGATTTATAAAGTAAAACAAGAAATTCATTACTTAATTTCAAGAAGCAAATTATTGTTTGAATTACAACTAAATAAAATACTACTCAGAAGAAAAGCAAGAGATTGACACTGCCATGTGCTAACTTTCTATAGAAGCAATTATCACCAGGTCTGTCGACCTCCATTGTCTGTCCACTCATATGTCTTGAATAATTTTATTAAAAAAATTAAGTGTGTACTTTCACAAACTGTAATTTATAACTACATTGATATGTATAACTCCGCTAGGAAACATGCTGTATTTACAGACCATTTTTACATAATACAGATTACTGATAGAGCAGAACAATGGTGTCACAGTGGCTTTCGCCCTAGACTTTTTGGATTTTAAATGTCACTTTATGCTATCCTTGCTATCCTATTCGATATTTCCGACTCTCGGATTACAGAAAAGGAATCCCAAGAAAGCAAATGGAAAAATAACCCCTTGAAAGAATAACCCCATGAACCCCTGTAGCTAATCCCTTAATAAAACAAAAAACAATAAAAATGTTTCTTACACAGTCCACAAAATAAGCATGTCCAGGACCCAGTAAAACTAATGTAAAACAAGCACACGCAAACGATATAACATGTCTTGTAAGACAAACGCAAAATATAACCATGCTGGACATATAGATACTACACAACATAGTCAAAGAAAAAAGTGGTCTTACCTCTCAAAGAAACAGCAGCTTGGCGCCAAAACAGCCTTTTTCAGTTAAATTTGAAGTCTTGCGCATGAGCAGGCACAAGCCGTGAAACCTTCTTGTTCTGCGCGGTTTCATTACAACTGTTTTTGCATTACTGCCACCTTGTGGATATACAAGGTATATCGATCCTCATTGACTTAACTTAAATGTTATGCGATCAAGTAACACATTAGTATTATGTACGTTGAATAATAGACACAATTACGTAGACTTGATTAGAAAAACATATGTTAACTTAACAAAAACATATATTTTAAGTAAAATGAAAATAAATAATTAATATACACTGAACAATCCACCTCATTCATTTTTTTGAGTGTACAAATGATATATTTTGCCTTTTTTATGTCGTTTTTATGTCATGACGTTGTTTCTCTGGCGATTGCTGCATTTTCTAATTGCAGCAGTGGACTGCAGACTAAAGTGTAGTGAACAGGATGACTGCCCTTCAGTTGGATCGCTGCCAGCTAAAAAGATTATGTGTCTTTGCCCTCCCCGGTGGGTTATAGTTAGTTACAGTTATTCTTTTAAAACCTTATTTTAATTTCATTTCAAGCTCTGTGTTGAATCAGTTGAACTGAGTCGAAACAGGTCAGGTAAGGAAACAGAGGGACACATAATGGTAAGCTAAGCAGACAGGCATTCAGGTGAATTGGCCCATTCCAGACAATGATGACTGTAGCAAATAGCCAGAGGAAGAGATTGCCTCTCATTTTGTGGGACAATCCAATCTCTCCCAGGCTCAACTTGTCACAGCACTGTTCTCCCACACTAATGTATTTGCTTTTTTCCTGAGTATTATTTAAAAAATATATGAATAGATCATAAAAAAGTGCATTATTAAAGAATGATTGAGTGATATTGTAAGTGCAGGGGCTGGGGGCACATGACATCTGCAGTTGCATTGTATCATTTTATAAAGGCTATGTCTGTTTTTATTTGGTTTCTCTTCTGTCCCTCAGCCAGTGTCCAAAGGCTTGGTCTCTCAACTTGTCACGTCACATCAGGGCTCTCTGTATCGCCTGCAAGCCTATACCTGCATGTTCAAACACAAAGACACATGCATTTACATTCATGCACACACTCGAAGGGATACAAGGAAAAAATATTTTATTGTGACAAGCATGAAGGCTTAAAAGTAGACCAGTGGGCAGGATAGGGAAAAGATAGATGCAGAGGATTTGAATGTCAGACAGCCGAGGCACTACGGGCAAAGCTAACCTTACAGTTAACCCCTCAGTGACCTGGTTAAGCATGGTTCCAGAAGCTCTATTCACCCATCTGCCATGCTGGAGTTCAGTGATAATCAGAAGCGCAGATAAAAACAGCAAGTAAGGATGCTGAAGGTTGTTGAATGGGGGAAGGAGAAGACAACAAAATAGAGAGCAGTGAAGGGTGGAACGGAGTGGTGGTTGTAGCATTTATCTGTCTGCAGTAAAACATTATTGCAAAGAATCAATGATTCGCACATTTGCAAAGATCAGGTGCACAGGGATGCGAGGCTTTACTGTAGTTTGGAAGCTTGTGTCTTATTTAAAACATAACAAGATAAAGATATATTGTCGTATCGTGATTAATTGTTATATGCAGTGCGCGTGCAGGGAGTGGCTAAACAAGAGGGGTGTGGCAGTGTTGATACATTAGGGAAGCAAGTGTGTGAGAAGAGAGCGAGAGAACAGAGATAAATGTTGCGTTATGAGTAAAGATTTTTTTCTTTTAATCAAGAAATGATTTTTATTCCAGTTCTGCTAAATCACATCACCTGTGTGTTGCATTTACTTTAACTGTGAAATATCACCACAATAATATTTATAACCATAGTCAGAGAAATGAGCATATAAAGTCTCTTAGATGGGCAAGGTGTTTTTCCTTCCAAGCATAAAGGAAATCAATGCCATTAGCCGTCTTTCCTTTTTGCAGCTAACTTTACTTTCCTTAGTAGTGAATGTGAGACGTTCTGGGCCGGACATGAGGTGGTTAATTTCCTGTCCTTTTAGCTGAGCACAAATATATCCTTTGTGCATCAGCCAGTGGAACATATCTGTGTGTGTTTGACAGTATGAGTGCTTTGGTCCGTGCCTTTGTCCATGAATTATTGCATGTTTTTTTGTGTCCATTTGCTTGCATGCACATTTCAGCATGTGCTCCCAACTGGATATGAGCCTTTTTTTTATGTATTGGAAGCTATTCTTAGAGTGACCTTCCAAAAGCCATGCCGTGCAGTGCAGTGCTGTTGTCTGTGTGCGTCCGCCTGTGTGATTTAGGTTGAGTGGAGAAAGCCCAGGGACACATCAGTGGCCTTCTCCAGCTTACAGAGCTCCTCAGTTTGAAGATGATTCTTTGATGGGGCAAATCTGGAGGCATTGTGGTCGAGAGGAAGTGACTTAGAAAGAGGAAGCAGTCAGCAATGAAAATGCATGAAAACACACATGCACAAGAACACATATATACATTCATATACAGACAGTTGCTTTAAAGTGATAAGGGTTTCCGCTAATAGCATGACAAAGAAAATCAGTCTTGCATCTTTAGCCCTGTAGCTCTGTAAAAGGCATTCAACATCGATTCCTCAGGCACCCACAACTTGACAACTCGAAAATACAGGTTCACCGAAACAGATCCGAACTGTAAAATATTTTATGCTAAATTTGTTGTTTTCCCACGTCATCTGGACTTTTTTCTCCACCCTTCTCTCCATATTACATTTGAGTCATCTTACATACAGAACCCCCAAAAGGTTTTTTTTTTTAGAAGTTATTAATATTTTAGTTCTGTGTCAGGGGTAAATCACATTCAACAGGGTTTTATTTTTAAATATAGATAAAATTATTATTTAAATATATTTTAAAGAAACATGACAAAGATGTGAAGATGTTGCATTGATGTCTTGCTATTCCAGATTAGGCAAGGTTATTCTTATGTCACATATAGGTTCAACTGCAGAAATTCAAGGCAATGTAAAGATGAAAAATGACCAAGTTTCATAGAAGCTTGTACAGTTGAGACAAGAATGCCTGTCACTGCCTGCCAGGGTTAATTAAAGAAAACATGGAATGAGACAAAAGGCAATAAAACTAACTAAATTGGGACTTTGAATCCCTGATCAAATAACACACAATATGATCCAGAATACTGCATGAAATTATTTCACTTTATTTTACTTTCTAGTGGATAAGTTGGTGATGAAAAGCAAATCAGCATCATATATATATATATATATATATATATATATATATATATATATATATATATATATATATATATATATATATGGCCTCAGTCAGCAAGTGGCTGCTGGAGGATGGTGGCAGTTGGTGTGAAAATGGGTTGCCAAAGCAACAGTCACATAAGTCAGTGAAGTGACAACAGTTTGCTAGGAAAGATGTGTGTTCCTCGACAGGTTGGCAAGTAGTTGCTGGTTTGTAGGTGAAATTGATTGGAAAGAAGTGTAGAGTGCTGCTCCGATAATCTCATTGTGATTGCTTTGGTCACTACCAGATAGCAGCAGTCACCCACAGTTCGCATGCAAGATACCTACTTGTCTGCAAACATTTGCCAACTCCTCATTGAGCAGCTTTGAACTTGCAAAAATACAACACAAACCAGAACCTGATAACATGTGGTCACTGGCCAGTCTAGAGCGTGTGTGACTGAAGGCTTAGAGGTTTATAGTTTCTAAAGGGTTAAGAAGCACTGAAACAATCTATTATCCATGCTGTGACTCTGTTGCAGTACTAACGACTCTCCCTAATCCTCTCCTACCCCACCCCCTCTCACTGTGAGTTCTCCCTCTTGCTTCTGGTTGATGGGTGTGATGGGCAGGAGTGGGAGTGAAAATGCTCTGACTCAGCCAGAATTCTCCTTTTGTGAAGTCAAATACGAGTTCAGACTCCCCCCATCCCCTCCCCCATGCTCCATATACACATTCCATACACCTGCCCCATACACTAACAGTATTCATATTTACGAGTGTTGGCTCTATAGAGTCCCTCCGCCTCCAGCCCTTCTCCCTTGTGCACTCCTACAAAGAGATGATTTTTATTTTGGACCTGGCGTATTCCTGTGTCCTACTTTGTATGCATCCTCCCCTCCCCCTCTGTTTATCGCTCTCTTTCTTTCTGCCTTTCTCAGTCAACAGTCTAATAAGCCAGTAATTAACACCTGGAAAAAAAATGAAAAAACAGGGAATAGGGATAGGCCATAGGAGAAGAGATTGCGTTGAGAAAATAAGACTCTTGTTTCCCTCCTCATTGATCACCTGCATGTAAAAGGCTGCCTGTGGGGACATGAAAGGAACGCAGATTTAGAAAAATAGATTTTTCTGTTTTTAAATCTGTCTGAGATTTTATATTGTCAGTCCAATCTGTGTTAGATATTTGTTATTTTGTGGTGGACAGACCATACAGAACACAGGGAGAAGAACTGAAGACAGTGAGTGATAGTAGCTGGCAGACAGAATAATGTTATCAAAGGCAGCACATTGCTTCGTCTATGCAGCCTGACAAAGTCTTAACATCTTAACATTAATACTTGAGTGTCACTGCCCTCTCACATTTTTAACTGCGTCTAGTGATGCCAAACGATGCTACAACACTAGTGTTATTCATTATTATTTTTTCTATTTAAAAGATTGAGCCAATACCAAAAGAAAACTATTAGTATAAATTATTATGAAGAGCAAAAAAAAAAGTCCATTGTAAGAGAAGATGTAGCATAGATAATGGATTAAGCATTAAACACAATACTTTCACCTTTGGAGCATTAATCTCAACATTCATGCACCGTTATTGTGCTCATTTTTCTTATGTGGTGGATGGAGAGACTGGGGGGTAGAATGCACATGCATGTGTACATGTGCGTGTGCACACACAAATGGATGTGCATGCAGGCACCCTTCCAGTTTGTCTCTCAGAGAGTGCTTTTATGGGAAAAAGGGCTATATATTTCTACCTTCTACAGTTTTAAGGCCAGGGCAATACAAAGTGATATTTTTAATCGATCGTTATGTGTAATGTAGTGGTATGGATGGCCAGAAACTTGCTTTAAATTTCATGTCCTGGGTCATCACAAAGAATTGTGGAGAAGGAGGGATTTTTAGCTATTTTGCAGCTATTACTAAATCCTAAATGTAAAAATGCAAATGAACTTCTGGGATCTCTTCTTGTGACCCGGTTTAGATGGATGCAGATGGTCTGGAGGCTAAAAGCAGCTCAAAGCAGTTCTGCTCTGTGGAGCAATTGTTCCTAGGGCAAGCCCCTCATTGCTCAATAAACTGTTATAAAGTTTCGTGCCAGAGCCCTAGTTATTCTTCCCAGTCAGCTTATTAGCCTTGGGTAATAATCTGCAACTTAGTGTTTCAAAGTAATTAGCCACAAGGCTAGATTTTTTGTGAAATACTCAGTGTCTGGCCAGTTAATATACACCATAAGAGGATAAAACTTACAGTTGCCATTAAACAGAGTAAGCAGACTCCCATGAATAATAATCATAGTGACACCGCATGGCACCTCACCCAAACTCTAAGCACCCACTTAACAGTTTTTTTTTTCTGTTACTGTATCAAAACTCTTTAGTATCAATATGTCATATGTGGCATAAGATATTACAATACACATCCTTGGAAGGAGCATGTTATGCTAATAAGGCTAATACACACAAGCAGACCTATTACTGGTAAGGTTAACATAGGTTGCAGTGAAATTAAATCTCAAGTCACCCCAGCTTGGACTCTGTTTACAAAGAGGATTAACCTTCCTTTACATGAATATTTTAGCTTCAGTGAAACTATCCAAGAGGCGCAATGTACATGCAAGATAACTGGAATAATGTGCAAATCTAAGCACCCGGAGCACATTTGCCAAATAGATATATTCCAATAAAAATGCTGTTTTTAAGAAAGTTTTTTCATGCAAGATTTTTAGATTGTTAAGGTATTTAAGACAGCACCACTTAGACTGAGTATACATAAGCATAAATTAGTGTTATAGTTTTGGGCAATAAAGTTCATAAGCCAGATATAATTAATAATACTGAAAGCTTAAAACCAGTTATCTAAAGCTCTTATCTGTAATAGCCCAAAGCTATTGGCAGTACAATGAGCACTGATTGTCTTGTCTCACAGAGTATTTCTCTGAGCTTATCCATCCAATATACATTTAAACATCCATATACTGTGGACCAGTATATTGTGCCATTATATCTGAAAATTCCTGCTATATATATATATATATATATATATATATATATATATATATACATTTTATTTAATTTTTAATTTTCAGGCAGTCGATGATCCTTTAAACCTTACACTGCGATAACATAATATCTAGTAAATGCTGATTAACTGCTCTCAGTGTTTTCAGTCCAAAACTCAAGTAAATAACTGAATCCCTACTTGGACAAAAGCAAGGGGTTAGAATCTGCTCTGATCAGTGAGTCTGTTAAGAAATAAGGAAATTACAATTTCCAAATTTGTCAGTGTCATTTTATGTTCTGATATTTTAAAGCAAGTCTTAAATCTATTGCTGGCATTTCTAAAAGGGATCGGGAGGTACCTATAGATTTCTCTTCAGTTGAATATTTGATGACAAAATCTTAATGCTCTGATGTTTTTACACTTGATTGTTTCTTACTTATGCAAATATATGCTCTGCCACCATGTCCTTGAATTTTAGATTTAGCCGGAAAGCTTTCAGACACTCAGACATAAAAATAGTTTAGCTGCTGTTAATTATTTAAATTGAACAACTTGTTATTTTTGCTGTGTGTGTATATGTGTATGTGTGTGTGTGTGTACCAAAGCAAAACATAAAAGCTAAATCATAAATATGCGCTTTACTATATTACTGAGAACAGTTGCAAATATTCTCCGCTTTTTTTTCTTTCTGACTACATGTCTAGAAGTATCAAGTCAACAGTTCATTCGTGTGTGTTTTTAGACTTTACTTTCCTTTTTAAAATACAAATATGAAGCTAAACTGATTAGCTCCCCTTACTTACGGCTTCTGAAAAAGTCCTCTGTGATTATTAGCCGTGCTATCTCTGTTCTTGTCACCTTTTACTAGACGACTTGTTTATTTTGAATTGTAGTCAAACTGTTTTTTTTTTTAAGAAACACAAATAAGTCTTTCCACTAGTGTCGTGACTGTTGAGTGCGAATAAGTCCTGTCACCCAGCCAAAAGTGATTAAAACAGAAAATGAGACTCGGGGTGGTGGTGGTGGGGGGGGGAAGCGATGCATTAAACACTGGAATAAAACGAGTGAGAGTTTGAACTTCAAGCTTATGTAATGAGTGTGAATCGCATCTCTACTCAGTGTGTGAATAAGAAATAATGAAGCCATTTTTAGACAAGGTAAGCTGGGAAACTGATAAAATGAGGGGAGACCAAGAAATAAGTGAGGAATGTCTTGTCCTTGTTTTTAATTATGTGATATGACAGAAATAAACTCACACGTTTTAGATGCCTTAAAGATTCTTTAGAGAAATACAATATTTTACGGGGTTTGAAAAAGGATGAAACATGAACAAGATGTTCTTCATAGCCTCAGATGAAATACTTTCTACACAAAAATGTGCAGCCCACACTGGAATACCAAATTGGCATGATAGGCAGCTGTCCCTTGACCTGCTGTGGCGATTTGATTAATTATAAATGTGTTTCGTACGAGCCACTGAAGCATAAATGAAAATGTAAAATTAAAACTGTGATAATGTAGCCTCTACATTTTCAGCTTAAGGCCTCATTTTAAATAGGGCCCTTGGGTAAATACCTTGAAAATCCTTGCTTAGTGTTTTAAGTTTTATTAATTTGTGTTACCTTTCCCTTTTCTTTTTCTTTTTTTTGCTAAACTGGCCAAATAATTATATGAAAAATAGGTTCGCCAGCTTCTGACTACCTGTCATAAATCCTACAAACAGTCTTGCTCTCAATAATTTGAGAGCTATTAGTGTGTCTGGGAGAGGGATAATCATCTGTCCCTGTCACAGTAAACACAATGTTAACAACAAGGCAATCAAACTGTGTAGACTCCTGCCTGGTGTTTAATCATGCTGCTGTGTTGCCGCAGTTACTCACCATGACAATGCGGTGCTTTTTTTAATCCTTTTTTTTTTCTTCTTTTTTTCTTTTCTTTTCCTGTGACATCATCTTGCCGCCCACTGTCGGGGAAGAATAGCTTCTGTAGGCTATGGAGGCAAAATGCAAAGGGATTGCAACTAGTTAATCACTTCTACATAACCTGTAGTCATGTCAGCGAAAGTGCTGCGTTAACATTGCCTGTTCGTCTTGTTGACCCTGGCAACCAGCCGTGGCTTTACGCTGGTCATTAACAAAACTCCTTTCTTTCTCACAAACGGACAATAGCATCTGCTGTCACCTCCGATATACATGACCCTTGACAGGAGAAGAGCTCAGTAAGACAGCCTGTCATCAGCTCTGCAGTGTGTCTGGTTTGTCTGCTTTCACTGGATGGCCAGCATGTGCCTCAGGTCCTCCCTGCCCATCCATATCTACACCAATTTAAAGCCTGGCTGCCAGCAGAATGATATTCTCATATGACATTCTTTTTCCCCTAAGGTCAGCAATCCAGAATTAAAATGTTTCATTCTTTTGACCTACTGGGGCTATTTTATAATATCGTATGGTCACACTGATTGTGTATACTCGTGTATCAAACACATAACGATAGAGCAAATGTGTGTTTATAATAAAATGTATCTACTGTTACACCACAGTAGAAGGTTCATACTGGAAGACTGATCCTCTTTTTGTTTCTTGTGTGCGTCTAATTGTATCTAGTGTGTTGTCTCTGCGGCTTTTAACAATAAAGCAACACTCTTTTCTGATGAATGATCGTGCCTGCCGAGTTTTTATTGCTTTTTGTAGATTGCATCAGCTCGAAGTAAATCACTTTTGCCAAGAAAACGTGTGATCCTAATAAAAATAGGTGAAAACATATCTTAATGTAAACAATAGTTTTGAGCTTTTTGCTGCGTGGTTGATTTTTTTTTTTTCCCCACGCAGCTGTCATCACCATTCATCATTCCTAAATTATAAACAGAAAAGGTTGGGCTGAATTGATAGTGGTGCAATTATGCAATAAGACTGGAAGGGTTGGCACGAATGTCAGTGAAAGAGTGGCAAAGAAAGGAGAAAGTGAGATTTGTGTGTTACTGGAGAAGTTAGAACATGACGTTGAACGCAATGATGAAGATGAATCAAAGACTTAGTGTATCACTGAACATGTGGATATTATTAGATGCACATGGAAAGTTGTGAGATCTAATAAATAGTATCACACCTGTATTATTATCGGTAGCATTAGCAGCGTTAGAAAGGGAACGCTTTCTAGAGACACTGTGAAGATAGAAAAAACCTCATGTGTTTGAGTTAAAATTAGTTTGAGCACCTCAGTTAGAGGGAGAGTGGACATAGATGTTTAGATGATTGACATTCCAGCTCCAGCGCAGTAGAATATAACCTCATGTACACACACACACACACACAAACACTGAGCTATATCAGAGAGTACACAAGTGGACAAGTATACAAAAACTGAGATATGCAGGAATGCTGGCAAAACCAAACTTTTGTTCTTCCAACAGCAACAAATGTAAAAAGGTACAAATATCAGAAATAATTGAACTTAAAGCATTAGTCTAGTTCTCCTTTGTTGATTTTTTTAAATGCTCCTACAAGATTTTCAAAAATCTCCATGCTGTGATACTAATTCAATTACTGTTGGATTAGATGCTCATTTGTAATTACAAACGTAAACAACATAGACAGTGTAAAAGATGGTCTTAGCTGTTGTAATGTCACCCACGGATTTCTGGTATTTAAGCATTGAGGTGAACATTTAGGAATGCAACATGTGACACCGCACACTCATTGGCTGCTGATGTGTGATTAGCCGTTAGCCAATGAGCGTGTGGATTCATACCACAGATAATTCTTCACACCACTGAATGACACTTTATGGGGGATCAAGTTTAAAATTCTCACACTATTATTCCCACTTTGATTCTCTGTCACAATGGGTTGAAAATATTTCTGTAACACTGATTTTGCATATATTTAATACAAGCATCACCTCTGTGTTTGCAATGTTCGGGACAAGGCTTACAAAGCGCTGCACAACAATATACCTGAGTGTTGTGACTTTAAATCTGAGGGACTAAATTTACTTACAGTTAAAGTACGTTGTGGCGTGATGAACTTAAACTAGCCAGGGAGCTGGAAGCCATTTTGTTTTGAGTGGACTAGAGACATGATTAACAAACTGCTGCAATACTACAGGGCTGTAATGGCAGACGTTCTGATACTAACACATCGCGCTGCCAGAATAAAGGGCATCGGTCGATAACACCTCCTCAGAGTATCTTTTTGGCAAGTGCTGCAGCCTGTAATGAAACCAGCAAACAGATGAAGAGAAGCATGGAGCAGAAGGGTCTTACACCAACCGACCTCACCCGTGTGGTGGAAACTCCATTATTGTTATGAGTCTGGGAAAATCTGAAGGAGGCTTTGTGCTGCTGACAAAGCTGAAATAAGCGTATAAACTGGAGGCTTCTCAGCTGTCAAGGGTCTCGGTTTTGGGCCCCTGCTAATGTAATATTAATAAAAACAAAACACTGAGCCGCCTGACCCCTGAGAGCAGCCTTTGTGTCTCTCCTGTAATCTTACAAATCCAGTCAGTGCACTGTAATATCTCGTGCACCTGCCTGCATCGATAGAAAACACACATGGCGATATGAACAGTTATAGTTGTGCTGCTGGGGTTATTACACAGTGCTTATTTGATGACGCCATCGATGGCCAGGTGAATGAAAGGGGTGTGTGCTGGAATACATCACGAAGATTTGGCCCTTGTGCAGTTGCTATGAGGTCTGTGGCGATATACAGCCTGCGCATGGCCGCAGACATAATAAACACTGACAGCCTCCTCGCTTTCTCTCTCTGTCTCTCATTAATGGAAAAATACACAGATGTTGGCTGTTTTCCACTGCAGTATGTGTTGTGTGCCCTTTCTCATGAGAGAAATTATTAGCCAGCTGTTCATTCCCCAGCTGCATAGGCTATGGTGTGCCATGGGTGCTTAAACACACACACACGCGCACGGAGATATATCAGAGAGTATATTCCTGCCCCACAGGTTACAAGCCATAGCGAGAGGCCAGGGGAGGTTCTTGACACAGTTAATTGTGTGATGTTAATCAATTAGCAGACATCTGACTGAGCTGGAGGCCAGCAGCGAACTGTCATTAGACTCCCAGAAACAGACAGGTGCATTGGTAGACAGCAAAAAAAAAAATGGACAGTAGCTATTGGCAAGTAAAGCTGTGTTGTAAAGCTGAGGCAACGTGTGTGTTTGTGCGTGTTCCAACATGACTGTCTTTCTATTTAGATGATCATGATCAATTCAACCTCATTACAGGATGTTAGATTCACATTTGAAAAGTGTGTGTGTGAACATTTGTGCATTTGCGAGTCCTCGCATGTTTGGCACGCATGCTTAGCATGCATTTTAAACAGGCAGGCTAGATCATCCATATTGTCGGGGTCAGGTCTTTCTGGGCTCAGCTAACCTCAACCTTTTAACACCCAACATCTGCTTGAGTCAGCTAGCCAGCCCAGGGATGGCTCATCATCAGCTGGACGGTGGTGTTCATGTTCCGGCTAAATACTGGCAGGAGACAAGCGTTTGTGTTTGTGCATCCAAGCAAGTCCAGCTTCAGCTCTCTGAATCGCTCTGTTCCATTTTAGATCTCAGGTTGCCTTGGGCAGACATGCAGTCAAGACTGTGGTTACACAACATTAAGTATTGAAGACCTAACAGTTTGTCTAATCTATGCTTGGTGTTTCTGTCTTGACAGCATTCTTTGAGCTGCCTTCTTCATAAGCAGACAGTGTGAAATTGCTTAACTCGCACTGGTCCTACAGTACTTCTGTATGGACTGTGAATCAGTTCTTGATACTAATCACTCTTCTCAGTTCTGCATATTTTACACTACATGATAACATAAATAACGCACACAGTAAACTGTATGCTTCGTGTGTTATCTTCCTGATGCCTTGTTATACATTTCCATGCTCTCACTCTTTTTACCCTCTTCTTGTATTGTATGTCTGTCCAGGAGACTATGTGGTGCTGACTGTGTACTTTGATCTGAGCAGGAGAATGGGTTACTTTACAATCCAAACGTACATCCCATGCACACTTATTGTTGTCCTCTCCTGGGTCTCATTTTGGATCAACAAGGATGCAGTGCCTGCCAGGACATCATTAGGTAAGGAAAAAAAACATGATGTCATTGCTGCCTCTGACTGTTTAAAGCAAAAGTATGCAAGTTCATCAGCAAAGAAAAATGAATATGAATTAAATGTTTTTGCTTTTTTTGTTCTTTTATAGATATGTCTCCTTTGTGTAAAAATCACAAGGCTTTATCAGAATTGCTTTAATTCTTTTTTTTTCAATCAGTCCACTTAACCCTGACACAATCTTTGCTTTAATTACTCCCCCTGGTAAAACACATCTGACTTCTGTGGTGATTAGGCAGCACACTCATATTGTAAAACAGTCTGCTCAAGCTTCCCATTTCTTGTTGTTCTTTTCATTTTGTCTTCTCTTTTCACATACGCTGTTTCCAGTCAGGGGCAACACATCTGCTTAGGAATCTAGTGCATCTTGATTAGAAGAGCCTGTCCTAGCACATATGTTTGCACGCATGCCTTAATGAGGCATTAATTATGCAATGCAGAAAGGAAGATGCAGAGATGCCTCGTCAGCACAATAATAATGCAGGTGGCTTTCTCACAGAATGCAAAGAGGCACCCTGCATGTACCAAGGGGAGGGGGAAAAAGGAGAATTTCAAGAGAATTTTTCAGGTTTTGAACTTGCCCTAATGGACATTCTCAAAGGTTTTCTTGTGATGGAGTAAGAAAAAATATTCTTTTGTCAGCTTTTTTTAGACCCTCGAGGCTCCAAAACCTGACCTGAAGTCCATGTGGTGTGATTATTAGTATTAGAAGGAGTAACTTTATGTAAAATAATCCCTTCTGGCCAAAAATCCCCTTTCCACCTTCCTACCATCACTGCTTTGTCTGTCATTAATCTTTCTAAAAATAGGTTGTTTTCTTGTTTTTCAGCCTCTGGAGTCCAGACGTGATTTGCAGTTGTAGTAATAACACAGTTAATTCCCTGCTAAAATTATACCAAGAGGGAAATGTCTTAATTTCCTTTTTAAAACATGATGCAGAAGGTGCGTGGAGCCTGGTGGCTAGGAAGCAGATTAATTCAGATGACATAATTCATAATCCTTCAATGCCATCCAGAAATATATCAATTCACTCACAGTACTACAGTGTTAATCTTGGCGCAGACTGATATCCTTCAGGCCACATTAAATTTAGACATAAATCATCTTCTTTATATACGAAGCGAGTCCCCTAACACGTATGGTCTATTTAAAAGGGAGGAAGAAGGCGGGCTTGTTAGTTGCTTTTTTGTTGGTGTTTGGGGATTGTGATGGTGTTGTTGGTAATCTGCTGTGTATGTGTACTTACAAACACATTTCCTCGTCATGTGCCATCACTCTGCCTCCATCTACATCATCATTAGAGCCCAACAGAGTGAGTAAAAGGGTTAGCAGATGGTGGATATAGCAATGCAGTATGTCACTGTTGTGGTCAATTGCAGTTGAAATGTCAACCAGTAAGTAGCTATGTGGATCAAGGCAACAGTAAAACAGCTGCTCGCTATTCCCACATGGCTATTCCAGTGTTAAGAGCTAACAAATCAAAAGACACTTTTTTTTAGCCTTTTATACTGATACAATATACAGTGCATAGACATCATGCATATGAAGAGAGCATTTTTAAACATATAATAGGAACTTGGGATGTGCAAATTATACATAGCAAGAATAATCGAACTTGTAATCTGTCATTATTTAAAACTGGTCTGATTGTTTTCCTTCTTCCTGTTATTTTATTACCAGGCATTACCACAGTGCTGACCATGACCACATTGAGTACTATTGCCAGGAAATCTCTTCCAAAAGTTTCCTATGTGACAGCCATGGACCTCTTTGTGTCTGTCTGCTTCATTTTCGTCTTCGCCGCACTTATAGAGTACGGCACACTGCACTACTTTGTCAGCAACAGAAAGCCGAGTGCCAAAAAGGACAAGAAGAAGAAGAATCCGGTGGGTGTCTTTCCAAAACTAAACTGAACTTTTTTTTTTCATTTTTAATCATTAGGAGTTTCTCAACTATGGATCTTCGAATTAACAATGAGACCACAAATAACGTTTTAAAATTAAGTGTTTACTATTTCTGTGATGTGTATTTTAAATTATTAGTTAGATAAATGGTCAGATTATCACTTCACATGTTTTTTCCCCTCCCCCACTCTGTTACAGTACTGGAATAAGGTGCAAAAAAGCTCTACAGTGCTTAGAATTCCTAAGACAGTATTTTCCCAATGGCCGCCACCCCAAATTACTCAATGAGTAATGCAAGCAGGTCAAATCTTTCATAATCCTCTACACATCTGCTACAGTTGTAATTTAGATCCAGGTCACATGACAGTTGAGTTGCCTCATACTTTACAAGTCTTAAGCTCCCAAGAGATCATGCCAGCTCAGTTTAAGGACCATGATCTCTGACCTAATATTTTGGAGGATGTTTATGGTATATAGCAAAACTAGCAATTTTTCTCTAATCATTTAAAGTTGATTTGTGTAAGAGGAACAATTTTTAATTAAAAAAATGTTTAAATATACCTCTGGTGGTATTTACTTTATGGCAAGACAAAGTTCCAGCCATTTTTTGGGGGGGAAGGATAATAATTGTTTTAACAAGGCTTTTCAGTGAAAGATATTAGAGCTTAAATCAAGTACACCACCATGTGTTGATGAGAATCATTCAAATGAAAAGTGGTGAAAATTGAGGTGATCTAGCTGTAGGCTCTGTAACTAAGGTTTTGCATATAGTCAGAATGTCTTGCGGGTGAATAAAGGAATAATGAAGTGGAAGGTGTAGTGCTAGTTTGCTATTTCAGAGGGGAAGACCAAGTCAAGCAAAGAGAGGCTTTCTTTTTTTCTTCCATTTTAGTATTTCATTACTATTTGCTGTTTCAGCTACATGTGATATGACCCTTTGAAGAATTTGAAATATTCTCAGGAATTACAATTAAATAAACTACGTATAGTGACACCGACTACAAAGCTAGTGAAGTACTGTGTAATTAAAAACTTGAAGATACGATGAAGTCACAGTCGCAAGGAGTTTGTAAAGCTTGAATTAAAGTGGATGTAATGTTTTCCTAAGGCAGTGCTGGCCTAAGAAGCATGTAAAATACATGTATCCTACCATACATCTCCCCCTGTGTCCGTTCATAATATCTATGTCTCCTTGCAATATATATCCTCTCTTTCCATTTTGAGTTAAATAGTGCAGTATGTGTAATTATCACACATTTTCTTTGTGTTTCTCTTTATTTTTTATGGTTATTTTCTTAATTCTCTGTTTACATGTATTCTGTGTTTTTGTTCTGTTTTGTTTTGTCCTGTTGTGTTACTCTCTTTCAATTCCACATATTCTTTTTCTCCTGTTGGGACAAAAGCTCCTCCGGCTCTTTTCCTCAAAGGTATATTGCCTGTGTCTGACTGCATGTGTCTGCTGCATTTTGGCTCTCTGAGCCCCCAGTACCTCACTGCTTTTTTCTGTCTGTTCTAAAGCTGATACACCTCTCTATATTCCCTCTTTATCTACCTGCATTCTTACTGTACTCCTCCTCATTTACTAAATAGGTATCACAGATAGCATTAAAAAGGGCGCTCTGCAGTGCACAGTGCGGAGGCAGCCAGCCAGACATACTTGCAGTGTTTAAAATTCAAATAAGCATCCCACACATCCCATGTCAGGAAGAATGTAATATTCCAGGCTCAGTGTGGACTTAATTCTGGCTCCCTCTGTCCTGTTTCACTCTTTGTTGTTGTTGTTACCACAGCGAACTAGCAGCTGCTACAATAGCTTCCTCTTCTTTCCCTTCTTCTGCCAGTTAATCTATACCTGTGTGTTTGTTGGGCTTCTCAACCTGACGCTTCCTATAGAGTCAGCAGAGCCTTAACAGACTGAAATAGACAACCCATGCAGTGTGCTAGGTCTAAATTAAATTGGAAACCATTTAAAGGATTAACACACAGTGAGACAAACACCTAACAAGCGTCCAGGGTAGGCGAAAGCAAGCAAAGATTTAAATTTAGCTTAAACCACAAACTGCTGATACTTTTCTAGACTAAATAATTTAAAGTAAGATTAGTTAGATTTCCAGGAATCTAAATGTGTTGTTAAAAATCACCACTTGCAATGTGGAAACACTACTACAAATTATCAGCTTAAGCTAGATAAGCAGTATTAATCCTGAGTGTTTCTGAATCTTTTGTCTTCTCAGAGCGGTTGTCTCCTTTCAGTCGGTTAAAGCTGCAAATGCCACTGTGTTGGTTCTTTGTTTTTATTTCTTTATATCTTTTGCTAACACCGACTCAGCATTGCCCAGCTTGACCAGGCCATGCGGCGGGATGCTGTTAATGCTCCTTCTGCTTGAGCTTCCACTGCGCTTTCTTCAGTGCAACCAATCCCCCTTTGAGAATGGAGCCATAACCTGCTCTGCTAATCCCGTCATTAACTTCACATATGGTCCGTTAAGAGGACAAAATGCTGAAACTAACCTGTGCGTCATTTTGTTGTGGTTATGTATCCTTTTCAAAGGGTCAGCAGATTTTTGCACTAGTGCTGGGCAATTTCAGTTTCAGGGAATGAACATTATTTTGAGCTGTATTTTAAGCTTGTTTATGGTTGCATGCTTACAGCAGATAATGAGGTGTATTAAACTAAAACTGCATTTATATTTTTCTTTTTTCTTTTGCAGTAAACATGCCTTTTCTATATACTATATTGAAAAGGAACAAAAGCAATAATGAGGCAGATGAAAACAAAAAGCATTCGCCGTTTTGAGATGGTTGTTAACTCATTAAAAGTGTTTATATTCTCACAAAACAGAATATGAATTTGTGTTGTAAACTATAATTGGAGTGTAAGTGCAGTCACTTATAGACTACACTGGCACTCCAAATATGGAGTGCAAAATTATAGATTATCGTCCCTGTTAGCTATCTATAGTCTCTCCATAATGGAGACAATATCTGAGAAATAATCTAAATCTTTAGTTTTTACAGTGGGAGAGCATACGAAATTCTTGGAGTACACTTAACTAACAGACTCCTTTTAAAGCATGAGGCTGACACCCTAGTTTATCAGCAAGGTCAAGGAAACTTTTGTCAAAGGGAAGAAAAGCATTTAATCTGCCAAGCAGCAAGACTTCCAATTTGTGCAAAGGTGACATGGCATTTGAAGATAAAGGCTAATGAAAATGGTCTATTTGAATACTAGTTGTCTCTCTTTAGAATGACAGGACCAACAAGTGACTGATGTCACTGTCCTATTTTAGAAACCTTAACAAATGAAAGCCGTGTGCCCTGCAGTGGTGAGCACAGATTGAAAAGAGGGTTTATTTTAACCCATCTAGTTACAGAAAGAGTAGGTTGGAAAAATACTGAGCTTTGTGCTGCATAATTGCCAGCACATGCTTTCTCTTAGCTACATGATGCATCATAAGCCAGTTACAACATATCTCTTAAATGAATTTTCAGAAAAACATCCATTCTGTTCCAAAATCACTGAGTGTTAAAAAGATCTTTAAAATGTCACAGAACAAAATATGAATAATCATCTGCTTTCGTTGACATTTTGTAGGATTATTTAATGTAATGTTTTGAATGCAGAGCATCACAATAAGAAATGGAGGGCCCATTGCCCAGCACTAGCTTTGTATAGCTGGCAAGTAAAGCAGTATGGACCACTGTACTAAAATTTAACTGATTGCTTCAGCTGCCTATTACACCCTAGCCCAAAGGTGTAATTTGCATCATGGGTTCCATGGGGATAGACCCTTTGTCATTTTAAGCCTCACTAATTACAACTACAGGTGGTAGTTATAGGTCTATTTGTATTTCTTGACGCTAAAAGGGTCCATTGGCAAGTTAAAGGTGCAAATTACATTCTGCTGACTAATGACTGAAAATGAAGAAGAAGACAAAAAATGGTAGCTCAAATGAGGTCCCTTGTTATGTCAGTGAAGTCTTCATTAGAGCTTTCTCAGGTTCTGGTGGCTAATTGCGTCATTTTGTCCTGTTAAATGCAGACACCCACGGTGGACATCCGTCCGCGCTCGGCCACTGCCATTCAGATGAATAACGCCACGCACATGCAGGAGCGAGACGAGGAGTACGGCTATGAATGTCTGGATGGAAAGGACTGCACTAGCTTCTTCTGTTGTTTCGAGGACTGTCGCTCCGGAGCCTGGCGGCACGGCAGGTTGCACATTCGCATCGCCAAGATAGACTCTTATGCACGCATCTTTTTCCCCACTGCATTTGCTCTCTTCAACCTGGTCTACTGGGTCTCCTATCTCTATCTCTAGGCGCAGGTGTGTATCCAGCCTTATCATACAGTCCATTACATTCTACATATGCTCTGCGCCAACGAGTGACTTTATGGAGGAGGGGACCCACTGAAATACCCAGAGATTTGATTATAGCATTTCTTCTATTTCTTTTGTTTTAATCCAATTAAATCTCGTTTATTTTATCAAAGAACTCTGACAGACATTGCAAATGTTGTAGCATTACATTTAACTGGTGTGAAAAGGTTTATAGATGTGTTGAGGAACTATGGATTGTGTAAGAGATCAAACAAAGTTTTGTTTCATTTTCACCACTTTATTTTTGAATTAGAAATTTGAAAGATACGTCTCAATGGGGGGTTTACCAGTTGTTTTATTAGATAAAAGATCATTTCGCAAGAACCAATTAGTAATTCAATAACAGCAGTTTGGATCATGTCAGATCAAGTATTCATCAGAAAAAGTCAATAGGTTTCAGAGGACAATTAAAAAGAAGATCAGAGTGCTTTGCAGAAATCAAAGTGATATCGATGTGTTTTTATAAATGATTATTACTAAATCAAAACAAAAAGAGTGTGACCAGTTTATGGTGAGTAATAATACATAACATCTTTTGCATTGACTGTACTTTTAATTATGTTCATACTTCTTTGTTCACTTACTAAAAAACAAAATCCAAAGCACTTTAACAGAGCTGTTAGACACTGACATGAGAATATTACTTTTTTTTTTTTCAAATTTATTTGTTTAGTGTGGTCAAAGTGTGGTGATGCTGTTTATGGAATTCTACTGTACAGACACTGTATATATTTTACTATTGCATAGTGGTTTACATTTATTGCATGCACCTTTCGGGCCAAAAAGCAACTTATTTTATGGTCTTCTACTGTTGGCTATGGAAAATAAGAAAACAAGCACTAATAATCATTCAGGATACTCTTCTTTTTTTATGAAAATTCAGAAAGTGACACAGTGAAAATGTTAAGTTGAGGAATCCCTCACGATTACAGGTGGGAGGATCATCCCAGGGCAGAAAACTGGTTTAGTCAATTACCTTGCAGCCACTAGCTTACACTTCATCCCTTTCTCCGGTTGCTGTAAAAGTGCATATTTGCAACATGACACCATGCTATTGTGTTTTTAGTTATGGAAGTTTGTCAGAGTGGTAACTGCAGCAGGATATTCAGAGCCTGAGTTTTACTTTTGAGGATACTTCAACTAATCTACAGACAGCTGTAGGGCATTGTGCAATCTTTGCAGTTAAAGGTTCATTCTCTTTGTTATTCTGCTAAGATTACAAGAAGAAAACGAGGCTTTTATTCAAGCGTAAGAACAGATGTAACCTTTTTTTTTTTATCAAGCATTTCATTTCCTGTGTCTTTGAGAAGAATCACATTGAGAATGTATCTCATTCGTAGTGGGAAGAGATATTCAAAAGGCTGAGAAGAAGTCTGGTATTGTTTCAGTATTTATTTTTTTTCTTCCATTAATCAAATGTCTGAATGTATAGAGAGCAGAAAATAAATGAAACATTTCTGAACTGTAAATGCTATGTATGATACAGTACAATCCACTTTACAGATCCCTTACAGCAGGCACCAGTATGCAACTAATGGAGAGCTCACTGATTGTGTACATAAATTATGAATAAAAAACTGGTCAAGCCCTTGGGATATTTTGTAAAGGGTATATATTTTGTCATTTCAGCATTGCTATTATATCAACGTAAAGTATATCACACCTATTATATTATGGTTTTACCAACCATGTAGAATATTTGGGGGAATTGGGGTATTTATTTATTTATCCATTGCTGGCATTTATTTATTTCTTGAAAGAAAATGCATTTTATGCTCATATAGCCCCTGAAAAGAAACGCAGAGTGCTGTCATTTATATCAAAGATACATTTTTGTTTAGTGTGTCAATGGAGCTTGAGCTTATTTATCTTGTGTTTTGTTGTGATCAGTGTACACTACTCTCACAAAAGCCTGTCAATCTGTTATATTTGTTAAATTAGTGGCTTGCAGCATTACCTGTTGTGCATCTTCTGAGTAGTAGACTTTATTTAATGAAAAATATATATATAAATATACAAAAACAGTTCCCAAGCCACCAGAAGAAGAACATTTGCTTGTCTAAATGACTATTAATTGCGTTCACTTTTCCAGCCATCTCATTGGTTTGCTTTGGTCTTGACATCTGAAATAAATAAAGCATCTCTGGTTATACAAATATATGTATTTACCAGATAATGTCATATTTCTTACAGTTCTTTCCCTTTTGTATTAAATGGTTGTCCTGTTGTGTTACAAAGCTACCACCCAGTAGTCTGAATCTGTCTTCAGTGTATACATATGCTATTTCTCACATCTTTAGGGTTTCCAAGTGTGTCAGTAGCAATGTAAACTGGTCCTCATCAGTGTTTGTTTAAAGAAGTGTAATGGAGTGACTACATCTTATAAAGTGCCAAACTGACACACACTGAATAGAGAATATCTAACTTTAATATCATCATATACTACTTTGTAAAAGAAAAGACATGATAAAAGATGAGGGTTTTCTTTAAAAAAAAAAAAAAAAAATGCTGCCCTGCGGGATGGATTAGCAGGTGCCCTGGATTTCTTTTTTTTTTTTAGTTCAAATTTGACATGATGCAGAACCAAAATCATCAGCTATGCTCGAATGAACATGAAACTAATAAAAACGATCAAGGTAAAATGGAAATTACTTGACTGTGTGACGTACCTTATTAATGCCGATGAGAGCGTGTGCTGAGGTTAAAAATATATATATTATGAAATATTTTTCTTTCCATAATAGATGCTTGTTGATTGATTTCTGTTGTTTGTGTGTGCTCTACAGAAAATGTAGAGATAGAAAATTGTGTGGGAGGTACTCAAGTGTGTTTATTCTCAGTAGCGTGCATGCTGAACATGTTTGAGGTTTAAAAGGGACGTTTCAAAGAATTGGGACTCGCTCATCTGCAGGTGAATCCTTAATCCTTTGCTTGCATTGACATGGACACTTAACACTGTACTTCTTTTTGATGTGATTTTATTTCTTTTGGGACCCACAAATGAGACATATATGTGAACAGCACATGTTGATATTTTCTAATGTGTGTATTTTGTCAAACTGCAGAAAAGAAAATAAGCGCTGGAATCACAGAGCCCAGTAAAAGGTATTCTAAGGCTAAACACATTTCACACGATTCTCCATACATACAGTATAATAGTTGTCTCTCATCTATGTAAATTTGGTTATTGTATAAAATGGGCACTGATCAATTCTGTTAGGATCTGCATAATAAATTATATATGTGAAGATAAAAGTCCTTTTCATAAGAAAATTGCACATAGCTGTGGAATTTTACAATAAAATGGTCGCATTTATCAGTGTGTACAGGTTCATTTATTATTATTATCATTATTATTATTATTATCATTAATGCTGTTGTTGTTGTTATTATTGTGGGGTGTACAGTGGTCAGTGTGTTCCCCTGCCCCTGCTTGAATACTCTGCCTTCCTCACACAGTTTATATATTGGGGTTAATTATCCTGTAATAACAACAGAATTATTGAAGTAATCACTGAGCATCTGGATCATTCTTATCCAGTTTTTAAAAATTATTGTTACATTTCAGTCATCTCACATGGGTTTTTTCCACCAAGAATGGAGCCTTTGCTTTTGTAATTCTCTGACTGTACCAGCACTTTCAGTTACTGCCATCACCATTCACCTCTTGCAAGTATTTGGCAGTATCGTTTTCTCAGCTGTTCTCTAACAGCTTTTTGTGCTTAGGGAAATTTTGCACTTTCCTTTACACCTCGCATAAAGATGCTGCCATTGTTTCTTGGAAGCTTGCCTTTTAGTAAACAATCTTACCTTGTCTCTTTCTCGTGCTCTCTTTAATGCGCACACATGCAGTTTTAAAAGTGCTCTTGCAGAACACAAGGTTCATGTTTTTATGCATTTTGTGCCAAAACAGTAGAAACAGTGACACACTATCAGGTCGTGTATTGTTTATGCATTAAAAAAAAAACAATTTCTACAGAGGCACTCATTGTTTGCAGTTCCATGCTTGGGTTGCATGTTTAATTTGCCCAAGTCCAGCTGAACCATGCTCGGGAGAACATTTTTCATGTGGGGCAGGGCAAGGTTCACATCACTGGGCCCAGCAACATCAAGCAGCACTCAATGGCAAAATAAGCAGTATTTTGCAGGGTTGCTTACTGCAAGTTACAATCAAGGCCAACAATATTGGACAATCACACCATTGTTGTAATTTTGACTCTGCATACCATGTAAGTGGATTTTAGTGGATGTGACTGAAGTAGAGCTTTAAGTTTTACATGAACTGTTTGGGAATTACAAGAGCTTTATTTATTAATTTTCAGAGGCTCAAAGGTAAGTCAAGATTTGACAAAAAAAAGCAGTGTTGTGGCCAGGTGAAGCAGATGTAAGATCTGGAGTTGATTCCAAATTGTATTTGTCAGCTATTTGCTGTAACTCTCAACACGGGCTCTAAAGAGATATTGATTCAATTATCATTAAAGTGATAAAACAAAAAGAAACCCATGAGAGCAACCAGAACAACTTGGATAGTGGCCAAAATCCATAATCTGACATATTTTTAAAAAGAAGGAAAGCACCTGTCAGCTCAACAAAACTCAAGTCTGGCAAATCACAGAAGTTAAAATGATCATTGAAAAAATAATTTTCTTGGCTAACAAAACCTGTAGCCAAGTCTTATCATTGCCAGGTTATTAAAACGTAAATTACTCAAAAGTATTAAAAACAATCTGTATCTGTAAAATTATGTCACTTATATATTATATTATTATATTGATATTGATATTTGTATGACCACTAAAGCAAGTTCTGTCATCTTCAACAATGCTGTGGTGGCAATATAAGGGCAATATATTACAACAGTCCTGAAACTTAGACACCAGTTTGTTTTTTTTCCCACTCAGTTGTAAAAAACAAACAAACAAAAAACATTAACCTCCTAGGACCTGGCATCCACATTTGTGGACATCACATTTTGGGTTATTTAGACCAAAATACAAAATTTTGCACTACAAGGACCTGATATCCACTTACGAGGACATAATACTGCCACTGCTCTATCGAAATTTTAAACGAATGTCCTCATATGCGGCTCTCATTTTTCTTAGAAACAAAAATCAGGTTAAAAAAAAAAATCTGGTAATTCTTCGTTTTTACATTCATCGGGTCCCAATCAGCCCAAATATCAAAGAGAAATTAAAAATGCATGCTGTGGAAGAGTTCAGGTCTTAGGAGGTTAAACACTGTAATTTTTATTTCAACTGTGAATCTGTAAATTGCTCAGAAAAAAAAGGTTCACAACATATTTATCTCATCCATTGTGGACACATATTAACATATTTAATAATGGTCTATCCTCTACATCAAATGGCTGAGCGAGATACTTCAAGTCAGTTGCATGGATAAGCATCCAGGCAAATTGTTATAATTCTAACAAAGGAGGTGGCTGATGCTTTAAGTTAAAAAACAACTAAGGGCATTTTGTATTAACATGCTTCATGTAAGCCTTACATAACCCCAACAGAAGCTTATTTTTTTTATTTAATGTGTCATTTTTTTCTTTTCTTTTTTTTTTTTACATAGTAGCACAGTGTGGTTTAGTCCAGTGTCTCTTCATTCCAGGAAAGTGCACTTGAAACAGAGCAGCAGTTGGCTGCTGGGCCTCTGTGTTGGCACCTCTCTCTATGGGCAGGGTGGCAGCTGCAAAGGACAGCAAGTGAATCCCTCTGATTATTACACAACCGTCTGCAATGTACCACAGCACCGTGCCATCATAGCTAGCCCTTTCATCAACTGAGGTACAAGCGCTTCAGTCAGTGCAGAGAAGGGAGTACAGGGAGTCCTGTATTAATAATGCAGCCTGCACATGGTTCACTTTTTAGGACTTCACCTCAGTGCTTTGATCCCTGTAAGATATCCAAAATATTAATATTTTGGCACAGATCTATGGGGGGTTTTTTAATGGAATTTTTTCTTTTTTAAAAAGGAGTTAGATTGTCTACTGATGGGTACCAAAAACTAGAAAATAAAGTAGTAAGTGTTTTCTGTAAAATTTTTAATAATCACATAATAATATATATATTTTTATTTGTTATTTAACCTAAGATATATATTTCTTCAGGTGAAAATGTATGTTGTTTATGTAAAATTTAAAATATAAAGTTCATTATTGCTTTCCAAAAAACACTGTTTCCATTAGCCACAATACCACTTTTCTCTATCTGAAAAGTCAAAGTGCTCTACACAACTTGCACCCGTGCACTTTTTTATCTATGCTGTTTCCAAGTGCTTACTTAGTACTCATTCATCATCATCATCATCATCATCATCATCATCATTGTTTATTTGTATAGCACTTTAAGAACACACCAGGCAGACCAAAGTGCTGAACAACACAGATCAAAACAACAACCAAATTAAAAATACCATAAAATTCATACTCCGGTGGATGCATCGGAGAGCAACATGGAGTTAGCATCTAGCCCAAGAATATTTGGCATGCAGATTGGAGCAGACTGTGATTAAACTACCAACCTTCCGGTTAGTAGGTGACCTGCTCTATCACCTGAGCTACAGCCACCCCAATGACATATGACAAGGACCTACAGACACCCAAGCATGCAGAATAGTTGGCAACAACTTGTTAACAACTGATCAAGGAAAAATGAGTATTTCTCAACCTGTTGTGAATGTTTGCTGGCAGTCACTGCCTAATCAAGTGCTAAAGCCCCAATCCTGCAAGACCAGAGTCAGGTCAGTAGCCATGAGTCTTTACCTTCTCATCCCTTCTTACATTCCCAAAAAACTATGGTCAGTCACAGCAATCTGCTAGAGACCAAACAACAAGCAAAGAGGTTTTCAGTGCAGCACCGCATAACTCTTTGTAACCAGTTTCACTAAGTGAAAGCCAGCAACCTCCATCAGTGACTTGCCAACGAGTCAGGGATTGCATATTTTTCACATGAATTGTGACCATTTTGGTTTCTGGCAATCCCATGTCTAAGTCTACTGTGAAAATTCCTTACAGACAACTACATGCTGTTTTTGTTTTTTATGCTTTTTTTTTTTTTCTAATAAGGCGATACTGACTTAGATGAAGTAATTAAAGGGCCACAATTTTAACGACAGAAATGTAAATTACCAAAAAGTTTTGAAAAATGTTAAACTCATTATAAAAGGAACCACTTCTTTACACTCATCTTTGTTTCTTGTTTCAAACACCACGGACATTCAGTTATAAAATATTGATTATCCATGAACCATTATTTAGAATATGCAAAGCATTTTTAAAAAAGATTATTATCTGCTTAGTTAAACTGTTAAAGCTTTCTTTGAGCATCTCGATTACTTAAAAGGGATGCCATGTGACAAAACAGAGGAATGCAACACAGAAAATTTAAAAAGGGAGTTCAAGTGAAAGGGCAACTACAGTTCTCTGGACCTTTGCTAATTAATATTATATTGGTCATATAATATTAATCATATTAACCATCTTCTGAAAGCGTAAATCAAGGGAATCGGATTTCAGTAATAGTTAAAGTAGTGACTTCTTTTCGAAAGCAGTGTTGAAAAAGCCGTGATGCTAAAGATACCACCACGTTATATCAATATATGACAGTCTTCATTAGACATGACATTCAGTGACTTTTGAACTACTGAATCAATGATGCTTGTTGGGATGTAAAATGTCAAGCTGAAAATAATATGACCTTTCACATTAATTTAGACTATGCTTCTTGCATTAGCACTGAGTGCTGGTTGGAGTGTTGTCTAATGCCTATGTATGTAATTTTCAACTGCATGTAGAATTTTTCAAATGTTTCTCTCTTATAATATGTATTTATCTATATGTATTAATTGGGTATGTATGTTTCTGTTGGTTTTCTTCATGCCTCATTAACAGCTCAACTGTAATCTGTTTGGGATTAGTAACACTCTGAGCAGGGTAACAGGGGAATGGTTGCATAACTTCTTCCTTTAGCCAAGACACTCAGTATAAACTGGGATTAATTGCCAAGGCTGACTGTCAAGATACTTCAATCCATTATCATCAAAGGCAGATCATGAATGTGATTTTAAATGCACTACATGCGCATAATGCACATGCATACAACTATTTACTAATTACTGACAGAAAGTGTGATACTGAGGTTGTCTTTTTACTTCATGAGTCTGTGAAAGTGGAAGCTTTCAGGTGGCTGGATCCTAACCCAGTCGCCCTAGGGCGAGAGGCAGAGTACACTGTGGAAAGGTCACCTATCTGTCACAGGGCTAATAAAACCATCTGGCTAATATTGTGTCATACTTGTCGCCAAAAAAGCTCTGACCCATTTAGGGGTCCTGTGGAATCTGGCTCCAGGATGATCCTTCAGGTTCTGCTGGTTAAGTCCGTGAGCTGGGCTCAGTCCCACAGATATTTGATCGGATTAGTAATTGGGGAGTTTGGAGGCCAGATCAATGGATGGGGCTCTTTGTCATGTTTTTTCAGTTGTTGCTGAGCTGTTTCTGGATAATGGTGGAGTACACTGTCTTGCTGGGAGTGGTCACTGTTGTCATACAGTGGCTTAATATTTCAAACACACTGTTTGTGATTGGTATATTTAGCTGCCACTACAACATCAACATGAATGCCAAACCCCAATATTTCCAAAGAGTACGTTGAATTTATACGTCTATCTTGGAACTGGTTAGTTACACAGCACTCATAATGGGGTGAGCAGCTGCTGGCACTGAAAGAAAGTGAAATGGTATAAACCATTAATAGGCTCAAAATATAGGTTAGGTTAGTTGTATTTGTATTTGTGGCTCATAATATTTTATCTCTGAGCAAATGAAATTTAAATTCAGTAAAATGGGAGGAGAGAGGAGAAAGGAGTGTGTGTGGAGTTCTAAAACAAGAACAACAACTATTAGTGCTGAATATGATGCTGAAAAGCTGTTTGTCATTCAAAAGGTCTCAAAACATACCCATCTAGGTGTTCAGAGAATCCCTGTTGTGTTTTCAGATTTGAAAAGCCTTATATTTTCAGCTGCTAATTAAGTCTCCAGGGACTCAGACTGAAGAAAAACAAACTGTATTGGAGCCACTTTAACCTTTAGATTGCCACTGTAATCATCTGAAGTGTATAGTGGCTGATGTTGTGTTAAAAGTGTGTATAAAATGTAATTCAATGGAGAGTTAAGAATTATAGTACTTGTTTTTCCACTTCTCCATTTGCTGAGTACAAATCTGACCCACATAGAAAGGCTTAAATCCTCTTCTCTTCAATGTGAGAGCAAACATCTAACACAGTATGACAACCTTGCACAATGTCTTTTTGTAGACAAGGTACATTTACTAGGATCTGAAAGCATCATAAAGCACAGACTTTATGGACAACTTACATTCAATGGTCCATGATGCTTAGAGCTGTACATTGTAGGCTTCCGATAGTTCTTCAGGAAATGTATCCATTGCTTTTATAGTCTGACCTTTAAGGAGCTTTGAAAAGATTCTGGGTTTGATTTCAAAGTTAATAGCAATTTAGATGAAGGCAGTAATTCTAAAAGTCTACATATGTTTTTTTAAAGCATAGAATATACATATACACCTCAGCCACTGGGAAATCATTGATATGGGAAATTATTGATACACCACTGGCTGTTAGCAAAGGGTAATAGGCTTTCTCAGGCAGGTAGATGTTTGGATAATAGTAGAGAAACGTGATGTGAAGATGTCAAGCAGATAAGCATGAATACATGGCCAGTTATTGTGCAAAGTCTTGCTATTTCGCGAGTTCAGAGTGTAAAGTTTAGTAATCAATATAAAGTGGTTGCAAGAAGGAATATTTTCTACTAATTTTTACCTATAGGTTTGGTGTACTGGGGAGCCAGAATAGAAGATATGTTGTTAGTATAGAAACCTGTTGACAGCACCAGAACTAACAACTAAGAACAAGAACAGTGACAACTAAGAACATGTTACACATTTTATGATCCTTCAAAGGTGTAACTTGAAGATAACATTTTTGTCAGTAGAAATTGCAGAACTCAATTCACCCACCCAGGATATGCACTCCTTAGCCTGTGGCAATTGTTAATGTTTTTTAGTAATTTTTGTGTCTATAACATACAAGTATCTTCCCTATAACATGCCCTTAAACCAGGGATGTCCAAATCCAGGCCTCAAGGGCCAGTGTCCTCCAGGTTTTTGATATCACCCTGGGTCAACACACCTAAATCAAATGATTAGTTCATTACCAGGCCTCTGGAGAACTTCAAGACATATTGAGGAGGTAATTTAGCCATTCAAATCAGCTGTGGTGGATCAAGGACACATCTAAAACCTGCAGGACACTGGTCCTTGAGGCCTGGAGTTGGACAATCCTGCCTTAAACCATTCAGTATTTACGTCATGTAAGATTTGCCAAAACAGACAAGCTACAGTTTTGGTCAGAAGTTTATATATATACTCATCATGGGCATGAATGTCATGGTAATTTTGACCTTTTAATGGTTTCCTTGAGAAGTTCATTTTCAAGGGTGGAAAGATGGTAAATCATCCATCTATAATGACTTTAACAAAAACAAGAATTGGATGCACAAGTTTGAATGTATTTTGAATTTTTTCTAATCCACAGAGGGTCAGAAGTATAAATACAGAACGCACTATAAATCGAAAATGAAACTAAAACTGGATTTGTATATTAATAAGCATTTTAGGCATTCATAAACACTTGTCAAAACAAGTCATATACAAGGAGAGCTATAGTATCATTGGCAGTGTGGTAAAAAGGCAAGAGTTAGAAAAATGACTTAAAAACAAAGTTCTAAAATTTAATTACAACACACAAGCAAGGAAGAACTTATTAATGCCTTCACTAAGTCATTACAAGTTGATTCGCCAAGAAGTACTAAAAAAACCCCAAAGTCATTCAATTGTCTTTGTGGTAAATAATTGCACTTTTATACTAAACCGTAGAACTTCATGGACCAAGCATACTTATTCTGGTCCTTATTAATATGCTGGCCCTGCGGCAAAACAGAGCTGTAGGTGTAGACATGTTTAAATCTCTAATCTCTCACACTGACTGAGTTCTTCCCTGTGACTAAATCTGTGAAATTAGAACACGGTGTTGCTTTGGGTTACTTTGCAGATAAGAGTACAGTCTGGTTGATGTTGATTAAAATGGCCTAGGAAGGTTCAGAGACATTCCTTATTTAGAAACTACTTTGCATTCCTTATAGAAATGCATTTTCATTTGTATGATAAAAGATTTAAGCGTGGTTCTTGTGATTTTAAATGACCTACTCTTCACTTACAGCACTAACACGGTAGCTCTCAGAATCCCCATGGGGCAGCCACCTGTTCTAGTGGGGTTTTTTTTCCTTCCCATCTACAATACACACAATACCACTTCATCACCTGTAAAAAGACACAATTTGTTGGAGATCAAATGTGCTGTAACCATGAGACTTTTGACAGATGTTAACCCTATGGTTTGAAGATAAGTACCTTTTGTAGCTGCAATAGGAAATGTGGTGCACAAACCTTATTCAAAGTTTCCAAAGAGATTTGTCTTGCTAGCTGATTTATAGAAAATTCGATGCTGCCTTTTCAGTGAATCTCAAATTACACCTATTTTAATACTATACAATTCAACATTACCTTTAAATCTTTACATGATCGATCTCTCAGTATGTTCCTCTAACTGATGTTCAGTAGCCATGTCTTGGGTGCCAAAAACCAAGCAAGCACTGGTCACTTAACATATCCATATGGTGGCACACAGCTTGACGAAAGCATAATCCTGTCCAGGCACAGACTGTTTAATTGCTACTCCTCCCATGTCAACCATAGGACTGACTGTTTGATAATTGTGAAACCACTCTTAGGTCACAAAGCCAGACAAATCAGCTAGCTTTAATAATGCAATAAGGAACTAGGAGAATATTTGCAAAAGTAGATGCAAGTGCCAAAACTTGCATGTTTGACACATTAAGTTGAAACATTTTCAACAGCCACCAATTTTCAACATTTTTGATTTTTTTTATCTGTCGTTTTTATCTTAGGAAGCAACTATTTTATTAAAGAATTTCAAACTCTGAATAAAATCAAGAGGTTTTACTATTGATTGATATGCAATTTAAGTAAGACTATGTCATAGTCCTTCTTTTTATGCTTATTTAGCATAAAAATGTTTTTACAATGAAAGCTGCATACACAAACATATTTTTAATATGTCAACCCAGAGGCATGTGACACGGGTTCGCCATCTCGCCCAAGAACACTTCAACATACATTGTGCATTGACTATATAACTATATATAGTTCATGCACGTGTGTGTGTGTGCATGTGTGTGTGTGTTATCTGCTAGACACAGATGTATGCAGCTTAATACGTCACTATGTGCATCTTATGTCAGCAATACCAACACTGAAAACTGGATTTCTCCTTCACCGTCAATGTCAGATTCAGTTTTGCCTTGCATGGTTATGCCCATAAGCTTTGAACTGAACAAGAACCCATTGCAGTTACACTACTACTGTGTTAAACATGAACTTCCTGTGGGCCATGGATTCCAAATGGAACTTAAAAAATATGAAGATAACACATATTGTACTTAAAGATTCAGTCCTTCCTCCAAAACAAGAGCGTATAAGAGCAGTGTAAGTATATAGTAGAGTGACATGACACACTTTATAGCCCTTAAGGTTCAAATTTCATTTGATGAGTTTTTAGGGATGTTGACAACAGGTTCATTTTTCTTTTCCAGTCTGCCATCGTAAGTGCCAGTGGCAAAGACATGAGTCCTAATTTAGACAGTTACATTAATATTGCACACACTCACACCATCTGCAAATACAGTGACAAGATCATATGGAGACCGTCTAAAACAGACAAATGCAAAATAAGCCTTGAAGCATATGTGAACAAAAATACTAACATGGTACGATGATGAAACATGCTGTGACAGGACAGCTTGAAAGATACACCACATACACATCAGATACACACACACAGACTATTCTACTGCTTGACTTACAGTACCTTCAGCAACTGCCATTCCTAATCTATCAATGGCGTAGATACGCTAAGCTGTCAGGTCTATGCTTGGTTCAGGGGATGTCCACACAAAGTGCTGTCAGTATTCTCCTGTATTTGCCAAATGCTAGTGAACAACATTTTCTGCAAAGGTTATTTAAAAAGCTGCTTCTAAACATTGTTTAATGTCTAAACATTGTTTAAGAAATATGAACCAATGAGGACTAGTCTAGCCACAGCTAGTGGGCAATTAGTTTTCCTTCATAAAAGAACAATAGCCAGGCTTCAAAAGTCTGTCACTGCAGACTAGCAGCACAGTGGCTTAAATAAACTTAAATTAACTTTGACATGGAGGTTGAATTAAATTTAGTATGGTGTTTGTATTTCTGTCCATCTGTGTATACTCCCAAATGTGTATGTGTCTTACTGGTAGTTGGTACAGCCTACTTCTGGACTACGTTGCCCTTGACACTGCCTTTCCTCATATGACTGCACCTATCTGGACTCCCTGCGGTGATGTTGCTTCAGTGTGTGTCTTGTGGAGAAAACTGGATATCTGTCTCTCGCCACAGGGTTAAAGGTCCATGGTTGTGTGCCTAAGATATCCCCTCCACAGGCAGTTTATTCCCCCCAGGTTCCAGTGACTCTACTCCCTCCTGGTCCCACAGCCCAAAGCACACAGCTGAGTCACGCCTGCAGTGGAAGACAGACATGTGTGTGTGTGTGCGTGTGTGTCTGTCTGTCTGTCTAATGTATGCTATACTGTATATGTATATACCATAGATGTTCATACAAGTAATATGGTCATAAAGACAACAGGGTAAGCGAGTGTAACATCTTGCATGTATTCCTGCATAGTGAGTCACTGAAACTGGTGAGATTTTTCCTCCAGCTATTTGTGTTCCCCGTTCAATTTTCTCTTGCTCCCTCCACAGGGACCCATCAAGGAGGTATGCTGATCAGGTGCCTGAACCTCACAAGCTGACTCCTTTCAGATCAATTCAATAGAGCAGAAGTTCTATTATAATCTACTTAGAGAGGTCTGAGCTACTTACCCTGTGAGGAAAACTCATTTTAGCCTATTGTATGAGTTGCATCAGCCTTTTCATGGCACAAAGCTAGTCAAATGTATTTGCATGAATAAAAACTTGATCCATTGTTTTCCATGGCCAGGTCTGATTCACAGTTCTCCTAATTCAAAGGTTTGACAATTGGTCGAGCTGCATGCTCAGCTCTGTGGTATTAGCCTCCCCTAACAGCCCGAACAATATAATATCACAAAAAAACAATATCCAAGGCTTTACTTTAACCTTTAATCTCACTGGTTAAGTTTTCCGGGGAGGTTGCATTCAATAGAATTTAATTCATGTTAATATAGTTTCAGAATAGACGTATACACCATCAGGGTTTTTAAATTTTCTTGTATGAAATGCACCAAATGCCTTTGTTGAAGTTTGAGCACCTTATGACCATAAATAAAGACATACATGTAACAAGTGTTATGGCAGCACTGTCCTGTCAGGGTCCATTATGAAATACTTTACTAGCACAAAAATCCATATAAAAAAAAACAGATGAACATCATTAAAATCAAACATCATTTTCAGCAGAGTGGAGATTTGGCGCAAAATCTAAATTTTCCATTCCATAATATTCCAAAACCAGCAAACATAAAATAATAAATGTGTAGATACATAATACATGTATAAATAAATAAAAATGTATAGACAGGGGCATTTCCATGATGGAGGGTGGGGGAGTTGGGGTGACACCAGCCCCCAAGCCCTCTAAACTATAATTACCCCCCCTCTGGTGCTTCCACCACCAAAGCCATTGAACTAGAATATCATTAATCATATAATCCCCAACATCATTAGATGCGAGCATGGATGAGACCAGCAGGAATATAACTGAGTACATTTACACTTACCTTACTGTACTAAGGTTTAATGTATTTGCATTATGTTTGATTATTATCCACTATATTATAATAAAATTTTACTTTGTATAGTTAATAATTAACAGGAACACAGTGGATTGTAACTATATTATTGGGATTGTCTAAATGATTGGGAGTAACTACTACTGCTTCCGCCTGTCATAGTGTTTTGCGAAATACAGCAGTATATATGCATCACTGCTCATGTGTCCTCACTCACTCAGTTGATGATTGTTAGCGGAGTCATGTGTGGAGCTATTTCAGCTCCACAAGCAGCCAAGGCACAGTTTGTGACATGGTTTGTAACACATGTGGCAATGCCACAAAGCATCTCAAACACAAACAAAAGTAAATTGTAAAAATACAGAATATGATGAATTTATGATGAGGAGAACTGAAGGAGGAGATGGACAGGTGCTGCCAGGGCGAGACAAAGGTCGCTCGGGGAGTCCTTCGGTGCTGTAGGCAGCCACTATCCAGGTACAGAGGATGAAGATGTGGAGCTGTTTGCAATGTGTAGCACGGTTGCTGAATTTTGGAAAGTGACTTATGTCTAGGCTTAGGGTTTTTAGGGTTAGGAATTCACTGCATTCTTAAAAATGCAGAATCCCATTAGTTCAAATTATAGACATTTAGAGTGGATTATATAGGCTAGATATCTTTAAAATATACAGTGTAAGGCAGCCACTGTAGGCTTGAAAACATTTGTTCCTGATTGTTAATTGAATATTAATGTTTGTAATGTAGATACTGATATTTCAGGTTTTTTATTTCTGATTTAATTATAAATAATAATAATTCTTTATTATTAAACAAGAAGAACAAGAAGTTTTTTAATCATTATGAAAGTATAGTTTGAAATACACTACTTTTTATTTTTATTTTTCAAACACATTAATTTTTGTACAAAGTATTGGTATCAGATGAGTATCACTGATACCAGCCTGAATTTGTCTTTGAATCAGAAAGGAAATCAGTCATCACTACAATGTACTACTTAAGCTAGTTAAGTCAGATTATAACTTTCACCTTTACTTTTTCCACTTTACAAAACACGATTACTTTAATAGTCTTGGCCAGCTCCATTTTTCAATCTGCAGTAGGACACAAAATTGTACATGAGCATGAAAATCATGTTTTCTATATCAGTTTTCTACACTGAGTGTTTTTAGTGCCTACATGCCACCCCGTTTAAAAAAATCCTTAAAAAGCTCATGTGTAGAATATACTATAATACTGTGTGAATACAGTTTAAAAATTTGTATGGGTATATTGATGTTTCACCTCTGCTTTTGTCTGTCTAGACAAGTTAAAATCTGATTGATGATACCTCCATCAAGGTCAACAAGTCACTTGTGATTTCCCCTTTCCTTCTAACAGTAAAATCTTACATCGGATGTCATAGTAAAGAATGTTGTTTTCTTACTGATATAATCTTTTAATAAATATAATGTCAAAGTGCATGTTTTTCTGAGCACCATGATCAAAACTAAATGACTGTGTCAAGTCAGTGGGCATTGGCGAAAGGTCATGGGTTTAAAGTATTTTGTTTTTATTTAATTATTTAACCCCAACCTAAAAATAAATCCTTGGGCACAGTCCTTGGGTATCGGATGACCTTTAGTGGTATGCTTGAGAAGGCAGCACAGACTGATGATATTCTGCTAGATGTTATATGTTCGCTTTATCAAATTTGCTTTGATTTGTTTTTCACTTTTTAAAAATACTTTTATACCTGATTATTATACTACAGTGTTTGTTTGGCACTTAAAAAAGTAATACAAAAATCTTGAAATTAGAAAAGTGAAGAGAACCGGTTTGCAGTAGTCCAACTCTTTGGACCATCAATTCCGCTTGTCAGTTTGTGTGTCACAGTTTGTGTGTCACAGGAGGAAAACAGCGGTACGGTCTGCAGCGTGGATATGGACATTAAATATTAAGAAAAACATAATATGTGTGCCCTTATTTTTTGTGTTGGTATGTGGGACTGTTGCCTATAGGTTTATATTGTTAAATGATAATTGCGTTTCAAGTCATTTTAAAGAGTCACGTGAAAGTAATGTAATGAGTAGTATAACAAATTATTTTTTCCTAGGAGTAATTATGTACTGCATTACTTTTAAGAAAGGTATTCTGTGTAATATGCGTAATAATACACCAACACTGATCACACAGCATGTATTTAATTTGTACAAATGTAATGCTAGTGTGAACCTAATAAGAAATAATAAGGAATCAAATCCGTATCAATTCTAATTCCTAGTGATCAGTTACATATAGCTTTGAAAAATAATGACCATTTTACCGCCCTAAACAAAGCTGTTAAAAATTCTCTTTATGCTCTACAAGTTGCTAATCTTCTATCTGTTTCAGAGGTGAAATAATAGTGCCAACTAAAAAACCTAATATTGGCATATAAAAAGGGTTGAAGTTACCTCATCTATATGAAGCATATTCTTCTCCTGCAGACCACCAGGGCAATAAAAAAAAATTCTGAGTAATGACAAAATACAGCCTGGAAGAAAGAATGCCAACAAAAGAGTAAAACGGAAACCAAAACAAATGATGAAAATTGAATGAGCCAGCGGTTAAAGCATGTTTTGTCATGCACAACCAGCAAGCGTTAAGCTTCAGCTCATATTTTCATTGCTTGGAACAACTGAGATGAATATTACAACCCACATTATATAAGACAGGAGAAATGATTCTGCTGAAACTAAGAGAGTGTCAGTTGGAAAGTTGACTAAGCATGCTTGCTCTTCTGCCAACACTGTTTACATTCATCTCAGTCCACATTCACACCTGGATGCTGTCAGCATGGCCATAGTTGCATTGCCTGCTGATAAGCGAGCATCTCCCTCAGGTGGCATATTCAGTGGATGAAAGCCTGACTCACAGACAAACGGTGCATGCTTAATTTTAGCAAGCCATATTTTTCTGCCAGTCTAAACACTGACAACATTAAAACCATAGACAGGTGAAGTGAATAATGTTGGCCATTTTGTTACAATGCAATGAGATGGAAAGTAAAAGTGACAGTGTGAAAAGTGACAGTGGCTTATCCCAGCATGGCAATACACTTTGACACAGAGTGAATGTTGGTCAAAAACTTATAAAGTTGTCTAAGTGCACTTGGACAAGTTGAATCCCAAAAGATCTACATTTTCCATCTCACAGCTCACACAACACAAAGTATTTGCTAAGGTAGGGCTTCTTGTTGCACCCCAGAGTTGTCTTTAGGTATAAAGAAGATCTGTTACAAGTTGGTTACAAGTTTTAATATTTAGGTAACTGATAGATTATTTTATGTGCGTTATTACATATAGATAATTTCAGCTTCTCATTTCCCAGGAAATAGCCACAGTGGATGGACCTACATGTTTGATTTAAGCGGCATTCACTGTTATGCTGGATGCCCTTCGGGCACAAACCTCTTGAGGCTAGGGTTTTTTTCCCATGCAGTCCAAAACAAAGGATCTTTCACACAAAAGGCAAATGTGTTAAACTCTGCACTACAGGTTATACTCTGTCCTTGTCATATTTGACAAAAAGCTTATACAGGTGGGTCCATAATGCTATCATGGTCCTAGGTTATTGTGTGGATTTGACTTTCTATTTATGTTATTATGCTAATGTTTGATGTTTTGATTAACGTGCTATTCTAATAATCACGAGCATTAGTTCCTGTTTTATTATTTGAGTTCTGATCCCTGTTTAGTTTCCATGAAGATTTAGGTGCCAGTTTAGACTGACTTACTGTGCCAGTGTTAGCTTGGAATTCTTGGTTTGCATTTAACATTATTTCCTATTTTGAGGTTTTCTTGTGTGTTTAATTTCCTCAGTCTTTCTTTATTTTGTCCCCTCCTTTGTCTCATCTTTTTTTATTTTGTTGTTCTCAAGTGTTCGTGTCTCTATAATTGTATTTTGGGTTAACTTTAATGGTTAGTTGTACTTAGCATCTTGCATTAGCTTTGCTTCTTGACTGTCTTTCCCCAATTTCCTAAATGCTCTCACTTGTGTTAACTATGTTCAACTGTGCCTTGTTCCCCACCTGACTTCTTTTAGCTGTAAGGACAATAGTCTATTTACAGCTGTCTGATTAGCTGTAAAGAGACAACAGAGAAGTGTTAACACAGCTTGTCCAAGGGCAGTGCCACATAAAACATCGTTCATCATGAGACGGACTATAAATAGCGCAATGCTTTGGGCACATTTGCACATTTTCAAGTTGTCTAAATAGTTTCAGCTTCAACAACACTACATGACATTAGATTGCATTTAAGAAGCTAAAAATGAATGATGACAAAACAGAATAGCTTAAGGAAAAAACTGATGCCAGGATTCTTTTATTCAATTTTTTCCATCTATACATTATTTTATGCAATTCACTTTGTAACAGTCACTTGCTCAAGATGTAATTTTAGGTCTCCAAAATGTTAACACCAGTACCACCTTTGTCTAATAAGTGCAATACTGCACAACAGGCCTTAAAGTGTGGAAGCTTTCCAATTATTTTTAAAGATCATACTTTCAATCACATCCCTGTCTTATTGCACTGCATGGTGGTTAAATCTCACTTTTTGAAGTTTTTACGCCTCTTGCACAGTGACTATTGTGTAAAAATATCACATCTAAGCAGAATAATTAGAGACTTTAAGCAATAAACCATCATTTCACACCAGCATATAAGTGCAAAATCTGTGTGACTTGTGCTGTGGTTCTTCATTAAAAACAAAGAGAATGATGTAAAGCTCATTGAAAAGTTACACTACTCTCCATTTTCATTTTTCATCTCTGTTTCTTGTACATCAAAATCGCTCCTGCTCTATGGGTGCAGGCTGGCAGACACTACTCTCAATTTTTCTTTTTCTAAAACTACTTAACCTCTCATGGTGGGTCTTAAGTTAGATTAATTTTCCTTTGCTAGACTTCAATATTACTGCTTGATAAAGGTAGAATGCTCCCTCTGGGTTGGGAAAGAGAGCCCAAGTGAGGGAGATCAAGTATCTTGGGATCTTATTCATGAGTAATGGGAAGGAAGAGCATGCGTTAGATCAGCTAATTGGTGCTGCATCAGCCTTTATGGGGGCATTAAACTAGACTGTAGTGGTAGAGACCCAAGCGCTGATCCAAAAGGCAAACCTTTCCATTTACCAGCACATCCATGTTTCAACCCTTCACCGTGTTTACCTCTGGTTATGAAATGTAGGTAAGGACTGAAAGAGTAAGGTTACAAATAAACTACAAGCTACTGAAATGGGTTTCCTCTGCAGGGTGCCTGGGTTCAGCCTTAGAGAGAGCCTTGCACAACCTGAGGGATCTTTGAGTAGAGCTGTTCTTATTTCTGATGTTTGATAAGGATGGTTCGTAGCCATCTCCCTTTGTAGGTTTTCCAGACACACCCAATTAGTCGGTACCCTGAGGTTACCCCCGATGGATCTTCTCTGGCCCCAGGAGCCCCGAGAAGGAACTGTGAAGTGTTGCGGGGAAGAAGGACAAATGGAATGCCCTGTATATCCCGCTGCCACCATGAATCATCTTCATTTACGTGCGAGGTAAGAGATGGATGGATTACCAATAATCAATGTGTTCACATTTTGCTCAAGTTTGCTTTTGAGCAAGTTAGCCTATCTACCTTAACTACTAACAACCAAAAATGATTCAAAATTCTGCAAGCTGCCTTACTTACCACTTTTAGGAGGTTTTTTTTTTTTTTTGCCTATTTTTTTCTACCGCTTAAATCCTTTTCAGCTCAAGAGTATATATATATGCTGGGTCACTAAAACTGGGTCACAGCGAATATTTATGAGAAATAATTATCTGCACCTCAGTAAACTCAAATGTTAAAACTGAATTTATCAACACAGGAAATGCAACTTTCTTCATCTTTTTGCAAGTCTTTATGGCAACTCTCCACCAACCTGCTAAATGAAACAGTGATGACAAACTGATTTATGCTAACAATTTTAATATATGGAGCAAAACAAACAAAAGAAAACAGTCAAATGAATGCAGCCCATATTTTGCATGCAACCAGACTTGTATGCTTCAAAGAAGATCTTTTAGGTCTGACATCCTGTCATTTAATCCCAATGCCTTTCCATCCTGCTGTGTAATACATTGCTGTTTGTTGTCCAGATGGCTCTTAATCTCCACTTTAGTCCTACATCCCTATCTACCTGATTTATCGCTAATGTTAAGGAGGAGGACAGTGAAGTGGGGAAATGAAGGTGATGGACATTTATTTCTCACACCAAAATTCTGCCAACTCTCCAGATGGAGGGAATGATTGATGCTTTGAAAAAAACAACAACACAACAACAATGATTAAATACTATTGCATCCATTTATCCTCGCATCATCCTTCTTTGTGTGTTTCTCTGGTTGTAAATTTACACAGTCCCACGATAGCAAAAATGAATTTACACTATAATGAAAGAAGATTGCTAAAAATGTTTGTCATCTCAGTGAAAAAAAAAAGAAAAATGATTACTGGTGGCTCCATTAGTCTGTTTATATCTGAAATGTGTTTGCTTCTACTTTGAATATTAATGTGACTGGCTGTAATTGAATGGCTAGTGCTTTGTTGTGAAACCAGAAAAAAAAAAAAAGGTGCTTACACTTATTACAGCTTTCTGAGTTCCTGATTCTTGAATGTAAACTCAAACACAAAACACGGCCTTGCTATAACCAGTATTTTAAGACAAATTCACTTTAAGAAGAGATAAATAATGAGTCATTTTTGCCCATAGCACGTATGAAATGTAAATAAAAACAGGATATTTGCAAATGTATATTTATATTGATCTAATATAACTGAAAACAAAAACTCAACATTTCAGAAAACAGAGCATAACTAAAAATCAATAACATTTCAGGAAGTGGCATCAACATTTTAAAACTCAATGATATGTGAAAACAGTGCGATCAAGTATTTATTTATTTAAATCTGAAAAGGTAGGGATGTTTTTCTTTTTAACAGTCTAAAAAAAGAGATAACATCTAAGGTGGGTTCAGGCATCTGATAAGGATGCCTTATGGGGGCCTACTGTGGGGGAGGTGTTCTGGGCATGTGCCATTGGGAAGAGGCCCCGGGGCAGACCTAGGACACGCTGGAGAGATTATATCTCTAGGCTGGCCTGGAAGCACCTTGGTCTCCAAACAAGCTGGAAGAGGTGGCCGGGGAGAGAGAGGTCTGGGCTTCGTTGCTCCGCTGCACTCGGCCCCGGATATGCGGAAGACGATAGATGTCCATCCATCCATTCATCCAAGGTCTGCAGCATATTTTGCCATATTTTTCATTTCTTTTTTTTTTTTTCATAATTCACCAAACCTTTTTAATGTGTGACAGGTCTGCACTGTCCACTTACTCTATTATAATTATTTCATAATAATGAAATAACCATGCCCTTCTCTGAAAAAAGAAATCATTTTTCTAGCACACATGCTTTGTACAATGTGTATTGTTTGTGCACAATGCAGATTTAATCAATTGTTGGAATGTTAGAGTTTTAACTTGTAACTTGAACTGCACCCAGATTCTGAAATCTCTAAATTATTTGAAATTTCAACATAAATATTATTGATAAGTAATTTCATTTTGTGTTAACTGACCCAGAAAAATTGTAATTTGTAATTTAAAAAATTGAAATTTTTTAAACTTAATTGAAAAAACATTCAAAGTCATCATAGCTTGTGGAATGATGGTTTCATACTTTTAGTGGCAGGTTGGGGCTGCAGCACTGGGAATAAAATTCAGCACATTCAGAAAGCAGGCAGTGACTTGTATCTGAATACCATTCTACATCTTGAACCCCTGTTGCTATCTTGTCTCTTCAACCACTTTTACTACAGTTCCTGCTCGGTAGCTACACAAGTCATATTGCTGCCTGTCTGGCAGACAGAGGTAAATGCATTTGGAGACTTATTAGCTACCCCCAGATCAACAAATGTCCTATAGGTTAGGGCTGCTCAATTAATCGAATTTTAATCACGATTACGATCTGGGCTTTCAACGATCATTAAAAATGACTGAGCCGATTATTAGCCCCTCCCTCATGCTTTATTCTCGCACTGCTCCGTGTGGCAAATCGAGTGCACCTCTCTGCATTTCGAACATGTGTCACAACAATTAAGAGGACCCCAGGGAAGCTCGGAAAGTTAAGCAGAAGTTATTTGGAGAGGAGAGTGACTGCTATTGGTTGAAAAGAGAGGTAAAAAAAACCTTCAGTGGTGTGGAAACATTATGGGTTCACGGAGTCAGACGTGGATCAAGTAGATACAGTGTGTAAACTTTGCTACGGTGTCGTAGCTGCACCACAGAGCAACACTGCAAAGTTCACTAAACATAGATGTTTACATTTTTCATTTATTTCTTATATTGCAAACATTTGCACTGTTATCAGTATTTGCACACTATTTTATATTATGTTTTAAAGTCATTATTCAATACATTGTTATTGTTAACCCTTTAAAGCTGGTCAGAGCGGTTTTGCTAACTATTTTTAAATCCCTGTAGAACCGGAACCGCGTAAGCTAGCGCAATATTTTTTTTTGCATATGAAACCAGAGGAGTTGTACTTACATCTTATGCCATCAGCTTGTCCTCGGTCATGGTTTCCTTCCACATAAAGCTTTGCAAAAATTGCATAAAAAGCGCTTGTAGGAACAAAGACATAATATTCCAGAAACACGCTTTGCCGATCCGATCAGCTGTTCGTAACACTTCCCACATTGAAACAGACGTCAGCGCGAACTATCGCATGTCCGCCATTTCCTGCCCGAAACCGGAAGTGACGCCATTTTCGCGGAAAATGTAGTTTTTTTTACTTGTAGGCCTTAAAAGCTGGTGTTTTTATAAGTCATGTTTGACTTTTCTGAATAGTTTCTGGGATGCTTAGAACTCGAATTGCACTGCTGGAAATAGTTTATTTTGTAGCACATGCTGTTTTCTTTGCAAATTTGCATCATAGGATTGTTTTTTTGTTTTTCCTGCAGTGTATATAAAAATTGCTGTATCTCCAAAATAAAACTATGAAGACACTCAAACTAAATTTCCTGTTGTTGTAAACTATTTTTTGCAACTTTTTTGTATTTAAAGTTTTGAGGGATAAACCTCTTAAATTTCTCCAAGTAGAAATATATGTAAAAAAACAACAAAAACAAACGATTTTCAATTTTTTTGTAGTTTATTGCACTTTTTTGCAATTAATGTAGTTACTATGGACTTAATGCATACATATTATTAAAATATGGGCTATAACAGTTGTATTGATGTATAGCAACTTGAAATGCTCCCACAAATGGCACTACAACATGTAAAAAAATAATATAAGCTCTGGCGGACTTGGTTCTATGGTAGGTCTTAAAGGGTTAAATAAATATCGTCAAATAATCGAGATCTCAATTTCAGTGAAAATAATCGTGATTATCATTTTTGCCATAATCGAGCAGCCCTACTACAGGTGTCCTGGTCTAATGGCATTTGGGAAAATTGGATAATCAGTTGTTTTTAAATCTCATTGATCATATTGCACGTGGGTCACAACAATTCCAAACACTGTTTGGAGTGAAAGAAAATATGTGTTACAAGAGATTATGCATCAGTCTGCTTCAGACAATCTGCATTTATATGGACTGATGTGAAGATGTTCATATGTGTGTGAGTGTGTGTTTGGATGAGTGAGCCAAACTGTAGGAACAGAGGTGTTGTAAGTTCAGTCCTTTCACAGAGATCAAAGTCAAACTCTTGGCCCTAACAATCTGATCTGAGCATCTGGCTGGCCGCCACTGCTGCCACTGACCTGCTAAAAGTTTTCGTCTGGACAAAGATAGATGGCCTTATTTCCCCATTCAAGGCAGGCGTGTTGCTGGACAGGACAGCACTGAACTGGCTAAAAGTTCAGTAAACTGTGGGCCTCTCAGGGTGACAGGGAGCTTATTACCACTGCCACTGTTAGGAATGTACAAAACACTTCCCCCAGGTGGACTGGCTACCTGTCAAAGGTGTAACCCACCTACTGGTCATTGTCAGCTGGGATAGTAGCCCCATACCACTGTCACCAGTTGTATAAGCAGTTAAGAAAATACCAATCCAATTACAAAAAACTGGGACACACTCTGTTTTTATGGGACACATAAAAACAGAGTGCAGTGATTCGCATGAACCATGTCAAATGTAATATCACTTGATTAAACCGAGTAGTTTTTAAGAAAAATAGTAGCTCAATTTGAACTGGACTCTATGTATTGGACTGGACAGTATGTAGTTTAACGTTATCTTGCTGAAATATAAAAGGACTTACCTTAAAAAGCCGTCATCTGGATGGGAGAATATGTTGCTCGAAAACCTCCACATACCTTTCATACTTTTCATGGTGTCTTTACAGATATGCAATCTGCTAGTTCTACTGGAACTAATGTCCCCCCAAAACATTAAAGATGTAGGAGTTTGAACTGAAGATTAGGCATAACATACCAGATGATCACTCTCCTCTTTAGTCCAGAGGACATGACATCCATGTTTTCTACAAAAGAATTTCAAATTTTAATGTCTGACTACAGAATGGTTTTCCACTCATCCTCAGTACATGAGCTTTGGCAAAGAGTAGGAATAAGGCAAAGAATAAGGCTGCCAGTGATTCAGGCAGCCCAATTATTGAGATAATCACATGGTTACCAAGAAACCAATATGCAGCATAGACAGCAACTAGTGGACAAGTTAGAAAACAACAACAACAACAACAACAACAACAACAACAACAGCCATAATAGCTTGGATGAACATATTCTATTAAATGCTGATCACTGATTAGTTCCCACAGAAGATAGCGTGGTGGTGAGTGGACCAACAGCTTGACTGACGTAGCAAAGCAGCAAATCAATATACACAGCCACTTCTACTCAGGACCATATAAAACTGAAAAAAAAATTAGAACAAAAGTCTAGAAAATTAAGAGTTGGGTCCTGAGCCTTGAGTTAAAGTAATATGCTTGTATCCAGGCAACCATCCTCAACTTATTCTCAGACTACCTGAGCTGCATCTGAAAGGAGAATTAGTATCTGAAAGACATACTTTGTCCAAAAACTATTAATTACTCAATGCAGAATTATAGTAGTTACGTTAATACACTAGAAACTGTAGTAGCAATGTAAAAATGTAGTACACTTTCTTCGATTTTCAACGACTCGTTACCCTCAAGTCCCAAGAATGACATATTTTGATATTAAATTTAGAGTGCCCCAAAATGGATTAGACCCATATGGCAATGTACTGTTTGCCAGGGAGGCCAACAAGTTTTCACGTCTAAAATAAGAAGTGTGACATGATTCAAATTAACAGTTCCTAAAACATGGTAATAAAAAAGTGCAAAGGCAACATGGCAAACTGTAATACATTTTAAAAAGAAGCTTTATAAACAATTTCACAGACTTCAATACAGCAGCTTTTTACATTGCTGGTTTGCGATTTTTCCCTCTTGTTCTAACATTCACATACTCTCAGATCAAAAGAAGTGGAGCTGCTATTCAGTGGGCTTGGTTGCCATCAGGAGCAACCTGGTGTTTGGAGATATTTTCATGTTAAGGAATGGAGCCAGGGTTTGAACCACATATCCAGTAAACAACCTGCTTTACCCAATTGATGAAGCAGAGCAACAGCTGCCCAGTATAATAGGCCAAAAGAAGATCAAACCAGCTTTGAGCCTATGAATGTAACCTACTTATAATTTAAGCATGCTATTTTAACTATAAAGGCAAGGGAATTTCCTTTAAAACAGTAAAGAAAGCTGAAACCTTTGTGGTAATCTTAACATTACAATGCCTCATGCTCATTACACACCAGAGAACAAAAGTTATCTAAAGTTACATTTTAATTAATGAATGGATTTTGTTGTGGAAGCCTTGGGCTCTTTCCAGAAAATAAGTAATGAAAATGTTTGTTGGAAGGATTTTCTAATGACGTAAATTGGTACGGAGAAAGAGAAGCTAGCTGTGCTGGAGAGTAAATCTCCACAAAGAAATTATCACAGTTGAGCAACCAAAGAATTGCTTTTTTACAAATTAAACTGATATTGCAGTTTTAGTTATCAATAATGCATCTGCTTGTTATAACATCTAAGTAAAGCATGACTCAGATGACGGAACCGTTCTAAGAATCTAATTTTCCTACTGGACTGTAAAATACATTCAAAAAATTGAGAAATGGATAATTCTAAATCAGGATACAAAAAGTCCCTTTGCAAATAAACACATGCAGGAACTCACAGTAGATCGTATGATCACATAAATGAACATTAATTACATTTCAGCATATCATTCCATATCATCGCATGTTTAGCACTTGCAACAGTCTGAGTGTGACTTTGTCGTGTACGTTACATCTGTTCAAATGCTGAGTAGGCTGATTAGATTCTATCCTTGATCCTCAGAATCATGTTTTTATCAGTTTTCCTTAAATCAGCTGTTGTTAGTGTTATTGAAGCTAAGTAAAATTGAAAGTGAAAGAGAAAAACAGAAAAGACTAATTTCACACATGACAGAATATTATGCAAGGTTTTAATTTGTTTTTCCATAGGCTCAAGATGTTGCACCTCCATTGCCTATTTTTGTCTTTTTCTGGGCTGATCCACATTTAATTTAAACTTAGTGTGAACCTTTTCTCAGTCTTAAAGCTTTTCTTGATTGGATTTCATTTTTTCCTTCCACTTCTCACTATTCTGCAGTGCTAAAGTAATGTGTCATGGTTGGCTGTGTGGCAGGCAGGCAAGCAGGAGTGGTGGATCCAAAATGCAGGACTCAGACACAGAAGTTCAACTTAAAGCGCAGCTTTATTGCTGGGAAAACCTCTTACTAAACTAAACTCACCAAAGGACAACAAAAACGCTGGTGGACTAAAACACTGAAGCAGAAATACTGAACTGGAGCTAGAGCTGGAAACAAAACACTGGTAACACAGAGGCAAAACACACACACAGCTTGTTGAGGGTACGACACAACACTGACTCAGAGAAACACAGGGACTAAATACACTGGGAAGTAACGAGGAGAATGAGACACAGAAGGAGAGCACAGCTGGGGGAAATTAGAACTGACGAGACAAGCAAAGCAGGACACATTCACATAAGACACGGACCTACAAAGTAAAACAGGAAGGATCACACAGAGACGCGAACTTGACACAGTGGAGACAGCAACTAGGAAACACAGAGACATAAACCATAAGGCAGAGGACTCTAAGAACCGAGAGGCACAGAGGGGAACTCAAACATGCAGACACAGACTTACACAGAACAGAGGGGACATAGAGAAACATGAAGGGCAAGAGATCGAAACTAGAAACTCACACCAAGTACAATAATACAAAAATCACAAAGAACTAAAACGCTGGGTCAGGAGACCCAGGACCCTGACAAACGTGTAATCTGGTATCACATTTTGGCTAAAATGTGACACCAGATTATGTTTAATTTGATCAGAGTGTGAATAATTGAGTGAAACAAATTCCTCTCATTTCTCTGTTCAAGATGTAAACGATCAGTAACTGGTTAGTGCCCACTGGTTACTGGGTACTGATTAGTACATAAGTCGTTAAAATACGGATAACAATTTTTTAAATTTTATTTTTTACTAATAATGCTATAAATGAGCAGACATCTGCATCTAGACATATCATGTTTAATGGGGACATGAAATGCTACACATATAAAAGCTAATTTACACCACTGAGCCCTGCTCTCAAAAACTGACAAAGATGTAACACTGTCTGTGGAGCTGGATTTAAAAATGACACAGCTCTCATTTATAAAGTGCTCTACAAATCCAAACATAACAACTAACAACTGGATTTTCCCGTTTGAGTGACGCTAGCCAAACAGCGAACAGCCAATTACTGCTAAAGAGACAGACAGTGAAAGTGGACTTTCTTAACATAAACCTCATTGTTATTGATTCTGTCACTAGTTAGCTAACACAAAGTAATGTAAGTCAAGTCTAGTGTAGTTCTGTACTGACAGAAGATGGCACTAAATGTTGCAACCAGAGACCGCTGTAATACTGTGTCTGCTGTGTATGTGGCACTACCTTTATTTTCCAGACTTTACATCATTAAATCATCCACCACTGATGGTTTATAGTTCTCCAAAAATGTTCTCTGGTGCTCCGAAAACCTTCCTCGCATGTCTTTTTCTTTAGTTACATTAACAACATTAACTGGGACAAGCATACACACACAGAAAAAGAGTTTCTTTCTTCTACTACTTTGCCTCTCTCACTAAGTAGCACCACCGTGTGGCAGAGGCTGTGCAATTTCCCAACGTAGAACAGGCAAAGAAAAACTAAGCTAATTGATATTAACATGCTCGTTGATTGTTTGTAAGTGATCAAATTGATTACACAAAAAAAGTGAATGATTGGGTACCTGATATGTAACAGTCTTTACAAGAATAGTTTCAGAAATATTCAACTTGCATGGGCTTGTGTATCACAACATTAGTTGTTCTCTTACATAAACCTATTTTTAAAACTTTAACTTTTAGCACTTATTTTTTAAATCCAGCGTCACAGACAGAGTTAAATCTATGTCCGTTTTTGAGAGCAGGGCTTGATGGTGTATTAGCCTTTATATGTATAGCTTTTCATGTCTGCTTTAAAAAGCATACAGAAAAATACAGCTAGTATCTTTAAGGGTTTTCCATGAAATTCTATAATAGAGGTCTACTGCCTCTGACAAGCTTTTTATATTTCTTTTTTTGGCAAACCAACAAACTCTTATTATACTTAAAAAAAAAAACTGACTATTTGCCCTTCACATTTGTTGACATGTAATTTTAAACCATTCACCCTACCATCGTAATTTGGTTTTCCTAAACTTTATACAGAAATTCACTTTAGTCAATGGGACATGTACTGGATTTGTGATGAGGTACGCCCTGTTAGTAGCAGGTTTGACCTCGTTTTGCGCTCAGAAGTGCCTTAATTCAGCATGGCATAGATGCAAAAAAGGTGCTAGAAAAATTATTCAAAACTTCTGATTAATATTAACGCAAAAGTATCACAGAGCTGCTGCAGATGTATCACCTGCATGAATCTCCCATTTCACAACATGACTACCCCATGACTACATCATGTTCGAAAAACCAGTTTGATGGTGATGTGAATTTTGTGAGATGGTGTGTTACTCTGCTATGCTCTGTGCAGAGTAACATTAAAACACAGAAATAGGTGACAACAGGTAGGCTGTGCTATTTAAAAGATGCACAGCTGGTACTAAGGGGCCCAAAATGTGCCAAGAAAATATCCTCCACACCATTACATCACCGCCAGCAGCTTGAATTGTTGATACAAGGCAAAATGGATCCATGCTTTCATGTTCTTGTTATGATCCTGGGTCTTTTGACCCAGCATTTTAAGTTTTAGTCAAAGGAGCTTGCAAAGAAAAGCGTCTGGACTTCTTTAAGTTACTTGAAGACGTTTCACCTCTCATCCGAGAAGTTTCTTCAGTTCTAAGGTCAAATGGTGGAGAGTCCCAGATTTAAACCCAGTGGGAGCATGCCCCACAGAGGGACAAAAGGACCCACTGATGATCCTCTAATCGCCTGAGCCAAGGTGTGAAACTGTGTGTGGGTCCCAATGAGCCAGGGTTTCGGGTGAGTTCATTGTGAAACCTGGCCCAACCTTATCATGCAAATTCCTGAGGTCAGATGGCCCAGGATGTGAGTGGGCGTTAAGGCGTCTGGGGAGGGAACTCAAAACTAGAGATGGACCGATCCGATATTACGTATCGGTATCGGTCCGATACTAACGTAAATTACTGGATCAGATATCGGAGAAAAATAAAAAAAATGTAATCCGATCCATTAAATATCAAAAAAGCACCTCACAAAACTTGCAACATGGCGTAACTCGGCTCATAACCGTAGCACATCGCAGCAGTACGGGTCACGTGATAGAGCAGCTGTGTGTATTTGTAGCCTCTCTAGCAATCAGGCATTTCATCTCCGAGGAAGTGATCCCAGAGAGAAGTAAAGCAAGTGTGTAAGTTCATCTCTGAATGTTTGTAAAGCATTCCAGTGTTAAGCTTAACAACCGATATAAGGGGCGACTGCGTCTTCTCTCTCTCTCCCTCTCCTGCTGCTACTTCAATCATGAAACTGATTAATGATCAGCTGATCGGCTTTTCCGTTGCGAGTCCGTCTCTCTTGTTTGTTTATCGCCCACTTCGCGCCAGAAAGAGGAAACCAGCGGCTAAACAACAGCAGCACGTTTAACCTTGATAAGCTGTTGTTAGAATTTATTTAATATTACTTTCTACACCAGGATCCTTTTCTACATAGCTGACGGCTGGTAACTGTGCAGGGTCGGATCTAGCAAAGTTTAGCCAGGGGGCCCGATAGGGCATTAACAGGGAAAAGGGGGCACAAAGACATACTTTTCTTTCTTATTCTCATTTAAAATGTCTAGCTTTTAATGAATAATTATCCGAATCTTACACCCAAAGTTTTAATCTGATGTAAAATGTATAGAAGTCCATTACTGTATATAGTAACTATTAAGTCTAATATACCCTAGTAAGCTATACTACTTTTTCCTTTGGGAAGATACCATCTGTGCAGTCTGCAATTTTGTTGAAGAAAGATGTTGAATCTATTTAATTATTCTTGAAAAATAACTGATTTCTGTGTATTTTTTTCCACACTGCATCAAATTATAGTTGATTACATCAATTAAGCATCATAGGGTGGGGTTCCTTTTTTTTTTTTTTGCTGGGAGTTTGCAACCCTATTAGTTAGGTTGCTTAATATTTCTGCTAAGTACTCTTTAAAATACCAGAATAGGGAGCATGGTGCAGATTTAAGTTTATTAGATTGATCAGTATTGCTGAACTATGAAATATTTTTGGTACAGTGTATTTTTTGCATACAGGTATAACAGAATAGCTTTAGTGGGGTTTTTTTTTTTAACTTGAGTATGAACTTATACAAAAAGCAGCAAGATATTATAAAACTGTTTTATTGATTAAAAAACTCACTATATCGGATTCATATCGGTATCGGCAGATATCCAAATTTATGGTATCGGACATAAAAAAGTGGTATCGTGCCATCTCTACTCAAAACTGGATTATAGATGGCAGACAGTTGGTGTCGCCTCTGTTCAAAGATGGTCACTCACAGTGGACATAGATGGCTTCTTTCACTCCTCTTTCAAACCATCTGTCCTCTCTGTCCAAAATTGGCATCCTCGAAAGAGTGTTCTTTATCCTTAAGATGTAGATGGACAGCTGAGTCTTGTCCTGTGGAGGTGGCTCTTCTATGTTGTGCCATGCGCTTGTGAAGTGGCTGTTTGGCTCCTTTGACTACGATGACCTGGATGACTGAGAACCTTCACAGACGTTTTAAGTTTTAGTTTATGTTTGATGTTTATGGTTTATTTTTAAGTTCATTAGATTATCTAAGCTCATTTGTCTATTTCGATTCCCCCTGTGTCTTCAACCCCTTTGTTTTAGTCTCCCTTTGCCCTCTATGTGTTCAAGCTGCATGTCTTATGTTGTCAGGTTTATATTATCAAGTTTATATGTCTGCGTCTCATGTTTCCTGTTTTATTGTGAAAGTCTGTGTCCTAGTTCACCATAGTCAGCTTTGCTTCCTGTGTCTCGTTATGTCAGATTAGTGTCAGTTGTTTCCTCATGTGTTCCCACTTCCCCTAATCACCCTTGTGTGTATTTAGTCTGTGTGTTTCTGTTCATTCCTTGTCAGGTCGTCTGTTGTTCACGCCATGTTCTTTACACCATGTTTCTAGGTTTCATGTCCAGGTTTTTTTTCATATTGTTGGTTTAGATTCCTCAGTTTAGGTTTGTGTTAATTTTGCTTCAGTTTGCCTTGCTTTTTGTTTGTACCTTTTACCAGCCTCATTAAATGGCTCGCTTTTTGTTAACATTCAAGTTTTGTTCCCTGTTCCTTGGAGTCTGCGTTTTGGGTCCTTCTCGTCAATTCATACAGTCGGCCCTCACCAGACTGTGACAGTTCTTTACACCAAAATTCTGACTGTGCCATCCAAATGACAAAGAGAAAAATGAGAATCAGATTCAACCAATTTCTTTCTAATCTTCTGCTGTCCCGTTTTGGTGAGCCCATCCCAGTTCTAGCCTTAAGACTATTACACACCACTTGCTGCAAAAGAAGCAACATGAAGTTCTGAGTTGGTTTTTTTTGTTTTTTTTATTCAAACTTCTCACGTAATGTATATGCACACCAAAAACGAAGTTGACATCAAGTGACAGTGAGCTGGTTCTGATGTTTCTAACAGAAAAAACAGAAATTCTGGGTTCATCCACTTGTCGCGAGCAGGCAGCAGCAGGGAAAATTTCATGGTTTAATCCACTTTCATAAATATTTCAGGATGTCAGTGGGGCAGTTTGAACTCTTGTTGGCAGAGTTAAGACCATATTGGAAGAGGCAGAGAAATAATTTCAGAGAGCTTATTGACCCAGAGCAACGTGTGTCTGAGGTAAAATAGTATTATATTACTATTTCCATATCATTATATATTCAGTACCATTTTGTGTTTGTGTTTATTCAGATTCGGCCAGTGTCAAAAGCTGAATTAAGAATGGGTCAGTAGAAAAAATATTTTATAACGCACTAAATATTTGTACACATTTTATATGTTTGGTGTGTAAAGGCCTTTAGTTTCTGTTATTAGCTGACAGGAATGGCACCTGGTGTGGTCTTCTGCAGGTGTAGCCCATCTGCATTAAGGTTGTACAGACTTGTATTAAGATGCTCTTCTGCATACCTTTGTTGTTATAAGTGAGTTAGTCTTTCTATCAGCTCAGTAGTCTGGCCATTCTCTTCTGACCTCTGCCAAAAACAAGGCATTTTTGCTCAGAGAACAGCCCCTCACTGGATATTTTCTCTTTTTCAGACAATTATCTGTAAACACTAGAAAAGGTTTTGTGGAGAAATCCCAGTAGATCAGCAGATTCTGAAAAATCTGAGAAAGACAGAAAGACAAAAGTCACCCTAATCACCTTTCTTCCTCACTGTGATCTTGCTGTACAGTGTAGAAAATCCTGTCAAATTTCTACAGATCATCAAATTGCATTATTTTTCAGTATTGTGTGTTCTACTTAACAGTTATCTAATTATATGGAGGCCACTTATAATACAGTGCCTTCTTCAAACCACGTATTAAAAGCGATTTATAAAAGTGAGTCATTTGGACATATTTATACTTTCCCCATTTCCAATAAGTGTTAACTACATCACACCTAAGCATCTTTTTTCAGCTAGGCAGCAAAACTATTTGTGCCAAAAAGTTTCTCCTATGAACAGCCCAACCTGTAAATACGCATAAGTGAGTTAGGATATGAGTGACTGCTCCACAACATATAGGGAACAGGATGTGTGGGAAAGGTACTGGTGCTATTTTCAACACTGACAAAGTTTTCAGAAGTTCTTCACTGGAAAAGTGTCAGAAAGAGACTTGGTTACCATCTTTCTTTTTTCTACATCAGTGTCTGGAGGATGACAGGATGAAATACCGAAAGACAGATCAGGAGACCTTCATTTTGAATGGCTTCTGGAAATGGCAATGACAGACAGCAGAGTGGGGAGAGGGGAGACTAGTATCAAACTTTTAAATGATACCTAGAAAAGAGTGTAGAGGTAGCAGGTCCCCTGTGTAAGCTTGATAGGGCCTGGGAAAACATGGCATGTGAGACATCTAGTTTTTCAAGAACTGGTGTCGGGGGAGGTGAGCCTCTCAAGCACAAGACGCCAATTATAGAAACCCTTACCTAAGCAGACAAAGAACGGAGCCATGCTCCCTGATGCTAATGAAAGTCCTAATTATTTCAGACAAAGCATCCAGGATTGACACTGCAGGTTTCAGAGGGGATTGACCCCTTGTGCCTGCATGCCAGAGTTGACAGTAGCTTGAGGAGAAATCGTTGAACTGATAGGTTCCCATAGGGTGGCTTAGAACGGGGTGTTTATGGACACATGGATAGATGGAGAAAGAGTGAGAAGCCGTGAATGAGGCAAGGTGTGGGCTCAAAGAAGGCCCTCGTGTCACCCGAAAAGAAATGCAATAGGAGGTAATCTGTAGTCACAAAGCCCTCTCTGCTGAGTTGCACAGAGGGTCCCCGGGGAGTTGTCATGCCTTAGCCACTGCTGTTGCTTTCTAAAAGCTTAATGCTGAGGAGGAATTAAACAACAGTGTGCAAGTGTAAGACAGTGCTCCAGTATTCCAAGTGAGCTGAGATTTCTGTGGAATACAGAGGCCACTGCCGTATTTTTGTGTTTTGTATTTCATTTCATTTCCTTTATTCCTCGTATTGTATTGGCGCATCTTTGTTTAATCGGTTGTTCTGTTACTTTGCCACGTTACCTCTCGTGCTGTCGATGTTCAGTACAAGTCCATATGGCCGCTGTTTGACAAAAGTAAAGGTCAAAGGACACTTTTTTGTTAATTCAGTCGTCATTGACAATAAAACTGCACATTAAGAACCCCAGCAATTGTGTCCTGTGTGGCTAACCTTTTCCCAGGCGACACAATTTATATTTAAATTATCATCATAATGTAATAACATTGTGTTTACTGTAATGCACATGTACTGCGATAAGTCTTTCCACAGAAACTCTATTTTGCCTAGAAACTGGGCAATATAGAGCTACATTTTGTTAAAATAGCATTTGCTACTCTCTGCTTGTGTTTTACTTAACCAGTGGTTATTGATTACAATTACAGTTGAGCTACAGTTGAGTGCTAACCAGATTCCCTATGTGTTCCCTATATGTTTGAGCATGTATTACTTAAATCAATCCATAATACATTTGAAAATATCAAAGAAGAGGATCCTTATAGCAATTTTGCCCCATGTTAATAGCAAAAAGAAAGAGAGAGAATCTAGTGTTCACAAAATCCCTTCCACTTTTTTTCTGGCAATAAAGCTATCTCATTTTGGAAAGAATTCTTTTCTTGTGTCCTTTCATCCATAATTAAAATAAAAAGCAACTAATTATGTTTGAATAATGTCAGGCCAGTCAGGCGGTTAGCACAATCCCTCTCCATAATTAAAGTGTACCCAACAGTTTTGGCAGACATTTGCCTCATAGTCACATCACTTTGCATTGTTTCAGTGAACCAGTGCAGAGGCCAACCCTTACTGAAACCACTGAGATACTGCAGGGTCTGAATGTCAGCTAGATTTCAAATGCTCTAGGCTTGAGTTATTTGAGGTTCAGAATTAAAACACAACCCTTTCTGAAGCACCCTGAGGCTGTACTGTTGTAGCAGAAACTTGGAAATTAAACAGTCTGAATATTTTACTGCATGACAGCGAGAAAAAACTAACTGATAATATTAATAACAATAATAATAACAATGACAATAATAATGCTTTGTATAGCACTTCTCTAAACATAGTTACAAGGACATAACAAAAAAGAGATAATAAATACATCAAGAAGAAAAGTAAACAGATAAAAAAAACCCACAAAAAAGCACTTTTTTAGATGTTGATAGTGTGAGAGGTCAACAAAAAATATAATTAAGATAAACAAAATAACAGGAATTAAATACCAATGAGGGAATAAAGATTCTACCCACATTCCTGACTTTTACAGTTTCATTGTAAAATCTTACATATAATGAAATTTAATTAGTATATATTCCATTTATACTAAACACATACTGTCATGTTAAAAAAAATGTTAGACAAAGATAACATAAGTAAACACAAAATAAGGTTTTCAAATCAAGGTGTTTTATTATTAAGGGGAAACATATCCAAATCTGCATGGTGATTGCTGTAACCTATTAAATGGTTGGGTCGCTATTAGCAGTAACATCCACACTCAAGTGTTTGCACTAACTGGCAATTAGTCTTTTACAGAGCTGTGGAGGAATTTTGAAGCTCTCATCTTTGCAAAATTGTTGTAATTCAGCTACATTGGAGGGCTTCTGAGCATGAACCACCTTTTTAAGGTCATGCCACAACGTCTCAATCGGATTCAGGTCAGGACTTTGACTAGGCCACTCCAAAGTCTTCATTTTCTTTTTCTGAAGCCACTCAGAGGTGGACTTGCTGGTGTGTTTTGGATCATTGCCCTGCTGCAGAACACAAGTGTGCAAGATGTTTTGGTAGACCACAGACTTCATGGTCCCATTTTTCACAGCAAGTTTTTCAGTCCTGAGGCAGCAAGCACTGTTTCTTAGTGATTAATTATTCAAATAAATTAGATACAGCCAGTCAAAATTGTAATTGGTCCATGACAGGATAAGACAAGCCTCATCTTCTGCTTGTCCCTGGCTAGTCTGTGACCTTAATGAGATCCCCACCAGTGACCTAGTCAGTGCAGCAACAAGTGTTAAAGCTCCTCAATGTGGGAAAGCCAATCGTGTATCCTGTGCACACACCAAGGAAAGCAGTGAAAAGCCTGCTGTATTCATGCATTTTAGCTTTGCTCAGACTTTGTATAATTACCACTGAATCATAATGTTGACACTTTGTGTAAAACACTGGTATAAATATTTGCTTGTTGAATGAAAATGAAGTAGAGGTTATGCACACTGAGCAAGCTAGAAAGAAGAGACTGATACTTGCCCTCTAAGGTTACTGCTGATTAATGTTTCTGAATGTGAAACGCTCTACAACATTTATTCAACTGCACTGCAAATATTTTTATACGAAATAAAAAATCCAAATTTAAATGTGATTGATTATTACTGGGTCCTGACATAGAAGGGTGTATTTTTCATATAGCACTTTACTACACAAACTGAAATTTATACAACATGGGCTATTCACCCATTCATACAAGCACTTTTTTCAATGTAAGTGCTTTCTATATAACATTTAGACTCTGATAGATGAATCAGAGAGCAACTTGGGATAGCATTTTCCTCAATGATATTTAAGAAGCTAACTGGAGCAACCAGGGATCAAACTGCCTACCTTTCAGTTATTAGATGACTTACATTTTTATTACCCTATTAGGTATATTATTAGGTTTATTACATTATGTGCTGTGTGCATATCTATTCTGCTATAATGCCACAGATATGTAAGATAGACCCAAAGCTTCAGCGCTGCACTTACAACTATACTCAGTCCTTACTTGCCAATTACACACTGACTTTCCAAATAAACTGATAGTCATAGCGGCTATCACAGGCTTGCATGCTCATTTTTGACATTACTCGATGTACACAAGTTGTCTGCTGCTAACCTTAGTATATCGGTTCTGTGTGTTTCATTTGATTTATTCATTTGATTTATTCCTTTTACTTTCCTCCATAAATTTTGTTCTCTAAAGGGACACTCCAGATGGAACAAGAGATACATGTTTCACAAAAAGTGAATGTATGGCCTGGAATGCTTTAAAAGTAATTAATTAATAAACCCTAACCCTAACAGATACTGTGAATTTTGAATAAGTTCAAGGTGGCAGATGGACACCAGCAGAGTGCAGAAAGCAGATAATGACAGTCCACAATGAGATCAAAGCATGAATGCCTTTTTTTAAGTTGAAACTGTTTAATTTGCAACATTTCTTAGTCTGAGAATGAATGCGTGTACGATCTTGGTGATTGGCATGTCAGAACAAAGCTCACACTCAATGATTACACTCAGATGGTGAGTGGAATTCCAAATGTAACAAATTTCCAAGATTTTTTTTCCCCAAAATACAAATCAGATGTCATGCCAGATTTTGAATCTGTGAGCTGAAATCGGTTGTCTGACATCCAGCAGACGACCGATGAGAGACAATCCATAAAATTTAAGACTGTGCTTATGGTACTACTGAACAGAAAAACATATAGCTCTGAATCCTCTGCATAATAGTGGAGTAATAAAAGGCTGCCACTGATGATATGTGGGTGGCCATATGAGATGTCTTACAAGAAACATGATAGGTAAAAATAAATAAATAAATAAATAAATAAATAAATAAAACAGAATTTGAAAAAGTTTTTGTTCCATGTCTCTGTTTCTATCTTCAACAAAACATGTTTTTACTCTGAAATTATATCCTACTCACATTTTCTGGATCTGTCTGAGAAAAAAATGAAGAACCTTTTGTATTTTTAGCAGTTCACATATCAAAAGATAAAAATGCAAATCAGCAGCTCACTGAGCAGGGACATATTGTGTACACACATATGCTCACATAATAAGCCACTCTGTTACTCTAATGGCTACATTTTATTTAATACTTTCTGCCACATGATTTAAGCCTATCAATGTTTGCCCATTCTTATAATAAACTGCCCCACTTTTACTACTTTCCAACAATGCTGAAGCTCTAAAACATTGCTCCCAAACACCGTGGGGAACACCCTGGTGTATAATCTTGCCAGGAAAGGCAATTTATCACACAATATTGCCTCTGTGTAGAGTGGGGGGTCCCTAAGCTCCTCCCTTGCAAGGACTATTGCATTTGGACCAGAAGAATGTGGGAGAGGTCTCCTAACTGATCTGTGGTCTGCCACAATGAATCTTATAGATCTCGGTGCTTTTGTGGTCACAGCTACACAGGACCTAATGAAGGCCTCATGTGGCTCACTGTCTGCTGGAACATAACATGTTTATCTCTGTCAGAGTGTGCTGGGTTAAAGATTAAAGGGTGGATAAATAATTTGACCTATGATTGGCTGTCTTCTGCGGGTTGTCTCATGTTGTTGACAACTTAGCAGATAATCTTTTATTTATACAAATTTTTGTTTATCTATTCAGTTGTATACATGACAGCCTGTACAAAGTAGATAGGGGAATTCGAGCCACTTCACACACAGGAACCTACATTGTTCTTTGATTTTTCTATGAACTTTTTTGATCCTCATTAATAACTAATCATGCTTCAGCCAACAAGCACTTGTACTTCAAAGCATCTGTTACATAACTGATGCAGCATCTGGCCATGATGACCTTCTCCACCATTGTCATTCTGTCCTTAACTTATTTGCAGATTATACTGGAGAATGCTTATGTTCATTTGCACAGGCAACAGCTAACAAAAGATGTACAATTTATTCAGATATTGTAGCCTGTCTGTGTTTTTACTCATTTTATCTGCAAATTGATTCTCCCTAAACACAATTATACATAAAACAGTCTTTTATTGTGTATTACATGATTAGATTTTTACCCTTGGGAACCTTTACCATGTAATTGTCCCTTTATATATTTGAACTACAACTCAAAGCCAATGAATCATAATGACATTTCTTTCTTCCTAAAATTGTAGGGTCTTTACCTTAAGATATGAATTACCTTGAGGCAACTGTTGTTGGGAATTGTTTCTATATGAATAAAATGATCTTTAATTGAACTGAATTGACTAAAGCTTTGATGCTGGAATTACATGTGTTTTGACAGCCTTACATCATCTGGTAAGTGGACTGATTCTTATATAGCATTTTTCTACTATAAGTGCTTTATGGAACCTGCCTCATTCACACAAGCACATTTTCTCTGTATATATTCCCTATGCTCTTTCTTTCTAACATTCACACTGCAATGGATGGATTAAAGAGCAACTTGGGGTTAGTATCTTGCCCAAGGAAATTTGGCATGTAGACTGGAGCAGACGAGGATTGAACCACCAGCCTTCCAATAAGTAAGTGACCTGCTCTACAACCACCACTCATTTCCAGGCAGTCTCCCATCCAAGTACTAACCAGGCCTGACCCTGCTTACCCTTGTGAAACCATACAAAGGTGGTATGGCCGCAATTTCGGCAATCAATAAAGTGGATGGTTATGGCCTTATTGGTCAGCAGTTGACACTTGACCAGTTGGCAATTTTTTTGCAAAGTTATTACAAATAAGGATTTGGGCAATGAGGCAATGCGTTAAGGATTTGTATCAAAGGTTTCAAATACTGTAGCATGTCACAAAGTGGCAGACTGGACCAACGTAGCAATTCAGCCTCAACATTTCCTATGTGTTCATGTATTTTTTTTCATAATACATTATTAATAAAAAATATTGTATTTTAATCAAAAACTGCTTATTGCAATACTAGTAGACACATAGTTAGACCTACAAGTTTTTAGACTGAATCGTGGATTTAGCTTATTTTACCAAAGGAACTTAACATTAGGGATGGGTATCGTTTAGGTTTTATCCGGTACTTTTGAAACGGTGCCGGTGCTTAAACGGTGCTCAAACCGGTGCTTAAAGAATGGAGAACACAAAATTGGTCCAAAAACCTCTCATGTTCAGCTGTTTTTTTTTGTAAAAAGATAACAATGTTAGCCTTTTCTGCAGCTATAGGGGATTTATTGTATCACTCTTGGCTGGAAGCAGTGCTTAAACAATGGAAAAAACACCAACTTTGTCCAAAAACCTCTCATGTTTAGCTGTTTTCCACTTTTTCTTTGGTTATTTTAGCCTTTTTGGCCAGGGTGAAGGGAGTATCTGCCATCGAACAAGAAGAGAGCCGCATGTAACTTCAAAGGTGTTTGCTAGTTCACCTTACATGCATTAATTTAATAACATGATTAGCCTACTCAACGTAAATTACACATGAACAACATTAAGTTACTCACGCAGAGAAGAACGGCTGCTGCTGCTGCCATCATCATCCGTCATCATTTCTGCTACACTGGCAGGGCTAGGGGCCAGAACTCTCCTCTTCAGGTTTTTGGGGGATGTTGCCAACTCCGCGTCCGATAACAGGCACCACACCCAGTGTGAGGTCTTGCAGCAAGCTATCAAATATGGGGCATTTCTCGGCTTTTAACAAAATGCTATACGTCGCCAGGTGTTTCATCAGATTCGAGGAGTTACCTCCTTTGCACAGTATCACAGTATCACCTTAAAGCACTTGTTGCAGGCTGCTGACTTTGCATCTTTTGCTGTGAAGTACAGCCAGACTTTAGACCGCTTCGCCTTGGCCATTTTTAATCTGTAGCTCTGCTCTAAAAGAACGTACGTACCTGGACCCGCCTACTATCCTCGGAAAGGTAAAATGATTGGCTAGAATCCAAAGTGTATGACATCTCAGGAAAAAAAAAAAAGCACTGAAATAAAGCACCGAAATGTGCGCTGCTTTTTGGTCTGGTTACTACCGTTTATGTCAGAACCGGTGCCATTGGATACCGGTACCCATCCCTACTTAACATACAATATATTGCTATTAGAGCTTTGCAGTTCTGACAGATTCAACTATAAGTGGGAAGGCTTTCAGCAAGGTTTAGAAGGGTTTATAGGAATTTCTGACCATTCTTCCAGTGAGGTGACACTGATATTGAATGGGAAGGGCTGACCCACAGTCTTTGCTCTTATTAATCCCTTCTACTGGGTTGAGCTCAGGACTATGTGCAGTCTATTACATTAGACTGCTGATTTATTGTGAATGAATGATATTGTTTTATGATGCATTATACTGCTGAGTTATAAGAAATACTGTGTTCAGAGAGTCATCGCCTTATTGGTCTGATTAGAAAAGAGCAGAGCATACCGGAGAGGTTTTCTGCCCCATCTCATCAGGAGGAGACAAAACAGGGAGCCAAGGTCATAACTAAGGCGCCGTAAGAGAGAAGGAATGTGAATGTTTAGGCTTTTACGACTAGGTGGGTGCCACTACAGGCTATAAGAGTTTGAGTAACCCTCCACCAGTTTGAGATTTGCTGTGTCCCGCTGCATGCATGTCTCCCCATCTGGATGGTTTATGCTCATAAAGTGTTGAATTGTATGAAATAAAAGATTGTTGATTGAGTATTTATACACAGAGTATTGTCCTTCCTTCAGCCCAAAGATCGAAAGAATTGGGAGAATTTAACACCAGTGAAGTTTGTCTACACCAAATTTGCTCATCCATGTCTTTATGGACTGGTGTGCAATAATGTTGCACTGGGTCATCCCCAAACTGTTACCACAAAGTTGGGAGGATGAAATTGTCCAAAATCTCTTGATATGCTGAAACATTAAAAATGATTCATCACCCAAACACATTTCCACTGATCTCAATTTCATTGGCGGCATACTTTACACCACTGCACCCAGTGGTTTGAATTGCACTTGGTGATGTAAGACTTGGATGTAGCTGCTCGGCCATGGAAACCATGAAGCTCTCTACACACTGTTCTTGAAGGCCACGTGAAATTCGGAGGTCTGTACTAACTAACAGAGCCACCAAAATGAAATGGCAGATTATGTCATTTATGTGATTTCTATTTTGTATAATGTTATTTTTTTAATACATCAAGTCACAAGTCTTTTGCCATTATTTAGAGGGGAAAAAAGAACAATCCTTTAAATATTTTTCAACATGTTCCCACCAGTATCTTGAGAAATGCATAGTTTAACAATACTGGAGCTTGAGTGTGAGGATGAAGTATTGACTTTGTAACATAGTCATAGTAGAGTTATGTGAGATTTAAATCAAATTTAACAATAAAAGGCCTCACAGTCAAGCTGGCTGCTATAAGATGCTTTCAAAAGGCATAGGCAGAGATGTATTTGTGGCACTTTGATGTTAAAAAAAAGTTTAGGGAGACTGCATAGGGTAAAAACATCAGTTTCTGAAAGAATCTCAAGGGATCAGTGCTAACTGAAAACTTTCAATGGATGACATCCCTTCTGTTAGAGTATAAACAGCTGTGGGAGAAGTGTCTAAGTGGTTTGCTGTAAGATGTCAGCTTTGTTCAAGGAAAGTAGGTTGACTTTTAAATGGTGAAGGCAGTGTGATGGGTAGACAGCTGTGGAGTTTAAAACCAAAAAACTGTTTTCAAAAAAGTGAAACAAAAATAACAAAATAAATGAATGGAAACAAATAACTACCTTTATAATTTTATATAAATTGTTATAGTGAGTGTTCAGATTCAAAGTGACTTCAGTTATATGGTGAAATGATTTCAAGTGATATTACAGAAGCACATTGTAGGATTCAAATAGACATATAGTATTATTTTACAGACATCATTAAAGTTAATGAAACAGCAAAAGATACATTCCGAACAAAATGAATTAGCATTTTGTTCGGAATGTATTCCACTTATTAGGGATGCCATATTCAATTATTTCAACTTCATATTTCAAAAAAGTCAAAGTCACCACTTTTTTGTGGGCTTCTGAAAAACTGTTTGAGATTGCGCAGTGACTTTTTGTTAATGTCTGCCTAGTTCCTGTCACCTTCTATATGATTTATAGTGGCAATTGTTGCTAATTACATGCAGTGCCTTGGTAAATTTCAACTGTCAATTTCATTAGAATCTCATTAAAAAGTAGAACTCTAAGCTTTATTTTTCATCTTCTTTTGTATTTTGTCAAATTTCTTTTCCCCTTTCCCTTTGATCAAAAGCACTGAATAAAGAACATACGCAATTTCCTTTGTGCAAGCAACCCACCAGCAAATACCAGTTCTAAATGTCATGTTTAATTTTTCAACTGTCTTGGCTATACTCTGTGACTTGATCTTACCTCTTTCACTTTAAAGATCAAGGAAGTTTGAAGTGGTTTTACTTGACAGTGCTTCTATCCTGCCTGCAGCCAGTGCCTCATTACCCCTACCTATAATGGCCAAACAGACACAGCAGTGAAGTAAGAACATTTTTTAAACCTTTCAGATCCTTGCTAGTAGTATCGAAACCTATTAGATCACTGTGACACAAGGAAATGAGGTCATGTATTCTCTGTGGGGCAAGCCTTATCTATATTTCTGTGGATTCTCCTTGGAGGGACTGGGAGACATAAAACAGTGAAAGAGAGCGACATGGGGAATAAGTCCCAAAGAGGATCATTAGAATGTGAAATACCCTGACCAACTGCTCCTTTCAGGCCTTTGCATCATGACAAATGTTCTGAATATGTAGTTCTGAGAGAACCTCGTTGTTCCTTTCAAAGACATGATGAATCTAAAACCTTTCCACTGCTCACTACTTCATTGTGCTATAAATGTCCTTAGAGTTTGATGCATCACATTATCATTTCTATGAATAAAACAATAATTGCATTAAGAAAGGGCAGAAAACCAGCTGAACTCCTTTCACCACTGATTTTAAGGCTACTTTTGCTTTTGCTGCTTTTACTGAAGGGGAGCTACATAAAGCTACAGTTCTCTCTTACCGGTCATAACATATTTACAACTGTACCATAACTCTGATGAAAAGGAACAACTTTTACAGTGAAATAAAGAAAGTGACTTCATGTTTAATGGGTTATGTAATAATTATAGCTTAACTGCTATTGTAGAAGCAAATGATGGCAAAAAGCAGATGGGGATCTCTGAAAAAAATAGTTTGAGACCACTTGAAGAATGGCAAGAAATCATATTTTGCATGGTTGGATCTTAACAAAGTTCCAAGTAGAGCTTCAACATGCAACAAGAAGAAATGGGAATGAGACAAAACATTTTTCTGAGCATGCAATTTTCTGAAAACAACACTTAAAAACTGAAACAGGCTGTTTTACAGCTGATCAAAGTTTAGGACGACGCCTCCAAAATAACCTGTAAACCCCCCCAAAACAGAAATCAAAGTTCCAAACATGAACTTAGGAAAGAGTAGCTAAACTGTTATTGTTGATCACTTCAAAAATTATTTGCGGTGTGCTTGATGCAAGCGTTTCCATGAGGTGACTGGGAACATTTCTCCAAGTGGTGAAGATGGCCATACGAAGGGGGTCTACTGTCTGGAACGGTTATCCATTTTTGTAAACCTCACTTGCCATTCATCCCCAAGGTTCTCAATTGGATTTAGATTGGGGGGACATGCAGGATGGTCCAAAAGAGTGATGTTACTCTCCTGGAAGAAGTCCCTTTTCCTGCGGGCATCGTGTACTGTAGCGTTGTCCTGTTGAAAAACCCAGTCGTTACCACACAGACGACGGCCTTCAGTCATGTGGGATGCTCTCTGCAACACCTGGACATAGCCAGTGGCCGTTTGACGCCCCTGCACCTCCTGAAGCTCCATTGTTCCACTGACAGAAAAAGTTCCCCAGACCATTATGGCGCTCCCTCCACAACCAAGCACACCATTGTTTTTCTTGTGACATTACCAATAAGTTTGATGTGTCACATGGCCCTCTTCCAATTGAAAAAACAGAAGTTGTATCCAAGATGGCCGACTTCTAAATGGCCACCATGGTCACCACCCATCTTGAGGAATTTGCCCCCTCACATATACTAATGTGCCATAAACAGGACTTTAATATCACCAACCATTCCCATTTTATTACGATGTATCCATATAAATGGCCCACCCTGTAGAAATACTACACAATACATTTTTAAGCAATTAAAAAATGCCAGATGTAAAAAACACATAAATAATTAAAAGTCATATATGGAAATAAAAATGTAAGTAAAACAAATTTGTCAGATGGTTCAATAAGCTCTCCCTTTTAAAAAAACAGATTTTTTTGGCAGTTATTTATATGTTACATGGTTCAGGCTTAAAAAGGTTAAGCACCCTATGATTTCTCCGTTTTTATTTTAGATACATATGGCAGGAAATAATATGTATGGAAAGTGTATAAAGTAAATGTTACCTTGAACATTCTTATATTGTGACTAAAATGATGTGCTTGTTCTAGCTGAAATGCACTGAGTGAGCTGTCATTTGCTGTGAATACAAGGCATTTTGATCATAAAGCGCATTCATAAAACATCTGTCACAATGTCTCTCTCTCTATGACACACTCAAGATTTATACTACATGCATTGCATCCTCTTGATGTTCTGCACATGATCATTCATTCATGACACATGGGTTTATACGAGTTTAGATCAATTGAACAGATCAACATTCAAGATTAATTTAATAGTTGTCAGCTACTGATTTAATCATTTATCTCTAAGACATATTCTGATTTCTGTTTACATTCTCACTAACTTGTCACATCCCTCTAAACACTGGATGTCAGATAGACGTGTGGATCTTGTTCATATTGGGTACATTGGTCCATGACCAATTCTGGGTCATATGATGTTCAAACTACATCCACAATTTGGACATCCAACTTTTGAACAACAACACAGCATTTGAACTTTGGACTGGGTAATTATTTTGGACGTTATGTGGACGTTTATGACAAGTATGAGATTTTTATTTAACATTGTTTTTCAGCAAGGGGGTATCTGATTCTGTATAGCATACAGTGAAGTTGTATAACTGATAAAAGTCCTTGGCAAATGGTAGCTGTGACAGTGTATGTGTATGACCACATAATCGGTCTCCCACCAAGAAGGCAGACGTTTGAGTCTCAGATGGGATTATTATTTTTGGTCTGGCTAAGATATGTAGCTCAACCTATACGTTTTTGGAAAATTATACCTTTTTTCTTTTTGACTATGTACACCACAGTGACCTTCAAATCAAACAACTAAGATGTAACTGAAGTGCAGACTTTCAGTTTTAGTTCAAGGGGTTTCAAGAACCACTGATGCATGTTAACATGTTAGCAGTATCCCCTAACATACATTAACAACCATGTTAAGGCTGTCATTAGCCTGGAAAAAAACCCCAACCTGGAATAAACCGAGAGATAATCACAGTGTCAAAATCAACAGTGTGGTGAATTCTTAAAAAGAGGAATAGCACTGACCAACTCTGCAACACTAAAAGGTCTGAAATGGAACGAGAGAAAACTAAACTTGATGATCCAAATTCTTTTCTTGGCTAAGAAAAAGCTTTTTGCAACATCTAGTCAGATCACAGACACACTCAAGGAGGTAAGTGTGTCATTGTCAGAGTGTCAAGAGACACCTTCATAAATGAAAATACAGAGGGTTTACACTCAAGAACAGAAAGGCCATATTAGACTTTTGTCATTGTTTGTGAGTTTGTTATGGAAGTTTTTTGGAAGGACTTTTGGTTTTCTTTGTACTTCTGCCTCCGTTAGGTTACCATTTATAATTATCTGAGTTATGTCTGGTTTACCTTGATGTCTGTGACTTTCCATAATAATTCTAGTAATATGACTTTCTTGATATTTTAGTATTTTAGTTTTAAGACGATTGTCAAAAATGAAACCAAGATTTATGCATGTCAGAATGAATTAAATGCATAGGTAAGGAAGGAACAGCTCATTATCTAAAGCATACCACATCGTCTACCCATCATGGTGGAGGTAATGTGTTTGCTTTATTGGTCATGGATAGTCATGATGACCACAAAGAATTTTCACCCATTTACAAAAATTATCCTTGTATTTAATATTATGTTTGTTTTTTCAATTAATTTCGAGACACTAAAAATGGTGGCACATGTATAAAAATGTCTGTCATTCCTAAACCGTTAAGGCAATACCGTTGTTAAGCCTCTTGAATTAAAACTGAAAGTCTGCACTTCAATCGTATCATGGTTGTTTGCAAAGTACCAAACATATGATCTTTTCCTAATAAAGTGTATGAATGAAGCAGGGAAAAAAAATCTTAATGCTGACTTTAGATTTACTGGTTAACACGAACAACGTATTATTGTAACCTATGCCTCTATAAGCTGGTGGACCTGCATCAAAAGTTATTGAAATTACTCTAAATGTTAAGATGGGAGTGAAAGCACAGAGGTATCTTTTGTAAAAATGCAGAAAATGTGTCTGCACTATGGCATGCAAATGTGTGCCTCGTTAAATTCACCAAAATCTCTGGCCATTTATTTTTTAATTATAAGGCAAAGCCAAAGAGGCTTGCCCTTATACTTGCATTAAAAGCTTTTTATTATGCAGCTAGTCATGTTTAATTCACAGCGTATTTCTGTGTCAAAAGATACATTGCACAGTCATGAAATATTGAGAAGGCCCCGGGAGGGGAAGATCTCAAGCTTGCTCTCTCAAAAAGATCAAAAAAATAAGATAACACACGAGCGCACATCCAGGGCAGTGGTGTATCTTCTTGATCCTCTTATCTCATGCTGCAACAACATATTCCATTGGCAGAGCAAGACCAGCTTGGATGCAGAAAGGTACTAATGCTCACAACATAATGGTCATAAAGGGACCTGTACTCACAAACACATGTTAATTTTGGGATTCACTCACCTTAATCTTCAACACAGCCTGAACTCTCATAGGCAAGCTTTCTAGTAATTTCTTTGAGTACTCTTAAGGAATAGTTCTTTTTAACTTCCATCCAGGTATGCATTTACTTATTGTCACACTGAAAAGAAGCCCTTGCTAATCAGATGCTTTCCAGATGACACTACATTGTGGATCAAAATCTCACAGTATTTTTCTGCATTCATAGTTTCATCAATTTTGACCAGATCTCCAACACCACTGAGTGAAATGTAGCCCCAAACCCTAGTTGTTGCTGTACCTATTTCCTCACGATTTGAACAAAAAATTCTAAACTTGGATTCATCAAGTGTGAGATTTGCCATACATCAGAATTAAGATGAGATCATTTCATATGAGATCAGGAGGCTTCAGCGAAGAGTAACTGGATGAAGTGCCAGATGCATCTCTTAGGTCCTTTGTCAGGTCTTTGATGGATTTTTTACCCCAGTTCTTAATGATATGACTTTTGGGTACTGTTCATTTGCTTTATATCCAGATACTCTGTCTTCCTTCCACAGTCTAAAGAAATGCAGTTAGTCGGGTTAGGTTAATTGGTGTACATCAGGCTGGTGACCTTTCCTGGTCGTAGCATGCCTCTTACATACGATATATAAAGATATGTGGAATGACTCAATGCTTTTTGCATATTTTTAAGTATTTACAATTGTGCTGTATAAAGAATTGCGAAGAGGCTGTAGCTATATAAAGGCCATAAATCAGAAGCCCATAATTCTTACTGTACATTCATAATATCGTTCTTATGATATACATCAATCCAAAATGTGTTCTAAATAGCTGAGATTAAAGATCAGAAGTTCACTAAACTACATTTAGTGAGTTTTGTTAAACATGCATTATACACTGTTTATTTCGTTGAGATGCTGCAGTAGCTGGAGTTTGTAAGGGTGCCATTTGTGAGTAGCTAATATCCGCCGAAGGGATGTTCGACTAATGCCACTCTCCAGTGACATGCAGCTAGTGCTACGCTGTGGGCTCTTGCTGAATGAAGCTAGGACAGCCACTGATGTTTCTTCATTAGTGACAGTTTTCTTGCGTCCACATTTTGGCAAATCCAACACTGAACCAGTTTCACGAAACTTAGCAAGCAGTTTGCTAACTGTAGCATGGGAGATGGGTGGTCTCGTAGGGTGTCTTGCATTGAAATCTGCTGTAATAACCCGGTTACTGCGTTCACCAGATATCAACACAATTTCGATCCGCTCCTCACGTATTAACATCTCCGACATGTCAATGGCTGTGAACAAAGAGAAACTTGTAAATAACTCACGAAAGAATAAAGTTACATTGAAACCAAGCACACCATTGTGTTTCTTGTGACATTACTAGTAAGTTTGATGTGTCACATGGCCCTCTTCCTATTGAAAAAACAAAAGTTGTATCCAAGATGGCCGACTTCTAAATGGCCACTATGGTCACCACCCATCTTGAGGAGTTTGCCCCCTCACATATACTAATGTGCCACAAACAGGACTTTAATTATTTTTTGTTACAGTGCTCCATTTTAAACCAACATTAAGACAAGACAGACAATACACTAACTAAGAATAGTACAATATATATATACATACATACATACATACATACATACATACATACATACATACATACATACATACATACATACATAAGTCACTCATAAATAAATAGTTGGAAAAGAAACATGTGTAGTTGTAGCAGCAAACAGTGTGTTAAGTGGATGCGTTGTACAGGGAGATGGCCACAGGCAGGAATGATAACTAAATCCTAAGAGAAAGATTAGGTTAGGGATTTATGTTGGTGTGCAGGACTACAGCCCAAGGTTCATACAATTAACTGGTTATTATGTTTCAGGACAGTATACCACAAATGTAATCAAATGAGCAGTGTAATGAATTACTTTCTCCCGTGAGTAATTAACTAACATACCACATAACCTTTAGGAAAAGTGTTTTTGGTAATATATATAATATAGTTTTTGAGTAACAACCCCAACACTGATCACAACAAAGGGGGCAAATACCTCCAACACACTCACACATTTGATCACACAACATGCAGCTAATTTGCACAAACGTAATGTCTTTGATATGCTGCTCAGCAATGGCCTTCACTCTCAAATCAGAGCCAATGAGAACCCAATGAGAATCAATAAGTAATCAAATTGATAAGTGATATTGATAATGGAAATGAAATTCTTATCTGTTCCCATCCCTATTCTAATGTGAGGCCATCTGACTGATAGCTAAAGCTTGGGAAGAGGACAATCATTTCAAGGAAACTAGCAAATCTCCAAAAGAGTGGCTGTAAAAGAAATATCAAGGTGTTGCAAAAGCCCAGTCAAGGTTCAGACCTCAGCTTTATTGAAATACTGTTGGGAGACCTTAATCAAAGTGTCCATAAATGAATAACCATAAACCTCAATGAACTGAGGCAACATTGTATAAAGTGGGCTAAAATCCCTACACGTTGATGTGCGGTCACACAGAAAACAATGACTACAAATTGCTGTTGCTAAGCATGGTTCTATAAGCTACTGAATCACTGGACGTACTTACTTTTTCACATTAAACTCAAATTTAAGTATCAAAAATATGTTTGTTGTGTTTCCGGGACACACATTTAATCTTGCTGTGTACCAAATGACAGTCTGAAAAAGTGCTTAAAGTGGTAAAAAGAAATTACTTTCTTGTTTCCGCTAAGTAATTTCGCCAACGCTTCTTTATCCTTTCTACCTCATATAATCCCAATAGTTGATTAATTCAAAAGATAGTGCTCTGACAATCTCTACATGCTCTGCTCTTTTCACAGAAACAATCTGACCTAAAAGCTTATTTCCCCGAAATCTCTGCAATCATGTGTGAAATTATTTTCAATCCGGAGCGTGTAAATAGTGGTTCAATTTTTGGCAGGCTTTCAGAACAGATTATATCCATCTTATTCTCTAAATGACTGCAATGTTAGTCTTAGAAATGTTAGTCAAAGAGAACATGAAGTGGCATCTGAATAACATTGGCAGAAATCCTGGTTTAGTCTGACCCAAAGCTGACTCCAACTTTTAGAAAAGTTCATAGAAACGAATTTTGAAAGATTGCTTTGAAGGTCAGAAATGCATTTCATGCAACCTTTGTATTTTACTCATTCCCTGTGAAATGGGGATATTTATTCTCTGAGCCTTCCTAAACATAATGCAATATTTATGGAAGCCATTTCCACCTGCTTGAATGGAAATGATTTTGACTGCGCAGTAATTTGTCTATAGGGTGTGGAGCAGGGAAATTATTTTACTGCTATTGTTAAATAATCATCATTATTACCATTGCATTAATAATATAATCTGGAGTTTATATTGCATTCAGGGGTTGAACAGTGTGTGTCTTTCAGAAAGGCTAAAAGTCACAGGCTGACAGGAAACAGGCTTGCAGAGAGTTTGCAGAAGCAGGAAGTTATTTTGAGCAGCAGGCTAAGACGAGGCTTTAACAATGTAACAGATAGCTTTAAGATGGCCTTAAGATGTTTATGATGATGTTAATTTTGTATTTCAGATGCAGTTATAACTATTGTGTACACAATGCATATCTGTGCTTATTTGAGTTGATGTTCAGGTTCTTTAAAGGTCTTAAGCTTCACTGACGTGACTGTTCAGGTGATACATGCTGAGGGAAAACTAGAACATAGAAGGAATTGCAATACATGATTACAAAACACTTATATCAGGTCATTTTATATTAAGGTTTTAGTAGAGGTTCTTGGTTAAAACATTTATTTAGTAGAGGACATATACATAGTCTCAGTTAGGTTGTAACACATAAGGATGAGCCTCTGTTCTGGTAAAAGGTCAGAAGTGCAACAGGTGAATTGAGAAAGAGCATGTGAGGTCAACACACACACACACATGAGTTAGATTTATTTAGAGGAGAGATTTGTTGTCTCGGCAAGAAAGAGGAACAATTCACTTTAAGACAAGAACGGAAAGTACCAGCCATGAAAATAGAAGATGATCTTCTGGGTTAAAAGTCATTGTGGTGTTGATCTGATCTATGTATAAAATGTATCTGTGACGCATGAAGGGGCGTCAGTAAATCAAACCCTGATGCTATAAAATATCTGTTCATGCTTTGATTAAGTTGAAGACTAATTGCTGTCTGCGTACAGAGTTGTCTTCCCACACGTGTGTATTCATTAAAAATCATTGTTTGACCAAGAGCTTCTGGACCAAGGGTGGTTTGTACTCTCCTTCCTCAATTTTGAACCTTAACATTTGGGGGCTTCGTCCGGTGGTTGAGGAGGGAGAATTGGAGGTGTAGATGGAGAAATTTGGTCTTAGGTGGTCTGACGGGCAGACATGAATTCCAGTGGTCGAAGTGAGTGGGCATAAGCCGGCTGATCGAAAGGTAAGGCACTACCTGTTGAATTATTTCCAAAGTGTGCCAAATTGGATGTGATAAAATTTAAGTCTACTCACTGAAATTACTGGTGGATGTCTGTTTTGATTTTGATGAAAAATCTCATGAGTTGAAGCAGTTAGAGTTCTGCTAAGAAGAAAGAAGAAATGAAAGCAGTTAAAGTCTGCGAGAGCAGTTAGAGTCTGCCAGGAAAAGTTTAAATACTGGGTTGAAGTCCCAAAGAAATTGAGTTAGAGTCTCAAGTAGTTTGGTAGGGTATTTGGTCATTTTGTGGGTTAAAGTCCCGGTTGGTCATTAGGTCAGACCTTGGTTGGTCAAGTTGTGGGTTAGAGTCCCCATTGTCCATCAGGGTAGATCTGCCTCAGTCATACACTTGTTTTGGGGTGTTGATTGTTGTTTCAAAGTATTATAAATTATTCTAGAACGGCAGTTCGAGTCTGCTAGGAAGCGCAGTTCTCGGAGCTAATGCTCCCTCCCGGCCAAGGACGCTTGGCCCTGACCTATCGGCGAATAGGGTTAGTACGGTTGGCAACCGGGGAGAACTTGGGAACCTCCAAAATAGCTAGGAGTTAGAGTCTCCTTACCGTTTGGAACGGTAGTCTGCGCTTTTTTGGTCAGAAGAAGTTGGACTTCGGGCGTGTAACTTTAACTTAAAACTTCGGGGAAAGCCTTGGCTGGGAAACGCCAAAAATAGAGCTTCAGGCAAAGTTTGGGTTGGTTGACGCTTTTAAATTGAGTTAGGGATTTTAGAGATGAGGCCAGAAACAGTTAAAGTCTTGATACTGGTTAATTGGTCGCAAAAAACTCAGGGAGTTTATCCGCTGGGCGGTTATTTTAAATTTGTCGAAATTGTGTAGGCGCTAAAGCTGACAGATCTGACAGTGGTTGTAAATATAAGATGTCTTTGTAATATAAAATAAGAGATCTCTGTGTGAAAGGAGTCTGAGGCAATGCTGGAGCTATTTTTAGACGGTGTGTGTGTGAGTGAAAATGCAAATGAGTAAGCAGTGAACTGTTTAAACCACAGTTGGTTTTACAAATACTGCTGCAAACATTGTTGAGTGTGTGTTTAAGATGCCATTTATGTTTATTAGAGGACTATAAATAAAGTTTTGAGTTGCCGTAGTGGATGTATAGTAATTGACTGAGTTTGGATGTAGATATATAAATATATTGAATGCACTGTATATACTTAAGACTAACACATTACTTTCAGTAGTAACTTTTCTCCAGCATTAGTTGCTGGTGTGGTTTATTTTTTCAATTTCTTGTGTGTGCGGTGAGAATTAATGGAGGTTTCAATTTTTCGTTTGTTTGTTTTTGACTTGCTCTTTCTGATTATGACAAGCATGTCTAAAATACTCTTAGGAAAGTGTGTTTTGAGTTATATTCCTCAACTCTGGTCACAGTTTAAGTGTGTGAATGCGGTGACTAGAAGGTTTTGAATGATGAATAAAGGTGTGAGAGGTATTTCTTTGGTGATGTAAAGTAGGATGTTTAAAGTTTGAAAGTGTTTTTAATTTAAGAGATGCATGAGTGATGTTATAAGAGTTTGAGTTTTTTTTTCTTTCAGTTTAAAAACACATAAGTACATACACTTGGTACACCTGTTTACTCTTTGACTTTATTAAAACAGACGGTGTATTTGAGTTTGAATTTCAGCAATTGTATGTTGATATGGTAATTTAGTTTATGTTAGGTAAAGGAGATGTCCATCTCCGCGTCTGGTACTGAGTGAAAGTGAGCACGTTGAAGATTGTGATGTGAATGCTGACAGGTGTGTGTGTGTGAGAGGATTATGAAATCATTGTGTGAATGATGCTACATTTTAGATCAAAAGTTAGCAGAATTACAGAGGGTTTGTAGATTGTGAATACAAAATGAGTTTGATTAGCCTGCAGAAACAGAAAAGCAGCTTGAGCTGCTCTGATAAGCTGCGTGCTGTGTGTGTGACAGGAAGTTACATGCCCATAAAAGGAAGTCTGAGAGAGAAGTGTGTGCGTAGGCAAAATGCAGAGTGTGTGCGTGAAATAAGGGAGTATTGTTTTTACATCAAGATTTAGTAGAACTAAAGTAGAACGTTACAAACCAACAGATAAAAAAGTAAAATGAAGAGAGAAAATAACTGACAATTACATTAATGAATAGAAAACACACATACACAAAGTGCCATATGTGAAATTATTCTAGGAAGGAATCAGAAGTGGACCAAGGGCGGTTTGTACTCTCCTTCCTCAATTTTGAACCTTAACAAGGGGTAGCAAGAATGCGATGGGAGTTAAAACAATTACGTACACTGTAAGTGTGTGCAGGTGAGAAATTGAGGTGGTTGTAGCTCAGGCACCTTTCTATGGAATAACTGTGATTTAGTAAGGAAATAACTATTACCATTGTACAGTCAGAATAAGAGATCCTTTTTCAGAAGCAAGTAAATTTTAAAGTTTACAAGCGTTTTAGACCCAGAGTTTTCTACACTTTTAACTTTTTCTTTTTTTTCATCTACTGCTTGTGACAGGTGCTGTAGCATGTAACATGTAACACTCCTGGAGGTTGTGGCTGGATTTATTCTCCAGCCACAACCTCCAGGAGTACACGGACACTGTACTCTCGTACATCAGGAACTGTGTTGACAATGTCACCGTCAACAAAAGGGTCAGGGTGTTTCCAAATCAAAAACCCTGGATGAATAGCGAAGTGCAATCCCTCCTAAAAAGCCGCAACACTGCCTTCAAGTCAGGGGACAGGGCTGCGTATAGGGCGGCCAGGGCAGACCTGAGTAGAGGCATCAGGAAAGCTAAGGCTGCCTATAGGAGGAGGATTGAAGATCACTTTGCTGACAACGACCCCAGAAAAATGTGGCAGGGGATCAATCACATTACCAACTACAGAAGCAATAACCAGGCAACATCTAGGACTGATGCCTCACTGGCTGAGGATCTAAACCGTTTCTTCGCCCGCTTTGAGACGACCAAGCCCTCAGCTGCCACACCACTTCCACCCGCCCCCAGCACTGGCACACTAACACTTAGGGAGCACCAAGTGAGGTGTGTTCTAAGGTCAGTGAATCCCAGGAAGGCGGCAGGTCCTGATGGAATACATGGAAAGGTTCTCAGAGCATGTGCTGACGAACTGACCGGAGTCTTCACTAAAATCTTCAACCTTTCCTTGTCATCAAACACCGTCCCGCCCTGCCTCAAAACCTCCACCATCATCCCCATCGCCAAGAAGACAGCTGTGGCCAGCCCAAATGACTACAGGCCTGTTGCACTTACGCCTGTAGTGATGAAGTGCTTTGAGAGACTGGTCTGTCAGCACATCAGGGCCGGTCTGCCTCCCACTCTGGACCCCCACCAATTTGCCTACAGGACAAATCGTTCCACCGAGGACGCTATCACCATAGCGCTCCACACTGCGCTGAGTCACCTGGAGCACCGAGGAAGCTATGTGAGAATGCTCTTTCTGGACTTCAGCTCAGCATTCAATCATATCATCCCGGAGATCCTGGTCCAGAAACTGTCTCACCTGGGACTCTCCACCCCCATCTGCCTCTGGATCAAGGACTTCCTGACAAATAGACCACAGTCTGTCAGACTCGGCCCCCACCGGTCCAGCACCATCACACTCAGCACCGGGTCTCCACAAGGATGTGTTTTGAGTCCCCTCCTGTTTACGCTCTACACATCCGACTGCTCCCCTACCCATCTCTCAAACACCATCATAAAGTTCGCGGATGACACCACAGTGGTTGGACTCATCTCAAGGGGGGATGAGTCGGACTACAGAGATGAGGTCAACAGACTGACTGAGTGGTGTTCAGTTAACAACCTCCAACTGAACACCACGAAAACTAAAGAACTTATCTTGGACTTCAGGAAGGGCAGAGCAGACCCGGCCCCACTTTACATTCACGGGAGCTGTGTGGAGAGGGTACACTCCATGAGGTTTCTGGGCGTGCAGATATCTGATGACCTCTCCTGGACTGCAAATACTACAGCGGTGGTTAAAAAGGCCCAGCAGCGTCTCCACTTTCTGAGAGTGCTCAGGAGGAACAACCTGGAGGAGAGGCTGCTGGTGACATTTTACAGAGCCACCATAGAGAGCATCCTAACGTACGGCATAACAACATGGTATGCAGGGTGCTCAGCTGCAGACAGGAAAGTACTGCAGAGGGTCATCAACACAGCCCAGAAGATCACTGGCTGCTCTCTGCCCAGCCTGGAGGTCACTGCAAACTCTCGGTACCTCAGCAGAGCTGGCAATATCATCAAGGACCACTCTCACCCCAGCAACCAACTGTTTGAACTATTACCGTCAGGCCGACGGTACAGGTCACATAAAACCAGGACAAACAGATTCAGGGATAGCTTCTTTCCCAGAGCTATCACCGTAGTAAATAAGCACAAAAACAATTGAACCTATTCCATACCGTCACTGTCATTATATTATGCTGCTATTCATACTGTCATTATATTAATGCTGCTATCCTGTATATATTGTACATACTATTGTTTGAGTACTTACGATTGTTTTTTTTTGTACTTTTTATATTTTACATTTATATTTATTATTGAAACTTGCACCAAGGGAGTGGCACTCCAATTTCGTTGTACTCTGTACAATGACAATAAAGGCTATTCTATTCTATTCTATTCTATGTTAAGATTGTAGGAAAGATAATCATGACAGAATGCACCGTAGGCTGCAGAGCTTAATGATGTGTCAAATGTGTCAGGCACCCAAAAATTCCAAGTATCAGAATCCTTGATGGGCAAATTCAGTTCAAGGGTGCAACAATTAAAACAAGGAAAATCGATCACTCTTTCATCAAACTTTGGTATTAATGAGCAACCTTTTGTTTCCAGTGAGTTACTCTGTTTAAAATTCACTAAGCTTGTGACCTTTCAAGTTAAATGCTTAATTCAAAATGAACTCTCCTGGACTGAAAAACTGTTTGAACACCAAACATCATATTACAGCAACATACAGCATCTGTTTTAATGCTAATCTGCCTACAAGGCATGTATTATATAGAGTTCATAAGCAATATGACAACATGGGGGATGAACTCAAGTGCTACGCCTTCCCTGTCCGTGTATATAATATGAAATCCTAAAGGAGAAATATTTGGCCAGCCTGCTAACCTTTAGCTAGAGATGTTTTGAATGTGAACCAGTGAAGATATTAGGAAAATAGAAGTCAAACAGTCTCACTGGTGCATTTCTCCTAATCCTAAAATTCCATCACACAACTCCTTTCAAAGAATTTACATAAGCAAAGTCCAAGATTTGGACTAAGCTCTTTTAGCTTATCCAGTACCCTTATCCTCTAAAGTCACCCACTTTAGACAAACGTTGCCAGGCGTGTATCAGGAGACAAAACTGCTCTTGATCTAGGAGTCAGAAGGGCTGGGGGTATTCTATCTGACCCAGCCTTGTAGAGTCTGCTGATTGTTCCAGCAGCTTTAAGTCAGCATGGCACTGCCCCCTGGGAGGTGACACATACAGTCTTCCTCAAAGGCCACAAACAGGTGAGGAGACTTTATTTGGCTCTGGCCAGAGGGTGTCTGTCTTCTAACACGTAAGCAGCCACATGAGGACTCAGAGACTCTCGCTAAATATGCATGCTCACACACACACACACTCTAGCCTCTCTCTTGTTTCTCTTGCTTTCCTTTTTCAACGTGCACATACAAACACATGCACACCTGGAATGAGTCAAAGCTAAAGAGCAGCAAGAGGTATTTGGAAGGACAAACCTTCCCTAAGGCGTCTTGTTGTTATGGAAGCAAATGGACAGCTCAAAGCAAAAGGCTTGCACTCCTCACATTAAATCAGTTAAAATGTTTTATCTTGATGCAGAAAAACAAATTGTTGTAAACAACAATACACAACAGAAATATATATATATATATATATATATATATATATATATATATATATATATATATATATATACTACCCTAGGGGAGATTGCCGCCCCTCCCTGAGCCAGGTTCTGTTGAGGGTTTTTTTTTTCTTAAAAAGGAGTTTTTCTTTCTCACTGTTGTCAAGTGCTTGCTCATAGGAAGCAGTTTGATTGTTGGGGTTTTCTCAGTATTATTGTTGGGTCATTATCTTCCAGTATAAAGCGTCTTGAGGCAACTGTTGTTGTGACTGGCGATGTATAAGTAAAACTGAATTGAATTGAAATTCAACTTCAAATTCAAATGTCTCTACTCTTCTGAACCATCTACAGTATGGGTCAAATGAATGGACCTTCAAACCTTGATTCAAACCAGTCTTCAAACTTGGATTTGATTTTTTTATTGTATTTTTTTATTAACCAAGCTGTAGTGGTGGGTTTGTCAAAATAACTTGACATGCTTAGATGCAAACATGACTTTCTAATGCATATCAAGTACTCTGATGAGAAAATAAAGCAACATCACACTTGGTCGCTGCACAGCGTTAATCGCTTAGTGGTATAACAAAGATCAGTATCAATCCAGGGCTTATACCACGTATGACTGCCTCCACAGTTTCCACTTCAGGATAGTGCTTCGTTAACCAACTTCCAACGTGGTGTTTCGCTACTGTTTCTTACTTTCTCCTGAATTGATTGTTGCTCTAGTGAAGACAGCAGCAGCGCATGCTCCTCCACCTAACCTTCTAGTGGACAACACAGGAGAGCCACGACTGCCTCCTCCGCCTCGCTGACTGCCAGTGAAAAGGAAAGTTTGGGTGGTTCTCTTGCCGAACCTCAAGTGCCATCAAGTTTTAAAAGCATAAAAAGTCCTTCATTTTCCTTTTCCAGCAGCTCTTTACAGCCACAGAACTTTACCATTTATGCAATTCACTTATCTAGCAATTACAAGCCCATTTCTATTGTCTGACATTTTATTGTATTGTATTTTTATTGCGTTTGTTTTTTTTTTCTTATCATGCACACAAATTTATTGCAGCCCTTTTGTAGACAGTCCAAGCAATTTTTTCTTCTATTTCTATCACCTTGATGTGCCAATCCATCACCTCAAACATTTTACACATGAAAAAATAACAAACACACGCGTAGACTTAAACTTTTGGCTTCGGCTGTGCTTTCACACACAAATTGTTACAGTGTTTCTCAAAGTTGCTCGAAATTAAGAAACAACTAATGTTTGTGGGGCCTCCAAATTGTTACACCACCACCTATATCAGAAATAATGTTGGCGAAAACTTTCATTTTATTACTTCACTGGAAAAGAGTAAGCAAAAACAAGAAAGAAAGAAAGAAAGAAAGAGAGAAAGAAAGAAAGAAACTGTAGCAGGGAAGAGTTCAAGTGTGTAGTCTCTCAAGAGAATCTTGAGAGTACCAACAAACTCTGGCAGACGGTTTGCAGGCAGTGTGTGTTACCCCCTACTTGCTTGTGAAATACACGTGTAAATGAAACCAAAGAATAAAATAGTGAATAAATGCACCCTTATAAATGCTTATATGCATTTGAGCAGATCTTCAGGAGTAAAGGAAAACACAATTTACTGGTCCCACAAAAACATTCATATTAAAATTTGTCACAAAATATATTTTTCCCCAAACAAAATATTAAAAAAGTCATATGTGCAGAAAGACAGATGGCTGAGAAGTGTTCTTAGACTGCTGTTATGAGCCTTAAGAAAGAATTGGGAATTAATAAACTGGGTTTATTTGTCTATTTAAGTTGCTTTGAAAAAAAATAGAAAAAAAGAAAAACACTCAACCAGCACACACATGTAAACATCTCTCTCAAGCACATTGGTAGGCCTATAAATATTCTGACAACATTATACATATATGTGTGAAATGGGATCATCTAAGAGGATGTTACACCACTGAACATATATCGAGGGTGTCCATCTCATACTCAATCATATCCTCAAGACCAGATGCTACGACTCAATTTAAGGCATCTGTGTACTGTGCAGACTGCTTTATAATGTGCTAAAGATTGTCACGGTCCATATACACAATTACAAAATATTTTGACAAAATTAGTCAGAATTCTGCTGTGACAGCTGGACACAAAAGGTAAAGTTTTAGAGAGACTCAAGTGATTAATTATAGTTAATCCTGAGGAAACATTTGCAGTTTTTCTGTTTAAAAGTGCAATCTTAGATTGCTTTAATGAGGCTTGGGATTAAAGTGGGTATTAATAAATTGCTGTTAATTAGTTTATCTAAGCTGCACTAACAAAACTCAGATCCACACACACACACACACACACACACACACGCATCTTTGCTGACTCAGTGGAAATGTGACACACTTGCGAGAATCTGATCAATGCAACCTATAACTAATGGAATTAGGCTCCTGATAGGAATCTAATGGATGCTCACTTAAGCAATTTACTTACACATTCTATTGCATGGTGTTCCTGTAAAAGCATCACTTTAACAGGAAATACCACTTATGGATTCCTCTACCAATGTTCCCACATCTCAGCATACAAACATCAAGTCTGTGAGAGTGGAGGTGAATTGAATAACCTTCCTGTAGAAATCAAATCAAAAATCTGCAGTCGACTACAATGTTCTAAGATTTTGATTTTTTTCTGTATTAAAAAATATTACTTATACAGAATTTAAGTGTTATCCACTTCGTTTTGCATCATCTGCAGTTCATCCATTTCATAAAGCATCCATCCATTCACATTCAGGAAGACATTGAGGTGTTCACAGGCCAGCCAAATCATATATTTCTCCAACATGTCCTGGACCCCATCTTCACTGGGGTCTCTTCCTAGTGGGACAAGCCCAAACTACCTCAGCTGGCTCCTTTAACTTCAAACGTGATGTTTTCAGTCTCATTTTTTAGGATAAAAGGAATGAGATGCACTTCCATGAAAAGTTTAGGAACACTCAATTTCTTGATTTGTATTGCAGGATGTAGGCTTGTAATATAGGAAGTAACTGAGGTAATTTATATTTTACTTGACCATAAATTTCTATGATCCATAAAACCAACACTACAAACGAGAGTGTTATAGATAGCTCTTCTTCACACAAACCGTGTCTTGTTATCCACAAAGTCTTGGGAAGGATGAAACCTCATTAAAGGGACAAGAGTTGCATAAGACGGCACAGAGAAGCTTTCTTAAAGCCAGACTTTGAAGTTGAAGTGCAGAGAAACACACACACACACACACCCTCACACACAACTTTTCAAAATGCTTGCATATGGGAACACCACACAATCAAACACAACAGAAGCCACAAAAGCTCACACAGAGCAGATTGCCACACAACACCGGCTAAACAACAGCTAAATAAATGCAGCTGCCCGAGTGTCTTGGGAGCAGTGAAACAAGCTCAGCTCCTAAGAAAAAAGTGGACTGGGAAAGGGAGGAGGCAAAAGACAGCCTAGAATAAATGACTCGACTTCAAAACCTCTCACATCTTTCATATCCCTGCAGACATTTCACCAACCCACCCACCCAACCAAACAACCAACCAAGTGAACAAAGGCATTGTGCTTCTCACAGAGGCTGTTCATTAACAGCTTGGTTCTGTGTTTGTGACACCCCCAACTTCAAAGACTCATCAGATTCCTCCCACCACCAATGAAAAAGAAAATAAGCCTTTGTTAAAGGAGAAGGACAGCTTAGCATCATCAGGAAGCTACATTTTGGAGTAACAAGATGACTGGCTGTGGTAATCCTTTAACACAGACATAGCATTTGATGAAACATTGATTTCAAAGAAAGAATATCAGTTGTTGGAAGCCTTATCTATCAGACCACCCAACCTTAATTCATAAAATGTCAAATCGATATGCATGCAAAACAACAAAACAAAACACTACACCGGTGTTACTGAATACTAACTGAGCCATTCTTAAAGGCCACATGAGCTATGCAACATAAATCAGATAAATGATGAGATTAAAGAGAACAATGAAATAGACACTTGTAAAACTGATTAAAGAAAACACACTGACAGGCAGACTGATAGATATTGTATTTAGATGGGCAGAGAGCCAGACTGACAGGCAAAGGATTATTCAGGACTACACTCCAAACGTCTTGCAAAATGTTTCATTTGACTTTGGGAGGATAAACAGCACTCCCTGCTGGAGACTGTTCTGGTCAGGTGTTGAGGGAACGGTTATAGTCCATTGTAGACAGCTTGGACCACAGGTGGCAAAATAAATAAGAGTGTCACGCAGCCTAAAATGGCCACTCACAGTTGAAGAGAATGACAACTTCATTTGTCATCTAGAGACAAAGAGTAATGACCTCGTCTTTGAGTCTGTCTTCATTAACCTGAGGTAACCTACATATGGGAAAAGTGTGTGTGGTGGGGAGTGGAGGGATTAAAATAAAAGTGTCATTCTTAAAAATATACGCAATGTAGCAGCTGCCATAATTGGACTACTCCTAGACTGGATGCTCACAAAACCCTAAGAGGGTCAAATCTATCAAACAAAATCTGGAAATCATTTATTTAGTGAATGCTCCATCAAGGTTAATCTACAGCAAGTAATTACATAGTTTAGGTCAAATTTTAGACATACATGTGAATACTCAGTAGTCATTACTGCATTCATTGCATGAATGCCCACATTGGAGAAACCACACTTATTTTCAGACTTCATCCAGCCATGATTTTGATCTCCATTGCACACTGGTTCGACTTCACAACTGCAACTTAAATAACACAAAAAAAGCTTTCAGGCCACTCTTCTGTGAAATCATCAGAAGACAGAAGCCCTCTCTACTTTTAAGATCCGGCTTAAAACTTTCCTTTTGATAGAGCTCATAGTTACGGCTGGATCAGGTGACCCTGAATCCTCCCTTAGTTACACTGCAATAAGCTTAGTGTGCTGGAGGCTTCACACAATGCACTGACTGTTTCTTCTTCTCCCATCTCGTTTCACTTGCTATGTGTTTATAAATCACTCTGAATTTAATCATGATTTATTACTTATATCTGGCTCTCTTCCACAGTGTGTCATTTGTCCTTTCTTCTTCCCCTCACCCCAACAATCTGCCACAACAGATCAATGCCCCACCCCCAGAGAAAATTGTGTGGGGTGTCTCTTCCTGTCAAAAGGGAGATTTTCCTTCCCACTGTTGCCAAGTGCTTGCTCTTAAGAGACTGCTCGATTGTTGGGGTTCTCTCTGTAATATTATTGGGTCTTTACATTACAATATAAAGCATCTTGAGGTGACTGTTGCTGTGATTTGGTGCTATATAAATACAACTGAATTTTATTTCATTGAATTCAAAATTTCTATGTGTCTGAACTAAAGCTGCTTGAGGAATTGTCAAATGGGCAATGACCTAAGTCAATCAAGCTCACAAGTACAATGAATTCTTCAAAGAATTTAAAAAAATGTATTTGTTTTTTTTATTAGGTCAAGGCTCTCAGTCTCTGCACATACTTATTTGCAGATTTCCTTAAGAATAAGCTTCTTAAAAAATTAAGACAAGCACATCTTGATCTGATTTTGTTAAAAACAAATTGCTAATAATATGTTCTAATTACAGTTACTCATCTTCATCAAGGCAATTTTTATGCAAATTGTCAAAGACAAGATGTGTGTTTGTGTATGTGTAGATGTTTATATTGTGTCAGTCATCAGAGAATTGGAATCTGTCAGGAGTGTAAATCTGTTTAGGTGTATTAGAGCATATTTTCTATATCAATGACAGGCAAGCTTTTGAAATATGGTTTTAGCTAATTGGGTGTTTTGAAACGATGCAGATGAAAGAGGAAAGTAAAGGATTTCTGATGACATGGGGATTCACCGAAGAGGGAGAGAGCATGTGTATTGTCTCAAAAATAGAGCCTTAAGCTACATGCTTGTTGTGTAGACAGAATAGACTTCCTGTCAGGAAGCATTTTTTCCAGATCTATACTGCTTGCCTCCATTACTCTTTACTTATACAATAAATAGTAAATCCATTCTCCACTGTTAGCAGTTCTCAAAGTTCAAAAAGACGTCAGGTTTGACTTTGAGAAATCTTCGTACATTGATAAAAAACACTTCTACAATTTGAACTTATTACATCACCATTATCTGAAAAGACACATTGACTGCTGAAGATATGGATAGAGAAGTTTTAGCTTATATTATTACATTGTTGGTTGGTAGATAGAGATTTTAGGGGATGTTTGCATCGGGATCAATCCAATTTATGGTTAACATTCATTCAAACAACACTTACTGCAAGCTATAACTTAACATAGGGTAGACTTTTTTGGTAATTACATGGCTTTCTTAATGTAATTTTAAAAGATATGGAATGTTAATGGACCATATGAAGCTGTAGAAGTCTTCAATCAACACTGCATTAACAATTAATGGAATACTGTTCTTGGCCATAGCCGGTTAGCCAGATTTGATTTGATTTTCTCAGATTATACCACATTAGCTTTCTCTTTAACAAAGATTGCTAATCTGTTGATTATTTTCTGGAAAGTAAAATATGCAGAGGTTCATTTTGCCTTCATTTTATCAATCAAATCTAACTATTCCACCCATGTGGATTTCTCCTTTATAAGTGACCAGTCTTCTAAAGTAGCTAAATGGAAAAGCTGAGAGGCATATCATTTGTTTGAATGGACATAGACACTTATCTTCTCAAGGGTATATCCGTCAACTCAGCATAATCCAGCTCTGAACTTTAAGATGCATTATGAACCTCATAAACCTATTGAAAGATAATCTGTCAGCCAGACAGGTAAAGAATAAATATGGTGATCAAATGTGGGATGTTTATTCTGCATATAATTGAATAAATCAAGAGGTGTCTACTCATAGAGTTTGTTTCCAAAAGTTCTTTCTTTTGAAAAGACATTTCCTTTCTTTTTTCCTGGCTTTTTTTTTTTAACATTACTTTTTTATCTGCCTAATCAATCTATCCCTTGGGTAGATGTTGTGCAAATATATGCATTGACAATGAGCAAGGCCATAGTCCACCCGTCTCCACTTCCTTAACAGCATATTCAATTCAGGGTCACTGGCAACTGGAGTCTATTCCAGGATATAGTCTGGTTATTTCAGTAAGACTTCCCTATGATAATTGGTCTTTAACAGGTCAGAGAGTTTACCACTTTCCTCCAGACTTAGATATGTCTGCAACTATTGGAAGGATGGCCATGACATTTAGATATTGACAGATTAAATGTTTTGCCTAACTGTGAAGTATCTACACGTCACTGAATAAATAGGTTCTGTCTACAACAGAAATTCATCAATCCCTAAGGGAAAAGTCGAAAGATGTTTTTTTTTTGGTTTTTTTTGCTTATTAGTTTCTTTTTTTTAATACCATCCAACACAAGATTGTAAGATTTTATTTTCTATTAAATTCTTTATGGATGTTTTTGAAATTATTTCTCCAGCCAAGTATTGTTTAATACTTGAAAAGGGTATTAGAAAATTGTAAGTTGCAAATATAAGAATTAGCAATTTAAAATGTGTAAAATGTATTTGGTATTACCATCTTTTTGTCCACTAAAGACTTTTTATGGAAATGAAATATATAACTTGAATGCAACAAGTGTCAAGCATCAGTAGAGCAATCTAATCACATGTTGCTCTCTTTCGGCTGCAGCAGATGGCCCAATAAATTAGTGGTTGAATTGTCAGCTCTCACTGGGAAGCACTCTTTTTAATATTTTGTGTTGGGTAAGACAAATGCCTTTTGACTATGAACCATCATCTGGATAATCTGAGAAAAAATAAATAAATTGACGAGAAAGAAAAAAAAATGTACCAGCACTATACAAAACAGGTGTGGGGTCAACATATTTCTATTTAAGAGTATAAGTGAGTGCTGTATGCTGTTTGTTTAGATACAAAACAAGGATTTGGATTTCAGTGTACCAGTATTTTATATTAATGTATAGCTTTACTACTAAAATATTATTAATTTTCAATGGAATTGAAATTAATCCTGAGACTTTCTGATGTACATGGAGCAACATGTCGGAGCAACATGTCAAAGCTCCAAACTGCAGGTCACCACCTTACATGGTAAGAATTTCTCTTTGTCCCTCCCACATGAACAAAGGATTTAAAGAAATGTTTTTTTTTATATACCAAAAACAGAAGCCACAGCAGGGCACCAAACCCTAACAAAGATCATTGAATTTTCACATCTCTTCAGGGTTTCATCTGTTTGCTTCAGGATGATGTCTGTCAGTCACCTAAAATATGCAAAGAGACCCTCTTATGAAAGTTTCTTGCTGTAGGTTTCAAAAGTTAATTCTGGAATGGAGTTTAATGCAGTTGCATTACAAAAGACAAAAAGTAAGAGCTCTTTTTTTCCCTTTTTGTTCTGTTTTTTTACTCTGGATGTTAAGAATTGCTCTGGGGAAGAGTTTGTTTGTAGTTGAAAGATGACTGAGAATGCATTCACTTAATGAGCAACAAAATGGATTCTTGTCAGGAGAAATTTTCAAGTTACAGATGTGCATTTGTGAGCGTGTGAATAAGGATTTAGCACTGCACAGTCTATTCCTGGTTATTGTGAGTGAATGCTTGGGACATAAATTTCTAATAATACATTTATTAAATGTGCATATATTGAATCAGCCTTTTTTGGATCATGTTTTGCTGTCAATTTTGGCTCTGACCAGAACTACAAAGGAAAATATTTTGCTTGTTCCAACCTTTTTTATGTTAATACCAAACATAGACTTACCTTAATATTAAACAGCTGTAAATACTGTGTTACAAAACTCTAAACTCTATGTGCGTATATTTCTTTGAAGCTTTGATCTTCTATGTAAGTTATGAAAGCAGCAGAAATGGCAGTGTTGATGAATAATGAATAGAACCTGTTGTGATGATGCAAAATGTTAATACAGCTCCAGAGGGTAGGTCCTTTTTATGTTTTCTGTTGTAGTTATTTGAATGCAAAGTGTAATTGTTAATGTGAACTCACAGCTTGATACATATTTTATTATAATTTTAATATTAAATTTAGCGCAACATATTATAAACTTCTGGTATGCATTTTTACATTTTCTTCATCTTTCAGTTTTGTCCCTTATGGACAATTCTGAATGCAATTATGGGGTGTATGTTCCGCAACATTTTCCCTAAATTTAACCAAGTACTTTTCTATCCTTAAACTTAATTAGCAAATAAAAGCAAAAGTAAAAATCAGGACTTAAACAACAGAAATCGCCTTTAAAACAGGAAGCACATCAGAGTCTTCTGACTTCACCAACACCACCTCCTAGTTCACCTGTGCAGCTCTTTAAGGCTATTATCTCTAGATGTATACGTGTCAATATAATTTACATAACTAATAATACCATTACAGTATTATGATGATTAATGTATTGAGGCACAGAAACCAAGCAATTTCATTACATGACCCTCATATTTGTAGATATTAATATATTTTACTAGTTAAGACAGAAATACAATTTTTTTAAAAAGGAAAATATAAATTTGCCTTTTAATTGGTACTTTGATAGCCATGTTCTGCTTCAAAATTATAATCCAAATAAAGATTGTTTCACTTTTGTAAAAGATTGTGTGTCCTATGCTGCTTTAAGTTAGTTATCCTTCTCTCACCTTTGTGTTTGGAATATCTTGATGGCTCAGTTTGTCATTTACACAAGTGATCATCTGCCTTTTATGACATTTTAGAGTTATATATTTGTTCTGTCTCTTATATTAATTGATCTTTAGATTTTTCTGTTCTGTGATGCACCATCATTGATTTGTGTAGGAAACTAAACCAACCTCTAGCATCTATAAAGATGATTATTAATCTTACTTTGTGACTTCTTTTTGATATTGTATTTTAACTAAAGTAGTTTCTAAAATTCACAAAGAGGCTGACATTTGTTTTTATTCCCCACTGACAGCTCACAAAGAAATAAACAACAGAACTGCAAAGACAAAAGGACTTCAGATGAACGCTGTCTTATGTTTCAGATACTGGATTATAGATTTTTGTAGATCAAGGGTTTGTACACGTATTTGGTTTATTCTGTTGGTGACAGTCTTAGAAACAACACTGGTAATCTAAAATTCATTCTATTGTTTCCATCTTCCCAGGGTGTCTGTCTGTAAGAGGTGGCAAGTCTTTTCATCCTCTGTTATATAACTTGCTCATAACAGACAGGCATATTCAACAAAAAATATCTTGTGGTAGCCATCTCTGTCTACAGAGTCTTTTGATTACTCGATCATGAACAAACACACTGATCTATATAGCAGTTTGAGCCAGGCATGGCATTATATATCTTTACATCAGAGTTTGTGAGTTGTTTTTTTGTTTTCTGCATATATTCTTCCTACTATACATTGCAAATGTTTCTGTGGAAGGCCCTTGTGTGGCTCTCCAATCAGACAATAATGAATGGAGCAATTAGCTGTGATTATTAAGTGCTTTGTGAGCCGTCCCTCTGCTAATTTATTATGTGAGCATGTTCAATTTATCAGAGCCCCCCTAGTGGGAGATGACAATGACAGGCTGCCATATATACCAGTATCTTCTCATACACACATTGTCTATGTGCTCCGTGTTGAACTTGATATGGAGCAAAGGATTAGGCAAGGGTGCTAAATCAACATCTATTATTTGTCAGGACTGTGAGCGTGTTAAGAGAAAACAGAAGAACAGGGCACAGAATGTACCCAGTAAAGCACACACCATCACATCACAGGTGTGATATTAAACTGGACAAAAAAAAAAAAAAAAAAAAAAAACCATGTAGACCAGTGTTTCTGCCAAATGCGCTTTATGGATGGGGAAGTAGCTGTTGTACCACCCAATAAAATATATTATTGATTCAGTCATACCTTGTCCACTGTGTACACGGTTCATTACATTACTCAAACAGTCAATTACAGCTTTGCTGTTGCTCTGTACAGTTCATGTTGCTGCTGCAGATCCCGTGAGTGTCAAGGTCGTTTTCACCCGAGCTGTGACCCAGAAGGGCTGGCTGTCCCGGAGGATAGATGGATGTTTGTTTTGGAGAGCCTATTGTGTTTGATTGGAATAGGAGGCAAAGAAGAGATAAGGGGTCACCTCAATGCATCAACATTGCTGTCCTTTTTTAGCACTACACCTGCTCCTTCAAAATTCACTATAATCCCATGTGATATCAGGCTGGGTGACCAGAGAAGAAATAAAGGGTTTAAGATTTGATGAAACAGATTTAAGTAAATCAAAAGTAAAACCTTGTGGTGGTAAGGCAAGTGATCCAGACTTGGCAATCTGTCAAGATTAGTTCTGTGGCAGAGCAAACTACTCACTCTAAAAACTCTCTACCTTGTCAGGCACATCGATCGCATTCATGCCCCTTCCAGAACTTTCAAACTGACATTTTGTTATTTTAAATGTCAAAGCATTCTCTGAATTAGCCGCACACTATTCATAAAGGAAATCAATTGTGGATGTCACAAATTTCTGATCTGTTCCACAAGACAATGAACTTGGAGCTGGGTTGGGCTGTTGAGCACTACATGCTTAGATCTGCTGTGGCTTTTAAAGAAACATGAGTGTAGTAAAGAAATTCAGCACATTAGCACATGGCATGACTGTTCCATCAGCCCTGGTGGTAATTCAATGTCTTGTTAAAAACAGGTCAGCGTGACTACATCTGAGCTTTTCTGGGAAATGTACAGAAGCAAAACAAAGGAAAAAAAGCTTGTACTTCTTTTTATCCTCAGTATCTGTTGCTGAATGTTCACTGAATGAGAGAAATTTGGAAGTGAGAGCCAAGCCGTGTGGGCCAGACTTGAAATCCTTAAATGAAATTCTTGGATATACAGGAGAATAGAATTCAAGATTATAATTTTTATATCTCGCATACAAGTTTGGCACCTTAAAACGGTCAAGTATAACAGTGTGAGCATTTGTTATGTGGGAAGAGCTATCCATGATTTTTACTGGCTTAAATGTCCATTTCCACTCCCAACTGTTACTGAGCTGGTATGAGTCAGAGAATGCATTCAATTACCAGGATGCCTGGAATTAATACTGATATACTAAATGGTTTAAGCATAGAATATATGTGTGTAACAGCAATTTTACAAATAAAATACACAATTTACATCATCTTTGGTTGTTATTGACTGGTACTTGGTATAGCTGAGAAAGCGTTTATGACTCTTTTTTTTTCACAGCATCATACAAGAATGAAATGGATTTCAAACTTAAAAAAAAAGTCCACTGCAACAGTCCACAGTAACAGGACATAGCTTTAAACAAAAAACACTTTTGCACAGCATTGCATTTCCCTTAACTCTAATAGATGAGCAAAGACACAACATTGATGCAAAACTTGAAGAGAAAACTCTCTATTTTGTGTCTCCTGGAAAATTGCCAAACTTTTCTCAAGTCTGTTCGCAATGAAAAGCAGTTCAAATGCATGTCTCCACAACAAAGCCCTCCGAAGGACTATGCATTTTGATCTCCTTTTTCACATATGTTGGAAAGCTGATGTTTTTATCTTGTAAATAAAATGTAAGTGGGTGCATATGTACTGATTTAATGCTTCTGCATGCAAATGAACATTCGATAAATTGTTTAACGAAAGACAGCAGCAATAGATTGCCTGACATGACAACACTTTTTTATAGAGGTATGAGAACTTTCCTTTGTACTTGAGTACAAGTCCAAATCCCATTTACATTTTTCTTGATCCACTTCAAAGGGGGATTTTACTTTGATGAGTCTTAAGGAGTTAAAGTTCTTGAAGTTAACTGTGATAATCTGACTTTTCCTTTGGTTGGTATTGGAAAATATTAATAATGTATCTCAAAGCATCATCTTTATTGCGTCTGAAGAATTTACATATATATTGGATCATCATCAGATTATCGTCACAGCATCCATCACAGCATTTGAAATTCATGAGGAAAATGTTACAAAGTTTCCTGCGAATCACATGACATCAATTAAGGAATATTAGCTTACTATTAACTTCATATCAAATATAAATTCACTTGTCGGTTTGATTCCGCTCCTCATTAAAGACAATGATGATGTGTCAAAGTTATACTCAACATTTATGAAAGGAAGTCTTGTATGGTCATATTTCTTTTCACAGGCTTTCAAGGAATAATTCCTTCTGTTGTGAAGAAGTGATCATTTACACTTATTTTTCTCAGTGGATGAGAGATGAAAGACAAAATGCAAAGTCTTAGTCGTAACCTTGACCAGCCAAGTTTAACAAAGTGTGTTTTAGGTAACCACAGCTAGCATTCATATGTTTTACTCCATCTACATTAAATAAACACAAATTTCACAAACTTACATGTGAAATTTAGGCAACAGAAGTAAGACAACAATTAAGTTGGATTTTAGTTAGGGCATGCCTTCATTAATAAGTGTTACATCCATCACACTCACATAAAGCATTGCTACATGTGATAAGGCAAATCTGCAATCCTACAATCTTCTATCAGCAGCATAAGTATTATTGATAATCTGGTGACCTGTGATGTCTGTATTATATCCTATATTTTGTATTTTTTATATTCCCATATAATGAAGACAAGGTGCAGAGACAGTGCACCAGGCTGGTATTATCCATCAGTGGTGGTGCTGAATGCTGACAGGCTGTCACTATCGGTCACACTCTAAGCCTATTGGTTATCAGCAATCAATGCACCTGAAGCTGTGAGTGCTCTCTATAGTGCTGGAACCACACACAACCTTTTCTTTTTCTTTTTTTTCTTATATTGTTCTTCAGAACGAGTTTGAAGTGGCTTTGCTGTATGCTTCCTTAGCGATAAGCATGGTTGACTCAATAATAGACTGGTTTTTTTTTCTTATGGATACGATGGGAAATGACAGGATATGACATGGCAGGATAGATTTTTTTACCAGTGCAGTGAGTGCACTGGTCAGGTACTGCACGAGTCATAAAATCTGTCAAAGAAGTTTTAGTGGAAATGTATACTGGAGGAAAACAGCAATGCAATATAAATTTTACTAATTTTAAATGTTTGGGGGTCTCTTGCAGGTTTTGTAAAACGTAAAAGCAAATCAGTCTGTGCTTTAGATTTCATTCAGCTTTGATCTTCATATGTCTGATACCTAAATGACACTTCAAAGACCATACAGATAGCGGCACGCATAATGCAACCAAATGCAAGTCTCTATTTTGACTCTTTCGCAAACTTTCTTCTTTCCCCTCACTCACCACCCAAGGTTTACTGTACCAGCAGTGTGACAAACTGTCAGCAAACATCAAATCCACTGTGTGATGCTGTGCGGTGTCAACAACACCGAAAGCTTTACTTGACCACAATATGTCAACCATGACGGAGGGACATCAAATAGCACAGCGGCTGCCACATTCATCACATAAACCTGCACACAAAGACAACTGCTCCAGCCCTCCTCTCTTCCACCCACCACTGTCCTCTCACCTTAGTCGATGTTTTCCCTTTCTGCATGTCTGACACTGCAGTGTATGTGTGTACGTAGCCAAGCATACGCACATGCAAGTACACTGGCAACAATGCTAGATTTCAACATGCCCCTGCCAGTTTTGGTATCATGCACAGTAACAAAATACTCACATCACCCCATGTGCGCTTTGTCAGTTCCTGCAAATGACAGCAGCCATTGTGTGCTATTGTATGAATCTCCTCTCAAATGTCAGAAGGATTGTGGCTCTCCTACACTGAGTTAAGTACCCATGGGTGGAAGAAAAGGACCTTTAATCTCTGTTGCTTTGGAGACATGCAACAATTTCCCATTCAAAATCTAGAAACTGTATAATTGAGAAATTTGATTTCCTACATACAGTATTTTATTTTATTTTATTTGAAAATGTTTTATTTCAATATTGTCTTAACTGTTATCTGAACAAATTTAAAAAATGGAAACAGAATGCAGACATAAGAGTCCCTGCTGCTGTACAGAGGCCTGATTAAAATTGGATGCAAACTGCAAGGACAAAGGTTTACAACTCTCTTAGGAGTAACTGCTGAAGGACAGAGGGTTAATGTTACTAACAGACACTGTTAATCAAATCAGTAAAAGCTTAACTCACATCATTTGACATAATGGGGATGGTCTGCTCCACCTCTGACTTTTGAAATGGAAAATAATTAGACTTGTGGCGCTTATTATCCGTTAGGTGGGAAAGACCACTAGCAATACTCCCATATGTCCAATATCAATTAATGTTGGCATGCAGTAAAGAATGTTATTTTTCAGTTTTTTTTGGTGGGTGATTAGATATCAAACATTTGAGGTATGTGAACTTGAACTAATTTGGTACATTAAAAAAATCTCGATCTTGACAATTTTGCATCCTCTTTGAGGTGAAGCATTTTCATCTGGCTACAGCTGACCTGTTCTGACACGGGGAGGTGTCTATCGAGGCATGAGGGGCTTGTTATTTCCCCAGCAGGCACCTCATTAGAGTCCATGTGACCTTTTACAATTGAACAGACCATTGGTCATGAAACGTTTTGAATACAGATATCCATTCCATTGACATTTTTACGAAAGAAAGGACATTTTGCCCCATTCTGAGAAAGTGCCTTCCGACCTGAGTGCTGGTTGAGGCTTGCACAGATCAGGTATATTGCATCTCTGGGCAAGTTTTAGATGGCAAATTATACTGCAGGACCACGACACTCAATGTTTCTTTTCATAAAAAAAAGAACTGCATGAATTACATATATTTTGCTATATAAAAGAACCATTTTCTAATATTTCCACCTCTGCTAGCATGTCCTGTTCCTGTCCTTGGTAGACCAACTATTTTGCATCTTGCATCTCATTAGCAAAAAAGCCACTGAGGCAAAAGTGACTCTGCAGGAGAGGTCTGTAGCTGACCTTCACCTAAACCAAGTGCACAATTTGCATATCTTGGTCAAAGTTTTATTATCCATGTGCTATTCTTTGACGTATTCCATCTATTACCTATGGTAAACCTTTTTAATGATAGTTTGCAGTATGAATATTGAAGACTGCCAAATAAGCTGGGTAAAACATTTATGAAAGGGAGACAACTGCCGCCTAATAACTGATAAAGGAATAAGTGATATATCGCAATTTTTGGGCTAATATGATGTTGAATGTCCTGATCATCGATTTTTCAGCAGCGTCAGGGACATTTACACATTTACCTCTGTCCATAAACCAGACTGCACTACTTCTTGAACTTTAGCTTCTCCACAGCTAAACTGCTGTTTATCTGCTATGATCTCATACACCATCACTCAGTTCACCTTGTGCTCAAAAAAGCTAATGGACTTACCCAGCCCAGTGATATAAAAGACTATAACAGCAATAAAATAGCTGTTTAATTTGCCCCCAGTCTAAGATCTCTGTGATATGGTGTGATGCACACATAATTGCAGGGATCGGGGACAGCCATCTAGATGGAAGAAAGATGCCCTTGGCTTAGTTGGTTGGTTGACAATAGTATCTTCATCGTTCTCTTATTATTTAAAGATTTTCTCTCTCGAGCATTAGCAATCATTTGATTCAGCAATAAATTAAAGTGCACTAAAGTTTTCTGATCACACACTTAACTCACTGGTTTGTTTCTGATGAAATCTTGGTGATCTAGGCTTGAGTACAAGTATTCGATTAAATATTACTCAAAGCACACATTTGCAGTTTGATCTGAGTGATCTAGGACAAATTCTTCGAGTTCTTACTTCACAGCTGCTCTATGTTTCATGACATTTGACTTAGTTGGTGATAGACAGACAAAGGGACAAACAACAGTGATCAGATAGCCCGAGTAATGTCGTCAGTGCTTGTTAGGTTACAGCTAGTCCTAAGGCTCTTCATTAGAGTATAGTGATCATCAGCTAGTGGAACAATTAATGGGTGATATGAAGCGAACAACTCACATTCTGTGTTAATATCTCTGGAAAGCAAAAGTATTTTGTAAAATTGGGCTTGAGTGTCAATTTGTGTTTATGCCAAGCCCGTTGCTGTGTCATTTCTTGCATTTATATGTAAATTTTCTGAATACTGTCACAGTGAAAAGTGCCTCTTTTTTTTAAGCAGAAACAGAACCAATATACTGTATGCCACCATAGGATGAAAACAGATCAATATACCCAATGGTTTATTTTCAATTTCATGCTTTTCTGGTTCCATCAAAATGTGTCAGTGGGTGATAAATCCCAATCCTAACTACTGCAGTGTCAACAGGATTTGCTGACTGAATCCCGCTGTCATTCTCACATCATAAGCATACTCAGGACCCTTATTTATCCTACATGTGCTAATCAGGGTCAAGACTTATGCATAAAGTGTGACAGACAGGGAAAGTCTTCTGGGTTCATTTTCATTCAAGGAGGCATGTTGATGACACAAGTAAGTGGGATGTGCAAAAAGGACGGTTTTTAATGGGTTGCTGTGTGTAAGAAAATGTTGTACTATTAACTATAATCATATGCATTTACATAGCCAACAAAACATGCCAACATATGGTACAGTTCACACCTACATATATTATTTGATATACTAGAAAGATTATTTTTGAGTGCCTGTTAGTGTAAAAGACAGATTTAGATGAAAGCAAGCTGATTCATTGCTTTCTGTTGCCTCAAATATGCATGTTTTAGGCAAAGAAGCACAACTAAGTTATTCACACCCCTGAGACATAAACAGACTTCAAAAGAGAAGCATGATTTGCTTGGCCATTTCTAACAGAGCCAAAAAAAGAAAAGACGACAGTTGCTCTTTGCAGATCAACAATGTATTTCTTTCAGCATATTTCCATATAGAGATGTGGACTGCATTAAAAGTTTGCAGCACTTTGAATGACCCTTTAATTATTCTTCCCGCGTTGTAAAAAAAGACCAGATTTTGGAGAATATGGCAAGGCAGTAGATGATGTTATTTAAAATTAATCAACAAAGCCATTCGCATGTCTCTCTCCTGCCTGATGCCTGACTGCAGAGGAGTCCTCAGCTGACTAAACCGACCCAGCCTTTCTGATGGCATGGATGAAAATGGGCCTTGACCCAAGGCCAAGCATTATGATGATTAGCCTGACAAGTTAAATTCTTTCCTAGAGGTCCCTAATACAACCTCAATTAAACTGTCTCAGTCATTGGACAACCAGAGGCAAGCCGGACACACAGATCTATGGCTTATTACAGCTCATCATCATGTGTGTGGAATCATGGTTATTTTCATCTCTGGACATTTTAATTTCACACACTTTCAGTTCTCGTTGTTAAAATCCAGACTTTGATTCATGAGAAATCTAACGCATCAGTAGAGGATCTTCATTAGAAATGCAACTTTCTGCTGCTTTTCATTTTGAATGGTGGTTCATTCTAAAGAATGGTTAAAATGATCACAAAATAAAAATAACAGTGTTATATTTGGGGGGGTAGTAGATATTTAATTTCCACTGTTGAAAGAGCCATTCAACAGCATTTGTAAAATGCATATTATATGAAATCATCCAACCTTTTTTTGTTGAGGAAATTAAACATTGCCTCATCTATATCCATTTTTTCATGTACCTACGATGAGGTTATTGTAGTTTTATTAACCATTATGGCTGAATTTACATTATGCCACAGATTTATAGAGAAAAAAGTTTTTAGAGAAGTATTCTCTTTATTTAGTAGTAACAACAGCAGCCAACTCACTCTCAAGATGCTATTTTTAATATAAAAGGAGAGCAGGAAAGGTGAAAAGAGTTCAAGCATTATTCAAAACGGAACACACCAAAAGAGCACCGGGACAAAAATAACTGCAGGACAGGAGAGGTGGTGAATCCTAAATCAGCAGTACAGCATAATTAATGTAAAATTTATTCTCAGGGGGCTCAGTAAGGCACCAGAGTAACTTCATGAATGAACAGATATCTTAAGAGAAACTGTGACATGTTTTTCATCAGGGCTTACCCAATACTGCCACCTTTTTACTTTTTCTAAATACAGTAGCAGAACTACTCATTCACCCTGCCATATACTAGAGAAAGGCTAACACATCAAGAGATACCATAAAATCTGTACCTGTAGTACTGTTTTATAAAAAAAAAAAAAAAAAAAAAACCCCACATTGTGCCTCATCATTTGTAATTATGTGATTTTTGTTCTTTCTATTTTTATGTCAGCACTTGTGAATTCCTGATTTATTCTCTGATATTTAATTATCCTGATGTTGCTGCTGATGATTGTTAAGCACAATGTGATGAATTAATGATACAGGAGATATAAATAGCTGCAGCCATGCACAGTCATTCTGAAGGGAAAAAAAGAGCCTTGCACGCCACTCAGTGTCGCTGCATTTTCCAGTTTTGGTAGTGGAACCTGAAGCTGAAGAAAGAATTAAGTATTTTTCCTTATTAACTAGCTATTGCTAGTCGATTGCTATTTAACAACAATGCTAACAACATTGTGACAATCTAATTAAATGTATTTTTAAAAAATTATAGGCACAACTGTAAAAATGTGTATGTCTATTTCTGTCTGCTATAATACAGATTTTTCTGGTGCTGTTGTTTTATGGTGGCATCAAGCACAGTCCACCAAATTCACCCAAACAATAGATGTGGTGAATGCAAGAGTCACAGTCAGAGATGAAGCGATCAGTTAGCCAGGAAAAGAACCAGTTTCTAGCATGCTTGGCCCAAATTGCTGACTGTCCAGTCAGCCTCACATATGTTCAATTACCAGTAGAACACATGCTCACAAACACACAGTGATCCCCCCTGTGAGTGAAGACACAACATTTGCCAAACTTGGGGGACCACCACAAAAACATTTGAAACAGCAAATCTAATCAGATAGTTCATCACATGAAAAAGAAAAAGATGCCGATGTCCTGCTTTCTGTTGAACATCCTGGAAAATGATGTCAGTATTTTTTTTTTCTTTGAAAAATTCGTTTTTTGCTTGTATATGCTGTTAATTATTGTTCTTGGAGATAGTATTGGAAATGGCAGATCACACTTTGTTACAGTATGTTTTTGTCATTCATTTTGTTTGTTTGTTTGTTTGTTTTTTATTTAACATGTATCTTCATATTGCTTTGAAATAATGACATTATCATAATGTTAACATGATGTGTGTGGAAGATATTTACTGACTGTGGAAGATTAACATAAATACAGTGGTTATGTTAAATGCTGGAGTAGTTCTGTCCCGCTCAGTGTTATGGTTTTGTAACCTCTAAATGTACAAACTGAAAAGAAAATCATTAGGACCCAATTTGTCTGCTCTGCACCACTGCACTGCAAACAATACTGTAAAGTGTTAAGCAAACCTACTTGTGCCTTTACTTGATTGTAAGACTTTTTATTTCTTTACTTTGCATATCTTTGGCTTTCACTTTTATTTCTTTTTTTCACAATCCAACTTCTGTTCAGTGTATTACATCCACTGTGAATAATATAACCATGTCAGCATAATGTAATTATTCATATCTAAAGACTGATGGGAAGGTTTTGGTTTTACCTATCATGCTGCAGTGACTTATCTCATTTCCTCAATGTGTGCTGAACCATTGTAAGGTGTAACGAGGAAATCAGGATATGGTGTTTTGCATTGTAATATCTTTTCAGGCCAATTGGTATTCTGCCTGAGCCAGCTCCTACTTTCTCACTTGTTTACATTTTGACCTGTCAATAATGCACAAAGGAACACCAATGTATGCATACGGAGACACAGATCACTTCCCCTCAATTGCAGTTTAACACACTATAATATTTTAATCATTTATGATGATGATATTACTCACTCTACTGCCTCCTCCCTTCTACTGCATCATCATCTAAACACCTGGTAACCCTACAATTACGAAGCCTCTCTAAATGGGATTTGCTCACCTAGACCCTGGAGGCTTCAGTTGGTAATTAATCTCTCAGCCTGTTAATGTCCATTCAGAGTTTAAATGAGGATAATCGTACATGTAGAGGGGGCGTCCGGCATTTTACGAAACAGCTATGAATCTATGTTTCTCAAACACATTTTTAAAAGTTTAGTTGGTATTGTTATCAATCCAAGGCTGATTTTAAAACTTTTATTGAAAACAATTACTCACAAATTAAATATGAAATGTGATGAAATATGAGATAAATATGTTGTGATAAAAAATATACATTTCAAATGAGTTCAGACTATTTCACATATGGTTTACTTTTCTATCCACGTTAAGTTGCAAAGCAGGTTTGGTGCCTGCTGAGGCCCATGGTGCATAATTCTTACCAATTTTCTGACTCAGTAACTGAAGTGTTCTAAACCTCCTCTGGCATTAACATCAGCACAAAAAATGTGCACCAGGAGCTTTATGGCATGAGTTCCCATGGGCGAGCAGCTCTTATAGGTGTAACGTCTAAGTGTCTGAGCAGTTTTGTTCATATTACCACAAACCCCCTTGGAAAAAAACACCCCAAAAAGTGAGAAAGACTATAGCCAGACACAACTGTTGTACTGTATAATGGGTTCAAAGCTGTGTCTCTGCCTGAGATGATCATATAAGAAAATCTTCTGCAGTTAATGTCAGCCAGCCCCACGAGCATAAAAACCTTTGGATACCCAATGTTTAGAAAAGTCTAAGCTTTCAGCTATACATATAGATATAGATTGGGTACCAAGCCCCAAGTGCGATAGGAGAAGGATCGTTGAGTGCGAGAGGAACTGACCTGAAAGACAGGATCATGGCCAAGCTTGAAACCTGGATCCCCCGTAGCCGGTTACCAAGATTACGTGAAGTACCCTCAGAAGGTCTGCTAGATGATGTTAATGCAGCACTACGGACGATACCTACAGCCACGATTACCGACACTAACAAGCTGATCTACAATACGGCAGCAGTGATCAGTGAGATGCTTGGCTACAAGTTGAACAGCCACAAGGGGCAGTACCCTCCATGGAGAAGGAGGCTAGAGGCTAAGATCAAGGTAGCATGGAGGGAGGTTAGCCAACTATCGGAGTTGCAGGAGGCGCGATGCCTAAGAAGTACAGGAAACTGCCCATACCTGAGGCCTTGGAAACTGCCAAGCAAAGACTCACAGCCTTGGCCAGCCGCTTGAGGAGGTACACCAGAGAGATAGAAGGCAGGAGAATAAACCAGCTGTTTTCCACAGAACCAGCAAAGGTGTACTCTCAGTGGCGAGGGAACAATAAGAGAACAGCACCACCAAGGCTGGAGACGGCGCAATACTGGAAGAGCATATGGGAGAAGGACACAACCCATAACGGCAATGCTCAGTGGCTAGTGGATCTGAGGGCAGACCACAGCGACCTCCCCGAACAGGGTCCAGTAACCATCACAGTGGCAGATATCCAAGAAAGGGTCTCCAGTATGAAGAGTGGGAACCATGAAGAGGCCACTAGGAAAGCTGCAACCACCAAGTACCTACACCTACGCCCTGCACGTGATCAGGTACCCTGCTGGGGAGGAGATAGAAGCCACTGACATCAAGACAAGAAAGCCCCTTTGCATGCATGGAGGGTTTCACCCCAAGTCCAGCACCCTGAGGCTGTACGCTAAGCGGAAGGAAGGGGGCCGGGGACTGGTGAGTGTCAGCACCACAGTTCAGGATGAGACAACGAACATCCAAGAATACCACGAATAACCAAGTGGCCGGCATAGTGTACAGGAACATCTGTGCCGAGTATAACCTGGAAGTCCCGGGGTCAAAATGGGAGATGCCCCCAAGGGTGGTGGAGAATGACCGAGCTAAGATCCTGTGGGACTTCCAGATACAGACGGACAAAATGGTGGTGGCTAACCAACCGGACATAGTGGTGGTAGACAAACAGAAGAAGATGGCCGTAGTGATCGATGTAGCGGTTCTGAATGACAGCAATATCAGGAAGAAGGAACACGAGAAGCTGGAGAAATACTAAGGGCTCAGAGAAGAGCTCGAGAGGATGTGGAGGGTGAAGGTAACGGTGGTCCCAGTGGTAATCGGAGCATTAGGTGCAGTGACTCCCAAGCCAGGCAAGTGGCTCCAGCAGATCCCGGGAACAACAGCGGAGATCTCTGTCCAGAAGAGCGCAGTCCTGGGAACAGCTAAGATACTGCGCAGGACCCTCAAGCTCCCAGGCCTCTGGTAGAGGACCTGAGCTTGATTGACTGCCCACAGGGGCGAGTGGGTAAATTTTTTTGTTTATACATACATATACAAGTCAGATTTAAATTTCCCTATTAAAACAAGTGCACAGAGCTGTCATGTTTTTCAGAAAATATAGTAGATATGGTAAACATACTGCCTGCCAAATAAACAACAAATGAAGTTGTTTTCATTTTAACATCAAATAAAGACAGCAGGGGTGAAGTGAAATGGAATCAAGCCGTCAAACTCTTTATGCTGTACAGTGAACCAAAAGTAATAAAGCAGTGCCTGTGGGGCTGTATCCATACATTTATTCATCTCTGAAACCACAAAAGTGTAAGCCTGAAAAAGTGGACGCACAAACAAAGATCAAAGGAGCATCTCCAAGCCACAACGAAAACTGGCAATTAGCACACAAGCTCAACCACTACACACACATGCTTATTTTTTAAGAAGCAAAATTATATATAGTACACGCTCATATGAGCATGTTGTGTAATACCTCACGCACAAGCTCTAGTTCACAAGCTGTGCTCAAAGAGACAAACAGGTCATCCAAAAGAAAACTGAATGTCAATTAACTTATATACACATAATGTCAGCTTTTGAACAATTACACACATTAACTGGCTGCACTAAGGCAGATGCAGGGATGCTGTAGAGACTGAAAAGCTTTGATTCCTGCCTCTTGCGGCCAGCACTACTGGAGTCAAGCTTCCAGATGTCAGCCACTTGATTAATCCTCTTGTGGGCTAACTCCCTCCCATTTCACTGTGTATAGTGTGTGTGTGTGTTTGTGTGTAAGCATGCTGCTTCTTTCAAAACCACCCATCCAATATGCAGCAAAAACTAACAACAAGTCATCCAACCAGCAGTAGAACATTAACAATTGTATGATGGAAAACAGTGATGTAGTTTTTGTTTTCTTGATTGAGTAAAAACAACGTCAGACAGGCAAACGTTGAGCAGTTAATGCTGAGAATATATATCCCCTTTACTTCCTGTTTTTCTCCCTATTTTTGTTTGTTTTGTGTGTGTGTGTTTCATAATTTCATCAATGTCATTTTTTCAAAGAGATAAATACTAAGTAAAGTCGGCTGAAAACTGTATATATGAAACTTGAAATTATGCTTTTTTTCTTCTATAACTAATCCACTAATAGGGTTTAAGAACTGTCTGGAAGGACTCACTGTGCATCATAAATTGGGTTTCATGATATATTCAGTAAATACTAATTTTTTCAAAGCGGATGTTGGCACAGTGGTTAGGACAGTTGTCTCATAACAGCAAGCTCTCGAATTCAGTTTTACTATCAGAGCTGGGACTTTCTGTGTGGAGTGTTCTCTCAAGCTTCCTCTCACAGTCCAAAGACATGCAGTTATTGGCGTTAGGTTAACTGGTGATGCCAAATTGCTCATAAACTGTGAATGTGAGTGCGAATGGTTGTCTGTCTCTATGTTTTAGACAAACTGGCGACCTGTCCAGGGCGTACCCTGCCTCTTGTCGCCAGTTGAGAGCTGGCATGGGCCGGAGCTTATCCCAGCTAACATAGGGTGATAGGCAGAGTATATCCTGGACAGGTCACCGATGTGTTGCAGGGCTAACACTAGAGACAGACAACCATTCACACTGACATTTACACGTAAGAGCAGTTTAGAATCACCAATTAACCTAACGCCAATAACTGCATGTCTTTGGACTGTGAAAGAAAGTTCTTGTACCCAGAGAGAACATGTAAACTTCACCTATGACTCATTCAAGCATGAAAAGGGGACCAGAATCAAGGGATGAAGCAGTGTTCTGTTTTTGCATAACAGACAACTTAGCAAAGCACTAATTTTAAATTGTATCTTCAGGTGCCTACCTAACCACTATCCTTTTGCAAAAACTAAAAATATTTCCATTTCTCTTTCCACTGAATCTATGAAAGTGGCAAAGTTAACATGGCATAGACAGAGTATAAATATTGTTGAAAATGGGAATAAATAATAATCATAAATAATAATATAATACAGCAAAGATACAATAGGCTCTTCAACTGTTCACCAAACACTCATCAGAAAGGGTCTCAGTGGAAGGGTGGCTGTCAGAAGCCAGTTTTAAGGAAGGGAAACAGGGAGAAAAGGTGGAGGTATGTCACAGACAAGAACTGAACTGATAATAAGTAGCAAAAGAATCCAAATTAAACATTTTTGGTTCAAATCATCCCGAATATGCACAGATATTGAAGTCAGAAGAGAGGTACAACAGTAACTGTCTACCATCTGTAAAACATGGTGAAGGCAGCATCATGGTTTGAGCCTCCACTTCAAGCTTGCTGTTGGAGAGCTTGTCAAAACTAATGGAATTATGATTTTAAAAAATGTTTTGATTCACTGTGCAATACCTGGAATGCATGTGATTGTCACTGGCTTTATTTTCAATATTAGAGTGATCCCAAATAAATTGTCAGTGCAGTAAAAAAAAAAAAAATTACTGGCATGTGGAATCATGTCGACAGAGAATCAAACAAAAGGCACGTTTCATTAATCCACTACACCGATTTCCAATTTTCCCAGCAAAACAAAGCAATCTGAGATGGCTCAGGTCTATATACACTGCACAGTAATGATCAGTGTTGGGCAAGTTACTTTGAAAAAAGTAGTTAATTATAGTTACTAGTCACTTCTTCAAAAAAGTAACTGAGTTACGAGATTCTAAAAGTACTTGAAAAGTGACTATTGTGTTACTTTAAAAATTTTCCCCTCCACATTTCACCTTTAAAAACAATTTATTTGCCTTGTTTGGTATCATCCTTTTCAGCACAACCTCACGTGTCTGAATTTAGTTATGTTTTCATTTTGACATACTGTATTAACACAATTGATCTAATAACAGAAAAAAACATAAAATCCGAGTAGAAAAAGTTATTTTTTGCTGTAACAACCACAAACATTTGTATTGAATCACATTTCATAACTTTAAATGCAAATATAAATTGTCAATTTTAAAATCCTATGCACAAGTTTTGCAAACAACAAAGTTACTTGCAGCCATTTACCTTTTACATAACAATCAGCTGTTCTGCATTCAACAAGATGCCACACAAATTATTTGTGCCACTCAAAAAAATAATTTCTGTCCACTATAAAGGAGAACATCACAGCCTGATACCTGCAGGTCTGACAGCAGCAGGTGTATCACCGCTGTTCTCTACCTGGAGACAGCAGTGGCCTCATTGTTCTGACACACAACACAAAACTATCCACAACACTACACACTAACTACTAAGACAACACATTAACTACACACTCCAAACACGCTAAAAATCACAAATCTCTCACATCTCAAAACTCGCTCTCTCTCTTTATTCCCACTGGCTTTCTCTCTCTCTCTCTCTCTCTCTCTCTCCCTCTCTTGCCATCACTCCTAAAACTTCCCTGTCTTCCTAAACAACCAAAAGTGATGTTGCCATATCATTTTTTGATTGGTCGACATGGTGCATTTTCCACCAACATGAAAGGGCATTTCTTTTGTTTTGTTTTGTTTAATTGTCGGTCATAAGCAGAGAGTGATTGCTAGCGCTGTCCTTAGACTTTAAACGTGACGAAACTATTGAGGAAAAAAATCACGCGTACATGAATGGTTTTCATGACTCGTTGTAAGAATAGGAATAGTAATTAGTTAGATTACTCGTTACTGGAAACAGTAACGCCGTTAGTAACGCCGTTACTTGTAACACTGTTATTCCCATTACTGGTAATGATATTGAATATTCTGACTTAACTTAATGAGTCACACATACCAAGATTTCCATATGAGGTCAAATGTGATGCTTATATTTCAGTGACAGAATTTTATGTAAAGAAATGTTGAGATTCACGAAAAGTTGTGCCACAGGTGAAGACTGAGGAGAATATTGTGTGTGTGTGTGTGTGTGTGTGTGTGTGTGTGTGTGTGTGTGTGTGTGTGTGTGTGAGTGAGTGAGTGAGTGAGTGAGTGAGTGAGTGAGTGAGAGATTGAGAGATTGACTGCTGGAGTGAAACCAGGGTATCAACGAGCAGAGCAGAGGGTGAATGCAATGGGAAGGTTTGATTAAATTCCAGTGTCTGGCTTGTGTGGTTAAATTAGTATACGCGCGCGTGTGTGTGTGTGCGCGCGTGTGTGTGTTTGATGGCATGCAGTAAGGATGGAGTGAGGCTATAAACCAGATGGCTGTGACTGTTGGAGGGTTTTAATATATTTGGAGGACCTGGGAAGACAACAGGCAGCTTAGAAAGGCAGTGATAAAAGGGTGGAGCTAAAAGGGCAGCACGATATTAGAGAAAAAAATGGAAAGTTAGAGTGACTGAGGGTGAGCCAAGCCTGAACATTTTCACTTGTATCAGTATTAGTATTAGCAGAAGTTCATGCAGTAAATGGGAATGTGCAGGAAAACATCTCACACTAGGCAATATGTGATATTTATGATCTACAGATGAAAAACAACCTGAAATGTAAATAGCAAAAGGTAATTAAAATAAACACAAACTGAGTAACTAAGGATTTTATACAGGTGCTCCTGGCCCTGATTTGCTTAATGTATCTAGGTCATTGCATGAGGTTGCATTTGTTTATATAAATCACATGCATGACTTTAAAAATCTGAATAAATGTATGCAAAGAGAAAAAAAAAGATGTGCATTTTGGTGAGTTTTAATTGTGGTAATCATGACTACTTTTTCTAACTGATGTGGAAGTAGGCTAGAGTGCAGTTAGAGCTTTGCTAATTCAAATGATACAAGTTCAAATTGAGGTCAGGTTTCTTTCTTTCTGCTCTCTTCCTATGTTTAAACCACAGCAGTGGAGGAAAACCATAAAACCATTTCCTCCAGGGACTGGTACAGAATCACAGTCCTATTAATGATAAATAATGTAACAGTAATATAGTAGCATTTCTTATGGGTGAGAAAATAGCCCATAAAAAGTCCCCAGGAGATTTGGTGAGGTTTGGGCATTGGAAAAAAATGCAGCTGAAGTATATGAGGAGTATAGGATTGGGCTCATTTGGGAGTGTATGTGTGTGTGGTTAAACTGATGGAAAGCTTGTTTAAGGTAAGGCAAGAAAAAGAGAGACATCAGGAGAGACAGAGGGAGAGGTGGGGGAGCTGAAAGGCAGACATCCTTGGCACAATGTGGCTGACTGTTCTGGCAGGGCTGTAGGATAGAGCAATACACCTGCTCTCATCCATTTCTTTTGGATCTACAAGCAACGGCACACTAGCATCTCTCAAACCCAGCACGTATTTACTAATCATGTACATATCAACATAAACACACACACACACGTTGGCTGCTGCATTTACTTAAAGCTGAAAACAGAACAAGGGGTATCTTAGCTGCACTGAAACAGAACTGAATTTGCCCAAAAGCAACAAAATGTTTTAAGCTTAGATGGTAATTAAATCAAATTCATATCAGTATCAAACAAAAAATCTTTTTTCTGTCCTGTCAGTGATTAATTTTAGATATGCATGCACTGTTCTTTCCTTCCCAGTGAGTGTAATTAACTTCTGTCAATACTGCATGTATAATGAATGATCTGTGAATGTACAATTTCTTCATAGACTGTGTGCAGCTCTGCTGTAAGAAAACCAACCGACAGAAGATCGTTGTTATTCGGTGGTTTAAAAATCGGATATATCAGCCAATATTTTTGTTATTTCAGATGCATAAAACATTTGTTTTCCCAAACTAATTTTTCTCTGACAATTTTTGTTAGTTTATTTATGATTCCTTACTAACATAATTATGTAGTTTAAAAAAATAAAACTTGTTTTATTGTCTTCACAGATCAGCCAGACTCTTCCGTTTATGTTGTGTTGCCAAAAGTGAAGTTGCGAAGTGAACTCTGGTGGACAAACTATACAACATCACACTCATAGCATGGTTGAAGGGTGTTTCTACCATTTTATTTCTACTTCTGTCATTTATTGGCCATTATAAATCTTGATCCTGACATATCAAATATCTAAGAACAGCTGATAGGACAGATTTGATGTCAGCAGCCACTTATGCACTACTACATCTGCAAGATCATCCACCTTTGTAGACCAGACCACCGCTTTATATTAGTAGCACAAACATGATTTCAGCATACTTTAATTTCCTTACAAATTCTTAATAAGAATTATGAATATTTAACAGTAGTGAATGGCCACTTAACACATTTACTACCACCATGAAACACAGTCAGAAGTTCACTTCTGCGACCCCAGTTGTAAAAGAATGGTCAATCATCTGAACTTATATAGTTCATTTTAACCTTAGCAGCTCTACAAAGTGTTCCCCTCTTCGCACTCAACAATGGCAGCCAAGCTGCTATGCAAGGAAATGGTGTACTTTCAGGAAAGCTGGAAAACCTGGGAATCGGTGTCTTGCCCAAACACGCTCGTGAAGGAGCTGGGGATCAAACTGTAAACCCTGTGATTGGCTGACAACTTGTTATGTCACAAAAGCCACTGAATAATTCACAACTTACTGTTTTAGACTCACAGGTGTTGTGAAATAAAAATTGTAAATAAATCAGTTAGATTATAATATTGCCAAGCACCTAAAGCAATAAAAGAGGTTATGTTTATCATAACTTAAGCTAATTAAATCAGCAACTGCTTGATACATATACATATATATACATATACATATATATACATACATATATATATGTGTATGTGTGTATATATATGTGTATATACACACATATATATATATATATATATATATATATGTGTGTATATACACATATATATACACACATACACATATATATATGTATGTATATATATGTATATGTATATATATATATATATATATACATATACATATACACAGATGCTAGCAGGCAAGGCATACATGGAACGCCATAACCAAGTGGCCGGCATAGTGTACAGGAACATCTGTGCCGAGTATAACCTGGAAGTCCCGAGGTCAAAATGGGAGATGCCCCCAAGGGTGGTGGAGAATGACCGAGCTAAGATCCTGTGGGACTTCCAGATACAGACGGACAAAATGGTGGTGGCTAACCAACCGGACATAGTGGTGGTAGACAAACAGAAGAAGACGGCCGTAGTGATCGATGTAGCGGTTCCGAATGACAGCAATATCAGGAAGAAGGAACACGAGAAGCTGGAGAAATACCAAGGGCTCAGAGAAGAGCTCGAGAGGATGTGGAGGGTGAAGGTAACGGTGGTCCCCGTGGTAATCGGAGCACTAGGTGCGGTGACTCCCAAGCTAGGCGAGTGGCTCCAGCAGATCCCGGGAATAACATCGGAGATCTCTGTCCAGAAGAGCGCAGTCCTGGGAACAGCTAAGATACTGCGCAGGACCCTCAAGCTCCCAGGCCTCTGGTAGAGGACCCGAGCTTGAAGGATAAACCGCCCGCAGGGGCGTGCTGGGTGTTTTTCATATATATATACATATATATATACACATATATACACACACACACACACACACACACACACATATATACATACATACACAAACACAACACCCAGCACGCCCCTGCCAACTGGCCAAGCAAACAAACAGAAAACACTTAAGTCTAATGCCTCATTCCTTTAAATAGGCCGAAGAACTGGGACAGCTTTGATGGCCTTTTGCTTTAGTCCAACTTAAGGAAAATGACCACTATAGACACAGGTTGTTGACCAAAGGCAATCTGCCCATTGTGGCCAAATAGCCCACAGAGATGTAAACATTACATGGAAGAATGGTCTACTGATCGATCTCAGAGATTGCAAAGTGAAGGTCAATGGTTTGTCCAGCAGCCTATCAGAGAAGTGTGTGACCATTTTAGAGTGTGTGTCTGTCAGAGTGGGGGGAACATGCGACTGGAGTGGGTTGGAGGGGGACAATAGTAGTAAATTGAACCACCCAGTTTCCAAAAGGACTTAAAAGTGAATGTCACAAAGGATAAGCTTGATCTCTTCACTGCTGCATGTGGGTAAAACACACATACACGTGCATACACATTCACACGTACACAGTGGCCACAATGTGGCCACAGGTGTTGCTGGTGATATCTACCTTCCTAATCTCACTTCACAGATAGGTTTGCGTCTGTATCTGCCATTATGCGCCATGAAGTCCATGTGGTATTTAATGTTTGAAAATGCATTTTAAATGTAATCCTTTTATATCAGCCAAAAAAGAAAGAAAGATGGCTTTAGTCCTTTAGAATAAGCTTAGAAATATGCAGCCCAGTTTTAACAGTTTTGTTTATTTTCACTCTGCTTTTTCTCTGCTTTTGCCTTAAGGGACATTTTATTCCACCACCTAAGCACTGGAAACTTTAATCTAACATAGCAATTACAGTAGTGCTACCTTATGTTTAAGTTATTAAGGTATTATATGAATATGGGTACAGGCAAAGTCACTTCAAATTTGTGGGGAAATTGAGCACCATTTGCATAACTCACTTGCCCGTGCTTTGCAATTATGCCCCCTGTTCCGACACATGCTGCATCGTTTTGCATGTAAATTCCCTTCCACCGATAAGACTACCTTATGAATATACAGTTAATTGGCAGCAAATTCCCCTGTTCAATTTTCAATCGGAAAACAATTATTGAAGGAACCATAATAGGTTATTTCCTCTAAGCTCACTCGCTCTACCTCTTTCTCTTTGCCAGTGATAGACCAAGACAAATACCAAAAAAACATTTCCTTGGGCAATATGTCTTAAATAGAAAAAGGAAAGGGAGGAGAAATAAAAGATAAAAGGGAGACGTGATCAAGAGGAAATTTGTGTCTTTTGCCTCCTGGTGCTGTGTGCACACAACCGAATCTGAGGGAGATTGCAGGCGACACGGTGTCTATGAGAGATCAAAGTGGTTCCTCGCTTTGCTTTGCATACCTCAAACACTATCAATAATGCATTTTCCTGCCCTACCTGTCGAGCGCCAGGGTCAGAGTGCACACTCTCACACATGCACACATACAATGGCCTACAGCAGCGCCTGGCATTTAACTACAATTTCGGCCGAGTGGTTCAGGGGCAAAGATGGGCACAGGTTGACAGCTGCCTCGGGGCTCGTGAAGGTTGCATAAGGCAGGTGAGAACTCGGGTTGAAAGGCATTCTAACAAAACATGGTTCAGTTACCAGTAAGCTATTTGACTGTGATCAATCAATTCGCACAGACACTGCAAAAAAAGAAATTAAACTACATACAGAATACTTGTTCAGAGGAGCACAGGGGTTCAAAGAAATAAAAGCAGTATTTTTGGTGTGCTTTAATATACCTTGCTGCTTAAGATCTGATTTTCCTGTGTGATCACAAAAACTGGAAAAGAACATCAATTTTAAAAATGGTAGCTTAAAAGTTTAGTGAATAACTAACCACTCAACCATAAATGTTGTGACAACTAATTAGCCTCACAATACTGACTCCACTGAGTTGCTCGGGGATCAGCTGGCTGTTAAAGTTAATCCTTACCAGAAAAGAACGTTTCCCACTAGTTCAACATTTACGAACTTCTGAGTCATTTTATGATCTCATTAAAGCGAGCATTGGCTTAAGATCATTTGCTAAAAGGTTCTTTGTCAGCACAAATGCTTGATGTTGGTGCAACTGATTAATCTACTCATTGAGTCTCTGACCTTTCCAGTATGGAACTGCGTGTCTAACGACTCAGCCCCCCTGTCATTTACAGCAGGAATATTTATTTCCAACCTGTCTCTGAAATGAGCAATGTTGAGAGGATAAACCGTGATTACTGAATTTCAGGCTTCATACTGCATGTGTACAGAGAATTTTAAAGCATTGTCTGTCCAGTCTGAAGCAGTGACTACCTTAGGTTTTTTCCTCTTTACTGACACCCCCCCCCCCCCCCTAAACAAATGGAAAACAAAAAGTCGTAGCAATTAAAATGGCCCAAAACAGAAATTTTCCAGATAAAAGCTGTAACTGTTAAAGGTATATACAATTTTTGTTTCGCTATAACTAAGTGGCAAATTGGCCAGGAGCATTGCATCGATTAAAACGAGCTGACAGATGCCTTGTCACTCAGTTAGATGAATGAGACACGGTTATTTGTTACCATTTATCCATCATGCATACATGTGTTGCTGCAGCTGTAGGAAACACTGTTTACAGAAAAAGATCGAAGATAAAATTACTAAAAATAAAAGGAATACAAATAAAAGAAACATAAATCACTGCAAGATGCACAGTATGATTTCAAGACAACAGAGAATATATATTCACTTGAAAATTGCTTTGAACAAAACATACATTTATTGCTAGGTTCCCAAGCATCCCAGTCTTGCAGTGAATGCAGAAAATGATGCAGGCTGCTCCAGCAAGATAGCTCTGACTGTGAGGTGACCAATTCTTTCATTCTAAGCTCCACCTCCAGGCACCGTGAGAAGCAGTGAAGTGTCATGGACTCACTGTTGTGGCTCAAGTAGGTACTGTGGATCACTGGAAGCCCATAAATACACAAGTGTGCTGCACCGTACCACATGTACACCACATGCATATTAATCCTAATCTGAAGGAATATGCTGCAAACCAACTCAAGCGTTTGGCTTGAAATAGTATTTGTCCCTTTTCTCAAAGTCATGCTCACAGATAGATACCGTATCCAAAGAGGTGCGCATTTGCAAAAGCAAGAGAAAACGATGCATAATAACCCTTGGGGATTCATACACAACTTCATGTCAGCACTTATTCATACAGTATGTACTTGGCACATGTGAGAAAATTGCTAACAGCTGTTAAACTGTAATAGATGAGAAATACCTTGATCCCATCACAATTAGAGGCTCCTCTAATGTAATGATGAGGTCATAAAAAGTGATGAACCTGATAATGATTAGCCTAATTTGTTTCCTAAATTAACGGAGTGAAGACATGCAGGCTAAGCAACAATAAAGGCAGGCATGAAAACCAAAGTGTGATCGCAAAAGGCTTTAAATACCGTGATACGGTAGTATCTTGATGGAGAAAAAGAAGGGAACCACTGAGATGTTATAGTTATTTTTGGGGCTGTTACTGGGAGGCACACATTTAAGTTTCGATTTGATGAGGGGGGGAAATAGAAGTGAAATTAATTTTTAATGTCTAGTGTCCACTAGGCAGGAGTCCTAGCTTTTTGAAGGTCAACCCAAATGTATTCTTAAAGCACTTCCAAGATAAAATGGCAGCATCATATAAAAAACACCATGTAATAATTCTAAGCAGTCAGCCTGATGTGTCACTTTTCAGTCCAGCTGAAAGATCTGACCTTCCCTTCTGGAAAACCAATTCAGAAAGAAATGTAAACTGCCAAACTCTGATGATTTTATGAAGCTGTCAATCACTTCAGCCCATCGGAATATTAAATCTTAATGTGCCAATTCGTTTGAGGTGAAGGTGAGTAACTAAAGGGACTGGTTAAGGTCAGATAGTATAATTGATAAAGTTAAAAAAAAGGAGAATAGCTTACCATTTTCTCAAAGTATTAATCCTGTTCTCATGCTCTCACCAGCCAATTCCTTAGTTATATATTGCTTGTATTTAGCTTGACCCCACTTTGCCATGATTTCCTTAAGGTGCTGGAAATGTTCCTCAGAGATTTTGGTCCATACTGACATGATAGGGCCACATAGTTCCTGTAGATATGTCAGCTGCACATTCATGATGTGGCTCTCCAATTACACCGCATCCCAAAAGTGCTCAGTTGGATTGAAATCTGGTGACTGTGGAGGCCATTTGAGTACAATGAACTCACTGTACACTCATGAGCTTTGTGACATGGCCCGTTATCCTGTTGGAAGCAGCCATTGAAAGATGGGTACACTGTGACCATAAAGGGATGAACATGATCAGCAACAATACTCAGGTAGGCTCTGGTATTTCAACAATCTTTGACTGGTACTATGTCAAGAAAATATCTCCCACATCACTACACCACCTGAACCATTAATTAAATACAGGATGGATCCATGCTTTTATGATGCTTATGCATAATTCCAGCCCTATTATACAAATACCACAGCATAAATCAGACTCATCAGACTAGGCAGCATTTTTTCGGTTTCCTATTGTCCTATTTTGTAATTCAGTGCAGTTTTTGAGGATTTTATGACAAGACACCCCCAGTTCTTCTGTACATCTGTAGGTCTTTTAAGTTGTGTTTCTTCTCCATTCTGATGCTCAGTTTGAACTTCTGTAGTTTGTCTTGACCATGCTGATATGCCTAAAAGCATTGCTGCCAGGTGATTGGTTGATTAGAGACTAGAGACTATATATACAAAAGTACTGACTCACACCTTTTAATCTTTCAATTCCAATATTTTTCCTGGCATTTGTCACTGAATTTAAGTGTGGTATTAGGATGTAATACCACAGTAATAGGATGCCACCATTACAACAAGTAAGATGTGAAATTTCTTCCCCATTAGAGAAATGAAACTTCAAAACTTTTTTTTTTAACTGTAAGGTGGAGATGTTTGGGGACCACAGCAAATCAGCCATAAAGTGGCAGACCACCACTATGCTGACACCTGGGCTCCAAACTTCCTCTGGCATTAACAATAGCAAAGAAAACTGTGCAGTGGGAGCTTTATGGCATGGATTTCCTGGCTAAGCAGCTCCTGTAGGTGTAATGTGTATGTGTCCCATTACTTTTGTTCATAGAGTCTACTGAAATAATGAGCAGCTGAAGTGAGTATAAGTTACTTCAGGTGTCTGTACTATACTTGTCCACTACAGCAGCAGATGAGCTGGTCAGGTAACACAAACGCTCTAGTAGCCTTTGTTTGTGGTTTGGATATAGGTCTTAAAATGTCTGTGCTAACACTGTAGGACCAGGACTTAAAAATGACTGGATTCTAGAGTCATGGCACTACTGAGCTCTGGGACTTTACCATGTTTGTAAATGATGTATGTTTACACACCAATTGAAAATATTCACTAGACACCATGTTTCATAGGATTATGATAGCCACAATTCCACTTAGGTGTCCGACCACGCCCATCCTCAGATTCAGCCTTGATTTTGATGTTCACTTCAAAATTGTAAAGCTTTGTGTCTTCATTTTCTGTAAGTGGAGTAGATCAAAATCTCTCCACAGAGAGATATTTAACTGCCAGAATATTCAAAACCGCTTTTGTGGTAGTTCCCACTACAGCACTAATCACAAGGACCACATTTTGCCATTATGATTATGCCCCCACCACACACACACGCACGCACGCACGCACGCACGCGCACACACACACACACACACACACACACGCAGCAGGCCATCCATATTAATGGGATCAACAGCATCTTCTTTCCCCCACTAAGCTTTTGCCCTTTTCTCACATACAGGAAAGGACACAAACTTGCCATGCATGAAAACACATTCATGCATGCACACACACACACATAAAGCATGCTAAATAATAGTGACAAAACTGCAACATTGTTGTTCTCCTTCTGTCCACTGCGTTCCATAAGCAAGCTGGCAGTGACAGCAACAAATGGCAGTAAAGGATGAAGAGTGCCCCCTGCTGTTACAGTTGGTCCACCTGGTGCCGGTCATTTCACTGCTCTGTCTCTCTATTAGTGGAGGCTTACTTGGAGGTGGAGGAAGGTCGATATCATGCTGCTGTTGCTGGAGTAATAAAACCACAGGCAACCAGAGTGAGAGAAAAAGAGGCAGCGGAAAGTGCAAAGCAAGGCTGGCAAAGTAGGTGTGTGGATTTAGGCATTTGCCCAAAGCAGAAGTGAGACTAGGAAAACTGTAAAAAAGGCAAGATAAAGGAAAGAAAGAAGAAGCCTACGGGTAATTCCATCAAAGACGAGAAGACCAAAAGGAGCTGAGAGACATGCTGGAAAACTTGGCAAGAGAAAAGCTGAGCTACAGAAAGGTGGATAGTTTGGACAAGAGTGGGAGATCATCAGAAGAAAAAGGTTTGAGTGCTAAGTCAGCTCCCTGTTTCAGTATTACTAAGATTGCAGCTAGGTACAAGTAGAAAAACATCACAGTGCCGCAAGTCTCTACTCATGCTAGTAAATTAGCTTTGGCTGCTACCAGTTAGCTACATGGCTAATTCACCCAAATAACAATAAATACACCACGAACATAAACAATGGGGCCAACTTTACCACATTTTGAACATTTCTGTGAAATTAAAACTAAACCAGTGTCAGCATGTTAGCCATTTATGTTTGCTTTCTCACAACATTTTAAGGCACACTCCCTCTTGCTCTGTTATGGTGGAACTTACAACAACTTGCAATGCTATCGCTAATGGCAGACTGGACCACAGATTATCTTGTGACGACTTAAGAAAAAAACATGACTCCCTTAACCATAATACTCAAACCAATTATGCTGAAATAAAATATAATTAGCAAATAAAAGTAGTGGCCAGGTGCTACTAATAAAATGCACATAATTAAATGATTAACAACTATGACCACCTCTATAATAGCAGACGTTTCAGCGTTTTGTTTCTCTGGCACTTTCAGGTGTGTATTAAAACAATGCAAAGAAGGCAAGGCATAAGCAAAGATATCAGAGAAATAACTGTTGCTCCCCATCAACCTTGGAAGGGTTATTATAAGGCTATTTCCAAACAATCTGAAGTTTGTTGTTTTGCAATGAGACTCACGTGCGGTGAACATTCAAGATATTTGTTAGACTTCCCAGAAGTGCATGTCCCAGTAAATTCACCCCAAGGTTAGACTGTACATGGTTGAGCAGTTACAAAAAACAAAAACAAAAAAACAAGGGCTGCATCTATGACCATACAGACCTCAGTTATCATGTTAAATATTAGATTTCATGACAGTAAAATTACAAAAACTAGTTTGGAAGGATTTCCAGGAGAAAGACTCTTGTCTCTAAAAAGAACAATAATTCTGAAACAGTGGTGAACATGGTAGCAGAGGGGTGATGATTTGTGCTTGTGTTAAAACCACAAGACCTGGGCACCTTGCAGTCAGCAGGGTTGAGTTGATAATGACCTCCTCCTTTTAACAAAATATTCTGGAGTCAAATGGGAGTCCAACTGTCCAATTACTGAAGCTGGGCTGCAAAAACAATAGCTGTGCATAAATGGATATCCACAAATCTTAATGAACTGAAGCAATGTTGTAAAGAGCAGTGGACCAAAATTCCCCCAAAATAATATGAGAGACTGATAAACTCATAAAGTTCAATTCAATTTAGTTTCATTTATATACTGCCAAATCACAAACGCAGTTGCCTCAAGGTGCTAAACCATCTCCTCAACTTATTTATGCTTAAGTGGTTCGACAAACTTTTGTATCATTGGGTGCAATTAGTTTTACACGTGTTATGACATATCTAGTTTTAAAACAAATCTTTCATTAGGATTATTGACTTTTGACATCAGCGAAACGTTTTCTTTCTTTTTGGGGGTAATATTGTTTATTTTGTGCTCAGCCAAATTTGGAGCACCTAAAGAGTAGGATCGTAGCCTGTTTGCTATATGATTCAATCAGTTGCTGTTTATATTCACAATTAATGAGAGCTGAGCATGTAAATGCCAAATTTAAATTTGAACTGACAGATAATCCAAAAATATGAATGCTCTCAACAACACAGAGTCGTAAAAAAATACCAAAAAGCAACAAATTAAACCACACAAGTCACAATGAACACAGGAGAGTGGGAACAACTCGGAGTTGTGCAGCTGAAGTCAGCAGAGGCTGGGAATACAAAGCAGAAGGTTTGTGAGGTAGTAGAACCTCAGGACAGTATGAGCAATATCTGTGCAATAGAAAGTCACAGGCCTGGAAAGACACACACATATAGTCCTAACTATCAAAGATCAATGAGAGGGTTTGAAGAGTAGCCTGAAACCTTTGGTAATTGCAGGGGATCAAAGAGGTTGTCATCTTAGGTTTCTCCCTCTCCAGCCCCTTTCCTTTAGGCTGATGGATGACAGACTTCTTGGCTAACCAATGGACAACAGCGGCATTGAGATTAATCCCGCAATAAAAGGACCATTACTCCTCATTGGCATGACGAGAGGTCCATTCGTTATGGCAATTTTTTTCCCTATGACTGTGTCAGACTAAGCTCCACAGTTAGGAGACCTCCCTTCATATGTCACCATCTGGCACCAAGAGTGGATATTGAGAGAGAACTGCTGCTGATAGGTGGAGAGGAGAAGCAGAGATAGAGAGAAAAGATTGACGGAGCAGACAGCTGGAAGAGTGGAAAGACAGCAAATTACCCATGTTGAATGAATTTTTGAAAATTGGGGAAACTGGTGTGAAAATGAGGGTGGAAAGGTTTTAAAGGAAAAAAAAGAGATAAATAGCTAGCTGGCTAGTTGACAGGCGGCCCACAGTGTAGACACCTCAGTAGACTCTTCCTAAATGGCTGTCTGTCAGAACAGCAATGGCTGCCCTCTGTTTCACTCCTTAAATGAGCTCATTATGGTTCAGGCCATTAAAGAGTGGACTCTCTGTTTGGAGGAAACTGAGATGTCATTAGGCACAGTGAGGTTAGAAAGAGAGCGGCCGAATAATAGGAAAAAAAGATGAACCAAGAGAAGGGTCAGAGTGATATAAACAGAGACAGAATGACCAAAGAAGGAGAAAAAAGTAATCGAAATGAGACCAAAAGGAAAAGTGTTAGGAATTTTAATGACAGAAAAGTGAAGGATAAAAGGGGAGAGAACTTAAAGAGAATTCAGTTCATAAAAAATAGCCACTTTATATTAAAGCAAGAATAGTGGGGAATACGTACTGTATGGAATTTTTGGTAAATTGTTTCTATATTTTCCTTTCAAGGAGCCAGACATTTTTTTAACAGTTCTCAAACAGTTTGTTTTTTTTCTGAAGGTCTTTCAAAGTCTTTTTTTGAGTACTTTTCCACTCATTTTTTGTCCAGGTGTTGACCTGATCAACTTCAGAGAAATGCTTTTGTTTTTGTTTGTTTGTTTGCTTATTGGCATCTCTTTTGTGAATTGGGAGCAGCATGTCATTAAAAAGTGAAGAAAATGGACAAGTGAAGCACAAAAGAAGAAATGCCATGCCTACAAAAACAAAACAAAAAAAAAACACTATCTGCAGGTGAACAAAATCTGAAACTCGTTAAACACTCCTCAAATGGTAAACGAAATCTGGCAAAGATCAGAGAGGACCTGAGAGAGTGCATCTCGCCATTCATTTGATACATGTCCTATTTGCCTCATCAGAAATGGTCTCAGCGGAAGCGTGGTTGTCAATAAACCATTTTTAAAGAAGGGAAACTGAGAGAAACAGATGAGGCAAGCAATGAATCTCAGAAATGGATTGATCACTGCATAAAAGCTGGTGCCACTAAATTTAGAGAGATCAAAAAAAAAGAGGTGCCATAATAAGTGTCTACAGTCACCTGTAAAACATGGTGGAGGCTTTGTCCAAGTTTTTGAATGACTGCATTTCAGCCGGAGGTAATGGGTATGTTGTCAAAACTAATGGAGTTATGATTGCAGAAAAGGACTATGCAGTACCATCTGGAAATCATCTGGCTTCATTATTCAATATAACAATGATCCCAAACACACCACTACTGAAAAGTATACCTGAATAGGTAAAAACATAATGGAACATTATCATTCAGCACTATTGCTGAAGGCTGTTTAAAGACATTACAGAAAAAGAAAATGCAGCTAAGACATTCAGGCTGAGTTAAAAAATAAATGTGGTCATATCAAATATTGACTTTCAAGCTTTTTGGAATTGTGCAAACTGTTTTTGCGTCACATACTCTTGCTCTTCTCTCAGCTCTTGGTATTTCTCAGGATTCTCGTGTTCCTTTTTGTTGCTATCACTTGGTATATCTTCATCTATCACTACGGCATTTGTCTTCTGCTTGTCCACCATTGCTATGTCTGGCTGTTTAGCCACCACCGGTTTGTAGGTTGGTCATCTGCTGCCACCCAAGGCCCTACCTTTAACCCAAATAATGAAAAAAATGGTGACTGTTGAGGTTTTGAGAAATCAGGAGAGTTTTATTGACTTTTATGATGTTTTATTCAAGTTTGTGGCTTCGTTTTTTTGATCGATTAGATTGTGAAGTGTATTTTCAGCTAATGTAAATTCGATTTACTTTATAATTTAAACATGCATTAGTGTCACACTGAAGTTATCAGTGTTAATGGTAATTTTTAGGTTGTAAATGAAGTTTGTAAATGTAAATAAGTTCTTCTGCTTGGCCTGTTGTAGAAGAAGTTTTTGTTTGTTTGTTTGTTTGTTTGTATCCGGGGGAGACCTTTCCGGGTGTCGGACAAGGCATGGGCTTCCCTCTCTCCCAGTCTGCATACATGGTGGTGGTGACAGACGACGTGCAGGAGACATCAGACTGTGAGCTGACTCATGAGGCTCAAACTTAAAAACACTGCAGCAAACGGATCGCCAGCATACTGTTCGACTTGTTCATAATGAGACCATTTGGTGTTCTACTGTTATACTGCTTTATCGCAGCAGGATTCTGGATTTGAACTGCTCAGACTGACACAGAACTGAACTGAAAGTGTGATTATTTCAACTACTGAGTGATGTTATGTGCTGATGTTATTTTCTTGCTTTGAGCCAAACCAGATTTCTGTGTTGGAATTCTGTGTTAAAGGGTCATTACACCAAATTGTGTTTTGATAACATTTGATTGCTCATGCAAGGAAACAGAAATTACTCAGGGTGATTCGTAGTGAGCACAAGTTAAATGAGCTCATATCACTAATTTGGATTTATTAGCCCTGCTTAGATTCTAAAGGTTTTGGAAGAAATCTTACTCTTAAATCAAGAACTAAAGCTTAAAGAACAATGTAGGTGTGGAAACTGGAACAAAGTTGGGTTACCTAAAACTATAAAATAAAACTGGAGGGTTAATTGTAACCTATTTAACAGCCACTGATTGTGTTATGTTTATTTGTTTTATTAAAGATTTCATTTAAAAGTTTTTGGTCTCTTTACTGTGCTTTCCTCCACCACTCCTAGAACCTAGAACTTCTATATCTGTTTTACAGTGACATAAGTGCTACATGCTGGATTGTCTCAGGGGCATCTCCTCAAAGCCTGCACCTGAGGTCTTTCCTGGTGTGGTAGACTCCAGCCTATATTGATCTCGTGATTAGAGTTGCTTCTCTGCTGTCATCATTAGTCCCTGTGTGCTGTCTTTCAGTCCAGCTTTGTCCAGTCACTTATGTCAGCCAGTGGAACAACTAAGCTGTAGTGTCTTTTCACTGTGCAATACTTTTTGTTAATATCCAACGGTGCAATAGACTCACAATACTTGAAATGTGCAATTCCCTTGTATTCTTATTCCTATTTATTCTATGTATCCCTTTTGTATACTCTGTATTTATATATGTGTATATATGGTATATTTCTGCTCACATTCTGTAACTTCTGTCGGTGTTGTGCTATTGGAAACCAAATTTCCTGGAGGAACCCACCCGAGGGATTAATAATCTTAGTAATCTATCTATCTAATCTGGTACATGCAGTGCAGGGGCCTGTCTTTTCATGATGGTTCCTGTTCTTTCTCAGGTTTTGTTTTCCTGCCTGAGGTATGAGGTATCAGCTGTGGCCATCTTCCTGATGTGTTCATAGAACTTTGTTGCTTCATCCTGGATAGTGGTTCTGACACGCACTAGTCCTCAGCCTCCTTTGCTTTAGTCTACAATCTCAGGGTGCTTAGTATGGAGTGATACCTAACATGAATGTTAAGGAGCTTTCTTGTCTTGATGTCAGAGGCTTCCATCTCCTTCTTTGGCCAGCTTATTTTGTCCTGCAGGCCAAAGGGGGAGATAGATGACTTCAGCTATTATCTCAAATGCACAAATGCAGGGATGCGCAACAAAAGGTAATAATAATGATAATAAATTAAAAACATGAATATTTAGAAGACTGATCAATAAAATTTGCGAGCCTAAAGTCAAATGCAGCAAAGGAACGCACAATACAATACCACAACACAGCATGAGTCTGTTCACATTGGCCAAATTGGCTTTGTAGACTTTAACTCTAAATATGAGAAACAAACAGCAATCTCCTGTGTTGAAGGTGAAAATATGTTACATGTACAGTGCTTCAGTAGCTTGTCCCAGTGTGCTGCCCGTCTGCCTCAATCACAAACTGTGTTCATAAAGCAGTAGATGAGGTCAGAACAACACTCGGGTAGGGTGGTAGGTAGTGAAGATCCTTTAGTGTGACAAAAAAAATATCTCCACACCATTGCACCACTAGCAGGTTATTGCTGTCGAAGGAGCTTGGGGAAAAAAGCATCTGGACTTCTTTAAGGTTCAAAACTTAAAGAAGTCCAGACACTTTTCTTTCCAAGCTCCTTAGACAGCAATAACCTGGATAACTGAGAACCTTGACAGACAACTATGCAAGTAATATAAGGCTATGACTCTACCGTCAAACATTGCAGCAGCAGTCAGGAGCAAATAGTCAGTGGGGTTTTTTTCAGTCTTCTATTGTCTAGTTTTGGTAACCTTTTCTAACTGTAGTCTTAGTGTCCTGTTCTTAGCTGACAGGAGTGGCACCCAGTGTAGTCTTTTGCTGCTGTAGCCCATCTGCTTCAAGATTCAATATTTTGTGCATTCAGTGGCGCTCTTCAACATACATTGGTTGTAACAAAGCAGTCTGACCATTCTCCTCTGACCTTTGACATCAACAAGGCATTTTCACCAGAGATCTGCCACTCATTGAATTTTTTTTTTCTTTTTGGCTTAGCAGGAAAATCCCAGTAGTTCAGCAGTTTTTGAAATACTCAGATCGTCCCAAATCACCTTTCCTCTCCATTTTGATTCTCAGTTTGAATTTCTTCAAGTTGTCTTGGCCATATCTAAATGCTTAAATGCATCGAGCTGCTGAAATATTTTGATTAAATAACTGTTCACAATCAGTTGATCAGGTGTGCCTGATGTAATGTCCATTACTACAGATTTTAGGTTTTTTAAAGTAATGAAAATGCCTATAATCTGTAGTGACATTAAGAATTTCTGGGAGCTAATTGAACTTCTGCATACTTCTACAAGTCTACAAGGTCAAATTAAGTGGTAAGAACAAAAGAAAAACTTTAAACTTATCTATTAGTAAACAAAAATGATTTGGAGTCAAAAACATTTGCCTTTACTCTTGAGAGCATTACTTACTGGCATAGTTGGTTTTAAGCTGTTTTTCAGCCTCCAAATTTATGCTAGCCACAGTACAGGGAACAAATGCCCATAGTTATGTTTCTTTGATGTAAGAGTTTGGTGGCTTGAGGAAATGTCTCTCACTTTTCATCCACACAGATTATCACTGCATTTAACAGAATTTTTGGAGACCAGGATTTGCACATGCATCTCCTGGCTCGTTACCCCTGAGGTCTACACACTGGGTTTGTGCAGACAGACCACTGCAGGAAAGCACAAACAAACAGTCCTTTATTTGTGGTTAGACAGTGAGCAAACTAAATGTCAGATTGCTCCATCTCAGAATCTGACTCCTTTGATTTTCATCTGTTTACCCCATCTCCTATTTATAAAACATGACCACATCAATTATAATTCAGCCAAATGTCAGATGCAGGTGGAAATGGTAAGCGGATTGATCGTGAGTCCAGGGATGCTTAATGGACACTCTGTTCTTGTTTAACAAGTCAAAGAGATGAGTGTTACAACTGTTTAAAATATTTTGAGGCAGCACTGAACTTTAGTCACTAATTCCCTCTGCATTTTTTATAGATTCATGCTACTTAAACCTTTCCTTATCTAAACATCTTCCACTTAGAAAATGAATATGAAGCATTTAAGAAAAAAAGAATGTGACCCTGGGTTAGTCTATATCTTAGAATATGTAACATTTCCTCATCTAAAGTTCCTTTCAGCCTCGTGATTTAATGAAATGACATAATTTGATTAAATGTGATTTATTATAATATGAATTAAAACTTTATTGCTTAACTTTACCTGAGAGATTAATTTGGTCTATGCTGTTTCAGAACACCATCAAAACCTCACTTTTTGTTAATGCATTGATTGAGACACTCATAGTGGGAGAAAATACTTTTTAGGCATTTAAATAAAGCAATTTGTAGTCTCAAAATGAGCATGGTATCACCAGCTTATTTGGTTACAAGACACAACCCACAAAACTTTTAATTTGACCTTCCGTCTCATTGTGTTCACTGCCAGTTTCACAGAGTGCTCCCCGTATGTCTGTCAACAACGGTTTGTATCTGTTGATGATAATTTATCTACCACTGTCAAACTAGAAGCACTGGACTGAGAAAGAGTGCTGGATATCTACTAGTAAAATTTTATCTCTGTGGGACTCATAATTAGCTACTGTTCAGTGAAGCAGGGACGTCGCTCCTATGTCTCTGTCTTCTCTGCTGTTGCCATTTCACTACAGCAAAACTTCAGATGGGCATCCAAACTCCGCTCTGTTTTTGGCATATGTGTGCACAGCAGCAGCATATTCTCACAGCCCCACCCTCATTTCCCCTCACTGCACTGTATTTAAAGAAACTGACTCACAGTGGGAGCCACAGGCAAAAGAAAAGGTTTATTAAGGACAGAATTTGAAATTTGAAACATACAGTATTGAGCTCTAATTAGTGTGCTATTCCTAAGTGTTTGAAAAACTTCTAGTGTTGGACATGCAATACACCCAAAAAACAACTGCAAAGGCCACATCGTGACCACAGACAAATGACACATTTTAGCAACAGTTTTGCCTGCAGTCCCTGAGGACATAACTCCAGTCTGCTCCCCAAACATCTGCTGTACCCCCACTGCTTAGGAGATCAAGATCTATGGGCTGTTATAGGCAGTGCTACGAGGACAATGTGACTTTATGGGCCACAAGGGTGGTAGTGGCTCTACTGCAAGTGCACACTTTGTCAAAAACAGATTTTCATGAAAGAGGTCATGTGTACAGACAAAGTTTCTTTTATCTCAACCCTGTGCAAAAGTCCTGAGCCACTCTTCATTTGTTTTAAATTTTACTTTAAAATGGGAAATGGACACAGCAATCTATTAAAACATGCAAGCATACATGGAAATCAGAACATAAGGCAAAAACAGAGTTTGCAAAATTCCAACAAGCTTAAAAGTCAATATTTGGTATGACCTCCGTTATTCTTCATCATAGCCTGAACTTGCTTAGACAAGCTTTCCTGTAATTTCTAGTAAGTAATCTTCAGGAATATTTCTCTTGGCTTCTTCCACAATATTCTAAGCTCTTCTTTGTATGTTGTCTTTCTTTTGCTCCGTTTTCTGCTAAGATGATTCGACACTGCTTCAATAACATTGACGTCCAGGCTCTGGGGAGGCCAATTCATGACTGAAAGTGGTGTGCGTTTTACTATCCAGGTACACTTCTTTGACATAATTATCATACCATGAAGCCTTTGCCGCTCTGATTCTTTCCACGTGGTACCTCAGGCACAATATTTCAAATTTCAATTCCTCACTATAAGACCTGATTTTCAATCCAGTTCTTGTATAATTATCTTTGCTGGATTTTTTTCCAAACTCCTATTTTTTGTATTACTTCCTTGTACACAAATACTATATATTTTGGACCTATTAAAACTGTTAACTACATGCACTTTTCATAAAAAGGAACAAATTATATGTTTTTTGCAAAAGAAAACCCTTTCCAACAATATCTTCAGATCTTGTTTGACTGTTTGCCTAATTTCGTATGTAGAGTAAAAACTTTACATAAGCAGTAGTTTACACTATAGTTCAAATGACAGCATATTGGATGAATTATTTATAGTTATTTATAACTCACCCATTTGGATTTTGCTAAGGTTTAAAATTAGGAGTATGACCACTTTGCCTGTTACGGCGCCTGCAGTCAGTCTCCATCTGTTAGGCCTCACCTCAATTTATTTAAGTCACTAAAACGATCGTCTTGAAATCAATTTTTTTTACACTGGATTATCTGACCAATAACTCAGTCTGATGAGTTGTACAGATGTACAGTAGTAAAGTCTAAAAAATCTGTGATATTTTCAGTGAATTTCTAGTATATTATTAGTCCATTGCTTATTACTAATTGGTGTGTCTGGACTTTGAAATTTGAAGCTACGACTTTGGCGTTTCAGCTGCAAATTACAATGTCAAATGTCATCTTTTGAAATACTTTTTATGTCTGTAACCGAACTAAAGTTGAATGCGTTTATGCACCCTCTCCATTAGTGGTCTCGATCTGCTCATTACATGCAATATTTTTGGGTACAACAAGAAAGCACAATATACCTAAAAGTTATAAGTACTGTAGCTTTATCAGTATCTATTGGCCCTGCCGTATATCTTTGCAGTTTTGGTCCACTGAGATTTTTGCTGAAAGATGAAACCGTTATGGTTGTACTACACTACTATGGGTATACTGTTTTTAGAGACATGCTATGACAAATGATCATATTTCATGACGGAGAAAAAAAGAATACACAATTCAGTATTGATCCATTCGCTCACGGCTGTGTAAAATGGAAGCTCCCATACAGCAGGTAACTTTATGAAGTTTAATCTCAGATATTGTTTGTTTTCCCTTGTGATCCCTCAGGGAGGTAACTATAGGACTAACAGCTCACTTTCCTTGATGTCTTTTGCAGTCTCCCTTGTCTTCTTGCTGTATCTTTCCCTTTTGTCTCACTAACCTTCTCTACACTCTTCAACCTTCTGTTCAGTCTTAAAATACTGGGGACTGTGTGTATATACAGCTGTTCTTTTTGCTGAAGAAGTTCATTAGATATTTTGTAGTTGTTGTTAATTATGTAAACAACTACATTTCATTAAGCAAAGTTTTGCTAATTGTTTAAACTCCAGTTTCTTGTGGTCTTAATAAATTGTTGTAGTGTGCTGATATTTGAGGGACTGGAGTATCAACAACAGGAGTAGTATTGAAATATGAAATTGCAAGTGCTTGGTGCAGAATCTGTATTTGACAAGGGTGGACTGTTTATAAACACCAAAATTACACATCAGAATATGAACTGATAACAATTTTTTTATAATGACATCTTCTGTGTGGAGTCCAAATATTCTCCTCGTGCTTGTGTGTGTTCTCCCTGCTTTCCTCCCACCATCTAAAGACATGCATGTTAGGTTAATTAAAGATTCTTAAATGGGCTTTAGGAATTAGTATAAGTGTAACTGGTCTGTCTCTCTATGTTAGCACTGCAATAGGCTGGCAACTGTCTGTGTCCCTGTGATAGCTGGGATGGATGTTCAGAAACACAACCAGGCACTGTTAGGCTTCACCTTGAATTTTACAGCCCTTTTAAAGCTTCCTTTATGTGAATAACTACTTTTGTAACAAAACAAACAAACCCAAACATGTTTACTCTAAAGTCTATATATTCACAACAGTGCCCTTGTATTCAATTAATAAAGTGCTTTCTATCTAAATCTGGTGATGGAACCTAGGAGTGCTGACTGCATACAAACCTGTTGCATTAGTACATGACCATTCAAACATATTTAATTTTAACTTCATGGGTGCTGTGGACAAAAACAAGCCTTGCCTACAACTGAATCTCATCCATACTGAGTAGAACAGCAACCAGCTCCCCTGTGCTGTTAAACATTAATGTCATTAAAAACTATAGTTTGAGGCTTACTTCTTGACAAATTAACCTCCTAAGACCTGAACTCTTCCACGACATGCATTTTTAATTTCTCTTTGATATTTGGTCACATCGAGGCCCGATGAATGTAAAAACAAAGAATTACCAGATTTTTTTTTTTACCTTATTTTTGTTTGTTTTTTAAAATAAGAGCCACATATGAGGATATTCATTTAAAATTTTGATAGAACAGTAGCAGTGTAATGTCCTCGTAAGTGGATATCAGGCCCTTGTAGAGCAAAATTCAGTATTTTGGTCTAAATAACCCAAAATGTAATGTCCACATATGTGGACACCAGGTCCTAGGAGGTTAAACTAGGAAGGAAAGAAGTGGACTTGCTAAACCTCTGTGGCACCTCTTCCTGCTTGCAGCTTGAGGCTATATTAACCATAGAGCTGGGCGATAGAACGATAACGATATGTATCGCGATATAACTTTTACTCGATAGAGAAATTAAGCTATCGCGATAGACCTCGCCGCTCTTGTCCTCTTAAAAAAAAAAAAAAAAAAAGGTCAGCCAATCCAAATTAAGTAGCGCAGAGCCGAACCAATCACAGCCGCAGCGTCACGTCGCGTGACTTGTTACGTGCAGCACAAATGCCAAGCCACACGTGTGTTTGTTTGGGAAGCAGCCAGCGGGTAATGGAGCCAGCGCGTAATGGAGGAAATGAGTGTGCCGACTAGAAAAATCAACCGAGCGTGACCGAAGAGAAAACAGATGATGGTTCCAATGCCGGAGAGATTGTCGAACGGAAGAGCCATAGAAGTTCCGTAGTGTGAAGGTATTTCGGCTATTTCAAGTCTGACAAAAAACAGAGTAGCGTGCACTGTAAATTGCGCCGAAAGCAAGTCTGGAAATACAATAAACTGGTGCATGCGTCACACTGTGCACCACGTTATTGTTTCGGTGAAATGAATTTCTACAATACTGTTACTGTTAATTCTACTCTCTGCAGTGTTTAAATGCTTACATATACACACAGTTACTGTCCCTCCACACATACGACTCGGTTCTGCTTCTATGCCGCAGCTTTGTTTACTTTTTCCCACCGAGGCTTCTAGACTTCTGATTGGCCAGTATTTCTGCATGGTTAGGAATCTAGCTCCACCTGCTGCTTTGGCATGTTCATAGCAGCGTTTTCCTTCATTTCTGCCTTTATGTGTGGACGGGATTATTTTTTAAAACGAAAAGGGAAAATCTCCGTTTTCAAAAATACCCGTGTACGTGTGGACGTAGCCTCAGTCTCTGACTGGAAGCGCTAATTCGTCATTCGGCTTTTGTCAGACTAAAGTAACTGTTAAAACTGTTTGAAAAGCTCAGCTATACAACAAGGAGAGATTGAGAATTTCCTTTTAGTTCTCAGTTTATTTGATATTGACAAAAGTTAGTCAGTTTTGTCTGTTCTTCTGTAAAACAAACTAAGATTTATTTTTAGAATTAATATTTTGTTTCTAAGTGGAATTGACAATTTAGTCTGTTTCGTTTGTTCTATTTTGAAACTTAAACGCTTTAGCGGCTGCCTTTTGTGTAGTTTGCAATATTTGCCTTTATTTATCTGAAAAAGTCTCATGTTCCTTAAGTACATCTACCCTGTTGAACTTATTATGGGAAATAAATATTTAAATAAAAACAAGCTGCTGATTATTTCACATTTTACTTGTGAGCAACGGCACATTTAAATCTTACAAATATAGTTATTTGGCTTATATCGTGATAGATATCGTTATCGCCTGAAATGAAAAAAACATATCGTGATATGAAAAAATCTCATATCGCCCAGCTCTAATTAACCACAGCTCGCACAACATACCTGACTCTATACATTTCTGTCAATCGTTTCTGAATGCGTCATAGGTAACTTTGATGCCAAAGGAGGAGGATTTGGCCTAACAAAACATGTATTTCTGTTTTTTCTGCATCAGTATTGATCATCACTTTTAAAACTGCCCATCATGTGTCAGGCAGTATTACAGTCTGTGTTTTAGATTATATACTTTACCCCTTTCTGTATTTTCAGAAGGATTAAGACGTTTGACTTTGTCTGAGTACTCTCAGAAGTGTGATTCAGAAATGTCTCACAATGCCATTACCAGAATCTCTGTGGTTTTCTATGCATTTAGCAAGATGTGGTAGGCTAAAATTTACAAAAATAACCAACCATCAAAACTTTCTCAAGTGGATCCTGAAGCTCTGGTTCAAATATGACACAATGTACAATTTGACTCATATCTACTGTTCCTAATTGTCAAACAAGCAGAATACAAGCGAACTGTTTCCCCATTGTTATCCAGGCCACAGCAGCAGGGTGTTTTTCACGTTTTCCTTCTCCCAGTGCTGTTATCGCCTTTTTCACACAAAGACACAGAGGCTGTGTCACCTTTCAGCCTACATCCCTTTCTTAATCCAAATGTCTCTTCACTTCTCTTTCTCTCCTTTTTTTTTTTTTTTTACTATCACATTACTTTTCTTGGTCTCTTTTATTGCCCCTCATTCTTTTCCTGTTGCTTTCTTCATTGCTTCCATCATCCATGTACTCGTGCGCTATGTTCTTTAATTTCCTGTGCATGAAAGATTCATATGACTGCTTTAATAATAAATAAGGAAGCACAGTTGAAAAGTAGAGAAGGCACCATTGATTACAGCAGCAAGGATCCAAAAGACAAGAGAGAGTAATACCCCTGCCCCATCTGTCTTCTCTTCCCTCCATTTTCCCCTCTTTTAAGCTCTTATTTTGCCACTGTTACTGTTTCTTCTTAGCTGTCCCAAAGCATCCTGACTGAGACTTTCTGACGAAAGACAAGCCGCACAATCACTGCAAAGAGCAGCTACACTCACTGAATAAGTACACTTTGGATAACTAAATGATAATATAGTAATATACCAAATCGGCGTGTTTGTCTAGAGTCCTCAGGGATAGTCACATAACCTCTTTTGTTTTTTTCTAAGCGGACAAAAAAAACAATTTTTAAAGTTCTGCCGAATAAAAACATTTTAGTCTTTCATTGAGAAAATTATCCTGTTCATGACTGCACCCACTTCATCCGCACATAAACATCCCATCAAATTCCACCACCCTCCTCCTGGTTATGCTCTTTCATCTGGGAAAAAAAACACGTCCATCACATTACAACAGCTCCTCTGCGTTCTTCATGGCAGTATGCTCTTTCTAATTTAGGTTGTGTTACAACACCCCATGAGACTGACAGCGTGTCTCTGTCCCTGACCTCATCCTTCTTGCTGTCCTTTAGTCTTCACCATCCTGCTGACATCGTCTTTCTGGGGAGGGATAGCCCTGCCCTGCGACAGACTGGCGACCTGTCCAGGGTGTGCACTACTTCTCGCAATATGACAGAAATAAAAAATATTCCATGTGCACTTTCTCCACTTTGCCTCAAATATTTTCTAAAGGTGTTTTTATTCAGGTAATTTAACCTGAGAGGCATGAAAAATCTGGGTGTTAGGATGCTTACGTGTCATTTTATTTTTTGTTAATTACTGCCACGAATCGGTTCAAATTATTTCTTCCTTCTTAAATATTGACTCCAGATTTCACTCAATGTTTAGTGTCCCAGCTGTGATGTGCTTATTGTACCACATTTTTTTCCAGCTCTTCCACCTTCCTCTTCACTGCACAATTTGTACTTAAAATGGAATGCTTGAAGACACTATAGCATTTGACAACATGTACACTTAGTTTTGTATAAGTGCAATAAACCTATATTAAAAGGACTGCCATCGTAAATGTGCCCTAGAAATGCAAAGGGTAAAAGCAGCTCAGAAATGCGTTTGATGCGCTACATGCCCCATGATCATCCCATCAACTTTGCATGATGGTGCGCAGGAGGGAGAAAGAAATGTTATTAAGTGATTTCATTTACATGCAATATGGGATTTGTGGGGAAAGCGACAGTTCACCCATCTTCATTAGATCTGGGAGGAGATGGTGAAGTAAAACAGACCTCTATTTATAACCATCACAGAGAAGGGACAGGAAGAAAATCCTTCTGTGACACTGAGGCCTTACGATTTGTCACGCCTCTTAGGCGGTTGTTGCCCACAAAAAGTGACACATAGAGTAAAAACATATTTTCAAGGTTTTTGCCGGAGCCTATGTTATGGAAGTGTGGAGGAAAGTGACACACTATCCGAGCCACTGCAGCCATTTTCTGTTGATGAGATGTTTCATGCTTCTTTAAGCACAGATTGCAAAATAAGAGTCACGTTGTGTCCTCTAGCGCTGTGGGAAACGATTGTGGCCTTGTGGGCAAAGCTGTCTCAGAATATGGAATGAATGTGCCAGTGAAGCATACCACATTAAGATGCTGTGGACCAGGGCGTGCACTTATTCTGCTGTTGATAATGCCCTTTGGTATAAAAGACTCACAAAAAAGTTAACATAGTGACAGCAGAGTTAAAACGCCCAAGGTCTGGTTAATTTTCCACCAACAATACAAAAGCACTCACCTCGAAACTTCTTGTTTGTTTGTTTTTTGCATAATTAGTCGTATATATAAATAGTGACTGCGGCAGGTTGTCCTACTGAACTCATAAGTGCTACCTATAGTGAAAATAAAGGATGTGTCATGTAAAAGTAAATAGTGAATAAACAGAAGTTGAAGCTTCGTTTTTCTTCTCATACTCACTTTTGAAATAAACAGGAAGTTGAAATAGTGAACAGACAATCTGACAATAAACAGAAGAACCAACATATATATACACAAAAGGCTGACTGAACATCGAGACACAGGTGGGAACAATTAAGATGGGACACACAGTCATGCCAAAGTGACAGGAGAAGAAAAGACCCACAGTGTGCTCTGATGTTCTTCTCTCATATTTTTCTAGTTTTCCCCCCCTTTTGTTTTTTCTTATGTGCACCTCTATGTTTTTTGTTTGTTTTTGACATGTTTTTATTTCAAGAATACGTTTCTAACCTGTACATCTTTTTTGGTTTTATTTTTCCAACTTGTTTGTGTGGTTCTGTGGCTGAACCGGGAATTAAAACACAATCTAATTCACCCATTTTGACATTTGAGTGCAGTAAATAATAATTAAATAACCTAAACAACATTCTTTAATCTAAAATTTGATGGCTTTTCTTAAAATGACTCAAAATACACAAAAATAAAAATATAATAACATTTTATAATGTCGTGGCGGTGCTCCAATTTTTTTGCGTTGAGTCTATTTACTTGGCCCATATCTACTCAAATTTACCAGTGTGTGTAATATGAAGTAAAAATCGTGGTTTCAGGGAATTCTAAAACTGTGAAACTCTATATGACATGTTATTGTGCATTTTTTATAGCACAGAGGTGATAGAGTTCAAGGATTCCCTTTATAATAATATCAGAAGAATTCTCTGTGTACCACATTTGCCCAGGTTCCCACAGAGATAGGCTGGTCTTGGAAAGGTCATGGGTGAATTTTGAAACAGTAATATAGCAAAACAGCATGAAGGGCCCGTCATATATAATGGGACAACAGACCTCTGTAACTCCTTATTTTCTATGGCTTGTGCTCCACATGAACTGTTTGCTGCTGCACTGAGCAAAGTGCAGCTCAAGTCTACTGTCGAGGAGCACTTGTGAGCTGTGATTGTTGCGTGCCGTAGTGATGTACAATCATGTGACTAATAGAAACAAATACTGATGGGGAGCAGATGCATATGGTACACATGATGACATTGTTCAGATACAGCACAGCAACACAAATTTTGTCCCATTCAATTAACTTAGCGGTCAGCACAAAGCATACCATTTTCTTTATGAAGGGACCATAAGAGTGATCATATATGGTGCACAAAAGAAACAGAGGTCATACGGAGTTCAGAGGGTGCTTTGACAATGATACAAGATCTGCATCTGCAAGCACAAACTGTTGCAGTGTAACTAAAACGCCTAAAAATAAAAACAATTAGAATTGATTTCTGATCTGACCTCACTGAAATGAAAATGGAGATCAATAGAGCGGTTGGAGGAGGTCATAAGATTATAAGGGTACCTAAGCAGCCATTTCAGTGAGCGTGAGAAATACATGTGCTAATCCCACACACAAGGTTTCGTAATACCACTCTGAATGTACCAAGTAGTTATTAAGGGTTATTAATTAATGTTAAATTAATATTGATAATTATAGACTGTCGGTGGGATTTGTTATGATAGCAGCGAGGGCATTGCATAACAGTTGCAAAAGTTACACATGGTTATATAATAAATTGCAACAGTCCCAGAATGTTGTACCGTTTTCAATTCAAAAAACATGGATACGATCTTTCACAGACCATGATATTGCATGAAAGTAGATAGTACTAGTTTATGCAAAATTAAGTGTTGTGAAACCTAAAAAACAAACAAACAAAATAAAATACACTCTCCCATCACCGTGAGACAATAATTAAGCATTAATCATCTATTTATAACTGTCAGATAGGCTACTTATACATACATTTATATCATATTATAAATAGAGGTTGGACTTTAACTTCCTCATAGTAAACTAGGACTCAGCACATATTAGGTAAACATGCCAAATCACTATCAAAATACATGAAATTTCATGGATATTTATGCTGGTATAATAGTGAATAAATAAAATGAAGAGGATACAGACAAATCATTATATGTTTGCATAGGGGTTAGGATATTTTTTAACAAGTGAGAGGTAGTCACAGGGTAGTGTACTATCCCTGCCAGTCCTAAGCTCAGATAAATGGCACGGTTACAGCCCATTTCCATACAGTATGTACCTGTGCCAAACCAAAATATTCAGATCAATCTGCAGAAAAAAAAAAGAGAAAAGAGAGGCAGCATTTTTAAAGACAAAAATGTCTTGTTTTAGAATGTTATTGTTAACTCCGAGGTATATTTTAATGAGGTGAATAAGAAAATTCAAGCTGCCAGAAATGAATGTGTAAATCTCAGTAAAATTGAGAAAAATATATATAAAAAATATTAATTCTGTTGCCTTGATTATTTTGAATTTTCCACACTTTTTTTTTTAAATCGTACGTGCCATTAAAAAGGTATTGTACAAGTAAGTGTAAAAACAGATGTATCCAAATTGACATACTGTGTGTAAATTGTGACGTTTCTTGCCAATTTCGTCTGAAGTTCTTCCTCTATAAAGCATCTTGCTAACTTCCCTTTCCTGACAAAAGTAATCTATGCTTTTCAATTACCAGAAAGGAAAAAAAATCCCTGTGCCCCTGGAGAGAAACATTGGTGTGACATTCAATCAAAGGTAACTTGTCAGACTTTTAAGCTGTTACCAAAATGCTGTGAATAAACTACAAAGGGGACACAAATCCATTATGCTAGAATCTGTTGTACCATCTCGCATTTTCCACACTGTATGTCCTTGTTTGTGAAAGACAAAATAATGTAAGCCGTTGCTTTGTGACTTTACTGGGGGACAGGAATTTCACGTTGATTACACTGTAGCTGACAATGGTACAACACTGTTGTTGTTGTTTTTTCCAAAAATAGTTTAGCATTTCAGTTCCATTCGTAGGTGTTTGCTTATAAATCACCACAATTAGTGACAGCAAGCAACACACAGCAATAGTACATATAAATAATTTAGGTATAGTTAATTTAGGTAAAAATAATTAATAAATGAATAAATAACGCCTGCACTTGTAAGTCCTCGACTGTTTTGTTTCACTTACATCTTAGTCCCCAACTGAGACTGAGGAGTCGCAGCAACATGCATTTAACACATTTAGATATCCCTGCTTTTGGAGCTCGCATTTAAACAAACTTTAGTTCATAATGCAAAACTGGATAATATGTCAAATGTATGGATATAGTGTAGTATATGAAGGTATTTTGTCATGTAAATGTTTCATTGTACAGCTGATTATCTTAAATAACCAATTAAATTTAATCCCTGGCCTCCTATGGTTGGAATATTTCCACTGTCAGTCACACATCTTATGCAAAGAATTGATCATATCTCTCTCTTTACTTCCTTTCTATACATTTTGGGAATTGAGACATCGTTTGAGACAGATTGATTTCCAGTTTGCAATCAGTAGGACGGAGGTGAAAAGGACACACAGAACAGAGATGAGTTGATTTCGACCCTCAACATGAGACAGAATGGCAGATTATTACTCACGGATGTTGGTATAGTACAGCATCTACACTGTTATTTTGGTCTGTTTGTTCACTGACCTCTAGATGTATAGTATGCGAGACACATAGAGAGTGTGTCAACAGGAGCAGAAAGTTGATTCAGTGCTGGTCATGTCGATACCCTCCCCTGGGTAATAGCTATACGAATCAGAGAATATGAGGGTGGGGTGGAGGAGTGGGAAGGAGACAGGATGGAGAAAGCCAAGCTAGGACATCAAGAAATAGATGGAGAGAAAAATGGAAAGAGAGAGGAGGATGGACAAAGCTGTCCATGTTGGAGCACTCAGGCCTCAGTGCTATTTGATGAAGATGAAGTGAAGTGTTAAAAATCAATAATGTGCTCGATATGTCCGCAGAAAGGTTTGACCACTGGGTCCCCAACCAGGGGATTCATTTGAGGTGCAGGTTGAATATATTGGGAGACTTTCCAAAGCTTCAGTCAATTTTTGCGCTACTCTGGCAGCAATCAAGTGAAATGACTGATAAACCTGAACAAGATACAATCAGATCTGGTCTGAGAGCCTAAAAGTGCAGAATAAAATGACTTTTCATGGCATGAATGAAACAAAAAATTGCAGAGCACTAAAAAACAGCTACAGCTATATGCCTGAAGATATATGAAGGTGCACCAGAAGAACTATGTGTAATGATCTGAACAAAATTAAAATGAGACTGACCCTTGAAATGAACGCTTTATTTCTTCGACCAGTGAGTGAAGTTTGGCAGTGCCACCAGTGGACTGCTGGGACAGACTTAAAATAAAGACATTGGACTATGGCCATGCAAAAAGGGTAATCAAGGAGCCTGAAAATAAGGCTATAATTTGCAAGTATAAAGGTTGTTAAACACAGGCATCAGTTAGTATGTTAAATGTTTAAGTTCATGATGGTACAATTAGAGAAAGGCTGATTAAGTATGATTTGTTTAAAAGGGTTGCATCTTCTTTCTGAAAAGGACGTGGCAGCATAGCTTAGTTTTGCAAAGTTACATCTGAACAAACCCCAAGACCTCTGGAACAACATCCTTTGGCCAGATGAGTAGAGATATTTGACCGTAATAGACTGCACCACATTTGCTGATAACTAAATACAACATATCAAAACAGCACCTAACAACAACTGTCAAGTTTGGTGGTGGAAGGGTGGTGATTTGGGCTTGTTTTGCAGTCTCAGGACCAGGTCCAAGTCCAAATCCTTCAGTTATTGAGATGACCGTGAACTTCCCTGTATACTAAAGTATTCTAGAGTCAAATGTGAGGCCATCTGTCTGATAGCTGATGCTTGGCTGAAACTGGGTCATGCAACAGAACAATGATCCCATGCATCCCACACAACTGTCATTTTCTTCCAACTTTTATTCCTACCTTCAAATAGGCTTCACTTCATTAGTATGGTAGCTCTTTTCCATTCTTACTGATCAAAACATTTAAAGTACGCATATTCAAACACATACATTCAGACAACGCTTTCGGCACGAAACTACTGCACAGTGCTTTTCCTCTCACACCATTATTTTATCTGCAGTAGTTGTTCTTGCTTTTATTTCGTATCATGTGTGTAAACTCTTCATACGTTTCTGATATTATAGTTTATATTATATATTATACATTATTCTGATGACTGTATATAATCAGTCGACTTGTTTCGACTAACAGGGTAATGGACTGAAGCTTTATTACACCCACCTTATTCATCAGAAACACAAACCAAAAATAAATGTAAAAGTAGATAAAACACAAACAATGATAATCACACATCAGTTTTATAATCAGTTTGGGATCTTTTTTTAAACATTTGGATTTTTTTTATATTTGCCCTGGCCTGTGCTTATCTGAATCCTCACTGAATCTGTCATATTTATATGTGTAAGCTCATTCAAACAGCCTCTTACAGTTTGTAAGTAGAATACGTTCTACTTTTCACATTATCAGTTTAGTGTTGAAAAACGATATCATAACTTTTTACGCATGTAGTTTAATTATTACTCCAGTCGAATGTTCTGAATAATCAGAAGTATTTATAATTCTTGCAGTTTTGTTTGATAGCAAATAAATCAGATTAGTGGGAACTAGTGGGGAACAAGACTATGTATTAAATGCATTTTAATTCACGTATCTTTTCTTTCAATTTTATGATATATTATTTATACATAACGTATAAATAATCCAGACTTTTCAGAGACAAAGCACATTTCAAAGGTTTTAACATGTTTAATTTAGGGCCCTTGTGAAACCCCACAACTAGTATATTTTTTCAAGGCTGTCAGTTGAATACCATATCTCTCCAGCTCTTAATAATCTGTGTTCTATATTGTCAAATACATTTTAAATTAAATAAACATTTTATTCTTCCACAAACTGCATCTTTCCAGAAAAGCTGATGAACTTACTATAAATGTGTGAACAGTGATTTCATCAGCTTAATTTGACATTTTACTGGATCTTATTTCACCCATTTTTCACCAAATAGAAAGACCAAAGGGAAAAAACAGTTGCTAAAATCTACAAACAACAGATGTGTTAATGAACAATTTCCCAGCCCATACTATCCTTTTTCTTGGCTTCACAATTTTATCAGCTAAGCCACATCCAGCATGTACGGAGTACCTTTCATTTTCTAGTATTCCTTTATTAGGTGTTACTTCTATACTGCTCCAGTAGTGTGTGCTGATAGAGTGATAAACTGTCTCTTCACATACAAAGAACTTAATGAATAAAATCTGTCATGTCATAAAGACCTTGAGGGCCATACTGTCGAAACTGAGCACTGAAGACCCTGAACCGTATTTAACTTTTATTGCTGTAGGCACAGGTTGCCAACAGAGCTGCTATAAGTTACTGAGTACCTTATGTCTGTTGTTTGGCTCTCAGTAGCACTATTTCACTATTTCATGTCATTGACTCTCTCCATAACTAGTCCCCCCCCCCCCCCCCCCCTCCTGTCCTATCTTTTATTTTTTTATCTTTATGCAAGTGTCTTTGGCTATAAGGCCTCATGATTCTGATCTGCAATTTTAGACTCTATTATGCTTACACAAAGGTTAGCTTGACCCTGTAAAAATGCTTTACTGTAAGGTGAGGGTCAGGCTCTAAAGTGTTCACTTCTTCCTCTGAAGTTAAAGAATGTGAGTCCCACTCCAGAGTAATTTTTTCAAGCCATGACACATGAGTCTGGAAGAGCTTTCAATTAATTTTCCATGCCAAGAAACATGAATGTGCCATATTCTCGGTACATTAAGCGGAACTAAATGAAATAATGCAGACATTATGGTTCATTGCAACAACTAGGTCCCATATCACCTACAATCTTTTCTGGCTAATCAATCTGCCAGCAGTCCCACAAGATTAATTATACTCGTCTGGTCTCCCACTATCTATCCCAAATTCCTTCCCAAGTATAACCTACTTCACTATACATTTATACTTTACCTGCTTTCATTAATTAGTGCCAAGAATACAACTGTTAATTGGAAACATACTTACTTTTTATTTCTTTTTTTTTTTTTTTTTTTACAACATTTAGCAATTACAAATTAGACAAACTGAGCAAATGTTAAGCTGATCCATTCATGGGGACTGGGCCCATGGCACTTCATTTCAGAGTGCCATGTAAAACCAAACAATAGCAGGTTATAATCACTGCATTAGGTCTATGTCTAATATGACCTAATACAAAATTCTTATATCTTGCTACTCTGGAGACCTCACAGTATGGCTCTTTTGTTCTTTCAAAAGAGATTTCCTTTGCTAGTTGGAATTTTAGCCCACTCATCTTTACAATGTTTAGTTAATTAGTGTTTTTATACAGAGTTCTCTTAAGCTCTCACTTCAGCATCAGTTGTGTTGAGGTCTGGTCTTTGACTGGGTCATTCAAACAACTTGATTCTTTTTTTCCATCCATTTGTTGCTATTGTGCTTGGGTTGCATGACCCAATTTGGGCCATATCAAGGCCATAATAGATACTATATGCTGTAACTCCAGTAGAAATGTTGGTATTTATTTGGGTTTTTTTCCTACCAGATTTACTTTCTCTTTTTTTTCCCCTGTAATGTCACCCACAGGTGGAGAACAAAATAACACTTAGAGTAAATCTTTGCTTACAAACATGGGATCAAACTATCCAGTTGTCAACTGAATGGGTGATATACATATAACACATGTTGTTCACAGACATACTTTAAATTCAGTGCATGCATGTCCGCGTTCTACCTATAAATAGTTCTTCATTAACCACAAAGTCAACACTGATTGAAGACATAATGAGAAAATGTCTAAGTCAGAAAACAACCCACTTTATTTATGTCTAATATAGTCTGAATAAATTTCTCATTGCTCTGTTCATGTTAGCAGTAAATCACCTCAGTGAGGTGGTGGAGCTTTATAGTTATGACCCATTACATCTGATTGAAAGTTGGCAGGATTGTTTGGGGGTTTTTTTGTTTTTTTTCCCTGAGACTCGTGCTCTTATTTGACTATGTAGACGTCTTTGCAATAACATTAATGAGGCTGTAGGGAGGCATGCAATTAACAGCCACTCTGTTGACTCACCTCTCCCCTTTTACTTACTAGATTCACTCTTGTGCCTCAATGAATCAGCAATAATGTCTAGCTAGAATACATGCCTAACTCAGAAAAGGAGAGTAAAGGTTTGGCAGCCACGAGCATAATGGACTGTTTCTGTTTCAATCCAGATGATTTCGCATGTTGGTTTGGGCCTGTAATGAAAATGGACATTGTGTATTACAGTTTTATTTCTTATATTGTTCCATAATGGACAAACACAGATACTATGCCACAATCTTTCAGTCTGAATGCTCCAAGTTTTTGTGATCTCCCCAAAAAACCAAAAACAAGCCATCAGCCACTGAGATTCAGCTAGAAGGAAAGTGTTTGAATCCTGTCCCAGATCGTTATTTTTGTATTTATTTTTATACTTTTGTAATGTAATTTTCATTCTCCGTCACTATTTTGTAATGTATGTTTTGCACTAACAATACTGCTAAGGCACAGACAAAGTTAGATTTAGAAATAAGATTGTTTGGTTTAGAAATTTAGCACATGAATTCAATTGTACTCTCTACTATTCTGTATCCTGCAGGTGTGGTAAAGTATGTCATATAAAACCTCTATAGCTGAAAGCACCATCATTTACAGACTAGAGAAACACCAGCACAATCCAATATGCTAGAAGTCATCTGATTTTTGTGAGGAAGTGTCAACTGTATCTTTGCTACAGTAGTGCCAGTGTGTATGTATTTGACAGTGTTAGTCCAACAGCACTGTATATAAACTTGAATCTTTAACCCTCAGTCATTTTTTAAAATGATCATTATCAGAAGGACTAAACAGGATTTTCCTTCCTTCCATGTTTGTCCTCATTTAGTTGTTTTTTTTTTTCCACTTTCTGTGCAGCGCTCTGAGTGCCAGCAGCAGAAATCTCCAACCTGATGAGTGACTTAATGATGGGGAAAGAGCCAGTGTAAGTAATTAGTAATAGTTTGTTCACCTCAGGTTCCATCTGCTTAAACATATATTTTCCAAGTTTCCTTTTTTGATAAGGAACATGAAGTAGCAGATATGTTTCTACTTTTAAAACCTACAAAAACAGTGTTAGTATGCTCAAAATCTGTGTTGAAGGTTTGCTTTATCAAGCTCTCATGGACTGACATTTTAAAAGCCACTAACTGTTTGTCTAGCCTCTCCTTTCTTCTCTTGAGCTGGAGAGCACTTACACAGATATTCACTGTCATCCAACTTTACTTTCACTGTCAAACCTGATCCCATGCTTCTGCAGCTGTTTTCCTACCTTTTGCACATTTCATCTCTGGCGTGGCTTAAGTATTAGGACAGACCTGAAACTTTGATTCATTTGTGCTCCAAAGAGAATTACTTGCGAGTCAAAAAACTAAAAAATACTCTTCATACTTAACAGTAACATAATCCCGTTGATGTTACTGTATGGTTTAGTGAGTTGGAAAAAAGTTTCCCAGGTTTAATTCTCTATACATTTTAGCCAAGCCAGGGACAGCATTTGCTTTCTGTTTGAGTTTATTTTTGGTGGAAATCTATAGGGGAGATGTGCATTTCTTGTTTTGTTGTGGATCAATTCAATGGCTGAACGAGGGTCTAAGATTTTTACAGAGCTTAAGAAGCAATTAAAGGCAAGCCAAGGAAGAGAGGAAACACAGCACAACCATCCCAACAGACACTGTCAGGATTCAGAGAAGCCAGCTACTTAGTTCAACATGAAATTGACTTTCAGGGAGTCAAGGGGTTTGGTGCTGTTATTTAGCTTTTCATCAATACTGATTTCAAAGATCTAAGCCTTTACTTTGACTTTTAAACAACTAGTGAAAGAGATGCTCTCAGTTTAAAAAAGAAAAATGTGCATACTCAGTCACATTCAAGTATTTGCACCTGTCATGTTATTGAAAAGCACTTACTCCTGTCCTTTCTCTTTTACAGTTATTTTATGTACAGCTGAAAAGGGCTATGAAGGAATGCAATCCTCCGCTGCCCTTATTTAGTGCAATGTACTGTGATGTCAGCTTGATTAATAGCTGAATCAAATGTGGAATGTGGTTTAATCTGCCTTGATTCCCAGACTGCAGGATATGTTGGCATATTAATGGGTCTAAAGGCAGTTTATTCTGTACCAAAAATGGATTTCTAAGTTTTAGAGTATTTCCATGATCAAGTGTCATCAACTAAGTGAAAGAACCACCGGGACGCTTCCTGGACACTTCTCAGTGAGTTTAATTCAATTACGTTCAAATACTTATTATATAAAGTGCCTCAGGGCAGGGTGGTGACAGCATCATGCTGTGGTAGTATTTCTCAGAACCAGTAAAAGAGAAAATTAAAGTAAAATTGTTCTCTATTCAGCAAGACAATGGCATGAATTAGATGATAAAGGCATCACTGGATAGGCTTTTATGAAGGCTGTACTTCGATATTCATAATTTAGACAGGTCATTTGTACAGGCAGCTAAGTGCTTGGCATTACTATTTTGGACAAGGACTTCGTGATGCTTGAAATATCAGTTGATGATGAATCAATTGAGCACACAATAATAATATAATTTGGTTGTTTAATATGTTTATATACACATTTTTCTATAGTGTAATGGTGCCAAAGGCTCTGTGGTGTCGTTTTCCATTCAAATAAAAAATTGAGTTTCAATCAATATATTCAAAATGCACAACACACAGTGAAAGTGTAACCTGAGTATGTAGTGTATATGTGTGTCTGCGAGCATGTGCACCAAGCATACGTGAGGGAAGTACATATTTATGTGTCTGTGTTCATTTGTGTGAAATGAGGCTGGATTCATGTGAGGAAAAATGAACATATCCAGCTGTTTATGGTCAAAGCCTTTGACTCTAAATATCATAAGGACACCATATATTTTACACCACATTTACAATGACACACAGCATCATTATGAAGGCTATGAAAAAAAGTCATGCACTAACAGCTGCACTGATATCAGCTGTCAATGTGCAGTGACCTACTTGCTGTGGAGTATGATATTCAGTACGAACTGAAGTGTGTTCAAGCAAGAAGCACAAGTGGAGACAAAGGGTTACTTTTCATCATGAAAAATTTGGCTTTATAAATGAAATATTAAACTAATTTAATCATGTTACTTGGGGTTATGAAAAGTGTGCAGACATTTTGTTACACATAAAAATTAAATGGCAGATTATACGAAACAGTAAATCTACTGTTCATCCCAGAAGAATTTTACCCCTTTTTTACTTAAAAAACGTGCGTAGGCAATTTATAGTTTTCAGTAACGTGACTGACTCACTACCCTGGCAGGCAAAACATTACTTTATCATAACAGCCAACAGTGGACAGTCAGTAGTACTGCAGGACAAAAGGTGTTCTCTTTTCCACCTGTCTTGAGCCGAGAATATTTGAATCAATTGTCCATGGAAGAAAAAAAAAAAGATATGAGGAGAAGCTATGATTTGGGGGGACTTGTGATCTATATTCTGCCCTGGTAGCTTTATTTAAATCCCTGAAAGTGGCAACATCTCTCCTGTAGCATCAGTTTGGTGACATCTATGAGCACCTTGTTGATGGTTCCTCATCTTAAGTAAGTAAGTAAGTAAGTAAAATTTATTTATATAGTGCTTTTCACAGAAAAAAATCACAAAGTGCTTTACAACACAGAAAATGGGAATATAAAAACAATATAACAGTAAATAAAACAATGTAAAACAATAAAACTATAAAAAACAGCATAAGAAGAAATTAATCAAATGCTTTTCTAAATAAAAATGTCTTCAGCTGTTTCTTACACTGCTGCCAGGATAAATGCTTTCAAAAGAATGGACATCATGCAATTTTGATCTGCATTTGTGAATAATGGCACCATGCAGGAGGTGAAGAACAAGAAATTGTTTAACTACCAGACGTGAGTCTTACATTTTGTTGATTTGGACATTTACAGTGCAGGTCTAAAAAAAAAAAAAAAAAAAAAAAAAAGTGCTGTTAGTATTAATTTGTCACATTAATGTCATCCCGTAACACTAAAATTAGGGCGACCGTAGCCCGTAGCTCAAGAGTCTTGTAATCGGAAGGTTGCCGGTTCGAGCCCCGGCTCCGACAGTCTCGGCCTTTGTGTCCTTGGGCTAGACACTTCACCCGTTGCCTACTGGTAGTGGTCAGAAGGCCCGGTGGCGCCAGTGTCCGGCAGCCTCGCCTCTGTCAGTGCGCCCCAGGGTGGCTGTGGCTACAATGTAGCTTGCCATCACCAGTGTGTGAATGGGTGGATGACTGAATATAGTGTAAAGCGCTTTGGGGTCCATAGGGACTAAGTAAAGCGCTATACAAATACAGGCCATTTACCATTTAAAATTGACCAATTGTTTTTTCCCCACTGTCAGGTAAATTATTCCCTCAGTTTAAATAAGCAGCCCTCCAGGTGGGCATGTCCCAGTGTCATGTCAAAATCATGGATTGGCTGTTGTTTTATCTTTCACATGAAGAAAACACAGGAATATTTTTACCACTTCTGGTGTTTTGCATTTGCATCATGCTCAAGTGTTAACCTGGACACAAGTGTGAGACACAATAGTAAAGTTCAGGATGTTAAATTGAAGCTGAAGGATGAAAACACAGTGTCCCTTGCCAGAACATCAAGCTGTGTGCAAACAGGACAGGCTGGTGATCGTCCTCTTGCTGCATAGCTCTATCAAATCCTTCAGTCCATGCACGATTTCACTTGACCTCTTTCCTTCCTCCTCTAATTCTCCAATATTAGCTACTGTTGTCTCTGGCACAGTTTATCCACCAGCGTTTGGTATCCGAGCACAGAATATCCAGGTAAGTCAAAAGAGTATTCTTATCAATACAGTTGACACAACAAGCCAGACTTTACTATATAGTGTGATGCAATGATCTGGCATCAACAGTAGGAACGCTTCTGCCTTAAGCAGCCCAGCTCAACTCCGACCAGGTGTGTAATGGGCCTCAGGTGTGTGATCATGAGGGGGGAGACCTAGGTAAAGCTCAATTTGTTGTTTTTCCATATTTAAGCAGAGGTCTAAAAAAAAAAAGAAAAAACCCACAAAGCAAAAAACCCCCAAAAAACAATGATCAAATAATAAAAAAAAACCCTCAAACAATGTTAATAACGAGGTTCATCACTAATGTAAATTATTTCTTTAAGAAGTCCAGATGTTAGTTTACATACATTCTGATTATAATTAAAGCCTGGTGCACAGCATTATGTCATCTGCTGATATTCTCTTATTCGGGTTATGTAAGTACATTCTATGTCAGTTGCCCAAGCGATTTACATGGATATATTAAATTTATCTTTTCCCAAATCCTAAACTTAAGATATTCAGAGTTGAATACCTTTTTGAAACTCACCTTACAGCAAATCATTTTTACTGAATCTAATAACTGTTAAATAATAAAGTTAAAACCTTTAAGCCCGCTGATGAATCAAATACATGACATAATATCTACTCATCCACTGCAATCACTCCTCTGCCTGTCAGATTCTGGCTCGTGCATTTCTTCTCTATTCTACCCTATTGTGTATCATCAGCCTCAAACCAACCGTCCTTGCTGAAAAGAGTGACGTTCTGGAGCTAATTAGCGGCCCATTACTTATTTAAAGGTATCTTGTTTATGTGAGAGCAGAGGTATAAATTATCCAATAGACAATGTCTTTGGGGTATTTTGTTGAACAGAGCTTTATTAACAGCAACTGTTGAGGGCAGTTTAATGGCATCCCAATTATTTCAGTCCCGAGAAATAATTGGGATGAGTCCCTTGCCAGTTCCAGCCAGAAGCAGCCAGCTAGCACCCATTTAGAGAGGCTAAAGAACTGTAGGACTTAATGACAGTGTTAAAACGATTCTCTTTGGACAGATGTGTCTTTTATTTGGACCAGTGGATAATTTTATAGCCAAATGAGAACAACTGAGCCAGTGGAGAAATACATTTTATTTGCAGTGCAAGTGAGCACTAACAGATAATTAATTTAAAATAAATGCTGTATTTCTTTGACCCTTCAAGGAATTTCATAGCTTTTAGCTGGATAAAGAACCAATATTCAGGGATATGTAATGTCCCTTGTAACAAATGATAATGGTGTCTTTTAATTTTAGGTTTTGTGTCACAGCAGATTCACAGTATGATTCACTATGTCCAGAAATCTTCATTCTCAGTTTGTCTGTGTGAATTCACCAGTTAACCTTGTGGAAAACATATAGCTGAGTGCTCTCTGAGAGGAGATGAAACACTTCAAGTCTGCTTTTGAAAAATGCTTACAATGCTTCTCGTTCTAGGCTTCATTAAAACAGACTCAGTGACAGAAGTGAAAGGATTTGAGAATTAAAACCAAACAAGTAATTTAAAGGTTTGTATATTTAAAAAGTAACAAGGAAGAACAAAGAGGTATCTTGTATCCATCATCCATATTTTCTTCATTTTAATGCAGCAGTTAAAGCTACAGCAACAGGTACACTAAAACATACTCTTGACTTGTTTTTATAGATCGTAGATGAATATTTGCAGATGGCTTGCAACAAATTGTTTTACATCTTTTCGTAGATATGGAACATTTCTGTGCTTCTACAAAAATGAGTACGTCTCCTGTCTTTGCATCTTTATCTCACCCCGGAGTCAACTGGCTTTCTTTCCACCACCTGTTCTGTCAAAACTCTCGTCTTCTATCCAATATTTTCAATTTCATCTAAAGACTTCAGAGGTCCTCCAAACAGCTGGTGCTGCATCTGCCTCGAAGCAGGAGAAACTGCACACATGCACAATAATGTAAATGATTCACTCCTCCAGCAATATTATTCAGTGTGTTGAATAAAGATCTAAGCAACTGCAATATCATGTTTTGTTTTGTTTTTTTGCTTTTAAGTTGGCATGCTTGATAAATGCGAGGCAGTGCCTCCTTGTATTTTTATCATGCTGTTCCTTTTTTTCCCCCCACATTGATTCACTACACCGTACTGTATGTTGAGTTTCCAATCTTTCTTTCCCAGTCTCAATTTTAGGGACAGCCTCATCAATATTAAATTCACTGACTCACTGTAGGTATGATAACCAAAACACATTAACCACCATGACAGCTGGAACACAAGGCTCAAACGTAGATTAATCAATCATTCGTGGAGCATTGCCAAAATGGCAGCATCCCAAGGCTGTATCCGAATCGCAAAATGTAGACCAATATACTAAAGCACAAATCAATCACAGAGCAAACTAGTGCCTATCTTCAGAAACTCCACTGACAATTAAGCCCTTCCATATGACATTATTCAAAACTGGAAAAAAAAGTTCCCATCCGACCCCCTCAGAATCAGCTTACTTTGTTAGAAAATACCTCTTGAATACGGGGTTCATCAAAAGGAATCATAATTTCATTTCAGGCTATCTTTGGTATAGCTATAAGTAATGGACATAGAAGCTTGCGTTAAATTATCAAATACATGGCTGAATTTAAACAAGTCCTCAATGTGTCCCCCTCTGGACACACAGCATATGTCCAAACCTGTCCCATACTTTTGCAAGCACGTCTGGAGTCACTACAGCCACTGCCGTTGTTATGCTACCTACCAGCAACATGAAATTCATGAATCCCAGCATTTTAACAGTGCATCTTTCAATCATTTAAAAGCTGAAAAAAATTATTTTTGATACACCTTGTATTTATTGAAGCCATGTAAAATTTTACCTTCACACTAAGAATGTCATGGTCCGTGGGAATGTCGGGGGCTTTTTCCACCTGTGGCAGTTGGTCCTCTGTCCATTCCTTAGGGGTGGGGCTTCCAGCACCTTACCTGGGATCCATCTGCAAGCAATCAGTTTCAGCTTTATTTACTGTATGCAAGTTAGCACAGGGTCAACATTGCAATGAAATGTGTCTGAAAGAAGAAAGAAAGTGTACTTTATTGATCACCGTGGGGAAATCCCTCTCTGCATTTAACCCATTCACTCAGTGAAGCAGTGGGCAGCCATTGGGCGCCCGGGGAGCAGTGTGTAGGTACAGTACCTTGTTCAGGGGTACCTCAGGGTAGCTGTTCAGGGGAATCGAACCCCCGACCTTCCGATCATAGGGCCACCACTCTACCTACTGAGCTATTGACAAGCGAACACAAGTCTCCCAGCGGTATAACCTGGAAACTCTCACGGACTTCCTCAGCGCTTTCAAAGCACAGACCTGCAAGTAAGGAAAACAAACTCATCAGCGAATTCTTCTCAGTTACCTGCTTCTAACTCAAACAATAACGCCTTCTCCGTCCGTAGCAGAATTCCTCTCGTTCCTCCATCCCTCGCCATGACCTCCTGTTTCGCGATCCAGTTTCCGAGGGCCACCCTTTCCTGCTCCAGTCGCCGCTTCCCCATTGCCATATCTAACCAGAATCACATTCCCTAATGTTTCCTGCTGCTTAATAAAGACTCTTGTAAATAGTTACACTATGAGTTTTGGTGTCGGTGTTTGGGTCCACCCCTTGTGTGAACCTTCGGTTCATGAAGGGGTAAGACAGAGTGTTATTAAGGTGTAGGCGTGTTATAAGTCCAGATTTGCTAACAGTCTGGACCAGTGCAAAACACTATTGATATTAAAAACCTACTAACAATGCAGGAACTCAGCATCACTAAAGGTAAAGACAAACAACTTTATTAACTGAGCAATGCATTTCAGCTTGTGGCCTTCATCAGGGTCATAGTAACATATAAACCAATTTGTGTTTAAATAAAGGCCAGAACACAGAAAAAAGGGGAAAAAAATTTAAATGAACCAATCACACCTTAATAAGTAAACCACCTGACGTATAACAGGATGGTATTGGTTGATAGGGTAATTGGTTAAGTCACAGCCCAAGTGAATACTGGACTAGACCATTAACGATAAAAACGGCGGGGGGGGGGGAGAATATTCCCCACCTATCTCTTAACATAATACATATGAGAAATACACAAAAAGAAAGAATGTTAAAATTATACAAAAAAATAGTAAACTGATTACAAGAGAATTAAAAAAGAATTAAAAAAAAGAAGTCAGTACAACAGATTGGAAAACAAGACACCGCACACGGAATCACATTTGTGAAAAGGTCATTTATGCCTCTAGGATGCAGACTTATAAGAGTTGTCTAGAATGCTTCTCTTTTTTGCTGATAAAATAAATAAATAAATATTACCCATGTGAAAATAAGAGACAAGGCAAAATAACTGGCTAAAAATAATAAAATCATAAAAGGTACAGTTCACAAAAACTCACTGACAGAAAAATTGTCATTCATACCTCTAGGATGTAAACTCTTAAAACGGGATATCCAGAATGCTTCTCTATTTTTCTGCATAAAATTAATATTACCACCTCTTTGGGAGAGTTTAAGGACATTAATGCCTAGAAAGAATAAAGGTGAATTATGGTGTTTATCATTCAAATGTCTTGCAACGGGACTGGTTAGATCATTTCTCTTGATCGAACTTCTATGTTCATTAATTCGATCTTTCAGACGGCGGGATATTTTTCTCACTGTATCATGTAGATTACATTTTTAGTTCTGCATGTAATCAAGCCCTTAATGGCAAGTATTTTTAAAAGGTCAAAACTTTGGAGAACATTTAAATTAATTTAAATGAATGTAATTTACATTTTGAGTACAGCGACTAAGACCTCAGTCACACAAGCGTAGAGACTGCACAACCACCATTTGCTAGGGAAAAATATGTTTTCCATGACTGGTTGGCAAGTGTTTGCTGGTCTAGAGACTAATCAGTGACCCCCTGGTAAGCACAGGTTGCTGGAAAAAAATTTTGGTAGTCACAAGGGAAAACTGGCCACAAAGAAGTATAGCTATTGACGACTAGACAGCATAACCTGTCTGCAAACACTCAGCGCCTACTTGCTGGCTCGCTACTGTGAGTAGTCTGATGTTCACTGTACCTTACTGCTGCAACCAAAATGCCTATAATTAATATTTATATGAATTTTTACTAAATTAATCTTATAGAACAGAAGAAAATATATAAGTAGCAGAACCCTACTGCTTCAGTAGCTGCTACATCCTTTGTAACCTTTTAATACTGAGCTGTCAGACTAAACATAATGGCTGTCATATTAAGGACAGATCAATCAATCACAATCTACCACCCTCTGCTCTGCACATCCAAATCACAAGTTCAGTTCACTTGATAAATTGTACGGCAGTGAAAAACAAATGAGGAGCCATGGTAGGAAGGAAAACAGCCACAAGTACAGGATGACATCCAAGTCTAAGACATAGTTCTCTTAATGACATCACAAATCTCCTACACTGAAATGCATGCACACACAGACTTTTTGGAAGCAATGACAGAAAAAGCAACTGACACAAGTCTTTGGATTTTCAGTAGGGGTGGGGGAGTGAGCTTACATTCCTGTTTCCTGTCAGGCTACAGGAGGAAGCTGGGGAACTGGGCTAAGACAGTGTGATTGAGCTGATGTGACATCCACAAGGTCAATTCTCACTCCTTTCATGCTGTGGCAGCATTCTTAGTGTGATAGGAAGTATTCACATCCAAAATAATGTCTAACTACCTGGTCTTCAGGGGCAGGCACGGTCTGATGGATGGAAAAGCCCAAGAGCGCCAAGTAAGGTAAAAAGCATCAACATAAGCACAATTAACTGAACTTTACTCACTTAAGAATATCATTAGTGCACCCAGACCATGGGAGTACTTCAGGGAATCCTTGAAAGTTTATATTCCCACGTCTTTAATGATATCTTAAAAGGGAGAAGTTCAAAGATTCTGAAGCCAAAAAACACAAGGGATGAATCTAATTATGCTGCGTGTCTGTTTTCAAAGAAACTGGCTTAAAACACCACCAAAAACCACTACCAAACCCAAATACAAACATGCAAAAGTGCAAAACAGGAGTCCTTGCTTGAAGAGCGGTTATGGCTTCAATTCAATGCAAGAAAGATGAGCCTCTTTATAACTTGTTCTTCTAGTTAGGTTGCACACAAGCAACCAAATATCCTTCCAAATTCAACCTCAGAAATTGCTGCTGGAATATCTAAAGGTGACTGATAGACAAGCTTACAACCCCTTTTAGTCCATTTGGTTTCAAATCATTTAGCATAAAGAGACAAAAAAGCATGCTTAATCCAGCCGTGCCTGGGTTTTTAAAGACCTCTAACATACTGAATGTCAAACGATTACCTGCATTTTCAATAATTACCTCTTAGCTTTTCTTTTCCAGACCACAAATCCACTCTTTAGAAGCATATAGAGACAACTTCGTAAAACGAGTAGCTTCTAGACTAACAAATACAGTTGCAATGATGCAAAAGTTTTTGAGTTATGTGCAGAATGGGTGTGCAGAAACAAAACATCAAAATGTGCCCCCCACCCCCCAGACATCACTTTGAGCAGTAGAGACATGGACAATACTTTTGATTCTTGTTGCACTAAAGGACAATTATTCTAAGGTACAGTGCTAATTGCAACCAAGCCAGAAATGCCTGTTGATTGCACAGCATCAACTCTTTGCATGCATCTACAAAGACAGCATGCTAACACAAATCAAGTAGAGAAGAGTGCTGTGCAAGCTGAGTTTATGCTAACCCCAGCCAAGAAGCCTGAGCCTGATCTTCAGCAGGTAACAGTTACAGTGATACACGCAGTCATTCTTGTATCACTACAATTTCAATCGCTACTATTTCTACTCATCAAAAGAACTCAGTTTGCTTGTTTGCCTGTTTGGGCTGGCTTTCCTATTTCCTGTCGTCTTTATGTTCACACTTACACACTATAAAAATTATAACTATTGTTTTTGTCCTCATTAGATAAGACAGTGGTAAATGTTCTGCCGGTGCACTGCTATAGTTAAAAGAAGCATTTGATGTTGTGGACTACAAAATTCTGATTGACAGCAACCTGCTAATTCACCCTCATGGCAGAGTGAAATGGGCATTCTCCCATTTGTCCATTCTACTAGGACAAATACTATAGCATCACAGTCCACTCATCCAATTCAGGGTCGCGGTTGGGCTAGAGTCTATCCCAACTGTCTTAGGGCGAGAGGCAGGGTACACACTGGACAGGTCACCAGTCTGTTGCAGAGCTAACACACAGAGAGAGAGAGAGACAACCATTCATACTCATATTCACACCTGTAGGCTATTTAGAATTTCCAGTTGACCTAACCCTACTAACTGCATGTCTTTGGACTATGGAAGGAAGCCAGAGTACCCTGAGAGAACCCCCGCAAACACAGGAGGAACATGCAAACTGAAAGTCCCTGGCCTGCTGGTGATATTGAACTCAGGAAGTTCTCGCTGTGAGGCAACAGTGCTAACCACTGCACCACCGTGCTGCCCTTCATGGTCACGTTAGCAAATATATGTTTGACCTGACAATTGACAAAGAGATCTGAACCTGATGTTGAATAAATGGCACTGCATTTGAGGCAAAGAAACAAGGAGATGGTGTAACGGTAAATCTTTCTACAACTCAGAGCTTATGCCCGCCCAAAAGCAAGCACAGCCATCACCTTACACCTAATCATCTCAGCATGAAGAAGTGTGCAAAGATTCACAACTTATTTATGTTCAGTTCAGCTATGATAGCCATCGAATAAAGTGGCCATATGTGTGGGTCAGGTCTTTATGAATTCCTCATGGTGACTGAACCTGGCAGGGGAGGATTTATCCGTGAAAACAGATGGGCAGGAAAAGAAGGAGGGAGCCATCAAGCTGAGTGAGCCCTGCTGGGCGCCTCCTTATGGCAGAATGAATTACCAGAGTCTGGCAATGCTTAACGTCAGAATGCAGCACATTATCCCTGACTGATTATTTTTATATTGAATAGACTGAACCAAATTAAAAAGTGCACAGACAAAGTTAGAATAACACTGAGCAAAAATACATAGTAGAGATATGCAAGTTTTTGCAAGAATCTTTGAACTGACTGACAGCTTGAAATATGGATTTTATGCTTCAGTCAAGTTAACAGATATTTTCTATGAAGTTCGGATATCCCATTGACCAGATTAAGGTAACACTATATTAAAGAAACTGCTTTTTTTTTTTCATATTTCTAATTGCTTGGCATGCATTGATAATATTCACCAAAGACCTATGATCTCATAAGACCAAAATCCAAAATCCAAAATAAGGGTGAGATAAATTCACAAAAATCTTGTAAATAACCGGCCTTGTTCTGAAATAAATACATGATGCTAGTAAATATTAAAAACTCCAGAAAATAATTAATATTTTATACAGAAATTCTGACTTATGTCTTCGCCCTTGAGCAGGTGTGCACTACTGTAAGACCATAAATAATCATTTTTTACCATGAGTAATGAGTTATTTGGCCTACAAAACATGACAAAAGAATGAATAATGTCCGCCATAGTTCTCCCAGATGGCATTTTCAAGCCCAGGGCAACATCTTCAAATTGCTTGTTTTGTCCAGTTGATGTAAGACAGGGAAAATAAGAAAAAAAAACTGTTGATCCAGGATAGAAAGTGTGAATAGCAACGCATAAAAAACATTTTTTAGGAGTTTTGAAAACTACTGCCACAATTGCGTTATCAAGAAGTCCCAACAACTATTAGGGACGCCTGGGAACGTTTAGCGCTGTTGCATCCTAAATAAGCGTAGTCGGTACCTTTGTAGCTTCCCAGGTTACCAGCGAACTGTTGTTAGTGTTAGACTGTTCTCAGTAAAAGTTGTATTGAGGAGCAGGGATAAACACCCTCATACAGAAGAAGACACCAAAATGGACCAAACTTCAGCCAAAATGATGCCTGAGATGAGCCCATCCACAACACATATTAGCAATAAATATGTTGTTTTGTGGTTTGGATTAACTGCTATGACAATGTTAACTACTGCATACTATTTGACACTGGTCAGATTTACTAGAACACCAAATTTGTTTCACCTATTAAGACATGTCAGTATGTAACCTGTGAAAAAGGGCTATTTCCTTACATGAAAGGCTTTACCCAGATGTTTCTCCTGCAGCAACAAAGCTGTAAGTATAGTAGACTGGCCAGGCAGGACTGCGTTACCATTCAGTCAGTGCTAGCTATGTGGTTCGATGATGAATAGTAGCCAGTGGACCAGCATACAAACACACAAGACTTATCTGTTTAAAAAGAAAAAGCTGTTCCCTCCTTTGGGAATAAGCAAGAATGCTGTTCTGGCATTTTTCACTACACTCCTGGATAATTTAGTACCCTGTTAGTGAATTATGTGCATATCTCTGCGTGTTACACGACACGTATTCTAGTTTTCTGTTACACAATACAGAAACTATAAATAGTAATAAAGCCAATGTGAGAAAACAAATCTATAACTGACATTGAATTAGTACATGGACTGTGTTTTACCTGTAAAACCGCATAACGTGTTGAGCAAACAAAAATCACACAAAATGTGCGATTATAAAATATGTTATATTCTCACTAAACTGTATTATGCATTATATATGTTATATATGTGCTACTTTAAACTGTATGGAAAACATCTGAGCATGTATATGTAAATTCTAATTTGCTTTTTTTGCCTTTCCTTCATGTGACTAAACAAAATTTGTTTATTCCATCGTAACCAATTTTAGCAAGCTGTTCCCTCAGCTGTAATAGCCACACAATTATTAAGGGTAGATGGATGCCCAATAACAGAGACTACTCCTCACTGAGCCCAGGAGATTAAAAAGAGCAAAGAAAAAAGGTAAGGATGAGAAACAGGAGCAGAAGATCACATTTCCTGTCTACTGTATGCCATTCCACTAACATATAGTAGATAACATTGAAAAATGCTTTCACCTCCAAGATCAGAGATGCAATTATTTTCAGAATCCAATGTCAAGTTCTTGTCCATCTCTCATTGATGACCTAAGGCAAAATACTAGGTCTGCAAATGTGCACTGCATGAAACTAAGATAGTATAGAATACATAAAATATGTTTCTGTTGCTTATTTATTGAGTTTCTAATGTATTGTTACAATTACAGCTATAACAGTTTTCCATGTTAAGACTTTTTTAAGTTAGTGTTACTTTTTCAAACTTTAGTTAGCATGTAATTCTGTATAAATTCTACCCAGCATTAAACAAAATTAGCAACAGTCCTCAAATGAAGGTGCGCAGGTGGTTGGTTTGAGTCTATGATACATGGCAGATTGCTGTGGCACTGCTCCAAACATTTTCAGGCTTTTAAGAAGACTAAGTGTGAAGTGTGAATATCTTGCTTTAAAAAAATAAATTAAAAAAATTAGTGAGAGAAACTAGCTGAGATGTTTACCCTGTCCACAGAACAGTCAGAAATAACTTACATTTCTTGGTGAACATAACTCATTATTTCTTAGTGATTTGTCTGCCAAATTCAAACAAACTGAGAGTTAAAAATGTCCAAATTCATTAAACTCCAATAATATGAGAGGTGTGGCTTGTGTTAACATGAAATTTCCCTAGCATCCATAAAATAGAGGATTTACAAAGTTTAGCAAAGTTGGAATTTAGCAGGAAGTTAGCTGGCTAATTTCCATCTAAATATCATGATCTTGATGTATTTCTAAAAAAAAAAACATAAAACACACAACATGGCTATAATTTTAGACATAAATAGTAGGGGTGCAACGATATTCGTATCGATATTGAACCGTTCGATACAGTGCTTTCGGTTCGGTACACATATGTATCGAACAATACAAAATTTGTAATTTATTTTATCAACTTTCCTTCTGACGATGCTGTCTGTGTTGAGCGCTCAGTGAATCTGCATTCGACTGCTCCGCCTAGGGTCGACAGTGCAGCCTAGGCGGAGTAGTCGAACGCAGATTCACTGAGCGCTCAACACAGACAGCATCGTTGGAAGGAAGAGCGCAGGGCAAGCTAGCGAGACAGAAGTTAAGCTCTCCTTACAACATGGACCTCCCCCACCCTCATTCAGATCTGGCGTTTGGAATTATTTTGGTTTTCATGTGACGTATGACCCTGAAGGTAAGCGAGTCATGGACTAAAGTAAAACAGTATGTTGGATGTGCCATGCAATGCTCAATTACATGGGTGGGAGCTAGTGTGTTAGCGCAGTTAGCTCATTAACGTGTTGGCCGTCTAGCCCCATGCACGGGGCGATCGGCGGTAGCTCGTTAACGGAGATTTGCCATGTTGTGGCGTTAAGGTCATTTCAACGAGATTAACCTGAAAGCACTAGTGGGAACACAACGAATATGACTGCACATTTACGCCGACATCATCCTAGTGCAAAGACAAGTGGAAGCAGAAAAAAAACAAGCAAGCATGCTACTGCTTAGGGGCAGGGATAGCTCAGTAGGTAAAGTGGTCGCCCCATGATCGGAAGGTCGGCGGTTCGAATCCACTTAACGGCTACCCTGAGGTACCCCTGAGCAAGGTACCGTCCCTACACACTGCTCCCCGGGCGCCTGCTTAGTGGGCTGCCCACTGCTTCACTGAGTGAATGGGTCAAATGCAGAGAAAAACAAGTAATTTCCCCATGGGGATCAATAAAGTATCCATTATTATTATTATTACTAACTTTAGCCGAGTCATTTAGACAGCTGTTTAATATGCTGCTGAGAATATAGCCCAGAAGAAGCGGATAGTATAGCTTTTATTTTGGAAAGAGACATTTCTCTGTAATAAACTCTCTTTTCCAAAGATGAGTGATTCCTCAATCAGATACAGGGCTCGCAATATCGCTAGCCCGACGTCCCAGGGCTAGCAATTTTTTCAGTCGGGGTACCAAAATCTATCTCTGCCCTGCTCGTCGGGCTTTTGTAGGAAGGAAAAATATATGTCAATGCTTTTGCATTCTTTCGGAAATGTAGCTGGGTAATTATGTCATTGGCATCGGTGAGCCACTGTCAATATGTGACATATTGAAATCGCGTTTGAATTTGCGCTTGTTTTTTTGCTTTCACTTTGCAATCGCACGAACTGTGTATAGAGAGCGACAGCACTGATCTGTGAGTGATGATAATTTGTGCACCAATTCCTCTGACATCGTCTTATTAATCGTTAGCTTACTATGCAAACATGACAAGTGAAATCTCCCGCAGCAAGCTTAAACATGTGAGAGGTTGATCGCGCAGAGAATCGCTGAGCTTATGTGAGTGCGTGTGTAAAAGCAGCAGGATATATATTTGACTACGATGACCTGGATGACTGAGAACCTTCACAGACAGATATATATTTTAGTTCTGCTGAGCCAAATAAGACAGGTCAGGGTGAAGAAGTGACAGCCAAAGAAAAGCTTACCACAAAACGGAGAAGTTATGACAAATCAGACTATAAGGCAAAAAGAAAGTGCAGCTTTATGGTTTCATGGACAAAAGAATTTCTGTGGCTGCAATATGACGAGCTAAATAACCAGGGCTGCACATAAGTGGTCCGCAGGTGCGCATTCGCTGTCAAAATAAAAAACACGCACAAGGGTTAGGGTTAAATTTAAAAACTGTACTTTTGAGTTAAAATATATATTTATAATTTTAATAAATGACAAATTAAAAAGGCATGAACATTTTTTTGTATCGAAAAAATATCGAACCGTGACACCAAAGTATCGAACCGAACCGAACCGTGAATTTTGTGTATCGTTGCACCCCTAATAAATAGAGATGTAAAACTAAAGATCATCGATGTTAATGAATGGGGGTTAATGAAGTTGGGCAAGCTGACATTTAATGACATGCTAGCTACGGCGCTATGGTTCGGCTCTAAACACAATACCACAAGGAAGATCGAGGATGAGAGTAATACTGTTCTAAAAGTTCATGTTGCAGAGCAAAGACACCTTCGGCCAAGAAAGATTTCTGAGAAGAGCTCGGCCACAACACGAGATGAGTCATTAATATATTTCTTTATGGTTTGGATTCATTCAGGGGGAGCAGAAGCAAATGGATGGTTTGGATGGTTTGGATTCATCGCTGTGAAAACGTCCTGTTCTTACAGTTAATATTCACACTCACTTATTGGCCTCACACTGATTAATTTCTAAAGTTTGCAAATATTTGGTGTTCAGGACACTGCAGAGACTGCTTAAAGATGATCCTCAAGTGCATATTGTGCATATGGTATAATGTATCTTATTCATTTATTTATAGAGGTTTTGACTAAAATATTTAATTTTTCTATTCATGAAAGCAGAACATCGTGGATAAAAATGCAAAAATCAACTGTTTTATTTCCTTCTGGTTTCTTTTAATTGAAAAACAAACAGATTCAGTTTTTCAATTCAACAACTGACTGCACAAAATATAAACAGTCCTGTTTTTGATATTAACCCTTTAAGACCTACCATAGAACCAAGTCCGCCAGAGCTTATATTATATTTTTACATGCTGTGGAGCCATTTTTGGGAGCATTTCAAGTTGCTATACATCAATACAACCATTATAGCCCAGATTTTTATAATATGTATGCATTAAGTGCATAGAAATTACATAAATTGCAAAAAAGTGCAATAAACTACAAAAAAATAGAAAATCGTTTTTGTTTTTTTTGACATATATATTTCTAGTTAGAGAAATTTAAGAGGCTTATCTCTCAAAAGTGTAAATACAAAAAAGTTGCACAAAATAGTTTTCCACCACAGGAAATTTATTTTGAGTGTCTTCATAGTTATATTTTTGAAATACACCAATTTTTATATACTGCAGGAAAAACGAAAATAAATATTATAGTGCAAATTTGCAAAAAAGCAGCATATGCATCAAAATAAACTATTTCCAGCAGTGGAATATGAGTCCTAAGCATCCCAGAAACGACACATGAAGTCATAAAATCAAAGATAACTTTTAAAAACACCAGTATAGGCTCATGAGGCCCTGATGGTAAAAAACTACATTTCCGCAAAAATGACGTCACTTCCGGTTTAGGGCAGGTAATGGCCGACATGCGAAAGTTTGCTCTGACGTCTATTCCAACGTAGGAAGTGTTATGAACAGCTGATCGGATCGGCAAAGCCTGTTTCTGGATTATTATGTCTTTGTTGCTGCAAGCGCTTTTTATGCAGTTTTTGCAAAGCTATATGTGGAAGGAAACCGGGACAAGCAGATGGCATAAGATGTAAGTACAACTCCTCCGGTTTCATATACAAAAAAAAATTATTGCGCTAGCTTATGTGGTTGCAGTGCCGCAATTTAAAAATTGTTACGCAAAACAGAGCGTGCCCGCTCCGACCGGTTTTAAAGGGTTAAGTGATGTCCAGTATGAAGCTTTTCATGCATTCTATGTATTTGTGTCTTAATAAAAAATGTATAAGAAAGGAATGACCTTACTTTGGCCTAGTATTTTGTGCAAAAACCACAAAGGCACGAAACTGCAAAAACCTTCTCTGCACTATGTGTACCCTTCCCTCCTTCCCTCCTTCCCTTACCTGCAAACCAATATTCTCACAGTACGGTCAAATATACGCGAGACCCTGAGACCCTTGGGGGCTCCCTAACAGAAGTGTGATTCAGCATGAGATTGCGAGATTAATCTTGATTTAGAATAAAAGAAAAAGGAGTCAATACCTTTTCTTTCACTGGGGGCTAATCAGAAGTGCAGGAGGCAGAAAGTGACACACACAGACACTCAGACACTGCAAAACTCTGTCGTCTGTAATCTAATTTCAGCCACGGCATGCTAATTCATCACAATTACCTACTCAGCCTGGATGGTACCATTAGAAATACATTGTCTGCATTACCACAGAGAGAGAGAGAGAGAGAGAGAGAGAGAGAGAGAGAGAGAGAGAGAGAGAGAGAGAGAGTGTGAGTGAGTGAGTGAGTGAGTGAGTGAGTGTGTGTGTGTGTGTGTGTGTGTGTGTGTGTGTGTGTGTGTGTGTGTGTGGTCATGTGGGAGTGCATGCAAACTTGCGCTTTGATGTCTGTTTGAGAACTGAAGCACTCTCAGTCTCTTTGCAGACTGTTTCATATTCAGTTACATTTTCCTTACATCCTGAAGACTCCTGCATTTTTGTCAATAATCGCTAAGATCACATGCAGACAGATATTTGTGGTATTTAGATTATTAGCACCTTTATTAGAGCAGGGCTAAAAAAAAAACAGCAGCAGAAGTTAAAAAAAATCACATAGAATTATAATGCTTAAATTGATTTCTTTAAACTTTGTACAAGGTTATTGTTGGCATTACACTGCGTGGATATTACCAAGCCTGAGGTAGTTCACTTAGACCCTCATTGTAGCTGTACAACATCATACCACTATGGGATTGTGCACAAGCTAAAAGGGTCTGATTGAACCAAAGGATATGAGGAAAATATACAAAGATTTCCTTTTATAACTTTATATCAGTAAAAGCTAAGTAGATTTTTCAGGTAAACTAAAATCATCCTAACTGGCATCATAAACTACAGAGATTGGTTCTGGTAAACATTTATTTTCAGAGATGTATAAATGAATTGTATGATGTTTTGAAATAAGATAACCACTTCTTACAAGATTTGCATTCTTAATGGCCTTTTGGATGTTTGTTTTACATTTGCACCTTTCTGATTGGTTTCTGAACAATAGAAGACGATTACCATGCAGCATTTTGCAAACTAAGCAAATGTTTCGTAGCTTGCAGAAAATGGAGTAAGCTAAATGTACCTGCACATAAAAAGCCAATCTAAAACACCTAAGTTAGTCCTCATTCAAATAGGTGTGTAGGCATGTCTACAACCATCTGGCAACTACAAAATATTTTGTGATCAGTTGGTAAGAGGTTTTTTTGTTCGTCATTAGCAAGGAATTGGTTGCAAAGAGATATATTGAGCTGCACCAAAAACTTCCTTGCCTTTTTCACTATCAGGTTGCCTTGGTCACCAATAATCTGCCTACTTATCTACAAAGCTTTCACAAAATACTTGCCAAAGTGGTAATGAAACAGAAATAAGTGATGAAAACCAGAAATAAAACTAGAAAAGCTACAAAGAAGATGACTTTTGTGTGGCTCTTGCATTGCTCTGAGGAAAAAGCTCCACAGAAATGTAATTGTTGTACAGAAATTGACCTGAAGATGTAACGTTGTAGAAGTTGCTCTAATAAGACTTAATTATCATACACAAAGACATAACATTTTGAAACCTAGCAATGAATTATAACACTGTCTTATCCTGTGCTGAAATTCAGATTTTGATCCACCTATATTTTTAAATAAACCTCCATCCACAGGGAATACTTACCAGGGCAGGACAACTCTGATGCATGGGCCATCGGACAAGCAAATACTTCAAAACTTTTGTGCTTGTTTGACAAAAAAGAAGCACCGCAGTCATACGGGCTTGCTTCTGCATGCTCACACGCACACACACTAATGCACTGCTTAAGTAAATTTACAGCACTTGCGAAACCTGGAGTAACCTCTCAGAGAGGAGCAGTGAGGAGTGACACTAAGTCTGGGGTATTAGGTAACGTCATTAGTGCTCACACTTCATTAGGCAGAGACAAAAAGAGCGAGATGGAAGAGTGTGGAGGACAATGTGTCAGTCAGTGTACATCAGCTCAGCTGGACAAGGAAGTGATCCACATGCTATAACCTCAAACCCACGATATACAAGGACAGTTATATCAAATCATGCCATGTTTCACATTTTTAGCTAAAAGATATTGCAATATGGTGTCTCCTGCTGACTTGTTGGTTCCCTACTAAGTCCATCACAAGGTGATAAAATGACTCAGGCATGAGTCGAAAGGAAAGGACAGTGTGTTTTGACAAACACACAAACTTAAACTGTGGAGTGTAGCATTTAATTGTATGGAGAAATGGCTAAATAAAGGAGCTAATGCACAGCTACATTAGTTTGGTCAGTATAGATTGGGTAAAAATCCTGTAACCCTTTGAAGCCACATTTGAAAGGAGTTTTAATGATGTACATTGTTCACTTAAAAGGGGTCACAATTCATCAAACAATGCTATCTCTGTCTCTCTCTCCTTTATTTTAAATATGGACCAACTAGTCCATTTGACTCTGATCAGCTAACTGTTGGGGATTAATAGTTTTGCTGTAATGTCTCAGCACTCAAAAGCTTCAAAGTCCTCAGTCCTAAGTATTAAAACCTTTCAAATTTCTGCTGCAGTATTACACAACAGGATCAGTTTTCTTCAGTTTGGTACAATTTGAAGTGGTCGACTGGCCATTATTCAAATAAATTCTCTCAAATGTATGCAATATACGAGAAAAAAAGAAAAAAGAAGAAGAAAAATCTGAAAGCCATTTTGAATGATCATGTTTAACAATTATGGAGCATTGCTAGAATATGTTCCTTAGTGATACAGTCTTTCTTTGATAAGTAACTCAATGCACCGAATAGCATGTAATCCAAATTCATTTAGTCTTTATTCCTGAGAAATGTACAGGCCTCTGGAGTGTATGAGCATTCCTAGGAGCACATTACATTAAAGTACCTGCAGCTGGAGGGACATTCTGCTGTGATTGGTGGTTACGGTTAGGTTCGGTTGAGTGAGTCTGCAGTTTTTGTAATCCAGAACCAACCTTGTAAAATTCTGTATTTCCTACTTGGATTACAACCAAAATTCCAAACTTCTACCACAAGACTTGATTTTATAAGAAAATTGGCATTTAGCAAATAATAGCATTGTTGTCATTCCCTCTATACCTTTCCATCTGGAGTTTGCGAGAGATCGAAATGGAATACGTCAAACACATTAAAAAAAAGGATGTTAATTTTTGACACAGAAAGCATCAGTGCCTGTGTTATCGGCATCAAATGTCTGCCTCAACATGTTGCCCTGGGATACGTGTTAATGTGTAGCTGGAAGGCAGATGTGAGCAAGAAAACGGAGACAGCGAGGCTTTTGTCACACGAAACAGAATACACAAGCAAAGGGAGAAAAGAGAAGAGAAAAGCTATTAGATGGGGGAAAGTATTAGGTAATGACCTAATAACTCTAGAGTGCTGCAATAATACAGTTTGATTACAGAACTCTCACTTGTTTACTAGACCATGTGCAGAGGCATATTTTACACATTCAAACTAATACGTCCTGAAGACAATATAACCATGATTAGCCAAAAACAGGTGATAGTAGATAAGTGTAATTACCAAGACAGCAAAGATTGAAAACACATTTTTGCAACAAAAACAATGCTCTACACATATCCTTCAAGCCAGATGCAGGTAATCTGTTCGTTTATATGGTAATCTTTGTATTGATTGTTTTAAGCCATGTAACCTGGCTGGTATTTGACAGATAACATTAATACTAAAATTACTTTTATGTTACCTCAGCATTACCTTCCGGGGTACCGTCCTAATGTACATCTAGTTTCATCACGTCTCACATGTTCTGTCCTTTCCCATCCTCTGTTTTTGCATCACCCTGTCTTGTCTCGAGCTATCTTGTCTCACCTAGTTACATCTTTTCCTTCCTTTGGTTTTATTTGATTGTACAGCTCTTTCCCTGCAGCATCCAAACATCAGTTTAAATTTAACTGCATCTGAAAAATAGCACAACTAAAAGCAACTGATTAACATAGTCTGAGAGGAAAGTTTGATTTCTTGACAAGCAAGTTAAAGACGACCCTTTTATTGTTCCATGTAGGAAATTTTGGGCTGACAAAATAACAAGGAAGTTTTGTCATAAGTCTGCAGGCTAAAGGAGTTGAAGTGTGAATAAAGGCAAAGTTGACTAGGTCTGTATAACATTCTCCTTGGCTACAGGTATTTTCATAAATATTTATGCCTTAGCTTGGCAAAAGCTGCGATCACTTATTCTGCCAAGCATTTGTCAAACTAAACATGCTGATGCATTAAGTAGATTGGGAAACATTTGCATACTGATTTACAAATAATTGAATCTGACATGTAGTTTTGCAACTTTAAGCTATGAACGGGATCTACTTAAGCCTCGTAAGCAATGGCAGAGGCGGCTGATTTTTACAGGGCTGCGTAGACTGAAGCTGAAACCAATAGGGGCGACTCACGAAAGTGAATATTTTTCACATGTGGCACATGTTGACTGTTATTGAAATGGCTGCAAGTGTACTTGAACTTTCAGTCCAGTCTGTCTAATAGACCAAATTTTGAATGACAGGGTTGTTAAGACCAAGGGTCTGTGCTTGAGTCTCAGAATGTGGCACAAGAGACTTTTTACAATTCTAGCCATGTCACAGGATCACACAAATAACCTTCCATGGTACCATACACCTCCATCTCTCCAGTCCACCCTGCAAAACCAAATTTAATGCTTTTGAGGTCAAACTCTTTCATTCTTGCTTTCTAGTTCTCTTTCATTCTTTCCTTCTCTGGGTTTTCCACCTTTGAGGTTTCTGTGTTAAAAATGGTGTTGAACGTTCAAGGGCTGAAAGGTGAATGAATGTCACTCTTGGTAAATTGCCCATGAAGGACAGTATGGACCAAGAGAGAGAATACGAGAAGTGGGAGTAAGGTGGGTGTAAGCACTAAAGAGGCTACTGATGAGAGGTGAGGAATAAAGAGGAGAGAAGAACGAGAGAGAAGAGCTTGGAGAAGGAGCAACTATAAGATGTAGAAAAAAGTAGGAGAGCTGGGGGAGGTAAGAAGAACATAGCTGCCAGTCATTTCTTTCCCCTGTCAAACTTTGTTCCCTGTTGCCTTCAAGACCCGTATATATTAAGGTGGTGCAAATCAGGAGGAAAACGGGGAATTGAGAGCTCCAGGGACCTTGAGGAGCAACTGGAAATTGCACCATGACTCTGAAAGTTTCAAACTGTCTGTCTGAGAACCTGACAAATACAACACTGAAGCGTAACAGGACACTGAAATATTCACAAAGCTTGGTTTGCCCACAGCATAAAATACGTATGAGACTGATACATTTGGGTATTCTGTGTTGAAACACTTCACTAAACACAGAAAATCTTAGAGGATTTGATATTGTCTCCTCTGCTAAAGGATACAATATGCGCTGCACCTGTAGTTATGCAATGAAGTGCATCTTTTATTTGCTTTTGTCTATTCTGAAAGTTTACCTTTCTTTAGAAAAAAATAATGTTGACTTTACTGTAAAGTCACAGCAGTGAAAATTCTCTCAAAGTTATGTTTTCCTACATATTGGGAAAAAATGAAATTCTGTCACATACAGCTTTTCCCTTGTAGTTTGAGCTCATTCTAAAAGAGACATCAACACTATTGCAATTATGCTTTTTTAAAAAGATTATGCTAAACAGAATGTATCAGAAATGTGATGTTACCGCTGTAAATATAATGTGCAGAACAACTTGAAGTACCCATAATCACTGCATTTTGAAACTGGTGCATGTCTGTCCTTACTGTGTGATAAGATAGGCTTGTCATGCAAAAGTTTCCGTTATGATATTAATTTAACTTGACAGTTACTAGCCTCTGTCAGACAGACAGGCAGCCCTAGGCTTTCCCCAACTAAAGCATTTTCCGCTATATTACCTCATAAAAAGCTAATATAACACTGCTGGAAAACAAGTAGATTTTCCACTTGAGAAAGATTCATATCAAAAAGTCTTGCTGTGAGAACTGCTACATTTGCACACGCAGGTCTTACACAACTGTCACTAAACAGGTCTTCAAAGTAATCCTGGCTGTTTTCCGTATTATGAAGTCGGGTCCGTAATACTTCACACCACCACAGTGGATTTTAAATCCAATAATCAAGATATGATTGAAGTGCAGACTTTCAGCTTTAAATCAAAGAGATTTACAAAAGCATTGTTTAAACTGTTTTGTAACTACAGCCATTTTTGATTACAAGCACAGCATGATTAGGCTGAAAACCAAACTAAACCTACAGAAAGATAGGGAAAAAACTATAGAAGAGGCCAAAAAGGTCTTCACTGGTCAGCTTAGATACACCAAAAGAAGACAAGTAAACAAGGTCAATTTCATTTGTTAAGAAAAACAGCTTCATAGCATCTAGTCAAGAACATCCACAAGCCACCAGTAGTTGCTTCCTTGTCAGAGTGTACAGTCAAACAGTGCAATTGAAACAAGGTGAAAATCACTATTCTTTGGACAGATGAAACCAAGTCAAACTTGTACCAGAATGATGGGAAGAGAAAAACACGGAAAAGGAAAGAAACAGCTTGTGATCTGAAGCATACCACATGATCTGTCGCACATAGTGGAGGCAGTGTTACGGCTATATAATATTATGTATGGCTGCCAGAGGAACCGGACCACTAGTGTTTATTGATGAAGTGGCTGATGATAGAAAATTGATGATGTGTACGCTGCAAAAGTAACCCAAAGTTTTCTCAGTTCTTCAGCTGTCAAGTCAGTTACCTGATGTCAGCCCAACAGAGCATTTTTTGTCAGTTGGTTAAGACAAAACTGAAGGCAGAGAAACCCACAAACAAGCAGCAGGTGGCTATAGCATCAATAAAGGAAGCCTGGTATTTGCTGAGTTCTCAAGTAACTGACTGCAAAGGACTTTCATCCAAGTATTAAAACCAATCCTTGGGTTTAAAATTACATTAGTTTGTCAAATTACTTTTGAGCCTTACAAAATTGGGGATTATGTACAAAAACAGCAGTAATTCCTCAACAGTTACTGCAGCACTTCTGATAAACGCCTTGAAGTAAAGCTAAAAATAATCACATTTTTGATGTGAAATCAAGTATGTAGAGGCAAAATTATATTATAAAAATAAATCTGTGATTGTCCAGACACTTAGGGAATAACTGAATAAGGCCAAAGTGTTTTTGTTTGTTTTGTTTGCTGTAGAAATATGTACAGATGTGTACCCCTCTTTGTGAATATGTCTGGATACTAGACATGCCGATGTCTTTGAGGAAAGAAATAGTGACAGTATGCTATTGTGCAAACTAAAAGTACAATATTTTTATTTATTTATTATTATTGACTAAGTCTTGCTCTGGTGCTTGAATCCACACACAGTTCATCTGTGCAAAATCATGTTACATCAAGGCCAACAACCTCATTAGGCACTCAGTCAGTGTAATGTAATTAATAAGTAGGTGTAATGTAAGAACACAGGGAGGCATACACTCTGATCGTGGACAGCTCTAAGCTGCTGAATGCAAAGACTCGAGGGAATGTAAATGTTTAAACTCAAATCAATAATTTAAAGGTTTTGTGATTGTAATTCCACTTTTGTTAACACTGACTGTTTTGGGTTTGTGATGTTTAAAACATTAAGGTCGTGCTAGCACTTAGATGCCATGACCAAGAGTACCCCTTCTTCAGGCTCTTTGAGGAAATGATGAATGCAGCATCAATACCTTAAATTTGCATTTAAGGTGAAAGTAAATATTGACAAAAAAAATGCTTTAACTAACTAATAACTTTCACAAAGACGTGCAAATTAAACTTAGAGCACATGCAGACATTTATCATTAGAAAGTGTGTTTTTTCTAGCTATTAAAAAAGGTATTATGGCAGCAACACAGTGTACAGTATTATGTTGTAAAGCTTACATTTTTTAAAGCACAGAATAGCAATATCTTGTTATAGTATGAAATATTTATTGTAGATTTTTGCAGGCACTCAGTGAGAAAACTGTTTCAAGCTGAAAAATCTTGCTGTAAGGACTTTAGTGTTATGTAATTGTGAAAATTGTTAGATTGTACACTTTTCTCCCAAACTTTGTACAACAATATCTTTGTCTTTCCAGCTTTGCCTAGCATGTAAGATGAAAGAGAAGCTAAAGGATGACCAACGTTAATATGAAGGATTGTGAGAGATAACAGAGGTGTGGAACAAGCTGTTCTCTGATGTGGAGAGACAGGGAACACCGATATAATCTCCTCCTCTCTTGCCGTCCCCATATATCTACTGGTTTTGTTTCCATGTGCTATATTTTCAACTCCAGCAAATTCTATCTTTAAAAATGATTCATTGGTGAACTATAGCAAGAAGTCATGGGACAATATGTTCCGCATTTTCAGGGTTGCTTTTTAATTAAGCATCAGAAATCATTCATGTTCAAACAGAATGGTAACCAGTAACCCAGTCTCACATTTTCTCACTCCTACTTAGATACTCATAAATGCACGGAAGACTTTGCAGCACAATATCAGAGTGAGGTCTCACAAGGTATGACGGGGAGTGATATGATTAATACTTTCCTTGGCTGCACAGTAAGCAGATGCACGAGCTGTTCTTCTGGTGTTACTCTGACACCTGCACTGTATTAATAAAACCAACATCCTACTACCATTCTAATCTAAATCTAGCAGAACTGGAAGCTTAAAGAAGGCACTAATATTTCTATAACAACAATGTGTCATATAATGATGTGTCTTTGTGAAAGGTGTTGTTTATAATGACAAACCTATGGAGAATTATTATGCAAAGGTGGCAGCTTCCCAGGCTTATAGTGAGTGTCATTCCATTGTTTAGCTGTCCAGGCCCACCCTTACTGTTGTAATTCAGTCTCACTGCTTCTATAGCATCATTTTCAGTTTGGGCAGGGAGCTGCCCTCAAACAACTTTGACATATAAACATAAAATGATATGTCACCATTGTACTTACAACAAAATACATTTTAATTTGAATCTAAATTCTAGATTTTATCTACATTGCATGCTAAAGTTTGCAATCTTACAGTCCTCTAATCCATCATAACAATGTATCCATCTAGAATATGGAGGTAGAGCTTTAAATGTTAACAGTGGTTATACAGATTTCAAACATATGACTGCAAAGGCCTTTATTGACAGCGGTGCACATAAGTGGTCCGCAGGTGCGCATTCACTGTCTAAATAAAAGACGCGCACCAGATAAGAAGTTGCAACGAGCGTTTGTGTACATAAGATTTTCTGGAGGAGGACAGACATTTGTTTGGAACTCTTAAAGATGTCAAAGAAGCTCCTTTAAGAAATTACTTTGGTGTTCCTCCACCAAAGAAATGTCAGAAAGAGTCCGAACCGCAAAAGAAGCGCAGGAGGTGAGCTGGCTTCAAACAAATGATGAAAGCACAGAGATGTGGTGCAGAATATGCAGTGAAAATCGCACTCTAGCGGACAAAAACAGTGCCTTTTATGTGTACGAGAACGCGCTTTGCAACTTCTTAACTGGTCTTTTATTTTGACAGCGAATTGAGGTGTTGCTACACATTTAACTTTTGTGGAATAGAAATGTTTTATTCAAAATGATATTTAATGCATATTTGGGAAGTTGTTGAAGTTTCTCATATTACATTGTGACATCAAAGAGTCAAGAGCTTGCCGCAATATTGAATATGTTAGGAAAAATGTGGATTCCCTGTTTTCTTGGGAGTTGTACCTGGAGGTTTCTTGCTTTTGATGGATAAAATCGGGTGTAAAGAAGGTGCTCCACCAAAATACACCTAGTTATTGCTTTAAATGTTATGGCTGCCTGTAGTTTCGTCCAAGTTTGTCTGCAAATACCTCCCCAGTGGTAGTAAAACTTGAAAAAGTGTAAACTAGAAACAGAAGGCTCACCTTCAAAATAAAAGCGCAAGCTTTTAGCACTGAGATACAACTTTTACTTTAAGGGTAAAACTTCTCCATTTCCACTTTGCATTAAAAAACTTTTCACAGTTCATTTACAGCTTGGAGACTAGCTCGACAGTGTTTGTCTATGACCGCCATTCAAACTACGACCTCAGCAATATCCACACACAAAGTTTTTTTGCCAACCATTTGGGAATACATGTTTTTTCAGAAAAGGTGTTTTCTAGGAGGTTACTGACCAGTGTGTAGACCATTGTGACTAGGACTTTGAAAGTCATTTTCCTTGCAGCTCCAGTCAACCTCCAGGAATGACTAGCAAGAGGTTGGGGAATACGCATTTTTCCCTCATGACTGGTGGTTGACAGATGGTCAGTAGACCAGTATCTATGCCTTTGCATTGCAACTGTGGTCAGATTCACTTGATCCTACATGTCACACTGTTTGTCACACATCTCCAACAGCAAACAAAGTAATGATGTTGTGATCATTAGTCATATGTCTTCAAAAACCTTTATAACCTTGTAATCCAGTAAGCAGACAGGAAGGAATTTACATGTTCACAAAAACTGATCTTTGTTTTATTAAAGAAGATGATGTACATGGATACAGCACGGGTATTTCTCTCTCAAAAGCTGAACTCTGCATGCGAATGTCCACCTCATGGGTCAGTGCCTTTTTGATGGAGAATCGGGTCATGGTGAACCGGAGGAGGGGGCACAGATTAAGGAATGAGGTGGTGTCTCGCTGTGGGTGGCTCGGAAGCATCCACCAGTTATTTTATTAGCCAGACAGAAACACTGCAGGTTGCCTTCTAATACCACGGGTGATATACACATATTCACAAACACACACACACACACACACACTCCTTTTCTTAAGCCTACAAAAAACAGACCAGAGAGTCAGAGAGGAGCACACATACACAGAACAAGGCTTCCTCACAACTATTCTCCGGTGTTTCTTATAGTGCTATGCAGAAATTAGCCATTATTTCACATCATTAAGGTTGGTAAACTTTTATTTTTTATTATGTATTATTTTGAGACACAGCAAACTCCCTCCTAAAAACTGTGAGCCTGTGTGCATTCATGTGGGTGTATCCTCAGATATGAGAGTGAGGCAACAAACATCTGTGAGCAAGTTTAACAGAAAGAATAAATACTGACAGATAGTGGTAGGGTACACCTGCAGTGGTTGACTGTTACTTGGAGTGATTAAAGATCATTGCTCTCGGACTTCACGCTTTCCTGTGGTTCAATCTCAAAGTAGATGGAGGCAGCGTGTTGAATTTCCAGGCCCCTTTTCTGTGGAAGCAGCTCTCAGTTTGGATTTAGAAGATAGAGACCCTCTCTACTTACAAGATTGGACATAAAGTCTTATTTATTTATTTATTTATTTATTTTAAATAAAGCTTATAGTTAGGGCTGGATCAAGTGACCCTGACCCCTGCATTAGTTATGTTGCAATAGCTCTAGGCTGCTGGGGAGTTGCCATGATGCACTGAACCATTGAGATGGTCACTGTCACAGTCACCAGAATGGCAGGTGTTGTGGGCATTTCCCTGTGCAATCTACCAAAAGTGATCCAAAGGACAACTAATACACATATCACAGGGTCATGGGCTCCCATGGATCACCGATGTGCATTTGGAGAGAAGAGGGCCCATGACAGAAAGGTGCCAGAACACAGAGTGCATCACAGCTTGCTGTGCTTATAGCTGTCAGATTACCCGTACTGTTCACTGCCCTCAAGCAAAGGAACTTATGGTATGTGATTGTCAGCAATAGAGGCAGATATCTTATTGTGGTTAAAGTGTTAGTACCACTAATCTGAAACATTCATCTCTATCCAAAATTGATTAGATGACAAATTACCAACACACACTCTTCAAAAGCATGCACAACAATATGAGCTGTACAAACAACTGACGTTTCAGTTATTTAGCTTCAAACTTTGACTTTTCCAAAAGAAACTGAACCTGGGATACAACTGAGAAACTGCAGCTCTGCCATCTCACCACAAACAAACGTTGCATTTGCTGATTTAAAGGCTACCAATTAATTGCAGCCAAGTGGAAAGGAGGAGAAAGAACATGGTTACTGTGAGATAAACAGCAGGCGTATTGTGTCATATTTCATATCAATACTTCATAAATGAGATCACTCTCATACTTCAGTTTAATGCGGCTCCAGCATTTTCATCATTTACATGGGGAAGCGATAAAAAGCTTTCATTTAAACTTGTCGTCTTCCATTACGAAAGTTAATCAATTGTAAGCCACAAAGGTGATTAATCTTTGAGGACAAGTTGTTTTAAGTATCAAAAAGGACATGCGGTTTTAAAGGATTTTAATTCTAAGAAGTGTACCTAACAGAAACAGAAAGTGGCTGGAACAAGGAGCAGCTGGGAAAAATATCAGTGTTCTGTAAATAAATGCATACTTAATACTTAATATAAAAGATAAAATATAACATGGTTCATGTTGATGATTAGAGAGATGAAAAAGAATTACATCTATTACAAAGAATACATTTTGATATTTACTAAACAGGAAAAAATTGCATGACAAAACCTGTTCAAAAAGATGGACTCTTTTGAATGAGCTCTACTGTCAGAATAGGCTTAGTGAACTTCCACCACTTCTATCGTCACTTTTTAAAGGTTCGTATTAATCTTTCAAGTCTACCTAAGCAGATTCAACACAAGTTATCATAAGCCCAAAGATTTTAAAATACTTCTTTGCAGCAGGCTGACTTATCTGATGCCAGAGGCTGGGAGATGTGTCAAATGTAGTGAGACGCAGCAGCGTTTCCTTCGCACCTCTTATCCACACATGCAGACTCTTTCCAAAGAAGCCTCATACCCCACCCAAATTTATTTCAGTTTTATTTTTTCAGTACTTTTTTTTTTCCTTCCTCTGACCCAGTTGCAAAGGTAATCTTAGTGATATTCTCTCCCTGCTCAGCTCTCTGTCCCACATATCAAGTCTACCAGTCTCAAAGCATTTCACACATGATCTCTTATAGCAAAAATGCTGTGCTGCTGATATGTCGGGCTTCATTCAAGTGTCATCAATTCATGGTTTCACCCTTATCTTACCATATTACTATTACAGCAAACACCAAAAGCCTGTAAAGAGAACCCCTGATGAGAGCCTCAAATTAGTTTCTCATTCATGAGTCAATATCAGATCCATTCAGTATGGATAACTCATTAAAGACCTACTGTCTTCAGTACATGAGTGAATAATGTTGAAAGGCTTACTTTCTTCCGATTGTTCGTGCATAATGAAAGTCCAGTACTATTAATAAAAGTGTTTTGAAATCTTCAAAACACTTTTAAAACTTTCAACTCCACCTTTCTTTTACTGACTCAAGTAACTATGATCCTAACCCTCTTAAGCCAAGCAAGTGAGTGACTCGGCAATAATGAGGAAAGCATACCCAAGTTTTAGGTGTTGGTCAGATCAAAAAAGCGTCTAGGAGCCTGAAGAAGCAGTCGAGAAATCAAAGGACTTGGGTGGTCAGAAACCAGAGGTCACCAGAAAAAAACTTGACATGTGGAAGATACCCTGTTGGATTCTGGGAGGGGACGCAAACTCAGCCTCAAAAGATTATGTATTCCTAGTCCCAGTCCCAACCCCAGGTAAATAGTAGAGCTGCATAAGGAAAGAAAGGTGTGAAATCTTTGCCAAGTCAAACATGTGGATACATCTGCTGTGGCAACCCCTTGGGAAATAAGGAAGCTAAAAGTGCCATTCTAGTTACAAGCAGTCATATTAGCTTTGCTAATGTTCATTTTCTAGCTCAGTAATATAATTTTCAAATTATATCTTAACAAATCCATGTTTTCCAGACATTAAACACAGTTTAATAAGTTTATTGAGTTTAAATTAGTATTTTGATTAATGAAAATTATATTTGCCATTCAACAATTTCAAATTTTAACAGACTTGATTTGTTATAACGGATGAATCCTCACTTAGGAATAAAAAAAAATGAATGAAAATTTGGCTAACAGTACTATGTAATCAGTAGTAGCTTTTGAACTTTAAATTTAAAGATCACAAATAACGCTCGCAAACTATATATGGATATTTAACATTCGTACTTGTATATATTCGTCATCATATCATTCATCTTTGTCCTCCTCTAACAATGCTCTCTCTTTTCCCTCATTTCCATCTCATCCTCTTCTTCCTCACCTCAAGCCTCACCTCTTGAATTGAAGTCAGGGCTCTAAGACACAAAAACGCGCGTTAACATACATATTTATTCCCAATATTGTATCAGTTGCTTATTGTCACCAGATCAGACCTGCAACATTCCCATCTCCGGACAGCTGACAACAAGCTAAACAATAACAACAGTTGTTGTAACTATAAGTTAAGAATATGGCAGCTAATGTTAGTCTCAAGTGTCCTAACGATCACACTTTCTCTCTGCTAAATAATTTGATTAATTTACCATCATACGAAAAATCCACTTCAAAGACAGTTTCACTAACACCGGCTAACAGAAGCCAAAATGCACCAGCAGGGTTGTTTGTCCTACAGTGGCCACTGTAGCTAGGATTGTGAGGCTTAATTGGGAGGGATATCAAAACAGAATTTCAATGCAATCTGCAACTTACTTTAATCTTTAAAGTGATCCTTTACACACTGTATCTATAATATAACCTTTAACATTTATTAATTATTGTGTGATTTAAGGTTACCTAAATCACAAACATTATATCATTCGTTGATGATTTGTTCAAATACAGTGCAGTGATAGTGATCTCTCCTTGTCAACAAAGCTGATGTAGGAGGAGGTACACAGGTTCACTAACATCAATAAAAACATTCTGAAATCTTGACTGTACAACATGCCTTAAAATTTGAATGTATCTCTATCTTTAATAGTATTGTTTCTTCTTTCTGATCCCAAGATAAAAAAATAAAAAAAAAATTAAAAAAGGTGCAGAGTTGCAAGTTACGAGATTGACAAAAGGTTAAATGGCAAAAAGACAGGTAAATTCTACATTTTAAGAAAATGGTAGTCTATCTGTTAATATCAATCATATGTGAATCAATGCATCAATAATAGGTTCTGTACAAAAATTAGCAGTATCACAAAAATGAATCATCATTAAACATCATGAGTTATGATTCCTGCTCATGTCTTTGTGAAAGCAACTTTAAAAAGTAATGATAATGGCAGAAAATCCTGGTTCACTATCCAAAATATACAGAATGCTTTCTAAAACAGATGAATCAATATCACTTCCTATTGCAAAATGGGAAGCGGATTTATCAGTTAACTTAGACCTAAACTTCTGGTCTCAGATTTGCTTAAAAACCTTTCATCTAATTAGAAATCCCAGTCTTCAATTAATTCAATACAAAATATTACATAGAGTGCACTATACAGGTCATCGGATGTTCAAGATGGGCTTTACGTCTACCAACAACTGCTCACACTGCCAAACCAAATCACCGGACAATTATATCCACGCTCTTTGGTTCTGTCCACCAGTTCAGAAGTTTTGGCGCGAGATATGTGAAGACTTATCGAAGTGTCTGAAATGTAACATTCCAACTTCCCCCTTAGTGTGTTTGTTGGGCAGCTTAGATAATGTCACTTCAGAAAAGAATATCGCCCATATGGTTTTCACTGCCCTATGCATAGCCAAGAAAACAGTCCTCATGAACTGGAAAAATAAAAATAATCTTAATTCTAACCAATATAGAAATTATCTATTAGATTACATTAGTCTTGATACAGCCTCTGCCACCACATCAGATCAATTGCTCTGGGCTCCTTTGATCAGCTCCATCACCTAGTGGGGGTGGGGGGTCATAGTTTGGTCCCGCCTTCACTGTTGTGATTGGTGTGGGGGTAGGGACAGGCTTAGGGCGTCGGGGGGTTCCCCGGAGGCATCTTCCTTGGGGGGCTCAACCCGGGGTAGCGGTCATGTCCGGTTAGGGGCTCTGTTGGCTCTCTGGTGACTGTTTCCTCGCGGCTGCGTGCAGCGGGGCTAGGGGAGGGTCTGTGCTGACGGACGTGGGTTACTGACCTGGTAGCCTGGCTGCCCCTGGGTGGGTCCGGGATGGGCGTGAGGTTCTGGGGGCGCTCCGTCTCTGGGCTGGGACCCGGACCGGGCCTCGGGGGCTTGGGTCCTGGTTGGTGTGTTGCCGGGGTTGTGGGCGGGTGGGTGCATGGGGGCCCAGCCCTGGAGCAGGGTGCCGCCGGTGCGTCGAGCCACCTGGGGGGCTCTTCAACTGGTGGGGAAGATTGTCACATCTTGCAGGAGCTTTCCTCTCCTCAGGAGCTGCCTCTGCAGGAGGGGGAGATACAGGAGAGGTGGAGGAAGATCTCAGCCTGGGTGTTTATTGTCTTATGTAGTCTGGAAGATGAGTGGATGGTGGGGTGGGTGCAGTTTTCGCTGTGGTGGGGTTGGGTGGACTGTCCCGGGCTCTGTGGGGCCGGGCGGCGCTGCTGCACTGGGCCCGGTCTGGATGGGCCTGGGCCCCCTTTCCCTGGCGGGTCGCGGAGTATGGGGGTGCCTACTTGGGTCAGCGGGGGAGCTGGCCCCAGGGAGGGGTCACTTGCCCCTCCCTTCCTTCCCTCCCCATCTCCAGCTGCCTCCCTCTTCCCGCTTCACCACAACCACCCACACATGCAGGGCCTTGGAGTAGGGGTATGTCACCAGGGTGCAGAGGAGGCTACCCCCCCCTCTGTCCCCTTCTGGCTGCCTCTGCCTCAATTTTATCCCACAACTTAGACATTCACATTACTCACACTCTCATTACACATACATATAGGATCTTGGGGGTGGGCACGATACACGGAGTCCAAAGTACCATCAGGGTGTACACCCCACCCCTGGCATCGTTGCCCACCTTTCAATTTTAAATACACGTAGACATTGAGGGCTAGCAGGATGGACCATGCGCTTACCTGCTGCTCTCTGGCAGGTAGCTCCAAGCCCTCCTGGGTTTTAAATGCACCTTAGAACACACATGCATCAACATTACAATGAGCGGGTGGAGGGAGGTTCGGAGTCTTCTCTCACCCCCGTTCTCTGCGACCTGCTGGAGCAGGGGGGCTAAGGGAAAAGGGAAACACCACCTGGGTCTGGGTGCAGTTCCCCCCTCCAGGGGCGGGGGCACCTAGACCCGGTTTGTAGAGTACGCTTGGGGAGTGTGATCGTGTGTACAACGTCTCTTTATGTCTGTCTCCACGTTGGTTGAGTGTGGAGTAAGTGCATATGAGAGCATGAGGGTGGGAATGGATGTTTGTATCTGTGTGTGCCTGTATGTCTGTGTCTATATGTCAGGTTGGGTGTCAGGCGCCACCTCTCTGGGGACATCTCAGGCCCTCCAAGGTTTGGAGGCCTATCTCCCCCTACCACCACTTCCCCTGCCAGTGGCGGACCCCCTCAGACATCGGTGCGTTGGTGGTTCTTTGTGTCCGGGGATGGGCGTCCAGGTACACACCGGCTCACTCCTTGGCGGCCGCTTATCGGGGCCTGGAGCCTGGGGCTCGCTCGGGCCACTTCGGAGGTGGGGTGCCCCCGGCCTCTCGGCCTGGGGCTCGGTCACTCAGGCGCAGCTGGCTGCCGGCGGAGCTCACGGGCGCGTCACTGCAACTCCCCCTGGCTTCTGCTCCGCGGCTGCTGAGTGAACCCTCATCTGGGACTCTCCTCAGCTCTTTCTGGGACAGTGGCGCAGCTGCCCCTCTGTTGGTCTTCCTTGGTCTCTTGTGTTCTGGGGGCCTCTGGATGTCTGGAGTTTTGATCTCCTCCACACCTGCTTCATGCCCTGGAGGACGGGGCTGTGGCCCCCCCACACCCTCTAGCAGATTATTACATGAAGGAACCTTTTAAAAAAACAAAAAACAAGCGCGTCCATGCTCACAGGTGTACACACGGGTGATCACACCCACAAACTACACCCTTTTTGGCTCCTACCTCAAAGCACACTGTGTTCTGTTGATCTTATGTGCTGCACAATAATGTTTAACATTTAGTATTTACTGTCATATTCCCATATATCATTGTGATGTTGTTTATTCTATTACTCTTGTTCTCTTCTGCTTGCTTTCTTTTTTCTTTCTCAGCAGGTGATCCAGGTGATTGATATATGCATTTTTTTTTCTCTGCCCGTTCTGTTGGTTTTTGTCTTTTGCCCTTCTCCCCCGTCCCTCTTCTCAGCTGTTTCTCTTTCCCTCTTTCTTTCTCCCCTTCTTTCCCCCAGTCAAGTATGTCCCGTATTCAGTAAGTGAAAATAAAATAAACAATAAAAGGTGAATCAAATGGACCATTACGGCAAGGCTGGGATGGTCAGTTTGGTAAAGTAAATCCGTTGGGCATCTTTCTTTGCCTTTAGACAACAATTCTGATGGCAAAAGAGCCAAACGGGACAGGCCAAAAAAAAAAAAAAAAAAAAAAAAAAAAATCCTGGTTCTGCTGAATTTAGAATGCTGTGATCCTGATTAATGAAGCAATTAAGCAACTTCTTTCTAGCTTCATCATGCTTATGTTCCTGTTTTCTTACAGTAGATGGCCATACTATCCCAAGCCTCCATAATACATGGTCGGAAAGCTTTAGTGGCTAAGTCCACCTCCACCACAGGGAATTAAGGATGGAAGAGGACTCTAAGAATGATTCTGGCAGGTTCTGAATTATTGTCTTTTCCCAGCTGGCTTCCTTTCTTTATTTTTTCTGCTCCTCACGTGGTTGTGAGTAGAGCCAAATCCCACTTGTTTTGCCTTTCTGGCTGATATATTTCCATCATGTAAAAAAGCCCCACAGAGCTTTAACGGATGGCTTTGACTGACTGAGAGAAACTAGGCATAAGGCTTCCAGACAAAGAAGATGTGCTGGTAATAACAATAACAAGAAAATATGTCACTAAATAAACATCTCAGTACCTGTAGGCTTCTGTTCTACTTTATATCAGGGAAAAGTGTGTTTTAAATTAAAGTTTACATAAAGAGAAAAAGAGAGCTGAGCCAGTGCCAAAAAAGACCTACACCTCCAATCAGCACAAACAGTAATTTCCAGCAACATTTTTTAAGCTGCACTACTTCTTTTGAAAAGAAGAAAAAATTACTTGCATTGACTCTTGTACTTCAATTCTCTACAAAAGGTCCATTGATTTTATTGTATATGAGCGAGAAATTATTTCAACCCATTCCACTAGCTTACCAGAGGTACTCTCCAAGGTAAACTTTTTAATTTGTACTGTTGTGGAGGTTTCATGGACTGACTGGAAAAACTCCTTTACTCATTTATTCCTTCTCTGCTGCAAATAATCCAAAGGTTCCAAATTCAGATATCCTTAAAAGGAAAATAAATGATGAGAGAGGCTGTGAGCAACGTACATGTGTGTCTCTGGATATTTTTGTGCACCCTTGTTTCAGTACGCTAACATGTTCAAATGTGAGAATATGCATTTGGTCAGTGATGGCGACCTCAGCATTCCTCCTCTTTATTCATGCATTTAACCCCTTTTTATGAGCAGTGCCACACCTTGGTATGACAAGAGTTACCCTAACTGGAGACTTTATATGCAGGTTCTGTTCCATATTGCTATCCGATTTACAAAACAAATAAGTAAATAATAGTGCAGATTATTAAATGCAGTAGAGTGTGTGTTTGTATGCATCACACAGAGCAGGAAAAAAAAGACCCAGATAAAAGGAAAGAGAGAAAAACGGAGACAGAAGAATATGGCTAAACTGTCCTCTTTCATTTTCAGTTTGAATGATTCCATTATCTTGACATAATCCGCCCAAGATCTGCTCATTCTCCATTCCTGCTCTGAACATTTCACAGTGAAAGAATCAGTTTCTGTCGATGCATCTCAATGAGGTCATTGGCTTACTTTTCAAGGACACACGTGCTCACTCAACACTGAATAAAAGCCAACTGCAGTACAGGACATGGATGATTTATACATACTTTTACATTCTCTTTCTTCATTTTTCTACCAAAAAAAAGAGAAAAACATACCCCCCCACCCCAAATTTGGTATCCATCTTACACACCTTTGGAAAGTTGGCAGACAGAGGGACTGCTTGGATTGTGGTCACACTGAGCATCTGAATGGGACTTCAGCTTAGGGGCCAGCTAAGGTAACGGATTGGTCTCTGCAGCTTAGCACAGGCCAGGTGCTTGGTCAGATATTGTAAGACTTTTTAATGTGGTTTGCATGCATGAAAACAAGAATCCATCCACCTAGAAGATGGCTTACACTGTCATGGCAAAATCAACAGGAAAAAAAAAGGGTTGAGAGGAGGAAACGCTGAATATTCAGCCACGAAAAAGCATGAAATAGCAAAAAGAATTTGTAAATGACTAGTGAGAAATAAGTAAAACACTGGGAAAGTGAAATGGCTTGAAATAAAACAGGGAGACGGGGGCAAAAGATGGAGAGGGCCTGAAAGAAAGGAGAATGAGGCATAGAAGGAAAGGAAAAGAATTTGAATAGGGTAGCAGAAAAGGCAGAAAGAGTCAGAGGAGGGGGAAAAGGAAGAAGACCAAAGGAGCGTCTGGTTTAAAAATGAAACACAATGAAAGAACTTTACCAGAGGCATGAATTGTCTATCCAGAACATTTTCTTTTCAGCACCATCAAAGACTGCAAAACTTGCCAATTCTGCGCTTTTTATCTCTTCATTCTCTCGTCATTCTGCCTCTCTTTGATTTGTCTCTCTCCAAAAGACCTTTGGAATGAATGACATTCAAGGGTGACCCCATTGTAGTTATTCTATACTGTTATTTCACTTCCCATGAAGCAAACTTTTCAGTCTCAATATCCAGCTTTTTTTGCTGAGAAGTTGCGGGGATCTGGGACAAAGATTTATCTTAAATCTCATAAGGAACCCAGGCCTAAAGGCTTGCATATTATTAGCTTTTAGACTTCAGTGTTTAATATTGCTTCAACAGATATGAATTCTTACCACAGACACAGATTTGGTGATAATACATCTTTCGTTCCATGTGAAAAACGTTGGTGGACCTATCTGCAAAGGCCATCAATCACACATTAACAGTTAGGCAGCAGAAGTAAGACATTACAAAATTTAGAGATGATTAAAAATAAGGTATTTCCTGGCAGTATGGAGGGAATTTGATGACACACAACTTTCTCATTTGTTATTAATTTGTTTATCTTTTTATGTGCAAACCATACCATACAAAAGGCTCGAGCCACACCTCATCTCTGTATATTTCATTTATTATGACCCACCATTCATTATTATAAAGTCATATGTGGAAATATAACATGTAAAGCAGAAACTGAGTTTTAGAAGTCAGTATTTGGGATGATCACCTTTATTTAATTAGAAAGATGGTGTGAACTCTTTTAGGCAGCCTTGTAGTTTCTTCTTCTTTAAGGACATTCAAAGCTCTTCTTTGGATGTTGACTGCCTTTTGTGCTGTTCTCTTTTATTCCACACTGCAACAAAATGTTGAGGTGTGGGCTCTGGGGAGGTCAGTCCATGACTGGCTTAAACGTAGCCCCAAACCATGACAGAGCCTATGCTGTGTTTTACAAATGCCTATAGACACTTACTGTTAAAACTCCTTCCTGACCTCCTCCGTACATACTGATTACCATGAAAACAAAAAATATCACATTTTGATTCATTTCTCTACAAGACCCGTTACTACTGATTTTCAGTTCTGTTCTACGTCAGCCTTTTCTCCCTATTTCCCGTCCTTAAGAATGGCTTTTTGACAGTCACCCTTCCACTGAACCCATTTCTGATCAGGCTTCAGTAAACATTAGATGGATCAACCGAAGGGTCAGATGTATGTCAGGTCTTTACAGAACTTTTCTATTTCTTTTTCCTATTTCTTAAGGCCTTCTTTTTCAGATACTTTTTTAGGCCTATCACCTGTCGCGTCCTCTTTTGTCATCTACTTTTCACTTTCCTCAAATTCTTTAAGAACGCACTCAACGCTATGCAAAGAAATTCCAGGTTTTAGTTAATAGCTCTTTGGAAATCATCTTATTATAAAAGTATTATTTTATGTCCGTTAAACTGCAACATGTTTGGCATATCTTTCATAGAGTCAACTAAACGAATGGGAACAAATTATGTGTTTTTGTGACACGCTGCTAGTACCAAAGTGTGTAAAGATGCTACTGCCTCACTGCTGCTTCACTGCTTCTGTCTGGTTTTCCCTTATTCAGAAGGGGTTGCCACAGCGGATGGCTCTGCATATTTGATTTGATAGATTTTTATGCTTGATGAAATTCCTGACATAACCCCTAAGGCATAGGTGTCAAACTCTGGCCCGTGGGCCAAATGTGGCCCGCAGCCTAATTACATTTGGCCCGTGAAGCCACACCAAATTACTATTAGAGCTGGCCTACTGGTATTATACAGCTAATATATATATTGTTTAGTATTAAGCTTTGCTTGTTCCATATTGTCTGTGAAGGTTCTCAGTCATCCAGGTCATCGTAGTCAAAGGAGCTTGCAAAGAAAAGCGTCTGGACTTCTTTAAGTTGCTTAAAGACGTTTCACCTCTCATCCGAGAAGCTTCTTCAGTTCTAGCCACTTCACAAGCGCATGGCACAACACAGAAGAGCCACCTCCATAGGACAAGACTCAGCAGTCCATCTGCATCTTAAGGATAAAGGACACTCTTTCGAGGATGCCAATGTTCACATTTTGGACAGAGAGGACAGATGGTTTGAAAGAGGAGTGAAAGAAGCCATCTATGTCCACTGTGAGCGACCATCTTTGAACAGAGGCGGGGGTTTACGACACCAACTCTCTGCCATCTATAATCCAGTTTTGAGATCCCTTCCCAGACGCCTTAACGCCCACTCACATCCTGGGCCATCTGACCTCAGGAATTCGCATGATAAGGTGGGGCCAGGTTTCACAATGAACACACCCGAAACTCTGGCTGATTGGGACCCACGCCCAGTTTCCCACCTTGGCTCAGGCGATTAGAGGATCATCAGGGGTCATTTTGTCCCTCTGTGGGGGGAAACTCCCACTAGGTTTATATCTGGGACTCTTCACCATTTGACCTTAGAACTGAAGAAGCTTCTCGGATGAGAGGTGAAACGTCTTCAAGCAACTTAAAGAAGTCCAGACGCTTTTCTTTGCAAGCTCCTTTGACTTGTTCCATATTCAGTTTTTCAGCAAAACGTGTTTGAGTCCATAAGAAAAGATTCATTCTTATATCTGGAGGAATAAATATATTTCAATAAATATTAACGTTAGCCCGCGACTTTGTTCCAGTTTTGAATTTTGGCCCACTGTGTATTTGAGTTTGACACCCCTGGCCTAAGGGATTTGTGTCTCCCGGTCTTGAATCAGGGATCTTTCACATGTTAGGTGAATGTGTAAACGGCAGCAGATACAACTACAGATGGTTGTCTGTTAGGTTCATCTCTCGAGTTAGATCCTTTTTCATGATTGAATGACTCATAGGTCATTGTTAGGTGGCTTAACAAACACACACATAGAAACATTCCTCTGAAATGGTCAGGTAAAAGGACTGGACAAAAAAAAAATGAGTGAAAAATAGCTCATGTTCAAAGAAATTGTTGAAAGACCATTAGATGCCTTGGAAAACAATTGCTTAAGACCATATAGAAAACTTACAAGAACGTCTGGCTTCATAGACACAAAATATAGAGAAGTGACACCTAGTTCAAGACTTTTCTACATATATGCAGCTACAGAAAAATCCATCAATTTTGTTTTGTGTTGCACTCATTGACAATCACACTGAAAGTAAAATAAAAGTTAAATTTGATTTTGATAAAAATACATGGGATGTGATGTCAGAATTAATACAGGACTGGTTTTCAGAATTGTCTTTGTGATCGTGAATCAAAAAGCCTGTAATCCATGATCTCTCGAAATGAATTTGTATAGCGATTATTTTGGTCATCCAACTCTCAGGCAATTGTATCTTGTGTATTAAGTGTAGTATTACATTAAAAACCGTTATATTTGGGGGGGGGATGGCATTTTATGAGTAGGAAATGACAAAAAAGATAAATTTCTAAAATTGTTGTAGATTAATTGTCTGTATTAGTTGTGGTCTCATCAGTGCTTTGTCAGATGTGTCCTTTGGAGTAAGTGAGGAGTTTTTGAGGAGACAAACTCGTGGCTTCAGACTTGATTTTACTTTATTTCCTTCCTTTATATTTTGTTCACTCACTACCTTGATTTATTCACCAAAACCTGCTTACACTGTCTCAGGCAAAAAAAAAAAAAAAAAAAACTTGATTTGGATTAATATCTGCCTTCACAACGTTAAGCCTGCATGTTGCAAACAGACCTTAACCAGTGGTTCTAAATCTGAGGTCCTTAACAAGCATCTTGTTGGGAGTAAAATTTTCTTATTATTTATTTTTCACAGAAGTTAGATGTAAAACACATATTGGACAATCTAAAAATAATTCAGTGTTTAACAATGTGCTATACCTTTATTGGATGGGTGGCACCACAGCATAAACAACTTCTGTATTTCCAGCAAGTCAAATCTCAGTCTCTATATGAAATGCTTCAGGCAGCATGTTAATTCCACACTATTCAATGCAACCTTTTAGTCTGAAACTTGGTCTGAGAAGTTTATAGTTCATCGAGCCTCAAAACCTGTCAATCACCTCAATGTACTGTGTACAATGAAAATGCTTCTAGCCTGTGGTTACAGTCTAGTCGAGATTTTCAAAAAGCAGATAGGAAATGTAAAATACAGTATTAATAGTGACTTCCAGTATGGGTCTATCTATAAAATAGAGAACCACAGCAACACTAAATACTCCAGATGTTAGCCCAGCTCCAGAGAGACTGAACCAAAGAACTTCAGGTTGTTTGCAAGTAACTGTATTTGTTTTTCATGGTAAGCAAACTTGCATTTTTAAAATCTGAAGTTGAGAAGTATATTGGGGTCTCATCTTTTTTAACCTTGCCTCCTACACCTACCCCATTTTTTCAAACTAATAATGTCCTCCCAGTGCCTCTGTAGTCACAGAGGTAGAGCACTCTAGAGGCTCACTGATAGCAAAGCACGATCTCTGTCCAAAGGAAAGGTTTCCTTCATCACTCAAAAAACCCTTGACACCCAGAGGCACCTACAGACACTTTCTCCTTAAATACTTTTTTCACTCTGTCTGCAGAATTTAATCCATTTTTCACTTGCTCTATTCCTTCTCATTCCATTTCACCTATACTTCTGAGTCTAAACTTTTATATTAGAAAACAATATTTTATCGTCAACATATTAATGCCCACCTTAAAATGGGTTTTGTGTACTTTTACTTAGCTTTTACTGCTTTCCAAAATTTGAGAATGGCTTGCAAACACTTAATGCTAAAATGAGATGAGCCAGAAAGAAAAACACATGAAAAAGACCTACAAATCCCAACCCTCACGCTTTATTCCACAGACCCCTGAAATAAAACTTGATTCGTCAACTTCATTTACACTGACTTCTTACAAGAGACATTTCCCTACTGACAGAGTTGGGAAGTATGTTCACGATAATGGGTAAAGAAAATAAATTAACATTTAAATAATCCTAATCACTTTCTCATGGGAGCCCAGTGGTGAGCATCTGAGGGGCAAGGCAGCATGAAGATAACACAGCCTGTCATTGCTCTTGAAAGTGTGGGGAATATTCCTACTCTATCTCACATCAAATACATGCCAGCTGAAACCCCACTGAGCTTTCTCGACCTAATGCAAATGAAAAAAGAGATCTGAGGGCACAGGCGTGAGAAAGAGTGGAATATTAGGCAGGGAGATTAAAAAGAAAAATATGCAGAGAGAGAGAGAAACTGGCTACGAGTGGCAGCGCTGTCTCACTCGTCATTGTGTGCCAGTACAGGGGAAATGTTTAGAAGAATTGCTTTGGAATGAATAATTATTGTTCCCTCAAAAAGCTTTCAGACATAATTTTACTGCAGCATTAAAATGGATGCAACTTGTCAGATTATTTTACTCTAAGTGACTTAATGTCCACCGTCTACAGAGAATCCATGCATTTTTAAGCAGGCGCGCCAAATAACCTCCTTTATACTAGGGCTGTGCGATATGACCAAAATCTCATATCCCGATATAAAACATCTATCGTCCGATAACGATATAAATCACAAAAATTTAACATTTTCTGTGAATCTCGGGTAGCTGAAGTGTTCCCAGCTGGGCGTCGTGTATCTGGAGTCAAGTGTTTTACCGATGCATGAAACTACACATTTTTAGACATAGGTTGTAACGGCCGCCATTTTCTTTGCGGCGTGCTGCAGGGAAAAGCCTGTTCTAACGTGTGAGTCTAAGGTTTCTTTTTTAGCACCTGGCGGCTCTTTTTTGCTACTCATCGGTAAATACTCTGCATACTATTTCATGTGATTCAGTTTATTTTGAAAAGTCTCAACAGGATCTTGAGCTTTATTGTGAAAGGTTTATGTGGAAAATAAACAAGCGGACACGTGATGGTTTTACCATCGTTGTTGCTAACGACAATGCATAAAAACAGGCGCTTGTCCGTCTGTAGTGTGGTTATATTAAATATAAGAGAAAGAGAGAACTTTAGGAAATTAATATAGCCGCTACAGTGACCATCAAAACGATGAAAAAATATTGCCATAAACAGTTTATTTTATAGCGTAAAATGAAACAATAGACGTTTTTATATCGTCATCCGATATATATCGTTATATCGAACAGCCCTACTTTATACCACAATTACTTATGGCCATTGCCATTCAAAAAGCACAATTTCCTGTTTAGTGTATGCTATCACAATGTGGCCACCCGAAAAGTAGATGAGCAGACAGCCTGACAGAAGAAACTGCAAGAACAAGCAGCAGCTATGACAGAAACTGCTCTCCCTCTCATCATAACCCAAGGCCACAACAGGTATCTAAGAATTCAGCATAAGATTAAGACATCCAAATTAAAATTCCATACAAGACTGCTGTCCGAGGTCTTTTTTAGGTCAAGGTCCTCAAGGAAAACTGACGAAAGGAGCCGTGTTGGCAGATTTTTCAATACAAGTTTTCGAAGGTTGGAGGAGAAGCAGCGCTCGAGCTGAAAAATCACTGAGGTGTCACAGAAGTGAGTCTTGCCAATTAGAAGAAAGATCAGCTAGTTTCCCTACAGTGTGGCTCCAACTGACTTTTCTATGTTTTGTGCCTCTACCTTGAGAAAAAACAAATTATTCATTTAACCAGGATAAATGGTATAACTATGGTATGTTTTTATTGTAAATTGCTACGGTAAAAGTTTAGCATTAAATATTTAGAATGATCTTGCTGCACCACTGTTCTGGACTGCATTTCAGTCAATAGTTTTGGGAATCGTGTCTAAATTGATGGACACTGAATTCAGGAAAGTAAAGTCAGACTTTGGAATGTGTCTGATTTGTAGTAGCCTAATTTTTTAGCACAACGATACTCTCATACACACCATCAGTGCAGATCAGTGACAGACAAAGTGGCTCTAATCCTAGCAACGCTGTTTTTAAATTGACTAGATCTTAACCATAAAGGTGATATTCCATTAGATGAATATGTGTCAAAGGCAGTGACAAATGACCTGTTTTGTTGTTCAGGTGTGGAGACTTGTTGACTTGCATTAATGTCCTTACAATTTGATAAGAAAGTAGTAATTTTTGAGCCTGTTGCTAAAGCCCGAGACTTGAAGAGTTCAGTAATGAGCTCTAGCTGAAACAACATGAATCTTGACCTTCTCTTCTCTCCAGAAAAAAACTGATTTCATGTAATAAGATTCATTACTTTTCACTCTGCCTCGTTTTTTCTTTCATTCGTCTTCTCTCAGGTTCATTGTGACCTTATTTCACCTATAAATACTTTAATATATAGTATATTGTATTAATCAGTGTTCATCTGTAACACAGAATCTGTTATAGAAAAGCCCTTAAATTCATCTCCAGGTGAGTGACACAGGAGCCCCAGCAGGAGACCGAAGAAACTCCACCCACTCTGAGAAGGTGTAAAGAGAGTTGATTCCCACATAAACACAACGAAGAGAGAAAGACAGAGCAACTAGAGGAGAACAGAGATAGCAGGTCAGGGATTTGTAAATAAATATAGCTTCTGTACATAAAAAAAAACCGCATTCTTATGTAGGTGTGATGAAAGCAGTGGGTTTTATCCGATAAGCCTTCCCCTCTAAAAAGATGGAATTTTTAGGAACCTATGAGATGTACCAGTGTGTGACCAGAACAAATCCACAGCCACTGTGAAGTGCATGTTGACCTGGGTGACCAAGTGACTGAAATCACTCATAAAACGTCTAGATAGGCCAAGTTTCAGCACAACATTCATCTGAACGCCACACTGCATGTCCACTGCTCCGGAAAAGGACATAAATGATGCGCTCATGCAGCAGGGGTCTCTCTGCCATTATCCCAAAATCACTGCAAGACTGAGTAGCGACATTTAGCCTCGAGGCTTGTATCACATTTAAGAGATGGAAATCTGAAAACCTGCGCACATGCACCTAACAATTACAGACAGAAAAGCACCTTTTGTTTTTCTGGCCATAAGTAGTTAGTAGGTAACCCATGTAGATAATGTAAACACATGTCGTTATTTCTTATATCTTCACAAAAAGAGTATTGATGTCTTTGATAATCTACTCAGCCAGTCTCTCTTCCTCTCATCCTCTTTGCACCTTTAGGCTCTGTTCACTATCACAAGTTGAATCTTCAATCCACTCACAAGAACCTGTGATAATTCCAATAAGCCTAATATCAGTATCCCCACCTATACAATAAGAACCTTACAAAGAGATTCACAAATATAAAGCAAAACATGGAATGTATTTTTAATATTTTCTATGGAAAAGAGGCAAAAGAGGCACACACTGCTAGTTATGCTCACTGAAGACTTAAGACAGGGAAACCTACAAAAATTGCCCTTATGATAAGTTACAATAATTTCTACCAGCACTAGAAGCTTACAGTAACATAAACAGAAAAGTAATGCATGATAAAATGTTAAATGTTCTGGGGAAAGAAAGCAAATTTTCCATAAGTGTTATTGTTTCTTTTAATTAGACAACAGGAAAGAAAAACGAAACAAAACTTTATTTATTTATTCATGGACTCTCACTATTTGTGAAAATGATGTATTTCAGTATATGTTGATCCTCTACCACATGTTTTTGATGTCATGGAAGACTCCAACTTTGTTATACCACTGCAATTTTTTGCAAAATGGGTCTTCATGCTGATATATCTGGATTTCCTGAGCTTTCAGCTGGAATTTATGTTTCAAATGTTGCAGCAAAGAAAAGAACAAGAAGAAACTGTCATGGTGAGTTGGTATGAGCAGCTGCAGGCAACCGCCTTTTTGCAGCAGTTTGTGCAACCCAGCATAAATAAAGCTGGAGAAATAAAACAGAAATATACCCTGCATAAGGCAAAAGACAGGGCACTGTGAATAATGTGATGTTTTTCAGGGGGGGGGGTTCTTTTTTTAGAAGCAAGGCATGTCTCGGGGGTCAGTATTAGGGATTATGTTAACTTGACCCATGGGTGCCAGTGAATTAGTTGGCTGACATCCTTCAGTCCTGACAGCAATGCTGTCTGATACATTTAGAGACGGGGTTCAGTCAGATGTTAGACGGTAGCCAAATTGATTTCTTTGGGACTGAAATGAAACGAGAGCAAAAGAACAGCCATTTAAGCGGGAGGGCACTCGTTCTACATCACAAATCAAAAAGTGCTCTTGTATGAAGAAAAGAAACACCTGTCTTCCTTGTAATAAATTATTTGGTGTGATTAAAGAGTTGGCCAAATTAATTATATATATATATATATATATATATATATATATATATATATATATATATATATATATATATATATATATATATATATATTTATTTATTTATTTTTTTTAAACATTTAAATATTTTCCATTTATGTATTGATCTCTTCTTTCAGTGACAGAAATCTGAAAACACCCAAATTTAACTCCACAGCAGTGGTTTTAGGGATCTTACCCAGCCAGTCTCTATGAAAACTCCAGCTGTACGAGGCATAATCACTGCCACCATTCATTACTCATTCCTACTCATACTTGTCTATTTTTCGATTATTATTCTCCAAAAGTCTCATGCTAATTTGAACCACTTGCTTAGCTCTCGAGCTAATTAAACTGTGTACCGCAGTTCTTCCTTAATGCTTACAAAGGGCTCTGGCACTCTCTGCCATACAACTCCCTCCCACCTGTCTGTATTCAAATCTGTACTCATCTTGGTTTCAGTGTTCACAAGTCAGCACTTTGCCTCATTTTTAAAAGTTTCAGACCTCATTTTCTGCCCTCTCATCCTCTTATTTTTTTCTTCTCCCCCTCACAGATGAATAATAAATGGAGCATCATGGGGATTGCTCTTTCAGACGAGCAGCTGCGTTTTGTGAGTCAAATGCCCTAAATTTTACCCTGATATGTACTGTATAGAGTAAGTGGCAAAAGTTTTGAGGAAGATTAGTTCTGGATGGTTTGTTAAATCGTCGACATTTGGGGTGTGGAAAATCATTTCCAGGCAAAAGACAGTAAGGATGAAGGAAGGCAAACTAACAGTTTGTTGTATTAACTGCAGATATTGATCTTGGGTTCTTTATTTCCATGTTAAATAAATTAGAGCAACATTGAATTTAATTATTTACAAGTTATTCATTTCCTTTGAATGCAGGTGGTTGGTGTCTATTTAAAAAGACAGACAGTATTATGAGATGATCTATTCTGTTGTATAGTATTCCTTGAAGAAAATATCCCGTAGGTCTTTGGGATTTAGTACTGTGAGATGTAGCATGGGTAACCAACAAAAACGGCATTCTATACACGATTGAAACATTGGTTTTTGAGAGTGACTAGAGATGCAGGAACCTCACAAGCGCATTGGCAAAAAGCTGATTTAAAATTCACTTAAATTGGTAGAAAGGTCTCTCTCCCCCTCTTTTGTCTTGTAAATACTCTATCTAAATTACAAAAAGCAGGTTTGACTGTCAAGAAATCAGCTAAGTAGAAAAAGGTTAAAACATCTTGATCCATAAAGATTGATGTATATCCCTATGCACATCTAATATTTGCATATGAGCCCAATTATCAGCCAACGCTGAATAGCTTGTTCAGTACTTGTAACTCAAAGCAGTTGTACCCCTAATAATGTATAACTTTAACCCTTAAGGCCAAAGCTGATTGTTGAACCAGGCTGTAAGCATGTTTATGTCTGCAGTCTGTAGATTTTTGCATTTTTGCATGCTGACTTAATTTTTCAGCAAGTCAGCTTCTTTAGTTGGGCATAATTTACACACTGTGATAAATATTTAGTGTTTTTAAGTTTAAAAAAAGTTTTTACTTTAATTCGTGGTTCAGTTTGAATTCTCTGTAGAGTCTGTATGTCCTCCCCGTGTCCTGTTGTGGGGTCTCTCTGGGTAGTGCAGCTTCCTCCCAGAGTCCAAAGACATGCTTGTTAAACTGCGTCCACACAGTGAGCGATTCGCTCATACGGCATCACTTTGTTGCTGACAGCTGGTTGCTTGGACATTCCAGACTCCAGTTGCCTTGGTAACCCTGTAATATATTTACTACCCAGTCATACGTCAATCACCAGCATCCTGCGCTCTCATTGGCAGTTGCTTCAGTCATTTGCCTCCAAGATGAGAAAAGTTTATCTCTTGACCCCCTCATCACAAGTCACCGGTGTTTTTACTAACAGTTGCATAAAGTTGCTGAAGGTCATTGACTTTTTAAGCTCTGTGGCCACCACATTGCTGTGAATCCCTTCCTGTGTGGACCCAGCTTTAGGTTAATTGGCGATTCTAAATTGGCTGCACCCGTGAATGTCAGCATGAATGGTTGTCTCTGTTTCTGCGTTAGCCTTGTTATGTACTGGCAGCCTGTCCACTGTGCGCGCTGCCTCTCGCTCTATGACAATTAGGATAGGCTCCAACCCCTTGGCGACGCTAAACTCGATAGCCAATTAAGAAAGAATGGAAAAGCAATTAAGAAAATGGATGGATGGACACTTATGATGTTAAATTATATAAACTGTGATTGGAGATTTTATGCATACTGCCCACCTCTTTCATATGAAGTGCTAAACAGTTTACTGCACATAATTACATCATTTTCTACATAATTTTGCATCACATTATAGTATGTCATTTTATTACTTTCTTGTTAATATCATGATGTGCACTGTCTCAATATTTTGCAATTATAGTCCACTTATTATTAATCAAAGTTTTCTTCCTTCAGTACATCTGGAGGAAATTGAATGAGGTGATGGACAGTGTCGTGATATACAGATAAAAGACTCATTAATAAGATATTCTGCGATGTACTGTGAGGCTTCGAATCGTTCATGCCCTGTCTCTCCCTCCTTTTTCTCACACTCCCTTGTCTGAAGGAACAGATAATGCCGCAATAGCTCCATCGATGAAGTGGACTCTCTTTGTGCTCGGAGCTGTGTCTCTTTGATGAGACCTAAATCGCTAAATAGATCTGGTCATTAAAGTCAAGGATTAGAGTAGCACTCTTGGGCTGGCTGTCTTTATACAGCTGAGAGAGAGGCTATAGATTTCAGTTTGAGCTGGAGTCTACAGTGTTGCTACTGTTTTACCTTCAAAGTGTTGTGCATGGGGTTTTTTTCTGTTTTTTTAATCAATTTATTGTGAGGACAGCCTAACTGATCACCAAATCAACACATTATGGGTTGAAGAGATCCTGATTTTACTGCTTAGTATTGGTTAGATAACAATTCTAGGGTTGGGAATTGATATAATGCATTTTGAAGTCTTTTCACATGCCTAATCAACTTCTTTTAACTTCTAAATTCTGCAAGCTTTCAAAATTTATTTTGTTGTCTGTGAACAGAATCTTTAGTGGTAGCTTTTTTTATGCTGACAAATGAATCCTTTACAAATATGTCATGATACCCTGAAATGCCCAAAAGTCTAATTTCAGACCATTTTTTTTCCACTAACAGTGTACTAATATATTACTTTAGCCAATTGGAGTGAATATGATAAGCCACAGGTATTATTTGTCATCTTAACAGGCCAAAGTAACAGTGCTAGCTAAAAACAATATACTTTCTACTTATGAGGGTAACAGAAGACTGACTTTGCGGCAACTCTTTTCACAAGCTGAGAAATACTCTTGTTGATGTGTAAACTGGTTTGTGATGTGTAAAATCGATGGCATGACCTTCAAGTAATGTTCAAACATGAAGCTTGTACTCCTCACAGCTTCAGAAACCTTTCAAGCGTGATGAAATTACACAGTTCGAACAGGTCTAGAGAGCTGGCTTACAGGAAGCACAGTCACTGTAGATACTTGAATAGTGAAGTCAAGTGTGTGAGTAATAAATTGCCTATTTAGCAAACCGACTGACTGAGATCATAGTGATTCATCTTGTGTTTAAAAAAAAAAAGAAACACATGTGACACGTCAGACCACAGTCGAAGCCTTACTTTGTTTTGGGTAATAATTTAAATCATCAGGAGATAAATGCCTTCAGAGAAAATAATGTACAATTTTGGAGCATCTGCAGCAAATGAATCATCACCATCATCATCTGGTGTGTGAATGATGTAAAGCATTCACAAATTTTGTATGGCAAAGCCACAGTGGACAAAGTAACTTGCGTCTGCAGGGCTTGCAAGTCAGTCTGAATACTGAGCAATACCAGTGTCACTATAAGGCCTGTATAAAGCCACATACACATCAGAGAGACACCCCACTACCTGCACTTTTGCCACATCTCTACATTATATAATTTTTAATAACAGAGTCATCATAAACAAACAGGTAAATCCCAAAAGGGACGCTCATCTTCCCTGTATTTACTAATGACAACATAAATTTGATTACAGAGGAAATTGATTCCTTCAGGGCTGAAACTCATGATTATTGTTCATTAGTGACTAATCTATCCTAATTTATTTTCTGATTAATAGATAATTATTTGGTTTTAAGGAGGTAACTAGTAAAAATTCCCCATCACTATTCATAGTCAAGTCATACACAAAACATATTGAGTCAATCATCATATGGTTATTATAATAACATCAAATGCATTATTTGATCAAATTGTATCAGGTCTAGATCCCTCAACAGAACGCTGAAGTTAACTTCTCCTCCAGAGGCTAAAGATTAGAGCTTGTCACACTTGACTTATTGATGGGGAAAATAAGGATTAAATGAAAAAGAACAAATATCCTCAAGTGCAAATGTGTTTTACATGCAGTGTGGTTTTAATTCAGAAAAATAGCAGTGCAAAAATATATTGAGTGAAGTAAGGGAGACAGCGGCATTTGTCATTTAAAGGACAGACCCCACACAAAGAGAACACCATCCAACAAATGTGCTAACCACAGGCTGCAAGTCTCATTGAAAGTTCACAGCATGCTCATCTCCGTGTGAACTCTGTGAAACATGTAACTGTTTTTCTTATCTAGGTCATCACCCTTCTAATGCATGCCATCGTGCGGTGCAGAACAGAGTATCCATGCGCAACACCGATGCAAAGCATGACTACCAGTGCATACATTCAATCTCACAGCGCAAAAAATAGCCATCGTAATTGATATGTTCACCGAAGTGAATATAGTGTATGCGGCCACAATAAGCCACAGCTCTTGTATATCTACTCTCTCCAAGTTTTAAAAGAGTGAGCTGAGAAATGAGCCATGGGTGAATCCATAAGTGAATTTTTTCAAGCAGGGTTTTGAAACTTATCAAAACCCTGCTTGATTCTTAATCATTGATTAAGAAATAAAAGAAGAATGTCTCAAGTTCACTTCATTTCACCCAAAACATCAGAGGTATTTTGCATTTCATAATTATTAATTTGGGTAATGTTACATTTTACGTTACTTCTGCAGTTCACTACTTGCATATTCTGTCATTTGATTTACAGCTTCTAACAAATGTAAGAGACTGCTGTGTCATAAAAACAAGAAAACACAGATATGTTAAAACATTTTCACAAACTTGTTTAAAACTAAAAATTACAGCGTTATTTGTTACACAAATAACAAAATAAATTCATGTTTTTACATCCCTGTTAAAGCTGGCACATTAACATTCAACTGCTGAAAACATTTTTTTTATCTTCAGAAAAAGCAATTAAACAACTTTAATTTAGTTGATTTAGTGGTTTGATCAAAAAATAATGCAGTCATAACAGTAAATTTGAAAGTTCCTGAATAGCAAAAATAATAATATTTAACACTGAAAATATAATTTTGGCAATCCTAAGTGCTTTTAACTTAGGGCTGTTGTGCCATAAACATTACATTGGGTCATGGTCTTATAAATTGTAGTTCTTCAAAGGTACTGAGTGTTAAATAGGCTTATATTTTCCAGCATAAGCATGCACTTTGTTTGTGGTTGAATTGCTTTAATTGAGTTTTTAATTACGTGTTTAAGTGTCAGTTTATCCAAAATAAAATAACAATTTCTCACTAAGCTTGTCCGAGTCATTTAGAGTCTGAAATTGCCACCTTTACACCTTCTGCTACCCATCTGTGCTGTTAACATGTCATTCTGAAATAATACATCACCTTAAACTCTAGAGACCTCAATTTGTACATACAAATGTTCTTCAGTAGAAACTCTGAGAAAACCTTCCGCATATTGCTGCTCTGTATTAAGTTTGCATGTCAATCTCATCATGTTAATAACCCTGGTCCATCTCTGTGAAATTACTAACCAAACTCACCTTAAATTCTCTTTTCATTTTGCCCACTTAAACAAACTTCTAGCAGTAATAAAAAGACAAGGAAAAAGAACAAATGAAATGCAGTTGTTTAGTTCCAGTGTCCTCTTGGGATGAATTTTTTTGGCTATGTATGGCAATGGCTATCTATAATTAATTATAAGTCGTTTGTGTGCAGAAATTATCACACGTTCCAGAGCAGACAGGAGGTGAGGGAAAGGTTTGCTGATAAAGCACCTGACAGAAAGTTTACAGCCCCGTGCCACTGAAGGAACGCACAAAAATACAAGCAGAGAGAGGAAATTAATGCATGAACAGACATTCATGCAAATGTTTGCACCACTGTAAACAGACATAGTAACCATCCTACTGACACTGGGATTTGGGTGTAGCAGGATTTTATCGAAGCAAATCCAGAGTCAATTTTATTTTTGTTATGTAAAATTTTACAAAAATTTTTATTGTGATGACTTTACAGACGTATTATAAGGATGTTGATTCTTGGTTAGAGTGTCCATATAGGGTCCAAATTTACAATAAAAATCAGAGACAAATTAATGGTTAAAAACTGAAACTGAAACAAATATGTAAATGTAGTTTTGCTTTTGATATTAAGATGAGATAGCTTCATACAGTATGTTTTTACATGCTTTTTTTAATCTATTCTGCATTTTGTGTTTTGTTTTTTAAATGTGCTTTAGTAATAAATATGAGTTGAGTTGAGGTTACTTTATAAATGTGGGATCGAATCCAAAATCCAGCTAGGAATCAGCTCCCGTCCTTACTGCAGTCACTGGGATAGGTTAAGATAACAAATCTGGTACAATGTTCCTGTGGGTCTGCCAAGGAACACATGCAGTGACTGCAGAATTGCACACACACACACACAGAGAGAGCCATATAAAGTGCTGCCACGTGACTGGAAGAGTGGGGAAAAACTTGAGGCCAAACTCCTGCTTGAATTGTGCTGAGAGGGAGAGTTATTGGTGAAACATTTTGTACAGATCGTGGCCTCAGGGTGACATCAGGACAAATTCCACTTGACTGTGTCTCACCTTCACTCTTCATTTTCCCAGAAATTCCCGTTTGCTGCCTTCTTTTTCATTGCAACCGACATAACCAAACACATACAGGTGCAAACAGACACACTGGATGTATCGTGTCAGGTTATTGAGTTTCTTTTTATTTAGCCTTTTCCTTTCTTTTTTTTCTCTCATCCTGACGTTTGGTCATTTTCCTCCAACTTTCTCCACTGCTGGCAAACTTTATATTTCTAATCTTGCAAACAACTTCTAAGAAACTCAAGTCAAACAATGTTAATGCGTGTTGACATGTCATGCAAGCTCCTGACACAACATAGCAATTCACTGTTAAATTTTGTCCAAATTATTTTGTGTGTTTAGGCAGCTAATTACAGCTTCACCATGATCATCATTTTCTTTTGCTTGGAAATCCAAAAGGCATGCTAGAATAAAGCATGCAACTACCTTTATTTTGTTCCCTGTGGCCAAAGACACTCGAGTCTCAGACCCGCACTGATGCCAAAGCTCTCTGCTTCTTCTCAATAGTTTGGTACTGCTGTCAACGCCACAGTCTCCAGGGAGTACTCTCTACAAAGTGCCATTGGCTCTCAGACACTAGTGCACACATTAACACTGACTTGGAAGACTTCACACTTCCCTTTTTGTAGCGGCTCTCAAGACATCTTTCTACTGAACCATGAAGAAAATCATCCCTTCAAACAGGATTTTTTAGGCCGCTGGAGTGATTGTATTCATTCTCCCTAGCGGGTGTGCAATGTTAGGGTGGAAGAGGGGGAGCAGGAAGGAGAACGGATGACTGTTAATATTCTGGGACGCTCTCCCTTCCCTTGGTATCACAGCAAATGTCTCTTTTTATCACATTCTTACATGCAAAGATGTAGGATGTAAGAGGATAGGGCAATTACTGAAACTCCACAGACGTGAAGTATTTATCCACGATAGTCTGACTGTAATATGCATGTACACAGCTTTATGTATGTGTTTCCATTCCTGTATATGTGTATATCTCTTCATGTACAGTATGACTCTGTGTCTGTGTGTGTATAAATTCAAGAATATTCATGCTCATTCCTGTCCAGAAACTAAAAGGAAACTAGGTGCAGTGTAACTTTGAATGAGAATGAATGTGTCAAAGACAAGAACAAAGAGCATTTCTTCAACATAATTATGTTTGGATCTATGTCATGTATAATCAAAGTAGGCATCATTTGCTGTCATGTGTTTGGAAGCATTCTTACCAGTTTTATTCTTACCACTGTGTGTATGATAGTTAATCTGGATTATTCCAAATCCATGAGGCTCGTGCTCATCTGTATCCCACCAAACTCCCATTTCTCTATATCAGGAAAGAAGTTTACCTTGAGGTGTGAAGTGGTGAGAGCAGTGGTAGCGCTTAATTTTTCCATCTCACTGATCCTCTTTATATTTAAATTATTAAACCCTTTTATTAATGGGTAAAATATGTTTAAAAAATGACAATTTTAGGTCCTCACTTTTCTAAGCAGTGTGCAGTTCCTGATCCCTGGTTGAAAATCAGTTTATTGTTAAATAAAAGACACCCACAATTGTCCGCTGAAAATAAATAGACTATATAAGAGCTAGAATCCTGCTGGTGATTGTCATCAAGATGAATGATGCTAAGTGCAGATTTTGAGTCTGCAGGACAGAGCAACACGTAAACATCACACGCCTGGACACATGCAGGACATCTTTTGACCAGCTGACATCCGACATGGGCTACAACGCAGCGCTAATGGGTACATAAAAGTCTCTCTACCCCTCTCACTCCATCCCTCTGGGGCTAACTTAATGGCATGCTGTTTCTATCCGTAGCATACAGGCCGAGACAACAGCAGGCATCACATCAGTAAACAACACTCTTTCCTTCTGTGTCAATAATGAGGCCTGAAAGCAGCAGAGAGGAAGACGTGCAGACAAAAATCTAATGAAACAATGTAGAAACAATCTACCCATGCACATTCATCCAGTAAACAAACACTAGCATAGCCTTGCACAAAGAAACTGATTTGAACGACATTTCACTGTGTCTATGTCGAGCAATGGCTTTGCAGTGTGTTCAAATTATATCCATTGAGCTATAATGACAGTAAATTTGTTTTGATAACCAATAAATGCAAAATAAATGTGAGGCATTTCCATCGTGGGTCATGCTCAGGTGTCACTGCCTCCCCAGGTGTTTTTCATTCCTGTCATGTCTTCTGGTTGTCTGGCTTCGGATTTGTCTGCTTCCCTTCCCTGTCTTCGTGTATCTAAATCTGTCTTCCTCTCTTCCTTTCCTTTCTCTGATCACTCTGAAATATTGCTCTTTCCCCCTTGTCACCAAGCACCCACGTTCTCTCTTGACACTGGTGTCTCTAAGCACATTATCAGTCTAAAAAGTCCTCTTTGACAGCTGTAAAAGGGAAATGCAATTATAGCCCACTGCCATTTTAATTTTGACTGTTTTCTGTGAATTATACTACCAGCCAGTGAAGTTGTGAAGTCTGTATACTAAAGAGAGATAGCTTTGCATCAAAGATACTAGCTAATCCTCTATAAAAACAGATTTTATCCTACTTTGGACTACTCAACAGCAACAAAACTATCTAAGGAAAAGTGCTGCTACAGTGTCAGCAACCTAAATGAGAACGCTGAAATAAAGAAAAGATTAAAAAATGGGTGAATATGAACAGTGAAAATAACAGGACTGCCATAACTTCAAGGTTCAAACATGAGTCATGGCATAGAAGTAACTTTTTTGCCTTCCCAGCAAAGCTGTTGCTGATGAAACGATGATGAAATGAATCTCTACGGTCTGTACTTGTGAATTACTGTAAGTTATTTTTGATGTCCTGAGAGTGGAGATTTTGATTGGACTCTGATTGGCTGCTTTCTACTGCAGAGTCAGAGTGACGACTGATTGCTCCCGTTCTCCATGTTCCTTTCTCTCCTCCAACTAGACAATCTGGAGAAAGTTTGTCCGATGCTGCTGCTGCAATTCTGCGTCTCGCCATACTTCAAAGTGAACTCCACAGTCTTATCCCGCATGTCGTAGCCTGAGAGCACAGGCCGTCCCTGAGCGCGAGCTCTGTGCAGATTCAAAGCAGGTTCCTGTCACTGCGCTTAATGAAGACCTTGCATTCTATTTCATCAACCCTTTCTTCTTCGTCTGCCAGTCCTCCACTAAGGATTGCATATGGCGATTTCATTATTAATATGTGCTCATCCCTTTCTCTAATGAGTACACTGTTTTCAGAGTTGCTTCGTTTTGAGTGTCATGTTCTTGAGCTTTGACTTTATTCCTCTTTTTTTTTGTGTAAACACGTTTTTGCTGAAGATCAAAATTCCATTAGATAACATATATACTGCATTGCAACATGCTATTAACAAAGAGTAAGCTAAAGTAGAAAAATATTCAGACTTGGTGGTGGTCGGTCAAATGCAAACAAAAAATGTCAAGCCTTTCCACCTATATATTTCTTAACTTTTTTCTTTTAAAAGCCCATGCCACCATTGTTTCCTTCATTTCTCTCCCTTCTCATTCCCATTAATCTCATCTTATCTGCTCCTTTCCCCCCTCCCTTCCTTATCATTTCTGCTTTCTGAATTTCCTCTCCTTTTTTCAATTCCACCTTTCACCATTTTCACCTGTTAGTTCCGGCACTGCACAGCCTGAGAGCTGTCAGCACACAGATACACTTTCTACCCCCGTGGTCGCAGAAGCAACCTAATCAGACCCCCAGCAACAGCTTCTGGCTCCCCTTCCTCCTGCTAGACACTGATAGAAGTGCTGCGGTTTGTTTTCCTGCTAGTGTTAATTATGTAACCCAATTATACCATCACAGAGCTGACGCAGGGAAGCTAAATTAAAAGTGATTGGCTCCATTACAGTCGCCTGAATGCTGCACAGGGTGCTTTCACAAGGCCCTATTTAAAGTTTGTTCCCCTGGTGAAAAACATCCAGATCTGTGTCATTATATCGGATTTTCTGAATTGATGCAGCAAGTGTGGTGCGTATATTTAGCATTGTGCTAATTTCCATAAGGCTTCACGGTAACTTGCTTGAAACCCCCATGTGATCTCTGCTTTTTCTTCCAGACATATTGCTTTGCTTGTTTGTGTTGTTATAGTGCCAGACAAGTCATTACCACCGTGAGACATAGCCAAAAGGTCTTAATTTTCCCACATTATAACAACCTGGGAGGTTTCAAACCGGAAAGGTTGTGATCTGCATAAATTTCTCCATCCCCACACATCACCTCTGTGTAACCTGCAATCCATCCTACATCCTCACACGGTTAGGCAGCCCATCATCTACGTATGCTACAAAATTTTTCTCATTCCTGTTTGTGACATTATGAAGTTAATGTAATGTGAAATCATGTTGACTCGTTTTGTGTATATGACCCATTTAGACATCTGTCACAGGACAAGTGATATGTTGTAAAGGACACTTGCAGGAAGATGCTGTTTTAGTGTAATCCCTATAATTACATTGCATAACGTTCAAAACACTATAAATTTACTTACTTATAGGGTTTTTTGTTTGTTTGAAATGACCTGTCATTAAATGCTGGCATCTTATGACAGTTCTACCCTCTGGGAGTCCTTTGGTATTGTTACCCTGACATATCAGCCACAGGAATACTGGTTTCTGCCCAGTAATAGACCTGTTCTAAGTTGAGCAGTCTCTAAAAATTTAAATGATCTACTCATCTACAGTCTCTGTCATTTTATTCGTCTGCCTCACCAGAAAAACAGGTCAACTAAATGATGAGCCAATCTCTCCCTCCATGGGATGCAACATCAGACAGAGAGGTTTAAGGCGTAAAGCGGGCTAACACCTCGTCCAGAGGATAATTTGAATATGAAGATGTACTTACCTGAGGCGACAAAATAGGAGATTAGCTACAATTCTGTGGGCTGTTTTCCAAAATCGGGACTACATAAACACTTGCACTTACTTCTTATTTGCACTCATTTTGATCTTTATAGCTTTAAGCTCTCTTGAGTTACAAAATCAACATCCTACTTCACGTATTAGGGATGCCTCTTGAACATTTTCCATTTATACCCCTTAACCTAACCTTGGAAGACTAAGCACTCTGACTTAAAGTTTGCTTGGATTGATTTAATTCCTCCGAGTAGCTGGAAACCACATCAACTCCAGCATGATACTGACACAAATGCCTCCAATTAATCAAGGACTTTGTGTACCTGGTGGGACAGCAGGGAGGAAGAAAGAGGCTGTGACAAGGGGAAAGGATGGAGAGGAGAGGGGAAGGAACAAAATGAGGGATGAGCAACAAACGGTTTTGACAAACAGGAGGGTTGAGAGGTGCAAAGAAGCACACTAAGGTATCCGAAATGTGTCTGCCACACATTTCCTGTATACTTAGCCTTTCCAAACACAGGAGTCTTTTTTTATATATACCAAAACATAAATGGTGTTTTCCTAAACTCAGTTCTCTTTCTGTCTGTTTTTCAGATTTAGAATCCAGCCTCGCTGTTTATTTCAGCTTTCTGTTTATCCGTGAGGATGAAATACAAGCTCGATTTTTTTAATAGTGCCGCGATTCTTATTTTAAGTTTGAGCAGCAGGGAGATAGGGAGGGAAGAGAGGGATCATGCCTACTAAACACATCATAATGAACTTTCTCATTGCTGCATCACACTTAGATTCATCACCATTATACTCTAATGGTGATAATTTTGCAGGCTTTTAAACTTAGCACTCCTCCTCTGTTCACCGCCCACCTTTTTGTTTGCATCTGCACTCGCCCTGCTTCTCTCTCTTTCTTCTTCCCAACATTTCTTCTTTCTCCAAACTCCTACACTTCCCTGCCTCTTCTCCTTCAGCTCAGTCTTTCCCTCCTCCGTCAGCAGTTATAAGCACTTTCAACAAGTCTTTCAACATGAGGTGTGAACCAACACTGCCCCCTAAAGGTTAAAGGACTGGGTGGAAACAGGTGATGATCTGCAAGGTGTGTGAAGTATTTCCACATGGCTATGTTTATGACAAAATGCGTTTATCTTTTCTTTTTTACTTTTAAATAGAAAATCAAATGAAACAATCACTATGTTAGCAACACAGAGCTTTCAGTTCCAAAAATGAATGAGCCTTTAGGTCGCTTAAGATAAGAAAAAGCAATGTCGACGCGATGTAATATTTTTTTGAAAGAAGGCATTGTTTAGCTTTTGTGCTTTTACTTGAGGAAATCTTTCCTCTATTCTGATGGTATCAGGAGCAAGCGTAGAGTCTGATCTGTTATTCTTCACCAGTAAAGACATGCTCTCAATTTTCCTTCAGTGTACTGTCTGACATAACTTCTCTCAAAGAGATTTATAAATGTGAAGTGGAGACAACACTTGTTAGACAATGCTGCAGTTTAAAGAAGGTTTTAATTAAAAACATGCTGACATTAATCTTTCAAAGACTGTATGAAAATCAACTGCAGGTGTATGTCAACATTATGAGTGACACAAGAGGCATTGTTAGCCGAGGGTAAGGCTGCGATATGAAAAGGTCTTCTCTCTGAAACACTCTGCTTGAATTAATGACAGTAAATGTGCACATCTTCATCTGATAACAAAACCTGAGCCCTTTAAACTGCAGCATCTCATCTTTGCAAATACCGATTGAAGATTTGAAAGTTTAGTCTTAAGAAAGTCTGTTGATTTTGCCTTGTAATTTGCACTACAAAGTACATCAAATTTTCTGGCATTAATATGTGCTGATTTGCAGTGGAAGTGATTGTTTTGTTGTTTATTCAGCGAGCGAGTGGATATGGCTTTGGGCGGCTTTTTTTGAACCATCTAAAATGAGGTAAATTGTCTCAGATAAATGTGGACTTACATAAGCACTGGCACAGATTCTACTTTTTACACTCTGAGTTTCATTAACGGTGACAATTCTGCAGCATACCAATCACTTTTTCATCAACTGTCTGGGTGCCAACCTGTTCACATCACGCACACTGAAACAGGGCTGGTGCTGACAAGAGAAGAACCGTGAGTGTCACAGATAATGAGGCAAGGAATCTAGGAAGTGGTGTCCCTCCTAGTGATGTGCAGAAACCTAATCTTTAGTTGTTTATCTTATGAATGGGCACATATTTCAGTTTTCTTTTCTAAGTTGTGTTTTGTAGTTCAATTACAAACATCCTAATTAGCATTTGCTCCTCCATGCAAAGCCCCGCTGCCTACTTTACCCTGAACCTCGGCTATCTACAAGTCATTGATATTCAGTTAGCCCACCCTTAATCCCCATAGTATCTGTCAGTATTACAATACACTGACAGCAATGTGAAGTTAGTAGATTCTGTTATGGTGCAACAAAGTATAATACATATCAAATAAAGTTATTAGCCATTGCTTCTTTAACTTTCTATGTTACAATAGAGGTATGAATTATTCTGGAGACACAAAGTGATACAGGGCATGTGAGAGGTGTTGATTAAAGCAAACTTGGATTAACAGCAAATAGTGGCAGAAGGCCACGATGTCCATAGTGGTGGCATTATGCTGTAGTTTAAGTTAAGACAGATACAGGCTTGAGCCACCCCAAGTTTAAAAGGCAGGAGCTTTTATACTTTCCTGATCCTTGTTGTACTTCACTGTAGTGACATAAGCTTTCACATAATGTTTATTTGTCTGTTGTAATCCTAATTGCTGTGACTGATGGTGTGAGGAAAGATGAGAATGTCAAATGACTCATCATCATAAAGATGCACTGCTAGGTGCTTTGTGCAGCAGTGAGTAAGACTACCAATTAGTCAATCCAAATGAATCCTGCTGCTGGCAGTGTGTATTAAGTATCCCAGACTCAAGTCCCATGAATTACTTATTTACATTTTTCTACTTGTGCTTGTTTGTGAATCACAAGAACATTTGGATTTTACAATTCAATGCTTTGGCAGCATTTTGTTTTCTGAGCAGCCAGCTCACGTAAGCAGCGGCTTGGATACTTGATTGGACTTGCAAATATAAAGGCTGTTAGAGATTAGCCCTTGCAATGTGTAAGACAACTGTGAACTAGCGGTTGGTCACGAAAAGCAGCAAAACAGATTCATGGTTGTTGGATAAAGAAATTAATCTTTAACAGATCAGCATGCCACCCTGGACTCGTGCATATTCAGGCTGGTGGTGGATTGATGATGCTAGATTGCCCCCGAATATATTTAAGCCAAGTTATATCCCTCTTGCTGTGAGGGAAAAGTGTTTGTGTTTCTACCACCATGACACTTATCTACGTCAAGTTAGAGTTTTATGGATATATCCTGCCTGTTTAGCCTCAGTATAACATATGCCCTGGTATATATGCAAATGTTTAACAACAAATACTGCAACTCTATCATATATTTCAGGACAGTTAGAAGCAGTGGTACTCCTACTTCCATAGTGCATAAACTGTTATATATAACACTGATTCTTTTTTTATAAAATCCCTCAATTAAGATGTTCTCTTATAAATGATGTTGGCCAAAAAGCATAGGCTAGTCTTGTACAGTTGGTTATTCATACTTGCTTATAACCAGTGCATCTGTTATGATAGCTTAGGTAACAGCTACCTCCTCTTTGCATACCTTACATACTGTTCGAGTCAAATTTAACCTATTTTGATACCTGATGGGAGTATAAACATCCTAAATGTTATTCTCCTGTCCTGAGCCTTAAAAATTGAGATTAAAGTTAATGAGATTAGGGCTGTTCAATATAACGATATATATCGGATGACGATATAAAAACGTCTATTGTTTCATTTTATGCTATCGTTTGTTTCGTGGTGTCGCAAAATAAACTGTTTACGGCAATGTTTTTTCATCGTTTTGATGGTCACTGTAGTGGCTATATTAATTTCCTAAAGTTCTCTCTTTCTCTTATATTTCGTGTAACCACTACAGACGGACAAGCGCCTGTTTTTATGCGTTGTGGTTAGCAACAACGACGGTAACACCATCGCGTGTCCGCTTGTTTATGTTCCACATAAACCTTTCACAATAAAGCTCAAGATCCTGTTGAGACTTTTCAAAATAAACTGAATCACGTGAAAGAGCAGATTATTTATGGATGAGAAGTAAAAAAGAGCCGCCAGGTGCTAAAAAATAAACCTTAGACTCAAACGTTAGAACAGGCTTTTCCCCGCAGCACGCCGTGTAATAAATACTCACAAAGAAAACGGCGGCTGTTACAACTTATGTCTAAAAATGTATCGTTTCATGCATCGGTTAAAATACTCGACTCCAGCTACATGACGCCCAGCTGGAAACACTTCCCGCAAGACGAGCTGCCCGAGATTCACAGAATTTACAGAAAATGTTAGATTTTTGTGATTTATATCGTTATCGGGATGGCAGAATTCTTATATCGGGATATGAGATTTTGGTCATATTGCACAGCCCTAAATGAGATATTTTAAAGTTTTACTGTAGAGGTGCTACTAATACTTCAAATTCTTCCATACTGCCCCACATATCTGATCAGATCGATTTTATTTCCACTAGAGATGGCACGATACCACTTTTTTATGTCCGATACCGATACTGATATCATAAATTTGGATATCTGCCGATACCGATATGAATCCGATATAGTGTTTTTTAATCAACAAAACTGTTTTTTAAATATCTTGCTGCATTTTGTATAAGTTCATACTCAAGTTTAAAACAACAACTACACTAAAGCTATTCTGTTATACCTGTATGCAAAAAAAAAAATTTCATAGTTCAGCAATACTGATCAATCTAATAAACTTAAACCTACACCATCCTCCCTATTCTGGTATTTTAAAGAGTACTTAGCATAAATATTAAGCAACCTAACTAATAGGGTTCCAACTCCCAGCAACAACAAAAATAAATAAATAAAAAATAGGGAACCACCCCTCACGCTCCACCTCATGATGCTTAATCGACGTAATCAACCTTAATTTGATGCAGTGTGAAAAAAATGCACAGAAATCAATTATTTTTCAAGAAATATTAAATAGATTCAACATCTTTCTTCAACAAAATTGCAGACTGCACAGATGGTACCTTCCCAAAGGAAAAAGTACTATAGCTTACTAGGGTATATATATATTAGACTTAATAGACTGAAGAAGTCACTTGGATGAGTGACGAAACGTTTCTCCCACAAAACGCTACGTCCAGATGAACAGAATCAACTTTTTGGAGATTAGACTTAATAGTCACTATATACAGTAATTGACTTCTATTCATTTTACATCAAATTAAAACTTTGGGTGTCAGATAATTATTTATTAAAAGCTAGACATTTTAAATGAGAATAAGAAAAAAGTATGTCTTTGTGCCCCCTTTTCCCTGTTAATGCCCTATCGGCCCCCCTGGCTAAACTTTGCTAGATGTGCCCCTGCACAGTTACCAGCGTCAGCTACGTAGAAAAAGATCCTCGAGTAGAAAGTAATATTAAATAAATTCTAACAACAGCTGATCAAGCTTAAACGTGCTGCTGTTGTTCAGCCGCTGGGTTCCTCTTTCTGGTGCAAAGTGGGCCAAAAGCAAACTAGCGACACGGACTCGCGACAGAAAAGCCGATCAGCTGATCGTTAAGCAGTTTCATGATTGAAGTAGCAGCAAGAAGAGGCAGTCGCTCCAAATATCGCTTGTTAAGCTTAACGCAGGAATGCTTTACAAACATTCAGAGATGTACTTACACACTTGCTTTACTTCTCTCGGGGATAACTTTGTCGGAGATGAAATGCCGGGTTGCTAGCGAAGCTCCAAATGCTATCCAGACCACCGACAGGTCCCGCATGCCACAGCCGCTCTATCACGTGATGCATACTGCTCCGACGTGCTAACGTTCTGAGGTGAGTTACGGCGTGTTGCAAGTTTTGTGAGGTGCTTTCGTGATATTTAATGGATCGGATTACATTTTTTATTTTTCTCCGATATCCGATCCAGTAATTTAGGTCAGTATCGGACCGATACTGATACGTAATATCGGATCGGTCCATCTCTAATTTCCACCACTGTGGGTCAAAACAAGGAAAATGTTAGTTTTAGGGAATCTTGAAACTGTACCGTGGTGATGGAGTTCAAGCTTGACCTTGACACTGTTAGAAATGTCTGCGTTCCCAATACTTTCGCCCCGGTTCCCACAGAGTCAGGCACCTGCTGATCATTGAAGTACCATGGGGGAGTTTTCAAATAGTATACAAGTAAAACAGCATGTGACTGATCACATGGTGCACAAAAGTAACAGAGGTCCTACAGAGTCAATTTATCCTGGTGGCAACTGAAGTTCACAAGAGGGGTTGGAGGGGTCATAAGATTATAAAGACACTTCAACTGTCATTTCAGAGACTGTGGGAAGCATCTGAAAGTCCCACACATGCATGTTTCATGCCATTTCTTTGAATGCACAGACTAGTTTGAAATAATAATGCCATGTAAAGTATAAACACACTGAAAACCTTTTTTGTTTTTTTGTTGGGGGGAAAAAATCGAGTTGACATCACACAATGATGAGCTGGTCCTGATGTTTCTCAACAAAAAAGAAAAAACAGAGATTCTGAGTTCATCTCGTTCTCATGAGAAGGCAGCAGCAGGGGAAATTTCATGGTTTGATCCAGGAGTTGAAACTGTAATATGACCACTTTCATACATATTTCAGGATGTCAGTGGGGGCAGTTTGAGCTCTTGTTTGAAGAGTTAGGACCCCATCAGCTCTGTATCTGAGGAAAAGTAGTATTATTTTACTATTTACATATGTTCAATACTGCAAGCTTTAACTACCAGTGCGCTTGTTACCAAATCCAGTGGTCTGATTGGTTGGTTCATTTACATGCAAAAATCTGAAAAATTGAACTTGAACAGAAAATTTGTCAAGTGAAATTAAGCAGTCAGTGTGATCGGGTGCATTAAGAATAGCTGCTAAAAATAGTTTTAACACACAAAATATTTACAGATATTCTACATGAATTAATGACGATAATTTTGTTATGAGAGTATTTATGCTATGATAGAACAGTAAGCACACTGTTTGGTGGTGTTAATAATAAATCCCAGCATTTCCAGAATGTTCTTGCCATTTTCACCTTCAGTAAAATATATTTAAACAATTGTAGCTGATATGTTTTCCCATCCCAAACATGGTATTTTGTGATAAGATAAGATAAGATAAGATAGAACTTTATTAATCCCTCGGGTGGGTTCCTCTGGGAAATTCGATTTCCAAAAAAGCACAGCACCGACAGAAGTTACAGAGTTATACACACACACATATATATAAATACAGAGACAATATAAATAAAACATACGAAGGGGATAAATAGAATAAATAGGAATAAAAATAAAAATACAAGTGAATTGCACATTTCAAGTATTGAGTCTATTGCACCGTTGACTATTTACAAAAGTATTGCACAAAAGGTATTGCACAGTGAGGTGAAGAGGCACTACAGCTTAGTTGTTCCCTCCTTTGTCCTCCTGTTTCCCCTCCCTCTCCCCTCCAGAGAGGAGTTAAACAGTCTGATGGCGTGTGGGACAAAGGAGTGTTGGGGGAAAAATTTTAAACACTCTCACTGAGCATTTATTCATTTCTGATATTTATACATACAAAATAGAACTGTGGTTCAAAATTTGCACAAATACTTGTTATGAAGGAATTCTTCACAGGTTCAAAACTGATCCAAAGCATACTGTGAATGCGTGAAATGGGATTGGTATGAAAACGTTACGATTATTCAATCAAATGCCTGTTTTGCTTGAATAGTAAAAAGATGATTCTATCATGTTGGTGAAACACTAGCTTACACTGCTCATGTAAGTAACAAAGTAAGGCTGCAAACAAATGAGCAAATGAGGTGAGCAGGCATGTCATTGTTAAAAATGAAACAGTTTGATACAACTTTTTATACTTTTTGCTTCTATATGTCTGGTGCAGCTGTCATGATTCGTATTCTTGTGGCGGTAGCTTATTGTGGTCGCATATGTCTCAACACAATGAGTATCTGCCAACATAACCAAATTGCAAGAGCAGCTCAAGTGTGTGGCAGAACAATGAAGAACTAGAGAGATGTGGTAGAACAAAACAAATCCTTTGACTGTCACCAGTATTGTCGTTGCAACCGTATCTTTTCAGTGCTTTGTAAGTAGAGTCGGAGCTGAAGCAGTCGAAGGAAAAGGATGAAATCATTTCATTTAATCTCGTTTCACAATCATCTTTTTTTTTTATCATAGCCAAGGGCAGCGTTAATTCCATTTTCCCCATGAATCGCTTCAAATTTCCAATAGCGTTATGGTGTTCGACTGTTAAACACTGATAGTAACCTTAATTACCTACCTCTCTAGACAACGTGGACCTGTGTGCTGTGTCATCTGTTCACACTGTAGATGTGCATGACCCCTAGAGGACTTGGAAGTGACCCTTATGTCAATAGTGGCACTGTAAGACTACCTAATGAGACATACATATACAGTGTGAGTATATATATATATATATATATATATATATATATATACATATATTATATATAGATATATATATATATAGATATATATATATATATAGATATATAGATATTATGGCATGCCCTTTAGGAAAATATTATATATATATTCCAACCAAAGTCTGAATATATAGAATGAAACTTGAATATATAGAATGATCTTTTGAATATATAGAATGAAACTTGAATATATAGAATGATCTTTTGAATATATAGAATGAAGCTTGAATATATAAAATGATCTTTTGAATATATAGAATGAAGCTTGAATATATAGAATGAAACTTGAATATATAGAATGATCTTTTGAATATATAGAATGAAGCTTGAATATATAAAATGATCTTTTGAATATATAGAATGAAGCTTGAATATATAGAATGAAACTTGAATATATAGAATGATCTTTTGAATATATAGAATGAAGCTTGAATATATAGAATGAAACTTGAATATATAGGATGAAACTTGAATATATAGAATGAAACTTGAATATATAGAATGATCTTTTGAATATATAGAATGAAGCTTGAATATATAGAATGAAACTTGAATATATAGGATGAAACTTGAATATATAGAATGAAACTTGAATATATAGAATGATCTTTTGAATATATAGAATGAAGCTTGAATATATAGAATGAAACTTGAATATATAGGATGAAACTTGAATATATAGAATGAAACTTGAATATATAGGATGAAACTTGAATATATATAGAATGATCTTTTGAATATATAGAATGAAGCTTGAATATATAAAATGATCTTCTGAATATATAGAATGAAACTTGACGTCACGGAGGCGCTTGCGCCATCTAGTGTTTTCCTTGTTTGTACCTGCGAGGAATGGCACTATGAGCCAGTCCGCACGGAATTTTGTGGCTCAAATTCTAAGTAATGAGGAGCTAATTAACACCCTGGCAAATGCATGTTCTGGGCAACCTAATATTTGTACTAGTGTACCGCATCGTACTACTGATGAAGAAATTTATTCACTTTTTCGTCGTGGAAGACCAAATGCAGTGAACCTCTCCGGTCAGATAACCCCTGGTTATCCAGCTTACGTTACTGCGGTCAAGTGAGCCCTCACTTACGAAGTCGCAGTCAAGCTAGCCGCCCCGCCAGCCGCACCTAAAATGTTGTTGCACTACTCTTACGCATATTACGGTATAGGTGCCGACTGGCTTAGAAACGCAGTGTTTTCTGTCCTGACACTATTTTACTTCACAATCCACTCCCAGTTTTGGTTAATCTCCACTTTCACCCCTGTGATCCACAGCCCAAATTACTGTATGATTCAGAGAAAATTAACAATAAAATTTACCCAATTTACTCAACTATACTTTTAATGTCCTCATCTTTGAGCTCAGATTACAGGAAAACTGAAAGAGGTGACGCAGATATCTCACTGGATTCTGACTCTGGGTGACCCCCACTCTGCATGCTGTGATCCACAGCCAAAATTACTGTACAGTTTTTGAGAAAATTGATAGTAAAATCTTCCCATTTTGCTTTACTGTACTCTACATATTGACATCTTTGAGCTCCGATTACAGGAAAACTATAAGAGGTGATGCAGATATTTCACTGGTTTCTGAATCTAGGCTGTCGCCACTCTTCACCCTGTCATCCACAGCCAAAATTACTGTACAGTTTTTGAGAAAATTCATGGTAAAATCTTCCCATTTTGCTTTACTGTACTCTACATATTGACATCTTTGAGCTCCGATTACAGGAAAACTGTAAGAGGTGACGCAGATATTTCACTGGATTATGAATCTAGGCCATCTCCACTCTTCACCCTGTGATCCACAGCCAAAATTACTGTACGGATTTTGAGAAAATTGATAGTAAACTTTGCACAATTTACTCTACTGTACTCTATATATTCTCATCTTTGAGCTTAGATTACAGGAAAACTGTAAGAGGTGACGCAGATATCTCACTGGATTATGACTCTGGGTGACCCCCTATCCGCACCCTGTGATCCACAGCCAAAATTACTGTACGGATTTCTGATAAAATTAAATCCTATTCCATTACCAAACAAAATGAGTTCAGTGAAGTATTTGCTTAGCTACAAGAAATGTCTTTCCACACACAATTTAAATTTTTCAAAATGTCATTCACACACCACCTCAAGTATCAACTTCAGTTTTAGACATTATTTATTCAGTGCTTAATCACAACAATAGTCAACTTAAGGCACTTACATAATAAGTTAAACCTTACAATAATACATACAGAGAAAAACCCAACAATCATATGACCCCCTATGAGCAACAGTGGGAAGGAAAAACTCCCTTTTAACAGGAAGAAACCTCCGGCAGAACCAGGCTCAGGGAGGGGCGGCCATCTGCCTCAACCGGTCAGGGTGAGAAATTACATTTCTCAGATTACTGATTTCTCATATTACTACTACACAGTTTAGATACACTCAACAAAAATATAAACGCAACACCTTTGTTACTGCTCCCATTCCCCATGGGATGGACGTAGAGACCGAAAATTCATTCCAGATACACAATATAACCATCCCTCCCAAACAGTGATCACAAATCAGTCCAAATGTGTGGTAGTGGGCACATCTGCCATATTGAGATAATCCATCCCACCTCACAGGTGTGCCACATCAGGATGCTGATCTGACATCATGAGTAGTGCACAGGTGTCAGATCAGCATCCTGATGTGGCACACCTGTGAGGTGGGATGGATTATCTCAATATGGCAGATGTGCCCACTACCACACATTTGGACTGATTTGTGACCACTGTTTGGGAGGGATGGTTATATTGTGTATCTGGAATGAATTTTCGGTCTCTACGTCCATCCCATGGGGAATGGGAGCAGTAACAAAGGTGTTGCGTTTATATTTTTGTTGAGTGTATCTAAACTGTGTAGTAGTAATATGAGAAATCAGTAATCTGAGAAATGTAATTTCTCACCCTGACCGGTTGAGGCAGATGGCCGCCCCTCCCTGAGCCTGGTTCTGCCGGAGGTTTCTTCCTGTTAAAAGGGAGTTTTTCCTTCCCACTGTTGCTCATAGGGGGTCATATGATTGTTGGGTTTTTCTCTGTATGTATTATTGTAAGGTTTAACTTATTATGTAAGTGCCTTAAGTTGACTATTGTTGTGATTAAGCACTGAATAAATAATGTCTAAAACTGAAGTTGATACTTGAGGTGGTGTGTGAATGACATTTTGAAAAATTTAAATTGTGTGTGGAAAGACATTTCTTGTAGCTAAGCAAATACTTCAATGAACTCATTTTGTTTGGTAATGGAATAGGATTTAATTTTATCAGAAATCCGTACAGTAATTTTGGCTGTGGATCACAGGGTGCGGATAGGGGGTCACCCAGAGTCATAATCCAGTGAGATATCTGCGTCACCTCTTACAGTTTTCCTGTAATCTAAGCTCAAAGATGAGAATATATAGAGTACAGTAGAGTAAATTGTGCAAAGTTTACTATCAATTTTCTCAAAATCCGTACAGTAATTTTGGCTGTGGATCACAGGGTGAAGAGTGGAGATGGCCTAGATTCATAATCCAGTGAAATATCTGCTTCACCTCTTACAGTTTTCCTGTAATCGGAGCTCAAAGATGTCAATATGTAGAGTACAGTAAAGCAAGATGGGAAGATTTTACCATGAATTTTCTCAAAAACTGTACAGTAATTTTGGCTGTGGATCACAGCATGCAGAGTGGGGGTCACCCAGAGTCAGAATCCAGTGAGATATCTGCGTCACCTCTTTCAGTTTTCCTGTAATCTGAGCTCAAAGATGAGGACATTAAAAGTATAGTTGAGTAAATTGGGTAAATTTTATTGTTAATTTTCTCTGAATCATACAGTAATTTGGGCTGTGGATCACAGGGGTGAAAGTGGAGATTAACCAAAACTGGGAGTGGATTGTGAAGTAAAATAGTGTCAGGACAGAAAACACTACGTTTCTAAGCCAGTCGGCACCTATACCGTAATATGCGTAAGAGTAGTGCAACAACATTTTAGGTGCGGCTGGCGGGGCGGCTAGCTTGACTGCGACTTCGTAAGTGAGGGCTCACTTGACCGCAGTAACGTAAGCTGGATAACCAGGGGTTATCTGACCGGAGAGGTTCACTGCATTTGGTCTTCCACGACGAAAAAGTGAATAAATTTCTTCATCAGTAGTACGATGCGGTACACTAGTACAAATATTAGGTTGCCCAGAACATGCATTTGCCAGGGTGTTAATTAGCTCCTCATTACTTAGAATTTGAGCCACAAAATTCCGTGCGGACTGGCTCATAGTGCCATTCCTCGCAGGTACAAACAAGGAAAACACTAGATGGCGCAAGCGCCTCCGTGACGTCAAGTTTCATTCTATATATTCAGAAGATCATTTTATATATTCAAGCTTCATTCTATATATTCAAAAGATCATTCTATATATATTCAAGTTTCATCCTATATATTCAAGTTTCATTCTATATATTCAAGTTTCATCCTATATATTCAAGTTTCATTCTATATATTCAAGTTTCATTCTATATATTCAAGTTTCATTCTATATATTCAAGTTTCATTCTATATATTCAAGTTTCATCCTATATATTCAAGTTTCATCCTATATATTCAAGCTTCATTCTATATATTCAAAAGATCATTCTATATATTCAAGTTTCATTCTATATATTCAAGTTTCATTCTATATATTCAAGTTTCATCCTATATATTCAAGTTTCATCCTATATATTCAAGCTTCATTCTATATATTCAAAAGATCATTTTATATATTCAAGTTTCATTCTATATATTCAAGTTTCATCCTATATATTCAAGTTTCATTCTATATATTCAAGCTTCATTCTATATATTCAAAAGATCATTCTATATATTCAAGTTTCATTCTATATATTCAAGTTTCATTCTATATATTCAAAAGATCATTCTATATATATTCAAGTTTCATCCTATATATTCAAGTTTCATTCTATATATTCAAGTTTCATCCTATATATTCAAGTTTCATTCTATATATTCAAGCTTCATTCTATATATTCAAAAGATCATTCTATATATTCAAGTTTCATTCTATATATTCAAGTTTCATTCTATATATTCAAGTTTCATCCTATATATTCAAGTTTCATTCTATATATTCAAGCTTCATTCTATATATTCAAAAGATCATTTTATATATTCAAGTTTCATTCTATATATTCAAGTTTCATCCTATATATTCAAGTTTCATTCTATATATTCAAGCTTCATTCTATATATTCAAAAGATCATTCTATATATTCAAGTTTCATTCTATATATTCAAGTTTCATTCTATATATTCAAGTTTCATTCTATATATTCAAGTTTCATCCTATATATTCAAGTTTCATTCTATATATTCAAGCTTCATTCTATATATTCAAAAGATCATTCTATATATTCAAGTTTCATTCTATATATTCAAGTTTCATTCTATATATTCAAGTTTCATCCTATATATTCAAGTTTCATTCTATATATTCAAGCTTCATTCTATATATTCAAAAGATCATTTTATATATTCAAGTTTCATTCTATATATTCAAGTTTCATCCTATATATTCAAGTTTCATTCTATATATTCAAGCTTCATTCTATATATTCAAAAGATCATTCTATATATTCAAGTTTCATTCTATATATTCAAGTTTCATTCTATATATTCAAGTTTCATCCTATATATTCAAGTTTCATCCTATATATTCAAGTTTCATTCTATATATTCAAAAGATCATTCTATATATTCAAGTTTCATCCTATATATTCAAGTTTCATTCTATATATTCAAGCTTCATTCTATATATTCAAGTTTCATTCTATATATTCAGACTTTGGTTGGAATATATATATAATATTTTCCTAAAGGGCATGCCATAAGATATAGATATAGATATATATATATAGATATATAGATATATATATATAGATATATAGATATATATATATATATGCATAAAAGAGGAGAGCGCGTGATGTGGAATAATAAACATTATACCAGCTGAGTGTAGACCCAATTACTGTCTGTGTAGTAAATGATGCAGTTGTAGTAAGAGCTGATAAATTGTACAGTGGTTTTAAGCATTAGTTTAAAAGAGCATCCTATTGTTTATACAGGATTCATTCACAACTTGTGAAAGCTTGGTTCAGTCATATAATGGAACAAAAGTCAAGGTTAAATGTGAATATTCATTTTTGAATTTTAAAACAAAAAATATGCACGTTATATCTTTATCTCAAAGCTAAGACGCTGATGTATTCTAGACATCAGCATCTTAGCTTGTGTTTCGTATCGAAACATAACTCAAAATTCAGCTGAGTTTAACAGAAATGTGACTCGCGTGTCTAATTAACATAAAGGCATGAGATGAAATATAAAGGCATCACCCCAGTATTCTAAAATTCCACAGGAAGGGAATATACGTCTCTCCCATGACTCATCAGAATCTATACAGAAAGAAAAACACTGAAAAGCATCCACCTTGTGGCTGCTTCAGAGGAACAGTCATCTGATTGTAGGATACCACATCTGTGGAGCATCACAGTCAATCTTACTTACTTCACAGTCAATCTATCTACAGTATAGATGTTGTGATGTTTCAAGATGTGTGAATAATTTGATCTCGTGGTGGCACTGATGAAATGTCAAGAGATCATCAAAGTCAGTAAGTCAATAAGATTCATCTTTTTTGGAAGGTTAGCTGTAGAGATATTTCAGTCTGGTGTAAATAATAGTTTGGGACCAAACAACCAACTGATGATGACCAGTAACTGTTATTTACCTCTCTAGAAAGATCCCACAGGCACTATACAACACATCTGTTCTTATGACTATGAAATATGTGAGGAAACAGTGAGGAATTTTGTGAGTAGCGTTAGCGGCTTATAATAAGTCAGCATTTATATGGACTGAACTGTAAGACCTCAATCTAAAGTACCGCCTGAAACATTTGTAAATGTAAGCCAGACAGTCGTGACCTCTGGAGTCTCTGAAAAGTAACTAACCGTATACAGCAGGGCACAAAGCCAGGTTTGTAGTGCTTGATTCAGTGCCAACATGACAGAACCAATGTAAAAGTCTTCTAAAGGATAGGGGGCAATGGTGAAGAGGGAGCCTGCTGGGAATAAGCTCAACCGTTTTAAGTGAACAAAAGATATTTCTCTTTTATGTGTTTATGGGTTTACATCAGAGATAAGACGCAGAGGTAAGAAGGGTATGACAAAGTTCATAAGCTTAAGATTTGATTGACTGACTTGGGTTGTTTGAAAAATTAAAGAAAATTGAGGTTAGTATATATTTACATCCTACTCTTAGAACACAATAGTAAACAGTCTGACTCCTCATTAAAAATGACAAATGCATAAAACAAAGAAGCATATGGAAATAATGTTAGGGACATGTCTTAAACTCAAGTATTTAAAATATAGATAGTCTGAACAGAGCCATGATGACAAATAATAAATCCATCCACCCATTTTCTGACACTTATCTTGGTTCAGGTTGCAAGGTCGGCAATCTAAGCAGAGACACCCAGACCTCCCTTTCCGTGTCCAGTTCATCCAGGGTGAAATACAGGGTGAATTTCATTGATACTTGGGACCCGGATACCAGGGAGCTTCAAAATTAAATGAATAAATAAACATAAAAGACCCACACATAATTTAAGAGTGGCTCTTTATTTGTGGATGCATGTGTAAATATATGTGAACATATTAAATGTAAAAACTATGTTGTTTGTTTAATTTGTCTTTTGAATTCTCCACTTTCCTCAGTGATGAAGTGTACAGGAGTATTTTTCAATGTACTGTCAAGGTTGCATTACCATTTGCAGAGTAAGCCTGCGGGAGTAGCTGCATGTGAAGGAATGGTTACACTAATTCACACATTCACACCTGGGAGCTGGCCACGGTTATCACAGCATTACGCTGCAGTTCTGCTGAAAAACTGTGGCATCCAGCTGCACTTTGAAAGCAGGGCCAGCTCACAGGAATAATTGTTTGTGCAAGCAAAATACTGTATGCTTAAGTTCATTAAGGAATCTACTGGGTATTTTCTGAATTCATTAGTGGCTAAATCAGTCAAGTGATCTGAATTTTCGTTTTTTTTTTCCAGGTCAATCCCCCCCACCCCACCCCACAGGAAATGAATCATGATTGTTGATAAACTCCAGTTATTTTCTTACATAGTCTTTTCAGCGAACATTAACCCGAAACATACAATGCAAAAGCAACCCAGAGCATGTCTTGAGTTTTTGTTAGTACATAAATATAATGCTATTTTAATTATGCATTTTACTCTCTGAAAGCTAATGGCAGAAAGGCCCACAACAGCTATAGTATAGGGCTTGTAAAACCTTACAGAGGAGACATGCCATTCTTTTGTGATGCTGGTGGTTTCCATACTTCACGAAATCCACTGCCTGCAAAGGATTCTGAACCCCTTCAGTGTTAGGGCATTGTCTCACCTACAGTTGGTTTACTCTGGTCCGAATCAGTTGATGACATTGTAAAACTGTATCTTTTTTCCTGTGGTTTGGTTTGTTTAAACACAAAGAAAAATCCATATGAACTCCAAGTGAACCAAAATGCATCACTACGAACCACATGAGAATTTTCAGTCCGCTGACTGGCTAGATGTGGGGTAGGAGCAACAAAAATAAATACAGGAAGAAGGCATAGGATGAGTAGGTACAAAAAGTACCTGGTACCAGGTACTACTACCTAATGTAAAACCCTAAAAAATCAAGTGCCATGCTGAGCTAACCCAACTAAGTACTAGTGGAAAAGGGCTATTAGAGAACACAGACAATTACCATTTCACAGCTAGTCACTAGCCTGTACAGGCATCGCACATATATAGCACCTTCCTGCATTGAGAATACTACGGAAGAGGATTATGGCTACTGGGGGGGGGGGGGGACTTTAATCTCGGAAATTCTGACTTTTTTCCACAGATGTCAGATTTTCTTTTCTCAGAACTCTGAGAGAAATGACAGAATTCTGAGATTAAAGTGACTTTTTCCACAATTGTTTTTTCTCAGAATTCTGACTTTACCCTCAGAATTCTGAGATTAAAGTTTGAATTCTGTCTTTTTTCACAAAATTCTGATTTTTTTTTTCTCAGCATTCTGACTTTTTTCTCAGAATTTTGACTTTTTCTTAGAAATGTGGAAAAGAAGGAAAAAAAGACATGCCCACTTTTTTTTTTTTCCCTTTGGCCCTAATCCTCTTCCATAGAATACAAAGCATACATGGGTATGTGATATTTTTTAGCTCAAACTGGTAGTTAGTCCAGGTTGGGGTTGGCTCATGTTCACACGATAAACGAAGCACTCTTGAGTGCATTTGGAACCGTACCAAGACCACTTCCTCCAAAGGGTCTCGGTGCAATTGTTTTGGTCATCCACCTGATCATTTATTCACACCTGCACAAACGAATCACACCAAGTGGGGAAATGAACCAGAGTATCATTTACTCAGACAGACTAAACACTACAGGTATGAAAACACCCTTAATGAAACATTTTTGTTCTAAGCCTCAAACCTTAGCTGAGACTCTTCAGCTGAAGCTGATATTTTCAAATACCTTTAACATAAATATGTTTTGGTACAAAGCTGCAGTAGTAAAAAAAAAATGAAAAAACAAAAAAACAGAATCTGTGTCCAGGAATGTATCTATATAACTCTATCTCTGTAATAGCAACGCACTCTTCATGGAGTCGCAAGTCTGCGTTCCAAATCCTATTATGTTATTATCTATGAGATTTATGATCTTGGTCAATGAGCCGAGGGTAGAGTTATGGTCCTGAATAAATATACTATGCTCTGCTGAACTCAAGCTTATCATGTTCAGGACATGCCATTACAGCCCCTGTTGTTCTAAAGGACTTACAAAAGTCAAAAAAAAAAGTTGACTTTCTTATATTTTCACCCCTTAAAGTGATTTTCCTCCTTTTTTTGGAACTTCTCTGGAGTGTGTCCTTGTTTTCATATTCATGCTTTTTCCTTTCAATCCAATGACAATCTGCTAGAAGGGCATCTCAACCAATTGCTTGTTTGGAATAAATCAAAGCTGCAAAAAAGCTAAAATAACTTTAAGGCGATCAACTTGATGGAGTCGGGGACTATGACAAGTGCCACTGGCAAAGTTTGCCCTGGTTCCTGACACTTTAGAGATTCAGCTGCTGTGAGCTGCTGATGTATTCACAAAATAGTGAAGGATTGACCAATAAAAGGGTTCATAAAATGAGGAATAGATATTTCTAACTATACACAGAAAAAAGCTACAGAGAAAGAGTGATGATGATAGAGGGAGTTAGAAAGAAGGAGACGCAACACAAAGACAATATAGACTGAAAGTAGTGTGCTACATTTCATCAAAAGATAAAAGATAGGTTGGACACACATTTCAATTATTGTGATAATTCATTCATGTTACCAGCAACATAAATAATTATTCAAATAAAAATAACTGATAATGCAGCTGCTTTGTAAACTGCTTATTAAATGTGTGATAAATTTTGTTAGCAATTAATTTATCTGTTTTTGTCAAACTCATCACATGGGACGCTCAATGCTGGCTGACCTCTAGTACATATGAATTGTGGCTAATACCAAGCTAGATGTCTGGTAAACACATTGACATATTGAGTATTAAGGTTCACCATCTTTGAAACTTAATAATCAATATGTGAATAGGGTGGTGGAAGTGAACAGGCCAGGGTCTTTCAGTGTGGAGTTTGCATGTTATTCCCATGTTTGAGTGGGTTCTCTCTGGGTACTCCGGCATGCAGTTAGTGGGGTTAGGTTACTGGTAACTCTAAATGGCCTAAAGCACAGGTGTCAAACTCTGGCCCGTGGGCCAAATTTGGCCCGCAGCCTAATTACATTTGGTCCGTGAAGCCATACCAAATTACTATTAGAGCTGGCCTACTGGTATTATACAGCTAATATATATATTGTTTAGTATTAAGCTTTGCTTGTTCCATATTCAGTTTTTCAGCAAAACGTGTTTGAGTCCATAAGAAAAGATTCATTCTTATATCTGGAGGAATAAATATATTTCAATAAATATTAACGTTAGCCCGAGATTTTGTTCCAGTTTTGAATTTTGGCCCACTGTGTATTTGAGTTTGACACCCCTGGCCTAAAGGCATGCCATGTGTTACCCCTGCAACAGACTGGCGACCTGTCCAGCAACCCTGAAAAAGGATCAGCAGAAGAGAATGGATGGATGGAGTATTAAGGTCCAGGGAGAATAAACCCATGCATTCCATATAGAAAGGCCCTGGAGTCAAACTCAGAACCTTCTTGCTGTGAGACAACCCTACTAACCAGTCCACCACCAGCAATAGTTAGTACTGGGTTCTCAGAAAATGTAGTTGAACCCCTGCAAAGTGAGAAGCAGAGCAGAAATTTAATGCATTTATCTTTATTTATTTATTTATTTTTTAATGACAATTAATATAAGTCTAACAACACTGAGCTGACATTTGGAACTTTTTAACCATTGATAGCAAAAAACACCAACCAACAATTCTTCAAAGTTTACATGGAAAAGTGAAATTTTGCTGGGAAAGTGGTTAAATGGAGCTTGTATTCTATGTAAAGCCCTTAGAGAGTCAGTAGGAAAATAGAAAATAGTATATTATAGAAAAACACTATAAAAATGCCAGTCCATATAATTATTGCTAATACAGCATCACCAAGCAAAAGGTTTGTTGATTTTGCCCTAAAATAAGCTTCCATTCAGAAGCAAAGAACTTTACTTGTACCCATCTTTGCTATTGCAGAATTCTTCTGTTGCGTTAAACTGAGCACTATTTGAGCTCAAGTCTCTCGCTCATGTCTCCGATAGCATTCTTTATTCATCCAAGAAACATCATGTTTCTGCACTGAGGTACTAGTTCTCAGTCCTCTTTATCTTTTTTGTTTCGGAGTGAGATGTCAAGAAGTCGCCCCTGCTGTGAAAATGCTGTCATCATTTGAAATGTAAAATAGCACAGAAGCACAACAGTGCTGATCATTGCTTCAGTTGGGCACGATGAGATGAAATGTGAGAAAGAAAAGTCATTTATTCACTGTGTTTAACAAACCCAGATTCAGCTTCAATAAAATCTTATCACAGGGGTTTTGTTTCAAACATTCAATAACAGTAAATTTAAAAAAAAAAGAAGAAGAAGAAAAAAAGCTTATCTGTATTTACCTGCTGTCTGTCTGTTGGAGTAAAAGAAGCATCTGAAAACATAATGGACAAAAAGACAACATCTTTTGATGATAATAAGTCAACAATATCAAACATTTTAACAATTTCATGAGTAAGTTCTGACAGATCATTCAAGAACAATGTTTAAATATTTTGTTTCTTTCACAAAAGAGCGGATTCTCCCTTCTGCTTTTGATCAGCCTCCGTGCTTGCTGGTACTTTTAACAACAAAGGGCAGTCCATCAATGAGATCAGACGAGTTCTTGCAATGCTGGGAAAGCTCTGCTGTTCCTGATGGTAAAAGTAACATTTAATCCTCACAAAACAAGGAAGGAATGTAAATGCACCTGTCTTTTTAAAGAGCAGAGCATGCAGTGATAAACTACTTTTTGCCTCCAACTGGCTATAAAGCCAAGGCTAAGAAGCAATGTATTGTATATTATGGCTATAGCTATTGTCCACAGTCCTGGTGTAATTTGTCTACAACAACAACAACAAAAATTTAGCATTCTGCGATACTGACAATATACAGCAGTGGAGTAAAGACATTTTCATGAAAATTGATTTATTGAAACTTAGGCAGTATTTACCTAATTTAAAAACTGTCCTGCAGACAACCGCACTCACAATGTGGAAAAATGATAAAAAGCAATAACTGGATTTCATTTTTTCAATAACTGTATAAACAACTACTCGCCATGTTGATTCTCCTCCAATCAAAAGTTTTCTTATTCAGTAGAATAGTTTCCTATTGTCATTGCACATGTACAATGGAAACGCAGGTGTTCCACACCAACTGTGCCGGAATAAAACAAATAGTAGACAGCAGCAGTGACTTAGCTGAAGATGTCAGGTTACACCCGACACATACGGTGTCAGATGGGGCCTTCAACATTATCAACAGAACCTTAAAATCAATTGTAAAATGTGAAAATAATAAGTAATGTGATCTCTTTTTATGGTTTTGGAGCTGCTGCATTCAGACTTTGTTGCCTCAAATATGGACAAAAGGACTTACAGAAGTATCTGTGAGAGGAACTAAATGAATGCATGACCGTCTAGATTTCTTTTGGATGAACCTGAGCTCGTCTACCTGAGCTGCATAACATCAATGGACACCTGAACTGATATGTTTATTCAAGCTGAAGGTATCAGGGGTTGTTGGCTTTTTATTTTTTATTTTTTTGCAATATGTCGATGATGGCGATGGTATTTTTTTTAATGTAGCCATTTCACTTTGTTTATTGTATGTTTGTTTGGGGGGGTTTTGTTTTGTTTTTCTAATGTAATGTACAATAACATTAGTGCATTTGGCATGACTAAAGATTAAACAATGTAACTTTTAACCAAAACAATATTATTCATGCATATTATTACTGCAAAACAATGCATCATTTTACTTTGCTGTACTAGTTTGTGTCATCAACTTGTTAAATATCAGCTAATCCTTACAGCGCACACTATATGCCTACAGAGGTCAGAATATGTAATCGGTAATGCGTTAACCCAGGGAACCGATGTGATGAAAGAAAAATGTTATTTTTTCTAAGGAGTGAATTAATGTTCATCAAGGCACCACTGCTACCACCACTTTGACAACACATCTCATTGCAAATGTCAACTCTGCAACAGTAGCTCTATATTCTGCAGTCCACAAAATCCCAAAACACATTCTTCTGGAGAGAGTTAATAGCTTATACACAAATGATGCCTCTATCATGGTTTTGTCATGTTATAAATTACTCTTGCTAAGTGGGAGCTGCAGGGAGGCTAAAACAAAGCAATCCAGTCTATGTAATGGAGCTGTTCATTATTAAACAAAAGCCTAAATGGAGCATGCATTAAGGGAAATGAGCAGAGGCATTCACTGTTAGTGAATCACAGAAGAGGACTTAAGGTTCACTCTGGTTGAAAATCTAAAAGATATTTTGTTGTATTTGTGGTGTTCTGTCTGCTGAAAAAATAATAATAGCATACACAGGTTAATTTTCACCATGCTGTTCTTTTGCTGCTCTAGCTTTGCTTACTGTGCTGTGCAATAAGAGACAGAGAAAGCAAGCCACTGATAGGCTGCTGTGAGTCATGGATGGGAAGTAGCTTTTGGAAACTTTACATTTTTAGAATCAAAGTAGAATAAACTTCTACACTGAAACTAGTTAAAAGCTGTCTCTCGCAATTCTGTCTGTGGGGGGGGAAAAAATCAGCGATAGGTTCTCTAAAAGTAGGCCAACTTTAATTGAATCACAGAAAAGGGGGGAAAAGGTTTTTAATTTGTTAATCTTGAGGCATTGCATGAGCACTGCAAATTATTCAATTAGCACTGACTGCCATGGTGAAGGATGCCTATGACTTGCTTAATAATTTTGATTTTCCTCAATGGTATGCTTGGAGTTAACACTGAACATCCTACTTCTGCTTTTTTCCAGTCTCGTCTGAAAATGGAAACCAGACTCTGCTAATTTAGTTTTAACTAGGCCTATGTGAGAGCCCGATGTAATGGGAAGGAGCAATAGTGAGATGTAATAATCGTTCTCATGGCAGTAGATAAGAAGCTAGCAGGAAAATTGTGTATTTTCAAATCGTAAAACTTACTTTTATACATATCTTTTATGGAAACTTGTGTCTACAAGAGGACTGACTTTTACTGACTTTTTGCAATTTTGAATTCGGGCCCTTGGACATTTCATTTCAGCTGCAGATTGATGCATTTTCGGCTTTGCACAAGGTCAGTCAGTATCACTTCACAGTATATGACAACTTGTACTCAGTTGAGTACAAGTTGCAAAGGTTACGTATAAAGTCAGCTACCGACCAGATGAAAAGCTATGAATATATAGTGCAACTGCTGATGCTCATTCACTGCTGAAAAAAATCATCAAAGCCACATGACTCTGAGCTGCTTAATGAACATCTCCCCTTAGCCACCCTATTTATCTCCTTACGCTCTCTGTATTAAATTCAAAGCACAAAACAAATGAATGCGCGTCTGTGTGTGCGTATTTGTGTGTGTGTGGCTTCATGTATAGTATTTCTGCATTAAAGTAATTGCAATTAAACATCAGGTCAGCAGCATATTCTTAAAGAATGCCCTTTAGCCTCATACTAAAAGGTCTGACCTCACATACAGGTGTTTGTCCAAGGCAGTAAATCCCACCTAACATCTAATATATGACCATGAACTTTATTTTATGGCTTTGACCTTACCCCCATGCTTCATGAATCACGTCTTTCTCCACACGGTTACTATTAGCATAACTGATATGACAAGTAGGCAAGTCACCTCAGGCAGTGAAAGATGGGGTGAACGTTAATGGCTACAAAAAGTAGCCACTGCACTATTACTTGTAATGTTTCCCATCTGAATTCCCCTTTACATTATCACCCTTAGTTCATACTGTTCTGTCGCAGTTTTCCCCAGGCAGCAGAAGATCAAATCCCTCTGTCTGTGTGATGGATTACATAGAAAATGCTTACATATTTTCTCACTAATGACAAAAGAGATTTGGACTGAGATATGATTATTATTAACTCATAACAAGGTAAGCATAACACTAGATCCAGTTACTAAAAATAATGGCACTGCCCTTAAAATATCCCCAAATCTGTCCTTTCTGCCACTTCACCAGAATTTTACGGGACATTTGGCTTCATGGAACTCCGTGTCTTCCTCTGACTTCTAAGCTGTCCGGGCATGCAGGAAAAGAAGCAGGAAAGCTGGGCATTATAGAGCCAAACCACAGTGTAGTGAAGGAGGCTGAGCCTAAGCTGAAAGTACAAGTACAACTCTCTTAGACAAATTAAGTACCAAGCATTGCTGAACCAGCCAAATTTAAAACTCGGAGTGTGCCAACAAAGCTCCTGTGAAACACTTTGATGCAGTATTTCAACACGTTCTCACTCCCAACTCGTCAAACGTGTGACGCATGGTCAGGCTCCCTCTGCTGCACTTATGGACGCGCAGGGTACCCCTCTCGCGTCGGGAATTGACGTGAAGGGTCCTCCGATTGAAGAGATTGCCGGGAAGTGCCTGTTGTGGTATATTTAGACATTTTCCAAATCACATTGTAGTGACGTATACAGAACACAATAAATTATATAATGTAAACAACTACCTGAAAAACAGGTAGAACGATACTTTTGTATGGTTTATTGCATTTACGGAGGGAGTGATGTATGCTGGGTAATGGCACAGCTAGCGACTGGGTGACTTTATTCACCCGCTTCGGCTGTTATCAGTCCATACATTAGCGTTATTAGCACAAACCAGTCCCATAGATATGGGCCATCTCCTGCTAGATTGTTCAGAAGGTTGTTCTCATCCATCCAGATGGAGGATCACTAACAGGAGCGTGGGAAGACTCCAGAATCCACTCTGGCTGGAATCCGGTGGATATGCAGTGTGTACAGGTAAGACCATTTAAACGGACAGCATTTATAGAATGACTATTAAAAGTCAGCGAGTGTCAGTAATGTTAATGTGGTTATGTTAGTAATACACCGAGTGCTAATATAACAGCTTTAAGATGCATTTGTAGATGTTATTACGTGTTTTACCGTCTTTATGGTGCTAGCTTAAAGTTACGGTGTAAACGTTAGCTTATATTGGAGGAAAGCTGTTACTGGTTAAACGATGTTAGCACAGAAATATTAGCTTCTGTCATGACTGATGAAGTTACTAGTTAATAAAGTTTTCAGTAAAGTGTTTAATCGCAGCCACAGACTGACAGCAAATATCTCGGTTAGCTTCAGTGCATCTATAATAAATATGTGCAAGTTTCAGTGCTTCGTTTAAACTGTATGATACTTATACTGACCCAGGGTCAGTGTAAAATACAATCCTAGCTGTGTGAACAAAGCCTGGCTCCTTTAATCCTGCATGACAAACCTCAGGATGCAGGTTATTATTACTCTTTCCTGCTGGCACACCTGTCACACCTGAGAGTCAGCTAGAAACTTACAGTGACGTGGACATCATGCAAAGACTGCCAGACTCTGTAATACTGCAAATGATCAGTGACTCAGGTTAACACTAAACTTTAAACGGCACCTCTGTGTCTCTGTGTGCTGAACATCTAGGATTGAGTCAGGCTGCATCAGCTGAAGCTGTTATTTGTATATATCAGTATTTTTTATTCAGGTGTGGGGAAAATACGTAAGACTGCAGTGAAGCGATGCACCAGATTAATCCCTGGCCAAAGGTATCGTACTTAAATCAGACTACTGATCCAGCCACATCAGCCTTTTGTGAGGTCTGTTTAAAGTAGACTAAAAGTGAACTGCAGGTTCCTGAGAGGTGGACTGTGAGCACAGAAACACATGTTCATACATACAGCTGCAGCAAACTTACATTAATTTTAAATAGATTTGTTACTCTGATGTCTGTCTCTGTGTTAGTCCTCTGACAGACTGGTGACCTGTCCAGGTGTGCTCTACCTGTGACTACTGGGACAGGCTCTAGCCTCTGTAATAGAAATGTTCTGTTATTCTCATTTTAAGTATTTAAGTGCTTATGCATATGCTTAGTTGTGACACTGTTATAGACTGTTCAGTGAAAGTTTCTAAAACTAGATGAACTTACTTCAGCGTCAGCAGTTTGAGAAAACAACTCCCTTTACAGGTGCTGATAAGGCCAAGGGCACAAAACAGCTTAACCATTGATCCGTTGAAGTGTGGTAGGATCAGTTTGTAACTTCCTCCCTCTTCCTTGGAATGCATAAAGGAGGAGGAGCACAACTTCTGTGGCAGCGCTGACATGACTGAACTGTGATGTTTGATGTGTGTTGGCGCAGTAATAAATAGCTTGATCACAGCTCTTTCTGTGTTGCAGACTTTATTTCAAAAATTCCACGACCCCCCCCCCCCCCCCCCCCCCCCCCCCCCCTCCCACTGTGAACCTGAATTGAATATTCAGAAGACATTTGTTTAAATAGTTCTACAAATCTGAGCTGTCGGTGTGTCCTTGGATTGTGTGGTAATAATATTAGAGCCTGCAATCTTTCTTACTGAATCTCTACTATGAGTCATGTTACCTGAGATTAATTCTATGTTTACCTGTCAGCCTGGACGAATGTGCTGTGTGAAGGAAATTAAATTAAATCAGATCTGAACTGCGTACATTTGAGGAACCTGGTCATATTTAATTGAAATATGAACCAGTGATTTTTTTGATTGCTGATTCCAAGATAGTCTTTGTGGAAATCCTGTTTGGCTTTTTGTCATTTTAATTCTCTTCTCTGTTTTCCAGAACAGTTCTCCACAGTCGCTGTCCACATGGGTCAGTGGGACCAAGAAGCACTCTGCTAATGTGGGACTCTGACCAGCAACATCCAGCAAGACCCAGACAGCGTTTTCTATCTCCCAGCTGGAGTTTTTTGTTTGTCTGTGACTGGAGAGTCAGATTTTTGTTGAGCTTCACACTTGCAGAGGTAAGTCAGTTTGCAGAGATCCCTCCCACCCTGGCTTTTATGTGCTAGATTTCTTATCTGAAACGGTAATATTTCAGTGACTGCTGCTTCTACACTCTACTGATCCCTGATGGGAGAATCATCAATTTTGGCAACAAAGAAGCCTGGTGGATGTTTGTTTACAGTCTGATGATGGGACATCATGCTCTGCATCTTCAAAGTTTGCCTCCTCATTATTATTCATACCCAGTAATGTGAAGTATGCTCATATCTACTATAACTGAACCAACCTGGTGCTCTTCATTTATGGAGGCTGTTGAGTCTGAATGTTGGATGTTGTGTATCTCGTGTTCTCTGGGCTTTGTTGTCCTCAGTCTTTTTGCAGGATCAGAAAACAAAACCAGGAGGCGCGTAAATGTTTCTTTTCCATGATGTTTCTTCAAATGTTTCTTCTGGATGATGATAAGACTGTGACACAGGATGCCACCTTTGGTCTTGTGATGAAGCAAAGCTCAGGAAGAAGTGTGATTAAATGGTACCCACATGTGTGCTGCTGAGAAGGATGTACAGGGGCACCTGCAGCCAAATCCAAGCTTCAGGTTAGTTGTAGTTGCAGAACGCTATAGACTGAGACAGCTGAGGCATCAAATGTTTGATTAAACGGATGAAAAAGAGAAGTTTCTTCCCTATAATTATCACTTCTTAAAATCTGTAGCAACTTCAAGTCTGTCAGCGTGCTGAGCATGCTCAGAATGTGACAATATATTTTTGTTCAATATTTAATTTCTTTCAGTTGCAATTGTTAAATGAAAAAAAAAATAAAAATATATTCTTATAATTTAGCAAACTAATTTATCAAAAGAAATATACATATATCTGTATTAGTTTTAATAAATTAATTTGACAGCTGTATTGAAAATACCATATTGTATTCATACAGAATCAGTTTGGTATCATTGTTTGTCTTTTCACTGATTGTTGAAACTAAGAGTTGCTTTGATCTGTTTAGATCTAAAGTATCCAAAGTTGAGCTCTGATGTTTCTTCACCCCTGTGTGTGTGATATGTGATTCCTACATGCTGGCAGAGCAGCAGTTTGTGCTCACAGATGGTGACGGTGTGGAGAGACGGTGGTGTTTCCTCAGAAGAACCAGCAGAGTCACTCGCTGACTGATGCTCGTCTGCACTGCACAGAGGAAATCAACTGACCGAGGTTTGTCCAGTGACGTGTTATGAATGTATATTTGTTTTATGCTTACAGTTATGTTTTTCTTGACAGAGGCTCTGCAGAGGTTAGACAAAGCAGAGAAAACATGTGCTTTACATTTTACTGTGATTTATTGAGATATTTGTTGCCTGATGTTCAGCAGGAATGGAGAAATGGAATCAAAGGGAGATGTTTTTGCTGTTTTTGTAATGATGTAAGTAAATCTTCAATATTATTTATTTGCTTGGTTATATTAGGAGTGTTTCTGAGTGAGGGGGGAGGAGTCATTATCCAGGTAAAGTGACGTGGATCAGTGGATACACTTGTCTCCCCTTTAAAGGAGACACTCTTAGAGAGAGACGATTAGAGTCATCCTTAAATGTTAGTGCTTTCAAATACACAAACATTTTTAAAGGACAAAAATGAACATCCAACTTTGACTGTAATACAAAATAAATCTTTGCATGTGTGTTTTCAAACTCTCAGATGGGCAGCATATCAGTCTTGGACTGTCTAACCTGCCGGAGCAGCACTGAATGACCACCACACATGAGCATGTTCCTGCAACATTCAGCATCTGATCCTTCATCTGTGTGCTGCTGCTTTTGGTAAGTAGAGTTACCCAACTACAGTAACTCTAAACACATGCCATCCATTTCTAACGGCCTGGTTACTTCCTGTCAGTTACTTTAGAAACCAAGTGGTCACCTGACCTAACACTGTTTCTTCTTCTTCCCCTTAATGTTCAAGTGTCACATGTCAAACAGCTGGAGAGGAAACTACACCAGTGTACTGGGATGTTTCACCAACACGTGCCAGATGCTGTTCCTTCATGGTGACATCACCAGAGACAGCCCCACCCACCTCAGGACCTCGCCATTGATCATGATGATTATAATGATGACAGCGAGCGGAACTAAGACTGTAAAAATCCACGACCAGAATTTTTCTTTCTAATTATTAATGAATACTGAGAGCCTCTTTCTGTGTTTTGTCTGTTTTGTTTTTTTTTACCTCATTTGTTACTAACAAAGTTCACAAACTCACACAGTTTACATTCTGTATGTTTCCATCTTTACCAGCCACACTCTAACTGCATTTAAGAAAATGATCCTTAGAAATCGTCCTTTTTCTCTTTTGTAATTGATGATAATTCAGTGAATATACTGCGCTGCTTCCTTCTATTGCGTCACACATTGCTTTATGTTTTTCAGTGTCCAGTTATTTTTTACTGCTGTTTGAATTCTCTGTATGTTTGACCCTGTAGACTGTTTGATGGACTGCTTGTCTTCCTGTTTGTAACCGCCGCCTGTTTTTTAATAAAGATTTGGATTTCTGACTTCAACACAGCCTCTGCGTGTCCTCCCTTTGTGTCCTCTTCCTCTGTGAATGTGTTGCATGTGTCACAGATTCCTTTTATTAACAGCTTTCCCACAGTGAGTTGCATCAGCATTCATTCACAGCACATTTCAGAAGGATTCAGATTAATACAGTGATCTTACAGTCAGAATGATCCTGACAGAGTGCCACTGTAAATGATCTTTCATCAGGTAAATTTTAAAGTTCAGTATTTCAAAGCAGGAGTTATGAAGAATCATGCTGGCATTAGGACTAATAATATGTACTTAAAGTCAAAGTTTTTTAATTATGCTAGAATATTGGAAGACAATCAACTTTTAGTGTTTTCTGCATATTAATTATTCTGAAATAGAGACGGTGACCCTAACTGTACAGAAGCACTAAACAGCTGACAATCTAACAGACATCATTGGCCTGAGCTGTCATGCACAGTGAGTCTGATCCTTTGCTGTGAGAGTCTGACAAGCATGTTTCTGGTCAGTTTGGAAGAAATAATATCACAATGTTGATCTTTTTTCCAATATTCCTTCTCTTTTACAACAAACTGTGATCAAAGCTACTTATGTTCACAGCATGTAATAATACTGACAGTCCAGGGCATTGTGGTCTGTTGAGCTAGGGTTAGGGTTAGGGTTAGCAATTCAGACATATGTAATCAATATTAAACGTCTCTGACGTGGGCCACTGTCTGCAGTGTTGGGAAATCCATACCAGGCTGGAACGAGTCAAGGTAGGTGAGCATCCACGAGAAGACACAGCAGATGCATCCTACTAATACTGACAGGACCAGGAGACTCCAGAAACCGAGCATGTTCTCTTCAGTGCCATCCTCGCCTGTCACCCTCTCTGCCCGCAGCTCTTTGAGTATGGGGTAGATAAGGGCGCAGAGAAACCCTTATTACTAATTCGTATTATAATTCAATTTTCATGAAATATTCATATTCAGTATCGGTCCTTTTATATTATAACCACGTATCCACCCAGGCTCATGGTGGGGCAGGGCTCTGTCCTGGGATGCTTGAGTACAAGGTAATGTACACCTGACCAGGTATCCAGTCTGTCAGAATTGTTTTCAATATTTGGTTCAAAAACACGAGTGACAACAAAAATCCAACTAGGATTCTTGCATATGATGAATGAAGTCTGTCTTTGACTGTATTGTCCAGCTGATCCATCAAACCCCCAGCAGGTGAACCTTATTCATGACATAACACGGCAACAATGCAAAAAATGAAACAGCAACAGTCTAAATGTAAAGTGCATTCTAAACTCCTCTTCAATAAATCATATGCAAAGAGTCATTCAGGACTGTAAAACGTGAACTACAGAACCCAGAGTCTTCATCATTAAATCTCTGGTTGCTTCATTTTTCTATCCTATATCAGATACTTTAAGGTTAGGTTAGGTAAAGTTGCATTCTCATGGTGAGGCAAATGCTTTATGTGTGTGTGTGCGTGTCATGAATGGCTATAAAAGGCCTATAATTAAAGAACAAAGCGGGGTTTGAGTTCGAGTTGCGGCAGACTGTCACTACTTGTAAATGGAACGCAGCCTTCCTGCGGCGGACAGCTAATAACAGGAATCGGACGCGGTCCACCCAAGTCCACAGCAACCACCACAGCAACCGCCTAGCATGACCTTAAAAACATATTCTGTCTTCATAACTATCAAAAACATGAAATGATTTGCAAAGTGTTTAAGTGTTACAGCTGCAGAGAGCTATGGTGGTATCTTTGGAAGCTGTTTGCATAGCTAATAATATACGATGTAACCATGGAGACAGTCAGTCACGTGAGCTAGCGGTGCACGTTTACTACAGTGAATAAGGTGATTGTGTGCACAGCGTCCACACGCTGCAGAGGGTAAAGACATTACTTCAATATTGTTTTATATTTGCCTTCTGTTGACCATCACCTCAGGTTCACCATTACAGTTTCAGCAGACAGATGCACACTGTCTAAATATGAACACAATCAAAAACTCATGTCTCAGAAATAAGCACAGCTGTTCATGTTTGTCATTAGAGTTTTATTTGTAAGAAAACTATGAACTTCATATTGTGCATCAAACAAAAGAACATTTCACAACTCTGAGTCAACAGAAATGTCTCTAATGTAGACATGTACAGTGTAGTGTAAGCATTAAAAGATCATAAAGGAAACACTAACATTCATGTGAAACTAATTGTAATAAAAAAATGAACAGGTGGTTTATAGATTTAAAAGAAAGAATCTGAAAACAACACTTTTTTGGTCTAAGTGATCAAAGTAGAAAACAGAACTGATGTTCAAAAACAAACCGTAGCTGCACTAATATTACACATCTCCATTGTTGTGGTGAACAGACATGTTGCTTTTAAAACCACATGCAGTGTGTGACCGTGACTGTTCACTGAGACCATGAACGCCACTTCGCTGAAGCCTTCGCCTTCTTCTTCTTCTTCTTCTAAATTGGAAGCAGAAGGAGCACGAGCTGCTTTGATCTACTGAAAGGAAAAAGCAGAACATCTGAGCTGAAACCAGTCAGCTGAAATCATTAAGACAGGAACAAATTCAATGCAGTGTCTCAGGTGGCTTAGCCTGTTACAACTGTTGATACAAGCTAAATACGGTTAACACACAGTGTCAGGGAGCTCCAGTGTGGGAACTAGTGGCTTTAGGTTTGTAGTCATTTAACTTTCATCCATTCATTCATTTAATTCAGGAGGAAGAAATGTCAGGTTGATGCAGGCTGGTTACATGCATTTGGTCCCATGCTGTCTTTAACTAAATGACTTGGTTCACTTTATGGCTGGGCTGTATGTGGGGTTATATCATGTTATTTGGGCAGGAGTACCTGTCCCCTGTTAGACTTAGAAAGTTTCTCCATAAGTAGAGTTTCTAACTCTTCTAGCACATCTGTGGCTGACAGCTTTTTGGTGGCTCTTTTTACCCCACACTGGTTGTGAGTGTGTAAATAGCCCCACTAGTTCTTTTGGGTTGCAGTTAACTTGGGAGGAAGAGGTAGGTCTGCCATGACTAGATGTATAACAATTATCTGGGATACATAAATTTCATAATGCATGCATATATGTCTATAAACCTGCCTGAGGGCTGCCATTTTTTTACATTCAGTTATTTCTTTGTTGAATCTAAATAATGAATGTGTTACAGTTAAACTGACACTGATCAGTGTGAATGGCTCATTGGGACACAGAAACCTTTAAATTAAACCCATCACCTGATATCGAGTGTCAAACAATATCAAAGCTGTAAACGCTGTTTACAGTCAGAATTTATAAAACTATGATTGTAAATTAATTCAAACAAGTGAGCTTTTCTCTTTGTGCTGAATATCAACACTGTGGTTTCTTAGACTGTAAGCTTTACTTTAGCACAACCAGTTGTAGAAGCTGCCACTCCAAATGTCTTTGATAACAAGAAAAAAATACCTTTTCAGTCCACGGCCTGAAGTTCTTCTCCGACATCTTCTGCCATCAGCTTTGTCTGCTGGTTTGAAGACAATAAACCACAAAAAAGATGATTTAGTCACTTTGTCTGCATCATGCAGCTCGAATGTGTCGTGTAACGATGTTGAATAGCCGTCGTTATCCCTCTGCTGTGTCAGCAGGATTGTACTGTACAGCATCTCATTGATATGTGAGGAATGCTAATGTAAACAGACTTACATCATTAAAACATAAAGGACAGGAGATATTTAGATATTTTTATATTTATATTACATTTTATAGCTGACGGATATTACTAAATAGATAGAATTTACTAAATAGCTGGATGAACATGAAAAATATGTCTATAATCACAAATGACCATGAGAGCCAGTAGAATTAATTCAACTGGACACTCGAAAGACGTCCTTAAATGCTCTTTAAGTGGCAGAACAAATGAACAAACACTTAATTGCTTACTTGAGATGAAATCTGCTCAGCTACTTTGAAAACAGCTTCTAACTGGTTCCTCCTGTAACAGGATGACTGCTCAGGGGTAAGGCCATCATGCAATCCAGCAACCTTTATGGTTCTGCTTTGATTCACCAGGAACTATTAGGGAAACCTTCCAGCGCCTCCTGTGAAAGACACAGGCATAAACACACAAACATTTATTAACATGTTCCACAGTCTTCCAGTTTGATTTTCTCATCCTGTGGACAACAACGTACATGGATGCAGGTTTATTGTTGTGAAGTAAGGTTTATTTAGTGAACATATCCAGCTGCAGCTCCACTGTGATCCTGAGCTGGATAAGCACTTAAGAAAATGTGTCAATAAATGGACATACATCAACTTACTATATTTATCCAAACAGACGGGACCAATAATGCTTCACTGAGTTAGATACTTTAATGTCTCTTCTATGTAAGAATGTCTCGTGCTGATATACCAGCAAACTTGACAACAAAGGTTTTTCAGACTACATGTAGCTGTCCTCTATGTCAGCTCACACATTTACATTCATGTCACACTTATTTCTGCTTTCCCATTTTATAATTATTACTTACATTTTGATTATAAACCTTGAGTTTGTAAATGATCAGATTACATAATTGGAATACAATGTATCCAATTCAGGGTTGCGGGAGGATGAAGCCTATCCCAGCTGATACAGGACAAAGACAGGCTGCCAGTTTATTGCAGGGCTAACACAATATGTGTAACAGAAAATCCACTTAAATGTTTGATATTTCTTATAATAATCATAATTATGACTATTATTTAAAGGTTTCTTTATAAATACATTTTGATTTTTTATAACCTCTAAAATATAAACCTGAGCTGTTTCAGATTCTGACCTCTGACCTCACTGCAGCTCCCTCTTGGAAGTACGTCTGCTTCTTGTCTACCCCCAGTGTTGACCGCCTGCCCTTGATATCACGTACTGTACCTGAGGAACAAAACAGGACAAACACTTGCCTTCATTTAAGAAGTACATTCATACAGAGGTAATCTATGGAAACACACTAGTTCAACCTTTGGGAGGAATCAGTTCCTGTGAAACATTTCTGTAAATGAACATCATGTGGAGAATGAATGAAATGAGTTCTTCAGGTGACTCAGCAGTCCCACACTGACAAATGAAATCTAGTTAAACTATTAAGCATATTTGCTCTTCTGAAATCTGTGTTAAACAACAACAAACATAAATTAGTAACAAAAATACAGCTGAGTAGAGGCTTTACAAACCACCAGCAGCCATAATGCTAAATTTTAATCTTCAAATGTTTCTGAGCCGTCTTCAACCTGCTTTTAACACATTAAAGTCCCACATTAAAGTAGATGTTCAGCACACAGAGACACAGAGGTGCCGTTTAAAGTTTAGTGTTAACCTGAGTCACTGATCATTTGCAGTATTACAGAGTCTGGCAGTCTTTGCATGATGTCCACGTCACTGTAAGTTTCTAGCTGACTCTCAGGTGTGACAGGTGTGCCAGCAGGAAAGAGTAATAATAACCTGCATCCTGAGGTTTGTCATGCAGGATTAAAGGAGCCAGGCTTTGTTCACACAGCTAGGATTGTATTTTACACTGATCCTGGGTCAGTATAAGTATCATACAGTTTAAACGAAGCACTGAAACTTGCACATATTTATTATAGATGCACTGAAGCTAACCGAGATATTTGCTGTCAATCTGTGGCTGCGATTAAACACTTTACTGAAAACTTTATTAACTAGTAACTTCATCAGTCATGACAGAAGCTAATATTTCTGTGCTAACATCGTTTAACCAGTAACAGCTTTCCTCCAATATAAGCTAACGTTTACACCGTAACTTTAAGCTAGCACCATAAAGACGGTAAAACACGTAATAACATCTACAAATGCATCTTAAAGCTGTTATATTAGCACTCGGTGTATTACTAACATAACCACATTAACATTACTGACACTCGCTGACTTTTAATAGTCATTCTATAAATGCTGTCCGTTTAAATGGTCTTACCTGTACACACTGCATATCCACCGGATTCCAGCCAGAGTGGATTCTGGAGTCTTCCCACGCTCCTGTTAGTGATCCTCCATCTGGATGGATGAGAACAACCTTCTGAACAATCTAGCAGGAGATGGCCCATATCTATGGGACTGGTTTGTGCTAATAACGCTAATGTATGGACTGATAACAGCCGAAGCGGGTGAATAAAGTCACCCAGTCTCTAGCTGTGCCATTACCCAGCATACATCACTCCCTCCGTAAATGCAATAAACCATACAAAAGTATCGTTCTACCTGTTTTTCAGGTAGTTGTTTACATTATATAATTTATTGTGTTCTGTATACGTCACTACAATGTGATTTGGAAAATGTCTAAATATACCGACAACAGGCACTTCCCGGCAATCTCTTCAATCGGAGGACCCTTCACGTCAATTCCCGACGCGAGAGGGGTACCCTGCGCGTCCATAAGTGCAGCAGAGGGAGCCTGACCATGCGTCACACGTTTGACGAGTTGGGAGTGAGAACGTGTTGAGTATTTTCAGTTTACCCTGAAACTCTGACGGAGTACCTAAATTTGAAAAATTCATATGTTTTTGATATAAAGAACATGGAAGTTTTGGGAGTAGTAAAAGTAAATAAGATTGCTAGTAACAAGACATTTAAAAGCTTTAAATGTCTTAAGCTTTAGCTGAGTACACCCTGAAATTGCAGCACCGTTAAGCAGTGACCACTGGTAAAAGCCTGCAATGAGTTAATCTGCTAGACCAGGTGCAACTGTGCTCTTAAAAATAATTTCTGATTAAGATTTGGCTGCTATCCCAAGGTTACGTCTGTGGTTATCTCTGCACTGGTTACAGTGCTCCTGCTATTTTTAGATACTGAATGTCCTGTTTAGAGCACACAGACAATTAGCAGTTTCATCGTGGATCTCAAACTTGTCCTCAGAGCTAACATCGATTTTTGTATTAAACTTATCTAACCTTTCTTTCACCACTTAATGAAACTAAAACACAATAAACGTGAATGTTTCTGAACATCCACAGAGTTGTGAACCTTGAGTTTGTCCCCAGAGTCAAAGTTCTACCGTGGCATCCTCGGGTGTCTGAAGGAGAGTTTTTGGCAAAAAAAAAAAAAAATCTGTGTCTAATATTTACAACCACTAACTTGACAGCATAGGGGAGACCCGGCATGCATTCAAAATGCACGTAGTCAGATATATGTGTAAGTGGTTAGAACAGGAACTCTGAGCAACAATTTAAAACGTGCATTTGAAGTGCTGGAAGTGGAAAGAAAATCACCAAGCAACTTTCAACTCAACAACTGTTACTTGTAAGCTAAATAAATGTCTTGATGTATCTTATGTAAAAATACTAACACTAATAAAAACTAAGATAGATACTAATATACAATATAATACAAAACCACAGTTTTCAAAAAAAAGAGAAAGTAAGAAAAACAAACTGAGCCAGAATTTTGCTCTTATTAATTTATATTGGATCGGTAATAAATTGTCCTGACCTGTTACTGGCTCATCAGACCAGTGTTATGACAGGCTGGTGCTAGTTTGCTCTGTAGGTACAGCAAAGAAATTTGGCTCATTAAAACTGTGTTTATTAGATTCAGTGATAACTAAACTAGAAAAAAAGTCATGTGTTATGACTGGAAAAAGTATGTGCTGAAGAAAATTATGTTTTATGTATAAATGAGAGCATAAAAAAGGAGAAAATTACTTTAACTGTGCTTAGCATGTGGTTGTGTACAGAATAGTATATCCCAAATCCTGTCAATGCAATATAATTTTCAAAACATCCCAAAATTTCTGGAAGGCATACACCACACATTCTGTATCTACATAAGGAAAACTATTAATACAACATTTATTTTAATCAGGGGTGCACTTTAAAAAAGACATTATCCTGAAGCTACAAACTGAGTTCCTCCCCTCTCACAGTAAATAGTGTGTTTGTAATCCGGTTTGCAACACACATATACTGTCAGAGTCATTGACGAGCAAAGCTAAGAAGACAGCGAGCCAAAGTTGGACACGCACGCACAGCTGCTTATGCATGCTGCAAAGTAAGCAGTGTACTTCAAACTAAAATTGCCTTCGCAACACACTTGCAAAAAGTTGGCAAGAGCAAAGTGTTCAACCGGGGGAAAAGAGAGAGCAAGAGAGAGATACTCCAAAGAAAGGATTAAAGAGAGTGAAGGAGAAAGGAGAGAAAGGAGAGGCGTGGGGGTAGTTCAACAAATTGGATATCAAATTAGATTATTAGCTTGGACATGTCTTTTTGTGCACTCAGGCTTTCTCATTTTGTCTTGTTCTCCGTTGTTCCCCCTGTCACACCTCACTAAGAGACAATAATGTGAGAGGGTAGTGTGCTTCTGGCCGCAGAGAAACTTTATCCTTGGTCACCTTCTACTTTGCACACGGACATATACACACAATGAAACACACATCTGCAGACATTCAAAGAAGCACAAACAAGCTGGCGTTGTGTCACGATGAAGGTCCCATTGTGTAAGTAACACTGCGCAAAGAGGACAGGTGATTCACCTGCAACATCATCTCTTAGCCTCATTCTGTTATGTCTCACTTTCCATTTTACATTAATGCAGAAGGGTCGCACTGTGCCTGACCTGACACAAACAGAGAAAATACATTGTACAGAAAAAAATACACAATGTCTTAGATCCTTCTGGATGCAAGGTAACATTTTTTTTAAAAACCTTGTTGATGCTGTCATTCATGTTTGTTTGTCAGAGTGGGTTGCTGTTGCTATTTACAGAGTCAGAGTTCAGTGGTAGGTTGGAGGTTTCATAAGCAGAGCTGAATGTACAATAACGTCTCCCCTGTGGATGCAAAAAAGCTTGTGCGTTTCTTGTTGTTCTTTGAAACAACTCGGGTTATGTCAGATTGGATCAACTTGCTGAAATTATACCGAACATATCAAAGCAAAACAAAAAGAAAAAGAGCCACACACGCACGTACAAAGTCAAATGAAACAGTGATGAGACAGTGGCTGTCAGGGTGAGAGCTGTTGTGAAATCACCCAAACATGTGGAATAGTGTCATCAGTCGGGCAGAGGAGAGCTAACGCTGATAGCTATCTATGATATCAAAGGGGAGAACGACTTATCAGCCTTTAATTGACCATAACCTCAGTGACAGGAACTACTGTGTAAAATCGACTGTGGTACTAATATACATTTGATTTTTCAATAGGATTATTATAGGATTGTGCAAAATGCATTTTAAAACACTTTTTTGTAAATGCCTCAAGAGGAAAATGAGATTAAAGTCTAAGTTGAAAAACACTGGGGTTAAGTTTCTTAATGTAAATAACGTCACAGATACTGACAGAGTTTTAACATGTACTAAAAAACTTTCTATAAATTCACTACAATACCTTGGGAAGAGTAAGAAGCCAAAAAACACAAAAAGAATTTCAGGTTTAAGCTGGTCATTGCAAGTTACCAAAGCTTAATATAACCCTACAGGAAAGACTCTTGAAGATTTTGTTATCTTTTAGTAAAGAGTACTAAAGATTTGCCCTCTAGGTATGCCCCAGCATTTGGTCCTGGAGCAAAAGGAAGGCCAACAGAATATAACTAAAGCCCCTTTTCCCTTAGTACCTACTCGGATTGACTCAGCATGGTTTGCCATGGCTTTCATGGTTTTCCATTAGGTCATAGTATCTGTTACCAGGTACTTTTTTAGTACTTGCTCGGCTGGGTTCCAAGCAATCCAAGCACGTGCTAAAACGTGTCACACTGCATGCCACACAAGTTAGGATTGGGTTGTGATGGAAAACCAGTTGATCCGAGACGAGTCATGGCGATCCATTGCGAGTCAATCCAAGTAGGTACTATTGGAAAAGGGGCTTAAATACTATGGTTTCAAAACCAGAAAACCATCATACTGAAGAACTTGTCTTAAAAAACCCCAAAAAAGGCCAAGTATTAACGAATATAACATGGTGACTTGCTCTAGTAAGACTGTTGCAGCATCAGAAATAAAAATCACATTAATTTGATTTTCTATAATTAAACTAAAGATAACAGACTACACATAGAGGAGGTTAGGGTTGCCTTGAAAGGCTGCCAGAAAGCAACACGTGTTAATGCCATGAAAGGTTCCATATGACCTGCACAGGTCCCCAGTCCATCACAGATATCCATTCTAGCTCAGATTCTATGGTCGATCTAGAATCACCAGTTAGCCTAGCGGGCATATCTTTGGACTATGGGTGAAAGCCAAAAGAAATCCAGAGAGATCCTAAGCAGGAACAGGAAGTAGGCACAGGAAGAACAAGGAAACAAGGAAACTGGCTGGTTGATTTGAATCCAAGTCCTATTTGATGCGACAGTGCTGTCGCTGCATCACGCATTTTCTACAACAGGACTTGATGTTCTTAAATGACTGGGGGAAAAAAAAAAAAGATTTCAGAGCAGCATTTTAGAGCCAATCATTCCAGCTTTCACAAAAAGGCTCAGTTCTCAGGCAGCCAGTCCTGTTTACTTAACAGAAACGTTGTTTAATACGGTACACTTTCAAACAGGTCTATGTATCTGTCATGTAAGAGAAGATGTTAAGTAGCACTGAACAATCCACAAGGGTGTGCAATGCAGAAGCTCATCTGTCATACCGCTCTGCTGAAAGCACAGTCTTCTCAATACATAAAGGTAGGGTGTCACTGTTTTCTCAACACATTCATTAGCTCTTATTTTTTCATTAAAGAGTCAGAATGCCTACATGGCCCAAAATACAGATCGTCCCCCCAGACAAATAAAAGAATAAGTCACCACTACCTTACCTTATCCAATAAGCAATGAAAGGAACAGATCAAGTAATTTTTAAAAACAAATCATCTCATGCAGGTGTCTTTCTCTACAGCGCCATGATCTCCGCAACAATCACCAGCTACCTTGTCTGCTCGTGAATGTGGCTGCCAAGAAAATCACAGACCATCCTGTCAGTAAAAGAAATAAAATGCTTTCTGTGCCAAAACAGACACTCATGCATGAAAGTACCCTCGCAAGTAAAAATGAAACCTCCTCACAGAAATACACAGACAAACACAATTATTCTCTTGATGGCACGCTCTCCCTCAGTCCCATTCTCTCTCTCTCACACACACACACACACAAATGTGGAAACATACACTGGCTGCACAGGGAGACACAAGAGGGATTTGCCCAAACGAGCTGCATGTGAAAGATGAGCATTGAGTGTAATCCCTGCAGAAGGTAAATAGACTGGGGGAGGTTTTATACAGAAGCCGGGGAGCAGAACTGTGAGTGTTACCTCCCGCTGTGACTTTGAAGACTGTGGTTGGAGAGCACAGATCCAGATAGGACAAGGAGAACAGGGAGCAAGCATCTGTTTTTTGGCTTGGTCGGTTGAGCTTTTTTTTTTATCTGTCTATCTGCCTGCCTGTTTCTCACTCTCTTTTCTTTTCCTTTTCTGTCTTGTCCTATTTTCCTCCATGCCTGCGCCTGTATTGTTATCCGACTGCCTGACTTTTTCTCTGTGAAGATAAAATGAATCTTTAATGATCCTCTGTGGAAACTTTCCCAGTCACAAAAGTCATAGAATAAAGCATGAGAAAATATAAACATGGAAACACGGAGTGTAAGAAATTGGGGATTATATAAAGTTGCCTAGGTTGTCAAATGAAAAGCTTGTAAACCGAAAATGTTTCTTCAAAACTTGTGGAGAGAAAACTTGTTAGAAAAGTAACTACATTGTTGCTAGACAATGATTTAGAATTACACTTTGTGGAAGTTTGCAAAGGGTTCATGAGCTCAAGATGCAAAAAAAAAAAAAAAAGCAAAGAGCTGATGTTTAGAAACTGCACCAAAGGTCAAAGAATTTATGTACCAACCACTGATCAGGGCAGTGTCCCATAATAGAGGGATTTTGAATTACCATATTGTAGAAATTAAGACCAAGGCTCTCTTTAAGGACCAAGAGTTATCTCTTATCTCTTTAAACTTTGGTCATGCCTGTGACAAAAGTAAATTTGAAATCATTTTTAGTTACAGAACTCCTGCGAGACTTTATGATTGAAGCTTCTATATATTGGTGACAGCTCCAGAAATGGCCATACCTTCAATTTTGAATATGTTCCTCATTTATCTACAGCGCTATCAACATTTCCACATGCATTGAGTTGTTCAATATCAATGAAAATTATCAAGTGTTACCATGTTTACATGGTTTGAGCTGCATTTTATGAAAAGTAATATGGAGCTGAGCATGACGCTTCAAAGATGCAATGAAATGGCTGTTTTATGGAGATGTGCTCCTTTGATTAAATAACATATCCTTTTCTCTGTTGCCTGGTGGTGGTGGTGGTGGTGGAGAACCCTGAATTTCTTTTTCCCCAAGTTCATTAAACACATTCTGTCTAGTCTTACAGTCGTACAGGGCTGATGACACATCTATCAATATTTAGTTTTGCCTAGTTTTGTTAGATAAAAACAGAAACTTTATTACAGTATTGAAAAAAAAGATATTCTAATATGTCCAGCTTACTTTAAAGTAACCTGAACTTTCCTCTGTATTATTGTCTTTATCTTACAATATAAATCACACTGAGGTGACTGTTGTTTGATTGAATTTAATTGAAATAAAGTTCGCGCAGTAGTTTCCCAACTTTCAAGGATAACTTAGGTAGTATATGTAGTGACTGACAAACTGACTGTTTGGGTGGTGTTTGTCTTCTAGAATCTAGTTTAAGAAAAACAAGTATGTCAAAATGAATGCACTAACTTCAGCATTTGGCTCACAGGTCATACAGAAGAAAATCACCAAATAAACATTGCATGCCCATTACGTCAGGACAAGTATCGCTGTTGTTACACTAGAGAAGTCCCAAATAGCTTCAGTTGTATTCAAAGCTTTGGCTAGTTTGAAGGGTGTGCTGTGCACCATTTAGGAAGGATGTGTCTTTGACTTTACTTAAGTTTTGTACTGATTTTTAAGGAAGTAGCCTGAAGTAGCCAGATACGCACAATTTCCTTGTACATGTACAATGGCAATAAAAGGCTGTTCTATTCTCTACTCAAATCCAGTTTTATGTTATATCCCTAATTGCAATCATTTACAAGTTTTTGTTTTTACAATGCACATAACATTAAATATTTGGTGTGATCAGCTTTTCATCTCCTAGTTGCCTGTTAGTGTGCAGTTTTTCAACATATTTATCAGCTTCTATGGTTCTGGGAAAACTAAGTTGTTTCACTTGCTTCTGTCTCCTCATTGAATTGCAGACTGACTCAGTGATATTGAGATCAGTACTCAGTGGGGGGGATACCATCTGTTGCAGGATTTCTTTTTCTACTTGTCACTGAAAATAGTTTTTTAATGACTTTTGCTGCAGAATAAATGTCGGGTGGTTCAAATGCTTCCAAGATGTTACTGCGTTATGAATAGGAATCTAAACTTTTGCACATATGTGGACATATTGTCAGTTTGTTGTTGCAGCAGCTTTGCCCTTAATGTTTCTCCTGTGTATCTATTACTTAGCGTCTCCTCTCTCATCTTTTTATCTGCAGTGCATCACTTGCTCCCTCCCTCCGCCACAAGCACTGTCTCTTCTCACCGCTTTTCCTCTCATCAGCTTCCACATCTATCTCACCCTGCACCTTTTCCCTTCATCTCCCACGTTGTCAACCTCCACCCCACCCAATTTATCTTTCACTCTGTCAGCAATGAGATCAAAGCATCAAGACACAGGGTATTTAACCCATCACTGGTCCTGCTGATCAGCACCTTCTAAAGTCCTGCTGTCAGACTGACAGAGGCTCATATTCATCCAGACACACAAAGACACATACAATTCACAGAGAAGTGGAGCAGCACTTATAACAAGAGTGACAGACTGTACACAAAAGATACAGATGTCATCTTGCATCTGTGTCAAATAGATGCCATCTTTGGCATACTTTAATTACAGATTTTTATATTGCATACAAAACAGGCACACACACGCACACACACATACAAACAGACCCAAAGGACTGCTAAGCCTGCAAGGAGAAAAAGAGGGCAGGTTATTGGCCTTTAAAAACAGAAAATGCTGATGCCTCCCATCAATTGATATCTTTCATCTGTTCGATGGGGCAAATGCATGCATAATCACAATTACAGAGGGCTCTGATCTTTAATCTGCAGCTGATTCATTTTTGTCGATGCCTTTCATTTATATTCATTAGCTCTTTGAACCTGAAAAGGTAGATTTCCTTTCACACTGGTAAGGTCAGATGCTGCTCGATGTCATATAACTCTAGGTTTTCTATCTCTTAGTATATCTATCCAGCCGTCTATACTTTCACCCATAAAATCTAGCCATATACCAAGAAAGTTACCTCGTCCTTTGATTGAGGAAACTGTACTGAACATCTAACTAAACTTTGTAGGTAAAAATAGCTGCCTCATCTAGTTTCACAGACTCTCATTGTGAGTACTCCTGCTCGAACATTACTACAGTTTCAAAGTAGTTTCATCATAAAATGAGTGCCTTCATAATATCCAAAGAAGAGACCATAAATTATCACATTCATTACTCTTTCATCAGTGTTGCCAACTAGTTTTTTTTTTTTGCTAGTGTTTTAAAGTCAGACGAAGCAGATGAGAAAGACAGAAGAGTCTAAATGTTTCCCAAAGGAAGATAAAAAACAAATAGGAGCCCTCCAGGACTCAACACTAATTGACCTGAGCTTTTACAAATTGTCTGTGAAGTATCTTCACAGACAACAATAATTGTGTTGACAGATATTTTTAACCTTTTAGTTTCAAGACTTGTGGGGATAGGTTAATTGGATAATCCAAATTGCCACTAGGTGTGAATGTGAGTGTGAATGGTTGTCTGTCCCTGTGTGTTAGCCCTGCGACAGACTGGCGACCTGTCCAGGGTGTACCCTGCCTCTCGCCCTATGACAGCTGGGATAGGCTCCAGCGCCCCCCGCGACCCTGAAATGGAGAAGCGGAAGCGAATGGATGGATAGTTTCAAGACACACAGATGCAAAAAAGTGGCTTGTACATGTTGCTTCTACCTAACAGAGATTAGGTAGATGTTTTTTGGGGGGTTATACTATGAAGACTTGTACAGATAATCATCAAGTTGTAAAAAAAATTATTGAAAACACGAAGACTCACTTACAGGCCTATATTCTTTCATAAGCTTTCACCTCTGCTTAACCTCAGATATACTTTAATTTTAAGATATGTGATAGAACATGACAGGGCAGCAAAGTGACTATAAAAAATATGATTGCTGTAATTGGTATAGCAGGACACTGAGTTTATGTATAAATCTCCCTCCGACCTCTGTAACCTTGTCTCAAAGCCTCACAGATAATGTGCTATGGGCAGCTAATATTGACAGATGTGTTTGGGAGTGATGATTGGCTTATTGATGAGATGATCTGGTGTAAATATAAGGGAAGACAGCTTTCACCTATAAGCTTACAAACGGCTTATAGAGACTAAATTATCATTTTTCAGATGGCATGCTACTGGAGGGTAAAGATCGACGATATTGAATCGATTGGGATTAATGATGTCATAGTTCAAGAACAAAAAGATTTGGAAAACTTAGAATCCAGGCCTAGATAGTTGTAGAAGAAGAGTTATAAACCCTTTGCCTTTCAAACTCCATGTATCCATTTTCTCCAATTTATCCAATTTCTACACATTGTTGCAAAGGTTAGTTAGCCCCACAACTTTCAGGAGCTCAATGCAAATTTCATCCACCCCAGAGGCTCTACCACTAAGAAGATGTTTAGTTACTTCAGAGATTTCACTCCCAGTGATGACTGAACACCTCCATCCCTGGACTCTACTTCCAATTACAGTGGGATTTCAAACTGCTGTTGATAAAATAAAGTGATTAATTCAGGGAGGTGGATTGAAATATGCATAGTGATAAAATCAGCAATGATAAAAAAAAACTGTCATCACTTTGACAGGTGAAGGAATTATTGGCATCGGAGCAGCTGTGACCAAACTGCTCGAGATTTTGAGGATATTCTATTTTTTCCAAGTCATGCATACAAAGATAAAAAACCAGGGATAAGACCCTATGAATCAACATTTCCATCTCTACAACAGTCATGAATTTTTATCCTGTCATCAAGTTTTATTCAAAGGCTCTATCTGAACAGCCGTGACTCACAAAGCCAACAAGAAACATGGACGAGAGCTTGTTAGCTTGTTGGAAAAACATTTTTTAGCTTCAGGTTTGCAAGTTGTCAAATCCTTCTTTGTTAACAAATGTGAAAACGGAGGCAGCACATCACCAATTAGACAACATCAGCAGGGGGCTGCGCGCGACTGGTCGTGGCAGGAGAAATTAATTACAATGTTTACCAAAGCTTAACAAAAGTCCATAATTTTAATCATCACTGCTCATGTCATCGTGGTTCATTCAGAAGTCATCCACTGGGAATGACTTGTCAGGATCTGCACCATGCAAATCCTCTTCCTGTGAGTTGACAGCATCAGTGCTCGGATGCACCCTGTGAGGTTTGATTGCGAAGCTAATTACTGTTTTTTTCAGATTAATTTGTGAGTAAATTAGCCCTGACTATATGACGAAAACACTGGCTGATTTTAATCATTTTGCAACATTAACCTTTTGGTTGTTAACAATCACGAATTTCTCTGGTTGAGCGATATGCAGGGGCAGAGTCAGAAATGTTTTCTCCCCAAGTCTTAATGAGTGTCAAAGTCAAATATTAATATGTGCTGGTACAAAGGATCAATTCATCCACACTTTACTACTTCCTTCATTAGGCATGGTTGTCACATCCAGTACACACCAAAACATCTAGTCTATCATAAAGTCCGCATGCATGCTGCCCACAATCATGTGTTACTATTTGCTGTATTTTAGTAAACATAGTCAGTGGTGGCGCTTTACTGAACTTTGTTATATTCAGATGATGATTTCTAACTTTTTCCCTCCCTCTGCACATATTTATATGTACTTTGGATAAAATAGAATGTCTCTTATTATAGTGTAGACTAGATCAACACCATCTTCACCCACTGATCAGTACGTAGCACAGGACTTGCAATTTCGTTCACCAATTCACAAAATAATTGTGGCATAAGGTGCTTACCTGCAAAAACCTTGAGAACACTTCAAGCTTTATCGCCCCACCGACTATGTTTTCTAAAGGTAAACATTATAAACTCAGGATAAATGGCCAGCTTGATCGCACTAAGTAAGTGTAAGGTTTAAAGGGGCCGTTTTCATTTCTGTCTTATTTTTTTGTTTTTATTGTTTTCCACTGGGGGAGCATTAAAGGATTTATATTTTAACTTAATCCATTTTTTTTCTTCAGATTCAAATCCACCTTTCTTGGAATGACAGTTCCTGAAAACAATGTTGCTAAACTATCAAAATACAGTTTAAAATGGAGCAACAAATTAACAATAATTGAACAAGAAAAATGTAATTTCAAAATCTACATTTAATATGTTCACTGAACAGCTGTACATGATACACATGCGCGTGTGAGTGTCCGTCCTTCACTGTCTCTTGGGTTGTAGCACGCTGATATATACTGGGCAGCCTGTCTCCTTTTCATAGGGGCATTTTTTAAATTAACAGTGATCACACGTTCAGTATTGTGAACACTAAACTGTCGAATCACTTCCAGAGTGGGGTTTTGTTTTTTGCACTTCATAATTATGAGACCTCTTTCGTAACTATGTTGGTAAGTTTCAAAATGGACAGTAGAGAATCTTTCAACAAAGAAAAATATGTATATATTTAAAAATATATATATTTTCTGAGTTATATTTAGAGTACCATCTGAAAAATCCTTAATTCTATTCTATTTGATAGGACTACATATTGATATTTTTGTTTTTGTGGTAAAGTTTGTCCTATTTGTTCAATCCAGCATGACATATGAAATTCTCATGAATTGGCTTTTGCAATGTAAAGTTTGTTTATTAGTGTGTTTAAATATGGGATTTTACAGGATTTTTTTTTCATAGTTTAACTAGCCAGTAGTCTGACATTTTTGAGGATTTGTCCCTAATTATAGATCCTGATTCGATTTTATGACACATAAAGCCAGTGAAAATTCCAGGCTTTTATCTTTTGAGGTATTCATGTTCAAACATTGACTCAGATTTCAAAGAGCAAAAAATAACATGTTGAACTTGGGTGAGATGGACCATGTTTCAAAAAAAATCTATCTTGAAAACCTTTTTATATATGAAGCGAAAGCACAATCATTATATATGCCCAAACACTGGACTATAAAATTGTTATGATTTTTATGATCACATTGATTTCGGACAGAATGACCCATCAGAATAAATTTTACCTCTTTAGCAAAGAGAGAGGTGAGGACGAGCATTTTGATCAAGCAGAACAGTAAAATAACCTTCATAATAAAACTTACATTAAAATAGTATTATTTATCTTACGCTGACTCTTAAGTTTTTGTATTTTTTTACATCTTATATGAGAAAATCTGATCCAGAATATGAGAGTGGACATGGCCAATCTCCAAAGCAACATGGTTGTTTCCTCATTATTACCTACAGTACATTCCAATTAATCAAATGTGATAAAATGTCACACATAATGAAAAACATCCTGTTAGCACATACCCTGTAAAATGTTCTTCTCTGTGAGCTGGGGTACACGCATATAACGCTATTTAAAATGGCAGGAACGTGCGCATGCATCTGACAAGATCGTATGTCGGCCTCGTGGGCAGATGCATTAAGTAGATGACCATATGATGAAATCTTTAGTAAGCTGATATGAGCTCTCCATTAAAGCAATCACTGTGAAGCCTGAGCTTTTGAAATCTTTTCAGCCATAAAACAAATGAAAATAATCAATCGACAGCAACACTAAGAGGGAAAAATCCCCCCCCCCCCCCCACACACACACACACACACACACACCTCACTTCCAATGACACGCACATATGCTTCACTCCTGTCTGAAGTTAAACAGATTCTTACCTTCTTTTTGACAGCTCCTCTGAAGATCTGAACATTATCCTGAAGCCTGGTCCCTGAAGTACATTTCTGAATCCTCCTTAGGAATTTCTCAGTCTTACTGAAACACAGGGAAGCTTTTTGCCTCACTCTCAGCCTTACATTCACCTTTTGTTCAGTCTTTTATAAATATTTCCTTCATTTATGTAATTATTTCATTTTACTCCATTTTAATAAAATCTCATTTATTTTGCCTGCTTTCCCCGTGTGTTCCTTCGTGTAACGTAGCTGAGGAGTTTTACACTGAGTGGGAAATAAAACGTTCTGTTACCAAACAAACTTGTTGTCATGGCCTGGGTCTAGGGACCCAGGGCTCAGGCATTTTCAGTGTATGTTTATGTTTATGTTTTCCGTGTGTTGTATTGGTTTGCTCTCCATCTCTCCATGTGTCTCTGTGTGAGCTTCCGGAGGTGTGGGTTCGCTGAGGAGACTGCGAACCCGGAAGTGGTCTACTCGAGAGACGGCCGCACCTGCCGCTCGTCGTCCTCTGCCAGCTGCAGCAGATTATGCTCGTCTAGGAACGGCATTTAGGACTGCAGCTGAGCTGAGGCCGACGCTGGATCCTTGAGTCAGAACTCGTCAGTACTGCCGTGAGCTTTTACGTAACCTCCGCGGAAACAGATCCCCTGCTAACCCTCTGCCTTTTGTGTTACCAGGAATCGGGAGCGGAGTACGCCTCTAAATTCACGGTGTGGGAATTGCAGTTTTTTGGAGTCGCCACCTTTCACTTCTCACGGACATCTGCACTGTGTGGGATTCAGGGAGAATCACCACGGGACCACAGTGCTGGGATTTTGTATATAGTTGTGTGTTTTTCACCTCCTGTAAATAAATCCACTGTCCTTCACTTAGAGTCTCGCGTTTGGGCCCTGCTTTCACTGTCACTCCACGGTCTGCCATCGCAGCCCGTGACACTTGTTCCTTTATGATGTACAGCTGTTCTATGAGATGTGGCACTTCATTGACAAAATGTCTCAAACAGGCATTGTTTTTGACATTGCACTTAGCTTTGAGTTGGATTAAATTTGACTTACGCTGCCATTCACCACTTATGAGGAATTCATGGTCGCCTGCCAGAGAAGGGTTTTTTAATCTCTGTTCAATGGTCTTCTGGACTGGACTCTCACACACATCACATCACCACACGCACCACCACACATTTCCTATAATCCTATAATTCCTATAATTTATAATCTTTATAATCTCTTCTGCTATTTGCACATTCTTTACTGTAAATTCCTAAGTTAATTTGTAAATTTTGTAGTAACCTGTAAATTGTAAATATTGTAAAACTTTTTTTCTGTCATTTAATGGTCGGGCATTGTACAGCTACAAGCATTTCACCCCCATGTCATACTGTGTATGGTTGTGTGTGTGTGTGACAAATTTGAATTCTTTGACTTAAAATTTCCACTTAATAAAAGAGACAAAAGGACATAAGTTAGTACAAGGTAACAGCTCACCTAGCCTTATAAAAGTCAATAGGATTTTGTAACTCAATTTCCTGTAATCCCAGGAACATCATGAAGAAAATAGATTTCTTGTCACAGGAACAAAGGCTATAGGTGGTGTGAGATGTCAGCTGCACTCTCAAACACAGCTACAGTAGTACAGAATTTGACCATAGAAATTATTTTTTTTGTTTTTTGTAAAGAGAGAGAAACTAAAGAAAGATGGGGATACCAGCCAGAAATACAATGAATATCAAAGAGGAATGGATATTACAAGTGGAGGATAAAAAGGGATCCTAAGGGAAATCCAGCAGGCACAAGAAAAGTTGAAAAGAAAGCAAAAGAAATAGCACGAGAGAAGGGCAAATTGACTGAAATAAGAATGGAAAATAGAAGAGAGATAAAACACTGAACAGACAGAGAAGGCAAGAGGAGACAGGGAAGAAGGGACAATTAAATTGACCAGTGGTTTAAATGGCACCCTTGGGGAGAGCGGAGAGATGTAAGAGTTGGAGAGGAAGAGGAGCTGATTCCAAAAAATAATTGAAAAGAGGATCGCATAAAAGCATTCAAAGGTTAAGTAATTTCGCTTGAGGATCCCGCAGCACATGAATGTTGATCAAAAGCGAGAGAAAAACAATTGGTAGAAAACAACGGAAGGACGGAAGAGACGAGGACGACGGAGGGAAGGAAGGAGTGGAAACGGGGAGGCAATGATATTTCACTGGAGGATTAAGAATTACCCTGAGGGCCATCCCAGAGGAAGGAAGCATGATCAGAGAGAAGCACTGACAGTTGGTGGAGACTTAAATTCTCACAAGTTGTACATGAATTACCAAGGGTTTTTAAAGTAACCAGGAGTTCATTTAGAAGTTTGTGCCGACATATGAAAAATTTGCACATTTGTAAAAGTGAATTACAGAGACTAGCCTTACCAAAACACACACATGCAGACAGACACACACATATTTCAGCAAATACCCCAAAACACAACCTTCCGGATATTAAAAATTCAGTGCTTTCTGTTCTCTACTGTCAGTCAGTCATTTGTTTTGACAGTGACAGCATTCGTGTCTGTATCCTGCACTTCTCTACCTTTCTCTGAGCCTAGAAGGAGCTGATCATAGGTGTCTCTACCTTCTGGGTGGAGTCTGGATTTCCACACCTCAGCCTGACTACCTGGTTCTCATTAGCCCTATTAACAGCCAGCATTTACAGACCAGCCCGATCACCCTGTCTCCACCCAAGTTTCTGCCTCCTTCGTGTAGTAATCAGGCTCAGCTATGTCTCTCCTGCAAACTCGTTGATTCCTTGTGCTAACTCTTGTCTCCATGCTTTCGGTGTGTAATTCCATGGCCGAAGTGGGGAATACTTACCAAATTCCCTACCTGTTGAGCTAAACTGCTTCTCCTGCAACCTTTTGTGAAACACTCACCTCTGCAGTTCAACTGCCTGCTCACCGTCAGTGTTCTCTGCTCCTACAGAAGACCAAACCAGTGGCCTTTCACTCAGGTTTCTTCAAGTAAGGATACATCTTGCGAAAAAAAATCACTTCTCTGATCTTTCAAGCTAACACCTATGTTCATTCCCAGAATTTTCTCACCCAGAGACTGCCCAGTTACCCAGAGTCGCCTCAGGGTCATCTGTTTCTATTAACTTTGTGCTATAACAACTTGGTCTATTCGAGTCTTGCATTTTAGACCTCCATTCATCATCGGCCCACTCAGTCCATGACAGATCGTACCGCACCATCAACCAAGTGGTTATTACAAAATAAAAAGAAATTTGCTACCATTTTATGATATGGCCAGTGATTAACAGTGTAATATCAGCGTCTTTTATTTGAAATTACAGTGTAGTTTTATTTAACTACAAATAATTAAAGGTAATAGATTAGAATAGGGTGTAATTAAAATTTAGCAGAAAGACAAACAATATTTCCCCATCTTACATTTGTAAATATAGTGTACGTTGGAGCAAATGCTGTGTCATGGAGTGGATTAATCTTGCCTTTTACATTTTTTCAACATCATTATTCAATATTTATTATGTTTATGTGGATGATGATGTTTACTTATAATGAAAGATGGAATATTGTTAGTTTTCTTTTTTTGCAAAATTAAAAAAGATCATGCAGTGCTTAAAACTACGTATGGTCTCCCTACCTGTAAAATGCCCATTCTGATAGACTAAGTATAAATTACGTCTAGAATTAACTTTCTAACACATTTTATGTCCTATAAAATGGTTGGTGCATGGTAAATATTATTAATAGGCTATAATAAACAATTATGTAAATCAGTTCCTGCTTAAATTAGACAAAGAAGTCTTACTGTACATTTACTCTTATTTTTAAATATTGTTTCTCAGAGAAGGCATCCATATATACATTTCTAGTAATTTTTTATATTGATTATTTTTGTAGATATAAAATCTATTAATTTTAATATAATTTGGACTTGTGGGAATATTATGAAGATGCCACACTGGTATCTGTCCTCCCCAGAAGGTGAAGCAGTGAATAGAACAAATAGCTAATAGTATCTTTCCTCTTTATCTACCAACTCACTAAATTAGGGACTCTAAAGTGAGTGTAGAGTTTATCTGTAGACATTTAAGAGGTAATAAGACCTTTGCAAAGTTATGTTGTCGCAGAGTCACTTATCTCTACACACAAACGTACAACTATTTTATCTACCCCTAAGGATTTTCCCACATAAATTAACTTCCTGTTCAACAGTAAAAGTGCATTTTCTCCTAAGTGGTTGTTTTTTTTTTTTCTAATGGTCCACCTCCCTGTTGCACATCCATTGCCTCGGTTTATGACCTGGAGTGCAAAGTGAAAAGCAGCAACAACAAAAGCTGTGTAGTACAAGAGCTCTTGGACCATTTATACTGGAGTAAGAGAGAGAATAAACAGAAAACGGAGCAAGAGAGGGAAGGGCACTTTCTGTTGTTCAACCACAGTTTCAATACAGAAGATATTTAATGTTGTTTATTCATGTACAGAGATGGGCAGTAACGCGTTACTTGTAACGCGTTACTGTAATCTGATTACTTTTTTCAAGTAACGAGTAAAGTAAGGGATTACTATTGCAAAATCGGTAATTAGATTACCGTTACTTTCCCGTAGGAACGCTGCGTTACTGCGTTACTAAAACCGTGATTTTTTTTGCGAGAATGTCTCATGACAGTGACGTAAGCAAGTGCGACGTTGGTGACAGCAGCTGTGTGCAGATCAACAATGGATAATATATCGAGTGCGGGAGAGAGTATGAGCGTGCAGCGTTTAAAGTGTGGAAGTACTGACCTTACTTTGAGTTTGATTCCATAAAAAGTGACAAAAACATTAGCGTCCATCGTGCGTGGGAAGAAAACTTCTTTTTACAGCGAAAAAAACCCCTAAACTTCCGAGCAAGCACCGAGTAGCTACGACGTGATGGGAAACTCACAGAGACACTCGCGCGGATTCTTCAACTGACCGCAGCACACCTACACCAGGGTAACCCTCCGCCTACCCTGCTCCTGCTTTACAGGTGAAAATAGAGCAAAAGGACTGCTGAGTCTTTGACTTTATTTATTTTCTGCTGTGTTTTACTTGCATCTGTTTGAAAGAGTGAGTGAAAACACAAAAAATATTTTATTTTATGTGCTGGAATGTGTAGAAAATAGGTTTAAATGTTAAACTAATTTATTCAAGTCAGAGAATGTTGCATATAATTAAATGTTTTGCTTGATGCATAAAGTTAAAAGATTAAAACTGATAAAACAAGTTAAAAAAAGAGACTTTTCCATTTGATTACATTTTGTATGATGGATTATGTAGAAAAAGTAGAATTGGGCTGAAAGATCTATCGCTTTATCACCTCTTCAGGTTGTAAATCGTGTTTTTAAAAAGTAACTAAGTAACTAAGTAACTAAGTAATTAATTACTTTTGAAAATAAGTAATCAGTAAAGTAACGGGATTACTTTTTGGGGGGAGTAATCAGTAATTAGTTACTGATTACTTTTTTCAAGTAACTTGACCAACACTGTTCATGTATACCAAAAAATCCATTAAATATTCAGAGGGTCACGCACATAAGCACTTGTATGTATAAACATTCATACACACGTTTATAAAACACCATTAACAAGATGGGGATTCGGTTATATTTAACCTTTTATAACTGTATAACTGCTTCAGAAAATGCATATGCCACATCTTCCTTTGGCTACTCCAGAGACAAATTTATTCATCAATCCAATTATTGCTGACTCCCACTTATGATCATCTTCAGGTCAGATCATATCACAAAACAAAGTAAAAAAAAGAGTTTTATACTGTGAGGTGAAGATTCAACAATAATAGAGAGGAAACCAAAACTCTGGAACCACCAGAAAGAAAAATTGAAATCCAGTCATTAAAACAAGATTTGAGGTGTGCATTAGACCTAGTTTAAATATCGTTTATCATAATCATCTTTGAGGCTACTATTAATTAATTAGAATCTGCTTCTGAGCATGATTGCATCAGTCATTAAGATTGAATCATTTGGAGAATCACTTCATGGAGCAGATGTGGCTCAATAGGTAGAGTGGGTCATCCACTAATTGTAAGCCTGGAGGTTGGATTCTCAGCTTCTCTGGATGTCACTCTCTTCCAAGAAAGATAAATCTGAATCCCAAAAACCATCTAAAAGGAAATATACTGTATGTGATATAAAAAAGGATTGTTAGTCAGAGCACAGACCTTAAAAGATGCTTAAAAGGTGCTCAACCCATTTACATCATGGCAACATGTACTGTAAGGCTACAGTAACACTAGGAAAAGCAATGGTTGGGGACGGCAGCACGACCAGAGTTATTGAGACCATGTGCAGTCGCCATGCAACCAATTGGTCACTGCAACTACTTGCAATTAGTTCCAGACAGCAAAACATTCAGTGCAACTAGTCACCAACCTGGTGTTATAGTTTTCTCCAAAACAATCGTGCTGATTGTTGTGAAATGATGTTCCCCCTCTAAGGTTGTTCTTACTTTTTCAAACAACACTGTCAAGGTTTAAGGGATATATGCAATGAAAACAGAATTGCTTGCATTGTTAGATTCTGGACATTACATCTTTCTGTTCTTGCAACTTGACTTAAAAAAACCAAATCAAATTTCATGATCTTGTAATGTGGAAAATCAATATTTTCTTAACAATACTTTAATATGATCTATATTTCCTTTTCTGTCTCTGTAAATTTACTTTCTACTTTTATGCTCAGGTTACTTCTTTATCTCTTTCCAGCAAATCCAATTACACCTCCCAATCTTCTCTGACTTCTTTACTGAGTGATAAAGTTCAACCACAATGGTCCAGTGGTCCTTCAGTGAACCCATATGCAGGGATCACATTACTAACAAATGCTGAGAAAGATGACACATGGGGGTGGTCATTATTGCAGTGGGTTTGGAATGAATAAGAAATGTACGCGTACGAGTATTTCTGGATGGCAGTCTGTGCATTCAATAATTTTTTTATGAAGTTTAATAACCCGCTCTAAAATGTCACGTTTGGGGTTTCCAGCTGACAAAGTTTCAATTGAAGATTAAACAAAAAGTATGTGTGCAAAAAGAAGTCAGTGGTGATGAACAAGGAACTTAACGCTGGCTTCCTTTCACACAATGGCTGCTGTTATAAGTGCTTTTACTGAGGTTAATTAAGCTGGAGCTGTTTGAATAGTGGAGTAGATGACCAGAAGATCGCTCATGTCTAAGGTGTTTCAGTGAAGTGTGCATATGGGAGAAAATACACTAAACTCTACTCTATAAACACCTACTGTAGAAACATGGATGTACTAAAAATGAGAAATCATTGCAAGCGTACGGCAGCTATAATCTATATGAATGTGAAACTGCGCCTCGGTGCTACACCAAATCAGTTTGCCCACCCATCCAAATGTGGCTAAAGAAAAATTACACAGCCAATAAGAGCTTATGATAGCAACCATGAGAGAAGGAATCATCAATCAGAAGCTGATGACAGCTGGGTAATTTAAACTGCAACACGCCTTAGGCTTTTGCTTGTGCGCGCATCTGTGGTTGGATGTATGTGCATGCGTGTGACTATACAGTATGTGAGAGGATATTCCTCATATATGACTTGTCTTTTGTGGGTGTGTATGTGAGCGTACAGGTCTGCTAGCACTCAGCTCCACAGCTACTGGCACGTAATGAGAGCTTTATGTGTTTTCATTACTTTGTGCCAGACAACAGAATCACACTGAGGGCTGTTGGCAGCAACAGAGGCTGGAGGAATGCAGTCAAATCAGATTAAGGAGGTGAGATATATGGTACCACAGGTGAGTAGGTTGGCTGGCTGAACTTACAAATCCTTGCTCTGGGGAAGAATACACACAAGCATTCCTGTATCGCGAGGTGCGAAACCACACGTAGAAGTGTGTGCACAAAAACACATTCACAGTACATAAAGCACACACAAAGCAAAAAGGACAAACTGAGCAAATGACCTGTGTACTAATGTGCTCATGGGTAAAACCGCAACTGCCACCAAATTACAGGAATGATTGGACTGGCAAAGATTTTGTAAAAGGGTCTGCTTTCTATCGGGGGAAATGAAATCATGCTTGCTGTTACCACAACAACAGTGTTTGAAGTCATTTTAATGAGTTACCCATCATTCTTATTTGGCATGTTTCTTATAATGCCTCTATATGCTATATGTTAAAGTGAAAATGACAACAAAAAAGTGGAAAATATGTTTTCCTTTTTTTATTATCAATTCTTGTTTTTTTATTTAACAAACAGCATATGGCATCTACTATTTTTTAACAAACACCTTTAAGCATCCAGGAGCAGGTGAAATGCTGAATTTTTCAAAGCATAGCTGTTTTGCCTGTGGTCTCACAGCATCTATCACAGACACCGAAAAACTCCTGCAGAACTTTATCAAACAATCCTTGCACACTGAAAAATAACAATATAGGACGTTTTGCATTACAGTGGGAAGCCTGTGGGTTTTGGCCAACCATCAGAAATGATGGTGTTGCAGTAGTACATCTGCTGTGTATCCTGTATTGACATTTTGCAGATAGGTGACCACTAACCACATGACATCAACTTGTTGGCCATTTTGGACATGTAAACATTGCGGTGACAGTGTATGATCAAGTGAATAAGGAACCAGTCACAGACACAGGCTTAGAGAAAAATAAGTAATGAGTATTGCCCAACCAAAAAACCTAAGTGCATAGGCTGGTAGCAGTCACCCATAATTTGTGTGGAAGTGTCAGACTTCACTACAGACAATAGCCCTCTCCGAGCTCTAATGAAGCTGAAAATTGCAACAGAAACAGGAAACAGGGACCCATTTTCCTTCAAAATAAACGTTTTTCTTTTGGAGAAAGGTTGGCTAGAGCCCTGAGGCTGAGGACCAAGCCCTGTAGGTTCCCACTCCTTTTCCAGTTTGAGCTGCACTTACACAAGTTTTATTACTTCTTGGCTTCAAGTTAGTAACAGCAGAAAAACATGAAAAATTACAGGAAACCACAGAAAACTGCAAGCAGCTAAAGCCCAGTTTTTGATGCAGCATCTTTTTTGCACCTAGCAAGAGGCAGCAGTCTCCAGAACCTTCTGCCAACTAGTCAGGGAATGCATATTTTTCGATCACGTCTAGTACAGTGGACAAATCTTGAGCATGTGTGCGTACAATCTATGTTTTATATGTTGGGTTTTTGGTTCATGGTAGATAGCTTTAATTTGCACTTCTGTTTGCAGTAATGAACTGAATTCACTGGCAGTAACTCTTTGGATGTGCAGTGAGTGTCAGTACAGTGTTTGTGTCTGCTTTTAATGCACTCCTGCCTGATGTCAAGCCCATCATTGTTGGACCCGTTGCACTTTGCATGCACGGACAGCTTAAAATTCTCTCATCAAATGAATCATATTATTTACCACAGATGAAAAAGTTATCAATGTTTTGGCACATTTACATGGAAATATCTTAATAAATTCAGTTTCAATTAAAGCAAATAAGCTTTTGGAATGGGATCAGAAAAGATACCAAAAAGTAAAATCAGTGCAACCTCAAAGAAAAGAGCTGACTTCCAGGAGTCAGCAAGGGAAGCCAAGATCCAGTGTGGCTTTAGATAGAAAGAGTGACAGATTTGGAAAGAAAATGACAGGGTAATAGAAGGTAAGTGCCTTGAGACAGTACAATATTTAATCTCGCTGGCACTAGGCTCAAATATACCCCTGATGAGTTTGGCCTGAATCCTACCACTTTCTTCTCATTTTTGCCACAGGTTTAGTGCAAAGGAGGAGGGGGGTGGGTCTCCTTATTCTTCTCAGTAAGAAAAAGGAAAGGCTAGCTCGGGGAGAAATTGAGAAGTGGGAGGCAAACGAATTATTACTAGTAAATTATAAATGTGGGACTGGATGAGACTGCAAATTAATCTACTGGAGGAATGAAGGAATGAGGTGATGAGCAGCTCTGGCAGAAGAACAAGCTGTGACATTATTGTGCGGATTAAAAACAATTAAAGTTACTTGTGAAGTATAACTGACACAATGGCTGTATTAAAACTTTAGTGCATGTTTTGGGAGGGGTGTCTTTTAAAAGGCAACATTCACAGAAGTTGCACTGATAAGTTTATATTTTCAAGAAACAACTTCTACTTCAGTATCAGTGGTGTTCCCTTCTGCCAGAAGAACTAACAGCACTAACTATTTTAAAGAGTCAAACTGTTTGTTGCCATTAAAGCATCTAATCTTAAGGGAGGGGAAAAGCAAAATTGGCAACAAAACATTGTCTCGTTGAGTCGGTATAGATATTGTTTTATTTCACCGTTTCTAGGAACATCAGCAGCAGGAGAAGAATATTTGGTGCCTAATTTTTTATTTTTTTTTTCATATTGTGTATTCGTTTGAGCGAATGAACCCATCTGCGATGAGTTTACCAGCAGACAATGTCTTCGCTCTTATTTGAACATTCAGTCACTGCTGCTAGAAGCTGCCAGGTCGCTGCTCTGGCCGTCTTCGATATCATTCCATTATGAGCTGGAAGGACACTCGAACCAGAATATATTATGTACATGCACCCGCACTGCTGCTACTGCCACAACTAGAATCAATTCTGTGGGAAATACTGTATTAGGATTAAAAATCTAGGCCAAGTGAGTTAAGTTCAACCAGCATCATCCTCTGTCAGTTATCTAGGATTTTTGTTAGACAGTAATCTCCCCAGCAGAACATGGATTTAAAGAACAAATAAATAAATAAACAGCTGGACTAGATTTGTTTTTCCTGGAAAAGATGACTTCGTCAAAAAAGGAAGCCCAATGGCCAAACATCTGAAGACAAACTACAGTTGTCTTAGAACAAATTAGTCGGATATGGGTTTGCCTTGGCAATTTCTGTATCTTCAATAACTTCAAGTTGAGACATAAATCAATAATAATAAGGCCACCTACATAAGATTTACAAGTTCTTACTTCTTACCGTATGATTTCATATAATCAAACCATATATGAATAATGAGCAACTGGTTTTTTTTTTGTTTTGTTTTGTTTTGGGGTTGTTTTTAGTATTGCAAAGGGGGTAAAGCATTACATTTCTCTCTGCATCATTTCGGTCTCCATCGCCCTCTGTTTCTCTTCTTCTTGTCTCCTCTTCTCAGCAATCAGGTCAGTTGCGGAGTCTCGCTTACGCGCATGTGCTCCCACAAATCCTGCTCTCACACGACTTGCAACCTGACTATGCAAGAAAAGCAGCATGGGACTTGGAGAGACGAGGAAGGTAAAAAGGGAATTGAGAAAAGGGAAAATGTGCAGCCCACATCGGCGTCTTTGAGGACGACGAGGCGCAGGCACGTAACGCTTGCAAAAGAAAGACAGAGGAATGAGGAAAAATAAGTAAACAGAGAAAAGCTTCACAACATCCTCCTGAGACTGTGTCATCTATTTTCGCTGCTTGACAAGCATGTTCTTTCACAGCGATGCGCATCAAGGCAGGGGGAGACACAGCAAATACACAGTGAATCAGCGCCATCTCTCTCTCTTCCTAAATCTCTCTCCTTCACCATCTCCCTCCTTTCTCTCACACACATTCATCTCCCCATGGATGCCATGTCACTGACTTCAAGAGAGGAGCATTTGCATTTCTCTTCCCCTGTGTCTCCGAACTCACATGCTGGTTCACGTGACAGTGAGCGTGAACGTCTGTGCGAGCGCATCTGTGTCTGAGTCTGCCTCTACGTGTTTGTCAGTGTGTGAATATGCATATGCATATAGAGACGCGGCATGTGTACCTGCTTACAAGCGTGTCACGTTTGTGCATTTGCATGTTCGCGTTTTGGGCTTTTATCACTCCTTGTTCAACAACGGGGTGCATGCGCGCGTGTGTTTGTATTTTGACACGTGTTGTTGATTGTCAAGACGAGATGCTCTTTAGCCAAACATCTGCATGCTGTTAGACATGCAGCTTACAGCAGAGACGAACAGAGTTTATCTTGTTAAAAAGGGTGTATTCCAGCAGAGAGCCTCGAGGCAGAAGAGAACACATAAAAAATATGAAGATAAGCAAAGTTGTGCATCTTTCCATCGTGCACGATTCTAATGTAAGGATCCCAAATGACTGTTTGCAAGACGTTTGGGAGGTTTGCAGCCGTCTGTGTGAATCTCTAGCTTCATAAAAACTGAAAGGGTAAGCTGAATGAGAAACTTGGTCTATAAACTGTTGAGTTCTCTACCTTAAAGGTCAAAAAGGAAATGCATAAAGATTAGTAGTCCAGGTAAAATATTACAACGGCATAACTTTGGGCATCAGGTTAAAGGAGAAGAGGTGTGTTATTGATGTCTTTGACCACAGTTACTCAGCAGAACAGCTTCAGTGCTGCTTGCCATACTTGAAAGTCTCCAAAGGAAACTCCACTATGTGCACAAACATTATGTCTCCAAAACATGCTAAATAATGAGACAACTACTTTAACTGTAAATTAGAAACAGCATGCTTCTTTATTTGGAACACACACAGAACTTTGAGCAAGTGAGTATAGTTTGGGTTGAAGTACAGTGTAGAGCCATAGAAATGGCCCCAGGCTACCATTTTCCTATTCAGAAGTCTTAAACAGTAAATAAATACATAAATACAGTGTTAGACTCTCTTAATTCTTTATATTTTGCATCTAAGGAGCCAGAATTTCTTGTAATTTTTTGAACTGGTCATGACCACTATTTCTCCAGCATTTCTGATGGTCTCTCAAACTTTTTCTATGGACATTGGCTGCTTTTTCATACCAGTGCTTGTACTTTTGATAAGTCACTTAAAACTGACCTATGAATCATTCAGTCATACATGTACCTCTCAAGGGATGAACCAGTGTTGTGTCTACACAGACCGAACAACTAAGCAAAGGACCATCTTTAAATTGTATCTTTAGGCCATTTACAAGCACCGTGTTATAAAAACACACAATTTGTTCCAATTTCTTTAGTTTGATCTGAAAAATGTCAAACACAATTTGACAAGCATGAGATGGTAGTTTTGTGCTGACACGGTGATACCCAAACAACAATTAGCTGAAAACTTTATCTCTTTATGAGTTCTTATAGCAGTCTGAAATCCATGTCCTTATGAAACAGGAAAAAAAATACTGAAAATACTTTGCAGAGGACCTGAGAGATGTATTTAGCCTTTCAGTTAATCCATCTACTGTTCATTAAAGGCTTATCAGAAACAGTCTCAGTGGAAGGGAGGCTGTCAAGAAGCCATTTTTATGGAAAGGAAACCGTGAGAAAAGGATGAGGTATGTCAAATTACACAAGAAATATCTGTTGCCGCTAATTTTTCCACTAAGTAATACAATCTGGAAAGAATCTGATGGCCAACACATTCATTTTTCAGCATGGCAATAATCCCAAACATACTGTCAATACAGTAAAACCATACCTAGATAGAAATGTACATAGTGAAATACTGTCGGTATTCCAGTCACAATATCAGTCATTGATTGGCTTCCCCTGAGCCCAGACCTCAATATTATTGAAGCATTGTGGGATCTTCTTGACAAAGAGTAGAACAAAAGACAGCCAACATCCTAAGAAGAGCTTTGAATGTCCATCAAGAACCCTTGAAAACTACTCCTGAAGACTACTTAAAGAAATTACACAACAACCTGCCTAAATGACTTCAGACTGTGCAGAAGAATAAAGGTGATCGTGCCAAATGTTGACTTTCAACCTTGTTAGAACTACACAAACTCTGTTTTTGCCTTCTATGTTGTATTTCCACATATTTCTCATTTTCCTGACAAAATATAAAGTAATGACAAAAGATATGACAATGCCAATGACATGACAGCAGAACTATGGTAAAAATATTTTAGTACTTTAATACTAAAATAAAAAGTACATCTTTTATATCACTAATGTTTCACAAGAGGGGACCAGGGTCGTGCTGAGTCAGCCAAATGCAGGGCTGACATAAATGGAGACGTGCTGTAAGCGTAAGAAGGAGCAGAGGTGGGAAAAGGAGGACCTCTCAGACATTCATTAGACTTCACATTAGTGCAAACAGTCATGACTAAAAACATAGGCTAATGAAATGTATCATAAAAATTTTATTTTAAGTCAACTCCTTGAAAAGCAGCTATTCATGTACACAGCTGTTCTCAACTCGTATGTGAGCTGCTAAGACAAAAATAGACCCTGTGCTGAGTGTGCAAGACACATGTAACTCGTGTTAACAGAGAAAAAAACAGGACACGTGCAGTCAGCTCTGTGCATTAGACTTAATGTTGAACATGGTACCCACATAAGGCACACTATATAATGTCAACATTCGTATGTCATCTCCTGTGTTTGAACCTTAGAGCTGACGTGCCCGTCCAGAGAAGATGAAATGGAAAAAAATGACAAGCATCTACCAGTAAGATGTCAAAGAAACCTGCAGTCAGGCAGATGAAATGTACATAAATTCATATTTACTGGGAATGTAAAAACAAGCAATTACTTCCTGAGTTGACGTCAACTTTTTTCTCTTTCAGCAAACATGTGCGTGTCAATTTATCAGAATGACAGTAGCAGATAAAAGCTTTATTTCTCAGAGTTTGGGGGAAAAAGACACAAAGTACATGTACGCATACATTCCAGAAAAGGGAAGTGAGTTGAGATTAAAGGACAGGCTGGTCACATAAAGTAAGCAGAAAGTAACAAGAAGATTTGATATCCAGAATACCAATCAAGTCACACTGGTGAAGATTTAAAAAAAAAAAAAAAAAAAACTCCACAACTCTCATTTAAGATCAGAAAATAAATTGTAAGCATCCATGTACTGTCTACCAATATAAGCCATTCTCCTTCATTCTAATTCAGATACATGTCGTCATGAACCCCAAGCTGCGTGAACTCCCTGAAAGTCATCAGAAGTCACGTGAAGGTTAGAAACCGACTATCTAACTATGATGTCTTTGTCGCCGTTTGTCTTCCTTTCTTCCTATCACACTTGCACCATCTTAACGACTTTGTGCCTTTAAGCATTCATCAAATCTACAGCCAAAAAATCAACCATATCAGCAGGATGTCAACCCTCCTGGTGACTGATAATTTGCAATTCCTAACACAATGCACTGAAATATACACACACCCAAGCCCACACACATATGTCCTCCTTAACCTCGACAAAAAGGAAAATCAACCAGTATAAATGTGAGTGGATGACAGCAGTTAAACTAGATTTCCAGCTGGTAGAGGCAAGAGATTACTTGGACATGGACCTCCAGGGACCATGCAAGCTTTATGCTACTTAAGTGGAGTGCCATGATAGTTTTAATTGAAAATTTGTTTGCAATTTATGCACCACTGATGGCCAATAACAACAGACATTACTTAGCTCTCAACGTTGTCTCTAGTTTTTTTACCTAACCCTGGAGGGCAATAGATGAGGGGAAGGGTAGTTACATTTATGCACATACTATTTTGCACATTCCTAAAGCACACAGTTAACTTGGCGCAAACTGGTATCCGAGCACTAAAAAAAAAAAAAAAAAACTGTCCACGCTGCACAGAGAGTGGAAAGACACGGCGCTCTCAGCGGCTTATCTTGGCTGTGCACCCTCAAATTAATTCAGTCAGTTATCATGCTACATGTGACAGTAAATTAAAGTAACTGTAAACGCAAGAGTGCAACTCTCTGGAGGTACGCTTGAACAGTGGGACTGAAGATAACAAAGATACCTTTGTCTGCTATGAAGTTTCCTAATGAGGAGAATAAAAAAAAAATAAAACAACTGGAGCTCTTGTCAGCAAGATGTCCAAAACTACCTCCCACATAAATGTGTAGTAAACACCCAGACACATAGCACTCAAACACAGCACTCCATTATGAGGTTAACATGTATACTGTACATGCAGGGAAAAAGCACAAAACCCCTGAGCTGCTTGGAGCATTTGATTAAACTGTCATCTGCAGCGGCAGTTGTCCGGGCCTGTTCTGCACTGCAGTCTAATGGCCATTAGACTCAGCAGTAACTGAGGGTTGTAGAGTGAGCAATACTGATGTACCCTTAATGGAGATTTCATTGTCACTACTGGGAACATCGTTAGGGTCTGCTAGCTTCACATGGCAGTGACATCTAACCAATTACTGTGTTTATGAGTCCAATTAATTAAGAAGACAATCTGAGTTTGGGTGAGAGGCATTTTTAGGCTGCGCAGGGGAACATGCTACCAAAGAGAGTTATGGTGCAGGAACAGGTGCACTTATTTCCCATCAGAGTGATTTGGAGAAGAAGATCCACTGGTCTACATCCTTGTGTGTGCATGGTTAATGGAGGTCAACAGGGTTTTTGTGACACAAGCTGACATAGTTAGCTGAAACCTGAACTGGCACTGAAAGTAATCAGTTAAAATTCATAGTCTGCACAGCAAGCTGTGCCATGTGGGGGGGAATTCATAAAATGCTTTGTTACTCTTACTAACTACATGCTTCATTGCCCTTTCAGTAAACTAGACTGCTTTCTTTGCTAATTCAAAATTAAAGGGAAAAAAACATGTCCCACTGAACATATATTTATAAAACAGCGTGTCTAAGAATTTGGAAATAGACTGAACTGTCTCTGAGTTTGAGTCTAAATTAAATATTAAATGTAAAGTGGTCTTATATTGCGATAAATGTGTGAATTTTACCCAGTAGTTTGGTTGCAGAATGGATAAACTTTACCTCCTGTATTTGTTCAAGGTTGATTTTGTAATGAAGGCAATTCAGACACATTATTGGAGCTTGTGGTAGAAATGGCAAAAAGCCGCAGCTTTTTTGGAGTAGTAACAACCTTATTATATTGCTAACACAACTGCTTTCCAAGCATCTGCACAGACAGCATGCTAATGCTAGCCAAGAACCACGTAACAGCCGTAAAAGCTAGTTATTAAGTAAAGTTCTGCATTACTTTTAAGAAAAGTGATGAGTAATGTGGAATACCATACTTTTTTTGAGTAACAACCCCAACAATGTTGCTCACGGTGTTTATTTAGTGACTTCCTTGCACATGTTGTTCCTGATTATCAGCTAACACCAAATGTGCTATCGCTCGGAAAAAAGTTCAAATCACCAGTTTTGCCACTGAGCACTGCTGAAACTTGCTTGAATCCAAAATAAACTGTTATTAAGCAGCAAAACTGGCACCCAGGATAATTACGGTAACACTGTACTCACATAGCTAATGTCTGTTTCATGGGACGCTGATGGATGTTTCTTCAGGGTAGAACTTATGAGGAAATGGTAGAGCAGAAATAAATGAGAAGGAGGAGATATTGTATGTCTTTTGTTCTGGGCTTATTTATTTAAAGCCGCTTTAATAAGCGTGTGGAAAAAATAGTTCATTCACACACAGGCTTGAATCCGCTAGTAAGAATAGCATCTCGAAAGTTTGCAGAACCATCACACAAGTCAGGAACACAAGAGCATCTGTCAAGAGAAAGTGAATGTCTCCTATAGGACTGGATGAGGCATTGGTTAAAATTCACTTTAAACACTGAATCATGTCTGGGCCCGGGAGTGCCGATCTATACACCATTAAAGAAAGATCTTAACAGAAACTGGAGCTGAGTGATTCAACAAAATGCTGTTCAAACCGCGGAAGTACCTATTGATTGATAGTTGGCCGAAGGTGTGAGGACATTTCAGACTAGGGCATTTTGCCGACTCAGCGGGAGAGAGAGAGGTGACTTTTTCTTGGCCGTGTTTTAGAGACGTTCCCATTCGCCAAGCAATTTGGCAGCAAGCGGTCACTAGCAAATGTAACTAATCACCTCATGTTTGGCTCTTTTTTGCCATAAACATTTTATCCAGCAGCATTTTTCTGGACTTGACTCAACTTCACCACAGTCCTGAACAAAATTAAATGGCTTAAAATAATTTTCAATTCAAGCTAGCAACGGAAGCAAAGGGAAGAGTGCTGATTGGCTGGTTGACTATTTGATACTTGAGAGGTTACTTTCATCCTTAATTAGCTTATTATTGGTTGGCTATGCTATTATTTACAAGGTTTACTATTTAGCTCGTATGTTACTGATTACCATCTAGTTGTTTGTCCAGATATCCGTTAATTTCTTTGGATTTATCATCGTTAATGACATGTTTCTTCCTGTTGTGGGCAGGAAAAGGTTGCCTTTTCTTTTCTTTTTAGGCTACTGATTAATCACAGTTCTCTTTTTGGATTACACATTACATTTATGAGGTCAACTCATGACCTTTATCAAATGACAAAAAGACAAACTTGTTTTTAAAACATCTACAAGAGACACAGCTGCAATGACTATTTTAGTTTTCACTGATTCTACCAGTTGTTTGCTTCTTTTTAATGGTTTGCCTCTAAAATGTCAGATAAAATTGAAAAATGACTGTTATAATTTTCCACATACCAAGGTTTGGTGTTTTGGCTTTTGTCTCACAGTCCAAAATGAAAAAGATGATTACTTTTTCACTGATTACACAAAAACATCACATCTTTACAGTTATTAATTTGAATGTGAATGTCAACAAATGCTTCTAATGTCTGATTTTCACTGGTAGTACCTACACTACTGAGAGTAAGGAAAATTACAGAATTTTCCCTGATGGCTGACAGGTGAAGATAAGACAAGAAAAAAATCATTTTTGTTCAATATTCCTCTCAGGTGTCTTCTCTGTGTGCTCCAGTTGACCAGAGAATTGATTGCAGTTTGGCAGGAGATGCTAAAAGAGGTGTGTCTCCATGATGATGAAGGCAGCGCTGATTCAGCAGAGATTTAGAAGGGTAAGGTGACTCATTTCTAATACTCCCCATGAGTGTTTTATTAGTTTAGTTTCAGAGATCATTAAAAATAATGGATGCACCAAAATGGATCTTGGAGGGGTTTTGCTCAGTAGTACAGCCAAATACAGTTAATGTCATATACCCATGCAGCCACAGCAAATTACTGTAGACCACTTATCTCAGTCTATTTCTAGTAGACTTTAAAACTGAGAGTGGCTGCTTGCATTGCACCAACTTTCCGCAGCCCAGAGGGACAAGCTTTGGAGGCTACTGTGACCCATATTAGTACTCTGAAATAAGTAACCCCACTCTGTGGATGCAGTAAAACTGCTGCAGGAATGGGGTTTTTTTACCAGTTCTACAATTTTACTCAAGCAGAACAAGTTTGAACTGCTTAATTCAGTGGTTGCTCAAATAACACACAAAGGACTTCTTTTAAATGTGCACACATTGATTGATTTACCAAGCCAACATAAGCTGAATAATAAGATGAAAGAATTTCTGTAACAAACTAACAATTTTGTTATTTTTGATGCATATGCCTGTGATTGTATGGCTTACTCCATTTTCCCCTGCTGTATAGTAATGTGGAAAAAGATACTGTGCAAGAGAAAGTGTAAATAAGCTTACGTGATGTGTGACTGTTCCCTCCTCTACCCTTAATGCTGCCAAACGAGGCAGTTAAAAGACAGTTATAAGAGAAAGGTTGATGTGTTTTCTGATCTTCAACAGTAACTGACTGTTTTTTTAATTTAGAGTTTGGTTGTGATTTGTAGTCTCCTTTATCTGAAAATGGAACTCCTATCACCTGGATAACTGCAAACATTCATGTAATTAGATGCTGTAGCAAGCTCTCTCTGCCAATATCAACATATTCCCACTTGAAAATGTACTGAAGCAAGTAGTCACACGCACATGCTAACATGTTATTGGAAGCTCTTCGCTGTGACTAAAGACACAAAGCCCACCAACGTAAACCACTAAAACATTTGTTTACAGCAAACCTAATCAGACACTTAAATCACCCTCACCCACCTGAACATGGGAGATTTTAAAGGAGCTAAGAAAGCTAAAAGGTATCAGCGACAAGCCAGCAGCCTCGGTATGAGCAATCCAAGGATAAAATCCGTTTGGAGGAAAATTATGGAAACAAGTGAAGAAGAGAAAATTGGTAGAAGTACTATTATGAAGTGAAGGTATAAATATACTGCAAAATGGTGCAATACATTTGTTTTGTATACATTTATATATTTATAAATCTGTTTGACCTGGTTTTTGCTTGGTAAGGTAAAGATGTCCGGTACAGCAACTAATTTTCAGTTCATTATATGTACCTCTTTCCAGAGGAGGAGCACTTCATTTTGAGTTATTTCACTGAGAGAAGATCCTGTAACTTACTGTAGTTTGGTTGAAATTGGGTGAAGTTTATTAACTTCTTTATTCAAACTCTATTGCCCTTTTTTATTGCAAAAAAAAAAATTGCATTGAAGAAAAGTTTATTTTTGTTTGTATATCCTGTCAATTGTAGCTCTTAGAAAGAAAATCAGAATCAGCAAAAATCTGTATCAGTGGGGTTACAAAGAAATTGGATATTGGTATTGAAATAACTGCAATTGTTGCAATTATGTAACTGAATCTAAACTTATAGACTACATTTTTCAACAGAAAAATATATTTTATGCCATCTTAATCAAAAGTTAGCCTTAAAAGAATTCAAAGGATCCACATTTTACTTTACTATAAATTCTAACAGTACACATATTTCTAATAACCTGAGGGTTTATAAACATTATTGCAGTTTTCACCATCAAAAGGAAAAATGTGTGCTGCCAAAATCACAAAGTTAAATTGTTGACATCCGCCAGTCCTCCAAACTTGAACTTTTCCACTTGCTCTGCCGAGTGAACTTAAGCCCTGGGTGTGAAGTTTATCGATCATTCTTGAAAAAGGAGACAGAAAGCAGTGACACTGTTTTCCACAGACAGCAGAGCTTAAGTCTTTCTTTGACAATCCATGTGACTGTACAATTAAAGGCAGTCTGCAGTGAATTTGAACAATGAAAGGCCAGTGGCCAACAAGTCTAAATGTAAGGTGAGAGTGAGGAAAAAAAGAAACAAGAGCTGCCACCTTGAAGTTGCATCCCTTCACCAAGTTACAGCGTACATTGATCTTCCCATCGATTTAAGTTCTAGCTTTGAATAGAGGCTGAAAAGGGGATTTTGTAGACCACAATCACCTCTGACCTTTTGGATTTAAAATGTCATCACTCCATTGGTTCATTCTGTTGGACAAGCAAGTTCTTAATCCTACGTGGAAATCTTGCTTAAAAATGTATTTTGCGAGGTCACAGTGGCCTAATTTCTGGATTAATCCCTGATGCCAAGTGGACATGAGTTGCAAATTTGAAGAAATTCCCGAGATATTACTTTCTCACGAAGAGGAAAGACACACGGATGGATGGACAAACACCCCAAAACTATATTGCTACAGACCAATGCAATCACTGCCAGAGAGATATAGAAAACCCGTTGCCAAGTAGATAAAGAGGATGGGGTGCTTGGAAGTGAGCAGACAGCAGAGCGACAATACAGAATATCTGCAATATAGACATTATATTTATGCATCATTAATTTAATTTGAATGAAACGTTCTCTGCTCATTCGCAAGAGGCTGTTACAATAGAACCTTAGGAAATGTATAAAATATGGAGACACAGTGCTACTTCTTCTTAGTTGAAAAAAACAAAATGCCTAACATCTTCCTAGAGAATGCATCTGCCACGTGAAAATGAGTTTTCATGAGTAAGTTGTTGTATTTCTTTTATTTTAATTTGTCAGTCAGCTGAGCATGCAGGCCAGTTTTGAGGAATGCTGCTTCTGTAACTTACTTCTCTAGACTGTGTTAGTCTTTGACCCAGAATAGTAGATTAAATTTCCCTACTCTTCATTGTATGTTCCTTTTGCTGTTATTACCTCATATTTATCTCACCACTCCTCTTTAAAGTACTTGCATATGTCTTTTTTCTCCTCTTCTCTTGTTTTCTTCTATTTCTTCTCTCCTCCTTACTGCTTGCTCTACCATCTTTTACCTCCACTTTTCATAGCTCCTATATTCCAACTCATACCCTTTTATTTTATTTATTTGTGTAATTTTTGAGAAAGGGTCATAAAACTCCATTTGCTGTTTCTCCTAATCTGGCATTAAAATGTCTGCCTAACTTGTCCTGTGGCTGTAGCTCTTCAAATTTATTCAAATTCTTCTTCCCAGTTCCCCTAATGTGCTTCCCATTTGTTTGTGTCTAAAACACTGACTTCACTGTCAGGCAAATTGCCATCACACCCTGGTAAACATTAATTCATGGCCAGCCCGCCTTGTTTAGGGAATGATTTAGCATGTAGCAATGCCTGTTAGTCCTCTAAGAATCACAAATTACTTTTTAGTTGAGGATGTCAGCTGTGTCAGTGCGTATACTGTTGGGATATTTTTGCTGTCATATACTACATATTCGGTAAATGTGATTAGCCCTACTTCTCCGCTGTACAATCAGCAATAGGAATGAGTGAAATGTTCTGTGTGGAGCAATACAATCAGTGAGCTAGCTCAGTATGCTGAAGCAGCTATCAGTGAGTCCTGCCTTGATCAAAGAACAAAATTCTTACTCAAGTATAATAAGGGTAGTGCATTACATTTTATGCAGTATCTCACCTGATTTTAGTCTCTTGTCTTCGTGCATTTTCAAACTTTATTTCCACTTCATCTACTCTCACACCGTTCTCATTTCCATTCCCTCACTCTCCACCTTTCATTCTCACCCATTTACAGCCTTGCACCTGAACTTGGGGCAGACAGTGAGGACTCATGGAAAGCTCAGCAGACAGAAACTTTGGATTTCGCTGATTACTTTCTGTTCTCTGGTTGAAGTTGTGCCAGATATTGAAATAAACTGCCAAAGTGTTTAATTAATTAAGACCTTGAAAGGTTATGCGTATGAGAGGACCCATGTGTACTGAAGAGTTCTTAAATGAATCCCACTCCATTTCCTTTCGCAATTTATAAGTGTGTAAAAGTGCCTTCTTAACAAGAAGTCCAACACTTTTAATTTACATTGTGAATGTTGTGCCCTTTTTTTAAACAACAAATCCTTACAGAATTCAGTGTAAGATAATCTGAGTTATTTGAACATAGCAGCATGGCAAATGTTGATGTTTGGACCAAAGTGACAAGTGACATGTCCATGTCGTTACTGTACAGTCCTACCACAAACTGGTCGGATTTCCGCAGCGTTTTAAAATATGAAAGATCTTCCATAGTACTCTGCATTTGCAAAATTTCGTGTGAAATTTGATGTTTCACCATTAAACAGGAAGTCTACCCCAAGTTTCTTATGCCTGATAAGAGTTGTGGCATTTCTACACTTTATAGGACAACCCACAAGTAAGGGTGTAATCCCCCTATTGTAATTAAATTTCAATTCAATTCCCAGATATTTTACATGAAGGGAGACAGTCCTTTGAAAGTTATGTTTGAACAGTAAGTGTGTTACTGTTATTTATTTTTTGCATGGGCTTTAGTAAATGAGAACAATCCTTATCATGCTTATATTAGTAAAATAAAAAAATAAAAAACATTTAAATAATAGAATAACTATCATGCACATAAACATAATGAATATTTTTAAAAAGATGTAAAAAAAAAAAAAAAAAAAAAAAAAAAAAAAAAAAAAACAATGGCAAGATCAGCACACTCTATATTATATGCCCTGAAAAGTACATTATATTTATGAATGTACTGTTGTTTTTCTGCAAAATTACCATAACTTTGCAAACTTCTTAAAATTACTTACCCAGTACTTACCCCCTTATTCTGTGTGTCTATATATAATAGCATTGTGCATTGTATGCAAATATAATTACATTATAATTTCAAATAAAATACACTGAAATTCTGTTTAATTACAGGGGAATTACACCCTTAGTCACACGCCCTATTATAAAGTGTTACCAAAATCTGCACTGCTTGTTGAATATATGAGATACAGCAATATCAGGTGTAATTAGTGGATGTCCTGTAAACCCACGAGGGAAATTATTTGCAACTCCTCTGAGCAAAAGCAGCAGATAAGAGTCCAAGCCTGAACACTGCAACCGTGAACCATCCAGACATGTATAAGGATGCAAGGGCCCAATCGCTTCACCTTTCAAATTCTTTAATTCTTTCTTTTATGTTTGTTTACATTCACTCCCTCCCCTCCTTTCCTCCCAAGCTGTAGATGTCACAGAAGCATTTACCATAAACTTACAGTTCACACAGCAACTATAATCTCATTTATACATATTCACACTGCATCCCAATGTCTTTTCCTGTCCCAGAAACAGTGGAAGACAACTGGATGCAAGTGTGTGCCTTTGCTTAAAAGGAAGAATATATACAGTAGTGATGGAGCTCACAGCTAGAGGAGCCCGGAAAAGCAAGCACGCATTTGCATCATACCACACAGTATCAACAGTAACAGTATGTTGCTAAAAATGAGTCATTGCAATCGTGAGCAGTCGTCATAATCTCAGCTATGACTCATGTTTACCACTTAACACATTTCACATAAAAATATCATCCTGAGAAATAGAAATCATTAGTTGTCCCATTACGACATCAGAGTGCATAAGCAATGCTGATTCACACCAACACGCAACATACGCATTCAAGCCTTCAACATTTTTAAAAAATAAAAAGCTCCTGGAGCTTTTGCTAATCCAGTTGACACCAGGATGTTCGGAATTTCGTTTTAATTTCAGCTATGTGACCTCAACTCTCCACCTCTCTAGGCAACTTCCTAGTATTTAATTACACTCTCTTTTGCTTTGCAAACCCTTACAAAATCAATGTAAATCTTTGATGTAAAAGTGCACTGTTGTCTTTCCAGCAGAATGTTCTGCCTCGGGGTAGTTCGTCCTGAGGGGCCAGCTATGTGTATTGCTATGCATTAAACCACGGTAAATGAAGGACACCACTTACCGGGCTAATTGTAAAAGCAGTGACTCTTCTCAGGAGCCTCCCCTTAGGAATGAGGCTCGGAGAAATGAATATGCAGCAAAGAGAAAGAGAGGACATTCATGCGCATGCAGGAACAAATACATCTAAAAACGATATCAACAAAGAGCCACTTTTTAAACAATGACCCAAAAGTTCTGTAACTCTATACTTTATGTAACCACTGTTTTTTTAAATGAAAGAAATAAAAGATTTTATGTGGCAATAGATATACAAAAGAAGGAAAGTAGGTGAAACTGAAAAAAATGGCAGAAGGGCTAAGAGATAAGAGCCTGTCATCCTACATAGCATTTAAATTAGAGAAAGGCAGGCAGGCTATAAGCTCTCACTGACAGCAACAACAACATTGTAGCTACAGTAGTAAAATGGTCATCTCCATGTTGGGACAAAGATTGGGTTTGATTAGAGACTGATTTGTGCTTATGACTGAACATGTACGAGCCAGAGACATAAACTCAGCACTTCAATATACTGCAAAACATCTTGGAGAACTTAATTTGGCATCCCACTTTTTAGACTATTGCCGAGGTATCAGATGGCTCTAATGTAACTCATTTCTACTGTATATTGGAATACGCTGGAACACAAACGCGTGCCCCTAAGATGAACATGGGTACAGATCTCAGACTTTAATGTTTTTCTCATTAAAGTTCAAGAGTGGGGTTTTTGGTGAGGGCAAAATGTTTAGAGCAAACTGCTGTCCTGAATTCTCTTTTCACACATTGCACAGGATTCAGATTCAGCACCCTGGTGAAATCATGTAATTATAGTCAAGAATGAGGTTTTCACTTTGAGGAAAAGCATGCTGCGGGATATTCCATTCCCACGACTGCTGCCGCTGAGGTTGCACTCTTGCATGCCTCAAAGACTTCCGAGGATCAGTCGGTCGTTCTGTGGGAACTTCAGGGTCCAAACTCTCCCACAGATATCATCCTTAATGCATTCTTACATGTAATACACATACACACACAGTATACACAGATGCACTCAACAATTACTACTAGCTCAGATCTTCGCCCACCCTGATTAAAAAGTGTCAGCTTGCTCACTGCTCGCCTTTTCTTCTTCTTCTTCTTCTCTGTCCCATCAGTCATCAATTCCCCTGCCCTGACCTAATCCTGAGTTCACATTAATTAAAGAGGGGGCTGGAGCAAGAGAGACAACAAGAAAAAGCCAGTGCTACACACACCTAAGGCTTCAGTACTACAAGTTCACAGCTGGAACAAGGACCAGGGGGGTGTAAGAGAATCGCCGAGTCAGCCAACTGCTTTTATTTCATTTGTGGGTTTCAGACCTCAGGGTTTCCTGTAAACTGCATTTGGTAATCAAATCCATAGCATCTCAATGCCGCTGCCCTCCTTCTCACTTCATGCTCTCCAAAGCTATTTTCTTCCCACTCCCCCTCTCTGCCCAGGCGTGGGTCTCATGGATCTGAAGCCATGGTATGTGTCACTTTGGAGTGAAGCTCTCGTAAAGCCTCCGCTGTAAGGAGCACTAGGTCTCTCTCTGCCTTTATGGAAAATTTGATTGAAGAGACTTGAAAGGACCTGTCTGCCAGCAGAGAAGATTCTGCTTGCTGTTCACCATCTGGAAAAGCTCACACCTAGCTAGTTTCTTCTAGTGGTCTGTGGGACTTTGGTTCCATCTACTGGCAGCAGCGGAAACTGCGGGCTGAAGATTGAGGGAACGAGCAGGGGTTTCTTGAGTCATTGAGCGTTTGTTTCAAATCAGTGAAAGGATCATTGTAATGAGTTAGTAACTTGTGACACTTATTGCTGAGTTCTGTAAACAGCCAAGCCATCTGTCTCCTCTCCTCACCGTCTTTGGCACTCTCCCTCTCTCTGCTCTGCAAGCCTTCCACACAAGCCCAACATGGCTCTCCTACTGAATTAGGGAATGCTATCTGAGAGATGTTTTATACATTCCCTGTGGGTATGGGTGTCAAAACTGTTGTCCTTAAAATTAAGGAGTAGAGGTTGAAAGACTGAGATTAGTCGAGTTGCGTAATATTACTTTCTACTGAAATGATAGAAGCATTCCTCTGGCACACTGTCTATTAAATCAACATTCAGTCTTAACTGTTGAGCTTATTTCCTCACTACTGGAGTCCTTTACGAACACGAGGGAAGTGACCTTCACTGATTATTGTAATGGTGTGCATGGGTGATAAACCACTTGACAATTTAATGGAAATAAACAACACTATAAAGTCTCTCTTCTCTTCTCAGGTCTGTCAACTTGATAGCAGTCTAATGAATCTTTGAGTTACAGCTAAGACCGTAACCGTGATGAGAAGATTACGATAATCAAAGGTCGTTAGCTCTTACGGTGCTACATGACTTGCAAATAAAACGGTTTGGACAGGATATGAATTTGCTGCACATTTGCGCTCATTACGAGGGGGCTAAATTGTTAAGTGTGCCGTGGTTGCCTGTGGGCCAAATCATGATGGGTATATTCACATGCATCTTCTGGTTGGCAGCAGCTGTCTTCTGCCAATTAGACACTTTGTCTGTGTGTGTGTGTGTGTGTGTGTGTGTGTGTGTGTGTGTGTGTGTGTGTGTGTGTGTGTGTGTGTGTGTGTGTGTGCATCCTTAGATTCATCGCCAAACACACCCCAGTTCCCTTTGCCCCACAGGCACATGCTGCCTGAGCCCTGGCAACCCTGACGGTGTTCATACACAAACACACACTAACCATTAGATCCCGCAGTTTCCCCATACCCTGCCCCCACTACACCCTGGGTTTCTGTGAGGTAGACAAACACGCACTCTCTCTTTCTCGTCAATCCAGATCTAATACTGTCTAAATATGGAACAAAACTGGGTGAGGACAAAGGGGAGAAAGAGCAGAGCACGGGAAGGCTAAGATGTTATTGAAAATGAAAGAAAACACAGCAGGAAAGGATTTCATATCAGTATAACAGCACGCCTGTGTTGAATTACAACAGATATGATCTCAATATTACGTTGTCAGACATCATTCGTGGTTTGACATCAACGATTTTAATTGTGACTCACTTGGCGACACATGACACGAAACAAACTGTAGGTTTTTCGTAAGCCAAGTCAGGAAATAATTTTCCTTTTTCTCTCATTCTGCAAGTTACTATTATCTGATTTTATGCTGCACACAGCATGAGCATGCAAACAGCAGGGCACAGGAGAAGGAATTGGTTACCTTGCTGAGATTTTGGAGGTGTGCAGCCGGCCACCCGGCGCTCTTCATTTAACACTTCACTATGGTTGCACCTCCTTGATCTGCTACACACTGCAACATTTCAAACCGATCCATTGTCAAAAAATGGCAGAAGTACAGTAACTGATGTCTTATTTTATATATTTATTTTTGGTGAAACAGACAGATAAGCTAAGTTCACAGACATAACACATGATATTTCCCTTCTCAATAAAAATCACCAGTTAAATGCTTTTAATGTGAAGCACAGCTGTAGGAAATGCTCAGTTTGTATTGGCATTTTTTTAGGAATGTGACCGCAAGCATAACATTTGTTATATTGCAAAGAAATACAAAGACACGATTTTTCCATATTGGTTGAAAAGCTACCAAATCTTAAGAAAATCCCCTTAAATTTGAAGTTCCACTGATGCTCACACGGTTCTGGTTGGGATCATTCTCAAAGTGGGTGGTGAACCAAAAACCTTCTTGTAATTCCTTTGGTTCCTAGCAGATTGCCGAATTTTACCTATAGTTTGCATGGAAGATACCGACTTGTCTGCAAGCAGTTGAGAAACTTGAAAAAGTGTGACACAAACTGGAAACATAGACAATTTGCCTTTTTAAAAAGTGTACTTTACCAATAAGACTAGCACATTTTTCAAGGTGCAACTTTATTTTGAGCATGAACAGTCTGTTTCCTGTTTGCATAGTGCTCTTAAGTTAAAAAAAACTGCTGAGTGCTTGTAGACAAGTCATCTACAAGATAACTTCCATATAAACTATGGGCAACTGTAGAAATCTGATAGCTACTATACCAAAGCAAGTGCAATGGGGTTTTCGGTGCAGCACCTTCACTGAAACCAATTTCACCTAGCAACAGGGAGGAACTTTAACCAACCATTCGCTAATTGAGGAATACACTTTTTCTTTACTAACCAGTGGTAACAATGTAATCACTCATTAGTTATTTTTCCCCAGCCATGTGGTTGCCAACCGGTCTCTGTGGCTGTGTGAATGGGGCCTAACTGTGGAAAGTGATACATTATAATAGTCTTGATGACCTTTATTGTTGTGGACATGGCGCAATTCAGTTCTCGGCTTAAACTGGCTTTCTTCACTATTAAATGGTCTTCAACAAACATAATGTAACCACAAACGTATGGACAGTGCTATAGGACATGAATCAATTGGGTTTTAAATATAAACTTTCCAGAGCACATGGAGTCTAATTCAGGGGTCTTATTATGTCTAAAAGCTTTTCATAAAATAGTCGGATATGACGGCAGTGTTATTTTACCTGCTGCTGCAGGGGGGGGGGGGGGGGGGGGGGGGGGGGGGAAGCTTTGTTTACCTCACCTTTAAATGGAAAGAAAATTAGTTTCAAATTTGGAGACAGTGAAGCGCTAAAAGCTATTTACAGACCCTTATCACATACACTCTGTGCAAGAGTACTCACTAATGGTTTTAGTCCATTTTATATGACTATAAAACAAAAAAACAAAGAATTGTAGGTAAACATTCATCAATCCATCAAAAGTAAATGCTTATCGTTTAACCAGGCTGACACTGGGCAGAGTACAGCCTTGACAGGTTGCCAGACAATCGCAGGTCTGACACCCTGAGAGAGACAACCTTTCACACTCACATTCACACCTACAGGCAATTTATAGTAGCCAATTAATCTCAACTGGATGTCTTTGGAGTTATAGCACCAACAGGAAATCCACAGAGGTGAAGCTGAAACTTCACAAAGACAGGCCATTGTTTTTCTTACATGCATACAAAGTAGCAGTGCCATTAATGCCAGGGGTCATTTGTAGCAACAATAAATGTTTGGCATTGTTAAAAAGGAAATCATGAATTGCAGCGAAAAACCACTGTCGTTTCTGCCCTTTTTCTGTATATGGACAAAAAGTATTTGATGCCCAATAAACTTGACTTTTAACCCCAAAGAAGAAATAATGGATGGATAAAAGCTTGAGTGCTCCTGAGTCGGCTTGCCAGAATACACTCTTAATCCCAAGGCGAACCATCAGTTGGACAAAACTCACACAAGCAAATGTGTGTGCACTAATAAAGATTGTGTGCCAGTTTTGACAGCTGTGTTTGTGTGAAACCTTTGGGCACTGGGACCTTAACCAGGCTGCCTGCCCATCCCTGCTGTTGGTCTGGTTCAAACTGATGCCACGCATGCATCCAAAAAAGAAAATGAACACGAAAAACAACTCAAACAACACCGAAATTTTGGACAGAGTCAAAAATTATGACATTTTCTGCTTCTTAAAACGCCGTTATTCCCCCATAACAGAAAAAGGTGACCACCAACCAACCAAAAACCGCCATCTCACAAGAAAGAGAGACCCAAAAATGACAGCAGTCGGTTGGAAGGTCACAGTCTGTGCACTACATATCCATTTGAGCTTTTTGGCATGGCGATCTGCTATGATAATGGCTGCCCGGAGGGGGAACTGGCTGGATGGATGGAGCTGTTTTAATCTCAGAGTGGTAGACCTCTGTGACCTTGTCAGGAGGTGTCCTAGGTCTGGGTGACTGACGAGACTCCCCACAGGCATGGCACATAGCAGGGAGCGTGACTCGGTACCCTCATGCAGTAGAGACTGGTGTTAAGAGAAAGATGAGAGGCAGAGTGTGCAGAGCTCATGTCTCAGGCTTAGTTACAAGACAGTGAGGAGCAGCTGCAGAAAGTTACAAGATAAGGTCAGTATGTGTCATGAGGAAGAACAAAAAAAGAAGAAGAAAGGTACTTCTTGGAACGCATCTTTTCTTTTAGCAGTTACTTGCAAGAAAAAATCCAACATATATTTTTTTACCAACAAGACTGATTTCTCAGCAACAGGCACTTCAAACCTGAGAGACTACAAGACCGAAAATGGAGATTGTGCTGTAGCCAAGCCACAGTCTTTGAAAAAACAAGCCAACATGGAAGTGGTAACAACTCTAATAACCACTTGAGGTCAACTTCCAAACAGAGTAAACCTTAAAGCAGAAATAAAGATGTTCCTAGCCTGGTACAAAAATTGGTCTCTATGTATGTTTACCTTTCATATGGTTTTTTTTTATTTTAATATAGCTCACCCTTTTTAAGTTCAATGATTGCTATAATTTATGCATGATCAAAGGCATGGCATTTTGGGTGCTAGCACAGACAGCTAAAGCATCACCTTAGGCCTGTTTCGCAGGGCTAGAGTGACCCCCTAGCAGAAAGTGTGTACTTCATTGTGATCAGTTTCACCTACCCAGTGACAGCTAGAGACCTTCCTCAGTCAATCGCCAAACAGTCAGAGAGTAAACATTTTTCCCATCAATTGGTTGTTACCAGGGGGTCACTAGCCCACCTTTAGGCCTGCATGATTGGGGTTTTATAAATTGATTTAACGGCAACTACCAGCAACCTCCAGCAGCCACAACCAGTCATTGAATTAAAAAAAGCGATTGGTGGTTGCCAGTTTTGATACTTGTCAAGAAAGGGAGGCATCAGCTTTACATCCAGCCCATGAGTTTCTAACCCCAAACAGCTTGAGATATTTTTGTAGATCCAGCTTTTTGGAAAACAAGAAGTCTTCATTTAGGAGTGCAAAGTCTAAAAGGTCACGAAATTATTTTTGTTGTTGCAAAATTGAGACTGATTACTCTGAGCTACATAAGTTGTGACAGGAAATGTTCAATTCTCAATCATTTTATTTGGCTCAGTAGCCCCTTTATCTGTTTGTACAGAGTTTATTATCTTTTGTGTTTCTTGCTGTTTAATATGCCAAAACAGCAACCTTGCTTTTTCACCCAGCTCTTAGTAAAATTGTCTTAGTTTCATCAGATTTTCTGTTGCATTCTCTTTCAAAAAACAACAGTTGATAGGGATTTTCAAAGAAATCTGTCTCAGTCTACCTTGTTCTGTTTCGTGTGGCTTTTTTTGTTTGTTTTTTACTGTTCCACCTACAGTCTGGAACATTTGTGCTTAAAACTTACAAGGCTGTCATCTAACCTCTTTTAAATGATAACTTTCCCAGTGCAAAGCAGCAACTAACAGGTCTGTGTTATTTTCAAAATAATAATCAAGTCATGCCCCCAATTAATTTCATGAATTCTGGATTTTTAAGCCAGAGTGGTAGGTGATGGCATCTTGGAGGATAATGCAAGGGTATAGGTATGTTCACAATGAGGGAAACCAGGGAATCATCTTTAATCATTGTACTATCATACCAGCAGTGTATAATTGTAGACATTAAGGTTGAAGTGACCAGGCATTAGTCAATTCTGGAAAATGTATAGTAATTAATGAGAGTAATAACAAAAGGTTTTCCTCTCACCAAGCATCAGTTAACTCCTTAATATAGTTTACTAACTAGTTTCAAGTCTACTGATAAAAAAATTGCTTTTCCTGTAGCTTTATATCAGAGTGAAGTCTTAGATTAAAATAGTCCCCTTTAATAAAGTTTGGGGCAAGGTAGCGAGATAAAAGAACAGTTGTTTGAAAAAGGAGGGGTTGTCTTATTAGGTCTATACATATTGACCAGATTCAACCTGAGAGAATTTCACACTGAATAATCAGATAACTACCAAATCAATTCTCCTTAATGCTGATAAGGTGAAACGGTAGCGAGTTATGTATGAGAGTAATTATCCCACATGAGTGTAACGTAAAAGAAGCTGGGAATACTTGGTCCGACCATCACGTCGTCATTCTACTGATGGGTATCTTGGAGATAGATTATTTTAATATTTAGTTGGCTTATTCTGCTCATGAATTGCTTTAGCTTGACAAGTTTGATTAAACCTCTTATATTTCATGAGGTGAACTGAAGTTCAGAGGACACCTGATTTATTCACGTGATATTAACCGAGTTAAGTGGAAACAAAAAAATTAAAGAGAACAAAAAGAACAACACTGACAGCCATCAGCTGCTACCCCTCAGCATCCTAGCACATATGGTATACATTTGAAACTCCTATGTTGCTTTGTTCTCATGTTATCACATTCACAAACTTGGGTGTCCATGCCACCTGCATGCCTGGTGGTGTGATGACAATAAAAATGACATACCATACAACACTGAAAATATAACTGAGTATACTTTCCCAACTTAAATGGACCTTTTCTTTCTGGAATAAAAGTATCCAAAAAGCCTTTTAAAAAGAGCCATCCATGCCATCATCACAGTATGCCCTAACAATATGGACATCCAGGATGGAAAGTGTGGCCAATTTTCTTGGCTCAGTAGCCCCTTTTAACACTTAAAAATCAATCCTTTGACAGTGCCCCTTATTATCCCGTGTGCCTTATGTATGGATTCTGGTTGTTTACTGACCTCGAAACGATTTATGTGGTACACAGCACTCGAAAATCTGTCATATGTTTTAGTACGACTTTGCTAAGCTACGAACCCGCACCGCTTGATGGATTGTCGGAGCATTACGGCTATCGTAGGCAGGAGCCTCGTGGAGTGATACGTACTGTGCTTCAACATAATATTACCGTATTGTGTGTGTATAACCTCTTTTTAAGTTTTGTGGATATTATACATGGTTATGCTGAGGATATGTCGGCCAATTTCCACTGGAAATGTCTTTTGGTTAAACTGTCAGCAAGGATTTGCAATTGCACTGTTAAGTTTTTATATAACTTTAATGCACATAAAAAACAGTTGCTTGTTTAAGTGAAATACATTGATGTTTGTTTGGTTTGTTTGACTGCTACTCTTTCACCCATTTTTAATATAAATCAAAAGTTAGAAATCAGTATAGAATCAGTTGACACAGCTGGATCAGTTAAGTGCATTTAAGTAATGGTGCCTTAAGAAAGGTAGATTAATCACATTTAAAATTGAAGCGTTAACTAATGGAGAAACTTTTTTGAGTAGCCTTGTAGGAATGGGGTCTCAAACATGGTGAAGATATTGACTATCTATCTATGGAGCTATGTGTGAAGCCAGTATTTTTTGAATGTTAAATACAAACTTATTTTGGTGCCACATCACAGTGACTAATGACAATATACAATCAGTCAGCTTGTAGCAAAGAAATGGCTCTAACGAAGGTAACGAAAATATGACACAGACAGCAAGGCAGAATATTTTTATTCATACAAGCACACAAAGAGAAGGCACACAGAGTGCTCTTTTTAATTTCTGTCTGAACTACACTTTCCCCAAAAGACTGAACCTGCAATGCGAAAACAACCTTTCATAACCCCAAAGCATATTCATGCAGTGCAAAAAGCAATGTCTGTCTGGTAACCTGGCAACTCTCAGCAAGCAAGGCAGGCTGATAAGACTGAATCTACTGGAAAAAAAAACAAAAAAAAAAAACAAAACTTAATTTCCCTCTACACACTCATGAGCCAAAAGATATGCATATTAAACTATTTTGGACACACTTAACCTGTAAAGGAACCACAAAAACAATGTCAAATCCACTGCTGAGACCATATTATAGCAATGCCAGCTCTTATAGTATGGTCTCAGGCTATTTCTTTAGAAAATGAGTTTTGGGAGCGCAGGATGGATGGAAAAGTCAATTATTAAATAACTGAATGATGGATGTGGCGTACAACAGCTCAGTTTGGCAAAGCAGTAACACATCACATCCTCTCACTATTAATGTAATGTCAAACACACTTCCATGTGTCTTCACATTTTTGTGCAGGAAAGTTGGTCAGCAGACAGGAGAGCCTTGAGACTCATGTCTGCTCTATTCAGCCACTCAAGTGCTGGTTACGCTGTGCTGTCTTTGTCCCCTGGCACAGCTGTTGCATCACAGCACTGGCAGAGGATGGGTTGTAAGGATGGGTAGTGAGTGCTGTTACTGTCTCCCACCTGTGTCTGTACTGGCAGGTTGGTTTTGGCATACATTATAATTTTGCCTCTCCTCTGGTTCATGTTTTACACTGAAAAATCTTGCTCTCAATTTGTTCCAAATGTGCAGATTGAGCAAGTTGTTTTAAGCTGTTCCAGTCTGCTTCCACGGTACTACAGTCAAGCCCATGCTGTACTGTGAAGAGGCATCTAAATGACGTTGACAAGATTTTATAACGCCGCACTGGATTGGCAGCAGGTAAACAGAAATGTGAGGCAGGAAATGATGAGACAGGAAAGTAGATTATATGCCAAATTAATATCAATCACAAGATCCTCAGGTTGCACACCAATACCTGGACCCCTGTAGAAAACCAAGAAAATGCAGCAGGCATTCGAATTACTCGAATTTGAGAACTACCTTTCTATGAGACATTCATTGGGATAACACTGGTGTTACTGCTGATTATTGAAAACTGAAAGCAGTCAGGGTTTGGCTTAACACGTGCTTACACAATTGACTCAGGCCAACAAAATAAAGGAAATCCTTTTCAAACAGCTATCAACAATTCAGCAGCTCTGGTGATTTAATATGATGTTTATGTCTATAATACTGAGATAATTACATGGCACTGTGTCATTCACGATTGTGAGGCATGAAATTTTTCTTTGCATTTAGAGATAATTACAAGAGCAGTGAACAAACGATAATGCATAACGAATAATGAGAAATCAAGTCACAACTGCTGCTGAATGTTAATCTGATCCAGGCGCTTAACTTCACCTACACATTCACTCATGCCTAATCTCCATGTTTGCAGAAGAGGAACAAGAGTAGGCAGCTGCATGGAGCTTTTATCGGCTCTTTGAAAGTGACTAAGCTTGTTACAGCAGGGCCAGGAAAGCACAGCTTGAATTGCTTCTAAATAAATAGATGTACAAACAATGCTGACATTGAACATACTGCTACGATTTTGGAGTAATTTTGGCCAGATTGCACCGACCAATATAAAACGAGTTTGGTTGTTTAGACCAAAATATTCTTTGCTAAAAGCAGTTGCATAACTGCAGATATATTTTTTCCATTCCTATTCATTATGTGTGTTTATATAAGTTATTATATAAGATTTCTATTTTTTAGCAATTTAATTCTCTTCATTCTTTTCAAGCTCAGGTATATTTCTGCATAAACAGAGAAAATCATGTTCCCACTGTGGGCAGGCAGCAGGCAGCAGGGGCAACACATTTAGAAACCCCATTCACACCTGTGAGCAATTAAATCTGTGGGACGAACACTTCAGTGAAGAAACCACCGTGACAAAGTTGAGAGTTAAAACTGCAATTAAACGGCTCCTGTTGCTCCTTCGGTAAAAGCCAGATCTAAACCACATTTTTAATGATGCTCCCGAGTCCCGAGCACAACAGCAAAACACACTCAACCAAACATGCATGGTCACGCAGATGTAAGAGAGCAAATTACCGGCAAATCCCTTAACAACACTTAATAAGTCTCAGTTTATATTATCACCTACCGGGAATGTAATGGTTCTCCAAATCTACGGTTTGATTCAGTCGGTTTTGTTTTTGTTTGCTTGGGTTTCTTAAGTTGTTTTGCTTTAGGAGACAAACCCATCATGCAGTTCCATAATGAAGGGCATTGGGCATTAAAAAAATATAAAGCTAATAATACTTATATTTTGGCTAAGTATCATTCAGCTAACTTAGTCCTTAACTGGTATTCTTCACCCTATATTAGCACACATGCTATATACACACACCACAGAAAAGCTCATAATTTATAAACAAAAAATTAAAAAGTATGTTTATTGAAAAATTGTATCTCAAAGAAGGTATGTTAAGCGATGTAAGTGCAAATAACCATGTGGGCAGAGAATGTTTTCACTTTTCTGGCACATTTCACATAATGTAAGTTGCTTCCAGTAACTTCAGGACAGTTTTAATGTCCATGTTTAGTTTAAGACCAATTCACACTTATTCAAATCACTTGGATCCACTTCACAGTAGACGAACACACTGTCGTCATTCGACGTTACTAAAATATGAGTGGGTTCCATCTGCAGGGCAGGATGCCCCGTCAAATCAATGAATTGACGCAGCACATTATTACACAAAACATTTTGAACGCAAGCTTTCACACTATCAACAAGCTAATGTGAGTCATTGGGGTATGACGCACAATAACTTGCTGGTATAAAACACCGTTCCATATTAAAGTGATGGTTTCCAGCTTCCTTGGGAAGATAAAAAAAAAAAAAAGACAATTTTCACACCATCCTGTTTAGACCAACCTAACTATTTTTCTTGTGTCAGGCTGACAGTGTCTCCTCCCCCCTTTTTCCCCACAGCTACCCACTTGTCTCTCATTTCATCTTCGTCTCTCTGCATTTTTCTTTTCTTGTTTTGTTTTATCTACAAAAACTACAGTAACGTTTACATCTCGTGGATGATTTGGATCAACTGAGCCCATTAAGCTGAAGTTAGTCTTATAATGACTGATAGGTCAAGGCATTTAGACATTTTGTAATACAACTCTTCAGCTTTTGCACTAGTACCATTGTGCAACCAAATTTCAGTTTTCCTAATGCATTTATCAGCCTTCCATAATTTCTTACTTTACAAAGTGACTCAAAACTTGATATTTGCAATATTTATTGATTTCAATATGAAGTTTTCCATGAAGAATGACTTACAATTTAAAAAGAAGACTACTAGACCTCGGGGGACACGAGTACCTAGGTTGGCTAACCATTTGACCTTGACCTTTGACCTTGATTTTTTTTTTTCGAGAAATCATATTGAGTAATATGTCATATGAAAGAGGATGGAGAGAGCTGTGCAACACTTTTTTTTCTCCAGGGTCACAGTGACACCATAACAGGCTGACATCAGCATGTTGCAATCAAAACATCAAAGTTTTAGTATAACCCTTGCCCTTCAGGTGGAGTTGTGCTCTTGTTTACACTGCCAACAAGTTATTCATTGGGGTATTAGCTTGTTGGGACGCAACATGGTCCATATTAAATGGATGGCTTACAGGAGCTGACTTTTTTGCTTTCAAACCATCCAGTTTAAAAAAAACCAACTCTATTTTTCTTGCGTCGAGCTGACAGTTCCTCCTCCACCCCTTTTTTCCCCACATCTGCACTTGTCTCCTGTTTCACCTCTGTCCCTTTGTTTTTTCTTTAAGCATCTCATGGGGAGCTGATGAAGCTTAAAGTGACAATGACACCGCCCTGTCTCATCCCTCAGAGTTCAACTTCTGTTCCTCTACCCAGGCCACAAAAACTCACTTTAATCTGACAATCGAGTTTGATGTTATTAATCTAAATCCATAATGCTTTCCACCTAATATAATTTTTTAATCTTCATTTGACTTGAAGCACAGATCACAATCAGTTATTTAAGTTCAAAATATAATTAAAGCATAAATATAGCTAGTGTGATGTACAGCATATTCATCTGATACAAAACGCAGTGATCGAGGTCAGCAATCAGCATATGACTCATACATAAATCCTGGCTGAGAATAGAAGCACTGAATACTTTCTGGAACAGTTAAAGCCTTGATATTTATGCAAACATGTGGCACAGCTTCATATCTATACATTATATACACGTCACTAACGAGCAACAGCAGGACCCCCCTACTCTGTATGCACCGTTCAGTGCTTGGCTACCAGATTTCATTCATTGTGCTCAAGGTTAATTGTTTTCTAGGGGAAACACAAATGACTTGTAAGTAGCATGTTCATGCAGCTGTTGGTACATGTTTGGGTTTGTGTGATGCACATTTCCGTGTGCACCAGTGTCAGAATGATTTAGCATCACAATTAACAAGCAATTGTGAATAAACAGACATGCATATGTTTACCCATCTCTTATGAATATATATAATATGTGGCAAAAAATAAATAAACCTAAGTAGATGCCCAGCTGTGTTTTCACGTGAATAAACAATCATCCATGTCAGCCACTCACATATCTGCACAAACAAGAAGAAAAAAAAAAGAAGCACAAGCGCAAATCAGGAGGGGTTATGTCACTGTGAAACCAGTGATGAGAATTTCAAGGTTAAGGTCCAAATTATGAGGTGGCAGTTTGCCCACTCAGTGACCTAACAGCCTACCTGGCACATTAAATTATTTTTATGAAACATAAAATCTTAACTAGCAAACATCTGTCTATGCATTCTTGGTTCTTGTAGTCCCTGGAATTACTGAGCAGTGAATAATGAATGCGTATACTAGGCTTTTTATAGTAAGAATATTTATATTTTATTATTTTATTGTTTTAAAATGATACAAGAAAATGTAGAGTTTTGAGTTTGGGTAAGCTAAAAAAAAAAACTGATAAGATGTATATGAGGCATAACAGCAGATCTGAATTTTGCAGAACTCCTCTTTCCGTGAGTCTCCTTGGACAAACAGCTGCTACCTTTTCGCTCGATAAAGTCTTGTTCTGACCAATCACAGTTGTGCATATGTAGTGCCCTTGATCTCAACTGAACAATATCCTTCCAGTAGACATCTGCATTGTTAATCTGACTATGGAGGTCACTTTACTGTGCAAAACCCTTTGAATCCGGAAAAAAGAAAAAACAACAAACGTATTTCTGATTGTACTCCTGACCAAGCACCAACTTTCATCTTGGACACTGTAGACAGCTGAAAACCGCTGTTTGGATGGCGAGTCATAGCTGAAGAGCAGGTTGTCATGACAATGATTGCTGCCATGGGAAACCCAGCTGAGTTTGACACAGACACAGAAGTTGTGCAAGATTTGCTTTTAGAAAACAGACATTTTACGCCTGTTTTTACACCTCTGCATGTTATATTTTTGCTTAAATCAAACTCAAGGAGCAAACTCAACAAAACCATCAGCTGTTGTTTTAACTGTCTTGCATATTTGTCTCATGAACAGAGACTTCAGTGAAGCACAGATAAGTCATTTTCTTTGCAGGGAGCAAAGGTGATTGAGTGACTGACGGATTGACGCAGGTTAGAGCGGCTGAATGTGTTTGCAAGTTGGGATCTAGGCGACCGTGTTTATAGGACGGCCTCCAAACACATAAATAGGAAGGTGATGGACAAACTGGGTTATGTAGTAAAACTAGCAGATAACAAGGAGGGCCTGATTACCACCATGATAGTGAAAATGATGTGGCAGAGAACAGCTGCAACATCCAGCCTTTAAATACCCAGAGCTTGATTAGTCAACTCGGAACAGCTGTGGAAAGGACAGCCCGAGCTGGAAGCCTCCACCAGAAGGTGGGCCTGCAAACGACTCCACCTGAGACTTAAAGAGGAAGATTAAAGGAGGAGAGAAAGAAGGAAAAAAGGGGGAACCAAACCCCATCCCTGCCTCATTTTGCCAGTTAGTGGAACAAAAGTTTTCACATTTGCAATGCTGCCTTGTGGTTCACTGTGAACAAGAACAAGATTATTTCTGTGATGGAAAAAGCAGAATTTGTTGAACTACAGAGCAAAAGGTAATAACTGAGTGTAAAACAGCTCTATATTCCATGTGTGTTGCTACACATCCACGTTGCATTTGTACTGCTGAAGGTTAATTGCAATCCAGGGAAGGCACAAGTGGTTTTGTAACAGCGATGTCTTGCAGGTTGCAATTTTGTGTGCGTGTGTTTTTGGGTGTATGAGTGTCACACTAAATCACCATCACAATTAATATCCAGTTGGAAGTAAACCTGACATCTAAGTGTATGTTCTTCTCCTGCAAGTAGACACGCACACAAAAACAAACCCACGGTTTTACCATCAGCAGTGCTGCCCGAAGCAATTATGAAGGTTATTATGGCCCAGTTGCGAGTGGCACGGTGGTGCTTGTGTTTGGAGGCTGACTCGACAGGTGAATTCTTTATTATTTTGACTGCTGGCTACTGGAGTCGAACAAATAAATACACAAGGCGCACACAGGCAAGCACGCACACTCACACATGCCCAGACTGCCGGGCCTGACAGCCGCCTACCCTGTGGTTCCCCGCCAGGTCAGACTCGTTAACTGTATTCCATAGCCATTTAGAGCCACTTAGTGCAGGAAACCGCTCCCTCACTTTCTCTCCATCTCGGGTGTACCGCACTCCGCCACTGACTCACTAACTCTCTTGCTCTCTCTAACACTCTTGTTTATGACAGGCTTTTCCCCTACCATGAGTTTCTCCCCCATTGACCAAGTTCTGGCCATTTAGCAAACCCTATTAGGGCCAATTGTCTTTCGTGTGCAATGGCCAGTCAAACCATCTCAGCCTAATCAGAGCACAGGGAATTCATCTCAATCTTAAGTGGAGAGAAGTGTTTGTTTTTCTCTCAGACTGTCCAAGAGGCAAAAAACACACACCGCTCAGCTAAACAGCTCCACAGAGACAGTGATAGGACACTAAATTGTCAGCTTTCAGTCCATTATTTTCAGACAATCATAAATATACAACTGTCACACTCCAACAGCCTGCAATCAATCACATTTAAGCTGTTAGAATATTATAAGCAATTGTTACAGAGTTGCTCAATGATATGCAGGTCACAGCGGGATGTGTTAGCATATGTGAGTGTAGCTGTCAAAATTAAGCCGTATTTTGTCACTGCTAACTGCCACATCTGTCACGCACACACTTAAATTGAATTGATCATGCCAATCAGTCAATCAGGCAGTCAGTCATTTAGAAGGATAAACTGCCGGGAAGCCAGCCCAAAAATAAATAAATAAATAAATCAGGTCAGTAAAGTGCCAAGTCGGCACACAAGACTGAGCAGTGCCACAAAACAAACCAATGCAAAAAGTGAATAATGAGTTAACAAAAATATAAAGAGAAACATGCGGAAATCAATTATGTTAATCAAGTAGACAGTGATTTCCTAAATTAGCCCTCCAGACAGCCATTTAATCGATGACAATAATTGAGATCCGTAACTTCTTTACAGCTTCTACATATTCCAAATTCTACGCTGGCCTCGAAGGTTTGACAAATGGAGGAATTAAAACTTAAATATGGCCAAATGCTGAATAAAAGTGGAGATGACAAGCCCGTTTGTCTTGGGATTAATTACAGGATGCTCAATTACTTTTCATTAGTCATGTAATTTGGTTAAATGGCCTTGGGAGTGGAAACCTTTTTATTTAATTGTCTACAAAAACTAGAGAAACATTTAAATTTTGTGATCTGGACCAGCTGAATTCAAAAAGCTGAGATTATTTGTCTCATATTGGCTTGTACATGTAGGTATTCAGAGATTTTGTGACATTGCGCCACAATAACCTTTCCAGTGGTGACACTGGTGCAGCCCGCGTTCAGTTTTGCTACAGCATTTATTTATTAACCTTTCATTGGGTCTTACTTTACAAAGGCTGACGGTGACTAAAGACTTGATATTTGCTAGATAGATCGATAGATATTTCAACATTAAGTTTGGAGTGAGCATTAACTAACAAATTTGAAATACAGCATATGACAATATTTATTCAATAATAGCAAAATGGAGTATTTATGTTTCTAACTGCTGTAAGGTAGACTAGGCTAGTATTAAATGGATAGGCTGGGGGGTCTGCAATTACTAGAAACAGTTGGCACCTCTTTTGCTGTGAGTACTCTCTTAGGTTCAATGACATGCTGGAAATATTCCTTATAGATTTGAATCCATATTGATGTAATAGCATCACACAGTTGCTGCAGATTCTCCTCACCACATTCAAAGGTGCTCTGCTGAATGGAGATGAACAACACTCAGCTAGGTCGTAGTATTTAATCCAGGGGTCTCAAACTCCAGTCCTCCAGGGCCGGTGTCCTGAAACTTTTCCCGTGTGTCTCTGTTGCAATACAATTAGTAGGTCATTAGTGAGACTGTATAGAAGTTGAATGCATGCTGAGGTGGCAATTCAGCCATTGGATTCATGTTATAGCAGCTCATGAGTGAATGAACATGGTGCAATAAAAGTACTTTTAGAAGTACATTTTTCCACTTAAATTTACTGAAGTAGCGTTAGTGGTTGCCACTTCAGCATGCAGTCAAGTTCTACACGCTTGCTAATGACCTAATTTTATTCAGGTGTGTTGCAACAGGGACATGTGGAAAAGTCTCAGGACACTGTCCCTTGAGGACTGGAGTTCCCTGATTTAATTGATGCTCATTTGGTGCTAAGGGGCTTACCCAAAGAAATATCACCTGCACCATTACACCGACACCAGCAACCAGAACAAATCCATGCTTTCACACCAAATTCTGACCCTACCATCCTAATGCTCCGAGTTGTCAAACCAGGCAATGTTTTTTTCAATCTTCTCTTCTTCAATTTTCATGAGCTCGTAAACTGTAGCTTTAGTTTCCTGTTCTTGGCTGTGTGGAGTGACATTGAGTGTAGTCTTCTGCTCCCATCTGCATCAAGGTTTGAAGTGTTGCTCCGAGATGCAATCATGCCTTGTTCAGTGTCACTCAAATCACCTTTCTTCCCGAATCTAATGCTTGATTTGAACTTCAGCAGGTCATCTTGACCCAGTCTATTTCTGCTAACAAGCAGTCGGACAGCAGCCAAAAACTGTATATTTTCCAGTAATTGGTAGCCTTTCTGTCAGACGTTAAGGTGCACAAGGGAACAGCAACAGGGGATGCAAAATTTGTAACAAATGCAAGCAACAGCTTCTGTTATGGGGCTATGAGAAATTTACTAAAATAATTCATACTAAAGTAGACAAAAAAACAGAGTAGTCCTCCACTGAAATTCATGCAGTTTTGCTGTTACAGCACAACAGTCATAAAGAAACAAACCACATCCAAGATCATATAGTCTGATACAGCAAGAAAGTCAGGAAACTGTAATGCAGAATAAAGACAATTGATTATATTTGATCACAAGACAATAAAATTCCTATGAATGAAAAAATAAAATAATGGTCAAATTTAAGTCATTTTTTTTAGTTGTTTACACTTGCAACCAATCAGTTTCTTCTCCTATAATAATCTTATTTGTACAGTTTCATCAAACCATGGAGCTAGAAATGCATGACGAATATGTTAAAGGGACATGCTGAATTCTCCTTCTAACCTATTATTTAATAAGCCCCAGAGCAATTAATTATTTTTTCTTGCTGTTATCATCACATCACAGGCCCTGTGCTGTCTTTATTGTGTTCATCATTGTTTATGGGCAGTGACAGGAAATGTCACATCTGTCACCTATTATGAGGCGCTAATAAAATTTGTGTGAATTATTCTCTCCCACTGAAGCTGTACCTCTCTAAAATAAGTTCAGGTGTGCTAAAGAATGGCACATAATCATGCAGTATTCACTCCATTTTTTTTTTCTTATCATCATAGCCTCTCCAATCACAAACAGTTCCTCCCTTATTAATGCAACAGTCATAACTGAGCTTCATTCATTTTGAACAAATCACAGCATTCTCAAGAATTTTCTAAACTTCCCAAATGTTACCGGCATCAGACCTACGGGAATCTGGACCGGCAGCAAGTGGCACACAGGCTAGAGAGCAAACAAACTGGATTAACAGAGAAAACACCGAAGTAAGCGTCTTGCTCAGGCCGCAGTTCATTTATTTCTGCAACATATACACAATACAAATCACACTAAACCATGGATTCTTCCCATAAAATAACATATTTCATAAACAAAAATAAAGTTACAAAAGGTATCCTCTCAAAAGCAAAATAAATACAAACTAATTCGAAATAACTTTACATACAACTTAATCTAAACACTTATGGCTAAAGCATAACAACATACCAAAATAACCCACCTTCACACAACCTTTCCCCACATTCGCGCCATATACTTTTGAACATGGCGTCCCCCGAACGCAGCACAACATAGCGGCAGACGACTGCAAATGTTGTTTCATCAACTTACAACTTTCCCCTTAACACATGTACTCAGTACTGCTTGGCTAACACTAAAACAAACACTACAACACATTTTCTGAAGTCGCAGGTTGCCACTGTCATAGCATATACTTATAGTGCTACGTAACATAATAGCATTATGCCGATGATACACTAATGCTCATTACAACAAAATACCACAAAACGACATTATCACAATCATCTCAAAATATGGCCGAACAGTTGTTACTCAACTTACATGACATTCAGAACCAGTTCGGTAACATAAAAGTTTGTTTGTCAGTACTTGTGTTTTAATAGAGAGGACACCGAAGTTAGCGTCTTGCTCAGGACGGAGCTCACTTATTCCTGAGCTGCGCATGCGCAGAGCCTATAGCGAGTCTCTGGTAGTTCCACAGCAGTGCAAGAGCACCATCTACTGGCATAATGAGATATAACCTTGGTCTGGCAACGCATAACAATGTCAAAATAAGTCACAATAATAAACCAAAAAATAAGGGGGTATTTGGTTTCCTTACAAAACTAAACATGTAGCCTTTTCCAACCTGCTACACAAACATAAATCCCCCCACAAAAACAGCATTGCTGATTAGGTTCACCTACAAAGTCAGGCAGTCTATAATAGTTAAATTACAAGCATCAATTAGTATGTCAATTTACCCATCCATTACTATTCAATTCATCCAAATCATTGAAATTTAATCTTTTATTAGGTGAATATTAAAATGCAGCAGGTTCACATTTGGCATTCAGTTTCTGACAGAGCACTGTGACACAGCAACTGAGATAAACTGAGGAACATATATAAATCCATGACTAAAAGCACAGTATATTGTCAGAGCCAAACAGCCTCCAATGATAGTGTGGTATAGTGAACAGAGATATGCAGCAGGAGGCCTGCACCGGGATGACTATGTATAAATTAAACCCAATTTCAAACCCAAACTATTCCCCGTTCCCAATCTCATTTTAACCCAATTTTAGTGCAGGGTTGCATGTTGAACCACAACTGAGGAGGTCATAATGCATGATTACCTGTCGAAACAATCTGGTTCTAGTGCCAGTGTCCGATATGTTGTCCAAAAACAAATGCTGAATACATTTAGAGTTTGAACTATAAACAGTTTCCTAACTTTCAAAAGAAATGGCAGTCTATTCCTAATGCCTCACAGTCAGCAACAGCAGAGCGTAACCTTTTTACTTGCGCTTTTATATCTTAAATGTCTTGGTAAAATCTGTTTTGGTGATTTATATTTACAAAATAATAACCATATAACCCTCCATATTTTTTAATTTGTTCATCAAGGCTGTGGAAATCAATCTTTCTCAATCAAAGAAAGAAACTCCACCCTTGTGAAAGCATTGAAGTAAAAATTTTGGTCAAATCTCTCTTAGCTCGATTCATCTGTATAGTGTAAATAGAGACATTGTGCTGCGGAAACATTAAGTAATGTGTAGTGTTCAATGCTGGCAAGCAGACATGTACAAACCGAGCGTCAGAATAGGGGAAGAAAAGTGATTTAAGTGATTTTGAACATGGCGTGTGGTTGTTTGTGCTAGACGGCCCAGTCTGAGTATTTTAGAAAAGGCTGAACTGCCAAAGGAAACTTCAAATAACTATTCTTTACAATCAAGGTATGCAAAAGAGCATCTATGAATGCACAGCATTCATTTCATATCGTATTGTGGATGTGCCATATTTTCAATGTACGACTAATAAAATGGCCACTTACTAAAGAGAGCTGATTTTTCCAGAGACTTCCTATGAAGAAATGATCACGTGTGTCACGTGATTAACCTAAAGCCTGTGTGAATCCTCAGATACATTGTCAAACAGGAAACCATCCATTAAAAATAAGCGCAACAACCATAGAGCTAACATTATTTTTTACAAGTGTTTAGCTGTCAGTTCAGTTTTAAAACTATGAAAGCATCATAACACAGTTGTCAAACCATCGCTAAAACAAAAGTTAGCTAAGCCGCTACAAGGACTTAATTGGCCAGGCTCGCATCAGACACCCTGACATGTTGTAGCAGGAAAAGCAGCGGTGTAATTAATAGGGCCTCGGCGGCTGTACTTCTACACTGGCACACACAGAATAATAAACATCATTGTGGTTATTAATTACATCTGCTCTTTTCCTGCTGTAAGTCAACATGCCTGAAGTGAGAAAGACAATTTGCTGGCATTATAAATATATGGGATGATTACTGTCGTCTCAACCAATAATAAATCCTTCTTTGGAAAGAGATCCTGCCCAGAAACATAAAGAAAACGCTGAAGCACTGACAACTAATAAGATATTCACCCCTACTTTACCTAGCTAATTAAGTGGAAGGCAACAAACTATGAGAGGAAAAGTCTGGACAGAGTGCTGACAAGGTCGGAAGTTCATTTTACTCTAACGTTTGATAGCCTTTTTTTTTTCAGTGGCTGGCCAATGGATGGAGCAAACAATCCAAGGGCTACTTTTTTAAACCTCTGTATTTATATGCTCATTTTTATTATTTATTTAATGGTGGTAAACAACATGGTTTCAAGCAGTTTGTATGAACACTGTAAGTTCAGCGTAGGCATGGGTGTAAAATGATCACTGCTGGCATCAAATAATTAGTGAACTCAATACACAATAATTGCGTTTTTCATTCATGTAATAAATCATATTGTGGTTTGATGGGCTTTGTTGGATATCCCAGAAAACATGGCTGAAACCCCAATATCATCTCCCAGGGTGCAACTGCTGAAACATATCTGAGCGATGTTGACATCGTTTTGCAATGAGGTCTAGTCAGACAATGTTTTACATTTACATTTAAATTAAGCCATTTGCAGTTATGTACACAGGATTTCTGTCTCATTTGTTCCCTATTGTCTGCTGTCCCCAACATCAGCATAATGTAGCTTACACCCAGGGACCAGGACTGAACTGGTAATCAGGTATACTGGGTAGCTTTATTTTTATTTATTTTTTTGAGCAATTATGGTGGGCTGCCTGGATCAACAATGCCATGGCTGATTTCTTTGTCCAGCCCTGCCAGGGACACAACTAAAATGTTAATATTGATGTAAAGTCAAGTATCTCAGTAGGCTCAAAAGCCTGAGATCACAAATATTTTGTTTATTTCATTTTTATTTGATTTGATTTTTTATAAAATCACCAAGTACCTCGAACCAGTAGCAACGTTGTTTAACTGTCATAGATAAGGCAGGTAGACTCAAGATGCAGACTCAGGGGATCAACTTCAGTGTGTTTACTTACACTGAATGTGCAACAATGAATGCAAATGACAGAATTGTGAGTCAGCAGATCATAGGGCTCCAGATCAGGCAGTTCCACAGAAAAATATTCTCTCCCCCTCTCAATAACTTTTGCGGGGTCACCTTCATCAGATGCACAGATGAGAACAAATGGGTAAGAAAGGAGTATAAGCAAACACTATGAAGAGTGGGGCGGCAACAACACTGACTGTTTCCTGCTTAACGATGCAGCATAAATTGAATGTGATCCCTCTCCTTAGGTAGCAGCCAGCTGAGTTAATTGTCAGAGGTGTGCTGGACTGAAGGGCAGGAGGCAAAAGGACCCGCCCCTGCTACAGAAAGTGTGGTTAATCCAAACACACACACACATACACACCTTAATACACAGACAGAGGAGAGGAGAGCGAGACTGATAGAAAGATTGAGCCAACACAGGAGGGCTGGAGGACCGTGGCATTAACTTTCCATCCAGCTATTCTCTTCCGCTTCTCCTTGTCATGGTCACAGGGGGGCTGGAGCCTGTCCCAGCTGTCTTAGGGCGAGAGGAAAACACCCTGGACAGGTCGCCAGTCTAACACATAGAGACAGACAACCATTTGCACTATGGGCAATTTAGAGTTACCACTTAACCTAACCTCACTAACTGCATATCTTTGGACTATGGGAGGAAGCAGGTGTATCTGGAGAGAACCCAAGCAGACACAGGAAGAACATGTAAACTCCACACAAAAAGACCCCAGCCTATTGGTGGAATTGAATTGCTGTGAGGCAACAGTGCTAACCACCATGCCACCGTGCTGCCCTGGCTTTAACTTTAATTTTGGAATTGTTTTTCAACAATAGATGTTGACAAAAATCCTTAACTGAACGTTTTCAGTCTCTAAAAGTTCACTGCAGTCCTATTTTAGAGCTTTACCAAGAAAGATTGTCACTAGCAGTAACTACACTGCTGTATAACCAGAATACAACCAGTTGGAGACCAGTTGCATGGAGTCCCCTACTGCAAAGAGACACATCACAGACCAGTTGCATTCATCAAGACAGGCGAGCTCAGAGTGATTGCAATGTTCTGACAATCTCTCTGCAATTATAAATAAAATGCCAATTATTTGCAAGCATTGCCCCCTCTCTCTGAGAGTGATGGATAGTCGTGTGCCACATCTACTTGCAATCAATCTCCAACAGCAAAATTAATCAGTGCAATCATTTCGCATTATTCAAGTATGACTGAGCCCTAAAGCAATCAAATTAGAATTTGAGCATTAGGAGCTTTAAATCTTAATCATCAATACCTTAGACATATAATGTCATATAATCCCTACCTAATCATACATACATACATTATATATTAAGTGGCCAGTAATAAATACCAACAATTCAACTTTTACAAGAAGTTATAATTTGGCTTCACAGAAATTGGGTTAGTCACTATTAAAGCTGGGTTAGTATGAGAACAATTAAATGCTACAGTAGATATGGATATCAACATTAGTATAATGATAATAGTCATATAACTGCTAAATAAATGTGCACTACTACGTAATTAATGATACTTAGAGTAATTAGGTGAGCACTGTTGCAAGTACAACTCAAGTAAAATTGTGGCAGTGGCTGCATTGTTGCACTGCCAGCAACACTTTTATTAGCAGCCACTACACTGATCCAAGTACTTGTGGGTCTCTTTTCATTTCTCATCTTTATAATTTTGTGTTTTTATTGTTGCACAAAAAATGAAAGGTCTAAATAGGATCGTACATCTCTATTTTTAACATCCTTTGGTTTTTTAGAACTTCTGAAGCCAGACAAGTGTGTCCAATTATTTGATTTAAAATGTATTTGAAGGCCAAGAAAGTTTAATAAATAAATCAGATAAATTATGTAATTAATGAAATAGCTCAAAGAAGCTCTTACATTATACAAAAAGCTTATAAGAAATTTTTACTTTGGCGTTTTATTTGAATCAAATTGAATAAAACCCACAGTTAGTAGACAAAATGGTTTAGCGAAATGAATGGTGGAAGACATTTGGCAGCTTACCTCGCTTTGCAGAGCATTAGATAATTGTAAGAGTTTTTCTTCCAAGTGCTTCATGTGGAAACTTTGCTTTCTCCCATATCAACTGATTTATTTAAGCATCCTAGATAGAGATAAATACCACTGGTACCACTGTTGTCTTTGCTGCACCCATAGAAAAACAGGTGAAACGATGCCTTTTTTGGAACAGTGAAGAAAAATCCTCTCTTCACAGAGTTACTGTTCAATCATGTAAGGGGTGAAGAGCCCGTGTGCTTTTCTATTGATTGCCTATTTTCTATACTTTTTTCCACCACTTATTGGCTTCATAGGGAAAGCACATACATTCAGTTTGAAAATGGTGCCCCCTGCAACTTAGGAGAGTTTATTTATAACCACACTAGATTCATTCCCTTAAGCATATTCACAGGGTGGAAACATAGCTTGATCCCTAGACCTGCTGCTAAACAATTGACTTCCCACTCTGTAAGGATGTGTAAATACCCACAAGGAAATGAAAAGAAATAAATTTCCTGTTTACTAAAATAGTAAATGTTTGAACCGATTTCTAATTTTTCTCATATGTTCATATTATTTACTTACAAATGTGATGAGTAAATCGTAGCATTTAGGAAACAAACTGGCTTTTGCCTTTTCTTTTCTATTCATTATACCTTGGTAAGTAGCTGGTTGGTGTTTTTTAGATAAACCTGTCACTTCCATGCAAACTACAGGTGACTGCAGACATTTTCTAGTGACCAGAGTAACCACAAGGAGGTTTTTGCCCACTGGTTAGGGAATACACATTTTTCCCTAGCAACAAGTGGGTCAATGGGAGAAAATGGGGGTCACTGACCATTCTGTAGCCCTGTGAGATTGGGACTAACAATCATTTTCCTTGGAGGTGCCATCGACTTACAGCAACCACCTGTAACCAGATGGGGAATATTAATTTTTCCTTCGCGATTGGTGGTTGCCAGATATCACAGACCAGTCTCTTAGCTCGGGGGCCTTATTCGATTAATCCTGAATTGTCAGCATGACAAAAACTGTTCTGTGTACATTTACACTGTGTGAATGGCCGATTTCTGTGTGTGTGTGTGTGAGTTCATGCACGTATTTGTGTGTTTCATTTAGTGTAGAACTATATTTATGCACTGTCAATTAGCATCTTTCATTTGCAAAGTACTGTACTCCTGAGGCACCAAGCTCCCCAATATTTCACACATGGGACTATATCACAATGATTTAGGAAAAAGGTTCAGTTTTAGAAAACACAAAACTGCAGAGGGGGAGTGTGTGATGCAACAGAAACGTGAACGGCGATGACGCAGGTGGGATGCGGAAGCATTAACTGTGTCAGTGAAGCTATAATTAATCTATTTTAGTGTTGCTTTAAAATCTCTCATTATGAAGATGAAAACAAATGCACAGCAGCAACCCTAAAGCCCGAGGATTTTATTTATGGAGACTAAATCCACCATGTTATACAAGACTTAGGAACCCTTTCAAAAAGGAAATAAATGGAAATCCCATGCAATATTATCAGCATGCACACCCCAGAAAGCTGAATTAACTGGCATCATCTAAAAGTTTTTTCCGGTGCTTTTGGATTGTCACCTTTCATAGTCAAACACATGCAGAGGGGCTCTCAGTAGGTAAACCACAAAGTGATAATCTGTCTTATTTCATTTCAATACTGTAGGTCTAAAGACTTCATGATATTGAAATTATATACTGTAGATGTGAATTCCAGTCAGAAAAAAGCTTAAATGTATATCCAACATGTTTGTTTTTCTTCTTTTTGTTTTAAGGATGCAGGTCCATTTTTCAGTAGAGCACCTGCTCTCAGACTTGACTGGTCAGCCTCAGAGTGTCATGCATGTATGTCAGACATGCAGGAAGGAGCACAATAGCCCCTCGGGGACAGTCTTGTTTTCTATCCTGTTTCCCTCCACACCTTAGACTTCAGACAGTTTATGGCTGACTGCTATCATGGGCTGTATCAGCGGGGACCCGGCTTTGTCGAGTGATGTCGGCTGAACCACCTACAGCTCAGCATCTCTGAGAAAAAAGAAAAAAAAAGCTGGAGTGGAGTTTAGGAGAAAGGAGACGCCCTTTGCACCTGACTTCATGAAAGGAACGGATGCAGAGGTGCTTGAGGACTTAGATACCTGGGAGACCAATGCCTCTCATCTCTTTTAAGCCTCTCTGGATGAACACAGGAGTAACTTTGGCGTCAGACTGTTACCATTAAAGGGCAACACTGAACACTACAGGAGATCCTTCCTCCCAGTGGTCATCAGTCTGCACAGCTCCACTCTCACTGCTGGACTCTGACAAGGATTATTATCTTGCACAGCAATTGCGTGCTTCAAACTCAGTCCAGTGCTGTTAACACTTTCATCTCTCAGATTTATTTATTTTCTTTTTTGGCGGGGGAGGGTATCAAATCTACTTGCTGTGTAGTGCATCTATTGTCATAAAGCAGCTCATAACTTAATGATCCTGCTTTTAATTGTTAATACTTCACAGCGTGGCTCACGCTTGTTAAGTGTATAAGGAACATATGTAAACGACGAGGAAGGGAAATGCTGGCGAATGATGGTTGCAAGGAGGGAGGGGCTTCTATCATGGCTTCCTCATGGACTGCTATGCAAAAAGAGAAAGAAATGGTGTGCAGAATTTACCACACACATTTATGTTGACAGAAAGTGCTTGTTGCATGGTTTCTGCATGCTGCAGCTAAATTATTAATACATTTGTAACATTGCAACGTGAGTTTTTGCTCACTGTCTGTGATTTATATCTGACTATAGTAATCTGTACATTGCACTGTCGCTCACACAATCCTCTTCCAGGTTCAATAATACTAAAATCCCTTTTTTCATGTAAAAGAAGGGATTGTAAGAGATTGTAGGGCAGATTGGGGGGCCTCAGACTGAACTACACAGCACACTTGGATTGCACGTCATGTTGTTTTTGATTGATTGACACACAATTTTACACTATTTTTCCAAAAGTATTTGCTCGTCTGCCTTCGCATGCATATGAACTTGACGTACATCCCATTCTTAATCCATAGAGTTTAATATGATGTCATCCCACCCTTTCAGCTATAACAGTTACAACTCTTCTGAGAAGGCTTTCCACAAGGTTTAGGAGCATGTTTATGGGAATTTCTGACCATTCTTCCAGAAGCACATTTGTGGTCAGACAATGATGATGGATGAGAAGGCAAAGAACGCAGTCTCAGCTCTAATTCATCCCAAAGGTGTTCTATCGAGTTGAGTCCTGACCTCAACTCCAACGAGTTGAGGGTGAGGCCAGTCAGGTTTTTCCACACTAAACCTGCTCATCCATGTCTTTATGGACCTTGTCATCCCCAAACTGTTTCCACAAAGTCGGGAGCATGAAATTGTTCAAAATGTCTTGGTACAGAAGACGCTGAAGCATTAAGTTCATTGTACTGGAACTAAGAGGCCAAACCCAATCTCTAAAAAAAACAACCTCAGAAGGCTCTGGTTTAAATTCTTCCACAAATAATGGCATAGTTTTTGTAGGACAGCAGTTCAATGGCAAAATGACAAAGCAACCTTGGTTTTAGATAGGAATATAACCGGAGTACAACCAGTTGGCAACCAGTTGAATCAAGTTTCCTATTACAAAGAGAGATGTTGCAGATGATTTGTGCTCAGAATAACTGTAAAATGTTGGCTGTATGCTTTTATAAATTAGATTGCAATTATTTGAAAACCTTCGCCACTCTCACTGAGATTAATTGCGGTCAGTCTGAGTTGGATTGTGATCATTTTGAGACAGGCCTTCTTCCACCAGGAAGCCTGTGTAATCAACTTCTGATCAAAAGTGGTTTCACAGAGGTTGAGCATGCACAACGTTCAGCCTATGGGCACCCAGTCGATCACTGCAACTACTTGCAATTTGTCTCCAACAGCAAAAAAATTGAAAGCAATCACTTTCAAACCATTTTTTTCCTAGTTGCAAGGAGGCTGTTGTCCTGTTTTTAGTCTAGTATATCTGAGCAAGAAAATCAACCAAATTAGAATTTAAGTATCAGGAAGTTTACATCTTTGCCATCAGTGTCCTAGGCAAACGAACCTTATCATATATACCAAAAGGCCAAGTCATAATTTAAGTCATAATTTCCCTTTGATAGAAATGAGGCTAGCCATTATTAAAGCCTGGCTTGTATAAGAACAATTTTAAAAAGTCGCTATGGATATTAACATTAGTATAATGATCTGTATAATTGATCAATAACTGTCCACAACTATAATGCCGATGATAGTTAGCTTAATTAGTAGAGCACTGTTGCAAGTACATCTCAAGTGAAATTATGGCTTCATTGTTTCTCTGCCAGCTTACAGCTTCATGAGGGTGCAGCAGTAAAGACGTTTCTGTCACCTGTTTTCTTTTTTTTAATCATACGCGTAATGTTTCAAGGACAGTTGCTTCTTAAGCCTCATTAATTTTGGACTGTCAGCCACAGGGCAATTGTTTTCCCTGCTGAACAGGTCTATTCTGTGACAAGGCAACTTAATATTAAGAGAGTGGAGAGAGTGTTCACTTATTCACAAGGTTTAGAGTAAAACTAGGAGACACGCACACACATTCACACATCAGACGAAGGTGAATGAAGCAGCGCGGCCCATCCACTCTCACAGCAGTAACAGTTTCGGTCCTCCACAACACATATCCATCCACAAGAGCAGTTTGCTCGTGCGTCACACATTTGTCCTTTTTGCATTATTCATTGAAATGTGCTCATCTGTTTTAATATTCTAAGATCTTCCCATAGCTTTTTATTCTCTCCCTGCGTCACTTTAATGACAGCGCCGGTGCTGGAATTGAATGATTTCAAACAAACAAACATTATTATCGCAGCCCAGGCCATTCATTCATTTCTTATTCATATTTATCTGTTTTCAATTGTTCTAGCTAGTAATTGGAAAAAAAATTGCTGTGATGGCAAACACTTTTGAATACAATAACAAATGCGCTCCCATCAGTGGATAAACAGCAACTTGCCAGTCAAATACTGACTGAAAGCCTGTAAATGCTATTAAATTCCAATTCAGACAATACAAAAACATGAATGTTCCATCTAAAAAGCCTGTTACACAGCTATTGCTTGTGATTTCATTTGCAAATTAGAATGAAATGTGGATTTTTTTTTTAAACTCTGTCATGATCTAAATTTTCATTAACTGGCAGCAAAGCATTACATCAACGCAAATACTCCCTGGTTGCTTTTTTAGAGTACCACAGCATCTCTGCAGCCACCTCCCTGGGGCCGTGGACACCAAGGGAGGGAGTCGTTTAAATCATGGTCTATTTAAAACATAGGCACATAGGAGGCAGGCTGGAGCTCGCTCGCTGGATAGTTGACAAATATTTTCTAAATCTTAAGCAATGACAACAGTGAGCTTGGGGAGGAAGGCAGAAGGAATGAAAGAGAATAAAAATGAGATGAGAACAAAATAGGGAGCCGCCAACCAGCCAAACATGGGAAATGTGCCCATAATTAAGAAATCTAATTTATTTTATCACAGCAAAATGTAATGTTGGAGGTCTGCAGTGTAATAATTCGCTTTAGGGTCTTATATTCCTCACACTCGACATTATCTCATTATTGTGATCTACAATTTGTGTCTTAAACGACATCTTGTCTGGAAAAAGTCTTATTTGAGTGTTTTGAAGAAAAAAAAACCCACCACAAGAAATGAACAGAACAGTTTGAACATAAAAAAAAATCCAGTTGCTGAAGTCAATGAATATATAGATTTTACACATGAAATACCTTCTCACTTCAACCTGACAACATCAGCAAAAGCACATCTGTTTATTCGGTTCTCGGGTCAAAACCACCACACGCAACTCCCACCTCCCCCACCCTCTGTACAAGCTGGATTTCTGTGCATGGACGGGCTGCAGATGTGTCCAACCAACAAGCCAGTAGCAAGTGAGTAAATTCTCAAACAAGTGTGCAAAGGACAAACGCGGTTCCACTGACACGTTCAGTCAGCGTTGTTGAATAACGGATTCTGGCTCGTGAAACTGAATTGGTCATGTTTTTTTAATGTCAGCGTGAACTTTGACCTTGCATGTGCTTTCCTAAAACACAACAAAACATCCTTCCCAATCAGAACAGAAACAGGCTCTATAATTATCATTGCAACAACAGATAAATGTGTCACCCAAATATTCACTGACTCGTGAATAATAAGGACATGATTTTAATTAACATTTCTGCAAAGCTATAAAGAGTTCACAGTCAAATTATCAGCTACATGTTAGCCCACCATGTATTTCATTTGTTTTCCTCACGCTGTCTTCTTTTGCTGTAACTACAGCGCAATGCACTCAGTTATATAAAGGCAATAAATGCACTTGGTTAACAGTGGCTAGGAGCACAAACACATGGCTGTTTATGCATGCATTTTCTTTACAATGCTTAAAATACTAATATCATAATAAATACAATAGCCACTGTTTGGTCGTCCTTCCACTCTTAGCTGCCGACATCTCCTCCATTTAAAATTCACATCGTCGCTTCATTTGTCAAAGATGAATCTCAAACTCTACCGAGTTACATACAACCAGCTTTTCTTTTGCTGAATACGTTCATGCTTCAAGGTCAATTTTGAGCATTAAAAGGATGGTATAAAATGCTTCAGAGAAAAGGGGAAGAAAATACTCATAAAGCCTTTTTGTTAAATATGGCTATGAGATTTATACATTGGGTGATTGATACGATGTTAGGGAAATAAAGGATCCTCTATAACTGACAGAAAGCTGTATAAGAAAGTGTGCTTAAGGAAGAGTACAGGAAGACGCCAATGTAGACAAGCTTTTTGCTCAAGCTAAGATGGAAGCAAAACAAAAGGTTCATTGGAGAATATATCTTGAAACTGTTATTTTCCCACAATCCTACTGGGGTTAGCGTGAGGACAAATCCAGCAGAAGGCCATATTGAGTTAATGGGCAGAGAAGTCCCTTATCTGTTCAAGTGGGCCAGAAACATTGGATGGATGAATTAAAGCTCAAGCAAAATGGATTTGAAAGTTTAAAAAAAAAAACACTTAAGAGATGTACTGGGACGCTGTTTTGATGCGGAGCGTAGATGAATGTCCACAGACAAAGTCTTAATTTGTCCTGATGCACTGTGATGAACTCTATTTTCAGCATGCACTGCTTACTTCGCTACAGCCTTTTACCATCAAACACAACCCCATCAAGAGCATCTGTTGTTTACTGCAGCGAGGAACATGAGAGACACGTGTTCCTCGCCGCGTTCCATTTTTGATGTGGCCATTACTCTTGGTGCCAAAATATAAGAAACGCTGTGGTACATTTTCACTCCACCTGTGCTGATGCCTCAGTTCTTATCATGTTTGTCACACATGAAAGGCATGCCCGCTCATGCTTCCTCCACTGTTTGTAAATGGGTGCGCTGTGAGTGAAATGAACAAATACATATCTGTGTGGCAGGGATAATAAAGCAATGTCAACGGCCCGATGAGTGGACAGGATAAAAGCATTCAGATGACTGTTGTCTTTGTAAATTTTTACTTTTGCGCTGAGCAGAACTGATAGAATTAATAGATAAGAATTATGGTGTCAAATATAACCCTGACAGTTTAAAACAATGCCGAACCGAGACAATTTGACATCCTGTCAGGGAAAGCATTTTGCTCTGTTCTGACTCAGAAAAGATCACTATTTTTGCCTGCATGAAACACGGAAGCCTTGCACATAAAACTGTAACTTTCCGCCTCAAACTTTCCACCTCGAGTCAGGAAAAATGAATCATTACTCTTCACCTCTTCCCCTCTTTTGGTCACATTCACACCCACGCACTTGTCATCATATTGTGATGAGCTGTCTAGCTTGCCTACAGCATTCTGCCACAAGTGTTGGAGAATCTTCAAGAAGAGAAGAAGTGCTGATATTTCACCATTTCTTGACCTTGCTATTTTTGACACATATTCGGTGAGCTGTACAAGCCGCCCCACTGGTGGTAAGGCATTGTGCAGCATATCACATGTCTTTTTAGCTTCAGATTTATTTTCTTGAGCCCTTAACTAAACAGGAAGGGTTTTATGAGACATATGTGCGCAACAACATACAAAAAACAAACATACTATTGATCAAGTAGCTTCCAGCTTCCAGAGTTCTCCTCAGGCAATAATCATATTATATTTTGGCTCACATTACCACATTAGCATCATGCACTTTGTGCACGAATTTGTTGGCCTCACATCTATAATGATATGATGAAGCTCTGGTTCCACCTCATCCAATAGGTGCTCTGTTAGATTTAGATCTGTTAACAGTGGAGACTTTTGAGTACAGTGAACTCACTGTTATGTTCAACAAACCAGTTTGAGATGATTTGAGTTTTGTGACATGGCTGCTTCCAGCAGAAAACCATCAGAGGATGGTCATAACTGGATGGACATGGTCAGTAACAACACTCAGATAGGCTGTTGTGTTTAAATGATGCTTAGTTAGTACTAACAAGCCCAAAATATGCCAAGAAAATGTCCCCCTCATCATCGCACCAGCAGCAGATGCCTAAACCACCGATACAAAGCAGGGCAGAGCCATGCTTTGGTGTTGTTTACTCTAAATTCTGACCCCACCATGCTAATGTCAGAGCAGAAATCGAGACTCATGACAGCAAGTTTTTCCAATATTTTGTTGTCCAATTTTGATGAGCCCGTGCAAATTGTATCCTCAATTTCCTGTTTTTAGGTGAGAGGTGTGGTCTTCTGCTGCTGTAAACCATCTGCTTCAAGGATCACTTCGAAGGTGTTGTGCATTCTGAGACGCTCTTCTGCATACCTTAGTTGTTGTTGTTTTTTTTTTAGTTATTTTGTCTTCTTCCTATCAGTTCAAAGCAGTCTGGCTAGTCTCTAAACTGCAGAGAACTGCAGCTCACTGGGTATATTGTCTTTTTCAGACCATTTGCTGTAAACCCTTGAAATGATTGCGTGAGAAATCCCAGTAGATCAGTAGTTTCTGAAATACTCAGACCTGTACTATACCTATACCTACCTATACTCAGATATCTATATCTATATCTATATAGATATCTATCTATATAGATATCTATCTATATAGATAGATAGATATCTATATAGATAGATATATATCTATATCTATATCTATATCTATATAGATATATATCTATATCTATATAGATATCTATCTATATAGATATAGATATATGTCTATATATATACATACAGTAACTGAAGTTTGGTGCAATAATAGATGTGCTTTGAACTTGGATTTCTTGCAGTGACTGTCATTTATTTGGTTATATGCGTGGTCTCCAGGGAATAACACTCCTTTCGTATTAAGCTCTTCCCCCACTGAGCATCCTTCCTTACGCAGACCTCTGCTCCCTTTTAATTTTCCCTGCTTCCAACCCTTTGAACCAAACGTTGGTTCATTCATTAATATTTATTTCCCTTTACATCACTTTGATGGTGGAGCCTTTTAAATGTTTAATTTGGTTCAGGGCCATTAAACAGTAATGCTGGAGTCTTTTAATTCTAATGTACACATTATGCCACAGACTGAACACAAGCTGTGTGGACATAGCCTCTATACTCTGCATCACTGTGGCCAACTGTTTTTGCCTCAAGTCCATCATATATTGATGTTGGTCAGAACCAGTAGGAAGCACATTTGAATACACTGGATAGTTCTTTAAGACCATTTGCAAATGAGAGCAAGTAACCTTGTAAAAGGTGCTTAATGGTGTGAAGAGGAGTATATTAAATAAAAGTGTTAGTGAAAAGCTAAGACTAATGAGAAATTTAAAACAAAATATAAAATGAAATCAAGTGTGAAAAAAACAGTCTAGTCTGGATTCGAGCCTTCTGGTTGTAAGTCATGTGATTATGCCACCCACCATACCTCAACTCTTCATATTTTGCCTCCAAGGTGCAATAGTCCTCCAAGGCTTCTGACACATTGGCTGCTTTTTCAATCATTTTCATTTCAGTCCTTGTGCCGGAGCACTTTCAGAGGAATGTTTGTTTGATAAGCCATTTAACATTCACAAGCATGAAAAGTCATCTAATTCAAGGGTTGAACCAACATTGTGTCTACACATAACAGACAACTTAGCAAAGAATCGATTCAAACTTTGTCTTTACGCACTTTGTTACTAGCAGAACAACAACTTGGCACATCTGAGGGTGGTGTACAGTGTGTTCCTACAAATGTGAGGAAACCAGATAAGTAGATGGCCAAAAACTACAGCAGGTGAACAGTATCTGAAAATCATGACCCTAAGACATAGGAGGAAAGAAATATCGGCAAGACCTGAAACAGAACCTGGGAGCTGCAAATGTCTCTTTAGTTGATTCATCTACTGTCAAAGAAGCCTCATCGAAAATGGTTTTAGAGGAAAGATGTGCTGTAAAGAAGCAGGGGAGAAAAGGTAGAGGTATGCCAAATTACACAAGAACTGGACTGAAAATTCAGGCACCATCTTATCTTAATGACCTTGTAGTACCATATCACCCTATTAGAGCACTTCGCTCTCGCACTGCAGGCCTACTTGTTGTTCCTAGAGTATTTAAAAGTTTTCAGGCCCCTCTTCTGTGGAACCAGCTTCCATTTTGGATTCGGGAGACAGACACTATCTCTACTTTCAAGATTAGACTTAAATCTTTCCTTTTTGCTAAAGCATATAGTTAGGGCTGGACCAGGTGACCCTGGATTCTCCCTTAGTTATGCTGCAATAGACGTAGGCTGCCGGGGATTCCCATGATGCATTGAGTTTTTCCTTTCCAGTCACCTTTCTCACTCACTATGTGTTAACAGACCTCTCTGCATTGAATCATATCTGTTATTAACCTCTGTCTCTCTTCCACAGCATGTCTTTTATCCTGTCTTCCTTCTCTCACCCCAACCGGTCGCAGCAGATGGCCGCCCCTCCCTGAGCCTGGTTCTGCCGGACGTTTCTTCCTGTTAAAAGGGAGTTTTTCCTTCCCACTGTCGCCAAAGTGCTTGCTCATAGGGGGTCGTATGATTGTTGGGTTTTTCTCTGTATCTATGAAGCGCCTTGAGGCAACTTTTGTTGTGATTTGGTGCTATATAAATAAAATTGAATTGAATTGAATTGAATTGAATTGAATTGAATTGAATTGAAAATTAGTGGCCACGTGTCTTTTTTTTTTTCTTTTTCTTTTTTTTTTTTTTTGCCTGTCCCGTTTGGCTCTTTTGCCATCAGAATTGTTGTCTAAAGGCAAACAAAGATGCCCAACGGATTTACTTTACCAAATTGACCATCCCAGCCTTGCCGTAATGGTCCATTTGATTCACCTTTTATTGTTTATTTTATTTTCACTTACTGAATACGGGACAGACTTGACTGGGGGAAAGAAGGGGAGAAAGAAAGAGGGAAAGAGAAACAGCTGAGAAGAGGGACGGGGGAGAAGGGCAAAAGACAAAAACCAACAGAATGAGCAGAAAAAAAATGCATATATCAATCACCTGGGTCACCTGCTGAGAAAGAAAAAAGAAAACAAGCAGAAGAGAACAAGAGTAATAGAATAAACAACATCACAATGATATATGGGAATATGACAGTAAATACTAAATATTAAACATTATTGTGCAGCACATAAGATCAACAGAACACAGTGTGCTTTGAGGTAGGAGCCAAAAAGGGTGTAGTTTGTGGGTGTGATCACCCGTGTGTACACCTGTGAGCATGGACGCGCTTGTTTTTTGTTTTTTAAAAGGTTCCTTCATGTAATGATCTGCTAGAGGGTGTGGGGGGCCACAGCCCCGTCCTCCAGGGCATGAAGCAGGTATGGAGGAGATCAAAACTCCAGACATCCAGAGGCCCCCAGAACACAAGAGACCATGGAAGACCAACAGAGGGGCAGCCGCGCCACTGTCCCAGAAAGAGCTGATGAGAGTCCCAGATGAGGGCTCACTCAGCAGCCGCGGAGCAGAAGCCAGGGGGAGTTGCAGTGAGCTCCGCCGGCAGCCAGCCGCGCCTGAGTGACCGAGCCCCAGGCCGAGAGGCCGGGGGCACCCCACCTCCGAAGTGGCCCGAGCGAGCCCCAGGCTCCAGGCCCCGATGAGCGGCCGCCAAGGAGTGAGCCGGTGTGTACCTGGACGCCCATCCCCGGACACAAAGAACCACCAACGCACCGATGTCTGAGGGGGTCCGCCACTGGCAGGGGAAGTGGTGGTAGGGGGAGATAGGCCTCCAAACCTTGGAGGGCCTGAGATGTCCCCAGAGAGGTGGCGCCTGACACCCAACCTGACATATAGACACAGAAATACAGGCACACACAGATACAAACATCCATTCCCCCCCTCATGCTCTCATATACACTTACTCCACACTCAACCAAGGTGGAGACAGACATAAAGAGACGCTGTACACACGATCACACTCCCCAAGCGTACTCTACAAACCGGGTCTAGGTACCCTTGCCCCTGGAGGGGGGAACTGCACCCAGACCCAGGTGGTGTTACCCTTTTCCCTGCGGTGGGGGGAGGCAGACCGCCCCGACTCCGCAGCAGCAGGAAGGCCCCACACTCCAGACCGCAGTCGGACGGCCAACTCCTCCTCCTAGCCCCCCCGCTCCAGCAGGTCGCAGAGAATGGGGGTGAGAGAAGACTCCAAACCTCCCTCCACCCGCTCATTGTAGTGTTGATGCATGTGTGTTCTAAGGTGCATTTAAAACCCAGGAGGGCATGGAGCTACCTGCCAGAGAGCAGCAGGTAAGCGCATAGTCCCTCCTGTTAGCCCTCAATGTCTACGTGTATTTAAAATTGAGAGGTGGGCAACGACGCCAGGGGTGGGGTGTACACCCTGATGGTACTTTGGATTCCGTGTATCGTGCCCACCCCCAAGATCCTATATGTATGTGTAATGAGAGTGTGAGTAATGTGAATGTCTAAGTTGTGGGATAAAATTGAGGCAGAGGCAGCCAGAAGGGGACAGAGGGGGGGGTAGCCTCCTCTGCACCCTGGTGACATACCCCTACTCCAAGGTCCTGCATGTGTGGGTGGTTGTGGTTGTGAGTGGCCACATGTCTTATGGAGTGATAAATCCAAATGTGAAATTTTTGGTTCAAATTCTCCTCAATATGTATCCAGAAGGTCAGGAGAGAGCATTCACAGCTTAGTGGAGGCTGTCTGAAACAGCATTTCAGCCAGTTGTGTTAGGGATCGTCAAAACTGATGGAATTATGAATGCATAAAAGAACCATCAGATTTTGATCCACTATGCAAAACCACCTCGGATTGGCAACGGCTTCATTTGTCAGCATGACAATGATACCAGATACACTGCCAATGCATTAAACATGCACCTGGATAGAAATACACACAATGGAACACTATCAGTGAGCAAAATTCCCCATAACATAAAGTTGAAGACATATAAGGCTTCCAAGTTTGGTTTGTGCTGCATTGCTCTCCTCACTTGTCTGCCTTTATACTGAAATGGAGGTCTTGTTAGACCACATCAAACACATGTCCCAGCTCTCTGTTATCCCCACTCACACTCATTTCCATGTCTCTCTAACTGTTGGGCTCAGTTCTTTCCTACTAATGCATCCCCATCTCTTTTTACTTTGTAGTCCAACACATGACACCGACATCAATAGAGGTCCTTTAAAGAAATTACATTAAGTAAAATACTGCTCAGAGGGAAGGCAAGAAAGGAGCATCTCACAGGAGGTTTATATATAACACACGTAAAGAATCACAATCAAGTAGTCACACAGTGTTACACAACCTGTGAAATGTGTTGTATAATGTGTCTGGTTGCTTTGGAGGAGCTTTGAAAAGTCATTTCAATAATGTTGTAAGATGTAGGAGTCATGACGCCTGACAAAAGATGTCATCATGTTACATTATGGAAAGTTTAAGACCCAATTTTTTGGAGCTTGAGCTTCAATGGTTTCGACTGTGCTTTTTAAACGTGTCTCTGCAAGTTACTGCACCACTGGAGTACTCGCTTTAAAAGTCTGCTGTGTTTATTCATAAACTTTAGAGACTTTTCAAAGAGCTCTACTTGCAGGGCAAGCGGTGAAAACATGTTATGGATTCTCTTTGACTTCTGTCTGCAGCAGGAAACCTTTATGTCTTTATTTATATTTTGCAGGTGATCAATGTTTTGGAAAGGAATGATTTAGCTTTGAAAAACCATAACCATCACTTACGCTTCTGTTGGACCACATGTGTTTTATGACCCGCTGAAAGTCTCAGCTGGCCTGTGCGAATGAAATCTGTATCCAGTAACTGGATGCAGGAGGTGATCTGGTGGGACTCCAAAAAGATGACACAGTTACAGCAAAATCAATGAAGTCTTTAATGAGCTGCAGTTTGAATGAAACAACACATCTGTTAGAAAGTTATATCTATAAAATTCAAATGATTTGTGTAATTACTTCCAATCATTTCACTGTGTGAAATAAACTTACAAATCATCTGATTGATTTTCATTCATGCAGGCCTAAATAAATCTACATGTTTGCAGTTCGTGTGAGGATTTATGCTACCCTGCTTATTAAATGTTTCTTTTTAAAGGGACAGCATACACAGGGTTTCACAGCCTTTTTTTCTTCCCCTCAACTAACCCAGGAAAGCTAAATAAAAATGTAGAGATTACATTAAAATGTTGCCCAGTAACAGCTTATGCAGATATAAGTCAGGTTCAAACCCGTTCACTTTTTATTCACAATTTAAAGTTGAGTTTGAAGATCTTTTAGTATTATGTTTACTTATTATAGGCTCAACATATACACTATATACACATCAATTAAAACTGATATCCAACCCTTCATCCAAAAACACATTATCCTCCAAAAGATTTTTTTAAGTCATTCAAAATTCACTTTGAATGACTTTTAAAATCTATTAAATACAGTAGATGGTATTTTCTTCCTTCATTCTCATTTACCAGCTCTGTGAGTGAATGAATGATAACAGAAGCAAGCTGAAAAAAAGCTGAGGCAGGAATCAATTTAGCGTGGACGAGAGCTGTTAAAGTGCTGTTAGAGGCCACAACACTGTCCACCCATACATCACTTGACAGTATGTGCAGGGTGTGTTTTAAGCTGAGGGTAAGTACTAACAATGTACAGCATACTTTGCTCAGTAACTGTACAACAAGCAAGATTTAACATGCCAAGTTACAAAATTCTATTAGCACTTAAACCGACAACTCCGAGAAAACAAACAATATTAATGCTGGATTAACCTCCGAATATGAAATAGTAATTTTAACATTAAGCAATAAAACAGAGAAATATCCTGTAGGCAAAGTGGTTAGTAAATCTAATAAAGCAGTTGTCTGCTTAAAACTGTACACATAAGCCATTCCAACAATAAAAAGACGTTGTATAAAGATCTAATAAAGTCAGCTATAAAATAATTCTGAAGAATGGGGGTAAAATCCCATCTCATTCATGTAGACACAATGTATCACAGATAAAGTGCACTACGGTGTAATTACTGGAGTAAGCTACGCAGCTGGAACAGACAACATGCATTTTGTTACATCTGTCGATGAATTTTCTCGCAGAAAACAACATAATCCTGATATTACAACTAACCCCACACAGTCTAGCAGCTCAAATTATATTTTCACTGCCAGATTCGACAGTTTTTTAAATATTCTAACTAAAGTTTTATATAATATATGCAAGCAGAAAACAGTAGCTGTGTTATTTTGAGTGGAAGATGTTTATTTTGTTGGTTTTTTGGCAGGTGAAAAATATGGTTATCTCACAGCTGTGGCTCGTTGCTTCGTGTCTTTTCAGTTCATGGTCATTCAGCGTGATTTTGTCACAGAGCAGGTATTCAGGTGTGCGTGCAGACGATACAGTTGTGTATCTGTCTGATGGAACATTTTCATATTCAAAGCTGTTGCGGTACAGATAGTGTTTGACTTAAATACCAGGGGGAGGTTTAGACACATATTTCAGTAATTTCCCTCATGCGAGCCACAGATATGCTTTTCTACGTATCAGTACAGCTGTTTGTACAGGCAGCATAATAAGATGCATTTTACTATACAGGTCTTAGCATGACCTCAAGCATAATTTCATACTTCCCATCTATTTATCCAGCATATATAAATAGTTGAAAATGCATTGTGATGATTGAAGCTCCTACAGTACTGTTTCTGTTTCTTCTTCAAAAAGCTTTCTATTGACACGGGATGAAAGTCAAACTTGAAACAGTCCCTGTATAATGATGAGGTGTGTAGTCAAGGTGGTGGGTGCCTTCAGTTGTAGTTTATACACTTTGGTGCCTTTGTTGTGGTTCATTGCGTAGTTGGCTGCAGCTAGATCAAACACCTGGTGGTGGCTGTGGTGGTGGAGTTTCAGGGTGACCGGCTTCTCCGAGTGTGTTACCCTAGTCGTCCTTGAATTCCAAACTCTGAATTGCAGTTTTTCATTCACCCATTGGCCGGTGTTACTCAACAAAACTCATCAAAAGTTATGAATTATATAATGCTCAGTCATTTTAAAATGTAATTTAATCACTCTCTGGAGAAAGTAAGTCGTTACAACATAAAACCCGAGGCTACACTCGCGTACGTTGACATAAATATCTGTAATAATGATGATAGACATATGGGTTTTCTTTTAGCCTTTAACTTTGAAGACTGGCCTAAGCAGACTTCAGTCCAATGACTATTGTGTTTCTACTATAGAAGCATGTATAGGTAGAAATGGAGGCTACAATGCTACAAGCCTGAGAGCTCATCACCTGTAGAAAATCTGGCTGTTGGGCTGGGGTCAACATAAACTCTGCTTTAGTATCATTCCTCACCAGCATCGTCGCAGTCAGAACTCATTCAGTTGAAGACTGTTTGCAGACCGAGTCAACCACATTTCCATTTTATCACCATCTGGACACACCAGAGTGGTTTTGAACGTCACAAATCTGTTCCCCATGTTTTAGGCCATTTCAAGGGCAACAAGATTGCAGACATTTGCAATAATTTGGGTCATCAATAGTTTTATAATGGAGTTGTTTCTGTCCTGAATGCTGTTTGCACTCAAATTGTAGACCATTGTTGAGAGATACGTTTTCAATTCAATTCAATTTTATTTACATAGTGGCAAATCAAAACAACAGTTAACTCAAGACGCTTTATATTGTAAGGTGAAGATCCTACAATAACAGAGAGAAAACCCCATAAATCGGTTGGTGACAGTGGGGAGGAAAAACTCCCTTTTAACCAGGCTCAGGGAGGGGCACCCATCTACTGCGACCAATTGGGGTTGAACTTTTTAACATGTTACACCCAATATTGCCATTCGCACATGCAATGCAAAGCCCTTTACAGTACTGCAATAAGTTTTATAAAATGCTTTATATTTAGTATATTTTTCATTTTTTACTTCTTGCACCAGCAGCAACAAGTGAATTAAGCTCACAAAGTATTTAGTACTCTGAAGCTTTGCCTTTGCCGTGCACTTCAACAAAACAACCTTAAAATCGAATCAACCTAACATGAGTCATTCAAACAAAAAGGACGACACCGTTATCTAATCAGTTTAAGCTCAGGGTGGAGAACAGAGGATTTCTGAAGCAAAGTTATGCTGATGTTATAAGTAAGTTTATTTTACAAAGGGGTGGAGGACCAGACACTAACTCAACAGCTGCTGAAGGAAGCTTCTGGTCTGGAACAGTCCTCTGTTTAATGAATTTGCTTTGCTGTGTTTCTATGACTGACAGTAAAATATTACAGTAATAAAACATGACTGCTGTTTGTTTTCTTAATACTGACTTTATCTTTGAGAGACTCCAAGATGATAAAAAGATGCAGGCGAAACAGATGTTAGCATAAACTGACTTTAGTGTGATAATTAGGATCCTGATTGTTGGGGCAGGCATTATTGCACAGCTGTTAACAAAACAACTTGTCTTCATTTAAAAATCGGTTGAATAACAATTATTTGATATGTTGAAGTAAATAAAGAAGAAAGGTCTGCTTACTGTAGATTTCAGTATTTTCTAAGTGTGTGTGTCCATCACTACATTAATGAGCACCTTCCAGGCAGGTTGCTGTGATGAGGAGGTGCTCTCCTTTCCACAGAGATGAGAAATGATGGTGGCAGCCCAAAGTCTAATTATAAAGTGGGTCTAACAAACCAGCCGTTCATATGTCTCTCACAGCTTAATACCTCAGAGGAGGCAAGACAGATTTTTCCTGTAATTTTCATTCTTTGTCTTCTGTGCGTTTTGCTTCCTCAGAAATGTCGGAATGCCGCGTGCCTCCCTCCTCCACCTACACAGTAGCCGCTGCAGCTCCCTCAGTCACTCCCCGAGAAGAAATAGCATCAATAAACAGTTGTCATGGTTTTCAACTCCACCAACAAGACTTGGTGAAATGCTGTTTAATCTATTCTTTAAAATACACGTGGGAGGATGTTTGTGCATTGTGTATTCTGAGTAGTGAGAATGCCTTCAGACATTCATCAAGAGTAAAACATTGTAGTTCCCCAGGGGTCAAAAAGACTTTCTAAACATAGTTTAATCATAGGAAAGAACAAAAATAATTAGAATACAGTTTAGTCCTTCTGTGCTGACAACTCAGTGTGACTGAAACTAAAATGCCTTGATACTTAAGTCTCTGACCCAGCAAACATGCCCATGCAGGCCCAAACCCCTGTTTATAGGGATGCTCACACTTGCAGATGATTAAGACCATATGGTTAGCAGCACCTGGCTGCTACTTGATTTTTTTTATTCCTAGTCCAGCAGTGAGTATCGTAGGTTTTGCACAAAGTTCAGTAAAAACTTTATTTTGTAAGTTTTCTTCACCAAACTATCAGAAAATTGATAAAATACTCAGAGTTGGTAGAGTTTTACTATTGAAACTGATACTCAAAGTTGGCTACACAAATAGAAAGATGTAGCTTTAGATTGTGGCCCCCCGAGCCTGTATAAAAATGATTTGGTTGGTTCTTAACTGAGCTCAAATGTGAGTGTTTTGTTTTTTTTCCCAGCCCTGAATATTTCACGTGGGTATCAAATGTACTTCAGAAATTGTGAAGACTCAAAAATAAGATATAAAATAATTACGATTTAAAAAGCAGCAAATTTCAATCCTGTCTGGCCCTGCAGCATAGACGATTTTCCTAGTACGAAGGTAAAGCTTTGCATGGCTTCACTGGATGCGCTAAAGTGAATGTACAAGAAAAATCACTTGACTTTGTGGGATCAGGTGGGGACTGGTCACTGATTTGACTGATTTAATATGGAACGAATTTTGGAATAAATTCAAAAATCAGCCTCCTGACATGTTCACATTCTGATATTAAACTGGAGCAACATCATCAAATTCAGAGCCCCTTCTGTTTTCTTTTCTTTCTTTTTTTTTTTCTTTTACCGCACAGCTTGTTTCTTTTTTGGTGTGGATGTACAAATTTTTCCAGGTTTTATATACCCCATTAAATGCCCATTATTACTGGGTAATTATTCCCATAGTAGTGCAAGTTAGCAAACTTTGGTTCCCTATACTGGTTATCATTTCATCCATTGTAATCACCAACAAACATCTAGCCAGCTATGTAGCCTAGAATGTCCTTAAGTGACCAGCCGTCGACTGCAAAACAATGTGAGATGAGCGAATCACTTCCTGTGGGTACGCAGCCTGCCTGACCCTCACTATGGTTGCAAACGTCATGCAGGTTTCTGTTTAAATAAACTCAATGACAACAAGGAAAGCCACTAAACAAATATGCGGTGAAGTCAGGCTTCTGAAAGAGGAACTAAGAGGAGAAAAATTCACAAGACAAGTGGAGCAGATAAAAGTAGAAACTACTTTCAGCTCCTAAGGTTTCGCCACCCCAACTGTAGAGGAGAGACACTTGAATAACATAGCCTAGCTAGGAGAGCAGCCTAGCATGTCCAGGTGAGTCGACATGTTTAGCAGAGCATAGTTACCAACCAACCTAACCAATCCAGGGTAATGATTTAACAGTCATTTTATTGGACTGCTTTTCAAGTTGGTGTCACATTATTTATAACAATAATGGCAATGAGCTCTGTGAATTTCTTGCCCAGGGCAATGGCGACTCTAGAATCGCCACTGGCCTGTAAATTTTACGACAATCCAAATTGGTGAACTGACTGACATACAAATGCTACTTTCCCAGGAGCTTTGCTGCTTACATGGCTAGAAAGTCATGAGATTCTACTTCGAAAGAGCTGTGCCTCACATTTTCGGGGTTGTGAATGAGTGCAGTCGACTCCTTATATAAGATGATGAGGCGAAGCAAGCAGATGAGAAACAGTTGGAGGGGTTTGTGGTGCAGCATGAAAACTCAGCAGCTGCAATTCCTCCTTCACTTCGGCGAAATTAGATCAGAAGGCATTTTGATATTTCGAAATGGATGTACAGCTGCTTTCATAAACCCAAAGTACATTATGCATAGAAGTTGCGTGGGGGTGCAACAATGCAGATATCATATATGAATGGATCATTCTGATCGCACGGTTTTATTGTTTAGGGTACTTTATAAAATTGCTAATAATTCCCATAATGAACACAATTGTTCTGCCTAATCTCCACTGAATTCTAGATAACTGTAAAGAATGCCCTTGCAGGTACTACTACATAATGATATGTACAGTGGTGGACAATTAGCTGTGCAATAATGATTATTATACAGTGGGTGGTTTCAGCCAAGCAATCTTGAGCCATAAATTTTAATTTGTTTAATGCCTGAAGTAAACCCGCACTCAATACAGATCACACCAACATTTAATTCTTCACCCGAGGTGCTATGCAACAGAAAAAAAAACGATTTAAATGGAAATTTGCTTATTCCATTTTAACTTGCATGAGACTAGTGATTAGAATTTAATTTTAAAGTTAACTGGCATTCAACAAAGGGTTCCACAAGCGCCTCAGCCAGTCAGAAAGAGACTGGAACCAAGTCACTCACACTGAAATTATTCAAATGAGTGAGCGTGATGCTTGATTTGTCTGATTAGGTAAACCTAAATAAACTGCTCTCACTGAGTAAATCATTGACTCTTTGCTTTCAGATTTACCAGCGAGATGCACTTGAGAGTTAAGGACGCGACAATCAAAATATAAAAGGTAAAATAAAATCCACGGCTGGCACTCCAGTCACAGAATCTAATGCCGAGAGAGAGACACAGAGCAAACACAAACTAAACTGAGCACACATGCTAAAATGAAAAGGTTTGAGCTGGATCAAGGTTGTTTTAACATAAGCCTAAAAGGTGAAAGGCACCAGAAGAATCGGGGATAGAAAACTCATACTTCAACAATGAAAGCTATTGAGTTTCCAGAAATTCCTAGGCGACCGCTGCTCTGCTTCCAAGATGATTTTATTATATAATATTTTCCTCTCTTTGTACTCAAGAGAGCTTTTGTTCACTATCCCTTTTCACTTAAAGCAGCGCAGCCTCTGTGAACCCACACTGCCCCCTATTGATCAAAACCAGCCCCGGCATCAACACTTGGTGCTCTGTGATGAATAACAAAACTGCTTTCTGTGAAGCAACTTTCTCCTCTAACTTTCACGCTTACCTCTGTAAAAGGACAAAGTGAGAGCCCACCGGAGGACATAATAGTAAAGACTAGATAATATGCAAGTTCAAACAGAAAACTTGTATGCACTCTGCAAAAGTATTCTGCATAAAACTGCACTCTGGTTATACTGCAGTGGGAGTGCACGGAAACAGCTCTGCACAATTTATTTATCAGTCAAGATGCTTGACTCATTTGCATATGCTGAGTTCCTGCATATATTTATGTAGCAATAATAGAAAAGACGGTGACTCAGTCTCTAGTGATTACCTCCTGCTTTTTTTTTTTCCTTTTTGAGCAACAAAATTAACGATCGTCACTCAAAGAAAAGAGATTCTATTTGCCGTCTTTGGATTTAAGAAGACACGGACAGGTGATGTAACCTTCCACTGTTTTATTTCCGTCCATTATGTCTCATCAGACACACTGACTGTACAAAGTAATGGGACAACCTGCCACCTCTCCATTAAACAGCCCATGAAATTGATTGAGCTGGCCTCAATGTTATTACCTCGATGTTTTCCATCTTCAGCGTACAACCTTTAATAAAGGCGTAAAGGCAGGGGAGAAAGTAACACAGTGGGGTTTTTTTATTATTCAGATGGAGATGATGGTCAGGCTGTCTTCAACCCTTTCTTCTCTAACGCTTCTCTAACTATATGAAGTATTGCCCTCTTGAAGTTATGCATTAAAGCTGGGGTGAAACCGTACATCAGAGAGCCAATGACAGTAAGGTGCTCCGGAGGAGGAACAAAGAAAGGAATGTACTTTTATTAAAAAAGGTTCATGGAATGGGTGTTCAGTTCGGCATTTGATCTTCGTATCACAGAGATGATGAAGAAAATGAAAGAAAACATGACTGAGGTTAATGAAAATCAGCTGAATGGTGAGACTGCTTGGAACACCTATGAGCTGGCCTCTGTCTCCCCCCAGTGGTGGAGGGAAAATGCAGCGATGTTTGATGGCTCAAGTTAATTTTATGTCAGCTGGCAGGAAGTAAGCCTATTTGCCTTTAGTGATTCCAGCAGCATTTCGATGGCCAGCTTCCATTTACCCTTCTCGTATCTGCACTATGAAAAGTCGATGAATAAGTGCAGAATACACAGTCTGGTCTATTTTACTGGAAGCATTAAATATTCGGCTTGAACTGCTTTACTGTACGCATGTGCACTATGGGAAGTGTTCTATAGATTAATAGTACAGTCAGACTTTGAATACATTCTGCAGCAGAGCAAAATGTCAGATGTTAGCGTTTAAACATCATTAATGCACATTTTTCCTCTTGAAGATCTTATTTAACTAACGCCTCTTGTTTTTGTTATGTCATATAACTTCAATTAAAGTGAAATGAACATATAATGATGTTGAGATTATGGACTTATATGACATCAATATTCATAATAAGTCATAAAATATGTCATCAAAGGATTAACCGGGTCCATTTATGAGCAAACCATTAAACATGAGACTAACGTTGGTTAAAAAGCTAGTTAAAAAGCTGACTGAGGCCTGTAATAGACTGGGGACCTGTCCAGAGTATACCCTGCCTCTCACCCTGGTATACCCAGCCCCAGGTGGAAAAAAGTGGACGACATTATAACAAACAAATCAAATATTTTCTTGTTTAAGCCTCTCAAATGTGAAGATTTTATACTTTTATCACCTTTATGTCTCTGTAAATTTTATATGCTTTAACCTTGCTGTCCTACCAATAACACCTTGAGTTCTTGGCATTGAGATGGACTTCATATGGACCAAATGATCACCTCGGTCACTAGGTGGATAAAAACAATTTGTTTTTATTAATATGATTTCCATTCCTATCTTCCACAATCTCAGTATTACTTTTTCCTCTCTTTTTTTACTTTACCTCACATTTATGTTTTATTTTCTTCACTCTTTATCACTGTGGTATATATAAAGGACTATTTTTCCACTATCTCATAGTACAAGGCCCTTACTATGCATCTGTGGCACTTTACTTATTTTAGAATACACTGTTTTTATTTTTTATCCTGCTGCTGTAACACAATAGTTTTCCTTGTGGGATCAATAAAGCATGAAAAATCCTATCCCTTCAACATTTATGAGTGCAATGAATAACATAAAACATGACGTTGAAGACATAATGTCAGCAAACCAACAAGCCCAGGATGACAGCACTAGAAGGGGGTACTGTGAACCATGCTAGAAAGCTAACGTTCGCTGCTTATCACTAATCCCAAAGAACAGTTGAGGCCAGTGTGAAGGTAATTAGATTTGTAGGTACTGAACTTTAAATGTTAAGGGATTATAAAATGTTTTGCAATTCATTCTCAAGAGGACATTTATGTCTTCACTTAAAGGCAAAAAAAAATCAGAGTACCACCAAGGTCAGTATAATTCAGCCTCTGGAGGCTCTGTCTGGGTCGTGCATTCATTAGTTTTTAAGAGATTTTACTTTGGAACAAAATATTGGCCTTAGTAACAACAGTCTGGTTATATACTTAAAACTCATGGTATGAAACTACTGCAGGATGAGATCTGATAATCAGTGATCAATTATTTTCTCATTATCAGCCGCTGTCTGATAACAGCTGTCATCTATGGGGACTTTTTTTTGTACATTATGTCCAAAAAGGGAATTCCCAAAAATCTGGGCATGCCTATGTGAGCTGTAATGTGGAGGTGACGTTGCTCTAGAGGGGCCTCAAAAAGATCAGCCATCTCAGTTTGGCCCCAGCAGTGATCAAAGTCAGAGATCAGATGTGACTTTAGGCATATAATGTGCTCAGCCAAGTGCACAAAGCCTTCCTGACAGGACAGAGATGGCTCGGCGTTGACAATGATTTACGGTGTGGTGTGGAGCATTCTTCGCCTACGAGGGTAGACAGGAGACATAGGAGGTCTGGAGACGCACTGTAAATTCTTGTTAAACTGATCAGAGCAGACAGCACTCAGAGCAGACAGCACCGAAACATCAAGCTAAACATGTAGAGTCTCCTCTGCTTCCCACTTAAGATCCAAGAAGCTGAAGCCAGCGTACCCCTGAGGCTCTGTAAGTGTTTTCAACTCTTGTACAAGCACTCCGGCTTAACTCCCTTGTGATTTAAGATAAGATAAGATAAGATAGAACTTTATTAATCCCTCGGGTGGGTTCCTCTGGGAAATTCGACTTCCAAAAAGCACAGCAACGACCGAAGTTACAGTTACAGAATTGTTATATATATATATATATATACACACACACACATATATAAATACAGAGACAAATATAAATAAAATATACAAAGGGGATAAATAGAATAAATAGGAATAAAAAATAAAAATACAAGTGAATTGCACATTTCAAGTATTGAGTCTATTGCACTGTTGACTATTTACAAAAAGTATTGCACAAGGTATTGTACAGTGAGGTTGTACATACGTTCCGTTAAATAAAACTGTGTTAAAGGCAAAAAAAATATTTTACTGGGTTACTCAGATAGCCTAAGGTAAATACTGATGTGGTCTAGGGGAAAAAAATTGTCACTTGACAATTTGGGATTATTGGGTAAATCTAATCTATTTTATTTATTTATTTATGAAGTGAATCTATAGTCTGTTGCAAGAAACAGGAAAATAAATAAGCACAGATATTTTTTAAAGTCCATCTAGAAATGATTTTCACATGCCCGAAAGAAATTATTGGCTCTTTTATATGCAGGCTGTTAAAAAAAAAGACACCTCCTTCCAGACAGGTCTTTAAAAAAAAGTAATAAAGTGCAAAAGTTCAAGCAGTCTGAAACTGTGAAATCAAGTGAGTGTCACAAGTTATGTGAAGTGATTAAAGCTCCATTGTTCGCTTACTGAGCTGTGACCGATGAAGGGTAAAGGAAAGGAATTTTGCACAAAAGAAATTAAACTTCATTAGTTTGACATCGATTCCTGAATTTACATATTAACTTGGCTAATACAAGAAACAAACCTTTTGAAACAAACCTTGCAAAAAATCAGTCAGGCATCATGTTTTAGTAACTTAACAAGTGTTAAAAAGGAGTTCAAGCCCATATCAGCTGATAGTTTAGCTGATTCATATAGAGCCTATGATATTTACGCTGCTGTAGCCAGCCTATAGTTAGTATGCATTTGCAAGCCTCTTTGCAACCCTCCTCCATGCTTAAATCTGTCCTATCTGTTCTTGCTGATGCATGCTCTTTTACCTTTCTCCAGTCTTATGTCCTCTATGAATTAATGTGAAACAATGCTGGAGGTCCAAGAAAGGAGATAAAAAGAAAAACTGATTTTAAATATCATTTTCTACGTAGTGCAGAGGTTTATTTTGCTGCCTTGACCAGTTTTACATGCAAAACTATGATAAAACACAAAGTGTCCAATCAAGAGAAGCACTGAAAAAGAATGGTAGCTTTCAGATTCTAGGAAGTGAAGATAATTGGGTAAATAAAGAGAATTACACCATATGAGGGAGATATAAAAAAGTACTGATATGTGCATCCCCAGAATATATGTGTGCATAACCTCTAGATCTTTGCACAAACTCAAACTAGTCTCAGTTTAAACATTCAGAGAATGAGGACAAGCAAGAGATATATGAGACAAACACCTGACTTGATACACTACATACTGTGTTCACTCTGCTAGTTACACTCTGTCAACATGCAGATATGCTGCTTGCTGTGACTGTTGTTTCTTATCAACATTCCTGTCTTGACCTTGGTTCAGACACATTGGTCAACTTTGAGACGACTGAGAGGAGAATACAAACACTTGCTGCCCGTGGTTTGTTGACTAGTGTAAGGTAAGGTTTGCCTGGTGTATAAACAGACAGAGAAGGTCTAACGCTTCATTTCTGAGGTTTTCCTGACAGGAACCACAAGCACAGAAGCAGTCAGGAAACTGTGAGACACAAATGTGTTCTCTCCTAGAGCCGTTGTGTTGTTTGATTTTCTCTAAATGTGAGTGTAATTTTACCTCATGTTTGAAATATTCCTTTTATGACTCTATCTTGGGAGAGTGTGCTTATGTGATGGAGGAGAAAACTGGCAGACCAACAAAGATATAAGTATATAAGAATAGCATGATTTTAGGGTTTAGTTTTAGTTTACTAAAACTTTACTTTAACTAGCTGGAGACACCAACAGACTAAATAAACAGAACAGGAAGGCTGACTCTGTAATTGACTGTTGGTTGGTGTTTGTAGTGATTTTTGGTAGTTGTCATTGGTAGTTGTAGTGGTTGGTTGTTGTAGTTGGTTGCTGGTTGTTTATTGTTAGTTGTTATTATTGTTGGTTTCTGCTGTTCGTCAGTTGTTATTGATGGTGATTGATGCCAGCTGTTGCTGTTGGTTGTTGGTATTGTATCATTATTCAACTGCTGAAATAAAAGAATTTGTGAAATAGGGGATTTTGTGTTTTCCATCAAATTGTATTGTAGTTGTATCTAAATGATTTAAACAGTTAGCTGTTAAAAATGTATTAAAGTTTCATTTGAAGATCAGTCTGAAGGCAGAAAGGCTGCTGATACAAGTGTTAAATAAAGATAACTGCAGCACAGCCTCTCACAGTACCATTAGTTATTGGCTAAAAAACAGATTTTAAATTTAACCTGTCATTAAACACAGGTGTTTGCCTTTATGGCAGCTGAACGTAGCAACAGAGTAGCAAATAAAAAGAATGACATGTGGCTGGTTAAACGCTGAAGTGCGTTTAAACAATAACTTAAAGCACATAGCAAGTATTTTATTTCTTCATGTGAGGGCAAGCACTACTTCAAACTGCTTGTCAGGGTTTCATATCAAACGTAGGCTGCTGGATTAAAGAACCAAGCAACAAAAACACCTTTTACTGTTTTCAGTGTTTGGTGTCGTGGTTTTTGTTGCACTGCATCTTAATTTCACTTTTCTAAAGGCCACACAAGGTAATCTTCCTGTTCAGAGACATCACTCCCAGATCTGACTAAATGGGAGCAAAAGGGTCAGAAAACAGTCACTCCAAATAATAGTCTTATCATCCATCCATGGTTGGGAGACTGTATGAAATGCATCTTGGGTGCAATTAATCAAATTCTGCTGCCAGTGGTGACACATTGATGAATGCTCCCATGTTTTTACTGGTTAAAGACAAAGGTGGAAACAAAAGAAGCACATTTCTGTGTGATTTCTTACTGTCACACAAACAAAACATACATCTTTATACTTCTAGAGACTCTGAGAACCTTGTGTTGATTTATTCAGACATTTTTTGTTTCTTATTAAGTGCTTGTTTTACTGTAAAAAGCCCCACATAGGTGTGATTCATCATAACCGGATAAAACTAGAGGTGAGCTTTCATGAATTCTTATAATCAAGTATTCTGCAGATTCTGAGGGCGACTGAGGTAAACAACCTGCTGTAAAAATAAAAATGCTTTATTGAGCAATACTTAGTATGGATTGCAACATCCTGCGGTGTTGCAATACCAACGATGGGGTTTCATTTGTTTTTCTGAGGTTGGCAAAAAAAAAAAATACCTGCATTCAGGCTATCGCATGCAGCATATCCGCGCAAGTTGCATAGAAAGTCAAGTTGTTGTTTTTCTATGTTTTCCTGCTATGGTGCATGATACGGTAATAATATGTGTGTGTATATACATTCTTGAGCACCTTTATGCATCTAAATCAAACTCTTGAATTTGTTTTAAATACAAGTGCATTCCTAAATAGACTGCTCAAAAAATAAAACAACATTTTCAAAAAAAAACAATGGGGAAAAAATTACCATGCTGGATATGAACTGGGTCGGGAAAGAAAGGATGCCACATCATTGGACAGAAATGAAAATTATCAGTCTGTAGAGGGCAGAGGTCATCCTGTTCCTCCTTGCACAAAAGAGCAGATATCAGGCGTGCTGATGGGTTAAGGAATGCCTTCCATGGTCTTCTCATAGAGTAACTGCCTGTCTCCTGGAATCTCCTCCATGCTCTTGAGACTGTGCTGGGAGACAGCAAACATTCTGGCAATGGCACGTAATGACGTGGCATCCTGGAGGAGCTGGACTATCTGTGCAATCTCTGTAGGATCACATCATACTACCAGTAATGATACTGACCCTAGTCAAATGCAAAAGTAGTGAAAAAAACACAACAAAAACGTCAGCAGCCGCCAAGTCTAAAAGCATTTCTGTTTTTGGTGGCTATCTCTTTGTTGCCCCTTTAGTGCACCTGTTGTTAATTTCATTGACACTAAAGCAGCTGAAACTAACAACCCCCTCTGCTACTAACTGCCCAGATCAATATGCCAGAAGTTTAACTGACTTGATGCTGTACTTTGAATAAATGTTCCTTTAATTTTTTGAGCAGTGTATTTATGTTGAAAGGCATAGCATAGCAGTCAGTATACACTAAAGCATGTATATATTTGTAATATCATTGGCTAAGCCATCTTTTCATTTGGATGCATACCAAATAAGGCTTCCATCTTCCATATATAGTATTTTTGTGTATTAAAAGTTGCATAGGCTTTAAAAACAATCCAGTGATGGCTGGGCTCTGTGTTTTTGATACAGAGAGATCAAATTCAGCTCTACTATATGGTGGTCCACTGCCTATCAAGCTAATACTTGATAGGCAAGCTAATACTGCTGCCAATGCTGTTCGTAGAAGTGGTTTATGTTTAAGATCGCAATTTCAGACTCTCCTCCATTAGGCTAAAACAGCTAAACTATAAGCTCAGACAGCACCAGATTAAACAGTGTTAAACTCAGCTAATGGCCCCTGTTGACCACCCCCAACACGTTGCCTCTATGCACACAACTTCAAAGCAAACAGTAAGACTACGCATGTCTACAGAGCTGATATAAAACCTGTAGCTAGTTCGCCAGAGTAATGCGATTGAGGGAAATTACAATTCTAGATGCACATTTCTCTCCGTGGTACATGAACTAACATTCATTTCAGCCATCACAAAATGTTAAATGCTACAGAGAACTGCAGGTTTCGGGCTTGTGGAAAGAATTTCAGGCAGATTCGATTTCAGGTTTACAGATTAAGAATGCAGGAGTAGTCCTAAAGGTAAACAGTGTCTTAGCGGTACATTATCCACAGTATTACCAAAGAAAACTTAACACAAAGAAATTACCACATCAAGACTGCTGCACACTAAACTTAATGTTTGTTGTTCAGGTGAACTTTGATGTCAGTGAGAGAAAGGTTAACAAAACTCTTCTTCTTCATCTGGCTGCTCTCTTTAGGGGTCAACCATCTCACCCAATCGCTAGTGTCCTCCTCCTTCTCGCCACTTCTCTATGGTCTTCCTCTTTTCCTCCTGCCTGGCAGCTCCATATTCAGCACCTCTGCCTGACCTGAGACAAAAAGGCAAGACATATGGGTGCACCATCTAAGACAGATAAAAGGGGGCACAACCACTAAGAGACTTAAAGACATATTATTATTATTTTTTTTTAAATAGATTAGTAAATGAACTGGAAGACAGTTAAGGGAAGCTAAAATTGGGATGACATGCTCTGGTTGGTTGCATCAGATTAAAATCTAGCTGCAGTGTTTTGCACCAGTTGTGGGCGAACAATACATCGTAGCAGGTCTCACCACCATAATATAAACCTTCCCTTTTAATCTTACTGCTAACCTTCTCTTGCAAATCAGCCCTGAGACTCTCCAGCCACACCACTGTCAAACTAAAGATTTCCCCTTACTTGCAGGCATACATATTACACGTGTGCTTTCTATCCCACAACTATACAAAAGATCTACCTGAAAAGGTCCATCTATCCATTTTCACACACTGAGACCTCCTTGTCTTTATCTTGCTGGCCACCTCCTCCACCTCATCCAGGAGGGGGGACACCAAGGTGTCCCACAGTCTGCCAAGAGAGAGGTCTTCCCTGAGGCCTGTCCTCAGTAGGACATGCCTGAAACACCTCACCTAGGAGGCATCTTAAACAGGTCCCTGAACCACCTCATCAAACTGAAAAGGTCCAATTGTAAAATCAGACACAGCCACAGAGTTGTGCGGCTGCAGGATCTCACAGCCCTGTGGGGAATGAGCTGTATCAAAGGACTTTGGAGGGGAGGGGAGGGGAAAGAAAAGGGACAGGACCAGGAATCTAGCATCCCAGCAGTGAGAAGAGGGATGGATGGGACTCAAATACCCTGCGCAAATGGAAATATTTTTCAGGTAGAAAGGGCAGCTGCTGTTCATCCTTCTGCCTCTGTGCAGGAATGATTCCCACACAGGATAAACCGAGAGCAGCTCCTTATATTTCAGCAAACACCATCACTTTCTTGCTGCACACAGCACAAATCTTCCATTTCCAGAGCTCGCTCGCCCATTTTGTGTGACGGGTCCCGTATGTCTGACCCACTAACACATTTCCGTTTATCAGGCGGCGTTACGTCACGCCAGTGGGCGGAGTCTAGTCGTTCAAAACACAGCCTGCCTTCAAATCCTCCCAGATTTTTTTACGATTCCCACCTTTTTTTATTTTAAATTTTGCTCTCATTTTACAGCCTCCCTCAGCTTTTTCGGTACTCGGCGCCTTTTTTACTTTTTAAAATTTTTATCTGCTCTTCGTATATAATGCGGTGGATCTCCGTGTATTCTTTCCGACCTGGTTTTTCTTCCGAGATTGACTTCACGAACAGCATCATCCTCTGTTGTTTGTTTTCTGGATGCTTTCGATGGATATGGATTAATTTAAAAGCCGTATAAATGCACCTGCCGTCGGAGAGACACTCGGCTTTTAAAATCGCAGAGGTAAGACTGTGCGAGAGCTAAAGCGGAGGGTTAACGGGAACAAATGTTTTTGTTTGCAGCAGCAGCAACTGTGCAAGAGGCTGCAGGAGCAGCTGCGGGGCATTATCCCGCCTGGAGCCCGTCTGCGTTGTGCTGCACGTACTGCACATCAGAACAAAGTCCATACTTTCAAATGATTTTGAATTTGCATTTTGTCAGCAGTGTGGAAGTCTGGGGAAATGGCGTTATTGTTGTCGAGCAGACTTGAGCGCGCAGTTCATTTCCTGCTTCGCTTCTTTTTCTGAGTAGAGCAGATTGTTTACCAAAGCAGACTAAAAATCGCCGCTGCAAATTTCGGTTTCGAGCCAATACCAAGTGAGCGCAGGCCCAGTGTTACCGACACTGATGCTTTAACCTTCTGTAGGCAATCTCAAAAGTACATCTCAGTTTTTCTGCGTGATGAAGAAATGCCCCTGTAGTAAAAGAAATCCATCTGTAAACACGACTCTCAGGGTTTAAACTGTAAGAAATGAATGTGTAAAATTACAGATTAAACTCTGGTAGCTTGTTGCCCAGACTTCCCTCTAATTATAAAACTTTCTTTTTCTTACTATGAAACAATTTTTAAAAAAACAAATTCTAAAGTAGAAGCAGAAAAACAGGAAATTTTGTTATTTAATAGTTGTAATTAAACATGTAATGTGACCCCACTGCTGAGGTCTTTATTAGGAAAACCTATATATCCTATGAAAATACTGCATTAAATAGCGGCATTTAGACAAATGTGTCCTTTCTGATTAATAGGAGAAATATATTGAACTTGGGGGGTAGAAACAAGGTCAAGTATCAATCCAATACCAATACTAGCATTACTGTCGATACTTGGATCGATTGACTCATCTCTACTGTGGATCGTGGAAATCACATTTTTGCACAAAACTGGTTTGTATTTAAAGAAGCTGCTCAAATTGCTGTTTCTACGAAACGTTTCATCTCCCTGAACTTTACTAAGCTGCTATCATTTTTCTTCTATTAATTAAATTAATAGAAGAAAAAGAATGTGATAGCTTCTTGTCTCACCCAACCCTCCCCCCCACCATCAGGTGTGTGTGCCCTGGGTGCAGCCTGGCCTGTGCTGTGGATGTGATGAAGAACCCAGGAGCCGCGGAGAGCCGTCGGCTGGACGGCCTGCTGGAGGCCGCTCTGGTCCGAGAGGCTCGCCTCTGGAAGGTACCAGTCTTCAAGAATGGATGCATCCAGGTGAGCCCATAGTTGTTAGGGGATGCATAAATGTAGGGTGTCATTTTTGCATTTTCAACTTGAGTAAAGGTGTTTTTTAATGTTTATAAAGCACAGACATTTTATAGGCAGCTCAAACCTTTTTTATGATATAAAAAATGGAATGATGCCAACAGGAAAATCAATTTTGATTCGGTCAGTAAAAGGAGCCATTCTTATGACAGGAACCAATAAATCTCTTCATCTCAAAGTAGTTCAGCTGGTATTATAGAAAGGCAGCCTGTCATCTGGTTTTTATGTTGCTGTCATTGTACCTCTTAAAGCAATAACCACAGCAGAAAACCTTACAGGTTCTGGTTCGCGCCTGGTTGCATTTTATTCTTTCATCTAAAATGTAGTTCTTTGCACATGTAAATCATTAATCTGTTTTATCCTTTGTCCGCTCAGGGCGCTGACATCTCTTCATCCCAACACCAAGAAATGATCCTTTGGCTTGGAGAAATGAACAGGCTCTTTCGTTTCTGTCCAGAGACCTTTGCACTGGGAGTGTGTGTCCTCAACCGTCTGCTGTCTACTGTGAAGGTAGACAACAACACGTGATGGTGGTGGTGTCCGGCTTTTGTTTTGGTTTACAGCTTAATTTGCCCAGTAACTAAGGTTTACACTTTAGAATAATAGATTCTGTAGTTCTAAATTAAACTGTTCAAAGTTGCATTGCGCACATTTCACAGCTAATATTCTGTATGCACACCCTGTTAGTTTATCCAGTGCTGCAGGAACAAAGAGGTGAGAGCGAGGCAGATCTTTACTGTTGCAACATATCATGTACTTAAAAGTTATCAGTTGTGATGTTTGATTTAATTTCCGCAGGTCTTTCTTCATGGAGGCAAACTAAACAAATCCTTTTGTGTTTTATAGGCTCAAACAAAGTACCTGAAATGCATCGCTTTTACCTCACTGGTTCTGGCTGCCAAAATCAACGAGGAAGATGAGGTAAGAGCAAGCTTTAAGCTGCAATGCAAAAAGGAAACCAAGAGTTTAAGGCTCAGTCACAGTAGAGTAAAATTGGAGGGCAGCCTCCTTGCGACTGTGGGGGGGAAATCAGTGGTTGCCAGGTGACTGCAGTGAATTTATGTACTCTGATTATTGGGTTGGGTTTTTTTTTTTTTTTTTTTTTTCACACAACTACTTGAGCGTGTGATATCCTCACCCTCCACATTGGATTGCAAGGTGATTGCACAGGTTGCCTGATGTGAGGCAACCTGTCTCCAGACAATCATGGTGTGACTCGGACTCACTGCAATCACTCTCAGACTGACTGTTAAACTGATTTATAAACGTCCAGATTTCCAAAACCTTGCAATCAATCTGATACAGTCTACGAAAATTACTGCAACTCCTCTGCAACACATCTCTTTTCAGCAGGAGACTAGTTAACTGTATGTATTCTGGTAATATTCTGGCAGCAACTACGTCACTATTTATGGAATTTTCAAAACTGAGGTTCTGACTGGACACTTAATTTAGCAAGTAGATGGCAACAGAATTGGATGTTCACCGATTTATCAGTTAATTGCAATGTTAATACAAACTGTATGTAGTTGCCAACCAGTTGCAAACTGATTGCAGACTGACTCCGACTTATTGCAGTTTCAAGGCAAAGGCGACAAAATCACAAGTTTGTTGCACATGATCACTAATAATGATTTTTAAAAATAGAAATAAATAAAAAAATAAACACCTCCGACTTCAGTGCATTTTTCAAAACATTGTTTATTAATTTCCCTTTTTGTCTGTGTGTGTTTAACAGGTTATAGGCTCTGTTAAAGGCCTGGTTGTGCAGAGTGGATGCAACTTTTCAACAGCGGAGATTCTTCGCATGGAGAGGATCATTCTAGACAAGCTGCACTGGGACTTGTACACCGCAACACCCATCGACTTCGTTCACATAGTAAGAGAGAATTCAGCAGATTGACAAGCAGACAGAATTTTTTATTTTTTTTTTCTTTCTTTTTTGTAATCTGGACCTGAACTCGAAATGCTTCATGAATTCAGCTCCTGGTCTTGCATAAAAACACACGTGGTACAAAAGCGCACATAAAACTGTCATGCTTGCATCATGTTTGCTTCAAGATGGCATTCACAAACCCTCACACCTTCACCTCCCCCTAAAGAAAAGAATTGGTCCTTGTAGTGATTGTGCATTTATTTGATATGACTCAATGTGGCTACAGTTATCTATATTAATATAACAAACTCCATTCAGTTGATAAAGAAATCCTGGATTTCACTAAAAGCATATCTGGAAAGCTGGATTGTGTTTTTCTTCATGCCACTGTTTTAGAAATCAGATTTGATTTCTTTATTTTTAATGAGCAAAAATTCCAAATATTTTGTTTTTCAGGTTCTTAAATGCAGATTTTAAATAAATCCTCCAAAGATTTAATCCAGACTTTTTTTTTTTTTCTCACTTTCCTTCTAATTCATTGGCAAAGATGACATTTAGTGATTCATAGACTATTAAATTTGTCCATTGCAGAGTAAACAGATGAAAGAATTAAACTTGACATTAAAATAAAGCTTTAGTGCCACTTTGTGATCTAAAGATTTGACTTGCAGATCTCCATAGTGGACAAAATCAAGTTTTTGTGTTTTTTAAGCAATAAGTCAAGCGTTATGAGGCTTCTCTAACACAGAAGGCTGCATGTGCAAGCTGCAAGCAAAGTAACATACGTTGCATATCAGGCCAAGGCACTTCTGACTAACCCTGCAGCCTCGCTGTGGAGACCTAAAAGATGAGCGGCCAGGAGGGTATAAAGATCAAGGATCTCTAAAATTATATCTGGGGTAACCGCTCAAAATCTCCGTGTTGTGTTTACGGCTTGGATCTGTGGCACTACTTGTTAAATCTTCCCAAGTCATTGCCTGAGGAGGTAACCGCTCACTGAGCTGTCAACAAACACACACATTATTTGGATCCCCCCTCGTGCAGTTGGGCCTCGGGCTGTATTCATAATGCTTTTAAGTGAAAGTCAAAGAGCAAAAATTCACGGGACTGAGGTAAACGTCTCGCCTGTGAAGGTGCTCTAAAGAAAAATCTTTATCCATGTGATAGAAATAAAGCAGATTGTAGGCCAGAAGATGGAAGCTTTATGAATACAGCCTTGACAAATGGTTAAACTGAATTCAGCCACATGCTTTACGAGTTTTACCTACAACTCGTGATGCACACTTTCAAATGCATCTGACTTTTTAGAAAAGTTAAATATTTTTATTTGTCTTCTCATGGATTCTGTCTCAACCCACACCTCAACGACCACCAACATTCCCAACAAATGTATAAATAACATCGTTGTGATTCTGAGAGCAGTGTAGGACTGCTTCTTAAAGCCACCAACCATAAACTGTCCCACCCAAAAAGCAGCTTGGCACATTCAGGCTGAATCCCCACTAAACTTACAAGGAAAAAGAAAAAAATGGCACTTCCCCTCCAGGCTGATATTTATGTCACAGGTTTACCGAGTGCAGTTCTTATTGTGGCTCTATTATTGTCCTAGCGCTCGACTTTTCAGGTATTACAAAATCCAAGACTTTTAAAATAAAGACATGATGTATTAATAAAAACTATAATAAAATAAAGACATTTTCTCTCTTTGTACTATTCAAATAAATACTTTAACTATACTTTTAAGTATGTCACAATTACATTCCCCCGGCCCTGAAGAAGTTTCCCTTCACTAAATAAAACTGTATTCTACCGTTGTCTACAAAACGGCTAACAATAGACTCTATCGATTAATTTGTCACAGACGCTCCACCATGACACTTTGATATGAATAAATAAGAGGATTTACAGAGTTTTCTTCGTGTTACCTCTCGTCGTTCAACATCCATGTGAAACTCCTGGAGAAGCACTATCAGCTGTGTGATGGTAAAAACCATCTTTACTGCTACATTACCCTGAAAAGGACTCCAGAAAGAAGTGTAGTGGTGAGGGGGGGGACTCAAGAAATTATATTGACTTTAGCGCCACACCGCTGAATCTGCAGCTCCAGGAACATCCCACTTTCTTTAAATCCCATGGCTTATATTTGCTACGGCGTAAAAGACGAAATAAAGCAGATGAACCAAACGCTATGTGACTAAATGAATGACGGGGTTTGAAACAAAAGCTGGATGAATGCATTCCTTTTTTTGATTCTCAGGATGTTCATCTAAACCAAAAGACTGAGCCAGCTTATTCAGCCTGTACTCACTGGTTTTAAAAGTGAAGCAGATTAATTAGTTTATGTTGCTATTTGGAAAAACTGAAACCACCTTCTTTTTCCACTGAGCCCCAACTCAGGTTTGTCAGTTACCTCCCACAAACGGTAACACAGAAAAGCACTGCACGTACAATACGATACAAACGAGATTACAATAAGCAGTCGGACAAAGAGGAGGGGGGTTTGGCGGGCTTCATTAGCAAAACCTGCACTGCTAGAGCTTCAGGTTTGGACCTCTACACTCACCTTTGAAGAGTGGATGATCAATCGGCAGATTGATCACGTCTTTGTTGGTGAGAAATTTGTGTAAAAGGGATGAATGATGTGCAGTTAAATGCACTGGTATACTTGATATAAATCTAGCAGGTTAGGAGTGGGCAATGGGTGGACAGACAATGAGATAACAATGACATCGTTATGGTAACATTTTGGTCTCTATGTTCTTTCCCCCCCCCCCCCCCCCCCCGTTGGTCCATCCTAGTTCCACGCCATGCTCGTCTCCAGCCACCCCCACCTCATTCCGTCCATCGGTCTCGGATCCGGTGTCGGCTGGTACCCTGCAACGGACCCCGGTGTCCCCCCCGTTGGGCTGGGGAATCAGAAGAGACCTCCCGGCCTCCAGGTGGCGTTGTGGACCAGGCAGGTGCAACACTGTATGGCTTGCCACCAGCTTTGGCAGTTCAAGGGCTCCACATTGGCTTTGGCCATCATCACTTTGGAGCTGGAGGCACTCACACCCGACTGGTTCTCCATGTTAACAGATCTGCTGAAGAAAGCACAAGTAAGAAAAAGCGCCTACTACTTTCTCTGGTCACGTTAAACATCTTAACGCAAGATATTCAGGGATTAACACATACTACAGCCCAACCAACAGTTTCATGTATTCTGCAATTAGTGGTTGATTTTTAGCTCAAGTAGATTTTACCGCAAACGTGATAATGGAAAACATGGGCAAAAACTTGGACAGTATTGGTCGGTTTGTTGAACTCATGCAGAGAAATGTAATATATGTTGAAAATCTAGCACTTTCAGTCCAGGCACTCCATGAGTCGTAGCAAAGCAGTCTCTCAAAATCCAACTGGAAAAATCCCAAAAGCTTGCCCATAGCTGTAAATCTGCAAGCTGCTTTGCAACCCTGTTTTTGTTTTGTTTTTTTTCCCTGATCGAATCAATGTCATGTCAGTCACTGATGTCCACTGTGCTCTCAGCTTCTCATCTATGCGTAAGAAATAAAGCTGAGGCCATAGGACACAGCCATAATGACAAACATTTGATTGTAGAAACTGTTGCACGTCAGGTATTTCTATTTGTATACCACCAATTCACAAAAAGCTTAGCCTCGAGATGCTTTAAATCCTAGAGCAGCGGTCCCCAACCTTTTTTGTGCCACGGACCGGTTTATGCCCAACAATATTTTCACGGACCGGCCTTTAAGGTGTCGTGGATAAATACAACAAAATAAAACTAGTACCGGTACCGAAAAAATATTTATTCATAACACACGTGAAAAGACCCAGGAAAACAAAGTTAACGATAAAAACGATAACAGAATAACGCTGAAAACCAATAAAAACCCTGAAAACCATACATTTCACACCTAAGCCTCAACTCTCGCGGCCCGGTACCAAACGACTCACAGACCGGTACCAGTCCAAGGCCCGGGGGTTGGGGACCGCTGTCCTAGAGTATTGGATTGAACTCTTATTTGCTGCCATGTCAAATCTTTAATTAGAAAAGTAACTTATTAGCAGTAACCCTGGCAACAAGCCTGTACAGGAAGTAACTAACAAAATGTTGTTTAAACACTATGTGTCTTCATTGTTTGTGTTCTGTTGCAATTTCCATTTAAAAGCACACTAACACACCAAAGTCACAAGAAAGACTTTCCTACTCTGGCAGTGGGACCATCTGAAGTATAATAGACTAAAGTAGAATCAACAATATAGTCTGTAGGCCATCATTTACATCATGCTTGTCTCTTCTTTTTCTTGTTCATCTCACACACATTATCATGCTTCTTCTTGTTCCCATCTCCCAGGTTGACAGTGCGGAGTTCATCCATTGCAAAGAGGTGGTGGACGAGTACCTGCACAGCCTGGAGTTCTCCCTGACAACCAACGCAGTCTACATTTTCAACAGCACTCAGATCCAGGAGGAAGAGCGAGCCCAAAGCCCCACGCGGCACTTACGAGAGTCCGGGAGGGACCAGGAGGACTCGGACGAGTATTACGACGGATTCAGAAATCTCTATAACGAGGAAGCGACTCCCGGGGCAGAGGGGAGCAATCGCGATGATTCGTTTGAGCAGGAGGACATCTCGTCGTGCCCCCCACTGCACCCTGCTGTCAACTAGGAGGACATTTTATTCACACCGTCCACCTTTCGTCTACAAGGACATTGTGGGACCCAGATGCTCCTCGCTAACCATAACATTTCAAGATTTTGTTTTTCCTAAAAGATTTGGCTAATGTAAAATTTAGTATTATTTTAGTTTCTTCTTTGCACTTGTCCTCATTGACTCTGAAGGTGTCAGGATTTTTTGGGGGGTCTTATTCTGATCTTGTGGCTTGTTCTTGGCGGCTGAGCTGAAGCTGTGGGGAATCACTTACGTTACCAAAATTAGATTTGAATGTTTCTCTTTAGTGCAAAGTTACTGTTCTACCTGTAAAGGCCTTCTTCCCCTTACTTTACAACCTTCTTTTGGTTCACATCAACTCCAGATTTTTTGGGGGGTGTTTGTTTTGGGGTTGTTTTTTTTGTTGTTGTTTTTAAGGCCTGTTTATTTGCTTCTTTTCCAAGTTTGACGGTGCCCCCCCTCCCGAGCCACATAGCACTTTGATATTAAAAAAAAAAAAGCTTTTTTCTTTTTTATACAAATAATTATATATTTTTAACCTCTTTTTATTATTTTAATCTTAACTCTACTAAAGTTTTCCAATTTTGTTAAATGTTTATTTACCCTTTTATTTAGAAAAGTTACATTTTTACTTAAAAGCTTTATTTCATGACTTAATTATGCAAATGTTTTTATTTAAGTTGCAGCCTGAGTTGGTTTAAATTATGCAGCTGTTACATATCATATCTGAGTACCTTTGGGAGATTGATTCAACACTAGAGCAGAATAATAAAACAATGGTGATTTTTGACGGCATGAGATTATCTGATTGATGATGCAGCATCAGTGATAAATTAGCAATATTTTTTTAAATTATGTACTGTATGATAATCTGAGGTTGACCTATGGGATTCTTTCCTCTGATGTGTAAACTGATGAAGGCTGATGGATGGGAACGCAGCGTCTCTTGAGGAACTTTACCTCCACTGCTCTACCAATGCTGGAGAGACTGATCTTTGATTTTATATATTTATTTTTGTTTAGGTGGCTCAAATTGTGTTCAGTCTCAGTAACATGACTTCTAATGTGAACAGGTTATTTTCTCATTTGTAAAGCCTGCTTTGATTCATCAAGTCGATCTGAACCAAGCAACACATATTCCTTCAGATACTGAGGCAGCTATATCTTATTGTCTACCATAGAAATAAAGCTATGATTTCAACAAATAAAAATTCATTTCCTGATATTTTGAATGTTTTTGGTTTTTACTCAATTTTTGCTTGATATTTAGAGGTTTTGTCAATTACTGCATACGAGGATCAAGTAGTTGGGATGGGGGGGGGGGTCAACAAAAAATCGGAAAAGTCAGTGACACTAAAAAGAAACAGGTGGTGAAACATTTTATAGCTAATATAACTGCATCTACAAACTGTGGAATAATGTTCCTCAACATAAAATTGCAAATATTTCATCGCCTACAGTACATATTATCAAAGGATTTAGAGAATCTGGAGAAATCTCTGTGCGCAAGGGAGTTTGCTTGTAGTTTGTCCATCCACAAAATCTGAGCTCACAATCAGTCGTAAGTAGGTTAAAAAAAAAAACTCATCTAGTCAAACCCCTGAAATACGTCATGCATCTCAGCAGCTATCACTTATCTGTCACTGGCTTTGATGTTGTGTCTCAGTCCAAGTATGTACATGGAGGCTCTCAGGGTGATTAGCAGGCAGCTTTGTTGGCAGTGTTAGTGTACTACAGCACAGAGAGAGCTCTGAACATATTGTAGGGCTGAATGAGGTCCAGTGAACTCTGCAGGTGGTAGACAGAATAATACCAATGCTGGCAGATCCTTCACAGTAAATGGAAAACAGTTGGTGGCCCAGAAGACGCTCACAGAAAGCAGCACTGATGACTGAGGTCGATGAAGATCCACCTTTTATGACGCATGACATCAATCGGGTGGTCAGGGATCCCTTTGGCGAAGAAGTTACCGATGGAGTGTCCAGAAAAGAAATCTGGAGAAATTCTAAACAATGAAAGAACTTAAACTGAAGTGGGGAAGGAACTGGGTAGGATGTGGCCGGCGTCAGGTCGTACGGGTTTAGTAGGGTGAGTTTACTTTAATAGTTTGTCATTTTTTTTCTTCCATTTAGATAGTCCTGGACAGGAATTGGGTCAATTCAAGCCACTCTGTTCCCAGTTACCATAGTTTATATTTTCATACTGGAATGATGAAAAAGCTGAAATGCAAAGTGAAGGGAGGACACACCTTTCCACCTCTCACTCCTTTGAAAAACACACAGCCACACCCAACAGAGGTGAGCAGCGATGGTGAAAGCAGGGAGGATTGTGTGCCGAGCACACAGCACTTTGTTCTTCAGTTAGAGATCGCTACACAGGAAACGCTGCCTCAAGCTGACAGCTGTTTGGTTACAGCGAGGGGCCGTCAGCCTCTGTGTGTTGTCTTAATGCGCACCTGAGGGAATGAGAGTCTTCACTTGCCTGTGCTTCACTTTCAGCTCCACGCTGGGTAAATATAGACAAACAAATCATGGCAGAGACGCATCAAAGTCAGGAGTGGAAGGGTGTGGGGTGGGGGGGTTGCATTTATTTCCAAAAGACACACAGTAAATACAGCTGCTCTCTTCTACATCTGAGTGTAAACGCGTCTACATCAAGCTGAATAGTTTCCTGAATCCTGGGTTTACGTCGATATACTGGCTTTGTGTTTGCGTCCACTGTCATAACAGTCACATCGAGACGATCAACTCACCGTTTACAATAAAGTTAAATCACTTACGGACAATGTACACAATCATATGTGCTTCTTATAACAATATCAGATTTAAAAACTAGTACATTTTGCATATTAAGCTTGGTAAGCTCTAGAAAATATTCACATACATTTAATGAGTTAAACTGAAACAGCACCAGAATATTGCATACATTTCTTTAAAAAAAACACTTAAGATTATTAGGTTTAGGTTGTCAGCACCTATGTGTATGCAATATGCAGTACACAGGTACTCAGTTATTGCTATTTAAGTATATTATTTGGGCTTAATTGATTAAAAAAAACAAAAAAAACAACTTTAACCGACTTTAACTTTAACCAAGTTTAACCGACACATTTTATCTGGGCAATTTTTCAGAAAGATCATGTATTTAAAGACAAAAATCTTTACTGATATCTTCTTTTATTCTTTTTGTAATACTTGCTGAAGAGTTTAAAAAATGTTGCCCAGGTGTTACGTTGTAGTACCAAACAGTCAAAGGTTCGAATGGTTTTAAGCTCTTATTTCTTGTGTGGATAGTTAATGAAGAAACAAAAAGAAAACAACAAAATATTTAAATCACAATTAAGCAAAACAAAACGCATATACATACATATTTATTTTAAAAAGTGTCCAAAGGGGGGGGAAGCAAAACAAACAAACAAAGATCCTGAATAAATGAGATGGCCTCTGATGGAACGTGAATATTTTTGCTCATCATCTCTCACCATCTTTCACTCTTTTCTTCCCTGTGGCTTCACCATCATCATCATCATCATCATCCTCAGTGTCTTTGGTCCGTGTGCACAATATCAAGATGGAATGTCGGAACAAACAAACGAAAACAAACAAACCAACAAAAAACAGATGTTGTCGCTGCTATGGTGATGGAGGACAAATCCATGGCCGTGTGAGGAAGGGTATACAGCGCCCAAAAATTAACTGAAAAACAACGACAAACAATAAACAAAATAAATCGAATGAACAAACAGCGACTTTACTGAAATAATAAGTGAAATAAAAGAGAGGGATCAGAAAAGCAGCACTGAAGCAAAGAAATTAGGAAGCTCAGATAAAATCGTAGCGCGTGTGCTGGTGAATGAGGTGTGAACCTTTTAAACTACACTCTGTATGATGATTACTTCGAACACCAGTCCTGAGTGAAACGGCCAAAAATGATGTTCGGAAATGCACAAAATGGAAGATCTGCAACAGGAACAAGAGTAATGCACGTGAGCGGCCACAAGATGGAGCCATATGCCTGGTCAACTTGGTGGGAATGACCATGAAGACTTCACTGCTGTTCACCTATGACCAAAGCTTGGCATACACACAGAGATGCTTGCTTCACTCAAAGCCAGCTCTGATTGTGATACAGTGTGTAAGGGACCGCCAGCCAACAAAACAAAACACAGATAAAGAACTGAAAAGGAGCTACACGACAGACTGAAGTAAAGTGAAACCTGAACATTGTACACGTTTGACTGTCTGAAATGGCCTTGAAATCATCAATATGAGATTAAAGTGCAGACTTTCAGCTTTAACTCAAAATCCTGAATGAATGTGCAGGAATTACTGCTATTTGTTGATATATGTGCCCCATATTCACAGGACAAGTGACTGGCAGGTAGAAGGTTCGTGACCAGAGATGGGCAGTAACGCGTTACTTGTAACGCGTTACTGTAATCTGATTACTTTTTTCAAGTAACGAGTAAAGTAAGGGATTACTATTGCAAAATCGGTAATTAGATTACCGTTACTTTCCGGTAGGAACACTGCGTTACTGCGTTACTAAAACCGTGATTTTTTGCAAGAATGTCTCATGACAGTGACGTAAGCGAGTGCGACGTTTGTGACAACAGCTGTGTGCAGATCAACAATGGCTCACATATCGATTGTGGGAGAGAGTATGAGCACGCAGCGTTTAAAGCGTGGAAGTACTGACCTTACTTTGAGTTTGATTCCATAAAAAGTGACAAAAACATTAGCGTCCATCGTGCGTGGGAAGAAAACTTCTTTTTACAGCGAAAAAAAACCCCTAAACTTCCAAGCAAGCACCGAGTGCACAACGACGTACACAGAGAAACTCGCGGATTCTTCAACTGACCGCGGCACACGTGCACCAGGGTAAACCTCCACCTACCCCCAGGCCTGCTTTACAGGTGAAAATAGAGCAACAGGACCGCTGAGTCTTTGACTTTATTTATTTTCTGCTGTGTTTTACTTGCATCTATTTGAAAGAGTGAGTGTAAACACAAAAAATATTTTATTTTATGTGCTGGAATGTGTAGAAAATAGGTTTAAATGTTAAACTAATTTATTCAAGTCAGAGAATGTTGCATATAATTAAATTTTTGCTTGATGCATAAAGTTAAAAGATTAAAACTGATAAAACAAGTTAAAAAAAGAGACTTTTCCATTTGATTACATTTTGTATGATGGATTATGTAGAAAAAGTAGAATTGGGCTGAAAGATCTATCGCTTTATCACCTATTCAGGTTGTAAATCGTGTTTTTAAAAAGTAACTAAGTAACTAAGTAAATAATTACTTTTGAAAATAAGTAATCAGTAAAGTAACGGGATTACTTTTTTGGGGAAGTAATCAGTAATTAGTTACTGATTACTTTTTTCAAGTAACTTGACCAACACTGATCGTGACCAGGTCATTTCATGAAAAACTGAGCAGATAAAAGTTGAATCCAAGTACTGAACTTGCATTTTGTAGCTCCTAATAAGGATTTCAAAACGTTATCAGCTTCAAGAAACTTCAAGCTAAACTTCTGTTTTACTACATGAGTTTTATGGAGGTTGAGCAAAAATGTTGGTCTAAGATCAAACTCATTTTATAGCTTCTACAGTCAAGTTGTACTTGACCAAGACTAAACCAGAAAAAAGCAGCCTCTTATCAACAGTATGTGAACAAGTTGGTCTAAAGACAAAACAAGCTGAAGGCTCCTAGAATGCAGCTTTAAACGAAGGAATTTCAAAACAATGCTGACTGGGCTTTGAAACAACCGCAGCACCTTGATCCCTGCTGTGATGGGTGAGCTATAGATCGCTATGCATGTCAGTCCAATACCGTACTTAAGAAGAAAGCATCAGGTATAAAGTGGAAGATTTAACAACGATGAGCACACCCCTATTGAAACATCAGTTTTGCCCTTTCTGAGGTTTTCACTACCTCCTGACTGAGTATCCTGAATAATTAGAGCGAGGCGAAAGGAAAGAGTGAAAGCACAGGAAATGTTAAGCTTGGGCAGGACAAAAAGGAGAGGAAGTTTCCTTAACGCATGCCAGGCCTTTATAATGGTTGAAATGCTTGTGTATTGGAGACAGGTCGACAACAGGTCTAAAGCAGCAAAACACGCTCTATTCAAGGCTCCATAAATCCAAGGGAATTAGCAGAATGCTAACCTCGTGTATCAGTGTTACTCAGCAAAACAAGAAGAGACAAGAGCAGCGGGGAAATCATTTCAGGTTCTGAAGGCACACAGTGAAAGGCAAGAGGATTACTTAAAGAAAGGAGTAGGGTTTAAAAAAGAAGCAGCTTCCTGTTACTGAGAGAAGAATGACACGATTGAGTGACTTAGAGGGACTGCCTTACTTTTTCTTGTCCTTGTCTTTCTTGACGGGCTGAGATAAGGACAGTGTCTCGGCTGCCGCCTTCCTCTTGTTAAAGGCGTTCATCTCCTCCTCCAGGTATCCTCGCTTATCCTCCACCTTCTTCTTCTCCTCCTGGTGCATCCGTTTCAGCTGCTCGAACTTTTCGTGCAACTGAGGGGGAGAAGACGAGTGTGGAGACGGACAAATGGGATGAGGACAAGAGAGACGAAACTTTAGAAGAAAGGGCAGTTTAGGAAGAGTTTGTCTGACTAATATTTTTATACTCAAACTGAACTGAACATTGGCTTTTCCTAGATTTTTTCAGTGTATATAATTTTGTCTTGCATGGTTATATTACTAAGAGCAGGTTAAATAACCATATTATGAAGTGCAGTGAAAAACAGGGCATCCCCCTGTTTAGTCATACACTGCTTCCCTTGTGATCGACAACACACCATCATCTGCTATTGCAGTGTGCAACACTTTGGTATGTATAACACTGGATGCACTGCAGAGCTGCTCAAAGTGTTTTTGAGGGCCCTGTATAGTTGACAAGTAGACACTCAAACAAAATAGAAACTATTAAATGCAGGTGTTAAAGACCTAAAGTGTGGCTTTTATGGTTACTGGGAGCCCTTAGCAACATTTTATGCACTCCTCAAGTACAACAAGGAAATAATGCACTTTTGTAGATTTCAATCGTAATACTATGATGGGAGGTGAAAACTCATCTCTTTCCAACACTGAGAAAGTTGGTGGTAAACTGTAGAAACTGCACAAAATTTAAAAATGCCAAGACAAACTTTCTTAGATCAGACATACAGTCAAGTTACAAACAATAATTTAAAGTGTTTGATCTGTGCATTTCTTTCTGTGTAGTCACAGCTTCCTAAACTGACACTGAGTCATAACTTTGAGCCTCACTGTAGGGAAATCGTGTGATGAGGGTCTTGGTACTTTCTCACAGTGGTGCCAGATATGAGTGATTAGGATAAACCAATACAAACAGAGTCGGTCATTCACATGTGCAGACACTTTGTCATATCTTAAAATGTGCTGAACTCAACAGGTTTTACAGATGCCATGCAAAACTGTGTGCACAATATTTCTGATCTTCTGACAAAAAAGCACCTGAAGTTGATGTGTGGACATGTCAGGTGCAATTGACTATCAAATAAACGACAGCTCGGCTTTTCCAGACTGACCTCTCTCTCCTTGTCTTTAAGTTCTGCTTCCGTCTCTTTTACTTTGTTGACAAACATTTGCCGCATTTCTTCCTCTTTGCGCTGCAGATCCCCCAAGAACTCTTTCCTCTTAGCCTCATACGTCTCCTGAAGGCTGCAGAGCAGTAAAGCCAGGACAGAGAACAGAAACAAAGAAAGATTAGGCAGTCTTCAAAAGATAATCGTTTCCTTTCATTGCTGTTGACAGTTGGTTGACTGTGTGAGCCTTTCAATAAACGCATTGTCTGTGTTGCACTGGGTGTGTCCACCATCTACCTGAATGGCTCGCTGTCAGGATCTGTATCTTTGAAACCCATCTCCTCGAGCTTGCAGCGCCGGTACAGCTCATAATGGCGGGCATGTGTCTGCTCCCTCAGATCCTCCATGTTGACTCTGATCAGCATCTCTCTGAGCTTTACAAAGTCGCAGTGGCTCTCGTTCTCAACTAAAAGGACAAATACAGAACGCCATGAGTACAGCAGCAGAGACTCAGGAGGCCCTTTTCGTTATTCCCTCCACATTAGACTCTTCTGGTGTCCAAATAATGTTGTTTTCAGTCCTTGCTTCACGCCTTCATTCAGTGCCTGGCCATCATTTTCAAATGACTTTAACATGCCATCTGTCACTCCCTCAGCCTCTCTTCCTCTTAAAAGCAGGAATGTGAAGCCTCCACAGGAAACAGATAATTCGGCATGTACATATACGCCATCCTGAGTGATTAAATTAAACCAAATCAATTTTTTTTTCCAGCAGACTTCATATTCTGCACTTTTCGTGCTCACTTTGTTCAACTGGAGAGAACTTTCACTTTAGTTTCACGTTTGAGTGAGTCTCACACTTAAATGCCTTCATGGTGACGAAAGGGCAGGAAGTGTTTCCTGCCTCACAGACTGACAGCAGAGGAGGGGAGAGGGGATGATGGGTGCCCTGGGCATCCACTCTGTTGAAGCCTTCAGTCACAGGTCACCTCACCCCATCAAAACAATAAGGACTGTTCTGATAATAAAATGTGTTTCATTTTGAGGCCAAAGCTAAGATCTGTAATGGCAGGAAACCCTAAGATGACTGAACCATTTTGTACAGTAAAACAATCTCAAAGTTAAGATAAAACAAGTGAGTCATAAAGAGCTAATACAGGCAGAAAGAAAAGTCAAACAAGCACTTTGGGGGACTGTAGATCAGGAAGTACTATAAACCAGCTATATAAATGCAGTCCATTTGCCATTATTTACTGAAGTTCTGACGCGAGTTTTGTATTTTAGCTAATACTGACAGTTTCCCACCATAAAACGATGATCTTCCATTCAACTATAGCTAGCGAGAATGCTTGCTACAGATCTGCTGTTGCTGAGAGAAATCTTATTAAAATAAAATAAAAACAAAAAGGGTTTAACTTGTGTGCAACATCATTTGTTCGGATCAAACATGCAAGGCAAGACTTCAGTATATTAAATAAAAACTTTTAATACCTTCTGAGTTCATTCGATCTCTTTTTGTCTATATTGGAAACTAACTTGAACAACATCTTCAGTAAGCTTTTTTTGTTTTGCTTTTAAATAACAGGAGACGATTTGGAGAACAATGAATGGAGTATTAGTAGATCCCAAGGATATCTTAATAGAATGTTTGACTAAACTAAAAAAAATAAAAGCATAACTCATTAAAAAATTTGTTGAAAGTCAAGTTCATCAACCTACTGGCAAAACTCAGCAACTCCTTAAGATTACTTTGGTTGCTTCAGACCCGATTTGTGAAGAAAGGTCACCGTGGTGAGAAAATACAAAGGCATTATGTTTAAATACCACCAGAAGCTCTAAGGATGAATAAACAACAGTGGTGGCATTCAAAAAGCACAATTAGCATGGCAATTAGCTTTTCCAGGTGGACACAGATGTGAAAGTCTGCAGAGGATGACGTTAAAATATAACAATGCAACATAAATATTTAAACAAAACAACAAAGAGTAACTTTAAAAAAAAAAAAAGAAGGCATTCCTTTATTAGACTTGGACAAAACACAAAATAAACTAACAAATTCTTTTGAAACCAAAATTAATTTCAAAAATCAGCAGTCATTCAGCTGCATGACTCAGTCACTCGTGTATTTTTTGCTCAAATTTGCTGGCTAACCGCACATCATTAGTGGAAAAAACATGGGTTTAAAAAAAAGAAACTAGCCGTTTACTGGGGCTGCATCCAGGCTACAGAAAATTATTGTTCATTTGGCATCTAATAGCCTCTCTTCTGCACACTACCACCACTACCACCACACCCCCGTGAGGACTGAATGAAGGCCAACTCTCCAACTGCCTGCAGCACTGAGCCCTCAAGATACAGAAGCACATGGCTCTGCTGGTACACAGACACATGCACAGAAATACAGAAGCAAGCAAGCAAGAGAGATGTGGCTCCAAATAAAGTTATCAAAAGTAAACATTCATGCAATTAAAAATCTAGAATGATCGGTTTTTACTGGGTTGATTAACAGCTCCGTGAGTCTTTGGAAAGGCTTCCAGATGTTTGGAGTTTCAAAGATAAATATTACAGATTAGGGAAAGCTTTGCCTCATCATATACATCCTTCAGTCTCTGCTGAATCCTTGAATTCCTTACTGCTTTCCAAATATTTATTCCCTGCGCCAAGGAGGTAGGTAGGATTTTGATAGTGTCATTCTATCTGTAAACACCATAGCTCAAACTGTTTTGAAACAATTCTGATAAAACTTAGTAGAGGTGTAGAGTGGGGTCATGTTAACAATCCATTAAAATCTGGCTTACATCCACCAAGGTCTTCAAGGTCAACTCACTGACTTATTGTGCAAATATTGACAAAAATTGACAACAGTTTTTCACACTGGCAAGAAAATATTGGCATGGAACATTAACCCTAACCCTTTAATTTTATTACAGTACAGTAATGGGTTATAACCATTTAAATACAAAACAATTTGGGCACATGTACAATGATCTGGGTCATTTATGCTTTCTTCAAGAATTTTAAGATGGACAGATGGAAATATTCACAATTTGCTAATCTCTCACTGTCTTGCTGTGGGCTTATATACATACTATGTGTATATACTATTACGATATTTAAATGGTAATAAAAGCGAGTCATGTTGTAAAGTACATGCCGTACTTCATGCAGGGATGTGGGAACCAGCAGTGCTGTCTTTTACAGTATAAAGACGTGATCTCACCTCATATTACTTCAGTGCATGATCATTTCCTCTGGGGCCGTGTCTAGACTCTTCTTCTTTCTTTCTTTTTACTTGTTTGTATAAGAGAACATTAATAAATTGTGTTCAAATAATGCCCTTGTACAGTGAGGCTGTTTGGGTGGTGACGAGTCTTCAGGCGTGTTTGGTGGAAGTTCTGAATTTAAAAATCCAGGGTCACTGTTTATTTCTGCTTTCTGCTGAAATATTAAAACCAACGAAATATCAATGGACGGATTACATTCTCAGAAGAAAATAAGTCTGCGAAAAACTTGATCTATGTGATTATTTAGTAGCTTTTAGTGATACTTTTACTGAGTAGATTAATGCTGAATAATACATTTTTTTAAATCAAGAACAAATGTACGTTTCTGAACTTACATAAATCTACACATTCTCAGGATTTACTGTTTATGTGATTAGGGATGTGTAATTTGATGCCAGAAAAATATTCTTAATTTTGTGTCGTTTTCTATCTGTGTGAATAGTAACACATAGAAAGCTGCAGAGAAGGTCTGCTACGTGTCACAGATGTCTGGAGTTCAGAGATAACAGCACAATGAGATCTTGGGGAAGATTAAATACACACACACACACAAAGACCCCCTGAATAGCTCTTTTAGTCAGCAGACAGCCCTCGTCTGTCTTTCTTCAAGCTCATGGAAATTTCTCATGACTCTTTAAGAGGTTACCATAACCCATCTATATGACATCTGGCATCTACAAACTGTTTCCACAGATTGAGAGCCTCCCTTCAGTTAGCTGCATGTTATAAAACACAGAGACCTCTGTGCTCAGATACTGTGACAAGTGTGTTGTATGAATGATGAGCAATCAGTGTGAAAGCAGGGCTGAGTCAAAATGGAAGCAGCTTTGCTCTATTATATCCCATCAATTTAGACTTTTGATGCCAGACATTGATGGACTTTACGGATGAGACATAACCATGCAGACAACAACAAGCTTCAAGAGTCTACTGCACAAGTTATAGTTGTTTCTAAATACAAAAATAAACAAATACTACATACCTGCTTGCAACTATAATACATTATTGTGTGTTGTGTAATATATAAGAACACTTGTAAAAAAAAAAATAAGAAAAGCAACCAGGAAAGAAATGAGCTTACAGCAGGGCTGACAAAACTTTTTTGCAGTAAGCACCAGTCTGTCGGATGACTGGACTAGAGCAGCACAGTGACTGATAAGTCCAGAGGAACCCATCCCACAGGAGACACGCAGCAGGCTTTAGAAATAACCACAGTGTCCTCTGAGGGTTGGAGAATGAGTGGCCACTAGATAATGGAGAGAGGAGAGGAAGAGAGGATGGGTGAGGGAGGGAGCAGTAAACGAAAAAGGAAGGAAGGAAGCGAGAGATGGAGGGAGAGTGGAAGGGAGTGAGCGAGGTTCTCTGAGAGGATGACTCCCACATGAGCAGCAATATTCTCACAGCAAATCTGTGTGTGTGTGTGTGTGTGTGTGTGTGTGTGTGTGTGTGTGTGTGTGTGTGTGTGTGTGTGTGTGTGTGTGTGTGTGAGAGAGACATTATTAAATTAAACTGTTTACCATCATTGACAAACACAGAGGAATGAGCTGTGGGAAACAAAAACTCCCAAGAAACCCGACGTCTCCACGGGCAACGCATTCATGCCAATATCCAGGCATACATCCAGGCTCTGCACGCCTACAAACACAATGCATGAAGCTAAAGACGAGACATCATTAACGATAAACTGTCTGCGTGCGCACAGAGACACTGTCAAAACGATCTCCATACTTCATTTTAGTGTCACTCCGCATAAAGTGACACTGTCAGCTGTGGAGGGCATTCTGCATTAACGGGTAAAAATAAACAGGAAAACTATGGGATGCACTCGCCACTCTGCCACGTGCAGGAAACATCCTTCACCAAGGATACTTAACTGAGTAAAACGTCCTTAACGAACAAAAAACAAATAAAAAAAACAAGAACAAAAAAAAATAAAATAGTGAGTCCAGCTACTAGTTTGTTTGTTTTTTTTATTTAAAAATGAATCATATGATTCAGAGCTTTGTCAGTCATATATTATTTTTTATGATTCCTGCAGGTTACTTTTCTTCCACTGGCTTTATTGTTTTTCTCATTCTACTTTCTCAAATACAGAGTTACTGCCTGGTATGACTTTTAATATTGCAAAACATCCACATGAACACCCAAACACAGGCACAAGGACACTGAGTCACCTACTTCCTCAGATATATAAAAATAAACAAAAGATAAAAATCCCACATGACCGATTTCAGCCACATTCACAGCACAGCAAAAACAAGAAAATCAAGCAAACTTATAAAACGGCGTAACAGCAACTGTACAACAGTTCAGCGTTTGTGCCAATATCCCAAACAGTCACCTGTCACACATTAGGTACGCCTATTCAAACGCTCAATAATGCAAATGCCTAATTAGCCAATTACAACTTAGTACTTTTAAGTAAAGAGACAAGGTCAAGATGCATTAGAAAGGGGAAGAAAGGTCACTTAGGCAACTTTGAATGTGGCATGGTTTTCGGTGCCAGAGTGGTTGTGCTGAGTAATTCAGAAACTACTGATGGTTCAAAAAAGAGGAAATATCTGATGACTAGCAGTGCTCTAGAAGAAAAGACCTTGCTGATGTCCGAAGTCAGAGGGGAGTGACCAGACTTCTTTGAACTGATAGCAAGGCAAAACTAATAATCATTCACTACAACCAAGGTATGCAGAAGAGCATCTCTGAACACCCTGAAACCTTGAAGCAGCAGAAGAGCACACAGGGTGCCACTCCTGTCAGATATTAATCTGCACAGGCTCACCAACACTGGACAATGGACCGTAAAAAAAAAACATTGCCGGTTGTGACTAGTACTTTATGGAGTATAACCATTTTCTCTAACTGAGGATATATAATATGTGGTATTTTACAAGAAAAAAAACACTTTCTTTTTGTAGTAGTCCTGAAAAATTAATCAAACAAGAAATGATCCTTTAATAAACCAGCTATTTGATTGTAAAATACAAACACAACATATTGTGGTTAAATTTCTTGTCAGCATCTCTCACCTTGAACGACACCCCAGGGGTACTGTCTGGCCCTCACTGCTTTGTTCCCCACTTTGACTTCTTCCACACTCCCGACTACAGCAAATGGCAGATGGGCCTGCACAGAAAAACAGGTTAGTGTCAAAAAGGTTTTTACAAAAAAAAAGTTCTTACTGGTGCAATAAGCAGGGGACCAGGGTACACTGCCCTAAGGAGAATTTTTTTTTATTCTTCACAGAACAAGTCAATTTTCAGTAGGCTGTGGTGTAAACTGTACTAAAACGAACAGGACGGATAAGCCGTTTCACTGTGTTTGTCTGCTCTCTTATCCTTCACAACCAAACCACACCAGTGCAAAGCGTAACCATGTTTACATATGAGCTGCACCAGTGATCGGTTTCACGTTTTAAAACAAAATGGGTCTCCCAACTGCGGCTCAGATGGGAGACCTATTTAGTTGAAGTGATTAAACACACACGCTTTATTATTGCTCTTGGAGCTACTATGCTTCATTAAGACCAACAGTGAGGAGGCATCGCAGGGGAAACATGCCTGACACGCTACCTCAAAAATTAGATGGCGAGTTGAAACCAGCTGGCTGGTTACAGCTCAGAGGAACCAGCAAGCTGGCGAGTGTGGGTGCTGATGTAACCAACTATGAATAGACTGGGATACTGTACAAGGACAGTGCCTCGGAGAACCAAATGCTGTCTTGTTCACCATTTTTGTACATGCGTGGGTGTGTGTTTAAACATTATGATTATACATGAGAGGCATAATAAATTCTGATCTAAAAATAGACAGATATTATCATGAAAATGCACTTGTGCCTGATGCTTCAGCAAAGGTCTGTAGCATACGTTTAATTATAATCCTACTTGTAAGATGAAACTTAAGTTGGAGTAATATCATAAAGTTTATGCACTTTTTAAATTTTTTACCTAAACCAAGGAGGTTACATTTTTGGTAGCGCTTGCGTGTGTGTGCATTCAATTTTGTCATTCTGTCTGCAAACACACTTGCATATAAAAGTCTTGCATGAATTCTGATCAAACTTTGTAGGACTGTAGAGTCGAGTTGTGAAGGTCAAAGTGATAATAATGCTAGACAGAGCCATTTAAAATTATGTTTCTTACTGCTACTGTTTGTATTATTTTGTATAGGTAATGATATAGGGTGAATCTAAATATCATGTCACTTTGGGCCTCTTCTTCAAGGTCAAGTAAGGTCAAACTTTCATAAAATGCTTTTTATCTTTTAAACTACGCTTAAAATGTACTGTCTTTGTCTGTATTGACAAGTGATACTGATACAGTGGGATGCAAAAGTTTGGGCAACCTTGTTAATAGTCTTTATTTTCCTGTATAAACCGTTGGTTGTTACAATAAAAAAAATTGTCAGTTAAATATATCACATAGGAGACACAGTGATAGTTGAGAAGTGAAATGAAATTTATTGGATTTACAGAAAGTGTGCAATAATTTTTTTAACTTAATCAGCCAGGTGCATAAATTTGGGCACTGTTGTCATTTTATTGATTCCAAAACCTTTAGAACTAATTATTGGAACTCAAATTGGCTTGGGAAGCTCAGTGACCCCGGACCTACATACACAGGTGAATCCAATAATGAGAAAGAGTATTTAAGGGGGTCAATTGTAACTTTCCCTCCTCTTTTAATTTCCTCTGAAGAGTAGCAACACGGGGGTCTCAAAACAACTCTCAAATGACCTGAAGACAAAGATTGTTCACCATCATGGTTTAGGGGAAGGATACAGAAAGCTGTCTCAGAGATGTAAGCTGTCTGTTTCCACAGTTAGGAACATATTGAGAAAATGGAAGACCACAGGCTCAGTTCAAGTTAAGGCTCGAAGTGGCAGACCAAGAAAAACTCGGACAGACAGAAGCGACCACTGGTGAGAACAGTCAGAGTTAACCCACAGACCAGCACCAAAGACCTACAACATCATCTTGCAGCAGATGGAGTCACTGTGCATCGTTCAACCATTCGGCGCACTTTACACAAGGAGATTCTGTATGTGAGAGTGATGCAGAGGAAGCCTTTTCTCCGCCCACAGCACAAACAGAGCTGCTTGAGGTTTGCTAAAGCACATTTGGACAAGCCAACTTCATTCTGGAATAAGGTGCTGGGGACTGATGAAACAAAAACTGAGTTATTTGGGCATAACAAGGCATTATGCATGGAGGAAAAAGAACACAGCATTCCAAGAAAAACACCTGCTACCTACAGTAAAATATGGTGGTGGTTCCATCATGCTGTGGGGCTGTGTGGCCAGTGCAGGGACTGGGAATCTTGTCAAAGTTGAGGGACACATGGATTCCACTCAGTATCAGCAGATTCTGGAGACCAATGTCCAGGAATCAGAGACAAAGCTGAAGCTGCACCGGGGCTGGATCTTTCAACAAGACAGTGACCCGAAACACTGCTCAAAATCCACTAAGGCATTCATGCAGAGGAACAAGTACAACGTTCTGGAATGATCATCTCAGTCCCCAGACGTGAATATTATTGAAAATCTGTGGTGTGAGTTAAAGAGAGCTGTCCGTGCTCGGAAGCCATCAAACCTGAATAAACGAGAGATGTTTTGTAAAGAGGAATGGTCCAAAAGACCTTCAACCACAATCCAGACTCTCATTGGAACCAACAGGAAGCGTTTAGAGGCTGTAATTTCTGCAAAAGGCGGATCTACTAAATATTGATTTCATTTCTTTTTTTGTGGCGCCCAAATTTATGCACCTGTCTGATTTTGTTTAAACAATTATTGCACACTTTCTGTAAATCCAATAAACTTCTTTTCACTTCTCAAATATCACTGTGTGTGTCTCCTATATGATATATTTAACTGACTTTTTTTTTTATCGTAACAACCAACGATTTATACAGGAAAATAAAGACTATTAACAAGGTTGCCCAAACTTTTGCATCCCACTGTATATGGGGATTCCAAATATCACATAATAGTTTGCATCCAAATATCATGTAACATTTGACCTCTCACCTTATATCTTTAAAGAAAGCTTTATGAAGAGAAAGAAAATGAGCTGACTGGTTATATAGAAGTATACTTCAGTAAAATATTATATAATACGCAGAAGTTATTCATACCCAGTTATTTATAATTCAATTACCTACTCCTCCATTAAGTTTATATACAAAATACAATACTGCTCCCTTAAAAGTAAATAAGGCCCAGAGAGTGAGCTCCCATGGCCCAGGTTTGTGCACTCAGAGTGCCTGTTATGGTTATGCTTGCATAGGCAGACTAGTGCAGAACTTCTTTTTAGTTCTTGTTACGAACTAAAAAGAAGAATAGAAAAGTGCCAATCAGTGCAATCAGTGGGTCCAACAACATATGATCCTTGTATATAGCTACATACCCAGGGTTAGCTAGTGTTTGCAAATATTATAAATATTTTACAAAGTATACAGTCAAAATTGTGAGACTGTAATTCATCTGCATTGAAACACTGACTCTTTATTTATGGTGTTTTAGTCAAAGCATGTGTTACCGTCATTAAAACAAAGAATGTTTTGACTTTTTAAATGTTTTTGTGCCAAAAATATTACTTACATTCATGGAGGCATTGATCTCACTGACAGTTTCGTCATCTGTTGGGAACTGATATATCTGGACGCCGTTGCTCACCAGCTCGCTCATTATCTTTATTTTGAATTTATGAAGCTCGCTCTTGGAGATTGTGTCCGCTTTGGCAATGATGGGAATTATGTTGACCTGCGGAAATAATGACAAAAAAAAAGTGAGATAGTTATTAAATATGCGGTGCACTGCACTGTTGTTGCTAATGTGGTGGAGTCTTCCAAAAATGATAATGCAAAGACGTTTTGTGTTACATTATGGAAGCATTTGGTTTAGCCTGGTTTAAACGTTGACATGACAAAACAAAAGGATGCACAGGAAACACCTGAATGTTTTCAGATCATGACAGATTACAGCAATTGCCATCTAACCATCATGAGCAAACACTGCTTAAAAAAAAATTAAAGCTACATTAAATATGTTGAGGTTTTAAACAGCTGTGTAGCGCATCTATAAGACCATGCACAGTTAACTGAATAGCAAATAAGCCCAATCAGAACCCCGACTGATAAATAAAACAAACAGTGATTATGAAAACAAACTCGGCTCCATCTACAATCAGCAGCAGATGTGAAGAAATAAACGCACAGTTTGTCTGCATTCCTCTGTACGGCTGCATTTCCCAGATCACCAACTGGGAAGATGGCAGGACTCCCACAGATCCACACAGCAATTCCACAGCGTGCCTTAGAGTATGAGTCAGAGCTTGTTAAAAATCAAATTTGAATCTCATCATACTTTGTTGGCTCGTTAATTTGCAGCGGGGTGGCCAGTATCAGGTTTTAACCCTAATATAACAAACTAATTTAACTAATCTCGGTGTTATATTTGCTCGCTTCCCACAACTGAGTTTTCCCAGCTGACCAAAGATCATTCCCAAACAGTTAATGTTTGTTCTGAGGGACCAGGAGCGCCAGCTGTGACCACATTAAAGCAGTTCACAGGAAAGATAATCCCTGAAAAAACAGCCCAATATTTTTGGCACTTTGTCATTTAATGTTATACAGGGAAATATCTCTGAGTGTGCAGGTGAGACCACGCTGATACAGTCTGAGCCTTAATAATGAAAACGCTTACACAATATAAATATATATTATATAAAATATAATATATAAAAACACCTAATATGAATGGATCCCATTATTATCGTTTGTGTTACATAATTATCTGGATAATGAGCTGCTTAACTCAGTTTTCATAATGAAGTTCCTGTAATTTCTGGGCTTTGGTGAACAAGAAATTGATGTACAACACTGCTGTGGAGTCAATTACTCACCTTTTTTAAAGGCTGGATTTATTTATTGATATAACACTGCTATGATAAATTACTTATTGCATGCCGCTCGTAATAGATTAGTTTGAATCATCATGTGTTTATTTTTTCAAGAAAAAATAAACACATGATGACTCTTGGGGACGCTCTGGAGTATTTCCTGATTTTTTTTTTATCTGATTTATGGACGCTGCTGGATAAGAAGATTCTGGGAAAGTCGCAATAAATCTACAAATATAAAAATAGATGTTTAGCAAGATGTTTTCAAGCACGCCTTGGAAGCCTAAATAATACCTGATGGCAATAAAAGCAGGAACACAACAAATGTCTCACAGACTTAGATAAGGGTTTAAAAGATCTCAAACCTGCAAGCTGCCACTGACTGTGGATAACGTCACACAGCACTGATGTGAGAACAGCGTAGGCATGGTCTCATGGTAAGTGGGCAGCATGACGTGTCCTGTCCCATGCACAGTCTACTCAGGCAGCAGCTTCTCTTGAACCAAACCGAGTATTTTCAGTACCACTGTGTGCTATATGTAGGGAGCGGACAATGCCCTGACCTGATTGTGCCAACACTGTTCAAAGCTCATGTGAAAAAACAGCACTACAGGAGTCAGGAAGCAGACTCCTTATTACTTTTAGAACCCCAGCATGTAATGTGTCCTTTCAGTAATGCTGCTTCAAGCCTCTCCCTCTATTTTTACTTTGGAAAACATCTCATCTGCCACAAACAGGAAAAACGGTATAACCAAAAACAGCAAAATGGAACCTAACCCAGCCATGTGACAGTGGATTACATCACAAATTAAAAAGGTATTCTTAAAGTTAAGCAGGAGGCATGAATCCTTTCGCCGAATAACCTCAATAAACTCACTCTTTTACATTCTTTAATTTATAAAGTTAAGTAGAAATGTTTCCCATCCGTTAACAAAAAGACTTAAAACCTTCATTTAAAACAAACGACACTCCTTTCAGACTCCTATCTCTCTTCCTGCCTTCATTTACTAAAAACCACATTTTACTTTACGGGCCTTGTGTGGGGAGGGCTGATTCGTTAACAAGAAAAACACCATTGTCTGGGTTAGACAGAAAAAAAATACACAGACTGAGGGAAAAGCTGTTTCTGGTCTCTTTCCCTGGTTTTTCTGTCAGAGGGGACAGATCTGTTCATTTATCTGTTTCATTTCCAGATACAACTTAAGATTTACACACAATGTAATGATGCTTTCTCTGACAAGGATATGTCTCTGCATTAAATTTGATATTAAAAACACATAGCCCTGATTTATCGAGCCATGAAAAAACATAACGATTTCCAGCTACTGGGATGGGGGGGGTTTTTTGGGGTTTTTTTAAAGCAATTTTCTTGGTTCTGCATGTTTAAGAATTAGATTTCAGGCTGTAAACGCGTCTGTAATCTGTTGAAAACTAACTGGTATAAAAAACTGAATGCAAAAACATAAAATAACTTTGTTAAAGCTATTTGGTTTATTGTCTTGGTTTATGCAAAACAAAGTAGGCACTTTCTGTGGTCACCCTCCAGATATCCAGAGCCCATAAACATGAAATAAGACAGAAATCTCATAAATGTGCAAAGGTTGAATATTGTTTGGTTTGCAAGGGTCTTAAATGTTGCCTCCAAATCTATCTAGAAAGAGAACCCTGCACACACAAAGTCCATCTGCCCTGTAAAACACAGCAGTGTCACTTCTACATTGCAGTTACTCAACACTGGCTTGTTTTCAGATACAACAGCAAACACACTGCACATTGTGGAAAAATTGCTGGGACAGATCCACTGAGATCAGAGTGGTACTCATCGTGAACACCCGCAGCCTCACTGGTGGGTTCTGAATTGTGTAAATCTTTAAGGATAAAAAATAAAGCCTACATTTCTTCCGGTTTAATCCGGAAACACTTTGTGAATGTGTGCAAAAAAATGCTTAAAAGGTGTATATATAAAATGTCTCTGATTGTTACATCAAAAGAAAAAAAATGTTAATCATATGGATCTACATAAAGTTTAGGCTGTGGTAGCTGCTCTGCTACAGTATATTTAGCTCAGGTAAGTTGGATGAGTCAAAGCAGAGGCCATGGCTTGGCTGTGTTCACTGTGCTCATTTGGGTGGTATAAGGAGACAGTTGGCAAACATAGCATGCCAGGTTTTGATCGTTCTGTTGGCACATCAAGACAGCACACGGGCTTGGTGGTCAGCGCCATCGTTTCACAGCAAGGAGAGTCCTAAATTTGGATTTCTGTCCTTTTCTAAAGTTCGTATAGGTTCCTTCACAGGTTAGGTTAGAACTCCTGTATCCCTAAAGGACAGTTTTAGTAAAAATACCAGAAGCACTGGTTTAATTTTGTATTAAAAAAGTACTTTGAAAAGAAAAGAATAAACCCTTGGGTTTTTAAGAAAGGGTTTAATATACTGAATCAAATTTGTTCCTGAAAGCTGAGGACTGAGTTAAGAGCCGTTGCATAAATTATTTATACACTTTTTCTGATGCCATAAAACTATTAAGTGTCCCTGTAGAGCGGCATTTGGCTGAGGTATCTAGTTTTTATTATGAAGAGTATCGAGAGACTTCTGGCAGAGATGGCTTGATTGTTGGCAGGGGAAAGCCAGCAGGGTTGGTCACAAGCTGACCATCTGCTTTATTCTGGATTTATTATTACTGCACCAACAGAAACAAACAGAGACAAAGCTACCACTTCATCAGCTCTACAGCAGTGCTATTAGAAGTTAAATAGACTGAAAAACTAATCGCAACCACTGCAGATCAATCTGAATGATCGAATAAAATTTGATTGCTGAACCTTACAGTGTATTGTTTTGGTATAATCTCATACAAATTCACAAAAATTGGCTTATGGCTTCCACATAAAGCTTTGTAAGTGAAATGTGACAACTCCTGTGTGAGTTTACTGCCTCACAGCTTTAAAGTTAAACGAGCTCCTGCAGAGCTGAAAATACAAATCTCCTCTTTCACCGTCATTCACTCTCCTCTGGGTTTTGTCGGCTTCATAATGTCTTACAGCTCACCTCCCTGGCTTTTAATAATTTCTTTTATTAAACTGTGAAAACAGGAATAAAATGACAAAATAAACAGATAATAAACAGGCAATGCCCACTTAATACAATGAAAATATAAATAATAAAATAATAAATACAAATGGCTCCAACTTAATGGCTCCAAACTGACTTATCTGGCTTGTCTAACTATGTACACCACAGTGACTCCGCCCCTTTCCCTTTCTTTGCCCCAAGTGCTGTTTTGATGAGATTTTTTTTCCATTTGTTATTTAATGAAGGCAATCCCAACGACTGCATCTCCAGTGAGATACACTCATCACATACAGCAAATCATAGATCCATGGAGCAATAATCTGTGCAGTAATACTCACAACAACAATGAAAAAGCCACAAATCAATGTGTTCCTGAATCTGACTATTGACTGTGTGCTGACCTGCAAACATATACCAAACTCAATCTCAGAGTGAATTAGAGGGTTGTGATGCTGATGTATTGGAAGCAGAGTAGTTTAAACTGACATAAATATCTTTTTATAAATAAGAACCTCTCCCTTAAAACACCAAATCAAATTTTTTCACTATGCTGGCTTTTTAGGTGTAAAACTAGTCATGGAGAGGTTCTCTTTTCCCCAAATCACAACTATTACAGTTCAAACCATTAATCCTTTTCCACAGAAATAGCCAAATAAGTTCAGCCTAAACACTGCCATGTGAACTCTTCTTGAAATCCTAAAAGATGAAATGGAAACTTGCATAGTCACTGGAACATTTTTGTTTCAACTTTACTCTTCTCTTTTGGGACACAGAGTCCACACCCTGGTAGGAAGATCAGGGATGCCCTCGTTTCAGTGAAATTCAAACCAGTCACACGGAAAGGGAAGTCTGACTTCAGACTAATATTATTCAAACACACTTGCATTTTTCCAGAGGGAAAATATAAATGCATGCTTGTGTGTCACATGTGCGTACCTTACTGTCCAGTTTTTTCATAGTAACGAGGTCCAGGGACTTGAGGGAGTGTCCTGTCGGGGCAATGAAATAAAGGCAGATGTGGATCCTGGTGTCGTGGTAGTTAAACAGCGAGCGTTTGATCTTCAGCTCTTCCTGGAGATAGTTTTCAAACTGAGTGTCAATGTAGTCAACAATGGGTTTGTAACTGTGGAGAGAGGAAGGGAGAAGAGAGAAACCGTTAGGATTTATGTCTGTGGGTCAAAGCTAAATATTTGTCTTCTTATTCATGCGCTGGTAATGAATATGAAAAGGGAAAGGGGACTTTTCACAGGGAAAGGAAAAGACACAGATATGTTTTCAGTAACTGTGTGATCTGATTCAATGCCAAGATCTCAGCTTAGAATTGCACAGCTTAGTGCTGCATGAAATTTGTGTTCAGCTTATGGAAGGTCCAATCAAAGAGGCTGCAGAAAACAACGCGTCCTCTCTGTCACAGAGCTGTGACCGCTTTCGGAGCCTTTAAGTGTCACCAGTAAATCAGTGAAGGGCACGAACACAAAGTAACACATCGTCGTCTTTACAGCCTTTTCTCCTCGAGCATTTGCGAGAAAGGACAGGAGAGATGGGGAGTGCCTTTAATGCTACACCACTCGCTCACAGCTACTTGATTATACAGCTAAATGTCAGAAAATGTTACTTACATTGCATTAAAATAACACATTTCTGTTGGTTATTGCTCCAGTACAGTTGGTTTCTATAAGCTGTTTTCAATCTTTTAACCACAAAAGCCGGTGACCAGCCTCATTGGGATGTTTTGAATCACATTCACACCAGACTTGTTTATTTGAGTCTGCAGCTTTAACTCGTTTCATTTGGGAAGATGAGAAGAAAACCATTAGAAGGAAGCCACATGCTTAAATAAAAAACTAAGCGAACTGTTGGTTCATTAGTCATAGTAGATAACGTCACACAGTCATAGTCTGGTTCTCACATCAACACTTGTCATTTTCTGGCTATATATCTCTACAATTATGATCATCTACATATGAGATGTTCAGTAAATTTGTTTGTATTGAACAGATGTCTCCAGACGAATTCCTTCGTTTATCTCATGCTGTTATATTTGGACACTGCACAACCAACTCAAACACTGTATGTTTTTCTTGCTGTGGATAGTAGAAAGGCTTGAAAACAACTGCAACCAGTGTCAAACATCTTTAACACCTCCTGAATCCATATTCAGTCACATAGACTTCAAAGTGCCTCGGAGTGACCAAAATGCAACCCAGATGCTCATGTTTAACATGCGTCTGCAAAAGTAAAAGTGATAATGATGACATTTTGTCTTTAGAAAACAACGAACTCTGAGAAACAAGCCCAAAAAACAGGGCTACAAGGACATAGCTGTTTTGTTTCTTTTAGAATTAATAGGAAGCAGTTCCCTTGTGTGCTCTGGAAAGATGCAGTTTAACACTAAAGATGGAAAATAGTGACACAGTCCTGTTACGTTTAATCTAAGAGCTTGAATGTGATTTCTACAAACTCTCTGACCTAAAGCCAGTAATTCCAAGTTTTTCCTGTTAACCATCACCATACACTACTTCCATCTTTTCTAAACATGACAAATAACTGAAAATTACATCATCTTGTCCACTGTTCAACTCCGGATGTGCCACTTCACTGATGTTTTACAACTCAAAAGTGACACATAAGTAGAACAGGAAAAAAATGTATTCCATTCCCTCAGCTTGCAACATGTTTACAGTCATCTGTCCTCTCACTTCACATCCATCTTCAATCTTCTCTGAGGAATGCACAAACTGTGACCTTTTGAAGCTCTCTCAGTGTGCCGTTACACTCCGCTGCAGGCTCTGTCCTTCGCCATGTTGGTTTAAACGGTCTACGGAGAAAGCTGCTATCAAAGAGCGTGAGAGTGCTGCTTCCTGGCTAGGCCACAACAAGTACACTTCATTCCACAGCTGAATGTTAAAATAAACAAATCAACAATTTCCTCTTTATTTCTCCAACTTCCTTCAATTTCAGCCTTCGGAGACACCATAAAAGATGCAGAAGTCTGGACTGACAGTGGTTTGTGTGTCTGGGTCACTCGTTTGCCTACGTAAGCATCTTTTCATTAAAAATGTGTCAATGTCATTTTGGAGCTTGCCGATTTTTGGGGAAATACTTACAGGGAAATCTGCTTTTACAACAGACCAAAGGAAATCACAAATTCGTTTTTTTTACTTCTGCTTTTGGCTTATGGGATAATGCAGAGATATATTTGTGATCATCATTGTTAGTTTTTGTTGCTGGTTACCAAGCAGGTCTGGATACTTTGTGAGGCACTCTGGGCTGTATGTATGTGCACTTAGCTCACCTATCCTCTTTGTTGATCTGATCGCCGAAGCCAACCGTGTCAACAATGGTCAGTTTGAGGCGGACGTTGGTTTCTTGCAGGTCGTATGTTCGAGGCCGCAGATACACGCCGTTCTGGTAATGGCTCGCCTCTTCGTTCTCAAACATGGTGTTAAAGAGCGTGTTCATTAACGTCGACTTTCCGATACCAGTCTCCCCTGTGAACGGTCGGAAGCAGAGAGGGAGATGGAGAAAGAGAGAGTGCGTTAGCATCACTTGGGAGTACTTCATCAGCTTTCAGACATCGATTTTTATTGCTGTAACAGAAGTGTAAGCCAGTGTATTACGTTCATGTCAAGAAATACAACACAGTGCTGCTGTTTGTTATTTATCTTTGTAGCTAAACATGTCACTCAGTGCAAAGTAAATCAACACGAGGGCCAGAGGGACTCTGGAGAAATGTACAGTAGTTACACATTCTCTGTCCGATACTCACCTACACATAGGATGTTGAAACAAAAACCCTGCGTGACCGATTTGCTGACCAGCTGCTCAGGGAGGCTGTCAAACCCAACATGGCCACCCAAACTGAGGTTACGCTTCTCTTCATTCTACAGGACACACACACAAAAAAAAAAAAAAAACCATCAGAAGTGTGGCGGATGTCAGGAAAACACATGGCCGAGTCATTATTCAGAAGAGGATGGCACAGATACTGAAGCGCTCACATTCCAATGCGTGGAAACATCAAAGACCTTCTGCTCATTCTGCACATGTAAAATCCATCACATTATGATTTAGGTAATCGGGGCCTGCAGTGAGGATGAGCTTCAAGAATAATCACTCAGAAGCACAAAGAAGAAAGACATGCTTTAACAGACAGAGGAAGGAAGTGATTATATTTGTATGGAAAATGGAATAAGGCACTTGAAAACATGCAAGATGCAAGTTAGCAGCTTGTTTTATAGAAAACCCCAATGTGGACATTTCAGAACTCCACCAGTCCACCTATTCTCCAAACAAGCTCATGATCAATTTATCAGTTATTACACACTATAATAGAAATATATCGTTAATAGTGGGATGATAACAGCAGGTACAGAAGAGGCACCCAGGCTGCCTTATCTGCAACACCTTCGTCAGGTTTGATCTGTGGGATCCCCTGCCACTTCAAGAGCAGCTGGGAGATTTAATCCCTCTACTTCGAACCTCCGCCCTGCTGGAGGTGCATTGTGCACCTCTAAAAAAAGGAGCACCCACAGGGCATCCTTATGAGAAGGCTAAATCAGCTCAACTGACTCATCTCACCGTTTAGGATCACAGGGATATTTCAGCAGGTTGTATCAGTGATCTTGCTCTTTCAGTCGTTTCTCAAAGCTCATGACCATCGGTGACATAGATCGAACAGTAAATCGAGTGCTTTGACTTCTGATTAAATTCTTTCCCCACTGCTGAGGTGAAGTAAGATGCCCACAGATGTCCAAAGAAACGGCCACGGAAGTATTTAACCTAAAACACAAAAGTTAGCAATGCACGACAAACTAAAAACCACCAGAAAAAAAAACAACAACAAATCAGGAGGGTTGTAACCTTTTTTCACATTTGATCTAGCTCATTTAACCAATCTCAGCCAAAGAAGAGAGTTAAAGCTGTACAAGAGGGCCAGCACCTTGAGATGAATAGGGCCACCCGATCTCATCTGGCTGAGCCACGAAGGACTGCATACTTGAAAGCTGAAGTCACCAAGCACAGGCAGCTGAGAGCAGAGCACAGCCAACAATACAGAACTGAGAGGTGGAGGCAGGCTCCGAATACACAGAAGATGACTTTTAAACCTAACTGAACTGCATAATACAGGCTGGAAAGTGTGTGTGTGTGTGTGTGTGTGTGTGTGTGTGTGTGTGTGTGTGTGCGCGCGCGCGTGTGTGTTCAGGGGTTTCGGGAGGTGAACGAGAAAACAGGGCTTAATGTGTCAGGCAACACAGCTGGAGTAATCCAACATGAGCTGAGATAGGCAATAGTGAGCTGAGCTGCAGCACATTGGGGAGATTACTATACTACACTAACATGTGTTAAAAGTAATAAATATCCTATATGCATTGATAATATGAATATTATTTAAACAAAGACATCAATTTCACTGCAAACCCCACAACAGACAGAAACTCCCTTCATTACATATCGTTCTGAATTTATTAATGAACATTGTATTTATAAATGTGAAAGGAGCAATAACACAATAATTGTGCATTGTAATAGGTGCATGACAGACTGAATATATTAGTATGCTAAAACAAGGGATAAGGCCGGTTTCAGTTGTGTGCACTGTAGCTCCATAATCATCCTCGATTTCCAGTTCGAGCAGTTTATACAGCTCTTGTTCTTAAGTCTGAATACGTATATTGTAAGTCGCTTTGAAAGGAAAAAGCAATGAATAACTGCAACGTTTGCAGGAGTCGGTTTCAGGTTCACCGAGATGAATGAGAGGAAGAGGCTGTGGCCATTCTTTCTTTGTTATTCGCTGTAAACTCAGACCTTGTCAAACAACATTAGTCGGCCTGCTAGTCAGCATTGGTAGTCAGCCTGCTGAATGAATGAAGCCGGGTAGAGATGTTCAGATAGAGCAGTGGTTCTTAACCTGGGTTCGACTGAACCCTAGGGGTTCGGTGAGTCGGTCTCAGGGGTTCGGCAGAGCCTCCGCCGTGACATGTACGGCTCATTTTGTGCACCAGTAAAAAACATATGCATGTCTTGAATTTGAAAAAAATCGTATTTTATTTTTCACTAAAGAGGGGTTCAGTGAATGCGCATATGAAACTGGTGGGGTTCGGTACCTCCAAAAAGGTTAAGAACCACTGAGATAGAGGGAAGGGAGCAGACTATGATATTGTGCCTGTAAGCGAAACTAAACTCTGGATTCCTGAGTAGGTTTTAAAATAGGAGTTAAAAATTTACATAAGCCTGTATTTATCCAGGAAATTATAAATAAAGGCTTGCGTGCTGCTTTTCCATAAACATTTTTGTACTTTAAACTCTGAAAATGTGTACTTTAGTTTGTAAATGTACTTCTTCAAGCTCACAGTTCCTATTTAATACTTTTCTAGACATTTAGAGCATAGCTAAGCTTAAGGAGGGTTTTTTTTACTTGTAAACCTGCTTCTGTGGATATTCCTCCAAACTTACTAAACCACAATGGTGAAACAAAAATTCAGAAAAACAACAGGGATTCTGACTCACTCTAGATCATTTTGGGTTGACCTCCTACACTGAACCTAATCACGCTGTCAGTAGCGCATGATTTTTGTGTGTAAGTGAGTGACACATAAGAAGCAGATGGAGCCCGTGAACGGCTGCTGCAAAATGAGCGCCCAGGCCTGACCAAGAGTGTTATCTTTTAGGAGAAGACAGCACAGAACTGCAGACGTGGACACAAACTCCCCAAGCTGTCACTCGACTGGCTGAATGTGTAAGTGTATGCACTGGACTGACTGCAGGAGGAAGCACTCAGTTTCCTTAGTGTCCTTAGTGCAGTAAAATGGCTATCCAGCCATGTGCAAGTACTCCACTTTAAGTAAAAACTTAACGAATCAAAGAAGTTGGAAAAATAAAAATGGACTGCAATGACATTTCATTTCTCAAAAAGAAAAACAGTGCAGAAATAGTTCAGACAGAGAGTTGAGAGTTGATAAGAAACTCATTCATTGCAATGAGTGCAAGATGTTGCAGAACTAAATGTGTTAAATAAAGCACTTTAATTTCAGCTGCCAAAACATTATATTGTTAATATAGATTTATTTTAGAGATTATAGATTTAAGATAGATTTCACTTAAGCAAAGTGTGACGTACAGCCAAAAAATAATATTATGTTAAACATTTCTCCATCTTTGGTATTTTTCAGGGAGGCATTAAAGGATTGCCTAGTTCACTATACATTCTTTTCACCCTATGTAATTCAAGCCAACTGGATTTCTTTAACAACATGACAAATCTAAAAATAAACCTGCCCGTTTTTTTTGCTTTCTGGTCCATTTAGATTTGATGTCGAGAACATAATAACACCCATCAGCAAATACAGGATGTATAACCAACAGACAAGAACAGTTAGGGAAACTATGAGGTATCTGACTGTCCACCAACCCACCCGAGCTAGCTCGGAAGAAGAGAAAAGCAGCGGCACAAAGTATGTCAGGAATGAAAAGCTTCTGGTTAACTGTCTCAGGGTGAAGAGACAACACAGTTCCCAGGCCACCAGGAAATGGTTGCACAGAAGAGGCCCCAGGTGGCTCCAAGTGAAATGAGCCACAAACAATATGGGCTAGGTCACAATGCTGCTCGCTTGAAACTAGCCGAGTTACTAAAGCCTTTTATTATTGTTGCAGATGAAAATCCGATGTGAAACAAAAAGAATGGCACAAGTAAAGGTAATTAAAGGTAATCAGTTTCAAGGTCCTCACCGTCACATCTGCATGGTCTACTGGGTCACCCAAAAAGAGTTGTGATACGTTTTTTTGTTTTGTTTTTTAATAAAACCTGTGCAAAAACTAAAAGAAAAGCTCTAATCTCAGTTTGTTCTGTAGTATGTGTATCCTGCACTGCAACCCTAAAGTCAGTGAAACATGTAACCATTTTCATTGTATATTCTGCCACATGTTTAGTTATGATTGTTTAAGCTACAAAATAATGAACCTCTGCACGGGATCACTTAATCAGGGACCGAAATACTGCTCGTCTGCCGCTCTTATCCAAGCTAGTTCTTTCTTTAGAAATGCAACTCAGTGCTACAAAGCTGTGGATATTCAGTGAATTTCTGGGCTCTAACCAAGCAAGCCGTGAGATCATTTTTTCAAACATTCTAATAAATATGTGATTCGGATCTGACCTGATATAAACTCAGGCAAAAACCAAGCTCTGTTTCATGTGCCCATCAGTCCACAGAAACACTCGGCCACCGGCCATCAGTCGGCCCCTCCCTCTCTAGCCATCTTCTTTTCAGCTGTCTTCCAGCCTTCTGGCCTACATCCCCGCCTGACTGGTGTCTGCAGCTTGTGTCTGCCTCAGTGAACCTCCACCTGACAGACAGCAGCAACCACGCACAAACACACAGTTGCAGCTCGTGTTTGTGTGTTTGTGGGCAAGAAAACTTCACACATTACTACTACTACTTTAACATCTTGATGTAAAATTTGTTTAGATATAGTTTGTCTGTTAGCAAAGACAGAATTCATCCACTTGAATGTGGCATGAAATGAAATTACTTTTATTGTGATTCAAACTGCATATACTGTATTAAGCTTTTGCAGGTAATGAAAGTGCAAATGACATTTTGGGGGCTTCTTGTCACACTTTGGGTTTGATTTGACTTAGCATCTGTGAAGGGAGGAGACCACAGGACAGCCTCAGTGACAAACCCACACACGCACACATTTATCACTCTTTAGCTGAAGTGGCTGCTGACTGGTGTTTCCTGTCCAATGTGTAAGTTCATGAAAGTGTAACTCTACTTTCAAACTGCCAGTACACAGTACTAACATGTTACACTTTTGAAATCAATAACGTACTTTATAAATTACGTTACAAATATTTTTGCATCTTATTCCACGTCAACAAGCATGAAATGCTGAGTGAGGTGTTTTTGCGTTACTGTCAGGTCGAACCACACCTACAGACTTCTGCTCCACCGGTTCTCAGCAGCTGCCCATGCTGGCAGCGATGTTGTAATGGTAAAAATGTTGACGGTTGAAATTTGAATGACGTGTGCCTCCTCTTGTCTTTTATGCTATTATAACCTGCCCCACGCTCATGAACATGCTTACATTACTACTGAGCCTCACCAGTAGTAACACCATCCATGCCGAACAGGAAAGACAAAAGGGAAAAAAAGGAGTGACAGATGGGAAGTTGAGACAGGAACCATTTTACGAGACAGATGGACAGCATACTTATCTTTATGGGGGTTCCTTACCATTAGAAAAGAAGAAAGTATGTTTTTGTTTTTAACTTATCCTATCAGCCACAAAAGCAATGTTTTGTAGGTCAAAGGTAAAAGTGGAATAGATTGGATTAGCTTTACTCTCACCCATGCATGCTAAGTACAATATAAGCCTTCTTGTTTTAAGATCTTATACTAACTAGCAAACACGATGTTGAATACTTCTGGTTGATACTTCAAAGTTGATTTAATTCAAAAATGTGGATCCCAGGGAAGAAAAACTCCAGAACGTAAAATATGTAATTTTCTTCGTGTGCTAATTTTGAATGAAGTAAGAGCTTGATTTGGCTAGTCATATAAAAGGAAAAGGAGCAACCAACTGCACAGTCCATAGTCCATACATAAATATGATTTTGACTTAAGAATCTACCTAACGCAGTTTTCTCTTCTGCCCTTCTTATTGGTATTTACTGATGAAACTGGAGGGACCCTACCTTCTGTTTTACCGTCCACTTTGCCAAAAATGGCCAAATCAGTTCTGGGTTAATGAGCTGATGGTTGACTTAATTTTAAAGAACACAAATATTCATCTGGAGCAAATTCCATAGAGAAGAGCAAAAGTTTGATTTAGAAAACATGATGTTTGGAGCTGATGCCAATTTGAATTTTTAAGGAATAAATATCACAATATTGATGTACTGGACATCATAACGTATACATGCAACAGCTACTTTTTGCTGCTCCCCTATTCACAAGGGATCACCACAGCGGGTAGCTCCGCACGTTTAATTTGGCAGAGTTTTAACACCGGACATCCTTCCTGACACAAGCCCAAAGGCATTTGCGTTTCCTCCTGGGATGGAACTTGGGATCTTTCGCTTGTCCTGCGAATGTTTAAACCGCTACTCAAATACAATATGTGAGTTACACTAGAAAGGGAAAATAACTTCGCAGCAAAGTGGTTTACTAACCCGTTAGCATCTAAACACGAACACACTGCTCATCTCCACGCTGCCTGCTCAGCTGTGGTGTGCACCCTGCTCCATGTGCTGCAGGGTGCACAACTTAGCCAGAGAATCTTTTTCTACATCCAGACATATCAGCGTACAGTTTCATATATCAGATCGGCTGTAGGTATGGGAGCGTGTCTAGCCGCCAGTCTATCCGGTTCAGCTGTTCATTGTGGACCACACTTTGTTACATTTCACTGATATCTAAGAAAATAACTGAGCTACATACATGGTAATCCTCATTCAGCCTATGCTGACATTATTTTGCAAATTTAACCTCAGTATATAAAGAATTGGGAGACAGATATTGACTCATCACAGCTGAGGCTGCAGCTTGGATGTCATGATTCATCCGATTCACCAGGTTTGACAAGCTCGCCCGAAGGCCGTTTAAGCCCCACAAGTTCTATATACAGCTTACAACGCTGATGGCGGTAAACTTGAGCCACACTTTGACCTAAACAATGTGATACAGGCGTGTTCCTTCTTGTTCCAGGATGTGTTTCATTAACAAATACATGTGCAACTAGAGCACCAGCAGACATTGTAAGCACAAGTTAAATAAGCTTTTAAAAGAGCAAGGACCTGCCTGCTCGCCTGCTTGAGTCCTTACTCCACATCTCTTGGCTTTAAGCACTTTATGGAGCTAATTTCATTTCACGCATGCAGTCCTCACAGGAGAGACAATACTCTTCAGGGTCAGTAAGCACTGTGCCTCCTGAATGTGCTCGGGCTTTTTTTTTTTCTTTTTTTTTTTTAATTGCATCCAAATTAAAATGAACATCATTATTTTTATGCTACACACTCTAATGCAATCAATAATCGAGAACGACACACATTGTTAGGCAGTTGGCTTGTATTGATCACTTCATGTGGATCCGGCCTAGAAAGTTATCCCAGCGCTACAGGCTCCACCGGATGGGGCTGACGTGGAAAAACAATCCAACCAAGCACACATCTCTATCAATAGCTGGGTGTAATTAAACAGTACTCCCTTTACACAAACTGCCAGGCCAGCAGGTCAGTTTGTTCAATGTGGTCTCACTTAGTTCAGGATGTTAGACAGCTGCGTTGCTGCCAACGCCGGCCTGTTTCGCTGCATTCTCAGCATTTTTCTCATTAATCAATCAATCCTCTAAATTTCGTATTCCAAATGAGACATTTTGGAAACTTCCACTGGGCTCTGAGCCCCCATTCCTGGATACCTTCCTAATTTAAGAAATGCGAGGAGTGCAATATCCTCTCTTTATTTCTGGATCCTCTCGTTTTCTTCGCAGACATGTGTTGCATCAATAAGTGGTAGGAGTGGCCGGGAGTGTGTCCTTAATCTCTTTATCCCTGCAAGTCAGCTCTGCTTACAGCCTAACACAGAGATCTTTTCAAGCATCTGCCAAAAAAGTTAATCACCTTCTCCCATTCATTTGCCACTTTACTACAACATCATCATCACCATTATTACTAACATCATTCATACACTCACCTATTCTTTGTCATGTGACTTTGTGGGAATTTACAGAGAATTTTCAGGTATGTTTTGCGACACTTCACTGTACCTACAGAGTCACATCTGAATGACAACATGGCATGTTACTATGGATGTAATCCAGGATGCATTCCACCCTCAACTGATACTACTCTGCCCAGCCTGCTACTGTGCCACTGTACAAAGCAGTATCATGAACTGACATACCCATGGCTGTAAACATAACATTTTGAGTCTAAGGAAGAAAAACACAAGTGTATTTATCACTCATCACTGCGATTAATACACCTAAAGGAGTCTTCAAGTGGTAATTTTATCCACTGGCTAGCCAGTGTACATGCCTTACTGTGATTCTCCATGGCGGTTGCAATGTTTGTTTCCTTAATTTCTAACAATCTCAACAGTAAATAGTTTAATGTTTCCATACGCTACACCCATATTTTCAGCAACGCGTCCACGCGTGTAAACGCAACCGAAGAGAAAAAAATGCATTACACGGCACGACATTAAAAATAGTCAGCTACTGTAGCGTACTTAATTTCCCCATAACTGGGAAAAACACAGTCACCATCACCGAAATCACTCCCACCATCTCGCCTGAGCCCACAGTCCAGGCTCCAAAAGCGGGGGAGGCTTAGCTACATACATACCCACACATAGACAGCAGCTAACACACACTTTTACTAATCACAGCCAAGTGTGCCCGTAGCTGCACTTGCAATGTTTACTGCTCCTAGAAAACAGAGAGGGGAAAAAACAAGGAGCTCCGGATAGCATTTGCTTACCGAAAACACGTCAACGTCCGTGGCAGCCATGGTGCGGAATGTATGGTGTTGGTGTGCTGAAGCAGACCGAGCAGAGGCGAAAGGGAGCAGCCCTTGTGTCTCCGTACTAGCCTGCTAAACTACTGACTGAGCTGAGCTGACAGTGATAGGAAGAGAGGGACACAAGGCGGAGAGGAGCTGCTGAACTGGGCAGGGAGGGCGCTAAGCTAGGTGACGAGAGGACTCCCTGCTACTTCGGTTCTGCTTCGCTCAGACACGCTACAGTTTTTCATTTGCTTTTAAAACGGTACTAGTGTAAAAGAACAACAGTTATTTTTTTTATTTTTTATAAACTGATTATATATAAGGGAAAGGGTGAGAGAGTCGGTACTTAACGGCTGTTTGACGGAGCACTGTTTGCGCATGCGTACGCACATTCCACATTTTTATACATTTTTGCTGTTTTCACATGAAGAAAGCTATTTTTAAGTAGCTTTTCATTATATTGATTATCAAAGTGAACTACAAAAGATGGTTGCTATGTAGTTTTTATTAAGCACTAAAGAGTTTCCAGGCGATATAAGAATAAATATTTATACCTAAGTTAAAGTCGAGCGTGAACTATCCCAAGTATAGTTGACATCTTTGGTTGTGACATATACTTTTTCAATATGGCCAGCTTTCTCAATCGCTGCAGGAATGTCATGTTGCACACTCTGCAAGCCAGGACAGGAGCGAGCAGCAGAGATATGTGTCAGTCAGAGATGGATATCATTTAAAAAAAATACCTAATCATTTGGATGCCAGTCAAAACATGGCATTCATATTAAAATTAAGCTAATTAGGTCAGAGATTGAGTTTACTAGAATGCAGATCAGCCAATCAGAGAGTTGGAGCAATCCGTCACGTGATGTCGCGATTTTCAATATTTTTCTGTTATCTGTCACGCAAAAAAAATAGAATTTGTATCTTGTATGTGTGTATACCAAACTGGCTTTATTCCAGATAAATGAATGGTATTACTATCATGAGTAAGAGCAGTGGTTAAGTTATAAGATACCGTTGCAATAATTAGGATTTCCAAAGAACTAAGTGGCAAACCTCCAGTACTCAAAAGTCAAGCTCGCACATGCCACAAACTGCAGTTCTTCTAATGTCCACTTGCAGCCTGCTCGATGAGTAAGTCAGTCTGTATTAATTAAATGTTGATGTTAAAGTGCCCAACTTTATCAGGAGAAATAGAAGGAAGGTCGGAAAGAGTTGCACTGCGTCTTTGAGGATCTCAAGAGCACATACTGGAAGAATTAAAAGAAGTTAAAGTGACTAAGTGGCATTTTAAAAGGCTGGTACAAAAAGGCTTTTGGCCTCTATGGATAGTGCCCCCCTTCATTGGGGAGATGCATAACTCATCCATGTGGATACTGGAGTTGGGTGTGTGGCTGTCTGATTGACAGGCACAGTCTGCCGTGATAGTGATGTGTTGTATGGCCATGTTGGTGGTGTTCCTGCATCATTATAATAATGTTGGTCCACAATGCTGATGTGATGTCATAGCTTGATGACTGTGATGAGAAAGGACAAAAAAATCCATTTGTTTATATAAAAATCTCTTCTGAAACAAATGTTAAGCATTTCAAGTGTTTTCCTTATTAATTAATGCAATTAAATAATAAAGTTAGGTTTGCTGTTAGCCACATTTAGGTTCCTCATCCTGGTTTGCTTGGGATAGTTTTTCATTGCTTTAGTTAACTTCTTGGTTAATGCTAACTGAATGCTCACACAACATGACTGACCAGTTGTAATGTTTATTCTGGAACAACATTATGATGAAGATATAAGATATATAAGATAGGAACAAAACTAACCTGGCGATATCAAATCGTATGTGGTGAAATTATCTGACAAATACTATGGCTCGCTGCGAGGTACAGACTATCAAAGAAGTCTTTGGTTCAGTTTTGTGGAGTAAAATTGCAGCAATTTATTAGCCCAATGCAGTCAACAAGATAGGATGGCCACAACAGCCACAACAATGATGCTTCCAATCAGATGGGTGAGGTCACGTTGCTATGTCCATCTTTTATTTACAGTCAGTGATGGTAACAGATTATATAACCTATATGACATTTTCAAAATACAAAAAAGAAATAATGAGCCCACATTTCATTATAAAATATATGTAACTAGATTGTAACCACAATGATTTATTAATTTATTTATTTATTATTTTTAATCTTTAAATTCCATTGTCACCATTGTTTACAACAACTTATTTTGTTTGTTTGCTTTTCTTGAAAAGGGGGAAATTACTTTTTTTAATGTGGCTGCATTAGTTTGTATATTATTATTATTTATTTATTTATTTATTACTTTATTATCATTATTATGATTAATATTATTTAAAGTGTAATATTTTCAGTGTTGAAGTATAACCCTTGCATATAAAGTATAATCCTTATTACAAACATTTCATGTTTGTGAGTACAGTACCTACATTTCAACACCTCATGTGAGCCTAATCCAACATTTTTAGCCTAATTACCAAATATTTTCTCCTTATCATTTATATGTACTTGTAGCCTACGAATAGGAACAAAGTGATGCTTTTTGTTTTATTTTACTGAGGTCTACTTTGTTGATTTACCGAAATTTTTGAGCATAAGAATGTTGAACTACTTTGCTCATAGTAAAATATGTACATACATTATTCAAATTGTCCACGTCCTCACTTTCCCCGGAAAGAGCCTCCTCCAGGTGTGGGGAGGAGAGGGAGCGTCCAGGTAAAGCGGTCTGTACCGTCACACGGATAAAGGTGTAACACACCGCGCAGCTGTAAGGAGCTTTCGCTTTTTTCTTTTACAGCTTTAATAATGATTTTGACACAAGAATCCATCCTGTCTTTGCTGGTAGCGGAGGGTGGAAGAGTGAAGAAATCCGACCTGGTTGATAAGTTCAGAGAGTCGGTGGACACCGCGGATCCCGAAGAAAGAGAACGGAATAGGGAGCTTTTCAAGACTTTTGTCAACAATGTAGCGTTTGTGAAAGAAATCGACGGCGAACGGTATGTTGTCCTGCGGAAAACCTATCAGCATTTGTTGGAAGGTCCAAAGATCCATGTGGAAAAGCCTGAAAATGAAAAGATCCCGCTGACAGGTGAGCAGCAGCGCCCACCTGCGCAGGCTGGAAGCTCTGAGGATCAGGGAGGTGTTCAATCAGCTGTTACTGAACCTGATCAGGAAGAGGCAAGTGAAAGTAGTGACCATCCCACAGAACTGCTTTCTCCCATACAGATGGCACTGCAAAGGAGTAAATTTGCAAGTGTACGACTTAAAAGGTCGCTGAATGTTGATGTCCAGCTGCAGGATAGAAAGGGAATTAACTGCTCAAATGCGCCTGTAAAGACCAAGCCATATGCCTTGCCTCTGAGGATGCCCCCCAGCGCCACTAAAGTGGAGATCCACAAACTTAAGCCTGACCCAGATGAACCCGAAGAACAACTAAAAACAGATGCTTTCAGGGACAAGAGAAACAAACTTAAGCCTGACCCAGATGAACCCGAAGAACACCCAAAAACGGATGCTTTCAGGGACAAGAGAAGGATGCCTTCGGCGGAGAGCAGCACCGGCTCACCCCAACTAAGGAGGGCAGCGAAGAGCACCAAGGCATCAGAGGAGCACAAAGACACCAGGATTCCCTCTATGTTTCCCCTGGAGCACTCAGAGCATCAGTGGCTCGTCAATTGTGCCGCCGGCCACTGGAGCCAGGCTTACGGCCTGCTGCTCAGAGACAACCAGCTGGCCGAGAAGAAGGACTTCATGTCAGGGTTCACTGCTCTGCACTGGGCAGCCAAAACTGGGAACAGCGACATGCTTGTGAAGATTATCGAAAAAGCCAGGCAAGGAGGGGTTCACGTTGACATCAATGCAAAAACACACGGGGGATACACTCCTTTGCACATTGCTGCATTGCATGACAAGCAATATATCATTGGCATACTGGTGAAGGAGTACGAAGCCAACATAAGCATCAGGGACAACTATGGCAAGAAGGCCTACCACTATCTCCACAAAGACGTTTCTGAGTCTGTGAGAGAGATGCTTTGTAAGCCCAAACCCCAGCCGGCAGAGGACAGGGCCCTGCATGAGAAAGAGGAGCTGGATTTGTTCCCGGATCTCTCCAAGGGCCTGCATTCAATAAGCCGCCTCTTTCAACCAAACGTGACAGGCCACAAAAAGAAGCACAAGCAGCGGCCGGGCCTGTACTCCCTGAACAACGACCCCATCGAAGAGGGAGAAGACAGCGGCACCGGCTTCAGGCACAGGCCCATGTCAGATGTTTTTATGTGAAAGCAAAGCTCTTCCCTGACGGAAAACACACCAATGACCTTAAAAGGATTTGGTTAATGCTCTCTTTTTTTATTTTTAGCCTACTTTCTGCAGTTATTATTGGAGATAATGATACAAAAAACATGTGGAGGGATTCTATAGAAACACAATTTAAGTGGTTAAGATCAAAGAGAAAAGATTTAAAAAACCTCGAGGTCAGCAGACGCTGTGTGTGACGTTACCTGCATGAGGTGAATGTCAGACAATGGTGGCTCCTGTGAGTCGTCTTATTACTCACACAAGTGTGGGCTTTTGTAGGTGTGGCCCCTTTAGTCTGTCTGTTTTCAATTGAACTGAGCTTTAAAGTTGTACAGAGAATTTTCTACTGAGTCATTTCAATTAAGACCAAAGCATCATCACCTGAGAGGAATCTGTGTGTTCAGCAAACTGGTAATAAGGACTAATGTATAATATCACAGCATTACAGTCACAGAAGTTAGCATGTGGAACAATTGTACAGACAAAGTGGAAAAAAATAGTACATCACTACATAACTTCACAGACCAGCTGAAAAACAACAAACTGAATGAATATAGGAAATGTTCCTCTCGGTGATTGAGTTGTTTCATTGTGTTCTTATGAAGCCTTGTCTTCATTTTTGTTGTTTAAGGTGAGAATAACCCTCTTTTTTTGTAAAAAAGGAGTAGGTCTCAATAAGTGTTTAACTTCTAAATACACCCGTTGAGGTGTAGTATGTATATAGTATGTAAAATTTAAGATGATTTCATATTGTGTTTATATATCATACATGGAGTGTTAGGATGGTTTCCTTGTTTTTTCTTCTGTTTATGTTTTTTATATGAATACTATAGCCAGAATTAACCCCTGGATGGTCCTAGAAAAATGCATACACTATCGGACCTAGAGCCACAAATCGACCCAAGACCCTCCAGGGAAAATAAATGTAGTGGTTTAGACCAGTTTTCCAGTTCATGCCATTAAAAAAATTAAGGTGTCTGTTTATGTAATCGAGCTTCCATGTCCGATAAGTCGTGCCATGAATTCTCTTCCACTGTGATGTCGAACGGGCTGTTTTTCTTTTAACCACAGACTTTAATCTGGTTGATCTTTTTTTGTTTTTGTCAAAGTACCCATTCTTATTCTTCTTTTGATTTCAAGCTAAAGCGTACATACTGACAGGAAGTGAATGCAGAATAAAGACATTCTGTTACTCATTTACTGAGATCAAGACTTGACTTGCTCTGTGTTTTCATTTATGAGCAAGAAATGCAGTGCAGTGATCTCACAAAGCAGGCATGCGCAAACAGGGAAAAAAACGAGGAGGTGTTAATTTATAGGGGAATTAAACTTCCAGTAGAGAAAAATATAATTGTTTTGGAAAGAAGAGACTTAAATATTTGTGCCTCTGAGGGCAGGTTTAGAAGACTAAGCTATTCACTGCTTCACTTTAAAATAGATTAATTATTAAAGGCTGTAAAGCATTAAAAAATTCCCCCGAAGGAAGCCGACTCTGGATTTCACTGTAACATAATCAAATTTACAACAAAAAAAAAAGGGGGGGGGGGGGGGGGGGTACAACTTGTATCATTCATTAAGGCCGCACAGGTGCTCCATAAATCATTAATGCCCCTGTATTTGCCAAGTAATTCTCCAGGTTTGGCTACATCTCCTGACTTGTCGAGACAGCTGTGATTAAGCCAGGTAAGCATCTGGCATTGAATGTGCGTGGCTGAAAGATCAGAACGAGCTTTGCATACACTTAACTCAGTGTGTGCTGGAAACTAGAGGTAAACGAGAGGCAGGAGAGAGCGGTAAGAAATAGCAACATTTAGAAATAGTAGGCCAGCTCACTATCCCGCCGTTCGCCTGCCCTTGACTCGTCTCCCTCTGCTTCTTGCGTGTCTCGTTATGTCACTTTCCCAGAAGCGTACATTGTTTGTACGTCAAGATGATGTTTCATCTCAGAGCCTCTGGGCTTTATTAAGCAAATGTTCTTTTCTGTGGCTGCTGCGGGGAGGAAACCCAACACGGGTTCAGAGAGCTAGGAGAGTCAGCACATAGAGCTGATGTCAAACTGTTAATGCACATAAACATATGAGTGTTTAAGGATTAAACTGTACCATAGAGAGCAATCAGAGCAATCCATAATTAAACGTTGTCCTAGTAATGTTATACTGCCTAAAAGTGCACTACTGTAGCAAACCATAAAGGAAAAAAAAGCACTATCTGACAGCAAATTCGTAACGGAAATCCTGTTCAAATCCTTGTTAACTTTTTACATGTTTTTAATGTAAACAAGCATTAACACAAATGTCTAATTAGCCAATCATTTGGCTGCAACTCAGTGTTTTTAGGCATGTAGACACGGTTCAAGAGGACCTGCCAAGGTTCAAACGGAGCATCAGAATGGAGTAGAAAGGTGATTTATGCGAGTGACTTTGAACAAAGCGTGGTTATGGATGTTTCAAGTATTAAAAAAAACTCCTGATCTTCTGGTATTTTAGCCACACTACCATGTTTATGGAGAATGGCAATGGAAAAAAAGAGAAAACATCCAGTGAGCAGCAGTTCTCTGGGTGAAAATATCTCACTGATGCCAGAAGTCAGAGGGGAATGGCCAGACTGCTTCAAGCTGATGAGAAGGAAACAGTAACTGAAATGACCACTCTTAAGAACCAAAGTATGCAGGAGAGCATCTCTGAAAGCACGACATGTCAAACATCAAAGCAGAAGAGCACACTGTGTGACGCTTTTTCAGATAAGAACAGGAAACTTATCTACAATGCGTGTGGGCTCACCAAAACTGGATAATAAGATCAGTGTAAACAGCATGAAAGCATGGATCCATCCTGCCTTGTATCAGCAGTTGAGGCTGCTGGTGGTAATGATGTAATGGTGCAGGAGATATTTTCTTGGCACACTTTGGGCCTCTTAGAAACTACCACATTTCTTTAAGTTAGCTTTAATAGGTTATCAATGTGTTATTAAATGGAAACAGGCCACTTTGCAGCTCTGTTTCCTGCTTATTACATAGAAACTACCAGGTATTCCCAGGTAATAATCACACTTCTTTAAGTGTGCTTTAATAGGTTATTCACCCTACCTTATATTGTAAGGTAGACTCTATAATAATATGACAGCGAAAACAATCATATGACCCCCTATGAGCAAATGGTTTGGCGACAGTGGGAAGGAAAAACGAACTTTTAACAGGAAGAAACCTCCAGCAGAACCAGGCTGAGGGAGGGGCGGCCATCAGCTGTGGCTGATGCGGGATAGTGCACCATGTCAAAAAATTCAAATAATCTCAAACTGGTTTGATGAACATGACAACGACTTGACTGTACTGGTGTCCACTCACTAGATTTCAATCCAACAGAGCACCTGTGAGGTGTGGCAGATCAGGAAATTCACATCATAGATGTGCAGCTGTTAAATCTGCAGTAAGTGTGTGATGCTATTGTGTCAACATAAACCAAAATCTGTGAGCAATGTTTCCAGCACCTTGTTGAATCTGTGCCATGGAGACCAAGGCAGCTCTAAAGGCAAATAGGGAGTCCAGCCTAGTTCTAGTAGGTGTATTGCACACAACCCACATTTCTAATGTCTGTAATTTTAGCAGTAAATTTAATAAAACAACACAATTCAGTCTGTCAGTCTGCCCCAGGGCAGCTGTGGCTACAACTGTAGCTTGCCTCCATCAGTGTGTGAATGTGAGAGTGAATGAATACTGGAATTGTACAGCGCTTTGAAGTTCTCAAAAAGCGCTATATAAATGCAATCCATCATTATTATTATTATTACAAATGACACCTGCCAACACCCCCCTTAGTCACATAAAGTGCACATTTATTTCTCTGCATTATGTAATGATTCCTAACAATGTAAGGCAGTGCACCACGGCAGTCTTGCAATATTTATTATGGCCCATAATGTTTGACTTTTTTCATTGCATTGTTGGAAATGTGTAAATCCTGGTAAAATCATAGTTATGTAACATTATGCTGAGAGCTGTCTGTAAGGTGCTCTGTAGATCGAACCACCTCTCAGCAGTTCAGTAATACTGACCTCAATGCTAAAACATATAAATGAATGAACACCTCTGTGACGGTGTCAACGTAATGTATTTATAGATATCATTAAAGCATTTATGGCGGACCAGGTGTACCTAATAAAGTGGATACTGAGTATATTGAGAAAGGCCTGGCATTCATATTGTACACTGTTCAGCAGGAATATATAGTGGCAATAAATCATAGCCATATACCATTTTACCGCAGCCTAGTTAGACTGAGACCAAGCCTTTGTTAGTTTTCATAACCGAGGTGAGTAATGACTGCCAGAAGGTGGAGGCCAACACAAGGTGTGCTGACATTCCTAAGGGCAGAGGGTTCAGAGTTCAGGTTGAAAAGTAAGCTTTAAAACCACTAATCTGAGCTCCTGGCAGAGACATCACTGAGTCACCCACTTTGATAAAGAATCCTCCTCACCTCCTGCAGGCACTGTGTCTTCTGGTCATTTTAACACAGTTATATGGTTACATAAAGGGGGGGTTGTGGAATATATGCTTGAGTTTTCTGTTTCCCCACATTGCCGTGGATACAGTCGGTGATTATCAGCAGCAAAGCTCTTCATTATCTGGCGCTGTGACAGAACTGCTGCTGCAGCTGTGCTTCGCCATGCTATATCCTCCCGTTTGCTGTCTGGAGTATATCTTTATACTGTCTCTGTAATGATGCTAAACCAAATTGCCATGCAATCAGTGTCTTGGAAACAAGATCTCGCTTGTTTAGGATGCTCAGAGTTGAGTTGTATGACACCGCTGCTTCTCTGGGAATCTGTTTTGTTTTGTTTTTCTTGGTTTGCAAAGTACTCCAAGTGCTGCGTGGCGTCTCTTCTCGTCCACCTGGGGATTTCTCTGCCACTTTCCAAAACAAAACCAACCATTTCTTTGCTCATTTCATTTTGTGTCTCTTAATAAGCATGTGCTGACATCCTCGAAGGCATCCCACTGACTAAACAAATGGGAGCAGCGAGGCCTGAAAGACACGAGAGGCGGACGACAGCATCAGTTAGTGTTACTTTGAGACCACACAGTCTTTTTTCCATCAGTTAAATAGGATAATATTTCTGTTAATCTTCCTATTGATTTTGGTCCAGACTTTCATGTCATTTGGTATACCTTATATCTGTTTGTTAACACGATTATATAATCAAAGTGAGATACACGACACAACCTCAGTGCATTTAGATATGATCAAGCAGACCAGCTGAAGTTCAAACTGAGCATCAGAATGACGAAGAAAGGTGATATAAGTGATTTAGGTGATTTAACAGAAAATACTGGATATTTTCGTTCCTTAGGTGAAAATATCTTGTTGATGCCATAGTTTAGAGAATGGCCTTCGAGCTGATAGGAAGGCAGTTATGGAGAAGAGCATCTCTGAATGCACAGTATGTCCAGCCTTGAAGCAACTGCATTATAGCAGAAGAAGGTCACACCAGTTGCCACTGTTATCAGCTAAAAACAAACACTGAGGCTTCAAATCCCAGCCTCACTGGAAAAATGCCACGTGGTCCGATGAGCATCAATTTCATTCAGATAGTGTAATCAGAAGTTGGTGTAAAGGCCATAAAAGCATGAATAAATCCTGCTTTGTATCAAAGGTTCAGGCTGCTAGTGGTGGTTTAAAGGTGTGGGGGATATTTTTGGCACAGTATTATAGCTGACCATGCTGAAATTGTTCCACAAAGAATTAAAGCAGTTCTGAAAGGCAACAGGGGGCCAACCTGCTACTAACAACAAATAAAGTGTCGAGTGTAGTCCACATTAATAAAAAAATGTATTTTAAAAAATATTTAGTTTACATGCATAGATGATGTAAGTATTATCTCCACAATGTCATTTTTTAATTTAAAAAAATGCAGATTAAGAACAAAACAGGCTCACAGGAAGTTCTCTGCTAGGAAAATTTGGACTTTCAGAAACAATGTGTTGATCTGCCTGTAGAGGGCAGAGGCGAGCTCTGATTTGAAAGCCCAAACAGGATCTCCCATTTGTGAAATAATGAGATAAAATGTTATGTCTGTACTGGTCTCCCACAGTGAATCCTGCAATGGTAGCACCAACTTTAAATCCTAGACAAATATGCCATTATTTGCTTTGAGGGGAAAAAAAACAAAGGAGGAATGAGTGTGAGCTTAATTTATTCACAATATTACAAACATGATGGAATTTGGAACTCCAAACAGGCACAAAACAACAACTCTTGACAGAAAACAGGTGTGAGACATGCCAGAAGAGGTGGGTTTACAAATGTCTGCTGCTGGCAGTCGGGACTCACTGAAATGTCTTTGCTTCTCTTGGCTTTAACACAAATTCTCCATGTATCAGTGTCACAAATCTGCAGTTTTTGGATCAAACCCGCCTTTTCCTTCAGCTAAACACAGCTGTGATTGAAAGAGAGAAACAAGCAGTGACTCAGGAAACCGCGCACACGTACAGTAGCAAAAACCAACATTTATCCGCGTGCAGCCAAGGGTCTTCTGTTTCTCCAAAAATGCCGGTCTTTTGGATTCTTTAGGAATTCCAGCAGGCTGAACGGAACGGCATTCAGCCTCTCTAACACTCCAGCCTTGCGTCAGCACAAAGGCCAAAACAAGCATACGTTTGTTTAGCAAACTGAAGCGGTCAGAGTCATAAATCTCCAGAGAAATGTTTCAGGGGTGGTGGCCAAGGTGGAAAAACTGTTTACCACAAAAACATGGAAATATTTATCCAAGGTAAAAGGGCACGTAGTTACTAAGAAAAACTGATTTATTGTTAATCACAATTTATTTACTTTTTTAAATTTTTGAGACTGCTACTGCGTCTTTGTGGTCGTTATTCCATAAATATAACATACATAACCCACAAGCAATACAGTGTGGATACATATATATATATATATATATATATATATATATGGTGGTCCCCGTGGTAATCGGAGCACTAGGTGCGGTGACTCCCAAGCTAGGCGAGTGGCTCCAGCAGATCCCGGGAATAACATCGGAGATCTCTGTCCAGAAGAGCGCAGTCCTCAGAACAGCTAAGATACTGCGCAGGACCCTCAAGCTCCCAGGCCTCTGGTAGAGGACCCGAGCTTGAAGGATAAACCGCCCGCAGGGGCGTGCTGGGTGTTTATATATATATATATATATATATATATATATATATATTAGCCAGCAGGTGTAGATTCCTGAGAGACGATGACATTTCAATCACCTTCACAGGAGTTTTGCTGAAAGTTAACACGGCAAATACCAAAAGGAGTTCTGTCTTTCTGTTCAACCACACACACACACACCACAAGCACGCGCACACACAGTGACGAACAGCAACATTAAACAGCTCTCAAAAGTGTTGGACTGAAGGTTCTGTGAGAACAGAAATGTATAAAACTATGAAAACTAGCTGACAGATTTTAATGGGGAAACAGTGGTGCAGTTAAAGGTGAGTGGATGTGCGGGTAAAGTGTGTTTGTACTTTCAGAAACAGCCTTTAACTTAAGAGAAGTGTGTAAAATGAAACAAGCATCACGTGTTTCTAGAGGGGGCTACTCTGTGGAGGTAGAGAACAGGAAACCAGTCTAAGACGCCTGAATTGAAGATTGCGAATTTTTCTCATTAAAAAACTTAAAACAAAAGGCATTTCAAGTATCAAGAATCGGCTATGCGACAAAAGGATATTGGGGAACAAAGTACTCAGTGATATAATTGTTGCTTATGTGTAATCTGCTTTTATGAGGCTTAGCACCTCCGTATGAAGAACTATTCCAGTATAAATCATCAAGGCTTTAATGAAATTAACTGGAAAAAAATTTGTACACAATTTTTCATGCTGATTGATGCGCTCGTGTACCTTTTAAAAAAGATCACCTCAACATTCCTATTTAAAACGAACCTGAAACAGGAAGAAATATTGTTTAAATGGATGGAGTAAGGCTTCCACTTGAAATGATCTTGAATCTGATTTGAAGAAATGTGCATTTAGGTTGTTTTTTTTACAAAGTGCTTTTTTCCATTCACCTATTTTTTTTTTTTGGTTTTTAGTGCCTTCATTTGAAACACATTTAAAAATAAGAACATTAAAAAAAGATTAAATCTTCTACATCTATTGTACATTTTTACTGATATGATACAGTACATCGCTCTCTTTCAGACTGCTTTCTTTCACTGGCGTCCTCCCGCTGCTCAAATACAATCTTAAAGCTTATAGTAGGTTTCCACAGGTGCAGATACAGGGCTGAAGCACTAATGAAAAGTGAAGGGAGGGTTTCTGCATTGCTAAAAAAGTGTCCCCACAGCAGCTCTAATGGAAAATGTTCCACAGCTTCAGCTATCATCAAGGCACACAGAAAACCCCCCAAACAAAAACAGTTCACTCCTGTTCGAAGTAAAAGATGTACCGTAGTGGGACAAGCCTGGAAACAGTGGTGGGCGGAGTCAGTGAGCATTTATGAGTCTCAGCAGATGACAGGAAGGTAAGCAACTTCAGTCATTACTGCTCACCTCATGCACTGCCTATATAAACAAATAGAAGAGGGGTATCGTGGGTCTTGGTGTAACTCTGCTAAACTCTTTTCAATGACCAAAACAGTCATGACAGAGTGCAAAGGGTTGCAGAGACCAGCTGGACCTCTACAAAGCCAACATGTCTCTACATGTCTCATTTTGAAGAAGCCATCCTCATTTTAGGTAAGCGAAGCAAATCCAAAATTTCCCCCTCACAGATCCAGGCTGCCGGTAAGGGCCTCCAGCTGCTCCTCTCCCAGCCTCTGCTTCTCCTCCAGGTCCTTTTGCCGGATGAGCAGCGACGCCTTGGTCTGGACGAAGCGCCGGTAGTCCTGTAGCTGTTCGGCGGACAGCTGGCGTGACAGGAAGGTGGAGACGAGGTTTTCTCTGCGATCCAAGTTATCCTTCAGATCTTTGGCATCCTCCCTCTGTTTGCATAGCAGACGATGGCGACTGTCCAGAGATTGCTGCATGGAAACGCAAAGAGAAAAAATGATCAATTCTAAGTGACAGAGTTATAAGGCTACATTTCCTCTCTATTAGACACATGTTGATAACCAAAATAAATCCCTAAAACAATCATGTGACATTTTGTCTCATATTTTGGGGTGTTTTTATAAGTGACAGGAAATAAAGAGGAGTGAAAGTTGCACGATTATGTTTCAAACAGCTACAGGACAGAGGGTGCAGTGTTTCCTTGTGTCAACAGAGGGCAGGGTAGTTACAAATGTCATCGAAACTGGGTTGGAGTTTCGATGAGTCAGTGTAAATACCAGTGTTGCTGATAACAGCGAGAAAACAAATGAGCCCTCTAACAAGCCCTCAGTATGCAGCACGCTCAGCGCTGCTATTACAGAGCACAGGGCTAACAAAGAGTCTTTTCAGGGGAAAATCTGGAGGTCTAATGCATCCATGCAAACATACAAAAAATTATGCTGGAAACACTGAAACAGGTTATTCAGAAAGCGCAAGAAAGCACAGCCAGAACTCGTGTTACGCCTGTGACGTGGCCACTGGATTAATGATTAATTAAGAGAGCGCGGAAATTATTTAGGAGAAGAAATTAGCAACATGAAAACTCTTTTAAGTGAAGCCCCTATCGATTAATCAAATTAATCTTCAAACATTTGATAAGCTGAAAAGTGTCAATTAAGCCCAGATAAACCCAGCAGCATTTTTTAAATTCCACAAAGTGAGAAACCTTGACTCCATTACAGCTGCCCTTCAACTTTCCCCCAAGTGGCGTGTTTGCTGTTCTAAAGTAAACAGAATAAGAGTATAGCTGAGGGCATGGGAGCAGCTGCACACTTCTAACACTTGCTCTCCGTGGTCTTTTTGCCAGGAGCTCCTAATGAGCCACAGTGTATATTGAGATCCTTAAGCTTAGTGACGTAGCATTTCTCCCAGGAGCACTCGCTGACAGTATGCTTTTACTCACATGATTTAGTGTTTATGTGTTAACAGCATCAGCGTGTGAATGGCATCAAAATACATTGAGCACATGCTGGTGTATTTGAGAGAGTTCATTAAAAAATTATTATCAGATCATTTGATCTAAAATGCTTTTAATTTTTATTAAATTATATGTGTTATGTAATGTGACTGACTGTTATGTGTTCATGAAAATCCAAATCTGAGTCAAAACAAAGGCAAGAAGGATTGAGTGATTGTGGGTTTTCTTTGCAGAAACTTGGAGAATTTTGGAGAGTTTTCAAAACAATCCCTGGTAAACAATTATGTAACGCTAATTAAAAATACTAAATTAATTATTCAGCGTTATTTTCACAATAGTTGGCATGCAGAATCAGCCAGTCAGAGTCAATGTTTCTGGTTCCCCACCTTCTCCTCAGCATCAGTGTTCTCATCCACGGTGCTCAGGGCGTTCTGTACCCTGGCCAGCCGAGCAGACAGGCACAGCAGCAGACTGACCACCCGCTCCAGGTCACCTATGAACAGGTTGTACCTCTCCAGTTCCACAGGGAGACAACGCTCACGGACCAGCACCTGTAGCGCTTCCCCGCGGGCTGTGTTCTCCTGAACCTCTACCTGGAGGGCTCCACGCGTCTCTTCATACGAGCGCAGACGGTCCTCGATGTACGAAGCCAACAAACGCTGAAAGGAACAAAGAGAAGAGTTTGAGACGCTTTAGATAAATGAGATGTGGTGAAAAAAGGATGGATATAAACCAGTTAAAAATATGTTTTTTTACATTTGCTGCCGTGGAACCATACCACTGTACTAGCAGTGAGTGTGCATGGCAGCAAGAAACAGGGGGGAGTTACTTGCTAAGCCAAACATTAGACAAGAGGGAGACACTGATAAGAGGCAGACGGCATATCATGTGATAAGAGACAGAACTATTGCTGCTTGAATAGTCCACTTAAGGCCAAATAGCTTACAGATGGTATCAATATGAAATCACCAGAGGCTCTGGTTTAAAAATTAAAACTGAATGAGGCCACAGTTCAAACTGTTCACATAAAAGCAGTGCTCATTCTGTCTGGCTTTCACTCATTTAACAAAGCAGTGATTTGAGACATACAGAGTATTTTTACCCATAAAGCAGACAGACCTTTGGTCTCATAGGGATGTCTTGAATGTTTTTCAACTAATGAATTATTTCTTCTTACTTGTCGTGAGGAATTTTAATGTTGAAAAAACGATTAAGCTATACTTGCTCTGTAATGCACGCTGAACTAAACTACTCACTATTTGCATAAAATGATGATTACCTTCTTCTCTGTGATGTCAGTTTTGCTTTGCAGGTCTGCTGATTTCTCACTGTCGGGAGCAGGGGGACAGGGAGAGGCTTCCGACCCTTCCACTGTTTCAGCACTGCAATGAAATTTGGTTATGTTAAAACAACTTGATTCCTGCTGTCACAATATAGACATGCTCAAATGACATGTTTGTTTCAGGCAGGCCACATTTTAACAGCAACACAGAGTTAACTGAGCAAAGTCCAAATGTTTTCTGCATATTTAAATACTCTGAAATGCATCTGCACATTCTCTTTGTATCTGAAGTGTGCTTACATTAGCAGAAATAGAAGTGCAGGCACAGCAGTAAGCAAATATACAGGTGTGTCCGTGCATGAGATGTTACACAAGATAACAGAAGCACCAGTGGAGCTCAGTTCGTTAGCCAGTTTAAACTAGTGTCAAATTTCATGGAAACCCATCAAACTAGAAATCCTAATTACCTGAGTGCTGCACACCATTGGAAACTCTAGCTTGGCTGTTATTATCCATTCTTTACGTTAACTACTTCTTCAGGAGTGAAGAAGACCTCCAGCACAATTTCTATTTTCCACGAGTGTAAACTGAAAAATAGTCATTCCATCTGCTTTGTTTACCTGAAGTGTTTTCTTCTGGCACATGAACATTTACCTTTCTGCTGCTCCATTCTGCTCTTGTTTCTTCTTGTAGTGCTCCTCCATGAGCAGTGTGTCCTCCGACAGCAGCTGCTCCATCAGCATGAGCGCTGTCTTACGATTGGTCAGTGGGTAGAGCACTCTAGCTAACGTCTGGTCGGCTCCGACAACTGCTTCTACAAGCTCCTCCCACTTAGGTCTCTCAGCAGGTGTCTCCTGGCCCTCCGTCTCTCCCTCTGGTGTTCCCCTTTCCTCCATCTCCTGGTTTTCTCCCACATTCTCATCTTCCATTACCAGATCTTTCTCCTCATCCACCTGATGACTGATGTCTTCGTCGGAGACCGACGTGCAGGGAGACACAGAGGTTTCACTCATCTGCTTTAGAGGGACTGCACTAGTGGAGTCAAAAACACTGTCAGTCAGAGGTGTAGTCTTGACTTCCTCTTTGACCTCTTCTTCTGGTGACAGAATCCAGAGCAAAGGATCTGTGGTGACGCCACAGCTCAGAGACACCTCATGGTTTGAATCAGGTGGCTGGCCATTACTGCTTGGTTCATTCACCGACTGCTCCCTCTCTGATTCAGTCACAGAAGATGTGCTGCCTCTGCTGGAAGTCAAAAAAAATCATGATAAAGATTTACACCTGATGAAATTTGCAAAATCTTTTTTTGATGTAATGTTTCCTGTTACTGATTAATTCAAATGAGGAAGAAACTGGTATGGCACATTTTAACATGGGGTCTAATCTTACCTGGATCTGTTTTCAAAAGGAAGCTTTGTCTGAGTGGGGGTGGACACAGTGGATTTAATCTCCCTCTCAGTGATCTCTTCACCTCCAGGGGACGGTGGGTTTGAGGAAGTCTCACTAGGCGATCTGCTAGACCTGCATTCATCTGTGACAGGGCCATGAGATCCAGGACTCACAGGATGAACCTTGGCCTGAGAAGGGGAAGAGGAGGAGATAGGGGAGATTGATCCACTTGAGTTCCTTGATCTGACTGTAGCATCCTCCTTTGAGTTGTCCTTCAACAGGGCTTTCCTCTGGGTTTGGTTTTGTGACTGTCCCTGAGTGTGCTTCTGACCAACAATCTCTGGCTCTTTTCCTGTTTTCTCCAAAACACTTAGTTTCTTCCTCCTTCTTTCCTGCCCCTGGGCTTCTCTTTCATCAGAAAAGTCTGGTCGTCCCATCTCACTCGAATACCTCCGCAGATGATCCAGCTGTTCAGAACTTTTACTCAGGGCTGACACCTTTGTCACCTGGGATACCCCAAGCTCTTCCATGGATTTTCCCCTCTGTGACGGTACACGGACCTGGTGATGGTCCACAGGAGCTGACTTTCTCGAGGATTCCTTAATGGCAATCTTCTCAGAACTAAAATAAGAACAGAATCAGACATAAAGATTCATGGCAACTGTAAGTTACTTTGGAGCAGAAACCCTTGCAATGACGTGTACCCCGCAGGGGCCAACACAAAGAGAGAAGAGCAACCATTCACACCTAAAGTAATTTTGAATCACCAATTAACCTAACCCTACCAGCTGCAGTACCCAAAGAGAACCCACGCAGACATGGGGATGTCTGATTCGAACCTCTCGCAAAAGTCCTAGCCACTGTGCCACTATTTTACCTGAACATGAATCATTTCTAGAAAATAAAAATATCAATGTTCAAAACAGGAGACTCAAAGTCGAAATCAACATAATTTCAAGAAGTAGGCTAACTCATTGAAACTGGTTCAGTCCATTACTCTTCTTTTACGGTCCATGTGTAAATCTTTTGAAAGGAATGTCGGTTTGCTGGAGGAAGTTGGTGTTGACTTTCCAGCACCACAATGAAACAAGTTGAACTTTATAGTCTGTACCACAGTGCACACATCACTGACCTAATACTTCTCTGACCTAAAACCCAATAAAAGTGTCTCAAATTATCTGCAGCACTGGTACATACCTGCTGGTCTCCATAGTATTAGCTGGTAGTAGATCCTCCTCATATTCATTTGCCTGCAGACCCAAAAAAAGAACAAAAACACTGAATTTAATTTGTACTGGTGTCAGAAATTACTACACTGCCAAGTGAACATGACCTGAAATATTTCGCTTTTATTTTAATTTTGTATTATTTACGTTGCTGCTTTTTAAATGCAATACAGACTCTAAATTAATTAACTATATCTGTGAAAGGAAATCTACAGGTGACTTTAGTAAGGAATGTCATATTAAGGATACATCTAAGGGCTTTTTAATGATATTGCCACTAATTTGGCCTACTTTACCTCAAGTGTGTGCGGTGTGGATGTGGAACGGTTCCTAAGGAAACTGGGTGGTTCTGGCTGGTCCAAGAGACTCTCCGCTGATGCAGACTTTCCCTGAGAAGGACCTTGGCTCTCTCTCCATCTGGACTGATTTTGCTGGCCACTATATTGGCCTGAACAGGACTGTGCTGAGAAGAACTGTGCATACCTGTTTTGTGAAAATTAAACAGAATACTTTAAATGCTTGATTTATCCACACTACACACTACAAAGGCAGAACCAAAAGAAGCTTCTCAGCTGTACCTGATCGAGCTGGTGGAGGAATCGAGGATTCGGCCTGCAGAGTGGGGTCTGTTAAGCTTCTTCTTTGTATTTTTAGCTTCATAATTCCCCCATAGAGACCTGGGACCTGGCCAGTCAAATGGTTTCTCCCCAAGAGAGTGCCTCTGTCTGGGTGGAGGTGGTATCTGAGACGTTGGTTGCTGGGGTTCGGTCGCTTTATGGCCCGTCTTACGCTCCATGTAATCCACCAGAGCCTGATGTCGCAGATGTTTTAGGTTTGTCTTCGAGGTGCTCGAGGTTGAAAGAGCTCGACCTCTTGTCTCAAACATCTTCCTCCGTGCTTCAACCAATCCCTGCTCTTCTTGCGGCACCTGCTCCTCTCCCTCATTTTGATCCAAAAACAGGTCGTCGCTTTCATTGCCAAATGAACGGCAGGCTGAGTGGTGTGGGCCACCGCCGAGGTGGTTGAGTTTCTCTGGCTCCGAGTAAGACATCTTCTTCTGCTCAGGAGTCAGTCTCTTTCTGCTTCCAATTCGTGCCACCTGTGGCTGGGCAACATTTGTTGGCCTCCCACTTTCATTTTCATGCTTTTTGCCAATCTCCATGTGATCGCTGATGTCTTCTTCTTTTATGCTCCCCTTCTCCATCCCTTCTGAAGTGACAGAAGGAGTAAGCGTGTCGCTAGAAGTCTCTGAGTCCTGTGATGAAGAGAAACGATGAATCACTCCAGGTCTCAGCTCTGGCTTTTCCCTGATCCGGTGTGGCCACGACAGCTGCAGGTCCCTCCTTTTAAATGACGTCTCCCTCAGAACTTTTGACTGAGCATCCTTCAGCTTCTCTTTGTAGTACTTTTTAAATGAGTCATCCAAGGTGTTACAGGCAACTGAAATATCATCACCTCTATTATTCTTGCTAATGTCACCCTGTGGAGGTGTCTCACTGTCATTTACTGGCACATCACCTTGGCCTGTTTTGTTTAAGACTGTTTCCTTGCCTTTTACACTGATCCCAGGCTCATTCTTGGGCTGTAATGCTGCTCTGCTGGCACCAGTGAGGTGGTACAGAAGCGGGGTTGTTTCCTTGTTTATCCTCTCACTTGCAACATCCCCTAAGGGCTGCCATTTCCCTCTCTTTGCATGATCGTCTCTCTTGTGGTGGTTGGACTGCTCATTGCTAATCAGTGATGTATCCTCCATTGTTGGTGAGGCTGATTGTGAGCAGCTTCTTTCGGGACCACAATAAAATATAGGGTTGCTGGCAGTGTGCCGGCCAATTTCTCGATTCTGCACTGTGTCGATTTCTTCTAAGGCATCGAAGCTTCGTGAGGACTGCGTCAGCTTAAAGGACGGTTTAAGTTGCTCCCGACTCTCAGAGATCATATCTTTTCCTGGGGTAACAGAAGTGAAAACATCATTTTCATCTAGAATTGTACCACTGAAAGAGCGAGAAGTCTCTTGGAGAGGTCTAAACAAATTGTCCATTGTGCTGTGGCATCTTTCTCTTAGCTTGTGCGTCTCCAACACAGTAGAGACTTCACTTCCAGCCTCAGAACCACAAACAGAAAGAGAGTGTGTCTTCAAACCAGACTCAGACAGCTTACACACTCCAGTGACAAAGTAGTATTGACCCTTGTGCTGAATGCTGCTGCCGCTGATAAGACTCTGATCATTACTCCCCCAGGGGTTGGCAGCTCGGGCTGGCTCTGAACCAAGCCAGTCGTAAGCAGAATGTGCCCTTTTGCGCTGACTTTCAAGATGGCGCTTACTAGCTTTGCTATAATGGTCTCCATTACATCCACCAGTGCTCGGGGGCTTTTTGGCTGGCAGGTGGTCAGGCTGACTTGTGCCTCGAGGAATAGATCGGCTTAGATTGTTTGCTGACTTCTGCTGCTCAGAGGCAGCTTTGTTCTCTTTGATGGATAGGTATTCTGGGTTCAGAGGCAGCCTGGTCTGATCATTAGGCTGGAAGTGGGGTCGGTAGTTTGGTGGCACCTGTGCCTGTGGCTGCTGCTGTTGAGAGCCTCTCCAAACTGGGTATACTGGGTCAGAAGTGAAGTCCGAGTTGCTTGTATCAGCATTAGCTGTCTCAGGTTTTGTGGCATTTAGATCATGGTGCTGCCGAACTTGGGGTCTGGCCTTCTGATAAGGCTGCTGGAGCTGAAATTCAGCATTATTATGATGGATGTTTTCAAAGTTTTTAGTAGCTATAAAACTATCCAGGCGTGCTGGAACTGGAGGAGGACGGACAGGAGGGACAGCACTTTGGGCTGAATTCCCCAAATGCATCTCTCTTTTTGAGAGTGCTTTGTTGTTGGTATGGACACTGTTACTGCCATTGTAGTTAAGGTGGTTTACATTAGTGTTAGTTTTGTTGCGGTACTCCTGGGTGATAGATTCAACTGAGCGATAGAGCTGGTCCATGGTCTTTGAGTCAGACTGCAGAACCTGGGTCGGATGGTAAATGGACTTTATATACTTAAGATCAGCATAGTGGCTGAAGGAGTTTGGCTGAAGGTCCTCTGGAAGAAAGGGAGATGGATAGTCTGGGGCAGTGGAACCACCAGAGAAGGAGCTATAGGCAGAGTCTCCTTTGCCGTGTTGGTGGTGTGCAAGTTGGTCGACGATGCTACTGCTGGACTTGGCTGGGGAAAGCCGGCTGACAGGCATGCTCAGAGGATGCAGATCCACGTTGCTCATTCTCTCAAAGTGGAAGTTGTAGGAATCCATGGAGGACTGGGGCGAATGGCAGGAAGGGAAGGGCAGAATCTGTAGATATGGTGTACGTGTATGAGCGCTGATGCATGTGTCTTCCTTGTGGTTGAAACTGGGAAAATTACCACAAACACATCTGCACCAGGTTGTCCGTCACGTTGGTTACTATTTAGGTCATTTTCCTGCCTTCTTTTTCTGCAGTCAGAGCCCCATGAAACAGTCTGCTCCTGGGGAAGAAAACACAAACACAGCACAGGCCTGAAAACTCAACTTAGGATTAATTTTTCAGGACAAACATGGTACAAATGACTTTGTTCATGTTGTTCACATTAGGCTTACAGGCAAATAACATTAATATTTTTTTCTTATTAATGCATGTGAGATAGTATTTTGTAATCAAAAGCAAAATAAAACAGTATCAATCAAATAGGTTTAGATAGTTAAAGTACAGTCCCTTTAACACAATTACACCTTTGTCTGCCTCAACATGTACTCAAAATTAATACTATTATGTGAGCAAGACAAGTTTCATGCCATTTTTTTTGTTTTAGGGTTCTTACAGTTCACGCCAGCTTGGTTTTGTGGGTCAGTGCAGTTAACCACCTGTTGAAGGGGTCTGCCGTTTTGCATCAATAAGACCTCTAATTAAGTTCCCTGAGACTAGCAGAGCACGTTGCAGCACACTCATGAAAAAATGTCAGGAATTTCATATAGAAGAACAGAAGCACCTGAGGATTAGTCATGTGACAGGTGTATAATGCATTGTTATACACAAGTGGCTCATAAAAACATTTGTTTTCCTCTTATTCACTGCACACCGCAGTATTTGATCTATGTATTTGTTTTGTCAAATGACTGTCTAAAATATGATATGTTAAGAGCAACATAATAATCAATGATCAATGCACTATTTAATTATGAAAAAAGATCACTATCCTCTGCTTCAATGTAAATCTAAATGTTTCAGAAGCAATATCTGCAAATATGTAAAATTTTCAGATTTTATCAAGTTCACCACCTGACCCCGTGACTGGAAGATGCTTTGCACCGCTAGTGTCACACCATTTCAAATGACACTTTTTATCTGCAACATTATGGAAACCTTATGGAACATTATGGAAACCTTTAGAGTGGAGCAATTGCTCCACTCTAAAGGTAACTGTTCTGACATGTATATACAATATACTATTTAATGTTGAGGCCACATGCCTATGTGAGTGATGTGCTGCTAACAAACAGATTCTGCCAGTTTCCTGTTTGATCAGGAACTGAATAGAAACAATCAAATTTAGATTTTATATACTTATTTACTGCATTTTAAGTTCTGCAGTGGATATTTGTTCATATAGTCACTGCAGTTCATTCTCATACAAAAACCAGCTCTCGCAAGTGACTGCGGCGTTTGAGCGTTACAGTCGACTCTCCCATGACCTGCATGCATTTCTTTCACTATGTCATCAAAGTTTATAGTCACACACCTGTCATGCATACACAAAAGCAAATGCTACTAATATAACAGAGTCAAGCCAACCAGCCCAGTTTTAGGGCTCACCAGCGACCAGATTTTGCTTAACTGATTTTGTTTCCTGTGTAATCGGGAATTATTTCATTCACAAACCACAATGATGACTTGAAATTCCTTACAGTCGCTTTCAAAATTTATTTTTTTCCCAGTGTTTCCAGGTTTTTTGCCTGGTATTAAAAAAACTGCATTACAGATAATCCGAGGTGGCCGTTTTGCATATACACAAAACCCACCTCCCAGGAGCCATTCACAGCTAAACTACAGTATTAAGGGGGGTATCCCATGTGTTTATGAAGGGCCTTCTGATCTGTAGTGTGTTACTCTGCGTGTGCCTTTGTGTGTGTGTGTGTTTTCTAGCCATCCTATTTCCACTGTGAACAGAGAGAGGCTCCCAAACAGGGGAGCGCTGAAGTGGAAGTGATGGAGGGGACAGGCAGTGACAAAATGTACAGAGGGGAGAGAAGGAGGGAGGGTAAGGCAGAGGGTGACCGGCCCAGACAAATACTCTCACACGCAAACCACAACAACAAGAGACAAGAGAAGTGAACAATGACAACAGGAAAGCTGAACACAAGTTAGAAAAACAGACCAAGTGTCACAGTAGCAAAACGGAGAGGGAACTAATCTGGAGCTCTACTGTGTTCAGATTGGATTGAAAATGTATAAACTTTAGGGAACACCATCAGAAAGAAAGGAAAAAGAAAAACTCACCAGAAGTCTGAGTCAAAGTCACTGCCCTTCCTGATTTCCATCTGAAAAAGAGAGTGTTTCCTAAGTTTAATCTGAAATAAAGATCTGCCAATTGATTTCCATGCTTGTTTCTAATTCAGAACATTGTTCGGCTTCTAAAGAGGGACCAGACCAAGTAACCAGGAGAGCCAGATATTAGAGAGAAGACTTCTAGCGGGTTCCTTCTCCCCCCACTGAGACCCGAGGCTGCCTAGCGGGGACCACTGATTGGCTAGCCGATGACGTCCGGCTCTCCGATGCACAATGAGCGCAGCGGAGGGAATATTTCACTGCTGCAGATAGCTGCTAGTGCTGCCGGCCGCCTAAACAACAGAGAGCGAGAGAGGGGAGGAAAAAAAAAGAGGCCTCGCATTCCTGGCTGGCTTCAAAGACGGAGCACAGCCCGGGCGGCATTCATTCCCAAGGCCCTGAGCCCGGCACATGGAGACTAGCCAAGGCAGGAGGGAGGGGATAATGGTGGTGGGTCGGGTGGGTGTATGGGTGACCTCCCAGCCTCCACCCCAGAGGGAAAAAAAAAAAACCAGTCACAAAGAACAGCTATCCCCCACTTTCATCCTAATTTTCCTCTTTCCACAATTTCTACAAGTCTCCTCTGTATTTCTTAATAAACTCATAAACTGGGCATCACACAAACAAAAGTATCACACAGCAGTACTGCAGTATTTGTGTTGGTTTGAGATAAGTGGCCTCTTTTTAAACCTACAAATGTAAAGCATGTTCACCATGTCAATAATACACTTTGAATTAACAGGTTAGTTTTATTAAACCCTAAATGGGCACAAAAGGCACAATATTAAAAGAAGACTTAAACACGACACTGATCAGTCAGTCACACGAGTCAACAATAACCTCATCTTTCAAAACTCCTGCGTGATTGTGTAGTGTTGTACAAAGAGCCTTGTTGCTTTCACTGTTGTTTTCTATTGAGGCTGGCACCACTAGTGCTCCGCTATGCGGGATCTTTGTTACTGTCAGCCACATCCACGATGTTCTAGTGATTTCACTGCTGGCTGACTCCACCTGTTGTAAATGTACTCTAACTTTTGTTTATGATCATGCTGAGAGAAGGAAAGAAACATTAGCATGTAAAACTGTAGCATTATCACTGAGAAAATTGACTATAATAACACTTAAAAAAACAAACAGGCAAGCAAAGTTGGCTTCAAGTATGTTGAATGGTCAATTGTTGAGCTAGATTTGAGCTTAAAGCAATTTCCACACGTGATTACAAAAGAAATCCATGAGAGGGGTTGACCTTAAATATTGAGGTTACGCATAAACAAGGATAAGCTCATGACCACTTTCTGCCTGGCAACTGAGCTAAGGACTATATCATGGCAGATGGAGGGGAGAGTAAAAAAATTAAGAACTGCAGGCTATTCAAAAAGCAGATTTTTTTTATGTTTAAAAGAAATGGTCACAGGAGGAGCTTGTTTTTAATTTGTTAGGAAGACGGGATTCATAAAACCAACAAATGAGAGGAAGAGAGGTTAGGCTGATCTAGAGAGGGAGGAATGAAGTATGGGAGGGGGGTGTTAAATTCTTTCTTTTTTTAATGTCTTTTATTGGTGATTACGTGTTCCAGCGTGACCTTCACCATGAAGCCACGAGACTGGACCACCAAGTCTCTGAGAAACAGATATGACTCTCAGAAGGCAGAAATAGAAAAAGAGAGGATGCCAAGAAGATCAAAAGAAAGAAAGACAAATATGCAGGGAGAAACTATTAAAACGGTTAATCCTGCTGGCCCTGCTACATCTTCTGAGAAAAATGACAACAGGTTGGTTGATGGACACCCTCCCAGACAGACCGCAACAAATGCTTCTGTTATGAGCCCACAAACTATTGTTGGTACTGTTGCTCTTAATTAGAATACTGAATAAGTGTTTTTCCAGCACCATGTCACTGCAGCTGTATCATTTTTCCAGAAGGCAAGCATTTTCTGCTACAGTCCTCAAAGCAGAGTAATGACGTGTGTCTGCATAGTTTTTAACTTTGAAAAAGGACTTAGTTTACCCAGAATCCACCGCAAATTAGTCCTATTTAACACTGTCATGAACTTAACAGCTTTCTATAACAGATATGGCTCATAGCTAAGCCATATTCAAAAGGTTTATCTTGGTAAAGTCAACAAAACCTCTGAACCTTTGTAGACACGTCAAGATTTCTGTTGACCCTCCTGGTGGTGGGCCCCACTTTAGAAGTGCTCTTTAAATGACTGTAAAAGCGCCAGTATGCCTGCCACATTGGCTGTTTCTCTCACCACCACTAAAACATCACACAGTCACTTTTATATATGCCTGCAGTTAACACGCAGGAAGTCACTGCAGTATTCTCCTGAACGATAAGCATCTAATTATTTTGCAAATTACAAAATTACAAAAATAAGTCCAGGCGGCTTGTATGATACTTGGGTGATAAAGGACTACGGAAAGCGATTTTCCTGCTCTGGTGTCTTGCTGTTGGTGAAAAAGATTTTTCCATCACAAACAGTAAATCATTACGTCTTATTATTATCATCATTTTTTTTTCTTCTGACTTTGGTGATTATACTAATTACACATTTGTGATCCTTTTGACAAAAACAAAAAGAAAGGCACACCAGATTGGCAGTTTGAAAACCAATCCTGGGCTGTATGTGGACACTACTGCCCACAACTCCCACTGTGTTTGGATATATATCAGCTGCAGCACTGAGCGGAGCCTTCCTGCAGAGCAGAACATTCACTCCGTCTGAGAAAAGTTCAACCACAGCAAATAGAAATGACAGATATTTAAGTTGATGAGAAGCAGACCAAGACTCACAGAGCAAAGCTTTGACTCAATGTGCAAAATTAGAAGCCAAAGAACTTTTTGGCTCATGAAGGCCTTCATCAAGCCTACGAGCCGTGATATTCTTCACTTACTCTCAGTGAAATAGAAACATAGTGCTTTAACCTACATTCCCTTTCACTGAAATCCACAAAACCTAACTACCAGGGAGGCAAAAGAGACTCAACACAAGCTCAAATTAAAATAAAAGTTAGAAACATGACTTCACTTCTGGACAAGAGCCTCCCAGAGGACCAACAGGGCATCATTCTATTGTCCTCAATCAAACAGAAGCAGGGAGGAAGCCGTATTTGAAAAGGTGGAAGTGGATGTATGTTGAGCTCTGACAGAGCAAAGCGGCTGGTTGCGGGAAAAGGAAAGGGGCTTGCCATGCAGTGTTATCATTAGCACCAGCAGTGTACTTCTTTGTGTATGCGTGTGTCAGACACACATATGTATGAACCACAATGATTAAACAGTGAGAGCTGCGGAGAGAAACTGTGAAACTGTTGCTGGGCAGTGCTCACATCAGTGGCTAAAATCTCTAGCTGACCAAGACAAGCTGTCACACTCTAATAAGCTCTGCATTCCTGCCCTGATCTGGCCTAAATACTTGACAATATCAACACTGAGTCCACTTCATGTTGTTGTTGTTGTTTTAACAAAAAGAAAGTATAGAAAAAAAGAAAGCAATATGTTTGCAACGCCAAACACTGAATGCATGTTTGTGCAACTATGACACTCCTTTTGTGTTTGCATAGATGCAAATTACTAACATCCCTTTAGTTTAGCTGTGCTTACGTAAACGCCAAAGATGAGACACACAGAAAACCCAACAAGGGCAATAAGCGTATATTAATAACATGCACCAAAGTTATTTTGTATCCTTCCTGGTCAATGATTAACCAGGAACTGCATCGTGCCTCGCAGCACTTGGCTCAAAAATGAGTACAGGCCTCTAAGAATGATAAACTATTCTCAACTGGCCTCTGAGAAGACAATTACTTTTGTATTTAAGACCCCCCAGGGCTTTGCAATGTGATCTAGTCATGGTCAGTTTAACTGGATACTGTAGGAATTCCACTGCACTAGAATAGTAAGAGCCTACAGACTATTGGGTTTTACTTGTGTGAAGGCGAGTCTGCATGGAGCCTCAGTCTAAAAATGGGCCGTGCAAATTCATAATTTCGGCTCCATATCCTTTTCAGTCTTTGGTATGTGTAATAAAATCTGAGAACATACTGACCTAGGTCAAAATCCAGATGTAAAAAGATAGTAAACAGCCAATTACAAATATATCTCAATAAACTAAATGTTGGCCTGTGGCCTGATAAGATAATCTGATCATTTAGATACAGACTTTATTAGGTGTCCTATGCTACTACCAGGTCGGACCACCTTTTTTCTTCAGAATCTCCTTAAGTCTTTATGACACTGATTCAAAAAGGTGGCAGAAACATTCTGCAGAGATTTTACTCCATATTGATATGACAACATCACACAGTTGCTCCAGATGTGTCAACTGCACATCCATGAATCCAATTTCCACTGTAAAGGTGTTCAATTGGATTGAGATCTGGTGACTGTTAAAAACCATTTCAGTACAGTGACCTCATTGTCATGTTCAAGAAAGCAGTTTGAGATTATCTGAGTTGACATGACACATTAACCTCCCAGAAGCAGCCATCAGAAGATGTGTGCATTATGCTAATGAAGGGACATGGTCAGCAACAATACTCAATGTAGGTTGTGGTGTTTAAAAAAACGCTTGTGTGGCACGGACATATCCCCCACACTATTACACCACCATCACCAGCCTGAACCACCGATACAAGGCAGGATGCTTTTAGCATGCTTTCATGTTGTTGCTGAATAACAATTATGACCCTACCTTCATCACAGTTAAGCAGACGACAATCTTTGTTTGGGCATGCCACTTTGAATATTTTGGAATTAATTTGTAGAATATTCAGAAGATATTCAGAATATTCAGAAGACACCACTGCAGGGCAGCAGATAAAAAGTGATTGTAAATGCGTGATACCATCAACAACAAAGGAGCCATGGCGACAGCAAGTGAGAAAGAAGAGACTGGTCCCTACAGGAAGCTGAGACAAACACCACAAAAAAGCACAATAACAAATGACCCACTTCCTGGTTAGAGGTGGGGAAAGTCTCAATGACTCCTTCATTACAGAAAAAAGTTATCTTTAAATAAAAAAGTTGTCTATTCTTCTTGGGTCCTGAGTGTCAGCCCTCACAGCTCAGCCCTGATCTCTCAGCTGTCACTGAAGACACTGTTAGCAGTCTAAACAGGGAGGATAATGTGCTCCATTTGATCTTCATCCAGCTCAGCTCTGTCTTTTCTTTAAGCACTACGTGTCGCTCAACTCGTCAAGCAGGGTACCAATTATTTTATTTTTATTATTATTTATTATATTTATTAACTTCTATCTATAAAGTGTAGAAAAATAGGGGGGGGGGGGGGGGGGGGGGGGGGGGAGACTCAGTTTCCCTTCATCTTTGTTTTCTCCATCCCAAAATCAAACACAAACACTCACTTCTGACAACCAAGAGTCACAGATTTGTTGGTGCCAATACATACACCACAACTATTATTAAGACATGCATGCTTACATCTTCTGTTTATGATATACACACATATAAAAGATCACATATACTGAAACCTAAATAGCTTTACATTGAGTATCGAAAAATCCAGTAACAATGTAGCCACGTTTTACTGACCACTTTCACGTCTTCAGCTGACATTCTCTACCAGTGAGCTCAGTGTCGCCTGGTGGCAGTGACCATCTCTGCCATGTTACATAACGAGCTGTGGTCTGACTATAGACACATAACAAACACTGGATATCACACATGGTGGCATTGCTGCTGGGGCTACAACACCACGTGGCTTCACCATGAGGACGTGAATTCGCAGAGGTGGAGACTTCCTGGAGAGAAAGTGACTTTACAGAGCATGTATTGTTCTTGTAAGACCAATCCCTAATCTTACACTATCAATGTCATGGACAAGGTATGAACACCGACTTCAAACCAAAAAGAGCAAATAAGAATATATGCCAATATAAGAGTAAATACTATCTTCAGGAAAGACCACGTGAGGACATGTGTTACTAATGAACAACATAAAAGAAGTAAACAAGAAAACAAAAACTAAAAATAATCACAGAGATAGTGCAGAGGATTTGGAAATGCTCATGCAAGACGCTATGCATCTGCACCTAGACAGTATATAATACACTACTCATAAAATGCATTAATGCTGGTAAACCCAGGGTAAAGCTGTTAATGGGCTTCCCTATAGCACAAAGGCTACATGATATGACCTGGTTCTCAGGTTTTTCAAAAGCAGCTGCAGTCTAACGCTCTCTGAGGGTTTACAATGGAAATCAGTGTAACCCGTTTCCTGGTCGTTATTAAGAAGCTAATTAACTCTGATTTTAAAGCATGGAGCTTACTTTTAATTTAGGTGTGTATTCCTGTAGTAATCCTTACTGCAGAACATGTCAGATGTAGTAGCAGCCTCAGCCTAACTCACATATCTGCTTCTATAATTAAACTTTAAAAGATTGAGCATTAGAAATACTACTTATTTCATATAGTTATTATTAAGGGTAAGTTTCTTCTGTTGAATGGACTGGGGCAAAAACCCTGATTATGAAATCTAATCTCTAACACACTGTGCTCAAGTCATCATGATGTCAGCAAAATGTCTCATCAACTGCTAGCTGGGCTACCTTTAAATGACTACAAGTGAACTGCCATGATTACCTTAAAGTTAAATCCAGTGCTTTGGTTTACAACTAAATACTGGTCATTCCCATGAGTCTCAGCTTTACTACGTGCGTGTAGTGCCAATTAGCAAACGTAAGTAGATTCTTTTCTTATAGCTGACTTTACACTCATGACAATATTGATCAGCGGGGCAAACACCTGACCCTTTATGGTGACATGGCACTTAGTGCGTTATCGCAGGCTGATTGGCTGGATTGGGAGCTTGGCAGAAGCACAAGGAATGTGCTTGATAAGCAGCGAGAACATGTAATGCAGGTAAAAGCAAACAGGCTGTTATAATCATTACACAAAACCCCAATTTTACTTGTCGTTTCTTTCAGATCACATCCCGACCTCAGGCCACTCTGAGAATTCAGTTATCAGTTATGTTAATGGTTAGTTCGCAATGGCGTCTCTTGTGCTCTAGTGTCAACTGGAAGAAATTCTCAATTTCTACACGGTTCTTACAAAAGTTGTTAATTAAACTGCTGTATCTAAATATTACTCATACTATCAAACTGGCAGTGAGCTCACCTGTTGGCCTGTGTAGATAGTACGTGAACATCTGATAAGAGACAGCCTGCGGGACACTTCCTGGTCGAATACAAAAGTGCATAAGAGAAGATCACAGAACTGTGAGCCCTCAGCAAAGCAATGAGGTCACTATTTGATTTAAAAGATATGTTTAGACCATCTATGTCTGGCATACTCTGAGACAAACACGTTGAAAAGGGACTGCCCTTTTTCCTATCCACTGTGCTCAACGCAACTTAATTTCGATTTGCAATCCAAAAGTTCTCATGACACCTCCAGACAGGAAAAACAGGCCTGTAGTGAAGCTTTGTTATATCATAAGGACAAAGTTTTCGTTTCAATACTGATTACATAATGACGTTAAATATTTAATCCTCTACTGAGGGAATATGCATGAGCAGAAGTGCCAGGTTAACAATGTGCCAATGGCGAATATTTGCAAAGCACCAATTATGACTGTTAGCGCAGAGACCAAGCACACTTTAGATTTAGTTATTTGATTAATCAGAATTTACTAACCCTTCTTCTAAGAACCATGTCAGCCATTTAGTAGCAACACAGTGACGTACTACGGGTCTAGCCTCAGGTTTATAAGGTTTGTTACTGCAGTCATGGAAAATCCAAAATCTCATCCCCATCCATCTGCTGCCACACAGATCGTAAATTTTCACATCAACACACTATCCTATTACCTTTGAGACGCTCCGAGGACATAAGTAGAAATGGGCGTTTTCCCCTCTCATAATTGTTCAACCTCCTGGAGTGGCTAAAGTCAGGTTACAGTACTAAATGACCAACGGCATTCCTGGTCAGGTCTTACTGCTCCCTTGTACCTATATAATGTGAGGCAATTATCAGTAGTGAATGGACAGTCGTAGAACACAGAAAATAACAGAAGCATTTCAGAGACCGGTTTTGAGGGAAAACCTGCATTCCAGACTCTAACAGTAAATACACTCCCTCATTGCTGAGATCCAAGCATCAAGGAAGGGCACTGCACACTCCTACAAAGGTTTTTGCTCACTCAGTAACTCAAGTTTGGAAGATTGTCAATTGTCAATCAAACACACCAAAACAAGAAGTGTTCCCACGAGTTGTTGTAACAGCAGTTTCTCAAGTAATAAATATTTACCACGTTTCCCCATTCACTTCTATTGAAGCTTGTCCAGCTGACAAATATAAATGTGGGTTTCCTGCTCGGGTCACATGTTTTTTTACTGCGTTGTCATCTCACAAAAAAAAGGAAAGAAAAAAATCGCTGTACACATGTTATATAAAGATAATGGCTGTGCTGTGATTTTGGCTAAATGGACAAGTGAAATTATCGCTCAGGGAGAAAGTTAAAAGCAACAGGATGCTTGTAATTTTCTTCTTTCACACACTTATTTTGGGTGTTGCAGCTTTCTAAATTGTACAAAGGAAAAGAGAGAGGCGTGCCTGGGGTGAGAAAGGCCTTTGATAGCTTTTTGCTTCTAAAGCGCTATGAAAAGTCGCTAAGTTTGTAACTATGACATGAAGTGAAGAAGAACGATCGTGGCTTCATGCCAGAGTGATGAGAGCAAGGCATCAGAGTTAAGACTGCATGTACCTCCACATGTATAAAAAAAGAAGGAAAAAAAAGAAGAAGAAACACGCAAATCCTGAAACTTCCATCCATGCACTTATGCAATGAACGAACCTCAACATTCAAATATTCAGCTGCAGCCCTAGTTTGGTTACCTAACAGGCTCCACCCACCCTGAATGCACACCTGTGCTTGTGTTGGTCCATTAAACTAAGCCTGCATCCAGTCACAGGCACAAAAAAAAATATTTAACAAACAAACTCTGCCAGTAGAATAACATGTTTTTGTCCTGCTTTTGTTGAATTCCTTTCCACAAAGAGCACATAAATGCAGAGTCACTGCAGTCAGTGGCAAAAGCTTACTGACAACAGGAGTCATTCACGCATGGAGCTTTTGCTGCTGGGCATGTCATTGACATTAAGTCTGGAAAGGAAGGAGACCAAGGAGAAAACAAACATGAGGATAAAAAAGGAAAACGTATAAGAAACTGTTTGATCACTATCTAAAGTGCCATGATGAAAGTAGCAGACATGCCTCTAATCTCCCTCTTTTTACCTGGTACTATGCTTTTAGATGCATGAAAAGGACAGTCCAGATACAGAGCAGCAGCTTCATCAAGGACAACAAGGGGAAATTTGCTCAGTGTTGCATTAGGAGATTTGAATTGCAAAACAACCGGGAAGGCAGATAGAGGCAGTCTGTGTGGGCAAACAGTAAATATGCACTTCTCCCTCTGCCTCCAACTTGACACTGAACAACAGTTCTGATCCAAAGCATATTTTTGAGGAAGGAGATTTGAATGTTTAATCTAGAACCCACTTGGCCACTGTGACCTCCCCGTTCAGTTTAACACCCTCCAAATGGCAGATGAAATCGAGCAAATTAAATTGGCCAGCATTCTCCACATTTTTGTTTTCGCTCAATGAGTGCAAATTATCAGGATTACCCACCCTGATAGAACAACCGGATTAAGCCAAGGAGAGATGAAGGCCCCTTACCAGAGCCTGACTAACGGGCAGAGCTGCAAGCAGTTAAACTGAAAAATTGATAACTTATTCTTTTCATAATCACTTGTTTTAATCCCTGTAATCTACTATTCCTTTAATTTCTATAATTTGTTAGCCTTGGCATCCCAGGCTCTAATGTCACTCAGTCTCTTTCTTCTTTATTTACACTCATGTCTCCTACTCATTCCTCTTAAAGTGTAAAACAACTGAGGGTTTCCAGCAGATTTCCTTTTGAGAAGGATGCATTTCATCTGCTATAGTAACCAAGTGAATAAAGTGCCTGGAACATAAACATGACTGGAAACCACCTCACTGTTTGGCAGTTACTTGTCAGAAACCATCTGGTGTCTGACTTTAAATTCCCGTTTATCTAAAGAAGTACTTTCGTGCATAAACATTGCAGGTACAGAGACACCAAGATTAGAGCAATTTAGCCACCACACTAAATAAACTTTCTGCTTCCTAAAATACTAATTTGCTAACTGAAAATGCCTACAAGCACACAAAACAAACAAGTAGTTTGATCACATCTCTCAAGGTAGTTAACAAAAAGAACAGAAGCTAAAATGCTCAAGCTGACCCATGATCAGATGCTACTACACTTTATTGCAACAGATCTAGCAAGCTGTAAGTTGACCTCCTCACCCCTGCTAATCATCTTTCCACTCTACATGCACACAAAGTACATTTAATCTAGTGGGCAGCTTAATGACAGATTTTTTTTAAAATTCTTAATTCCCAGCTTTAAGCATGCTCCACATATTTTTTCATGACCACATAGTAAACAAACCAGTACCAAACACTTCCAGTGATACTTACTTCCTCAGTTTTGATGTGTGCCTGAAGTAGATCATTTATCTTTTTGAAATGACAGTGACTTTTTGCAGTGACAGTTTCCCTCAGTACAACACACACAGTATAGAGTATCACGCCACTACTCAGTTGGTGTGTAGGCTGAAGAAGAAGAAGACAAAATCTTCCCATCATAATGCAATCACAAGCAAAGAATTTGTTCCCTCAACAGGCTGATAAGTCTCTCAAACTAAGTAATCTTGGCTAAGCGCTTTTGCTCTGAAAAGTTTTCTTTATGCTGCAGAGAACTATATAACGAAAAAGAAACAACTAAAAGCAGAGTTATTATTTTATCTGGAGTACAGTATTTCTTTGTTGCGACATGAACTGAGTTTTCTGCATTCGTCCCACCTTTGCCTAAGTAGTTTCACTGACAGAGCACATGACAAAGGTGTATCAAAAGAACAAATGTGTGTCTAATGTCCTGATAATTACAGAGTGCCACCCACACCTCTGCATACGCCTCACATTATACCAACGCCTCTGCCAAGGTGAAATACTTGGTATTAACTTCTAATTATCCTGCTTTTGAAACACATACAGTAACCTAATAGTGCTGATTATCATGCTCAGGAGTCAAGCGATTCCTAATTTCTATAGTCTTTCTCAGCACCAAGTTTACCACCTTGGTTAATTTTAGGGGTACTGATCACAATGGGCTCATGTTGCTAGTGGCAGTGCAGGTTTCCTACCTCAAAGCGGGGGATGAACAAGGGGGTAAGGAGAAGGAGGAGGACGGTGTGGAGACTTTAAAACAAATCACACAGAGATTAAACTTCACTAGAAAACAGTGCAACTCAATTTGGACTTTGTAACCTGCTACAGAAAAATAGAGTGATGTAGAAACACTGAAGTGACTACAGGGGTTAACATTAATGTCTTTTCTAAAAAAAAAAATAAATAAAAAAAGCTATTCAAGATGGAAAAATACTTAAAACAGTATTTTTTCACAGTGCTGTTATATATACTATTACATAATAACTATAGGTCTTGGTTGCATTTTTTTTAATATTTGTCTTGTGGCTTGGCCTGTTCTAGTCAGATGGCATATTAATAGTCTGAAAGGTCCAAAGGAATATGACAGATTGCATGTAATATTAAACAGGACCATTTCTGGCAGAGAAAAATCAAAAAGAAATCTGTCTTAAATTACTTCAGAAGGGCAGCTCACGATTATACTAATTTTTACTTTAATCATGAGTATTTTAAACGTAAAAAAAAGATATTCATTTCACACTGGCATGAAACAGAGAACAGCAATAAATTTTGTCATCAGAGAGGCTTATTTTTGCATGACAAATGACTGAAATCATAATTCTATTGCAGAATGTCAACTAAACAATCCACTGTACAATCACTTTAGCCCACACTAATTTATCATTTTGACGTGTGCAACGTGCTGAAGCTATGTCAGCACTGACTGGACAACCACACACACAAAAAAGACATCAAGCGGTTAGTTCCAGCCATGTCGGACAGCTGTAAAGGCCTCTTTTATTAGTCAATATCACAGCCACATTAATGCATCCCTGGCCAGCTCAGGTCTCACTGACAACCCCTCACCCACACCTTTTCATCAGGGGCTATGAAACCTGAGAGGACCCTAAAGCAGACCTGCAGGCATGGCACAGACCCAAGCACACACCCCACAGACTGTGCGCCTTCCTGCCTTTTACTGAATACTCTGCTGTGAAAACCACAGTGAAAAAAGCAATAGCGTAATCCCCAGTGTTATTCATTAGAGATTTTACAACTGTAAAGTAATAATCCGTGATCAGTGTGCAGCATCTAAGTCCAGCGCTGTGCTGGATTTGGATTTGTCCTGATGGATTTACTGCATGTATTGTTCTTGACAAATAACGCAATGCATTATTTTCTCTATTTATGCAGAATTTAAATTGGTCAGTTCAAATATTTACAGAATAATCTGCTTTTATATCATGCAGAAAGAAACAAAAATTGCATATTTAATCACATGTAAATCTTAAGTTATTTCAAAAAGAGTGGAATGTGTAGGGCACTGAATTTGTTGTTGGATAAGCAACAAGAAATCAATAAGATAAGAAAAGATTTTAAAAAGATATGGTATAGAAAATATATTTTTACAGTCCAGGTTCTGCTGGGATATACTTTCGAAAAGGCAATAACACGATGTCTTATAATTAAAAGTACCCAGTGAAGTTTTTGCCCTTGTGTGTCATCATGTCAGCACTTTTGTAGTGTTTATTTGTCTCATGTATGCTAAAAATGATGCACATGCATGCAACTATGTTCAATCTATCAACAAGTTCAGGGTTTTCATTTAAAAAAATCCAGCAATGATCTAGAGACAGAGAGGAAGAAATCTGCAACACAACTTTAAAACAACAAAAAATGCCCCTTGATTTTGTTTGTATAAAAGATAACCCCACGGGGCACCTTTAAATACTTTGTGAGTGTAAAAGACCTTTATCTAATGTGCTGCTGCAATTCTATCTACACAGCTCCTAAAAAAAGCAGAAAAAAAAGATTAAGGATGTATTTTTAAAAGCTGCCCATACAAGTAGGTTACTCTATGTTTTACCATACACATGGAAAATGCACTCATGACATATGACACTACCATATAACAATGAGGGGCTTATAGGTCCAAACAATAGAGCAGGAGTGGTCCTGTAAGAGCACCAGAGTAGGAATGCACACACATAACCGAACACACTTTTCAGCTTCCCCAAAGGGGGGTCTCGCCCTAGCCAGTAATAACCTCTGGCAGCCATTTTTCTTCTTCATGTCCGTCCATTATGTAGGACTTTAACGGGTTTTCTGCTCCTCTGACAAAAGAAGGAGGATCTGACCATAGCTCACAACTACAGACAAGTGAGTTGTCAAAGCCATTGTAAATAAGCCCCCGTCATTGCCTGCAGAACAGAGCCCTGGAGTAAAAGACAGGAAACGAGGAGGGGAAAAAAAGCAAGCAAAAAGAGCTGAAAAGGTTCCATCTGTTTAAGTCTGCTGGATGGTGATGGGGACAGCCTTGCCTGTTTCTCAAACACGGAGCGTGAAGGACCCCCTCAAATGTCTGGAAGGCCATCCATGCATGAGGAGAGAGAAGATGACGGTCAAAGTGAAGGGCGCTCAGACGATCTTCATCTTTATGTATGCATGCATATAGACAGTGATGATTTAAAATAAAGACTTACATGTGATCAGCCATCATTTTTACCATTGTTATACCCTTTATACTAAAGAAATGATTCAATACAAAACAAGGAGAAAGGGTATCCAAAACTATGACTAGGTATATGATGATGAAGAGTCCTTAAGTTTCCTCATATTGCCCAACATCACAGAAACCATCTAAAGGCAAAAGGACATTTTCACCTAAGTGTCTATCATATAATAGCATGCTTTAAAAAAAAAAGTCAACACCAGTTATGCATCTAACCTTGGTATCTAAATGTTCCATTTGCAGCTCGTCTGGTGCAACTTAATAACAACACCTACAGACTTCCCTTGTTTAGTTTATTACTTATTAATCATGTAGGGCAATTTGGGCTTGAATACAGCCTACAAGCAGGTTTTTCTCTTCCTCTTGTGTGCTCTTACTTTAGGCAACTATAAAAGAAAAATCAACTGATCTGCCATGATTTCCTCATCAGGACCTCATCAAAGTCACTCCAGTGCAAGTGAGCATATCTGAATACGTATACAAAACACAGAGGCACGCTAAAATCCTCTTCAATTATCACACCGACCTTCCCAAGGGCACGACTTTCAACAGCCTTACGAACTGGACCACTAAACATTATAACACCTAACATCAGCTCTAACTAGGGTTTAATTAATATGTTACAGTATCAACACGACAATGTGCCCACGCTTTAAGAAAGACTAACCTCTTTCTGGATGATATAAGGTCAGATATAAAGTCTGGGTAATAAAGTCAGACTTTAGTGGTCCAGTTTGTAAGGTAATAAAGTCTGACTTTATTACCCCTAAAATCTTGATAACATTGTGTCTGAGGACTTTGGTCAGCAAACATGTTTTCGCTTTTACCTCAAACAAACACATTCTGATTCATTTTATTTTTAAAATGAATGACACACTGCTTTTATACTTGGTCACTACGTTCCAGACGTGGACCGCTACAATTTGAGATACTGCACAGATTACACTTTTCCCAAATCTTTCCTTCTGTGATAAACAAATCACTCTATACGGGGTGAAAGCAGCCACCCTGGAATTGTCAAATAATTGGTACCGGTTTGCGTTATTGTGAACACAAAGACATGGATGTTGAAATGGAAACAAAAGAAACCACCGGGCCACCTCAGCTTACCAAAACATGTCACGAAACACAGTTGTAAGGGATCAAATTCTCCCTGAGAGAAAATGTGAATTTGTTCGATATGGCACAAATCAAACACACATTTTATCTGCAGTATTACCTGTGACATACTTCCAATAAAATCTCAGAGTACTTTTTTTCTCGCAAAAAATATGGTGATATTTAAGTTCCTACTGACCAAAAACCCCTAGAAAAAAATCGCCACTTAGTATGCTCTTAAACTTCTTTCTTATAGCTGATTACAGCATGCCTGGGTCAATCCTTTCGTTCATCAAAAGACGCAAGTGAACTTAACACCTAATTCTATGACTCATTCATGATATCACTTTTTTCTTTCACAGCGGTATACATTTATCTTCCCGGAACCAACAATGCCATTCACACATCAGTCTCACATCATTCAGGTTCAAAGCAAAAGGTATATTACATCAAGCCTGCACTTCCATCATGTAAACAATCCACTTAAGGCTAACAGAAACTAACAGGCTTCTCATTTAATTACAACTTAGAGACCTTCCTGCTACATCTTACGCCATTATTTCACTATGATGCCTCGTGCAAAGTTCAAAGTGAGGCTGATAATGGTTTAATTACTGCGCTGTTAAGTAATGTGTTAAAGATTTCTGTTACTTTCAGCTGCTTTGTCTCTGAAATTTAATGAGATTTTCTGTGTAATCCCATTTCATCTGGATCAACCACAAAAACCTCAGTTTCTACAGAAATAATCTGAAACCTATGTGAACTATAACCTCACGCCCAGAGCCAAGCCAGTCGCTTCAACCTTGCAGTGGTTGGTTGTATAAAAGGTCACAAAAAGAATTTAAACATCCAAAACTACATACGTTCAGCTGCAGTGTGAGTAATTTTCCACCGCTCGAGGAAAAAAAATAAACATAAAAATGACCATGTCCTACAGGTCGAACAGAAACATACCGCATGCAGGGTTGAATTCCTACAACATTACATACTTTACTTTTTTTCCCTAAAAAAAAGAGGGAGAGAGAGAAAGAGAGAGGGAGAGAGAGAGAGCAAGGGGAAGACTGAGATCAGGTTTCAAAACCCAGTCTAAGTTTACATTTACACCCCATGGCTTTGTGACCCTACTCTCATTTATAACGCTACCCTTCTGCTATTTGCTTCCATCTTTGGTTTCCGGCTTTCTTTCTTCTTTATACTTCCTGCAAACAACACTTACTCAGGCTACAGTCCAAGCCGCCACCTGTATGCAACCATTACCAAATATTTGTATTGCCACATGCTAGCTGCCGATTGGGATCAACAGGTGTTTATGCAAGCACCTCTGGGCTAAGTCCCTCATCTCTCTGCATGCATTACGCCTACATAATTATACCCAAATATCTGAGTGCGTGCTGCTGTCAGGTCAGGCTCTGTGGACGTAGCGGGGGTTGAGCCAGGTCAGCAGCCCCAAGCATGGCATCCTCCAGCAGTGGCAACAGCAGCACACAGAGAGGCCAGTGTGCTCCCACCATCTGACCAACCTCACAGCCTAAGTGCCTCAGTTTCAGCTCCAACACAAAACACCAGTGTCTAGTTTCCCTTTAAATAAAACATACTCCACTCATTAGCTAAACAGCCCCCCCACTCCTCCCTCCTTGTGCATAATTGAGCGCTAGGTATCAATTTAAGGCAATGAAGTGAGGTTAGAGCAGGACAGTACTATGTTTTTTTAGTTGTTTTGATTTGTTTCAACCAACAACCAAAGCATGAGTAAGTAAGGTACAACACAGCAATTTAATATGGTGATAACAGTAGTTAGGGTTTAGGGTTGTTTCTATCCAGTCCTCAGTATCTATTACAAGCTTATCAGTCAGCTGTCAACTCAGATATTGCTTATTATCTCCCACTGTTACCTAACATTCATGAACAGTAATAATAATGTCTATTAATAATAAGCTGCTAACATTAACGCATATAAAACCTCATCATATTACAAACTAAGGAAAACTATGCGATTTTAAAGGTTAAGGGTATAGATTAAGAATTACATCTAATTTACACACACACACATACATATATAATACATTTATTAAGTATTACAAAATAAATAAGTAGCGATATAAGCAGCCTAGATGGGCTTTGCTAAATACCACCAGATCCTACTACTGACCTCACCTCCCAGTAATAAAACTGAACTGAGACCAGCTGTAGCTTATTCGTGGACACTTTAACTTCCCACAGACACGAAAAACAACTTGTACAACAGCAACAAGAGGTCTGACTGTAAGGTGTCACTGTCATACAGGTATTCTGCGAACATTTTCACTAATAAACCAACAGGTTAACAGCTGACAACCGAAACTGAGCAGCCACAGCGATACTGGATGCACCTGCTGCCACCCTAAACTACCCTCAACGTACCTGCCGATTCCCGCTTCCTTCGCGGTCCTCAAACTGTAGCTTTACTCTTGGTTTGTTGTCTTCAGTGGGTTTCCTCTTCGTTTATCAGTGATAGTTACACTAACTAACTAACAAGGACGGCTCACCTGTATATGGTTAGCTGGCGTGTCTCGCAACCTCTGGTAATGAGCTTTCCTTTCCCTCCGTCCGCACTCAGCTTACCTTATTCCCTGGAGAGAGAAGCGGATGAAAGGTAACGGAGGACCAAGGTGGCCAATTAGACGTGGCGGGAGGCGGGCGAGGTGGAAATGCACGACATCCTATTGGTCAGAACACATTAATGGCGGAACAGTGGAAAAGTTAATTTCCCTGTATTGTTTTCATTTATAAAAGAGAGAGAGAGAGAGAGAGAGAGAGAGAAAGAAGGAAAGAGGCGCAAGCTGGAAGCAAGCTGAAGCTAAACTTCAAATATAAAAAGAGAAAATTTTGAAAATAAAATGATCTATAAGAAGCGACTAATGTTTAAAATGTGCCTAAATAATAAAACTAAAATGTGGCAAGTTGCCTTTACAAAGAGTTAATGTTCTCAGGCCGGTGCAATGTGGATTGAAAGGAGCTAATCATTTCTAAGAGGCTCTGCCATGCAAAGCTATATAAACTACTTTTGTCTCATGCACAGAAAGATTAACTAGGCACCTTTTTTTAATCTTACTGAAAGACACGAATTACTGAGGCCAAACAATTTGGGTGGTTTGGGATGTCATGAGCTCACTGTGAAGATATTCAGGGAAAGTCAGGTTACTCTAATGTCGTTTGTTACTGAGTCCCAAACACTGTATGATCTCAGATTGCATTAGTTACTGTAAGCTCCATAAAGGCATATTCATGGACATGTAAAGGTATATTTAGTTCATGGACCACATTCAGTATAATTTAATTCTATAAACTATCTTCAAGCTAACTCTACAGTCAATATTTTTTCCTTAAACTCTGCATTGTTCTGTCTGTTCCTTTAAACTCCCTGATTCAAGATTAAATGAAGCACTTGGGGTGTCTCTTTTTAGTTATCCATCACCTCTGTGCATGTCACATGGTCTGACTAACAATCAACTGAAGTGGCAATCCACTGATAATATGGCAAAAAAAAAAAAAAAAAAGGACAGGATAACAGCAATGACAATAGCAACTAATGGCCACTTGGTGGCAATTCATTCACTGTGGAATGAAGCCTAGGCTTTGTCCTGGGTCAGCAGCCATCTGTGGTGTACACATCACTACATAGGGTTGATAAAATGTCACACTGTGTAAAAAGAGACTAGAGCTGGATAATTCAAATACAGCTTCATATGTGGTTCACCACTCTGATTACACACCACGACGGTTCATTATCACTGCTTAATGCAAAGTATTTTCACTAGATGTGGGAGTCACCAGTCACCCCACAAAATATGACCAGAATACTTCACTCACAATATATCATTGTGATTTTTTTTTTTTGACATTTTCCAATATCCTGAGTGTTGCAACAACATATACTGCTATTTATAACTTTTTTCAACTGCAAGTTATGTCCTCAAAGTTAAACTATATCGGTTTTATCCAATAAGCTCAAGTTAACTCTCGTCAGGTATGTTTTTTTGCTGCAGAGTGAAATTGTCACATTTACACAGGAGTTACTTCAAACTGCAAGTGTTTGCAGAAAGGTTTCCTCCTATCAAGAGAGATGAGTACTTTTACTTTGTAATGTATATTGTGACTCCAGGACCTAACTTGTATTTGTATTTATTTAGGGTGTTTTATCTTTTCATTCTAGCAAGATTTGCCATTCTGATATTAAGTTTGGAAACAACAACAAACAATAATTGCAAGAGTTCATTATGCTTTACTACCACAGACAAATTTTGTAGACTGTTTCTTGAGATTGCATATTTAGAAATGAGGTAATCTTCCTTGTGCAAACTGTTTTAAGGGGGGAAATACTTCAGTCTAGATGGGTGTTAGTCCCATTTTAGTTTGCAGGCCACATACAGTATCATTTGATCTCATTTACCTCAAGCCACTAAAACTCACTGCATAATTACATTTCCAAAATTTTCCTTTCCTGTGTAAAGAAGTACACGGATTTTCTGAAAACATTTGCATTTAGTGAATCATCCAGACTTTTAACAGACTGAGATGTCTGGAAAAAATAGGAACAATTTCAACAATGGTCTGTTTTTCCACATTCAGTCAGCGTGTCATCGCAGAGAAATGCGTCTGCAGGGCCCCTCAGCTTATAAATATTACTTCAGTGTGGGATAGCAAGGTTAAATTGACAATGACTCAGACATTTGGCTTCGACTAAATTAACAGCTCTGATCACCACCCTTATGATGTGCTTGATTTTTTGCAACATGATGTGTTCCTGGTGAAAAATATGTCAAAAAGTCCACTAAAATAAGCCCTCATTCCCTGCAAGAATGCACTCTTTAGAGAAAGCAGTTCTGTTTTGTGTTTGTTTAACTGGTGCTCACTTCATTAAGTACACCTGTTCAACTGCTTGGTGACCTGGCAACAGCGTGTGGTCCAGGAGGACCTGCCAAGGTTCAAATGAAGCATCAGAAAAGGAAAGCAAGGGGATTTATTTTAGGGACTTTGAACAGAGTGTGGTTGTTGATGCCAGATGAATTAAGAGTTCCGGAGGCAAAACATGAAATTTATATATTGTTAAGACACAAAACACATCAGTTGCTTTAAACTACATCAAGTAGAAAATCTAAAGCTGATGGAAATGGGGAGAAAAAAAAAGAAACAGCACTCTATTAAACATATCCATATATATTTTATTCTCAATACGGCAAAATACAAAGAATATTCAGGACAGACTTTTATTAGTCACAATTAATACTCACTTCACAAGAATGCTTTTAAATTACATTACCTAAGTTTGAAGATCAAACTTCAATGAGTACCTTTAATCATATTGCATCCATCATATATAGCATCTCTATCATCAGTTCTCTTAAAACTAATCCAATTTAGATTATTGTACATAGTGTATGCTGCTGGTCTCGGCTCTGAGACAACTTCTAGAAAAAAAAAGGTGTTATACAACTTACTGTATAAACTGCTACAACTGGTTTTGATGTGTAGAGAAATACCTCTGTTTCAAAAGACATGTTGGACCAATTGTTCAAAAGAGACACATAGTAAATATACCTCTCTGAGGAAGAAACAGACATGGTTTTACAGAACAGACTGTACACATGCCATCCATCCATCCCATGAGATCAACAATATACACTTCATGAAAAAGTACACAGCTCCATATCAAATACAGAGAAGACAAAATATTCGCACTTGGATCGAGAGACGTTAATGATTATGCGGCGACTGTGATACTGAGACAGTGAAGCAGAAGACAAAGAATACCAGCACAGTTAGAAAAAGGACTGAGAAAGCATTTGATATACAGAGTTAACAGACTAGGAGTGTAATCTGTAACCACTTGGAAGAAAAAAAAAAAAAATGTGCATAAAGTATATCTCACAAGTATATTTACAGCATTTTTAAATTTAATAAAAATGTCAACCTGTAGTAGAAATTCACCCTTAAAGAAATGTTATATTTACAATTTATACATTTGTATTTAAATAGAAACATGCAAGTGTTAACATTTTTCTACTGAATAAAAAAAACAAAAACAAAAAAAACCTCATCTTACCCTGGATTCTTTCAAGTTAGAATTAATATTAATTACAATGAAATCTCATCCTGAACAACCCCGTTACATTTACACCTTCCCATTTCATAAAACGGTGCTCATTAAAAAGGCAAAATAGGAAAGAAACATTAAGCAAAAGGGGCAGAAAAATAAATAAGTATGAGTAGCAAATCGTTAAAAATTTTCTCTAATGCTAAATTTTTATTTTTTTCGTTTTAGGATATTTTTTTTTAATTCATTTCTTTTTTACATTTGAGTACAAGATAGTGTAGGGAACACAAGGCGCTGACCTCTACTTACAAAGTGTACCAGTGTATGAAGACATTGACTGGGCTGGCAAAACCCACAGAGGAATTCCTATGAGAAAAGTGGCCTCCAGCTTTAAGTAGAAAATGGCTAAAGCCATCTGTGTTTGGTTATAAAATCAGATCTATACACACACATCCATGCACCCACACATGAACGCGCGCACACACACACACACACACACACACACACACACACACACACACACACAGCCAAGCTCGCATACTAAACCAGTACACAAAATTGCAATAGCTAAAGGCATTGGATTTGAGTTCAACAGGTTTCTCACTGAGGTGGGAAAAAGAAAGTAGGGGACAGAGGAATCCCAAACATAAAAATATAATTATTTTTTCCACAGAAACAGTTTCTTTTTTTGTAAAAATCCTGCATAGATTAAAATAATACCTCCTATGACTTGCTTCTTTCTTTTTTTTTTTCAAGTGTAAGAGAAAATAACAGTATCCCTTCCTACAACAAAGGCCAGGGAGCCAGTAAAAGAAAAAAAATGACAAGAAAAAAAACAGGAAAAAAAGGAAGGGTCAAACCTGGGCCAAACAGCATTTTGTTTAGTCTTGACATGCAGGGGGAAAAATAAATTAAAAAAGGCATTATAGATCTTTCTGGCACGTTCTTGTCCAGCCAAAACAAAATGAATGCCATCTGGTCCAGGCTTTAGTATTTCCAGCATATTTTGATAGAAAGTGGGCTTGAAACAACCAAAATGGACAGTTCATGTAAGTGAATTACTGTAAAATCCAAATGCCAACTAAAAATCAACGCAATGTTAACATACTGCGCCAGCTACTATCTTGTAATACAAGTGCGATTACAGTTTGACAACTTTAAATAGGAACATATACAAATACTTGTTCTTATAACCTCTGTTGTAACCCTGCTTTATGCGTCTGACATGTTATACTTTTGCTTGGCTAGAAGGAAGTAAAAGAAACTGGTTGGTATATAAATAAAATCTATATTGTTTTTATACTTTTTCTTGAAATATATAATGATAGATTTAAAACTCTGCTGTATAAATACAACACTGATCATCTGCATCGCTGATGAGTTCCATTCCCCAGACAACATATTTCCCTTCAAATAAATTAGCTTCTGTTCAGCCAAATTAGCGGCAACTTAGGCCCAGTTTTTATAAAATGTACTGTGACTGCATTGGATGTGGACATGATCTTCAATACTTAAACACTCCCTGCTGTTCCCTAGAAAAATAGAATAACACTGATTTGGAAACAGCTCGTCCTCTAGGAAACTTTTGAATGAACAATGCCGCTACGAGTGGGAAAGAATTGTGAAGCTTCAAAGAGGCGGAAAATCTCAACGTTTGCCATCATCAATCTTGCTGAGGTCTCCCGCTAGCGACCCCTGGAGGCCATGTGAAGCGTTTAATTTATTAGAAAGGGCAATCACATTTCATGATTCTGAAAAATGAAATGGCACTTTTTGAGCCAAGTACACCGATCAACAGATGTCCCAAGGGATCATTAATAAATATGTGTGTGCCCCACGAAATCTGCTGTGCACAGTAGCCCTTCCTTCAGTCCTTAAATCTTCAGTGGGATTCTTCAAGGTTTAATTTGTGGTGACCAACACCATCTTTGCAAATACATAAAAAACAAAACAAAAACAAAACACAAACCCAGTAAATGCTGCAAGAATAACTGCTGAAACAACTGTTAAGTGTTAAAAAGACAAAAAAGTAAAAACTGTGAAAAGAAAAGAAAAATAATTGAATCAGATATGACCGGTGACTTTTCCTGTAGCTGACATACAAGGCACAGAAATGATAAAGAGAAACCTTCATTTTTAAAGCACCTTTGGTGTTCATGGGAGGTACTTTGGTGAAACAAAGACAAATAAAAAGTTCAAAGCCAAAGTAGCCTAAAAACCAAAGCAGAGTTTTAGTGTATTCATAATAAATAATTCACCCAGTGCTTCCATGCTGAAGAGATTAAAAACATGGCCTTCGAAGATTTCTTAAGAATGCCGATATATGTGTGAAGCCAGGCGATAAGCTCTTCTGACTCCTGCTGCAGTTTGGATGCTTCTCCCTGTGTGGTGCCGTCGAAGGTGAGAGATGCTCTAAATTGCTCAGTGTTGGTATTTTTGTCTTGGTTTTTTTTTTTTTTTTTTTTTTTTTTTTGGCAAGCTGGTGTAGGAAATGGACACAGTGTTGGAGATATGTCTGAGAAGTTCATCACACGTGTGTGTAAATGGAGGACCAGAGGAGGGTTGTGTTTGTGTGGCTGTCTTTTTTGAGGGCATGCGTGCGTGCGTTTGTGTGTCTGTCTCTGAGCAGATGTTGCCAAACACAAGAGGCTGAGGTGTGGGTGTGTGGAAAAGCAGCTTGCAGGGAGTGAGTCCTCGCTAGGGACTAACTTTTGCATCCAAGCGCAGCCAGTGGAGGCCCTGCCGAGTGTAACGCACCAGTTCTGTCATGCTGCTGGTGTTGAAAATCAGAGGTCCCATAACTTTGTCCAACTCTGTGAAGAAGTCTGGAAAAGAGGGAGAAAGAAAGCGAGTGAAAGACTGGTTAATAAAATGACAGAAGACTGATAAATTAGGTCCTATTACCAACCAGACCACACAGAGTTAAGTGCAATCAAGGGTTTTAACGTACACCGATTGTAGAGACAAAAAACATTTTCACAATTTGTCACATTTGTCAACATGTGTGACGGGAAAAACCAGCCAAAGGACACAGACTGAGAATCCCAGCTGCACACAAAAACAGCCAAGCAATGAGGCAATCAAGAACAGCCCGATGTTTCAATGTTTCCAATGTTTGTTATCTTCACTCTCCACAAATATCTCAATACTAAGTCAAAAAAAAAAAAAAAGGAAAAAAAAAAAATCTGATTTATTGAAGATTTAATCTGAGGCATAAACTGCAAGAAAAAAGACAAAAAACTATTTGGCCTCAAATCCTCGTCCAGCAAACCTCTCAACTATGAGGGGAAAACCCCAAACTCAGCGCGCGCGCACACACACACACACACACACACACACACACACACACACACACACACACACACGGCGGTGAAAACTGGCCAGACAGCTAGGGAAAATTGTGCACTTAGTGATGCTGCTGACTTTTCCATCTTTAGATTGTGGCGATAACGTTGTGTGGGCTGTGGACGATCGAGGGTTTCTTGTAAACGCAGTAGTTTTTAAATCAGAAGTTCAGTCAATCACAAACATACTTCGAGCTATGAAATTTGCATTATTACTATATTGCAATGATTCGAATTCAAAAAACAGTTTGACATCTGTAAAAAAAATGAAAACACATTTTATTTATAGGTAGATAAATAAAATCCGTTTTTGCACATTAATCTAGAACACAGATGTTAGATTGTGGGCCAGATACGGCCCACTTTGATCTTAAGTGGGTCAGAACAGGGAAACTCCCCTTTCCATCATTGTAAAGAACTTTAACTACACATTTACTCTCTGTTATCTTAATATATTCAGTTCTTTTTAAAGTTGCTTAGATAGCACCAATTCACAACAGTCACCCATATTATATTAAAATATGTACTATTAAGTAATATAAGAAAAAGAAGTGCAATCTGAAGAAATGTTGCTCTAGTAAATGACACGTCTGTTGGCACGACCTAAGTGTTCTGGTAGCTCATTGCCAAGACTCCTGTATATTTATAAAATATATAAAAGCTCTAAAATAGAGATGAGAGGAAAGAAACGTTGAAAAAGAGGCATGCTAGGATCGTCTGATAGCAAATTAGTCCTATTTGAAGCTGTTTTTAAACTTGGAAAGAGCCCAAAAAAAACCCCCCCCCCACAAAAAAACCCAAAAACTAACAGTACATTAACCATTTAAAAAAACAAAACTATCTGCTTTTTTACTTTAAATAAATAAATAACAGGAAAACAGACCGAACAAACTCATTGCCTTTATGGTAAACAGATCTCAAGGCCTACTCTGTGACAGGAAAAACACTTCATTACCAAAACATTTCTGCAACCAGGGCAAATAAAACCTTCAAATTAGTCATAAAATGCAGCTGGGGAAAAAAATTCAACAAAAAATGGTCTGCATGCTCGATCAGCCAACCTGCTGCCCATTTGTATAGATCTATACTCAAATCTCTTTACACAGTGGGTGCAAATACTGCTGGCAAACATCTATGAAAAACCTTACTGCTGCTGCTGAGCTATTAAAGATGTAGAAAATAGCAGCTCAGGATATATAGTTCTAGATCCCATCTGTGTTTGCTTTTAAACATAAATTTAAAAGTCCAGAACAAAGACCATATGTCTCTTCCTTTTAACTAACAAGCAAATCCTTGTGTCGTATACCTTTTTGCTCTTTAGATAGTTGCTCAGCCTGGTCCCAGACCTCGGTGGCGTACAGGAAGTTGGAGGTGACCTGGACATAACTGGCAGCCATCTGGTGGATCCGCTGAGGTATGGTCACAGACGAGCTAGTGCTGCTGGTACTGCTGACTGCTGAGTAGCCACCCGCTGTGCCCGGTGAGAGTTTGGGAGATACTGGAGAGGGCATACCTGCCGTCTTACTGCATCAGGAAACAGAAGCAGACATGGCAATGAGTTTCCTGGCACTGTGAGGGAGAATCTGGGAGTCACTTGACAGAACAGCAAATAAGAACCTCTCCTTTACTTTATACATCAAAAGATGTAACAGAGGATGTGACTTACTTTCCCATTCCAGGAGAGGGAGCTTGGGTGTTGCTCAAAGAGTTCTGGAAAATGAAATAAGAAGAACACACAGAGGAAGCATGTTACATATTCACAGAGAAAAACGTCTTTCGTGGAATTTTACTGCACGTCTTTGGTTTTGAAGGTCTGCCAAGGAAATAAAGTTAATAATAAAAAGTACCTTTAGGTGTTCGGTGAGTGTTTTAGAGTATTTTAGAGCGCTGTCTTTTCTCAACTTGAACAACCGCAGGTAGAGAAGAGACTGGCATCGCAGGCTGGAAGCAAAAAAGGATAAATATTGATCTAAACTAAAGAAAGAAGCAACAAATATTTGAAATGTGTGGAAAGTTTAAGTTACACGGCCAGGTAATGAGTACTTGGAGTTGACAGCTGAAGACAAGAGTCCACCACCTGATGTTGTTCAGTGTACTCACCACAGCACAGCTAGCCTCTTGTCTGCTGGAGTAGCATCTGGGGCCATGTAGCTTTTTAACTTCATAGTGTATCTGGATGCAGAGATAATCAAGAGCTCAAGTTTTTAGGAGAAAAGGATTGAAGCAAATTAAGCACCTCCTTAAATATTGTACTTTTTAAAGGAGCACTCCATCCACTAAGTATCAAAACCCATGCAGCAGAGGCAGAGAGTTGTTTGTCAAAGCCTGGTGCTCACATTACCCACAATGCAAATCAACCATTAGCGTGGTGTGTTATGCAACTTGTGCCTCATGCAGCCCTGAGGTGCTTGGCCTTTGGCACAGAGATACAGGTTTTGTTTTTGTTTTTCTTGAACAACTACGTCCTCATATGTAGTGGTTCTCACCAGTGGAGGTCTCCTTTAAAGTGTAATTCTTCTGACAGTGATAAACACAGCTATGGCTGCCCTTACTTGATAAGCTCCACCGTTTCAGCATACATGGGGAAAGGAGACTTTGCCTCTTGAGCGCTCTTCTCCAGCGCGTTACCACATTCAATGAAAGACACCACAGCATCCAGATAGAAAACCGCCTTGTCAAAACGGTCAAACTGCAAAGGAAATTAAATAAATAAATAAAGAGGACACATAGTGATTAAATACTACCCACTCTTTTGAGACTGGGAGGACAAACTACCTTCACATGACAATAATTTGACATGGTTTTGGTCAGTAACATTAGATAAGTGACATGGTTTGAATATGACCTGGTTGGGACTGCATAAACTGATCATATCACTGAAGTAATATTATGCTGATGTAGCTTATGATCCTGATTTTGTGTTTAGAGAGAAAAGAAGAAAACAGCAACTAAATAATTAAACTTTGAGTAAGAATAAGATAATCCAACAGAGATGGCTATTTTGTAATGCAAGTGTACATAACAGATACCAAACAGATCCACCTGCTCATCTACAGTGACCCGGTAATAAAAGCATTTTTATTACCATTTTTAAGGAAATCACGCAGAGCTCAAACTAAAAGCAGCTTTGAAAACTAAGTAAAATTTCACAGTCACCACAAAAAAGTCACTGTGAAATCACTTTCTGCATAAAAGGAAACCTCTTATTATATGTAGCATAAAGCTCAATAGAAAATGTCATTTAATGTTTTAAAGTCTTCTCAATTACACCAGTCATTGGGGTCTTGCTCTTACCAGTGCATCTGCATTGTGTTTAAGTTTCTTGGCCTCCTGTAAGTAGTGATCTGCTGAATGGACCCTGAAAGAGAATAATGAGAAGGTTTAACAAATCAAATCATTTAAGTGTTCTTGACACTGTGGCGTGCTTTTTATATCCACTAAACGTAGAAACTTGGAAAGAATGTCATAAAAAAAGTCTCTTAACTCCTGAAATAGCTCTTATCTCATTAAATCAAAATGTGAAGTGAAAAGGTAGGAAAATAAGAAGCAAGACTATGTTGTTGCGTTACCACGGCATTAAAAAGGCAGCGATTCCCAGCAGAGAGCCTTTTAAAATGGAAATTAACATAACTTTTCTGGCATGCAGGCACATCTATTCATGACCTCCCCAACCTCCTGCAGCTTTATGCATCAAAGGCAACTCTAGATCCCCACAGCAGTTCTTTCTCTGTGCCCCGCTGAGGGGTTATCCACAGTGGAAAGAGCTCCTCTTACCTGTCCTCAAACACCAGCTTGGATCTCTGAGACTTGGAGCCGTCTGTGGAGAGCGGGGGCACAGCCAGCTGGTTATCGCAACCCTTTGAGGATTTCTCCTGCAGAGAAGTATGGGGAAAATAACATTTTAGGGAAAAATAAGCTTTTTTTTAAAAAACAGACTTGCAGAACAGGACAGAGTCACAACAAGTTAGAGGTTGATCTTATACAAATGTAAAACAATCCCACCAAAAATCAGTGATTATGTTATAGTTGTAGATACACACTGCAAGCCATGACCTTGGCTACTCCCTTTCTACCCTCAACGACAACTTCCTCCCCACTCCATGCATGCTCTGGTATTTAAATTGCTCAGGGAAAAACACTGCACAACTGGCAAGATGAAAGTCTGCCCTATCTGCAACATTTGATAGGTATCAGAGATAACAAAGGCTTCTCATGCCTACCTTGCAGTCACGTGTGCTGCGCCCTTTTTCCTCTCCTTTTCTATGTTTGGAGGTGGAGCTGCCCTTGGTGCTGTGGCTCCCTTCTTTTCCACTTCCTGTCCCGCTGGACAATGACGTGGAGGACTGGCTGACTGTCCGCTTTCGACTGGGATGCTCTGCCTTAATTGTCCGCATGGAAGGAGAGGGGACTGGCTCCTCTTTCTTTTCCGAAGACCTTTTAGAACTGAGTGGGATTTAAATCAGTATTTCATTATGCATTGTGTCAAACTAGGCTCAACATAAAACATTAAAACTAAAAAGTTAAATATTAACATTTCATGTAATTATAAACAAAGAATGCAGATATGGAGCATAATGGCTAACAGGTACAGCTTGAAGGGGCTCAGATATAATAATAAACTCACTACATTAAGCTGTTATGATGCTCATTAGAATTTACAGGGTTTATTTTGTCTTTTGTGTGATTATCGGAAAAGGCAAAATTAACTACTACTGTCACATTAGGCTCCTGGCTTACAGAGGGTTTACTGGTAATGATATTCAGGACAAAAGCTAAGATTACTCACTCTTTACTGCTGCTTTTATGATGGGATGTAGATTTATCCTCTAGCTTGATCCGCTTGGTCTCTGGCTTTGTGCCTTCCTCATTAGTCTAAAGAAAGATGAGAGAGAAAAATAAAAAGCAGGGTGCATTAAAGAAAAAGTCAGATTTAATAATAGGTTACACGCCTCCAATTATTATCGGAAGACGCCAACTCATGCAGGTATAGCTCAACTATGCCAGCTCACTGTTATCCTAAATGACTGTTACATTCCAAAATATCCAGTCACAAAGATTTTAATTCTCCATCTTTGGTAGTTGTGTGGCTATGATTAAAGTAAAATGCACAGTCATCTAACAGCGCTAAATCCAGGTCTGGATCTCAACCAGAATGTAGTCAATTGTTCTTTGGCTCAAATGCACTTTCTTGCTTTAATGGAAATCTGTCTGTGTGCTATTCCAAGAGATGCTATACGGGGGGGGGGGGGGGGGGGACGACCTTAATAAGTGAAAGGGATACTCAATAACAAGCTTTTCTATTTTACTTTGCTTTCAAGTAGAAATACAATGTATTTCTTACAAAAAGCACTGAAATTTGCTCTACCTTGTGTTTCCTCTTGGCCTTGCTCGAGCTTTTCTCAGAGCTCTGTTTGCTGAAGTCTTTGCTGTCCCTGTCGAGAGAGTCTTCCCTCTCCACTTTTATCTCTGCAGGTTCCTTGTAGGGCCGCCCTGGGATTCTGGACAGCAAGCTGAGATCTATGGGAAACAGGAAGGAAAAGGGTAGGGTATGCTTAATTTGGTTCAAAGTAAAGAAATCCCTTTGGTTCAGTGCCCACTACACCTTGACATATTCTCTGGACTTTTTACAAGACTTGCGAGCAGTTTTGACTAACCTATCTTGACTAATAAAACTTGCTGCTGAGGCTGTCTTGCAGGGTAGCGGTCCTCGGGGTCACTGAGAGGAGACAGCAGCCCTCTCTCTTCCCCAGGCGAAAAAACGCACACGGGTGTCCTGATACTCTCTGTGTACTTGGGTGTCTGGGATGAGGACGGGATGCTGTCGTTTCCTTCGGAGTCTGATGATGAAAAGTCTGTGTCAACAAATTCACGAGATTTCTGAGAAGTCTTGGTTGCTGCCTTGGGCTTGCGCTGGGCTGCAGTGCTGGAGGGAGTAGTAGTGGGCCTCGGCGAGGATTTGGGTTCTTTTTTATTGCTTGGTTTGCGTGAACCCTTCGTAGCAGCTTTGGGCTGATGAGGTGGTATCTCTGGAGCCGGCTCACTCTCCACTCTCAGACCTCCCTTTGGTTCCTCTACCACAGGAGGCTTCTCAGATTTTTTAGGCTGCTTTTTACCCACTCGAATACGTGGATTTGTGCCACCCTCGCTCTGTGCGGGTGACTTTTGCCGGCCACGGCCACCTTCTGCACCTTTCTGGGCTGCCCGCAGGTCCCTGCTTGGGGTGGGTGCTGCTGAATCTTTTGACCCCCCTCCTTGGCTACTATAGCTGCGCCCTGAGCTGTTATCTCGGCCATCTTTCTTGAATTTGGGTGGGACGTTATTGTTGTCCAATGGGGATGAAGGTGAGGACTGCTTGGCTTTCTTGAACCAGTTGTCCAACTGCCACTTGTTTGCCATGGGTTTTTCAGGCTGAAGGGGCACAGAGGGGAGCACAGAATTAGGAAACAGTCTCACTGATTGAACTCCTAACAAAATATAAGAGTCTAGAAGAAAGTACCATATAAATATTCAATCCAAAAAGAGAAGTGGACAGTGTGAAAACTGGTTCATACAATCCTTAATCAACCAAGCGGTATTACAGCTCTGTATAAAGTAACTGAAAAATTATTACTTCAGGGGAGGCAGGCCGTGGTTGCTCGTTGGCTTCGCTGTCTGTCGTGCTGCTTTCGCTCTCGCTGTCAGAGCCCGAGCTGCTCTCTGAGCCACTATGGCTGCTGGAGTCGTCCCTTGATTGCTCAGCTGCTTCGCTGTTATTGCTGTTCAATAGGAGAGCATTAAACATTGTCATTGTCGTGTATGAGCAAACATCTATACCTCCACATAAAGATTTTAAGTGATCAATAATGGTATTTTACGGTTGAGTCACTAAAAACCTGTGTATGTTGAGATTATTCGTTACCGCAGCAAAAATCTGAATACTTATGTATGCATTTTTCAGGGTTTAGAATCAGTCAGCATAAGGCTATTAATGCAACCTGTGTAGTAGCTGCTCAAGAGTCCTTGGGTAGTTCATAGGTTTCGATGCTTTAACTGTCAAGCCACAAGGTGTGCATAAAAACCCCAAGATTTGCATTCTCTGTCTTTCTCCACACACTCAAAGCAGCTTTGTTATATATTCAGTTTTTTAAAAAAATGTGTGTGTGTGTGTATATATACATATACATACATACATATATACACACACACACACACACACACATATATACACACACACATATATATATACACACACATATATATATACACACACACACACACACACACACACACTTTGCATCCAGCAGTACAGCAAAAATATGGTTTTATATTTCAGGCATCACTATGTCATCAAGGTGCAGTTAACACATAAAGACAAGACACAAAATGGCTGAAAAAGAAGAAGAAAGCTACTCGAGCTGTGAAGTTTTTCTTTCAAGATTGGGAAAATGATTCAAAGTTAAAACAGTAAGTCTCAACATAGGACTTAGATAAAACTTAAGGACTTAAAAAATGTTTTCTACAGTTTACCTTGCTGATGTGTTCCTTGAGGCATTCTTGGCAGAGTCCTGTTCTCCATCACTGTCCTCACTGCTGCTTAGCCTTAGGTCTTCCTCCAACCTACTGAGATACGGGAATCATTTGTTATTCTTTATATGTCGCCACAGTCGTTTGGAGTTACTGTGATTACTTTTAGCTTCTTAACTCAAATATTTATTGTTCAACTATTCCACTCACTACTGACAAGAAAAGAGAAAAAGAAGGTTCAAAGATGAAGCACTTACGTGGGCTGGTCATCGCAAGTTTTGGCTTGGTGGCTACTCGAGCTCTTTGATGAACTGCCTCGCTCTAAAACACACATAAAAAGATTTATATGTATTGATTGAAAGCCTAGAACATATGCATTTAACTTTACTTCACTATTTTATGTGTGTGTAATACTCACTGTGCCCACTTGGAAAAGGGTGAGTATCCTGAAATTAAAAAGAGGTGTTAACTTATTTTCATGAATCTCTGCGTTATTATATGACTTTGCATTCATGCGAAAGATGCCATGATACATTCAATACAAGCAGTAAGTAACAAGTTGACTTATCACATTAAGTAACCTTCCAAAAAACCCTCCTTTTCTTGTCTTATGCAAGGTTTGATTCATACAAATGGAAATAGTTCATCACAACGCAATCACATTAATCAAACAGACACTGCTGCTGACCTTGGTGGGGAATGGAAACTTGGAGGGCTCTGTTTTACAGGGAGTGTGGATGGCCGTCAAAGGAGGGGGCCATGACTGAGTCATTTCCTGAATTTAAAAAAGAGAGAGAAAAGAGAAGGGAAAAAATCCATTAAAATTAGCTTTAAGGTGTGAGTAATCTTGATGGTTCATTCAATTATTTGAAGCAGATGGCTTTTCTATGAAAATGAGAGTTGTGTCTGTACCTTCAGAATTTCGTCGACACAGTTGGCATCACCGGATCCCTAAAGACAGAAACAGCATGCTTATGAGACGTATAAACAACACGATCTCAGTACAGCATGTGTGAGGTGGCTTCCATTTTGAGCCCTATTAGTCATCCTATAGGCATTTTCTGAGAACTAGGAGTTCATTCAGACCATGTGTAACAAGCTGAGAGGTCCTTCAACGTAATCATTACATCATTAAATCAAACACATGCCACTTCTCTGACATAGTAAGCTATAAATTCTACACAAGCCGTTGGTAGGTCGTTTCTAATGTACAATCAGGGTTACACCAGAGGGACACCTCTTGTTTTGAGTCAAGGCAGAAATATATATATTTCTGTGGGTCTAAGAGAAAATGAAGGAATGATCACAGCATGCAACATTCAAAAAGGCATCTGCCTTAAGAGAGACTTCAAAAAGCTGCTCTTGAGGTGATATACAAACAAAGAGCACATTCTTTAAATAGTCAACATACCAGGTTCACAACAGCATGAGATTGAGACTCAGGTCTTACCTCTACAGGTTGGGAAGGGATCTTAAGTTTGGCAAGCTTGGACTTCATCTCTCCCACAGTGCTGCTATGCGACTGTCCAGTGTAGCTTTCCGCTTGCGAACTCTTAGGTTCTGCTGTTTCCTGGCCATCCATAGGCCGCACATAGGCTGTTGGTTTTTGCAGCATTGTGCTGGGCTTGGACATGAGAGATGGGGGAAAGGCCTGACTTGAGTGCTGTCCACTGGGGAAGGACGTGTGAACCCGTGAAGGTGAGTCCCAGTTGGCCTCTCTGTCTCGCGGTGACTTTGAGCGGTAGCGGTCCTTGTTGTGATGCTGCTCAGCAGACAAAGAGCTCCGCGAGTGACTACTGGAGGAACTTAGAGAGCCCTTTGCCGGACTTGACATGTGTGACTTCGAGTGATCGGAACCTCCGCTGTGTTTACTTGACTTTTTTTCCCGCACCTCCCCTCTCTGGCTACTGTTGCTGCTGCTGCCTCCGTTGCTCCTCTGGCTGCTGTGCCCGCCCTGGAGTCCTGAGCGTTTCTGGGACTGGGATGAAGATCCGCCCGCTGCGGGGCCAACAGGGGTCCACTTACTGCTCTGGCTGCTGCCGCCACACCGCTGGTCCCCACCAAACAAAGGTGGACCCGACTTCTCCTCAGAGGAAGACGAGCTGTTGGATGGTTTACTATTAAGTTTTGGAATGGTGTCACCAATTGGCTCTTTCATTTCGTCGTAGTTGCCCAGCATGCTCTGAATACGGCTGGACAGTTTATCTTCCTTGCTCACCTGCAGAGTGAAGCAGAGACAAACAAACAAAGAATAATTATTGTGGAGAACACGAGTGAAAAGAGGGAAAGCAGAGAAAAGAGAAGTTGTTCAACATTTGAGGTAAAGGCGCTCAACCAAAAACAGAGGCGCAGTGAGAGGCCTAAACACAAAGTTCACTTTTTCAGACTGAGCCCAGATCTGTCCAAACCCATCTGCGAACACAGTTACGCTCTGCCCAGACACCCACCACAGAAGATAATCAATCACTGTAAGGCCACGAGTTCCAGCCGACCTGTTTGCAATCAGCCCGTGACAAAAGTCTGTGTAGAGTATCCAGTTTCACACGTAGCCTCACGCTTCAGTTTTGTTTGACAGAGTCACACCGAGGGTGAAGAAATACTAGCCGTTATCTGCAGCAGGAAATGTAACTTAGCTTGGTCATAACGTGCACTCCACTACCTCCGGTCTGCGCTGCCTGGCTCACATATGCGCAGCTAGGTATCACCAATTTTTCTTAATGGCTGTTGGTTTCGATTTTGTTTTAGGCTGTTTTGTTTTGAACAACTGCACTGTTGCTTTCACATAACACACCATTGTTGCGTTATGTTTAACTGAGGAAATTTCTGAGAGGAAAACCTTCAGATTGTAACTCTGTCAAAGCTTTTTTTTTTCTTTCTTGATAAACAATGGTGTATAGTGGTTGTTCAACTGCTGAAACTTTCAGAGGAAACCTCCAAGATGACCACAGGAACACTTTTCACCTTTTGGTTCCTGTGTGACAAAAACACTTAGTCCTGCAGCAGTACGGTCTTTAAAGCAGAAATAAATAACTTCAATCATTCACACTTCAACAATAACAAGCTACAAAGAACAAGCCGCTGATTGCCATCTCTTCAACATTTCTTCTGCCATTTTGTGATATCCGATAATAACAGCCACAAGTTTTTGTTTTTAATCTGACACACATTTAATTTGCCTATTTTTCGATGCAGACAAATGTTCTTAATAGATTTTTAATTTGCTGAGTCACTTTGGCTTTTTCGGGTCCAATTATATCCTGGTACCGTTAGGGTGAAAGCACCTACCCCGTCATATAATTTGAGGGATCCCTGATTTTTATTTTTATTTTTTAAGGAGCCTTTCTAAGTGAAAAGAACATGAAAAACAATATGCGGCTTCATAGATAAGCTTTTATTCTGTGCCGCTGAGAGAGTGCGTGAACTCTATGCCATAAAAATGTTACTGCTGTGCTGGTCTACATCTGGGAGGGCACAGCTGCAGCTGCGTGCACACATGGCCTTTAATACAGAACACTAAACTTCCACTTAGTGGAGCATGACAGAGGAGAGAAAAGTCAAACTAAAGCTTATATAAGACTCGCACAAGTAGAGAAAACTCTATTGGACAGACTTAAGCAGTTTGCTTGTTCCAAAATTCTGCTCTGATACTGCAAAGACTGAACACCATCTTGTTCTTAAACATAGTATCAAGTGTGTGAAAACAGCAGATCACAATGTACAAGGGTGAAAAGCTTCTTCCTTTGTAAAGGTCAAGGAGTTTTCCATCTTTAATGTCAGCTTTTTTATCTTTGTTGTGGCCCAAAACACTCCTCACTTACCTCTGGTGGCTTTTCAATTCCCAACCTGTCAGAACACATTCCTCACTGCCTCCTTGATGGCCAGCTCGAGCTAAAGAGAGAAGCCACTTACATCTGCTCAAATCTGGTTAGTGGCAAAGATTAGACCAGTACAGAGAACTCAAATCCTCTTTACAATTATATTGGCCGGGCAGGAGCCTGAAGCTGGCTGGCCTACATCTATGTGTGTCTGCAAGCACAAGAGGAAGCTCTGCAAAGAGGAGGCATGTTTTCTGGTCTTTAGTTTGCTTTCAACAACTGTAATGCCAAAAAGCTACCCAAAGCCAGGTGTTTTTAAACTGTGCTGTATTTAGTGCAGAGTTGGTGAACTGCTCACAACTATCTGACAAGTATGTAACTCAAACCTCAAATCTTTGTAGAAACATTTGCGCTTTTAATCCATAATTATGATTAGAACAAACACTGCACACAAACCTACCAATTTCCTCTTGAAATCGATGTTGCTGGTGTTCCATCTACTTTCTTAAATAGATAACTATCATATCTGATATCATATCTCACAGTACAATAATATTGAATGGGTTGCATTGTTGTATTTTGTCATGTTTCTCAGGTCTTTGTCTGAATTTCTACGAACATTATTGCTAAGGATTGTCTTATTGCATTGGAGTCACACTGGGTTAAATATGTACACTTGGGTTTTAAGGGGTATTTATTATTTTCTTTTTTTTGGGGGGTTGTATGGAAGCCCCAAACGCAATTTCATTGTTCTTGACAATGACAATAAATAAATAAATACTAAAATACTAAATAAATATCTTGCTTTTTTATCACACGTGAAGTAAACAAGATTAATTCAATTCATTTGGGGGATTTGTTTTGGGCGGACAACAACACTTCTGAGAAAAACTATAGACTTCAGGCCTCAATGTGTTTCTCCTCCAACTTGTAATTCAGCTCAGTTTCACTGATACATACTGAGAAGAATAGCCTTAAACTTGCTTTTGGGCTATAGTTCACCTTAGTAACAGTGTTACCTGCCTGACGATCCAGATTAACATTTCAGTTGATGTAAATCTACATTTCTAAATAGTTTAGCTCTTGGAACGTGCTTGTTTAAGCTAGCAAGACTTTCCGAAACAGCAGTGTTGTGCTGAATACTAGATCGCTGTAATAGTGTGCAGGAATTTCCCACATTGTAATTGCTTAATTTGCAGGAACTGATTATTATTATGCACAGTCTGACACCTTGCATTTCCAGTCACTGTTACAGACTCCCTTAATATTACTAACCACTTAGGTGCCAGATAAAGTGAACGTGAGTTGAACAAACTTACCACTTTGTAGGGTTCGGGGAAGAGAGGGGAATTTGCTGGGAAGGCCTCTCCTCCTCCCTGCTGGATTTCTTGATTTCGCCTTTCTCGTTCTTTCATTCGGAGCACATTCCGGTCCTCACGGTTCATGTTGCTATCAACACAGAAGAATAACAAGGTAACATAATGAGAAGAAATAATAAACAAACAGCGTATGTCTTTGCTGAACACGGATGCCTGCAGGGGCAGTATATTATGAAAATGAGATCTCGGAGACAAGTGCGGAAGAATTAAGCAAACATATAGTCTTGTTAAAAAGTCAGCTTGGAAAAATAGAAATGGTCAGTTTTTTCTCTTCTTTTTTACCCTTTACCATTTAAAACAAAACAAAAAAACAATAAAGTCACAACAACTATTGAGAAAGATCACACTACCGCTGTGCTCTGCTTTGACTCATTGTTAGCACAAACATAACTGTCATTAGTGAAATCCCACACGTATCATAAACAGGGGAAGTTGTGACCTATGGAGAAAGTAGGTTCTAATAAGCTTAGCCTAGTCTAGACACTGTGCAGTACCCTACTTCATCTGCAAATAATCTCCTTGTACAGATGGTCAGCACAATTTGCCCCCAGCTGAAACTACCAATTCAATGTTTTCACACAGTGAGAAGGCTGCAGTTTACATACTTTTTATCTCAAAACATCAACAGTTGCAGGAAACGTTTGCGAGCACTTTGTTATTTATGATTGAGATCTGGGTAAATCCAAAGGGTACAAATCAATCTGACTGAACCACTAACATGTTTAAAAAAAAAAAAAAAAAAAAATGTAAATAAAAACTTTGAGAAGGTTATCAAAAACAATTTGACTTCTTTTCTAACAGCATCTAAAAAAGCAAATGTTGCACTGATGGATCTCAGATGTCGAAGATGGTCAGCTTGATCACCAAGCGTTTGACAATTATGTCAACAGTTTAGCTTATTTTCCTCTTAATGTATTCAATAAAAACACTACCGGTATTACCTGCAAATTCAACTCAACCTGCCCCATTACTGTTTTAAGTACACATCTCTGTTAATTAAAAAAAACAAAAAAAAAAAACAAACAAAAAAAAAAACACACCCCAACATATACAAAACAGACACAAAAGGTTAGTGGTTCAGTGCCTACTTGCAGTCACTAATTACAATGCGTTAAACCATTCATTGTTGTATGCGATCAAGGGTTTCAGTTAGCACTAGTTTGTTTTCTCTTCATGCTGGAAGCTGAAAATAAACTTGAAAGCATTTCTCTCTGAGCGAAAGCTGCATTTCTTTTGGTTGGGGAGCACAGTATAGTAGATCAAGTAGTACAGTTTAACCTCTTCCTCCACCTGCTATCGGTTCTTCCTAAACAAGGGGGAGGGAAATCACCCAAAACTAATTTGCAGGTTTCCCTCTTAAAGACTTGGTGTTGTGAGCAATGCCTTGATGATAAATATATAATAAGGTTAAAAAAGCACCACTGAATAAGAAAGGTATACCATTGATAAAAAAAAAATCTCTTCAATAAAATAATCCTTATGGGATAATAAATGAGACAAAAATGTAATTTTCTGGGAAAAATGCACAACTATAGCGAGGCACAGTGGACAGAGCATGATGGTTTTGGCCAAGTTGCTACCTCAGAGCCTAGATACTTTACAACTACTGATGGATGGTTTAGAAAGTACACTGTGTCCATGACCTAAAGCTTAGGAAAGGATAATGAATGCAACAAGGCGACAACTCAAAAGCATAAGAAAACAAAGATGAGCATGTCGTCCTGACCTTAACCCAAGCGAGATGCCATCCCAAAATTATTAATCAACTAAAACAGCTTTTTGTCATGTCTCATAACATCTATAACAGTCTCAGAACACTTTTATTTTATAAAATGAGTTTGTACGAATCTTACTAAACTTACCAAACTCAAAAGCTCACTTAATTTGAAAAAAACAAACAAAAAAAAAACAAAAAAAAAACCCCCAACAACAACAACAACAACAACAACAAAAAACTGTCAGGCTTTTCCAGTGTTATGACTAAATGTGTTAAATAAAGTCACGGAAAGTAAATGTGTTTATTGCAGACTGTGTGACTAAAATGAAAGATCGGGCCACATTTAAGAGCAATCAAATCCCAAATTTTTTCTCGTAACCTGCAAGAACCTGATTGCTTTTAAAATATTGGTAATTTTGGGTGGACTGTGTGCTGGATGTTTGCTTGCAATGAATGACAAAGTTAAAATAGACTGTAATTATCTGCTATGAAACTAGCTGGAACTCACTGGGTCCCCTACAGATAAATAAACACACCCCGTAGTCTGTGTTTTCCTTCTGAACATAATGTGTATTATTTAATCAGATGAGGAGAAAGTCATAAGGGCAATACCCCTCTGATCGGATGTATGGATTGACACCAGTGAGACAAACATCATTGCGACATGTAATATATCCATGTACACATTATCACGATAACAACTCAGAGCCATTCTAAAACATTACCAAAAATGCTCTGGTAGAGGAGAAATCAGGCACCTCATAGGTGCAGTGAGCCAAAAAAACAAATGTGACTTCCCTCTGCTGTGCACTTTGTTTAACAGAAAGCAACTACAGAGGTTTGAAAATAGAAACAAGCACGCTGTCATCCAGGCGTGTCGCCTCCCGGTTTAAGTCGACAGCTTCAAGCTCTGCCAGTGACAACAATGATTGTAAGGCTGTTGACACAGTGCGATTAAGCAGCAACCATCCGGCCTCCTTGTAGATTCTCAAAACTACACACAGGGTCTTTCTAATCTTTCCCAAGCATGACTAAAAAATGTAAGAAGTGGATGAGAAACTGACTCAACGATGAGGAAATTCTTTATACACAGGGAAGTCAAATGGCGAGAGAGTACACTGGAACCTGAGACTTACGAGGAACTGATGAATCATAAAAAATTAAATTGATAAATAAACTGTGTTACAGACTAAACCTTGTCCCCATATGCTGGTCAAGCTTTGAATGAACTATTAGAAAAGCTCATCAGTTAGTCTAAACAGTAATTTCCCAACCAATCTATTTTTTTTTTCTTAACACGACCTTTAACCGTTTTATATCATCAACCCTGACATCTATGAGTAATGACAACTCCGACGCATTACTCATAGGAGGTATAGGGATTAATCCACTATGGCTAGGGTTCATTAAGCCACACTTATAAAGAAGCGACTAAGTCAACTTTATTTCATGAAACATACCATTAACATCATGATCACCTCTTGACTTAAAGCACAGCCAAGAACCAAGGCTGGAAATACAAAACCCAAATCCTAGCAACACACTTTGCATGACAAACTTTCTAAAACTGAAGTAGCTAGGATTATCATCTACAGATAACATGGCCTCCTGCTATAAATGCTGTCCATAACTTTATTTACATCCATGCACATTTGATTGCTTAGATAAAAGGGTGATTTTAATCTGCTCCAGCAGTATTAGTACTACACGTGTGTATATATGTATATTAGTTTGTTGATGTAATGTGGGTGCGGGCCTGCATGTGTGATTAAGCCACAGTGCTAATTGATCAAAGGCTCCAGGCAGGATCCTTTGTAAACACAGCTCATTTCCATTCTGCCAACTAACTTACCTGAGCTGTTATTTGTTATTATTTGAAAAGGGTGTGACGCTTTAGTATTACGAGAGAAACTCAACAGCCAAGGAGGCTCAACTGTCTTGTTTGCGCCTCCTGGTTGTTGAACTTCTAACATTTCTAATAATTGTTAGTAATAATTGTAGTACGCTTTAATTTTAGACTCTTCCCAAAAAAATCTCATTGACTTTAAAAAAATAAAATAAAATAAAATAAAAAAAATCACACTTTCAGAGAAATTACCATGGTCCTATTCACGAAAATGTAAGTTTGGCTTCAGAATAACTGAGAAAGTACTCACTGTACCCAAACAGAAAAAAAGAATGAAAAACAAGTGTTGGTGACATGATATGACCATGTGGCACGTATGTGGTAAGCCTCTGCACTCAATCTGTTTATAGTTTAGTCTTAGACCTGCCTCTAAACACAAACTAGGCCTCAGGAGTACCAAACCAAGACCCTGATTCTTAATTAAGAAATATGATTAACAAAAAGTTCGAGCAAAACACCATGCCTTTCTGTACACATCAAGATTTTTAAATTGTGAATGAAGAGTAAATCCACAAAATAAAAGGCATGGATTTATTTCTGTAGAAGTGAAACTGTTACCGCACACACAGCTGGTTTTCCACAAACAGTTTTGTGTTCAACATGTCCAAGCAACTAAACCAACACTGTGGATGGTGTTCATCATAATTCCTCCAAATCAACCCATCTCTCACGTCACAAGGTATTGTTATTCACTTTCAAACTGAATGAATAATTTTATGACTTACAAAATAAAGGGTTTTCCTTTCCAATTTGACCTAGGCCAAAAAGAGCGTACTGTATATACTTCTCAGATATCAGTAGCTAAAAGTGCAAGCTATACAAATAAAATGTGACTAATCGAGAATAAATTCAACCACCATTTACTTGTGTTGTGTTCAAAACAAGTAAAACCTTACTTTAAAGTCAAGATGCACATATAGGTGAGCTTTGATTGGCATTTTCCTGACTTACCAAGCCTAAATCTAAACCTTGAGCCACTCCCCTCCCTATTCCAATAAAATAAGATGGATTAACAATAAGAAAAAAAGTTTTAAGTTTAAAGAACATTTATTAATATGAAGGTGTGATGGCCAGCTAGGCTTACTGTAGCCATTCAACACTGTGCCAAACTGAAAAGGTCAAAGTCTGAAGGCAGATCACTCTGTACCTAAATGAATCAGCTCGTATGTCTCGTTCTAAAGTACCACATAACAGTCAGATCTCATCTTTAAAAACAAACAAAAAACAGGGGAAAAAACCCCCACGATTTTCTCAGTATCACTCTGGGACACAGCCATTATGCAAGGCAAATCAAACATGTCTCATCTGTCATATTCAAGTATTCACAATAGGATAAAGTTATGTGCTTTAGTCTTACCAGACACCAAGCGAAATGAGTAAAGCAGTTAAATAGCTCTGCATTTCTTACCCTGACTGAGAGGCCATGGCCCCAACCACTGAAACATTGGAAAAAGGAGGGGAGGAGGTTTCACAGGATCTCCCAGGAATTCAGAAGTATTCTCGTCATGACTTGTCAGCCTGAATTTCCACACAAACCACCTCCAGTCAAGAAAACCTGACCCCTCTTTTTCAAATCTAGATGTATCTGTGGGCGTCCAGCTGAAAGAATGTGACTAAAGTTTCTTTACTCGACTGGAAGGTACTGTGTATTTCCTTGGAGTGGAGACAATTCTGACTTAGGGAGGGGAGGCGACTGCTTGTTCTCGGGAAATACCATGTTGGCAAACAGCGGGGGTTGGTCACATGCGAGGTGAAGGCTACAGAAAGCAGCAGCAGCTTTTGTTTCTGTTTTGAAGATAAAGCATGCATGAAAAATGAGAAAAGTGAGGTGAAAGAAAGAGGTTAATATTGAATAAATGCGAGGGTATTTGTGCTATTTAAATGTTTGGAGTGAATGCAATAGATAAATTAGGGATAAGAGACCTAATTTCTCATGTCTATTTTTATAGAAGAGTGCCTGATGTTTGACTGAGAGCACTTTAGGCTGATTTTAATCTTTAAACCCCTCAGAAAGTAGCAGAGGAATAATTTAATCTGAGATAACAAAGCAAGGAGCACAAGCCATCAATTTGAAAAGCTTGCTGAAACACTAATAGAAACACAGTTTTGTTTTCTTTTTTAAAAAAAGGGGGGTGACTAATTAAACCTTTAAGGAATCTTAAAAGATCACCTAGTCTTACTGAACCTTTTTACACCCTATTCTTACACACAAAATTAAGAAGGAGTGAAAAATTAAAAAGGGGATTATTGCGAAGGAAATTAATGAGCTTGGCCTTAAGGAAATGATTTCCACAACCGCCATGCTGGCCAATTAGAGCATCTACAGGAAAACGGGACTGAAGAAACAGCGAGAAAGGGAATAAATTTCACCTCTCTCCGAGAATGGCACAGTCCACCTCCTCCCATAAAAGGAGATGTTATTTTACACCGCAAAGCCTCTCCTCCAAGTGATGTCACGGCCCTCAGCACAACCCAGCCAATCAGAGCTGCTCTTTCCATCAACAACCTCCCCCCACCCCCCACTATGCCCTGGAGCACAGGGCAAAGCACCCATGCAGCCTGTTAAAGTCACAGCGCTTAGGCATCCAGTATGCTGGGTGTAACAAACATGAGGCTTTTTCAGATGATGACGAAACATGCTGACAAGTGTGGCATCACCGCAAGCTGTGAGGATTTTTATCTGGTACACAAGCTGACAAAATGATGCCACTTGTGTTCTTGACTTTCAGCAGATGTTTATCATTAATCAAGAACATTAAAGGGCGGGCTTTTAGGTACAAGTGTTAAACATTCATTTATTGCTTTCAACAAAAATATATCTGAATTTGATCACATCTTTACAAGGTTTTGCCCTCATTATCTGAGGGTGCTTTGATTTAATTGCAGAGAAATTCAACTTCAATAATCTCATAAATTATGACAGTTTTACATTAATTCTATGCTGACTGTGCCAATTCTTCCCCACACACAATGATGCACGCTGTGCTGTTTGCTTGTGGCGTTATTTAAAGTATTAAAACGAAGGCCGGTCTCCAAACTTTGGGAAACTCCATTTGATGGACTTTATAATAGACACAGCTGATATAAATAGTCATCAATGGATACCAAGGCTGTACAGTCCTGCCAACAGCTGCATGTCTGTATCATCAGGCTTACGCTCTTAGAGATACTGTACTGGCTGGAATTATTTCCCATTCATGCTGAATCTGAAAGCAGTGTGTTAGTCTGTCATTTCTCAGCACTTCCGGCAATTACATATGCCCTCTACTTTTATAAATAGAAGCAAAGTACTACCCTGGGAGGATTTAATCAATGACCAGGCTCATGAAGTAGAAAATGTTAACAAAAGGTTTACTATGCACATTACAAATGGCTCTAATTTTGTATTAAAAGCTATGAGCTGTATGTACATCAATTCATTTTGGATATTAAAACATAAATATTGCATGTTCAGTGAGTCTTGGTTAAGCAAAACTACAAGTGTCATCGATCATAACTGGTTTCCAGGACTTTACAGCACCTTAGATTGCTCTACAGAAAGTATTCTGTAGCAGGTGCAGATGGACAGCCAGTGCCACCACCACTACCACCCCCAGTGCTTTTGAAGCAAACCTGCTGACTGCAGGAATTCCAGAGGGAGCGTCCATTCAAATGCAGCAAACCTGCCCTCTATACCAGCTGTTTGGTGAGGACTACAGGCAAAAATCACATGCAGCTAGGGCAAGAAGACTAAGAAGAAGTGTTGGGAAAAACTGGAGTGGCTTTCAATCACTAAAACATGCAATACTTTTCATTAAGAAAACCCTGCAAGCCATATTTCTGTATCAGCATTTCAAGAGGAAAGAAAAGGGCTTGATTTTCCTTGAGACTTTTATATCAAAGTGCAGATGAGGAATTTTTGAAGAGGGCAGTATCTTAAATTCCCGCTTCAATTAAAAGAATTCAATATTTCTATGTGGCTGCACATTAGCTCCAATTAGCATATCAAAACAAGTCTCGGGTCTTGATTGGCATGTTCTCTAAACAACTGCTTATGTCCTTTCATTAAAGCAGGATTGAAGCATTTGAACTGACTCGCTGCCTGGAAAGCCTCCACTCAGCAGGCGTGCATTATCTGAATAAGAGGGAACTGGCAGCATTTACCAATCACAGGCTCAGTGCTGAGACTGTTGTGCATGTACACAGCTAATTAACTCATATTAATTTAGGAGCTTTTTATGTTTAACATTCAGTAAAGCTGTTTACCAAGAGCAAAACGGTAAATCAGTCTCTTCATGGCACTGTGAAACAGATTTTAAAAAAAAAACAAACACTTAAAATAGTCATTTTCTAAAGCTTTTCTAAAGCTCTTCTAAAGAACTTAGGTATCTAGTAGGCAAAGTAAAGTAGTAGGTAAAATATACACTCTAAAATCTAGAGTAACTCTTACAAACAAAGCTCATTTGGATTTTACCTAGGTAAACATTGTCACGTGAACTCAGAAACAAAAGAAATGCTCTCACTTGCAGGTTTGACACAGATAACATAATGTTCAGTGTACTTTTTAGGCCACATTGTTAGTGGAACATGACACCCAAGCCTCAGTTATCTTGGCAACATTTCCAAAGGATCTGCGTCATTCAAGCTCTTCAGAAGGCACAACACAAGCCTGTCAAGAGGTTTTTCATTTTTAACCTGCTTCTGATCTATTGTACGATTTTTAACTCAGCAGACTGAGCAGCAGTATACGAATAATATTTAAGCAACATGGATTATACCGCAGAGAGAGAGAGGGAGAGAGAGAGAGAGAAGAAGCCATTTCGTGAATATGCATTTCATAAGGTTTTAGCTACCCATCTTGAGTCTATCAGACCTTCCTTTAGTGTGATGAAACAATCTACCGAAGAATAAACCATTCCTTAGTTAGTCATTTTTTACCTTAAAGAAACTACAATTATCCAGTCAAACTAAATCTTAACCTTTAAAACAGCAAGCACTTTGCAAACTAAAACTGTAACAACATGCAAAGATTTCCTGAAGTTAATAAAAGGTCAAACAAGACTGTAGTTCTCTCTGTGTAATAATTTCCCATCCATCAGTCTCAGCTGTATTACTCAGAGAAAAGTCTGCACTACATCTAAAGCTGAAATGTCTATCACTAACCTCCAAACATCCAATTAAACTCTCTCGTAGCTAGAATAAAGGCTCAGTTGTGGTTAAATGGAGGAGTGAAAACCTGCAATGATAAGCCAATTAACTGAAGTGCTGTCGAAAAATGAATCAGCAAATATTTTTGATAAGGGCACTGAGCGGAAATTTTCGTAATTTCTAATCAAAAATGTGCTGGTTTCAGCTTTTTTGGGTTTCACACTTGTTGATGTGAACATTTGAAGCATCACCAAGGAAATGGGTGTAAATATATACAAAGCACTTTTCAACATTTTATAAAAGAAAGAAAGAACATAAATCCATGAGATTAATCAATAATGAAAATAACTGGCAGCTGAGCCCTAAAATGTAGACAATTATTTATGCAAAATGTTTACATAAGACGCTTAACAATATAAATCTACAAAATCCACATTTTATCTGCGTATTGCATAAATTCATACCTCTGACTCTGGGATTTGTTTCTGTTTCTGTTCCTAATGCATTTGTTATTTCCTTCAAAGCACTTATCCTGCTTAAAACAAAACAAGAAGAACATACTGTGGCAATGAATTTCACTACTATTTGAGACATATTACTGCTGCCACCGAAAAAGACTGAGGCTATTATCGTTCCACTTTAAAAATAGTATTATAAAGCAGTATCTCACAGCACCAATCTATGCCAGATCTGTGAAATGAAATGGCCTTAATGAGCTTCACCTTCACAGGACTGTAAAGCCACATGAGAGTTTAACTCGCATCGCTGAGAACAAAAGCTGAAGAACAGATGCATGAGGTCAGGACACAGTGAGCAGCATATTTCTCTGCTGCGTGAGCAACAGTACTGGGGGATAAAAAGAGAGCTGCTGATGTCTGATTAGATTCGGGCTAATTAAGCTGGCAGACTCAGAAAGAGCCTTCAAACAAGTTACTCTCAACAAGCTTCTCTTTGTACAGGAAATAAGATTTGATTATGAAACTTACAAACCTTAGCTGACCACACAATTAACTTGTACTTTGGGTCAGGTTAAAGAGGAAAAGGTAAATGCTAAAAAGCTGTAACATCTGCACAATGCATAAACCAGACAAGCGCAACACCTTAAAACCATTTCTATCATCAACAGAAGAATAGCTTTTCTCTTTAAAATTGTGGCTAAAGAGGCAATTCTAAGCTTTGGATTAATTTTCCTCAAATGTAGGTGCTCAGATTTGAAATTGTGTACAATGGGCTGCAGTTGAACAGTCTGAAACTAGACATTGCTCACTTCCCAAATATCCAGCCAGCAAAACAACAGTGGAGTACATCAGGAATGTACAATAGGTGTGCCAAAGCCAAAGAAAACATGCATGCACTGCTCTGTCTGGAACAGACAAACAAGTCGCATAACATCTCGACTGAATGTGTGCCCTTCGCCTTGGCCACAGGGGAAACTGTTAAACTGAAGCCTCACAGCAAAACCCAAACAGGAAGTGAAGAGGATTTCACAGTAAGCCGCGTCACCAGTAGCACATTTACACATTACTGCCAACAAGGTGTTTACATCGCTGCTCCAGGAACCCTTTCCCCCCTTTTTAAAGATTATTTTAAACTAACAAAGCTGGTATCTAGAAGTCATCTAGCCTCAGTTGAATGTCAAGTATGCTTAAGGTTTTCTTTGGTGCTTCGGTGTCCGGAAACCCAAAACAAAGACTATCACATCCAGACAATGTACAGTCACATGCATCAACCTTATCTCTCTGCTCAACACTTTCATTTAAAAACAAAGGCATGACACATATATGAGCTATTTTTAACAGTTTAAAATAGCATGTTTTACCTGGATTAATTTTCTGTCTACAACCTTTGAAGTAGCGCCAACACTTCAGTTCAGCTTTCTAACTTACTGCCATCAACACAGCTCTTCAAGCAAGCCTGGTGATGGCATTATGTTTCAAGCTGCTACTAAGAGTATTTCAATTGTATAGTCAAACAAGTGGGTGACCTTCTGTGTATTAAAATACAGTAAGAGCGCCAACCAAGGGCTACACTGTAGTTAAACTACTTAACAGCGCACACAGAAGAGGTTTTAGCCTTGTACCAGAGGAAAATCACCACGTCGGTGAGACATGAGGTGTAATTTACTAATGCAATAAACTCATTATTTGTTAAAAGCTGTCTGTAATGTAGTCTAGTCATAGTGTATAATCACCTCTCAAAGGTCCATTTTTTGCTATAAAAACCCCAACTTTATTTACTATTTGTTTATCTTCTAGAGTGGAAGCTGGAGTTTCAGACTGCACTATTGCCTGGCATTTTCAGAAAATTATTGAATATAAAACAGCAGTTGTCCTAAACCAGCCAAGTACTGCAGCTCACTCCACTGTATGAGGGGGGGGGGGGGGGGGGGGGGAGAGAGTTTTTTCTCTGACATAATTGAATCCGACTGCAATATCAACACTCCTGTTATGTCTACATAACAACAAATCAACAACTGCAACCACAGTTCAAGTACAGCTTTTGCTCCATCCACCATCTGACTAAAGTTGCTGAGCCGGTTCACAGCTACCTGCCGTGAACGAGTTCATGACCTTAGGGCATGAACTCGTCCCCCCTCCCGACTAAGTGCAGCCAACCATAATAAGTCAGTTGGTTGCACTTTCCTTGTCTCCATGCGTCAAGCCCATCCCTCCACATGCGTGCATGAACTACCAGTGACAAGTGTTAAGAGGAACTCTGGACTTATCACGCATTTTCTGGCCCTTCCCCCCTAACTATGGCACGTAAAATGGCTTCCTAGAAAAGCACATCAGCTGATCCTTCGCTCAACCAAAGCATACATTCGGATTAACTGTGCTGCCCTTCTCCCCAGTGTTGATTTTCCATGCAAATAAAGACTTTGACTGGACACAGCAAGGAGTGGCACTAGGAGTTAGTAATACAATAAAGGAGGAGGATACGAACCTAAAACTTTATGCTCGTCGTCACTGTGCGAAAAATAACGAGTATCAAGAGCCAATGATTACCTAAAACGACCATAAACTAGCACAGAAAGTACAAACAAGTAGCACTTATGTCCCATTGTTTGATTCCCCAGATGCTTTTTAATGGAGAGCGAATAGTCTGTATTTCAAATGCAAAGGAAACATAGTATGTTTATCATTTGCACGTGTAGTATCATATAGTTATGCCGCCGTCTGTAAGAGCAAACTTAGGTGTACAAGTTATGTCAGCCACGGATAAACACAAACATCAGTCGTCATGACCTGTTAGCTGCCATGACAGGAACAAAAACATTACTCCTATCACCGCGATATTTTCCCCTACTTCCTTGCATAGAAACGTATAAAAGTAACATCTACCCTTCCCATCCATCGAATAATTAAAGTCTCCTTCCACCAGAACACCAAAGCAGGTACAATGTCTAACCAAATCATTAGCAACTGGCTAGCACGCTACCTACACGACTACCTGCATATCTGCTTTAGCATAACGTTAGCTAGCCGGACCCTGCTAGTAGCGTATTAAGGCTAGGCTAGCTAGCCCTGAAGCTACTGTTTTTTTTTTGGCGAAATTCTAATTAGCGTTCACTTCAAATATCAGATACCCTCTAATGCAGTAAAACACCAACTAACGTCTTCCATCAAAGTTGGCATCCTTACCTCTTGTCTTCTTTTTAGGCCCAAACCATTCTAGCTATTGGAAAGCTCTTTTTCTCTTTGTCTTTTCCACTTCCAGTTACACGCAAAACGGATTCAGAAAAAAAAAATGCTCTAACGGCTAAAATACTAAAACCAAGTGGATGGTCTTCATCTTTTCCTTAAAACACGACGACACATCGAGAGGGAAACAAAATAAAAATCATTTTCTCTCGCGTTCATTTTTTTGTTACTCCTGAACTGATAGGTAAGACTGCTAGCTAAGTTAAGCAGCCAGCAGGTACCACCACAGACAGGACTGAATGCATGGATGGCAAAGCGGTGGTGCATTTGCGCTGTCGGAAATCTGTCAATCCCACCATCCGACACAGTAAACACTGTCATAAAGTAAATCTTAATTAACACGTCAGCACCGCTGACGATGTCTTTAAAAACACGATTGAGCCTTCTTAGCAGTTGCGAGTTTTATTTTATTTTTTATCGTACCCCTCGGATAGCTCTAAGTAATTCCCATTCGGTGTGAATGCAGCATTTCTGTGACGCGCAAGGTTGACCAGACTTTGACGTTTAGGAAATCACGTTTCATTGTTCCCTGATTGTACCATGGACAGCAGGTTATGACAAACCGTACCCTGCTTTTAATTCATAGCTCATCTAATCTTCAACACACACCCTAGTTATCTAGATTTAGCTGCCCGCGTCTATGATTAATAAGTAAATACGTTTTAAATAGTAATATGATTCATTTTTAATCTTTCAAACAATGACTTACTTTGTGATGTCTTACTCTGCCTCCAACTTCACACCTTTAGTGGATGTGCAATAATATGTCTGACTTTACAGGTGCCTATACGCAGCAAAAACTGACATTACATTGGTTAAAAGGCTCAAAGCAGCTTTTGGGTGTCCTGTAACCTTATTGACTGTCTGTGTTGGATGCTAAACTCTATGTTTATATTTTAATTACTACAAAAACAATAATTTTACAAGATTTTATATTATCTTTGAAGACAACAGCACTTCCCACTAATACTGCCTGACATGGACATAGAATGAAAAGAAGGAAGTGGATCTGTTTTCAGTTCTAAGGTTTCAGGCATCAGGACATAATGTAAAATAACATCTGGTCCTTAGTAGGTCTTAAAATAAGGTAAATGCAACCTCAGTTAAACTTGAAAACGTGACATATTACACTGTTATTATTTATTCATCAAAAATTGAGTCAAAAAACCAAAACGTGTGAGAAACTAAGTACACCCTGCTTCATCTCAGACTCTAAAGGCCTTGGTTAGCATGTTAAATGTTAAAGCTCATGAGAGTACAGTTACAAAAAGATTGAACAAGTATGTCTTGTTTGGAAGGGTTGCCGGAGAAAGCTTCTTCTCTCTTACAAGAACAGGCCAGCACAGCTTAAGTTTGCAAAGTTGCATCTAAACAAACCACAAGAGCAAACTCCTTAAACATATCAGTACACAGTGAAGATGTTTGGCCATAATACGCACTGTAAACTTAGAACTGAACTAGCATATCAACACCTCACACCAACTGTGAAGCATGGTGGTGGAGGTTTGATGATTTGAGGTATTTTTGCAACCACCGGACTTGGAAACTTTGCAGTCATTGAGTAAAAGGTGAAGCCATGTGACTGTCAGCTAAAGCTTGGCTGAAATTGAGTTGTGCAAGAGGACATTGACAGCAAAGCATTAAATCTGCAACACAATAACTGGAAAAAAAAGAAAGAATCGAGGTGTTGCAATGGCCGAGTCAAAGCGCAGACCTCATCCTGATGAAATGCTGTAGCAGGAAAGTTGAGCATAAACAAACGCAATGCAACGGCAACCCTCAATGAAATTAAACAACACTGTAAAAAAAAGAAAGGAAAAAAGAGTGGGCCAAAATTCCTCCACAACGTAAGCAACTGTCAGTCATACAGAAATTGATTACTTCAACTTATTCTTGCTAAAGGCGGTTTTACAAGCTACTGAATCATAGGGTATACTTGGTTTTCCCACACACTGCTTCTGTAGTTTGGCTAAGGTTAAAAATGATTTACTATGTCATGTGTCGTTCATATGAGGTTGTGTTGAATAATTTTAAGACCTGCTGACACAAGATGGGTTTTTCTTTGTTATGTGCCGATTAAGGTTATTATAGCTAGCTAAAAATTAAAACTAAACACTTTTATTAAAAAATAAAATAAAGCATATTCAGAAAACACCCTAAGTTTAAAAAACAATTGTTACAACTTGCCTGATGAGGCATTGATGGATGTGTTTATTAAGACTCTAGATGTCGTCAAGACCGAGTCAGCTTTGTTTTTACTGCAATCCTTGGTTTTCCTGAAACTGACATATCCCCTCCCTATATTGATAATAAAAAGACTAAAATGATAAGCTGAAAAAAACTAAACTGAAGAAAGAAAATCCTCTCTGAAAACTAACGCCAACTAAACGTAAAAACAAAGTGAAAATGAAATGAAATAGAAAATGCAAAACTACAATAACCTGTATTTCACATGACTATATGCTGATTTAAAAAATATTTTATTTGTAAACTCGTGAACAAAAAGACTGTTTATTTGACATTTTATTCCTAAATCCATATATCTAAAATCATATAATGCGTTTTTCTTTTTTTTTAGCAAAATAAAATATTTTACAATAGCAAATTCAAAAAGGTTTAAAAAAAAAAAACAAACAAACAAAAAAAAAAACTAGCTTTACAGTGAGACAAGCAAATCCAATTCCCGAGCAACAAGAGTTTTGTGTGCGTAACTAATTTTATTCAGACTAAAACAACTGTTATATAATCTTTTGTTGTATCATGTCTTTTCAGTTCTAGATATGCTGCTGTTTTATAAAGATTTTGAACTGTACAGATTAAGTTTCACTAAAAATATACTAAAGTACAAAATCACAAGATTTCATTTGATTAATCACATTCGTTGCTTTGGATATTTAAAGTTTGTATCCTTAGTAGACCTAAAAATTGAAGAAAATATCCCACTAGTAGAAGTAACACTGGAATTGCCTTATTTCTCTCTTTTGTGACATCGTGTCTCCTCTCCTTAGTCCATATCCACTCAGTTGTTGTTGTTGTTTTTTTAATAAGGAGGGAAAAAAAAAAAAAAAAAAAAAAAAAAAAAAAAATCAGGAAAAGAAAAATAACAACAAGAAATCCTGCTGATTCCACAATGTTTATTTCTTCTTTTTCTTCTTCTTAGGAGGTCCTTGATCCGAATCGCTGCTACTTCCTGAGTCTGAGCTGTCTGAGGACGAAGATGAGGAGGACGAAGAAGAGGATGAGGAGGAGGAAGAGCTGTCATCGTCGCTGTCACTGCTGCTGTCATCTGAAGAGGAGCTGGAGGAATCGCTGCTGTCTGACGATGAGTCACTGGAGGAGCCGCCTGAGCCGCTGCTGCTGTCGCTCGAGTCTTTAGCCCTGAGAACAAGTGGAGGAAAATCTGAATATCCAACGCTGAACACCAGAGGTTTGGTTATTAAGGTCTCAGGCTGTACCTGTTACAGTCCCTAAGGTGCATCTCACTTGCTGTAATACTCTGTTTACAAACACTGGAACTCAGAGGACACAACGTCAACTACAAGTGCTGATTTTGCATACCTGGAACATTACCTGCACACCAATTTGTTTTCTCACACGCGAATTCTAGGAAAATGTGGGTTGGGACATTATCCAGAGTTGCCCTTTCACACGTGTCGCGTGATGAGATAATACATGCAAGCTGCATTTTTTCCACGATGGGGAAATTGGTGCAGCTGGGTGTCACGCAGACTTCGCGGCTACACACGTGACAACGATTTTACGGTTTTCCTTTTGGATGCTGAACAGACCAGAACAGTCGCACGATGAGCTCTCTGATAATAAGGCCTTTATCTGCCTCTTTTATGAGCAGGAAGTGACAGTGTTATAATTCTCAACAGCTACTTTCATATATCCCTGTTATGTCTGGTACTGATGGGATTTGATGGCATTCTCCCCTCCGACCCTCAAACAAACAAGCAAGACTAAGAAAGTCACAACACTTGGGACAGCAGAACTTTGAGAGGTTTTTCAAGTCGACTCTGGCTTAAAATGCATTCAAGTGACACTTTTTTTTTTTTAAAACCACACACATTCTTATAATGCTTTTACACCCATCGAATAATTGCTGTGTCAGGCACCCTTACCACCAGGGGACAAACTCTTGAGTCAATCTTCAGTTAAATAGACCCAAACGGGCGCTCTTACTGCTCTCAAAAAGAAGAAGGTTAATTTATTTGGGAAAGATAAAGAGTCCTCAGCTGAAAGGAGTGCTGTGGCTGTTTTATGGCTGTCGCAGTAAGAAACGCAAAGGTGTCAAGGAGGAAAAGACAAAAAAAACCCCAACAAAACAAAAAACAACAGGTTTTGGTGTAACTGCTTCAGTTTCACAGTCCTGTTTTTGCACATGCTGGGAGAACAAAACAGAGACATTGTGACTTGTTATTAGTAACAACTGTGCTTTTGCTGTGATCACAGCTCAGACTACAACAATGGTGTTTCTAACACATCGCTGTGATGAGACCAGAATCTACCATTAAAAAAATTAAATAAAAGTTTTAATGCATTTTCAACGGATAAACAAAGTGTTTAAGATTACCACAGATGACATTTAGAACAGTTAGGTTGATGGATTAGACATTATGGCTATGAGACAAAACACTGCAATCTTTAAGAGATTTGAAAAGGTTGCAAATGTAGTGATGTGCAGTCACCAAGAGCTTCCACAAGAGGGAGCTGTTTAGGGATGTTTCACTCACTTAAAACAGACTGGTTTTAATTAAAGCTTCAAAACAGGGAAGCAGCTCCGAAACACATACTCAGGGATGCCAGCACCTTCCTGGAATCCCTCGCTGAGCAAATTTTCCCCCGGAAATTAATCAGTCTAAAACTTGTTGAATTGCAAAACCGTAATCTAACCATTCTTCTCTGCTATGAATGTTACCCAGTATCATTTTGTGTAATAAGTTATTTTTTTAGGAATGTAATACATGAACTGTGCAACTCCACAGGCCAGTGTTGGAAAGCAGGACTTATTCTTGTAACGTAAGTCCAACCTCAACTCCGATGTCCATGAATGTGAGCCTGCAAGGCCCATTGGCATATTCTTAAAGCTCGCAAAGATGCACTGAAATCACGTTCCACTACTTTGCTACACAATTTATTCACAGACATCATGGAGGTACCAAAAAAAAAAAAAAGAATAAAATAAATAATAATTGTGCAACCCTACTTTATAGCAGGTCTGATAACTACATCATATCAGTTGTGACAGTTGGTCCACCTTACTTACTTCTTTTTCACTTTCTTCTCACTGGAGCCTTCTGTGCCTGGTCTGTAGAGACCAATATTTAAAACAAAAAAAAGATTTTTAATGAACATCATTAGTGATTAGAAAAAAAAATCTGATGCACAAATATCTATATTAACACAGAGGTATTGTTGTACATAAAATTGCTTAATCTGATCAAGACACCTTACCCAGCTATGCTGAGGGGTTTGTTTTCATTTTCCTTGAGTTTCTTTTTCAGCTCAGTCGTTCTTGATGGCCTGTGCACATATTTCCTCTTCCCGGTGCATTCGTAGGTCCAGTGTCCCATCTCCAAACACTTCTGGCAGCGCACATGTTGTTTGTTTGCCTCCCTGTATGTAACAACAAAGGCTAATATGAATGTAAATAGACATGGCTGCGGGTACACCTCTTTGCTGTCACATACAGTTGTGGTAAGAAGTTTACATCCACTCATCGTACTTTCAATTACTTTCTTGGATTCTTTTTTCCCCCACAAAGTGTCAAATGTATGCATACATACTTAAATATATACATACACTCCCTTAAATATAGGGATGGGTACTGGTATCCGGTGCCATTATGGCACGGTTCTGACATAAACGGTAGTAACCAGACCGAAAAGCAGCGCACATTTCGGTGCTTTTTTTTTTTCCTGAGATGTCATACACTTTGGATTATAGCCAATCATTTTACCTTTCCAAGGATAGTAGGCGGGCCCATGTACGTACGTTCTTTTATAGCAGAGCTACAGATTACAAATGCCCAAGGCGAAGCGGTCAAAGTCTGGCTGTACTTCACAGCAAAAGACGCAAACTCAGCAGCCTGCAGCAAGTGCTTTAAGCTGATACTGTGCAAAGGAGGTAACTCCTCGAATCTGATGAAACACCTGGCGACGCATAGCGTTTTTGTTTTTTTTAACCTGGAGTTAGCAACATCTCCCAAGAACCCGAAGGGGAGACTCCTGGCCCCTAGCCCTGCCAGTGTAGCAGAAATGACGATGGCAGCATCAGCAGTTCTTCTCTGGGCGAGTAGCTTAATGTTGTTCGTGTGTAATTTATGTTAAGTACGCTAACAACGTTATTATATTAATGCATGCAAGGTGAACTAGCAAACACCGTCGTAGTTACAAGGTTTTTGGACAAAGTTTGTGTTAGGGCTGCTCAATTAATCGAATTTTAATCACGATTACGATCTGGGCTTTCAACGATCATTAAAAATGACTGAGCCGATTATTAGCCCCTCCCTCATGCTTTACTCTCGCGCTGCTCCGTGTGGCAAATCAAGCGCACTGCTCTGCATTTCGAACACGCGTCACAACAATTAAGAGGACCCGAGGGAAGCTCGGAAAGCTAAGCAGAAGTTATTTGGAGAGGAGAGTGACTGCCGTTGGTTGAAAAGAAAGGTAAAGAAAAAAAACTTCAGTGGTGTGGAAACATTATGGGTTCGCGGAGTCAGATGTGGATCAAGTAGACACAGTGTGTAAACTTTGCTATGGTGTCGTAGCTGCACCACAGAGCAACACTGCAAAGTTCACATTTTTCATTTATTTCTTATATTGCAAACATTTGCACTGTTATCAGTATTTGCACACTATTTTATATTATTTTTTAAAGTCATTATTCAATACATTGTTATTGTTAAACCTTTAAAGCCGGTCAGAGCAGCATGCTCGTTTTGTGTAACTATTTTTAAATCCCTGTAGAACCTGAACGCTAAGCTAGCACAATAAATTTTTTTCCATATGAAACCAGAGGAGTTGTACGTACTTCTTATGCCATCAGCTTGTCCTCGGTCACGGTTTCCTTCCACATATAGCTTTGCAAAAATAGCATAAAAAGAGCTTGCAGGAACAAAAACATAATATTCCAGAAACACGCTTTGCCGATCCGATCATGAACTTCCCACATTGAACAAGACGTCAACGCGAACTATCGCAAGTGACGTTTTTGCGGAAAATGTAGTTTTTTACTTGTAGGCCTTAGAACTCGAATTGCACTGCTGGAAATAGTTTATTTTGATGCACATTCTTTGCAAATTTGCATCATAGGATTGTTTTTTTTGTTTTTCCTGCAGTATATAAAAATTGCTGTATCTCCAAAAATAAAACTATGAAGACACTCAAAATAAATTTCCTGTTGTTGTAAACTATTTTTTGCAACTTTTTTGTATTTAAAGTTTTGAGGGATAAACCTCTTAAATTTCTCCAAGTAGAAATATATGTAAAAACAAAAACGATTTTCAATTTTTTTGTAGTTTATTGCACTTTTTTGCAATTAATGTAGTTACTATGGACTTAATGCATACACATTTTTAAAATATGGGCTATAACAGTTGTATTGATGTATAGCAACTTGAAATGCTCCCACAAATGGCACTACAGCATGTAAAAAAATAATATAAGCTCTGGCGGACGAAATAAATATCGTCAAATAATCGTGATCTCAATTTCAGTGAAAATAATCGTGATTATCATTTTTGCCATAATCGAGCAGCCCTAGTTTGTGTTCTCCATTCTTTAATCACCGGTTCGAGCACCGTTTAAGCACAGGCACCGTTTCAAAAGTACCGATTTGGCACCGGTATTGGATAAAATCTAAACGATACCTATCCCTACTTAAATATTTTAAAAAGTGGCATTGAAGGTTTCACAGTGTCTTTTAACATGAAAGGCCAAGGCCTATTAACTTCTCATTAGTGATCATGACTGACTGCAAGTGGTAGTTTCTCTTTGCCAGCATAAAAAGGATTTGGCTTACAGCACTCACTAGATTGAACTGTTAAAGCCCAAGGAACTTACTGAAGATCTACAGTAAAAAGGAGAATTCCAGTTTTACACAAACTGGGAAGTTGTATTGGAGGAATTTTATTCAAATGTGTCACCCAGGAACAACTGCGGAACCGCCAGCGCTTGATCCCGATGATGAACTGGAAACTGTTGGAACATCAGCATCACTGTCCACAGTGAAGCTAGTTTTACATTGACATAGACTGAGAGGGTCAAGGGCTGATCAAGCGAGAAGCCCCTGCTCCAAAATCAACACTTTCAAACTCAACTGAAATATGCTGCATCCCACATGGACAAGTGAAATGCCTTCTTGAGAAAGGTTTTATGGTCTAACGAGACAAAAAATTGGTGCTATTTGGCCACAACCACAAGATGTATGTTTGGAGGAGTGAAGGTGAGGCTTTTAAACCTAAGAATAAGCATGGTGGTGGTAGCATCCTGCTCTCTGGCTGTTTTGGTGCAAGTGCTACCTGTACATTGCACAAAGGGGATGGAATAATGAAAGAGGAGGACTACTTCCAAATTCTTCAACTTCCCCTCAAATCAAGAACTAAACATTTGGAAGTTGGACACAATTAGATGTTCCAAGTGGACAATGATCCTGAGCAAACATCAAAACTGTTTTTTTTGTTTGTTTTTCTTTTTAAAATAAGGGGGGGGGGGGGGGGGGGGGGGGGGGGGGGCAAACTTCTGGAAAGACCTTCCCAAGGCCCTGACCACAACCCTATTGAAAATTAAAAACCAGGTTAGTGCTAAGAAACCAACCAATTTAAATAAACTCTTACAAGTCTGCCAAGTAAAGTGCTCAAATATCCAGCCAAAAATCTGACAGTAGTTTATTGATGGCTGCCAAATGTCTGGTTGAGGTGCAACTTGCTAAAGGACATTTAACCAAATATTAGTGGAGGTGTATGCAGTATTTAAGCCTGTATATATACACTTTTGATGCTATGTGGATTAGAGAAAATCCAAAATAAACTTGTTCTTGCCTTCTTTTAACATCACTGGATGCAGGGTGGCTGTAGCTCAGGTGGCAGAGCAGGTCAGCCACTAATCAGAAGGTCAGTGGTTCGATCCCAGGCTGCCTCCTGACTGCATGCCAAATATCCTTGGGCAAGATACTAACCCCGTGTTTGCCTACTGGTGGTGGTCAGAGGGCCCGGTGGCGCCTGTGTCCGGCAGCCTCGCCTGTCAGTGCGCCCCAGGACAGCTGTGGCTACAATGTAGCTTGCCATCGCCAGTGTGTGTGAATGGGTGAATGACTGAATGTAGTGTGAAGCGCTTTGGGGTCCTTAGGGACTAGAAAAGCGCTATACAAATGCAGGCCATTTTACCATTTTTTTTTTAACCATCATTAAAGATGTACACTGTACAGTAATCCCACCCTAGAGAAAGAACAGATCAAATAAATCATTAAAAGCCCAAAATTACCATGACCCCTTTGGACCACAACTGTAAATGTTAATAAACAAAAGTACAGCTTTGTAGTTGCTGAAGAAGTTGGAAGTTTTAACTTCATTAGTGCTTTAAAGGTGCTTTTTCTACAGTGAGTAAATATGCAGCGTATATGAAGATGGGCTGACCTCTTATTCCTATACGAATTCAAATGCTCATTAAAGAAAAACAGTAATGAAAAGGAGCACCACCCTGCAGTTCTCCTTGCTCAAGAAGAGATGAAATCATTTTCACGTATCAGAATAAGTTCAGGTGCAAACTTGAGACCAGTGATAAATGGCTGGAAAAAATAAATAAATAAAAATAAATAAATAAAATAAAAAAAACCGAGCACCAGCGGGACATTGCTGTGTTGCCTGTGTTACAATTCAATGCAAAAATATTTTCAACATTTCCTCACAGACACTAAAATACGGCAAAAATCCGCCTGACTTTTATAAACAAGTGAGCGCAGAAACGTGACAGACACCCAACATTTTATTTGTCGTTCTTGAAACAGATAGTGTGACAAAAGTGGCATTCACGGCGTCAACCAGCCTTGAACAGACACCCTCTACAAGAATAAATAAGCTAATAATGATGTGGAGCACAGAGAGGCGCGCTGGAGCTGCGTTCACTGTTCACCGGCCCCTGAGTCTGACACGGAGCTCGAGCAGCTGAACCTCGCTGCTGTTCAACAGCCTGTAGTACTCACGAATATACAAAACCCACAGCGCTACAGTCAATTAACAATATTATACTCACGCTTGCCTCCTGGCTATTAATCTATGCATGGGAGTCGCCATGTTGCAGGTTACTTTTTCTTCTTTGTTGGCGTTAAATAAGCGCGTATTTCCGGCCCAATCAACTCCGTTATCGCCTCCTATGGGTAAGGAAGGTCTACTGCATGTATTTGTAATCATTAACATTTAATTCACAGCAGCCCTGACGTTTTGTGTGTGTTTTTTTAAATAATACTATGCAAAAGTCTTGAGCAACTCCTCATTTTTCTTGATATTTTGCTTATAAGGAACAGGATATTATTCTAAGTGTTCTTGAGCAATGGTTCTGCAGGCTTCCTGAATTCTGTCAAAGTTTTCCTTTGGACATTCGCTGTTATTTTCCCTCCGTTTCAGTCCAGTCTGTGTATGTAACACTTAACTCTGACCTATGAATCATTCAAACATACAAAAGCCATCTAAGTGATAAATGAGTATGGTGGCAATACAGATCAGACAATTAAAGACACAATTTCAAATTGTATGTCGTTAAATTGTAATCGACAACTACAAAAAAGCTCTCTTCGGCAGATGAGAAGTATCTCAAAGTCATCCTTAAGAAACAGGACAAAATCCAGTAAAGACCTGACTCTTAATCCATCTGTTTGACGAAATGGTCTGAGTGAGTGTCAAGAAGCCATTCTTAAGAATGGGAAACAGCCCGAGGTATGCTAAATTAGAAAAAAAAAAAGTGGTCTGAAAATCAGTGTAATTTGAAATTTGTGAGTCGAATCATCATCAGTTTGTGCAGAAGAGGTCAGGAGAGACGTACAACTGTGAGTGTCTGCAGAATCTGTAAAACAAAATGCAGATATGAATCCCCTCCATCATGTAAATCTCATGGTGTTGGAGTTCTTGTTAAAACTGATAAATTATGACTGCAGAAAAGCACAGTCAGAGTTTGATCCTCCGTGCAATACAGTCTGGAAAGCATGACAGTGATACCAAACGCACTGCCAATACAGCAAAAGCATTATCCAAATATGTGTACAAACTCACAAACTCAGTTTTTTCTTGTATTTCCATTTGGTTTGAACATGTTTCAATATCTTGGTGCATTGATTTCCTATGTTTCAAATAAAATATAAATGAATTAGAGTTTAGTGCAGTACTGTGATACATGTGATTCATTTATACTACATTAAAGGAAAAAATGTGCCTCACATAATAATGTTTCGTTTACAATCAGCATATAATGGCATATAAACATTCTGTTTATCATATTTCTCCCCAGCTTCTTATTTCCACTTTCTGTGGAAACAGTTACTGAGGTTAAGCATTCAGTTATCTGTCACCAACACAGTGCACACTTTCAGCAGTCAAGTGTCACCACATCCACCTGCATTTACGATTTGTCAGAGCTGCGTTTACATGTCATCAGCTCTCTTCTCTGTTTCATAGATTCTTAAATAAATGACATTTTGTTTTTGCAAACCAAACCAAAAAAGTGTTATGTCAGCTACTATTTTATACTAATTATTTATAATGATTGGTAATTTTATATCATGAAAATTACTAAGGAGAACGTATTTAAAAACTAATCTTTTTCAGTAACAACGACTTTAAAAATTGCTATGCTTTAGTTGTTTATAATTAATTTGTTTAATGTTATTATATTTTCTTATTTTCCCCATGACTTTGCTCTGAGCTGGGTCATTTACATTTTTTTTTATTTCTAATAAAATAAAAACAAAAAAAACAAAAAAAACAAAAGGGGACAAAAATGACTTCATCACTTTTTGCATCACAGTCTATTTTTGTTTCCCCACCCTGATTCGATTCCAGAATTCATCAAGCTAGTCATTTGTTGATTTCACTTACTGTAAACCTTAAACTTGGAGGTTTTTTTTATTATTTATTATTAAATAAGAAGAAATTTATGGAGCTTTCTCCCTACACCTCGACTGTTGGAGAACTCTTTCACGTGGATATGGAAAAGTCCAGAGAGCGCTAGAACCCTGTAAATCTCGCGATGTCTGCGGGCGAGACGGTAAAGCAGACCTTGCCGCTGCAGCCTGCCAACACACATCAGAGACACCGGCAACAATCAGCGGTGTGGATTATGAGTAGAAGTATTTAAGACAGAGCAGCTTAACAACTTCACTTGACTGGAGCATCTTTTTTATGTTTTAAAATCTAGTTACAGGTTTATTTTCTTTACAGAAATCATACTGTATACAAAGATAAACCTAGGAGACACATATCGCTCAAGATGTCAGTGGTGGGATTTGACTTGGGCTTTCAAAGCTGCTATGTAGCTGTAGCCCGAGCTGGAGGAATCGAGACAATCGCCAATGAGTACAGCGACAGATGTACACCGTAAGTACCAAGTAAAATCTTATTATAGTTTGTGAAGGATAGCTACACAGGACAGGTTTTCATTTATAAGTGTTGTCTCACCTGTGTCACTGTAATACACGTGAACGCAACTTCTCTGCTTTCAGCGACCATTTGTGCTCATTGCTGGGAAATTGAACTGCTTTTCCGTGTAAGTTAGTGATACATTTCTCAGCCTGTCTATGGTGAGCATGGAACCATCTAGAAATTAACTCATAAGGCTCACACCGCCTTCCAAGACCGATTATGAAGCTAAGCAAGTTAGCTGAGCTCATAGTTTTATTAACGGTAATGACAGTTTGGAGAATTGGTGTGGCTTCGCCGGTTAAAACACGACCGGGCGGTGTTTGCCACCTGTCGTTTTTAGGTAGTTGTGCTTGTCTTCAAGGCGTAAACTCCGACCAACCGGTGTGCCCCGTGTGGCAAATTGTACGCCTTGCGTTATGCTCTGTACGATGACGACAGCGGCCAATCTCTTGTTGGAATATTCTAGCAAATTTTTATGTCTTTTAGCCTTTCATGTTTTAAACGGTGTAAGGTTATATAGTATTTATTATTATGCAAAAGTATTATTGAAAAACATATTGTTATCAGAAAGGTTTTTTAATATTGTTTGAATTCTGCTTATTTGGGTTCATGGCGCATTTTGTAATTCCATTAGTTAGATTTCAGTCATCGTGACTAATTTTTAAAGTCTTTACAGTATTTTCTCTTTTGTAAGAGTTCAACGTTAATATAAAGCACACAAGCGTTATTGAATGTTATACACTGTCACTGGTTTTGAATGATTAACTGGTATATTTATAGATGTATCATTACAATTTAGAATTCCCTCCCAAAGAGTATTAATAAAATGAAATAAGACCAGTTATTATATTGTAATTTATTTATAACGTTTGTATTAAACAGGGAAAGAAAAAGATAAGCATTAACGCCCAATTTATGCTTAGATGTGCACCTACTAGTCAGAAAGTCAGAAAAATTTAATATAATATATATAAAATGGGTTTTATGTCATGGTTATATGAAATATGTATACATCATTAAGTTGCTGAAGATACTTTATTGTGAATCAACCTGGACTTTTTAAAAATTATTTAATTTTATTCAAATTTACAAGGCAAACATGTGTCAGAGAAGTAGATCACGTATAAGATAATTTGGTGAATAGAAAGATTATACATCACAGTTTCTTGGTGTATATATATATATATATATATATATATATATATATATACTGCGCAGGACCCTCAAGCTCCCAGGCCTCTGGTAGAGGACCCGAGCTTGAAGGATAAACCGCCCGCAGGGGCGTGCTGGGTGTTATATATGTATTATACGACAAATTCACATTCAGAATTTAAACACAGAATTTCATGTTGAATATTCGTAACACACTTTGTTCTGTAAAGGCTTATACTTACTGAGTAAAAAGAAAACAAATACTTTCCTGGTAACTTGCACAACGTTTTGTCTGTTGCTCACATAAATATGTTGCATTAAATTTTGAAAAATTATGAATATTGGACATTTTTTGACAAATATTGAACTGTTTTTGTGAACTTACTCTCTACTACATCATAAACATCACAAACACCACTGTAAAAAGTCCTTTGAGTGCTCAAATAGAATAGAAAAGCACTTTATAACAGCCAGTCTATTTACCATACAACTTCCTGTCCTGTTCTTGATTGAAGATCAGCATCCGCTGAGTGACTCTCCTCAGAGACTTGTATTGTTGACATCACCACACTCCACTTGTGTGTTCATAGCAACGCTTACTCTGTGTCATCAGCATCTGTGTTTGATAGAGATGGTGATGAGAGGCAAGCCCTGTGTGATTTAAGTGGACTTACCACACCACTTCAGCCTGTGTTTATATAGTACAGACAACTCAAAACTTAAACAAGCCAGTCTGGAGCCTCAGTCCAGGTTTCAACAAGGATTATTTAGAAAAGTGCTGAGATCAACTAGTTAAAAATTGTGACCAGTGTAGATTGGTCACTGAACTATCATGTGAAGCTCTGCTAGTTGTGTCATTAATGTAGCTTAACATTTTGACTCGTGTGTGTCCAGGTCTTTTGTATCGTTTGGACCCCGAAATCGTTCGATAGGAGCTGCTGCAAAGAGCCAGGTAAAAATTAATTCACCGATACGGTCATATTTATGAGAATTATTTACAATTAAATGTAAAAAGTGGTTAATACTTGGCTTTGTTTCCTCCTGTTTTGTCTTTCTTTTTTTATTCAGGTGGTGACCAACTATAAGAACACAGTGCAGAGCTTCAAGCGATTACATGGCAGAGCGTTCACAGATCCTTACATCCAGTCGGCCAAGTCTAACTTGGTGTACGAGCTGGCACCGATGCCCTCTGGGGCCACCGGTATAAAAGTAAGACTGTATTTTCTAACCAGGTTTCTGCCCTCAGCTTAGCTGATGGGAAATAATTAATCAAAAGAAAAAAAAGACCATTAAAAGAAAATTAACCGAGAGACCACACAGTAGATACAACAGCTTATTTCTGACTATGTTGCATCCTCCACTCACTACATGCTGTGCTCTAAGAAGTGCGTCATGTAATACTTTTTGCTCTGATTCATAGCATTCCTACTTCATCTTTCCATTTAATCCTAAAAACACTTTCAGTATGTTGTACTTATTTCTGCAGGGATTTTGTCTCTTGGAATATTATCCTATGGGCAAAATGATAATTGTGTTGGTGATATGAACCGTACGCTTTGCTGACTGACTGCCTAAATGTGAAAAATGTACACATTTCTGGCACTAACAGATGATGACTGTGAGACTCCAGAAATACCCAAAGTTATTGCAAGTGCATAAATGACAATGCTTCGCTTGGCACACTGCAAAGGCACAGAGCGGCATGTTGTAGAGTCCCCGTGGAGATGATTAATGTCAGTCCTCAGGATAAATAAGAGCACAAGAAATATCAAATCAAATCAAAATACATAAACCTGGTTTTGCCTGTTAAACCACAAGGCTTTGCAATCTGCATCTTTTCCATATTTTATCACATATGCATATTTTTGTCATCTTAAAAAAACCCTAAATGAAACTGAGATAGCCATTTAAATAATTAATGAGTTTTCTTATTAATGGAAATATTAACATAAAATGTCTTGTGTACACTGCAGCAAACATCTTACTCTACTGGACAGCTGTATGATTTGTCCTGACAGTAATCTTTTACCTCATTACCAATTTCTAGGTGATGTACATGGAAGAAGAGAGGATATTCAGCACTGAGCAAGTAACTGGCATGCTGCTGACCAAACTGAAGGAGACTGCTGAAAGTGCACTCAAGAAACCAGTAGTAGATTGCGTCATCTCGGTAAGCATTAGTTGCATCCTGGCTCAGGGATTTTAACCAGCTGCTTATAGCCCTCCTTTTCCATCATGTAAACTGCATCCACCGATTGCTCGTCCTGTCACACTGAGTGCAGCCAGCGCGCCTGGTTGATTCACGTGTTTACATTTGGGTTGCACATTACCAGCTCCTTCGTAGCTTTGGTGATGATGACTTCTTCCTCAAGTACCTTTTGCAGGACCAGTTTTCTTGCATATTTCGCAAAGTATTGTGGTGTGTCAGAGGGTGTTGAAGTCGCCTCCTTTTTAGGTACTAAATCATCATTAGAGGCTGACACGGTGCTTTTACTGTCAGACTTTCCTGGGCTTGTCTCATTGTTGTCTGCACTAGAGGACCTAAACACATGGCGTTGCTACAGCAATGATTTCCTGTATAATACTTTTGTATCATGTTAAAACTTCCAGATTTTGGATGATATAATGTGGCACAACCCTACTTAAGCTCTATGAGACGTGTTAAATAGGATTGGATAGGTCTTTTATTAATCCACCTGGTTATCCTGGTCTCAATAGATGGTTTTTCAGGCTTAGGTTTGTAACAACAGATCTTATGGAGGTAGCTTTAAATGTCTTAGGAGTTGTTTGTTTATTTGGTGAAAGTGACTTTGCATGATGAATCTTTAAGTTGCCATAAAGTGACTTTGTGTACTGTACCTGAATAGAACACTGCATTAGATTTACATCCTGTCATTTGACAGCCAGCGATTAATGTCATCCTGTTGAATTTTCTACCAGCTCAGGTAAAATATGCAGGCTGACAGCTGCCTGCAAGGTGTAGAAATGCTTTGCCACCTGCTCTTGTCACATTTTGAGCCCTGAGCACTTCAGCACACGTCTTGTCTGAAAGCTTTATTTCGTCTCTTGTACCTCGAAGCTGAAGAGTGGGAAGCGTGTGTTTCTTTAGCACAGAATAAGGATCTGTTACGTAATGTTACAGAGCTCACACTTTGAGGCCCTTGCTTTCACTGGGCCTAAACTTAAGGTTTACATCAGCTCTGGAGATGGATGACATGTTATTAGTACTGTTGCCAATAGCTAAATTTAGCCTGTGATCTTTTCCACAAGGAGCTGTTTTGTTTTGGCACCCTGAGTAACTAACTTGGTAATTTTATCCAGGGAGGTTATGAATCTTGTGAGATGGGTGATTTATTCCTTTGAGGGGCCCAGATTGATCCTAAATATGGAATAGTGTAATGTAATGTTTTTTTTTTGTTTTCCTCTTAGGTACCAAGCTATTTTACTGATGCAGAGAGACGGTCAGTCATGGACGCAGCTCAGATCGCTGGCCTCAACTGTTTACGACTGATGAACGAGACTACTGCAGGTTCATGGAAACATCTAGATCATCTTTAAGTCTGCTGTGTTGTTGTTGAGCCTTTAATCTCATACTACTCAGAAACATGTTGAAAATGGTTATTGCATTAGCTTATAACTTAACCATGAGATACAGTGAAATAGATGCACAGCATTAAACCTGCCCTACATTTTATTTATATACATTTGCAGCATTGCAGTAACAATTGCATTAGTTCGAGCAGATTTAGTTTAGCATAGTGCAGCTGGAATTTGGAGTACTAATTAGTTCCTGGATGCAGCGGTGAGCAGAAAATAACCTGAAGCTTCTGTCTGATTGCTGCAGTGACTCTGGCATATGGAATCTACAAGCAGGACCTGCCAGCTCCAGAAGAGAAGCCCAGAATAGTGGTGTTTGTGGACCTGGGCCACTCTGGTTACCAGGTGTCAGTTTGTGCCTTCAATAAGGGAAAGCTCAAGGTGAGTGATGGATAAATACTGAAAGTGCTCATGTGAGTTAGCAAGTTTACTAAAGTGGATTCTGTTTAAATCTTATATTTACGATATTCTGATGTCAATAAACAGGCCTGACTATTAAATAAATGTAAAAAAAAAATACAGCATTTACGGTCAGTGGTGAACACTTCTGACTATCAGTGATGTTGGTGTTCTGGGTTATGCTGTTGAAAAATAAGGAGGGATCAAAAATCGTCAGAGGCAAAACCTAAACTTGCTTCTACCTACTACTAATATATTTACCTTCTCTACTGTTAGATCCTGGCCACTGCGTTTGACTCAGACCTTGGTGGCAAGGACTTTGACGATATCCTTGTCAACCACTTCTGCGAGGAGTTTGGAACTAAGTACAAGCTGGATGTGAGGTCCAAGCCCCGTGCACTTGTGCGGCTCTACCAGGAGTGCGAGAAGCTCAAGAAGCTGATGAGTGCCAACTCCTCTGACCTCCCTCTCAACATTGAGTGCTTCATGAATGATATTGATGTTTCCAGTAAACTAAACAGGTAAGAAGTAAAGTTAAATTAAATAAGAGAATAAGATCAGCATATAGCATGTAGCCACAAGTATTTTAAAAAGGGAATAGTGTTGTTTCTTAAATTAATGGAGTTTTCCATAGTGTGCATGTTGGCTGCACCTATTAATAATTTATGATCATGTGTCCCCAGAGGCCAGTTTGAGGAGATGTGTTCGGGGCTGCTGGCCAAAGTCGAGGGTCCCCTGCGCAGCGTCATGGAACAAGCCAGTGAGTACATGAGACTGTAATAGCAGCTGGACTATCCCTGTAGGCACGTGCACGCTCACACATTCAGTCATGTGCTTTGCTGTGGTAGCCCTTCCCCCTGGACAATAGCAGCACGTTAGCCTTCCTTTAATCATTACTTTTCAACTTTAAAAATAAAATGAAACAAATATGAAACGTATTACTTTGTAAACCTAAATAACCTGCTTTGTTTCGTGATTGTCGCTTGTTTTTTGTATCCAGAGCTGAAAAAGGAGGATATATATGCAGTTGAGATCGTGGGTGGCGCCACCAGAATCCCTGCCATCAAAGAGCGGATCAGCAAATTCTTCGGCAAAGAGCTGAGCACCACCCTAAATGCAGACGAGGCCGTGGCCAGGGGCTGTGCTCTGCAGGTACAGCATGCCTGTCACATGGCAAACACTTTGATCCCCACAGTGACTCAGGCAGCAGACTCACACAGTAACAGCTGTGTTATACCAGGAGGGAGACCTATGAGAGGATCGCTGAAGGCTGTGATCTGTGAAAGATTTGGAGACAGTTTAAAAAAACAAAACAAAAAAGATTCACAAATACTGATACTGAATACTGAATACTATTTTTGGCCTGAAAATGAAGAACACAAAAGTTTAACCTTAAAATTCTGGTTTTTGTTGTTGTTGTGTTTTTTTCCCCTCAGTGTGCCATCTTGTCACCAGCTTTCAAAGTGAGAGAGTTCTCAATTACAGATGTTGTCCCTTACTCCATCTCCCTAAAGTGGAATTCAGCTGCAGAGGAAGGACTCAGGTACTCTTTAGGCTTGAATCTAACAGAAAGTAGCACAAACATCCCTTTAATGCAGCTGGTTTAATACTTGAATGTATTGTCCTCCTGTTTACATTGCTCCTATTATATTGAAGGGTAAGCTTAGCCAGAACTCGTACTGTTGACTCCCTTCACGACTTTCTGCCACACCTTGCCCACACCCATGTACCACGCAGATCCAGTATCAAAAATCTTTTCTGGATTCATTCACGTTTTGCTAAATAACATCCAAATCCTGTTTCAAGCCCTAAAACCCTCTCATAAATGATCTTTGAGTTTGATAAAGACTTCAGATGTGTTTTATAAACTGTTGCCAAATAACAGATTGGTGCGTGCTGGTGGGTAGGTGGGTGGGTGGTTGAGTAGGTGGAAACCTTCAGAGGACAAATGGTAGGCTTCGTGTCAGTTCTCTCACCACTTGCGTTGTTGGAATAAAAACTGTAAGCTAGCACAGCTTGTTTCAAACCATCGATGACATGAACAGAAAATTGAGTTTACATTCTGATGTCCTGTCCCTGTATATTTGTCTCAATCACCTGCTCTTTCTGTGTTTTTTGCAGTGATTGTGAGGTTTTCCCAAAGAACCACGCAGCTCCTTTCTCTAAAGTACTGACCTTCTATCGGAAAGAGCCATTCAGCCTTGAAGCCTACTACAACAATCCCAAGGAGCTGCCTTACCCTAAAGCCACTATAGGTACAGCAACTTCATTCAGATTTAGATGCAGTTCTGTGAGTTTCTATTTATTTGTTAATATATGCGCAGGTATTTTCATCAGTGCTAACTTTTAACTCCGCAGGCCAGTTTCTGATCCAGAATGTGGCTCCTCAGGCATCAGGGGAGAGCGCAAAGGTCAAGGTAAAAGTTCGGGTGAACGTTCACGGTGTGTTCAGTGTATCAAGCGCCTCGTTGGTTGAAGTCGTGAAAACTGCTGAAGGAGAGGAGCCAATGGAAACAGACCAGATCGTGAAGGAAGAGGAGGTGTGTATTATGTGCTTTTGCACTGATTGTTAGACACTAATGACATGGAGAGGGTATGTGTATATCAGTAAGGAAGAGACGGGAGAAATGTTTGCTTTCTGTTTGTGTTGCGCCTGAGAAAGCCTTTCAATCAGTAACCTAGTTCCAGCCCCACCCCATTACTGTATTATTTAGGCATCTTGTCTTGACAAGCTTTAGATGGCTTTAATAGCTTTAGCAATGAAGGTTTCTGACTACACTATTGCATACAGACTGATTGCAACTCTTGAACAGGAGTGCACATGACACAAACATTTCCAAAACCTTGACGTGAACATCTGAATAATTGCTGGGGACTGCCATTTTAAAATGGGCTGAACCCAGATTTAATAGATGACACCAGCAACAGAGCAGCACATGTTGTTTTAATTTAATTATATGTATATTCTTTCTTTCGTTACCGTGTGTCAGAGCAAAATGCAAGTGGACCAGGAGGATCAGAAACTCCAGGCTGGAGACAACGGAGACAAGAAAATAGAGACAGAAGAAATGGAGGTAACCTTGTGCTGGGCGATAAGGAAACCCTAATGCCCATACATGCATATATACATACATGTGTACATACATGGGTACATACGTTCATATAGAAGAAAAATTAGATTGTTCTGTATAAGTACTACGCATACAGCAACCCGAAGACTTTAAAATGTAAAAGAAGTTCACTTTCCTCAACAAACCTTGTTCCCCTAAAGACACAATTTACAGTGTTTAACACAAAAATAACCCAAAATAGACTGATACACATGTACATGGATACTTATGGAAGCTTATTTCTGCCACTGGGGAAAAAGTATTTGGCAGAGCTAATGTAAAATTTGATATGTATTACTCCAGCAGTGTCTATTGTGAAATATATGTCTGGCAAGATATGACCATTATTGTAATTTTTAACCATATCGCCCAGCACCAGGTAACCAATACATCCAATACATTTTATTTTCCTCATTATTTTAAGAAACATGATTTGCCACTGACTTTTTTTTTTTTAATTTAAAACATTCATTTATTTTTTATTTTTTTGAAGCATGCTGTTTAACATAAAAACACACATAAATTTCTCTATTTGTAAAGACTAACTTCTAAAACCATGTCTTAAGCAAACCTCAAATGGCCCTCTGAAGGTCTGAGGTGTCATCACTTTCCAAAAGTGTCGTCATTCCCAGAGCTTAAAACTATAATTGTTCCTCTCACTTACAACGAAAAATGCATCCATACTTTATCATGTGGAATTTTGCTTTTGACATAACAAATAAAAGCCATAGGCTCATGAAGAAATTATAAACTAACAATATAGAAACTTACAGTCAATACAGGCCAGAATTTACCTATCACAAAAAGCACAATAAAATTATACAGATGGTACAATTGTGAAACTGGTGAAACACAAAAGCACGTTTGAAGTTGGAGCTTTTCAAGTACTCAAAAAGGCTGAAGTCAAATACTGCTGATTTGTCTGGTGGGGGAAAAACGTGTTTCATCTCTGCTATTACAGACAACGACAGAGGATGCCAAGCAGCAGGAGAAGAAGAACGACCAGCCTCCTCAGGCCAAGAAGCCCAAAGTAAAGACGAAAACACTGGAGCTGCCCATAGAGAGCAGCTTGGACTGGCAGCTTTCCGGAGAAGAACTAAATTTGTTTGTGGAAAATGAGGTAATGCTGTAAAAATCACAAGGAATGTGTGGTGTGCATGCACAGTGTTGTCTCAAGCAGTAATGCCTAGTGATGCTCACTGGCCCTGGGTTAAGCTGTCCTAGTTACCATTAACATTTAAAGAAGTGTCTCCATAGTGTAGCTGTTTACATGTATTTGTCTAAGCAGCAAAAGATAGAAACGAACATATTAAGCAGCCAACAGTGTGAAAAAGGGAGGAGCTGATTTGGCTTTTATCATTAACAGCCCCTAAAAATGGACAACTCTTGATCATTTGATAATTAATCAGTTAATCAAACCATAATATCACCTTTTTTTCTTTTTCTTTTGACATGTGTAACATCAGGAATATACCTGAAATTGTAAATGTTGTCTTGCTTCATCCTCAGGTGTTTTTTTTGTATGTTTTTGTTTTGTTTTTGTTTGTTTTGTTTTGTTTTTTTTGGTGCACACTTAACTAAGTAGTTCAACTAATGTAGACTTTACTGTGACTCCTCCAGGGTAAGATGATCATGCAGGATAAGCTGGAAAAGGAGAGGAATGATGCAAAGAACAACGTGGAGGAGTACGTGTACGACATGAGGGACAAACTCCACGGCATCCTGGAGAAGTTTGTGAATGAAGCAGTGAGTACACACTGGACACGTCATCATACACTGATCGTCTCTGTAACATTTGGATTCTGTTCAATTTAAACTAAGTGTAAACCTTCAGTTCAGATGAAATGCATGCGTTTAATGTTAAACAATGAATCTTCCTCACTGCTTCACATGCAGGATCGCGATTTGTTCTCATTAAAACTGGAGGACACAGAGAACTGGCTGTATGAAGATGGAGAAGACCAACAGAAGCAAGTTTATATCGACAAACTGGCTGAACTCAAGGTAACTACGCACTCATTGTATGACTGGACAGTTTTATGGGAGGAAAAAAAAGACATAAAATGGTTCACTCTACAGATATTTGGAATAACTTTGCGGCCTTACTGACGATGTTGCTTTAACAGAAAATTGGCCAGCCTATCCACGAGAGATACGTGGAAGCTGAGGAGAGGCCGAAAGCGTTTGAGGAGCTTGGGAGACAAATCCAGATGTACATGAAGATAATTGAAGCTTACAAGGCAAAGGTAACCAGGGTTTGTTGTTGAACTCTTTATACAAAGTTTTAAGAACAGCTGTAGGTCAGACATATCACAGACTAAGCTCAAGAATCCCCAGACGTTTGTCAAATTTACTTTTGTGTGCCCCAACAGGACGAGCTCTATGATCATCTGGATGAGCTGGAGGTGACCAGGGTGGACAAGCAGGTAAATGATGCCATGGTCTGGATGAACAGCAAGATGAACCAGCAGAACAATCAAGACCTCACCGTGGACCCAGTGGTCAAAGTTACAGAAATCAAGGCCAAGACTAAGGTAGACATTAAAAGCACACACACACCACTTGCATGCTCTTTAAGAGAGCTTCATTATGGGCTTCCTTAGGGTTTTAAGGGCTCATTGTCTACAATTAGTAGACAGTAATATAAATATGAACATATTAGCAAAGTTTATCCAGTATACTTTTGTAACATCAACTTAAAAAAATCTTAACAGAATAAACATGAATTATTATTATTATTTTACTTTAATGGTGATTAAGATCATTATTCATCATTATCTTTTGTTTTCCTTATACTGACGGCCTAAGAGCATCTGAAGATTTCACAAAAACCCAACGCCAAAAACGACACTCAGTCTTGTAGTAGCTGCCAAGCAGTTTGAAGTAATTTGTCATTGTGGTATGAGCTGAAGAATTTAAGTTTAAAAACTGTGATGTCATGTTCTAAGCATGTGTATCTTTTTACTCTTTAGGAGCTTTATGCATCCTGCAACCCAGTGTTGTCTAAACCCAAGCCCAAACCCAAGGTGGAGCCTCCTAATGAGGAGAAGACGGAGAATGGGCCGGTTAACGGACAGGAGGGAACAGAGAGCCAACCGTGCAACCCGGACAAAACGACGCCCGCGGGCACGGAACAGCAGACAAAAACGCCAGAGAAAAATCTCCCTGAAATGGACATTGACTAACTGCTTCCACTGCAGCCCCTGAGTTTTAGTTTCCTCCTGAAACAGAGTTCTGTCCTTCCTCTGAGATTGTTCTTGATGACCGAGTAGCCTCTCTCAAAGACACAGACGACAGCATCTCTAATCAACACTACGCATCAACCAGCCGCCTCAGCATGCCATTTCTCATTTTGTTTGACTACAAAAAATATTGCATAATAGTAATACTAAACGGACTACTTAATGACATAAAGGTTGTGAGCGTGGGATGGAAACTGCTTTCTCTCTGTGCTGCTTTGGTGGGCTGTATTGTTAAAGATGACTTCAGCATTTCCAGAGCAAATGTAAACTATGAATGTCAGATATGAAAAATTTGTAAGCAAAATAGCTGTTCAGGAGAGAATTATACATACGAGATTATTGAAAATGTAAACTACTGCGGTATGTCTGAGTGTAAGTATACATACAGAGGCACTGGTAGTTAACACGGATTGTTCAGAGTTGTACATGACAAAATTGTGTTCCCCCACCACCACCACCACAAACAATTGTAACTTCGGATTATAATGTTATTTCGTTTAAGTGGAAGCAGGGAGTTTTTGTTGAGTTTACTTGTATTGTATGTTTGAACTATATACAACAAGTTACTGTCATGCAGTATTTCTTTGTTGAGCTTTTCTCATTCAAAAGCACTGGTATGTCTGTTGTTCTCTGGTAGCCTTGAATTTTTTGTTTTGGGAGGGGTTTTGTTGTTTTGTTTTGTTTTTTACTTAAAAGTGAATGCTGGTGCAACAAATCACCTTTTTGGGTGCTGCTGTTGTTGCCACGTCACCAAAAAGAAGCAAAAATTTAAAAAAATAAAATGACTTATAGCTGAAAAAGTTGTTTTTTTTGTCTTGAACACAGTAGTAATTGCATATCCTACATCCAGTTTTCAGAAAGAAAATAAGGTTTATTTTAAATGTAGTTTTGCAAACACTCTACAAACATCCTGCAACCTTGCACAATACACTGCTCCAAAAAATTAAACACTTTTTAAGCAGAATATAACCTCAAGCCATTTAAACTTCTTGAATATTGATATGGTCAATTAAGTAGGAGAGCGCTGCTAGCTTTTGACCGACCCGTAGAAGTGGCCGAGGTAGTCCAACTCTACCAGGATGGCACATCAGTTGTCACTGCCAGGTTTGCTGTATATCCTAGAACAGAAGGCCATTCTTAACCAATCAACAGGACCGGTATCCGCTCCGTTGAGCAAGGAAGAACAGGATGAGCAATGCCAGAGCCCTTCAAAGTGACCTCCAGCAGTCCACTGATACAGTCAAAAACATGCTTTGTGAGGAGGGCCTGGCGTCCTCTAGTGGGCCATGCGCTTACTACACCATTATACCACCAGCGGGCTAAAACATTAATACGAGGCAGGATGGATCCATGCTTTCATATTTTTTACACCAAATTTAGGCTGTCTTGACATTCTCCTTTGACCTCTAGTGTTAACAAGGCATTTTCTTACAGAGAACTGCTGTTCATTGGATATTTTTTTACTTGTTCAGACCTTTCTCTATAAACCCAAGACATGGCTTTGTAGGAAAATCCCAGTAGAACAACAGTTTCTGAAATACTCGTACTGGGAATATTTTAAATCACCTTTCTTCCCCATTATGATGCTCAGTTTGAACTTCAGCAGGTCATCTTGATCATGTCTATATGGCTAAAAGCACTGCATTTCCATGTGATTGGTTGATTAGATATTAGTATCAGCAAGTAAATGAACAGCAGAGGTGGGACCAAGTCATTGTTTTGCAAGTCTCAAGTAAGTCTCAAGTCTTTATCCTCAAGTCTCAAGTCAAGTCTCAAGTAATGTCAGGCAAGTCAGAGTCGAGTCTCAAGTCACTGGTGTAAAAGTCCGAGTCAAGTCACAAGTCTGAAACTTTGAATTTCAAGTCCTTTCGAGTCTTTAAAAAAAAAAACGAAAAAATAATGTTGCAGTTATGCTAAATGTAAATATTAGACCATGTAATTTTTTACTCTGTGTTTTTCTCAACACATGACAAAATAGTGAACTTAGAAAATATACACAAATTGTGAAATTGCACCTCTTTAAAATGCAGCTCAATTAAACCTAGCTCCAAGAATAATTTTCACCGACAGTTCTGAGATAAGCTGCATGTTATTCTTGGATGCGGTTGTAGGACCAGCTTTAAAATCGCATGACAAAAATATCATACATATTAAAAAAAACTGAATCACCAACGTAGCCTGGAAAACATTTGCTAGTTAGATGAAGTCAGCTATCTCATCTTAGCATATTTATATGCATATTTATAATCATACGGTTCTTGGAGTGAGTGCACACACTCATGAAGTTTAGTAACTTCCGGTCACTGCAACAAGCCCAGGTACAGTTTACCGACGGATGGGTGCAGGACCTTGAAATGCACCGTGTAGAACGAAAGACCATCGTACGTATCATAAGTTTACCAGTCTCACAAATCGTCGTCATAAATACACATTCGTTAACCGTTTATTAATAGGACCTTTGAGCTCAACGGTAATTAATTAGTAGTGGAAATAATTTCTGGTACCCATCACAGAAATGTAGCAGTGACAATAATATTGTATGCTGTAATCGCACTGGACAATTAGTGATACAAAACAACTGTTTTACCCTGTGAATAAAAGTATATGTTTTTGTCAATGTACCATAATAACAGAAGCGAAACGCAATATTGTGTCAGGACAATTCACTATTTATGCACAATAAACAAAGGAGCATAGCGCGACAATTTCTGTTCAGCGCCAGACTTGCTTGTAACCTATATCACTAATTATGTTATGAAAATGACGTATTAAGTACTAAAAGACACTGACCTTCGTGTAAATGCTTGGAGCAGACTAACCTGTGAGCTGGAGTGTTCTGGGACGTTATATTTGATCTTTGAATGGCTGCAATCCAGACCATCCGTCTTGTCTTTGTTACTTCGGAAACATGGCTCGAACAATTTCTCTTCAACGACGTAATCCGATAACAACCGATCTCTTTACCCGTCGGCTTCCCGTGGCTGTCATGCGACCGGCTATTGCAGTTAATAATACAACAGCTTCTTGACATTTTTGTGTTTCTTTTTATCGCTGTGTGACTGATTTCAATTGAAAGCCTGCGTGCGCTAGTACCGCTTGCCACGAGTTCCCAGAATCCTTTGCGGTTCTACCCGTGAATGACGTCACATTTTCAATCTCTATATAATATGCATGTTAAATTTTATATTTGGGGTAAAATATCAAGTCTTTTCAAGTAAACCGGTTCAAGTCCAATTCAAGTCCCAAGTCATTGGTGTAAAAGTCCAAGTCAAGTCACAAGTCTTAGAACATTTTTTCAAGTCAAGTCTAAAGTCATAAAATTAATGACTCGAGTCTGACTCGAGTCCAAGTCATGTGACTCGAGTCCACACCTCTGATGAACAGGTGTACCTAATGAAGTGGTGTATGTTTACTAAGATTCGTACAGTCTTACAGAGGTACAATATTTATTTAAATACCATGAGGTCGCTGCTTCTTAGCGTAACAAAATTGCAAGTAAAGATGTCATACACTCACAAGCCTGAAGGTGACGCGCCATGACAGAAAGAAGTCAGGGCAGGAGTCATTAGTGCTTTGGCCGCACAAGGTAAGAAACATTGACTTTTCCATAGTTAATTAGTACTTAGAGGCTTAGGGATCTTATGCAGGGGTTCTTAGTTGCGTAGACGAGCTAAAGTGCTGTGTTGCTGCTACAGAAGAAAAGTTAGAGGACGGCCGAGATCCCCAAGAAGCCACTGTTTGAGCTAGCACAACAAGCTAGCCTGGATGGGTTTCCCCTAGTTACTTTGGTAGTTACGGAGCTGTCCTCTAGTTTGAAGCTGACTCACGGTTCAGATTTACTTGCTGTTAAATTAGGATGGAGTTAGGAATACGTCTGACATAGATAAGTAAACTTTTTCTAGCTAGCTTGCTAACTTTTGGGCCACACTGTAGCATGACGTTAGCTACGGTAAGCTGACGTTATATCACAGGAAACTGTACTTTGCTCTCAGGTGATTAGTCATTGTTATATAAAAAGAGTTCCGGGAAAACCACGGTTAACCAAGCTGCAAACTGTGAATGCAGGAAAACGTTATGTTTCTGAGGACAAAATGCAAGTTGCTGCTTTTGTTTTTAGCTTTCTGTCAGTATTAACGTGTGCTAGCGGTTTGTCAGGATTTGTCATGATATTTCTAATAATAAATGTTTGTCACACACCGTTAATGCAGGAATGTAAATGTCTGAGGACAAGGAAGCCCAGGAGGATGAGCTGCTTGCTTTAGCAAGTATCTACGATGAAGAGGAATTTCATCGGGCAGAGTCTGCACAGGGGGGAGAGATCCAGCTCTGTCTGGAGCTCCCTCCAGATTTCAAAGTGGTAGTCAAAGGTACAGCTGTCCGGTAGGCTTTGCAAAGAAAGAAAAGCAAGCTGTGGGGAAAAATCTGACAGGTTTCATAATAATAAAGCGCTTTTCAGGATGCGTTGGAGAAGATGGGCTAACCCTAACCCTCTGTACCTTAATATAATTTTATTAAGATCTTCCAGATTCCTGAAAGAAATGGCAATGGGTATATGGTGATAAACATGATTAAAGCTTAAGTAATTATTAGTTTGTTTTATTCAAAGATTAGAGATAGCTTTTTCAAACTGCATGTGGCCATTTAAGATGTTTACATTGATATTTTCATCTTTTCGTTTGCATCCTACAGCATTACTCTCTCCTTCCTGCCTCCATCTCATCCCCCTCCTCACCTCAAGCCTCATCTGTGCTGAAGTCAGGACTTTAACATAGGAAAACTTGCATAAACATACTTATTTATTACCGATATTGTCACAGTTAGTGTCAGCAGGTTAGACATGCAATCCTTCCCGGTCTCCATGTAGCTGACAACAAGCTCGCTAAACAACAACATGTTGGACTCAAGTGTCCTAAAAATTCAACTTTTCCTTATATAAATATGATTACCTTTTCATATCGTATGCGAGTTTGGCCATCCACAGCTAATATGGGGTGCAGAGGGTTAATTCAGTTATTCCCTCCTAATCATGCACTAATAAGAAATGTAATGAAGTCTCTTCTGTCTATCACAGGAGAGAATAAAACTGAATATAATGTCTCCTTCCTACCTCCTTTGGTGGTCAACTTTGAGATTCCTGCAGACTATCCCTCTACAGCCCCACCGCTCTTCACTCTCAGCTGTAAATGGATGACCAGAGCACAGGTACGGACTCATAACAACTCAGATAATCCTTTATTGTGCCACAAGAAGTACTGGACATGTTGGGATATTCAAATTGTGAGTCAACAGTACATCGTAAATATCAAAACCTTTCTCAATGTCACCTCAGATGAGCTCTCTATGCCGACGACTGGATGAGCTGTGGGAGGAGAATCAGGGTTGTGTGATTCTTTTCACATGGATCCAGTTCCTCAAAGAAGAGGCTCTGGGCTTTCTGGGTATCCAGTCACCTCTTGAAATCATAAGGGGAGGAAGTAAGGCAGGTAATGAGTGAAGAAAACCCGACCGTGCAGTGAAAATTAGAGCATAGATACTTCACACCACACACTATGCACACTGGGACAAACTGGCTCAAAACATTAGATTTGTTAATGTTATTTAACCTCGCCATGTCTTCTTAGCCGTTAGTTGAAATTATCCACATTCCAAAATAGCATAACATGGACACTGTCAGTGCTTTAGCTGCACTGAGCCTAAAATAAACATTTTGGATGCTTCTCAGTTGCAGAATACTTGATGCACACGTAGGCATCCTGGGTGTGAGGATCTCAGTTTTCTCATTGTTTTGCTGATGGCTACCTAACATCTCATTGGTGGTATCCACTTTTTTCCCCTGAAAGTTGAACTGGAAAGATGGAAGGTTGAAAGCTATTAATTGTTTCCCTGTCATGTGCATTGGTACACACACTTGTACACATTGTTCACATCTCAGGCATTTTTTTCTGTTTGTAATTCATATGTACAGATTGCATTTTATGTTTATAAATGGTGCAAATTTGTCTTTTGCTTTTTTGTCCTAGCTATGGTGCAGTTTGGGGGCCATCCTGAAAAAGCAGAAGAAAAGAAAAAAGAATTGATGAATTCCAAGTCTGAACAGAAGATTTCATCGTCTTCTCAGCTGGACCCGAGGACTGTCCTTTTGATGGACCCGCGTGCCGACCTTCTACCTCAGCTCCTAGACTTTGACGAGGCGCAGCGGCAGAGGGTGTTCGACAGCAGAGTGTTCTGCTGTGGAATCTGCTTTGTAGAGAAGCTGGGCTCAAACTGTCTCTGCTTTAAGGAGTGCCAACATGTATACTGCAAGGCCTGCATGACTGAATACTTCCAGATCCAAATAAGGGATGGCAATGTTCAGTGCCTTAACTGCCCGGAGCCCAAATGTACCTCTTTAGCCACACCGTCACAGGTATTTGTGATTTATGAGTCCGTTCAATTAAAGTCCAACTCACCCTACCGTCAGCGCCTACCCTGCTTTCCTTTCCTGTCTGCCTTTATGTTTCAGGTGAAACAGCTCGTGGACGAGGAGCTGTTTGCCAGATATGACCGTTTGCTCCTTCAGTCCAGTTTGGACCTTATGGCTGATGTGGTCTACTGTCCCCGTCAGTCCTGTGGTACCGCTGTAATGATGGAGCCAGACACAACCATGGGCATTTGCTCAGCATGCCAGTATGCTTTTTGCACACTGTGCAAGCTGGGGTATCACGGTGTCTCCCACTGTAAAATTCGTGCAGGTAATGCCACTGAAACTTTAATAGTTTTCTTTAGAAGCAAATCTGATTGGTCAGTTAACTCGACCTACAAATTTTGTAGTAGAAACCAGAAAGTCTCCAATATCAAAATGTTGTCTTTGTCCACCAGATTCTGTACATTGGTGTGAAGATTTCTTTGTTTAAAGACATGCCATCAACACATCTTCATGTTCAAACCAGTGTTTTTGTTTTGTTTTTTTCCCTACAGAGGAACTGCGTAACCTGAGAGATGAGTACCTGTCTGCTACTGCTTCAGGGCAAAAGTTCATGGAGCAACGCTATGGGAAAAGGGTAATCCAGAAAGCAGTTGAGGAGTCCTTTAGCAGAGACTGGCTCAGTGAGAACTGCAAATGCTGCCCGCGCTGTGGAACCAATATACAGGTTGGGCTTTCCCTGTTGTTAACAGTGAAGTAGAACTGGCTTTGACTTGAGCATCATGGTTCAGCTTTTTGTAAAATTGAATGTTTATTGTCATCAGACGGTCTCCAAAATGAACTGCAGCCACCAGTCAAAAATTGCTCCTTAAAACGTACTGGCCTAGAGACATCCTAGCAACTCATGTTTGGTAGGGGGAAATGTTTACTCCTGGAATCATTGTCTGCGTTTGTGTCACATGTTTATTTCCGTTAATGCCCGGTGAGTAGTTGTTAAGAGCTTTCATTGAAGTCTATGAAATCCTTGACGAGAGACTCTGGCAATCTGCCAGCAGCCAAGGCAATCGCAGAGCAACTTTTTTTATTACCTGGAAACCACTGTCTAACCAGGTTGCCAAGGGGTTGCCTAGTGATCTTTAGGCCAGTGACTGAGGCGTCATATGTCGTTATTTTTTCTGTTCTGTCTGAAAAATCTTGCGTTCGCTTCCAGATTATCCCAGTTGTAGCTAATGTATCGTTTCTGTGTCTCTTCAGAAAGTTGATGGCTGTAACAAGATGACCTGCACCTCTTGTAAGCAGTACTTCTGTTGGCTGTGCCTGGGCGTCCTCAGCAAAGTCAACCCATACAGTCACTTTAACAACCCACATTCACCTTGTTACAACCAGTAAGAGATTTTTTTTTTTCCTTCTTTTTTTAACCCCCTCCCCCAAGTTAGGCTTATTGATATTATATTTACATTACGTATTGTTTGTGAATGCATCTTTTCTTTCTTGTTGCAGGCTTTTTCTCGGTGTGGATCCTGATGAAGATGATGATGCCTTCTGGAGTGATGAGGAGGACTGACACTGTGCAGTGCTTCACTGCTGTATGCTCAATTTGAACGCACTTTATCTCTCACATAGCCACCACTTCATCTGTGACTTCAATATGCCTGCATTGGCCAAACAGTGCAACTACAGCCACCATAACCCTACCATGTCACTATTATGTCTTTGTTTTTTTGTTTTATTTTTCCAAGCGGGTCAGGGATCTTGGATGACAACATCTTTTTTTTTTAGTAAACCTGACATGTCATGTATTGCGATATAAAGAATTAGGGAAAGAGACAGCTGTCGTAACTTTGGCTAATGGTAACATTAAAATTGCTGTTTTGGTTTGTACATCAATAATGGGTATTTAGATATGTGGTTATTGATTGGCAGCACAGTTTTCTGCACCTGACTGGGTCACTGGGCTAAATCATTGGAAATGCTGTTTGAATTTCAGACTTATACAGGTCAACATTATATTGGTTGTACATGTCTAGATTTTCTCTTTTCAAGTAGACATGCACTTCCTGTCCTGCAGGTTTATAAAGTTTAGGAACTAATAATGGAACCACTAGTTAAGCTCAGTTTGCTCAATTTCAGGTGCTTTTTCTGCCTTTCCAGTGTTAAGAGGAAAACTGGAACCGTCTTTGTCCCACTTTGTCATTATTCACGTCACATTAACAATCTAATCAGATTTTTCATTTATCAAAGGTATGGCATGAAAACCTTTGTTTTTTTTAATTTCGTGATATAACAAATACAATTAAGATAAAGCTTTAAAGAAATGGAGACAAACCCAGAGATGTGTTACTCACACATAATTTCAAAACTGGAAGTTGTGCTTTGTTTTAGTTCTAGGCATTATGGGAAAACCCCCATGCCTCCCAAAGACACAGGGTGCTATTTACAGAGCCTACTCCGTAGTCTTTCATAAACAAGTTTAGCTGAGTCATTGCACAAAGTCAAAGCAGGTTAAAATTTATTTCATTGGATTGGTTGGTATTGGTTTTATTATATTTCTGTACAGAACTAAATAATAGAGGAAAGTGGCTTAGATACTTTTGAGAATCAATGGTTTAACGATTGCTCATTAGGGTATGTGTTGCTTTAATTTCATTCAGGGATTGGTGTGAGAAATGATATAATCGAATAGATCTACTCCTTAATGTTGCCACTAATTAGTGTCAAAGTGAGGCCAAATAGTTTAATTATATCCACAGATACAAAAATTAGTTTGTATTGTATTACTTCATTTACATTAGAGTGAAAGGGCAAATTTCTAATGCAAGCAGTTCTGTTCTGAATTGAACCCTGCAGCAAATCTGTTCTTTTTTAGCACTGAATGATTTGGTCTGTCCTGCAAAGCATGTTGATTTGCATTGCAATTAACTGTTCCTCAAAGTAAAAATTCTTACTTAACATTTTGTCTGTTTCATTTCATGTCTTGGTGCCAGCATAAAACTGCACATGAATAGACACAACTGTAGGTTGAGGTTTGAACGCTGACCTTAAGAGTAATACTGAAAACAGCACAGTGTAAACAGTTTAACGGGTTATTAATATTTGAAATGCTTGCCTCTGTTGTCAGTAATTTAGTGAAAACTTCCTGATGCACTAAACATAATGTAAATGTCATGATTGTCTTGCAGTGTATCACTTTGCCCACATGTTATGAGCCATCATTACTGTGGGCAAAGTGGATATACAGTATAACAGATGGACGAAAGTACTGTGACATTACTCAGGTTTGTGAAGTCCTATATTGAAGCCTCAGGATGAATTTTTGACACCGTCTCTGTCTTTTGAAACCTGATGTACCCATGAAACTGCATGTTTGTTGGCTACTGACTTAGTCCTGCTTTCTGACAGTCTTGTGCTTGAAAGCCGCTGGACTTCTTTAGGTTCCTGAAAACAATTTACAAAATGAACTTGATGTTTTATTCAGTATGACCTGAAATAAGATACGGAGCGCACAAGCTCATCCGTCCACTGCTTACTGAGGTCAGGGCTGAGGGCTGTTTCCACAGTGGTAAGTTTTATTGAAAGTCTTGGTGTGACCCCTGTTTTGACTGCGTTGGCTTCAGTTTTTTTTAAAAAAAAAATCATCGCTATTATTTCAACAGAATCTTTTTCTCTTACACGGTTACAACAAAATGAATGTGAGATTTCACATGACCAGCAGTGTCATATTTAAATGTAGGGTATATATTTTTCTTGTTTCTGCAGAGGTCCGAAAAAAACTTATTTTGCACGTGCATTACACAATTCAGGTTTCTGGTTCAGATGAGTGGTAAAAGTCTACACTCTTACCATAAAGTGGTTAGGTTAAAGCAGCTCTTTGGAAAGAAAGTATTGCCCACACTTGCTCTAGATTAACTAAGGTCACGTTAGCAAAGGCCCACAGATTGAACACCTGAATAGAGACATGTCACACTGGTACTAAACTAAATCTTCTATTTGTAGTTTCTACAAAACAGATGCTATGAAAACATATCTATGCTCTTATCATATAAAAGACACCTAAAAATGGGAGACACAAAATAATGTTGGTTATGCTGCTAATAATGCTCAGTAATGGTTAAAACTAAACTTTCAATTCAATTTTATTCATACAGCGCCAAATCACAACAAACAGTCCCCTCAAGGCGCTTTAAACTGTAAGGTAGACCCTACAATAATGCGTACAGAGAAAAACCCAACAATCATATGACCCCCTCTGAGCAAGCACTTTGGCGACAGTGGGAAGGAAAAACTCCCTTTTAACAGGAAGAAACCTCCGGCAGAACCAGGCTCAGGGAGGGGCGGGGCCATCTGCTGCGACCGGTTGGGGTGAGAGAAGGAAGACAGGATGAAGACATGCTGTGGAAGAGAGACAGAGGTTAATAACAAATATAATTCAATGTAGAGAGGTGTATTAACATATAGTGAGTGAGAAAGGTGACTGAAGAAGAAACACTCAGTGCATCATGGAAACCCCCCAGCAGCCTAAACCTATTGCAGTGTAACTAAGGAAGAATTCAGAGTCACCTGATCCAGCCCTAACTATATGCTTTAGCAAAAAAGAAAGTTTTAAGCCTAATCTTGAAAGTACAGATAGTGTCTGTCTCCCCAATCCAAGCTAGAAGCTGGTTCCATAGAAGAGGGGCCTGAAAACTGAAGGCTCTGCCTCCCATTCTACTTTTAAATACTCTGGGAACAACAAGTAAGCCTGCAGTGCGAGAGCAAAGTGCACTAATGGTGATATGCTACTATAAGATCATTAAGATAAGATGGAGACTGATTGTTTAAGACCTTGTATGTGAGGAGCAGGATTTTGAATTCAATTCTGGATTTAACAAGGAGCCAATGAATGGAAGCCAATACAGGAGAAATCTGCTCTCTCTTTCTAGTCCCTGTCGGTACTCTTGCTGCAGCATTTTGGATTAGCTGAAGGCTTTTCAGCGAGTTTTTAGGACTTCCTGATAATAATGAATTACAGTAGTCCAGCCTGGAAGTAATGAATGCATGAACTAGTTTTTCAGCATCACTCTGAGACAGGATATTTCTAATTTTAGAGATATTGCACAAATGGAAGAAAACAGTCCTACATATTTGTTTAATATCAAGTCAAGTCAAAGTCAAGCCACGAAAACTTTATTCACCCCCAAGGGGCAATTAAGATAGTTGATACCTATATATGTACATTGAAGAACATATCCTGGTCAAAAATGACTCCAAGGTTCCTCACAGTGTTACTGGAAGCCAAGGTAATGCCATCCAGAGTAAGAATCTGGTTAGATAGTTTCAACTTAATGACTTAAAAAATTGAATTAGGGATCTTAAAATTTTAGCTTCTTTAGAAGCAACTTAAACTTTCAAAATGGCAATTTTGAGATTTAGACATAAGATAATTTTGCTCATCTCTTAGACTTAATTCTGCCAGACATTTTTTCAGTAGTAGAAACAAGGTTAAAAAAAAGAAAGAAGCCTGGGATTGTATTTTTCTGAAAATTAAAACACTCAGACGGCTACAAGAAATTGTATATTACAAAAAGATAACACAAAATAAAACTCTTCTATTCTAATTCCACGAAGGCCACATTATATATAAATATTTTCGGGATTTTTTTAAATAAATAAAATTATTATAAAAGTAAAAAGTTGTATTAGCTCCTCCTTAAATTTAATTTGTTGAAGACTTTAAAATCTTGTTTTAAAATGCTTTAATCAAGCTTTTAATCTGAAATGGTGAGGTCAATGACTTGTAAAAAAACCCAACAAAAAAAAACCCCAATCGTGTTTCGTACAAGACCTTGGTTCTATGTAGATGTTTAAGTGAACTTTAACCATTAACAAAATCTTATTACCTGAAATATGACCCATATTTACCCTGTAATTCAGAGGTTATGCTGTGACAGACAGAGAAACAATGAAATTCTAAAGAAACAAAGACCCCACGTTTTAGTGTGAGACTGAAAAGAGACGACAACATAGTGTGATCCCTTTGGTCAGAGTTGCTGACAGGGGATAACCCTTTAAAACGGCCCCTCTCTCCTGTCCTGTCCCATCCCCTGCCTCGTGGTCTCTGTTCGCTCCCCCAGCCCATGCCTGCCTTTCTCCATACACACTGATTGACTACATGGCTGGACTATTACTATGCCTCTAAACACACCTGCACGGCAACCAGCACGAGCAGCACCTGACCAGCACTGAGATACTTCACTAACCCTCAAATCATTGATTTGATTTATTAAAGCAGGAGGACAGACAGAGGAGAAGGTCAGTGGATTTTGATGTGGTGGCTGATGGGATGCAATGTGTGAATCTATGTCAGCCACGTTTGTTGAATGCAATAGTGTTTAAGCTAGATTAAGCAGTTGAAGCTATTATGTTTTTACAGTGCCGAGTCACTTAGGACAGCCTTGTGAATCGCTTTCATGTATCTATCTAAAACGTTGAAATGTACAAATAAATAAAATAAAATACTAAAGTTAAGAACATCAACTCAGTTACAAAAGATAATAAACCACTAACCATAAAAAGGACCTTATAGTGACACAGAAATGATTAACAGTGCTTATTTAAGTAGCTTGAAATATCTAGTTATTTATGATAAAGCTGACATTTTCCTCAGTGGGAAATGGCTATTTATTATATCTAATTATTTATATAATAAATACATTCTTTATTTAAAAAAACAACAACATGTAAATGGTTGGGCTAAAATGCTGTACTCAAATAGCCAAAACCATTTGTATAAACTGATTTATAACCTCTGTTTGCGCACACATCACCTCAAAGTTAAATATTTCTGAAAAGCTTTTTACACATAAGTGAGTATTATATTTAATCTGATGGGTCACTTAAACAAGTTCAAAAAGAGCAGAAATACATTATTGTATGCCTACATGCATTAGCGTACCTGTGCTTTACACTTTTTATATGTGAAAAATAGTTTTATGGTGTTGTTCACCTCTGAAGCTTAAAGCTCGAGTTAAGCAGAGGCTTCAGTAACTGTTCCTCTCCTGTCAGAAGCACATACTGGAAAGAGAGAGCATCCACAGCACATCTGCAAGCGGTCATATCATGATTGAGAGTGACAGAGAGCTGTCAGCCATGGTGCAGGAGCTATGGGACAATGATATCAACAGACTAAAGCCTGGAAAAGACTACAGGATCTCCCTTCAGGTGCATCACGCACTCAGACACACACAGACACCTGTTGTAGATAATAGTATATATTGCAAACTTATGACAATATCTGACAGTCTGCATTACACCTCAAAACAGGCACTGTTCTTCTCCTGCAAATAGAGCTCAAGTTTTTAGCTCTGAATGAGCTTTACTCAGTAAAAAAGTCAAAGCCCGGAAACTTAGAGACCTACTGTAAAGGTAAAGGTTAGATCTTTGTGATAGAAACCGTCGATATTTATGGAAATTTTTATTGTAGGTCTTCCTAATTTGGACAAACTTTCTACTTGTATTTTTTACCACGTAGTAGTAATACTTACATTTTGGAGGCACAAGTAAGAGTAAAGGAAAAGATATCACTGGAAGCATACATGAGGAGCATTTTATGAAAAGCACTGTTCTTCCTGTTTCAGGGAAAAGCTGGAGACAGCATGAACATCAATGACAACAATGACGGGGCGGGATATCCACTGTTTACCTTTGTCGATGAGAACATTTTCAAAAAGGAGACTTTTTTAGGTAAGTGCACTAGGCACTGTATTGTTATCATCCATGTTTATAGGACTGAGCAGCCCTAAACATTGTTTAATGACGTAATGTGCCTCTGTTGATCTTTGCAGCCTTTATCTCCCTGCTGGATAACTATGAGAGTGACACCGGTAAGCCAGAAATTGTAACTCCTGAGGAAGTGGCAGAGAACCACAAGTTCCTGGACTCCATCGTTCAGACTCCCACCATGAAGGTACCTATGAGGGGCATTTGACTATGTTCGCCATCGTAGGTTAGTGTCATTATTAAATACAGAGGATGAAGAAATATTATCAATGGCTTTCTATGACAGGAACAAAAAAAAAAAAAACGGATGTTAGTAGCACTTATTTGTCTGTGGAGGTTTGTTCCAGTTTCACCTACTAATGGTGGAAGAGATAAACTCATGGGATCACTAAATAATTAGGATTTATCCTCTGTGGGTTAAAGGTATTTGAGATATTTAAGTCCTGATCGGACCAACTAGCGCTTTCATCTCGAGCCACCCTGCTAACTGAGCTATAAGCATTTTGTAATAAGTTCTTCTATTTTTTAGATAGCCCATAAATACCTGGTCAAGAAGCATCTTTCGCCTGAGGATGAGACAGAATTCAAGAAGCAGCTGTACAGGATCTGGTTTGAGCTTTATGCGAGGAGAGGATCCAGCAGGTGGGTGGAATCTGCGTCAGTGGAATTCAGCACCGCGATGGTAAATACAGGCTGACAAACTGGCTCTGTGTGGCAGATACATTCAGCGTCAGTGCTGTCAAATGGAAGAAAAAAAAAAGTGTTCAGGATTGGCTTGTCCATGTGGGCAGCTGCAAATTTAAGGCATCGATTTTGGAGCAGCTTCTTTTTTGGCCGGTAACCTCTCAGTCCATGTTGATGTAAAACTGGCTTCACTGTGGACAGCAACACTGCTGGTCCAGCAGTTTCCAGTTCATGGCAGTCTGGAGCCTTGGTGGTTCCTGGGTTGTTCCTGAACATTATAACCAATTTCATCTCATCTGAGTGGGTCTTCTTCCAGATCCTGGCAAAGCAAAGCAAAGACACATCCAAATAACTTGTACATATGTATGATCGTTTAAACTCGCAATCTTGGAATCTGCAATTGTCAAGGAAAACTACTGTGGCATTCACGCCCATGATGAGTGGCTGTAAACTTCTGACATTGCCCTTTTTGTCTCTCTTCAGGCCAGACTCTTCGGGCTTTGAACACGTGTTTGTTGGAGAGACAAGAGGGGGGAGGACTGTTATTGGTTTTCACAACTGGATCCAGCTATACTTACAAGAGAAGCTGGGCCATATTGATTACAAAGGCTACAGTGTCACTGCACATTCACCCCAGGTATACTATTCTTAAGACTTTCTTTAATTAAACTCAGGCAAAGAAGTTCTTTTCTCTGGTACTTTACTTTTAACTATTTAGACAGATATTCAAAAATGTATTCAGGTTACTTTTTCCCTGTATATTTATCAGTAATTTCTTTCCTGCCTTTTCTCCACTGTCAGCAAATATCTGTCAAACAATCTGACTCATTTCTCCCTGCCTAACCGGCTTTTTCATTTTGCCCCTACCGCAGCCCGATGAGAACAAACACATCCTGGCGCTACAGTTTAGCTGGAAGAACGGTATAAAGCCCAAGGGCAGCATCTTCATCGGAGTCAGTCCCGAGTTTGAGTTCGCCCTCTACACTCTCTGTTTCCTCACCTCGCCTAATGAACGCGTCAAAGTCCAGTTCAGTTTGTACGACATGGAGATTGTTTGCCACCACTACAACCAGAAGCATATAGGTACCACCTACCCTGTGCTCCTCAGGTACCTGAACCCTCGGTAACTTGACTAGAAAATACATCTGACATACAACTTCCCCATCACTTAAGCTTGGGTACAAAGTGTCATAGGTATTGTTGTTGTCTTTTTATTTTACATAAAGATACAATAAAACCTTCCAAGAGCTAACTGCATTGCCTTTGTTTCTGTTTTGAGAGTGTGCTACGGATTACGTGATGGGAAATAACTGATGAGTCTCTGAAGTCTGAAGCCGGATACTGATCTATCTTTATCTCTATTTTACATTTTTTCTTAATCTTTCTTAGCGTTTTAGGTCATTAAATACATTTTAATACTAGACAAAGATAACCAGAGTAAATAAAAACCTGTAATTTTTAAGTAATGATTTAATTTATTAAGAGAAAAAAACATAAACATACTTGACCCTATTAAAAAATGAATTGCTCCCTAGACCTAATAACTGGCAGCAACACTGGAGAGTTTTTGAACACAAATGGCCTGTTTGAGGTCATGCCAAAGCATCTCAGTCTGATTTAAGGCTGGACTTTGAGTAGGACTCTGCAAAATATTCTTTTGTTTTTTCTTTTATTGATTTTTATGTGTGTGGGGGATTTTTTTGAGTCATTCAGAGGTGGACTGGCTGATGCGTTTCAGATCACATCAGCCAGTCTTGAAGATCGTCCCATGGAGGCCATTTTTGTCCAGTTCTTATTGTTGAATCATGAACTCTGACCTTAAATGAGGAAAGTGAGGTCTGCAGTTCTTTAGATGTTGTTCTGAGTCCTTTCCAGACTGATAGATATCAGTGATTTTGTTTATCATCTGTTCTTGAGTTTATTTTGATGGTGGCATGATGTTTGCTTTTATAGATCTTTCAGACTTTACTTTGTCAAACAGGTTCAAATGAAGTGTTTTCTTGATTCAACAGGTCTGGCACTAATCAGGCCTGGGTTTGGCTAGTGAAATTGATCTGAACTTTCCAGAAAATATGGTTAATCGCTGCTAAATCATGATTTCATAAATTTAATTTTTAATTTTTAATTATAAAATTAAAAAAATTTGTATTTACTTGTGTTATCTTTGCCTAATATTAAACGTAAAAACTCCAAAACACGTACAAAAGACAACAGAAGTGCTCCAGGATGCTAGGCGCAGTGTTGAGCTTTTGTTACCTAGTTGCTACACAAGCCAGCAAGTACCAACGACCGGATTTGGTGTGTGGTAGTAACAGGTAAATGAACACTTTTTTTTTTAATTATTTGAATATATATGAGTGCTTGTGTATAAATACACAAACAATACACATATGCTTTCAATTGTGTAATTTAAGTGATCTAGGTAGCTCTGTTTTGGAAGTTCAGTTAACTCTAGAAATGTGTTTTGGAGTTTCAAATCAAATCAAATCAAATCACTTTTATTGTCACATCACATGTGCAGGCACACTGGCACAGCACATGCGAGTGAAATTCTTGTGTGCGAGCCCCACAAGCAACAGAGATGTGCAAACACAACAACACAAACGAGCAAAATACAAGAATGGCCAACCTGAAACTAATAAATATATGTACAATATATAATAGTGTATGCATTTCTGGATGTGTATACTAAATATTTTCCTACGTGTGTGTGTGTGTGTGTGTGTGTGTATACACATTTTTACAAATTAAATAGTAAAAAAAAAAAAAAAAAAAATGTGTACGTGCTTTGTCTCAAGGGGCCACCGCATATATTTATATATAAACATATATAAATAAAACCACTTTTTTTTACATTAGTAATTCCTTTTGTGCATAATTTTATATTATTGTTAATAATAAATTAATTAAAGCAACAAAACAACCTGAAGAGTCGGTTTGGAGACGAAAGAGTCGGAAGAGCCGGTTCTTTCGGCTCGACTTAGTGTGTCGAGCCGAAAGAGCCGGTTCTCTAAAAAGAGCCGGAAATCCCATCACTACTTTAAATTATCTTAAATGATCTTGTTTCACTTTCACGACCGAAAGGTGGCAGTACAGGGTTTGTTGTGGCCAATGACGTCAATCAGTTGACGTACAAGAACTTCGTCAAGTAAGTGAGAACGTAGCGGAAACTGATTAATTACATAATAAAATAATTGCAATCTAGCATTAAAATAGAACATGTTTCTTAATTGAAAATACGCGAACGAATACAAAGTTGTAAAACTGCAATGACAACATATTTTTAATTACTATTAAAAACCCAAAGTATTGCGAATTAGGCATCACAATGGATTTTATTTTGAAATGCTAACAGGAAACCTTTTGTATTTTGTCGGTCGCTAGTTTAACTTCACAGCATACAGGCACAGCCGAACAAGGAGTCTTTCCATTGTGGCGAGGACAGAGTTTACAGTTTGTACTGTTATATAATTTCTTACTCGTTGGGTGTCTTGCTGGCATACCTTTCTGTCGTTGATTGATAGCCGTTCAAGCGGGAATGGCCGAATCGAGCCCCAGATATCAGCAGGTAAGAGAAGGCTTAAAGTCAAGCTAAAAGATGTTAAAGCTTCAGTCGTAGGTACCGTCGTCTAAATGCTGTTAGCATCGAACTGTTAACTTCGAAGATAAAGTCGCCCAGGCGTGTCGCTTCGTGTTTGAAAACAAGACAACAATTTCCCGTCGAATAAAGATGGATGTCGTCGATGGATTTAAGCCGATTAAATTGTGGGGGTTCTTATTTTAATCGTATAAAGGGTTAGGTGTGTTAACGGGAAGCTAACGCGCTAACGAGACGCTAAAGGTTTTAATTACGCGTTACGTGAATTTTGAACCGGGTTTTTCTTTTGTTCTGTGATAATATGTGGGCGTCTTTTTCATATTGAATTACAGTCTACCGCGAAAGGTTGCCAGCTACTGAGTATTGTTTGGTAAATAAGGTCAACCGTTGAACAATATCTCGATCACCTTTTGAAAAATATGAGAGCATTTAAACTGTGGCTATCACCTGAGCTGCACCAATGGGTGTGTTTACTGTTGTTATTAGAGCACACAGGCCGTATTAGATGCATGTTCATGTTGGTGTTTGATATAATAACTAATGATCAGGTGCATAGAGGCTAATTTGAGTCTATGAATTTCTCACTATGGGGGAAAAATACTCAAGATCTATTGACAGTAAAGGGAACTATATTTATAGTCATATTTATATAGATAGATACTTTAAGCATCTCAAAAAAGGAAATTACTGTGTTACAGCTGCCAGTGTAAAGAATAAAAATATAAATATTATAATCTACAGTAAAAAGAAAACTGTCAAAAGTACCATAGGCCTGTAGTGAAGTTAAAGAAAACAAAAATAAGACTGGGATTGCGCCAAAGAGAATTTTAGCAAATGTGCACATGACAATAAATTAACAGTTACACTTTAATGTCTAAGCTACATAATGTATGATTAATACTCCTGCAGTCCTAGTGTTCCTGGAAACTGAGTTATGGCAATTGAACAATCAGTCTTAGTTTTAAACTCTTATTTTGGGGAAATAGGAGCAAATAAAGTCTCACTGTTTCTAAGTCATAACTGTGTTGGTCTGGTTTCACAGACTTACCTGCTAACAGTTTCCTTGCTAATAACAAAAAAAAGGAGAAATAAGAAACACATCACTCAACATCTTTTTTTTCTTTCTTTTTCCCAGTTCTGTTTTTCTGATGATTATATCAATGCTGAGTTTTAAGTTCCTTTTAAGTAGGTCAGGATGTCCAGTGTTGTGCCACAACTTTCAAACATGCAGGCTTCTTCCCTGGCTCAGAATAGGACACTGGGGGAATGCCTGTGCACTTGACTGGTCTTCAGTTTTATATCCAAACCTTTGTTATGGGACTTAACAGAAATCTGTCTTTTCTTGTAACTGGGACAAATATGGAAGTTAAAAAAAATCTGTATGGGGGCCAGTGCGTTTAAAAGTTCATTTGGGCTGAATTTCTCAATAATATCAAAAGTCTGCTTAATACTTAATATTGTAAAATCTTAAACAATGAAGAAGTGACATCTGTATAGTTTCTTATGACATGTTTAGATTTTATTTAATTTAGTTGACTAGTTGTGGGATTTTTTTTTTTAATATGCAATATTTAATCTGCTGTTAAAAAGCTATTTGACTTGAAGGGCAGAACTGATCAGTCCTAGGACTTGTCTGTGCATCTTGACAGCAGACTTCACACCTTTAGTTGTCTTAAACTGTCTTGTTTCACTTCTTTAGAAAGGTTTCAACATTAAAACTAGCAGGCTTTTTCCTGGCTCATAATCTGCCTTAGGCGAGCGTGAAGTTATTTTTGGCCACTTGATAGGCAAATATGCATATGGAGGGTTTACGCATATATGCCTCACAGCTTTAACTGTGAACTTAATTTATCTTCCTCTCACAGCTTACCAATGAGGAGGACTCAGAAGAGAGCCCACAGGTAGCGGCTGATGCTCCTCCGCCGTACAGCAGCGTCACAGCGGACAATTCTGGTAAAAATGATGTTTCCTTGGAGCTGAGGTCATCTGTAGTGGTGGCATTTTGGTCCACACAGGAGTGCCTGAGTAAAAGTCATGTATTAATAACTGCAGTGTACATTTTGTTGGAAAAGTAGTGAGCTAAATGCAACATGTAGCTGAGAAAGAATTGATGTGTTATTGGGCAAACTGTGTGGATATATTAGAATCCTCCAGAAGACACATGGGAAAAAATACAGGAAATTTCCTCTTTCACTTTTTCCATTTAGCCACCACTTGCAGACTAACCCCCTTAAAGGTTTATGTGAATGTTTGAGAACACGTGTTCAGTGTTAGCTTTAGTTTTGTCTTTGTCAACAAAAGGATTGGACCTGTTTAGAATTAAATAATACTTTTTTTTTTTTTTTCAGTTTTGTGTGTGCGTGTGTTTGAAACTGTGCTTTATTTCTTCGCTAGCGTTCTTTGACTGCAAGGAAGATGGGATTTTCCCCAAGCCTCCGTCATACAATGTAGCAACTACGCTGCCTTCCTATGATGAAGCAGAAAGAACCAAGGCTGAGACTAATGTTCCCCTGGTACCTGGAAGAGTGAGTGTCTCACTTTTTTTTTTTTTCTGCCTGCGGTCACATTCAGTACATACGCTCTCTCACACATATACACTCGTACACTGATGCTTGTGCTTGAACACTTCCTGTGTTGTCTGCAAGGCACGAAGTCTTATCGCTCAGCTGTGGAATTTTTTTTTAGTCTTCTTCATGTATGCGACTGTATCTTTTCTGCTCGTCTTTGTTACCGGATTGAACAAATGCAGATTCAAAAATGAAGAAAAACATTTCTTCTTGTTCATATCAAAGGACATTTGCTGATATCTTTGCACTCAGTGCCCTCAGCTAGCCGCAGTGTAGTGCTCACAGCCTTTTCTGATCTCCTCTTTGTGCACTTGGTTGTTCGTATTGTTTACTCAAAACCAGAGTAAATATAGGTGCAGCCTTTCTACTGTGTGACAAGCTTAGGACAGTCTGTAATGATGCAAAGTTTGGATTATATTTTTGTACCAGTAACTAACGTGTGACATAGCTAGAGCTAGCCACATAAATCGATGTTTCTGGTTGGTGTTTGTACTGCTGTTATATCAGTCCCAGTGCCTTACATCACTTTTTACTTAGTGATGGAGATGTGTAGTAGCAGTGTAAACTTTAAAAATGTTAGGAAGACAGACTAAAAGATGTGATAATATACTCACTGGCCACTTTATTAGGTGCACTTTTTTTTTTTTTTTTTTAACTACTGGCTTGGGCCCCCGTTGGCCTCCAGGACTGTCTTAGTAATTTGTGGCATAGATTTAACAAGCTCATGGAATCATTCATCAGAGTCTTCGGTCCTTATTTGGTCCATATAGATTTGTCAGCTCAACATCCACAAGACGAATCTCTTGCTTGTTTCACCACATTCAAAAGGTTCTCTATTGGATTGTGATCTGGTGATTCTGGAGGTCCTTTGAGTACAGTGAACTCATCATGATGTTCAATAAACTTGATGATTCGGGGTTTATGACACAGCACATTATTCAGCTAGAAGCAGCTGTCAGGTTTTAAAGGGATGGAAGTGCAGTATATACAGGGATTGAAACGGTCAACAACAGTACTTTGTGGCATTTAAACAAACTGTTGATACAAGGCAGGATGGATTTGTTCTTTCATGCCTTTTACACCAAATTCTGACCCTACCGTCTGAATACTGCAGGAGAGAGCAAGACTCATCAGACCAGGCAGCCAGTCTTCTGTTGTGTAATTTTGGTGAGCCTGTGTTAACTCTAGCCTTGGTTTCCTGTTCTTATCTGACAGCAGTGACACACTATGTGATCTTCTGCTACTGCAGCCCATCTGCTTCAAGGTTCAATATCTTGCTCTCCTGCATCTGTAATGAGTGGTTACAGTAACACAGTAACTGTGGAGTCACTCTTGCCTTACTATGAGCTCGAAGCAGTCTGGTCATTCTCAGGTTAGCATTTTCTGAAATACTTAAATTATCCCTGACACCAACAGTCATGCAGAGTCACTTAAATCACCTTTCTTTATCATTCTGGTGCTGATGTTTGCACGGCAGCAGGTTGTCTTTGACCATGTCTACATGCCTCAATGCATAAAGTTGCTGTGATCGGCTAATATTTAAATGAATAAGGAATTGAACAGATGCACCTAATAAAGTGGCTAAGAGGATCTTATCGTTAACATTATGTATGGGGTGTCTTATATAGTTTTAAAAAAAGGGGAGATCACTCTTCATCCTCCACAGTATGGCAATAAAGGGAGTTTTAAAAAGATTCAGTAGTTTAAACAGTCAGGTGCTGGTTTATTACAAGGAATTCATATCACACCTCTCTCTCTCTCTCTCTCTCTCACACACACACACACACACGCGGAAACTAAGAGCATGTTTTTAGCTGTGAAATGGTGGCTCATGTATGACCTCTAGTGGTCACTGTGATGCACTGCATCTTACTGCACGTGGGGCTGCCCTGTTTGATTGCTGCTGTTGTGTTTCTCTGCCACACATTGCCTTGCGCTCAGCAGCAGCCTCAGCACAGGGACCGCCTGGAGACTTTTGACGATGTAATTCGCAGTTCACTGGAGGTAACTCGAAGAAGAGTGTACGATGAGAAGGAGTGCGTTTGGTCCTGGTTGTGTAGTTAGAGTGTGTTTGTATTAAAACCCTCAACCCCAGACCTTCCTGTGTGTTTGTGTATGTAGACTTTAGAGTGTTAGCTGAAAGTTATGCAAGACCTAGTTCTGCTGGTGGCCTGCATTGAATCGGACACATGCCAGACTTTTAGGTAAAGTCACGGTGATAGTAATTAAGTCGGCTTGCTGTCTTGTGAAAGTTTCCATTAGTGTGTTGGTTGTTCATGTTTTGTTCATTCTGTTTGTTAGGATGACTTGGTTTCTACCAAGAGATGCTCACCCAGGCTCAATCACAATTGGCTTTGTCTACATTCTAACTGTAGAAATTAAAATATAGCAGTGTGATGTGTTTGAATTTAAATTGTCAAAATTTGAAATGATTAAATGAAAGCCCGGGAAGCTCTGCTGCTGTCGTGTGTTGCTGTGATGACATTTTCTCGCTGATTAAACGCCTCACTGTTTTTGTGCTCTTCTGTTACTCACTCCATCACAGGATGAAGACTTTGTTACCAGAGATGACTTTGAAGATGCAGATCAGCTGAGAATAGGAAACGACGGCATCTTCATGCTCACTTTCTTCAGTTAGTTTCCCAATCGTAAACATGTTCTGTATTCATCAGCTCCTCTCTTCCTTGGATTTGTGCAGAGATGACTGACTTTTTCCACCTTCTCTCTCGCCCTTTCAGTGGCATTCCTGTTCAACTGGATTGGTTTCTTCCTGTCTTTCTGTCTGACCACCTCTGCTGCCGGACGCTACGGGGCCATCTCAGGCTTTGGCCTGTCCCTCGTCAAATGGATCCTCATAGTCAGAGTACGAGACGCAGACATTACGCAGCACACATACAAACACATAAATTGTGGTTTGGTGTACGCACAAGCAAATCAAAAGCCCCAAACACCACTGTGGTATTTTAATGCCGTCTCTGTAGTGGCTGGCTTGTTGGCACCAAACTGTTTCCTCAAAGATCCGTTTGAGAACTGTGCTGCTTCCTTAATTCGCTTTTAAAATGAAGGACTCATTTGAGTGAAAGCTGGGCCAAATTTATTCTAACCCGTGTTTGTGTTGTTTCATTGGGTTTTTAGTTCTCCGCATACTTCTCAAATTATTTCGATGGACAGTACTGGCTGTGGTGGGTGTTCCTGGTGTTGGGTAAGTAGTGAACCTCTGAATTTAAATGAATTGCACGCTTTGTCTTGAACAGGATAGTTACCATTACCTATAAAAGGTGGAAGTTTAGATATCAAATTCAATAAATAACACTTTATCTATATTTACCAATTTATTTTCAGTAAAGAAATAGGTAAATTGCATAGGCATGTTAGAGTCAAAGAATTTACATTTAAGTCTCTTTCACCCCTCTGTAAATAAACACAAACACTGTTAGCAGGCAAGACAAACAACACAAAAAGAAAATGTGTTTTTAAGGATAAGGTTTTCTTTTTATCAGACTCCCTTGATACCATAGAAAACAATAACAACAGTGAAATTAAAGATGGGAGTAAAACTGGAAGGTCTGGGGTGTTTCAGAGTGTAAGGGAAAAAAATAACATTTGATAAAACTACCTCTTAAAAAAATTACAGAAATGAAATGACAAGTACGTAACTTCACAAGTTGTTCACAGGATGAGAGAGAGGGAAACTATGAATATGAATCATGTGATATCTTTCATTGTAAAGCAAATATAGAAGCAGGTTGGCACAAAAATGTAAAAGTTTTTTATTTTTCCTTAATTTTTATTATTCTGATGTTTTATTTATTACTCTGATATGTATACATCACTTCCCCCCCACCAAAAGTTGGGGGCCATTTAAAAAATATAAATAAATGGAAATTTTGAATTTGATGGCAGCTGGATCATCTTTGTCCTCTTTAGTCCAGAAGACATTTCCTAAAGGAATTTCAAATTTCATTTCCTCTGACCGCAGAGCAGTTTTCCACTTTTCCTCAGTCCATTATAAATGAGCTTTGGCTGGATGAAGATATTTGTGGATCACATTCACATGTGGCTCCTTCTTTGCATGATAGATCCTTATCCTTCATTTATGGACGGCTCTGAACTGTTTTCACAGACGGCGATTTCTCGTGATTGTTTATGAGTCTATGTAGTGATTTCGCTCATTCCTGTTTTTAATCCAGAGCAGCACGATCTCATACATCCAGTTGTGATTTTCAACCTCGTCCCTTACACACAGAGATTTCTCTGCAAATCTTTTGATGATATTATGTACCGTTCTGCCCATCTTTACAAGTGAGGAACTCTGCCTCGCTCAAATGCTGTTTAAATATGCAATCATTTTTAATTAATTAGTTTTTATAAAAGGCTGATGGTATATTGTTGTTTGTAAATGTGAAAAGTTCATAACAAGGCGCGCTAGGAGGCTGAGGGGTGTCAATGGCGGCTGCCAATATTTTACTGGTCCGTCAACAGCTTGCCTAATTAGCTGTAAAATCTTCCACCTGTTGTTTCTTTTTTGTACCACTTACTTTTCCAGCCTTTTGTTATCTTCGTCCCAAATTACTGGAGACAATAAATCCCAAATTAGCCACTATTTCTCCTGAACCAATAAAATCTCTGTTTAAATGTTTTCTTTATTCTCTTGGGAATAAAATGTAGGTTTATGAGATTTGCAAATCATCCCGAGCTTCATTGGAATTGGTTTGCTATCACTTCAATTCACTTATTTGTATAGCACCAAACCGCAACAGTCACTAAAGGCAATTTATGTTGTAAGATAAAGATCCTACAGTAATACAAAGAAAACCCCTTTGTCTTTGTTTTACTAGTAAGAGCAGCCGCACCTAGGGGCAGTGAAAGTCGTCACATGGAGATGTAGCATTGTTGTTTATTGGACTAGTCTCATGCCTATTTCTTCCCCTCTTCAGGCCTCTTGCTCTTCCTCCGAGGATTCATCAACTATGCCAGAATCCGCAAGATGGCGGACACTTTCGCCACCCTGCCCCGCACCCGGGTCCTCTTCATCTACTAAACCCCTTCATTCTTTTGTTTCTTGTTTCTACAGTGAGACACACTGTTAAGCATTATTCAATCAGATAGGGAGAAAATATGTGTTTTTCCTCCCTCGGCCTAACATGATTTGGACAATACCACGTCTGTTGTTCCCTCTTGGTGTAAATCTTTGACTGCTGAGAAATCTGTAAAACCCTTCAGCTGTTAGTGGTGAACTGTCAAGTGCTATTTTACAATTATGAAGTGTGTAGTAAATGTATAAATGATGCCTTATTTACAATTTTACCATCTATTGGTATCTGCAGCATGCTTGGGTCCCTCTTTAACCACCAGGGGGCAGTCTTGCTTTTTGTTCTTCTCTTTTTGGTGGGGGAGTGGGGCACAATTGACTTCTAATGAAGTCATTTGTATAGATAAAGGTGTTTCTCATCCCAGGGGTCAATGGATAATTCTGGGGTTATGGGTTGATTTGTGTAATGTAAAATAATATATTTCAAGTACCAATTTAATGCTTTTAACCTTTTTGACCAATGCGTTTTGCTCTTTGTCAAATGGTACACAGTTCAGGTAATATAGGGCTGTAAAGGGACAATTATTAGCTTTCTGTGGGTTCGAGGCTGAAAATATGGAAGAATATTTGTGTATATCCATAGAAGATCAGGTGCCAGGCTTACTTCAGAGCATTTTTCCTCATGTATTTATAAACACTCCATGTCCTCACTATAATTAGGAATGTTGTTTCCCCATTTGCTTTATACGTATATCGGCCTGATCACCCCTATATGCAGGGATGACCAAACTTGAGGGATCACTGCTTCGCTTAAGGACATGTTGCTAGTCTGACACTGGATTTAGATGTGCAATTGGACACTTCGGTTCAAATAAATGACGCCAATGCCCTGTCTTAGTCACTGGCACCCAGTTGGTGTCCAGAGAGAGAGAGAAAATGTATTGCCAGATGTGATTTTCAAATTCTACTCTTAGGAGTGAGAAATATATTCATTAACGAGAGTTTTTCTTTGATGTAACAATGAAATAAACTTTTTTTTTTTTTCATTAATGTGGAAGTGATTTTTATTTATTCTTTGGTTCACTGCTGCACTTTGTTTTCACTGTATTGAGCCAGCTACTTAAAAATTTTAGGACATTTTGTGTTTTCAGTGTGGAATTAGAGAAGTCTTTTTACAAGACAGTGCAGTTCTGTGAAAAACTACACACACGCTTAAAGCTTCCGTAGGAGTTAAGAGGGAAAGTAGCAGCCAGGCGTTGGTAATAAAATGCACTTGATTACGTGATCATCAGCAAGTCTGAGCACCAATGTAGAAAGCAGAAGTTTGAACTATTTTGCTTGTCTGGTGCATTCAGTGTGCACATCCAGCAAATGCTGGATGTGCATTAGGGTCAAACTATGCAATGCTTGTATAATTACATTTTTTTTTAAATATAAAAACTAATCACAACAACAGTCACTTCAAGGTGCTTTATACTGTAAGTTAAAGTAATACAGAGAGGGCTTGATCAAACAACCTCCTTTAAGCAAGCACTTGGCGACAGTGGGAAGGAAAAACTCCAGTTAATACGTTCTGCACACCTGAATCAATGACACGTGGCCAGGAGGAAAGAAATATTACAAAAGAAAATGTACATGTATATAGATTATGACCTTACACTGTTTCGCCATTATTTTTAATGAAATATGTTTCAGTCCAAGCTACCTTTGTTAGGTACAGTAAAACAATGTTCACACAGTCACACACAGTAATATATACTACCACTCACAAAGGCAGAATGCAATCCACCAATTAGGAAATAGTGACTAGACACAAACTGGACTCAAAAACAACAGTAGTTTTTGTGATTGATTCTCTAAAAGCCAGAAGAAAAGCAGACACCCATTTGTAACATTTATCAGTAACATCCAGATCCAAGGAAAATGTCCATTTAACATTCTAAAAACATCATCGAAAAATTAGTTATTACTATTGCGAAATGCTTTCTTTCATCCAGTCGATCATGTGCAATACTATAAGAATGCAAACGACATCAAAATCTATTAGTCTTGTACAATAATCCCTACAAAATAGGATCATATGAGAAACTGCAACATTACATTCAGAAGTTCATTTAATCCTGTGGGTGACAAAGTCTGCAGACTTTGTCACTAGAGTAAACATCTAGAAAGCCTTTCTTTTCTTCAATAATAAATCATGGTCTCCTCTAGGTGGTGCTGAACCGTGTTTAATACCACAAAGTCAAAGGATGCTATATCATATTTCATATAATTAAAGTGGGCTGCTACTGAATAGTCGCTATCAAGCCGGTGAATTGCACTTTTATGTTCAATTTTCGAATGGTTTTACCTATATGTGCTGCACATGTGATCACACTCCTTATTGGAAACTGTTTACCTGTGTGTGGATGACAGAAATACATTGTTTTACTAGTACTGTGACACTGGGTGCACACTGGTAATTTAGTTAGAGATGAAAAAGTTCATTACAGTACAATTAAGAAAACATCCAAACAAGCACAGTCTGTTTGGAACGGCTGGCAGTGAAAGCCTCTTCTCTCAAAAAATGGCAGCACAGCTTAGGTGCAAAGTTGTATCAGAGTGAACCACAAAACATCTGGAACAATGTGCTTTGGACTGATAAGACCAACGTGTAGACATTTGATCATGAATGCCACATTTTGTGAAAGCCAAACACAGCATGTCAGCATGGTGGAGGAGCGGTGATGATTTTGGCTTGTTTTGGAGCAACATGGCCTGGTCATCTTGCAGTCACTGAGTCCACCATGAACTCCTTTGTATACCAAAGTTTTCTAGTCAAATGTAAGGCCATCCGTCTGTCAGCTAAATCATGCAACAGGACAAATGTCCAAAGCACAGTAACAAATCTACAACAGAAGGACTGAAAAAGAAAAAATCAAGGCGTTGCAATAGCCCAGTCAAAGTCAAGACCTTAACCTTAAGAGAGAACCTCAATGAACTGAACCAACGCCGCAAATAACACTGACAGACAATGTGAGAAACTGATAAAGTCAGACAGAAAACAGTTATTTCAAGTTGTTGCTGCTAAAAGTGGTTCTACAAGCTGCTGAGTCATGGGTGGAATTAGTTTTCACAGAACTGTACAGTGTCTTTTTTTACACGAGTCTGTGCTGTTATTGGATACAAATATTGAAACTAAATTACATTGGATACTTTTTTTTAATCCAGTCATTATTGTGGAGTTCACACCTTTTTATCCAGCCACATAGAGAGGAAAACCGTGCTTGCCACAAAGTTTAGTTACTGACACGAGGTGTACTTTTAGCTGTGCTAAATTTAGCATACGAGACATGTGTGCACAAGAAACAAGATGATTTACTGGCGGTGGCTAATTATACATGTCAGCAGTGTTTTCCCTTGCAACTGAACAGGAAGTGAAGGTCACCCCACCTGGAAGACTTGTCACATCAACTGAAACAGACGTTGGCTTTTACTGGAAACCGTAAATGTCGCACAGTGTCACATTATCTCTCAGGCCGCCCCCCAACCCGACCCCACCCAACGGCTGGATATTGACTGGCCTCCAGTGGGTCTCAGCTGACTCAACACTGGCTCCATTCAGATCCTTTTCACAGCTCTCAAAAGGAAAATATCACTTTATCTTCTTTTATTTTTTATTTTACAGCATGCAAATAATATATGCCACCAGGAGTAGAACATGGAAGTTTAGTTAACGGCCTTCGGGGGGCGCTTTGCCTCATGCCATTTTTGAGGAGTAATTGTTAAACAATTTCAGATTTAATGACACCAAGTTTTGAATTTGACACAAGTGTACCACCTACTGCTAAATGGTGTCGACATTTTTCAGCAAAAGTTTATCTTCCCTCTGAAATCTGATTTACCCTGCTGTTTACCTCTGTCTTGACGCACCACTGGTTCTTTTTGGAAATCTTATTTCCTGAAGTCATTTTTTTTCTTTTGCAGTGTACACATTGTTAAATAGAAACAGCTGGCGCTCTGAAAATACAGACGTTCTGTGGCTCTGTGCTGAAAATGAGAACTTTAAACTGTATCAGCTTTACAAAACATAGTACTTAAGTAATTCAAGATATTGTGTTTCTTTCTAAGGAGGAAAAAAGGAAGGGGGGAGGGGTGGACAAAAGGGCAAAGGTCATAAACCAGACCTTCAGCACTGGTCCGCTGAATCCCCACGTCACCAAATGACCTTGGATAAACAAACTTCCCTTTGCCAGGTGCAGATAGTTTAACTGTTGACAGTGTTTTAGCTGCAAATCCCCAAAAGCACACAAACAGCAAGACTTCCCTATCGTCCACATTGTGACTCAGTCTACTCAAAACACTCTGTAATGTCATTCCTCCTCTGCTCCAGCAGGGTCACCCAGTGCAGGTGTTCTTGTTATCCAGATGTCATTCATAAAATAACTCTATTGTGCCAAAACCTGTCTGTGTCTTGTCAGCTGCCGTCGATTTACAGAGACGGAAGTATTTCTTGGAGTAATGGATGGGAATTATGTGTGCTAGCCAAGTGGCTGTGCTGCTTGCATGTTTTAGCTATCAAAAGATAAGAGGAGTCTTTATGATTTACAGAGAGTGTGTGGGAGTGAGCCATCTTTCCAAAAGGACATGCTTTACTTATCTGGTTTCTGTAAGGTTGATTTTTTTCTTCTTTTTAAAAAAAAAAGTTTTCATTTACATGATGAGGAGCTTGAACAAATCAATTTACACTAACTGGACACTTTACTAGTAGTAGGTAGAACCGTGTTTTTCTTTCTAAATGGCCTTAATTCTTCATCCTATAGATTCAACAAGGTGCCGGAAGCATTCCTCAGAGATTTTGGTCAACACTGGTTGCAAAGATTGGTCGTTCTACCCTCACCTGTGGCATCAACAAACCATTTTTGTTTTGGGACCTGGTGCTTATAGGATACTTTCTCTTTTTTGGACTCTGTGAATCCTTCAGTTGTCTTGACCAGGTCTACATGATCTACAAGTGCACTGAGCTCCAGTCATGTGATTGGCCGATTAGGCGTTTGCATTAAAAAGCAGTTGAACAGGCGTACTTAAAAAAGTGGCTGGTGAGTGTATAACACCTTGGACAAAGCCAGCCCAATGCTTCCTACAGTTTTCCTTTATTATACCAAAATAAAGTTGAAGACATTAAAGTTTTAGGTTTTTTTTTACTCTCATCCTACCTTTGGGCCCTAGAGCAGGGCACTTTCAACCACTCTACTAAAACTGCAACAGCTGTTGCCAAAGTGCAAATCTATTACTACCACATAAAGGTAAAATAATAAATTCCCCCACTAAAATCGGAAACACCAGTTTAAATGATACAATCAATGAATAATGAGAACATTTGTGTTACTGTCAAAAACATGGGAGGAAATTGTACCCCTGGGTCATATGGAATTGCTTTTCCACACAAATTGGATAAATTAATTAACCGACTGATTCATTACATTGCCGCAAATGCAAATTCATTTGCAGTGTGGGCACAGAATGAAAAAAACAAAACAAAATAGCAAACAAATAAAACCAAAACCGATAAATCACACACAGTCCACAGCAAAACAGCATGACACAATGCAGTGGTAAACAGTAGGCAGATTTAACTTAGTGCAGACAAAAATACAAACGCTGATGTGCACTTAGAGGTTGGAAGGCCAACGAAAAGCTCACTGATAGGCCCAACAGCTTTACACTACCTGGACAAATATGCTCTCTTCTGTTAACTGGAATGGGTAAATTTGATATATTATCTTTAGCAGACGAGACACCAGGAGAAAACACGATTAAGATAAGTTGATGGCTCCTGCATTGATTTGATCACAACAAACTGACACGCTGCTACAAACTTTTAACATCCTCATTTATTTAAAGCCACAATATCCTGCCAGAGATTCCCCATCACCTTAGACAAACTGCACTCAGCCGGAGCCTCCTGCTGTCAGTCTGAGTTTCAGATGGGAGGTTCCCAGGATGTGGGGAGGATGTGGGTTGCATCCAAATGATATGTCCTTCTTCTTCCTCTTTTTCGTCTTCCTCATGTCTGTGTGTGTGTGTGAGAGAGAGAGAGCGACTGGGCCATGGGGGGAGGAGTGTTATCATTGAAGTGTGAGTCATCCTGACCCTCCCCTCCTCTCCCTGCACTTTATGTGGCGTGTGTGTGTGTGAGGGAGGTGCATTTATGTTAAACGGGGATGCTTTGAATGCATCAAAGGAGGCTATGATAGTGTGTATGATTTATTATTCCGTCCATGTGTATCATGGCGGATGGCGTGAGCATCCCTGCGTGATGTGAGCGTGCAAGGTTGATAAAGCTGAGGTGAGTCATCCACAGGCCAGCATCGCTTGTTACCATGGGTCACGCACAGCAGGTACCCCACCTCTCCATGTGTTTTTTTTTTTTACTCACCTCTCTTCCTTATCCTCTTCCTCCTCCATCTCCTCCTCTTCTTTTTCCTCTCTGACTCACAGATGACTCCCCACCACCGCCACCGATGACATCATCACCCCCTCCCAAACACTTTGTTGTGGTGAATCATACTGTACGTCGAGATTTTCTCCGCTCGGCTCCTCAGCCAGCCAGCAGGATAGACCCAAATGTTACCCGTTCATTCATAAAATCCTCCTAAAGTCGCTGAAGCGTTCGTCTCTTGACGGCTGACTCCTCATGTTTGTTGCTTGAGTGACGTCATCCATTTTAACATTTATACTGTAATGGAATAAAATGACCCTCTGATTATGTTCGGGGAAATATGCTCTGCTTCGGACGCCCATGCGAACGCGCTTGAAATGCCACTCCCCCCCCCTCAAGTAATCATCAGCTTGTTTGAAAGCTTGTTCAGTTTTGGAGAAATGTCTCTCTGGGTTAAAAGTACACATTAAGATTAAGAGCAGTCTCTTAACTGAGAATTCTTTATCATTTAAGTTATCTTAGGTGGGAGCCAGAATATGTTGCCTCTTTTCCACATTGATATGAGTACAGTGGTAAAATGAAGCTCATGTTTCAACACTACCTAGGCATTTTTCATGGCTGCTGTGACTGTGACTCTTATATATTGATTGGTTATACGTTTTACAGGAAATGCACCATTGTTCTCCTGTCACTCAATCAGTAATGAATACAATGTGCCTGTATATAAAAAAGGCCAGTACACTAAAAAAGTGCTGTCTATGTGTCTAACCCACCCAATCTCAGCCATTTGTCCATAAAAGTATCATATTCAGATTTCTTTCAGTTGTTAACAATAATGTATTGTCATCACATCTCCTCCTCTGGTGGAATAACCGACCCTGGTTTCTTCCACAGACTGCTGACAGCTTACGTTCTCCAGATGTTTCTAAATTTTCCGTCACAAAGGGCGAACTCGCTGTGTTGTCTGCGTTGTGTCGTGCCTGTGAATGCCGTGGGTTAATAACACGCGGCCAAATCAGACCCGCAGAGACGAAGCGATTCAGTGACGTCAGAGACGAGAGCGTGAAGTCACCTGACTTCTTTGTCTTCAAACTACTGTATGTATCTGCTCCGCCTGTCGTCTCAAACTACATATGGATGCTCGACAAGGCGGTAGATTGCTACATCTATCCTTAAGATGTGAGGTGCTATATAGTTTCTGTTATATTTTATTCCCATTTTTTAAATTGTAGTTGCTGAACTGGAGAATGTGCTTATTAACACAGCATCTAATTTCTCTCCTCAGCCACAGTTTTACGCTGCAAGTCAATTTTTTTCCTTCACAATGGGACACCTCAAACACACTTTCTGACAACAGCCTAATTACTGTAACAAATCACTGCTCTTGGCAGTCTCACTCATATTTGACAGCACATGCTGTAACCATGGCAACAGTAAATCTTCCACAACATGCTCTAAAAAGTAATTGTGAAACGAGCTCACATCTGAGCTAAAAACAGTCATTACATCTGGCAAGACTTTTTTTTTTCTTGCCTGCTCTCTGTGGCGATGAATTTCAAATAGATGCCCTGAATCACGTGATATGAATCTATACTATTCAATTAAAAAAAAAAATCTGCTACTGTTACAGTGTTTTAATGAAATGTATGTCATCGTACTGCATGACAGTTTGTGTGTCCTGGCGTCGTAAGTCCACCTGCCGTCTCTTCCTCGGCTTGCAGGGCTTTTTGTGAATGGAGGCTTGCTGTGCTCTGACGGTAGGATGGATGAATGGGAGGGAGCGGCGGACGAATGAATGAGAGCGATGGAGGGATGTGTGTGGCGAGATAGGGAGAGGTGGAGGCTACGTCATATTACGTTTCCGCAGTGCATCAAGGGAACTAGTCTGTCTGTGACTCATACTGTCAGGATGGGGGGGAAGGGGGTTGGGGATGGCGAGGGAGAGAGAGAGCGAGAGAGCGAGAGAGAGAAGGGCAGAGGGAGGAGGAGACAGAGATGAAGAGGATGAGGAAAAGAGAGCAGGAAAGGAGGGGTCTGGTCTTTTTTTGTCCTACCTTTAGTTTTTTTCTTTTCCACTGCTCCATCCCCCATCAGTGATGTAATACAGGTGACCTATTCATCGCTGGGAGGAAGCCTTCCTCGCCTCTCCTCCTCTATCCCCGCTCTCATTTTCTCTCTCTCTCTTTCTCTCCTCCCTCACTCCTTGCTCAGCTGACTGACTGAATGCATGAATGAACAGGTCTCTCTCTCGCTCTCCTTTTAACGAGGTGGGGGGAGGGGTGACACAGGAAGCTGTGAGGCAGACCAGAGCAGGAGAAGAGGAAAGAAAGAGTGATAAGGAAGAGAGGGAGGAGAGAGAGTTCCCATGGCGTCTGATACATATCGACTGCTGATCTCATCCTTTACGTGCGAAGCCGTCACTATTGTCTGTCTAGCCGTACCCTATGTGCGTAAGACACAAATGGATGCAGCTCAATTCACTGAGAAATACATGTATGTTTTCTGAGAACTCTGTCTGACTTGGAAACTTCTTATATCTACCGGCTTTTCTAAAGTGCACCAGTGAATCAGAATTTGTACACACAGCAATGCATCACACAATTTAAAGTGTATGTAGCAGTTCTAGATAAAGATTAGAAACAATGCTACCTCTATAAATGTGAAACTCTTAGGTGACTTCTTGACCTTTGAGGTCGCTGGGATTAGAGCTTGTCCAAGATTTTAAGTAGATGCACCTATGGTATCAGTTTCAAAATCCTACGTCACCTCATTCTTGAGTTATGCATTCACAAGATTATTGAAAACTTGACCTCTGACCTCGAGGCCGAGGCCACTGAGATCGTCGTCCAAGGTTTTTTGTACATGCACCTATGGTATTATTTTGAAAATCCTACAATGCCTCATTCTCGAGTTATCATATTCACAAACTTGGGTGTCCACAGTACCCCATCGCCCTTTCACAGCTGAAGGCTAAAAACCTGTATTTGTTATCGAACTTTACACTGTGACAACTTCCACATGTCACCTAGCCCTATCAAGAGGAAAAAGTTAAAAAAAAAAAGTGATAACTTACCACATGGTAATCTGCTGACAGTTCAGATGTGAGGAACACAGTGAGCTAAATCACCAGAATCAGATTACTTTAATAGTAAATCCACTGCTACCATAAACAGATCCCCAAAAATCAGTTTAATGTTGGATAAAAGTAGCTGCACCAAATTTTCCCAGATGAAACAGTTTATCTAATAAAATACTTACTTTTAATGGACTTGAAGCTCAAACTGCTGGAGACCCGACTGCCTGGGTCCATGGATGTTTGTCGTGGACGCGTACGTGTAAAGTGTAAAACCAGCTGTAGCCTCTGGGGGCAACATTGTAAACAGCAGGTCTTTGTCTTCTGTAATTTCCTACAAATGCAGACAAACAGAAAAATCTTATAAGAAGCTAAATCAGCTACACACAAATGCTAAAAATTTTGAGACTACATTTCAGTAAAATACAGTCTGTTCCCTTGCACATGACTAAAGCCTTCCCCCAAAAGAAGGGATTATAAATCCATACCTGCTTACTTTGCCATATAGGCTACATATGTAGGAGTTTGTACGCATGTATGTGTGCCTGTGTGTGTGCACATGCTCATTGCCAGCCATCAGACCCTGGCTGTCTCAGCCTCCACCTTGTATGAGTCAGAGCTGCAGTACAGTGTGGGAGAGGCGGGGATTGGATATCCTGCTGGTGGCTCGTCCACACACTTGCACACACACAGACACACACTTTTGTATTATTATTCATGTGAGTACCGCCAACAATACATTCCCAAACCTTCAGAAGTGAGGACCAGCAAAATATCCACTTTGAGTGTCAAAAACGCCAGCAGTTCCTCATAAAGTGAAACGTTCAAGAACAACACAACACATGAAAAACTTCCACACGTATGCAGAAAGACATACAGAGAGCAGCAGCGACATATATGTCTGCATTTAACACAGATAAGGAGACATACAGTGCGCACACGTATAGACACATACACAGCATGCTGTCACATCCGGCCCTGCGCTCCACAGTGTGGCCTATAATTAGCTGCCTGCAACGCTGACTGCCTAGAGATGAGATGAGCTAACCAGAGAGAGAAGGAGAGGAAGAAAAGGAGATGAGCTAACCACATGTAGGTAGATGCTGTTTCACTGAGTGAGGAGGAAGAGGAGGAGAGACAAAAAATAAAAAATAAAGGGAATGTAACCAGTTAGAGGTGAAACTTCATAAATTGAGAGCCACCTATGATAGCAGATAGATGGAGCACCCTCAAAGGACATCATCCCAAATCTGTTACAGAACTATGGCTGCACACTCTGAGTGTGGGTGGCCCCAGCAGGGATTAAACGCCAAACCCTAACAATCATTCTCAACTCATTCAGATGTACAAGGCATCCAAATGTGGGATTGAAGATGTGTGCATGGGCGCGCGCGTGTGTGTGTGCATGAGCCTTCCTCGGCACATACTCAGAGACTGGAGCATTTTTATGAATGGGGCTCCAGCAGCCAGTGCGATAAAGTATGTCACAGCACTATAATGAGAGCTGGGATGGTCTCTTAAGTAGCACAATTTCATCTGTATAACAAAGGCAGGCTTGAGACTCGGCTGTGAATGAATGAGTCAGGATCGACGTAACCCGGCTACATGGGCAGGGGTGGGGGTAGGATGGGCCGGGAGGGGGGGTGAAGGAGAGAGGGAGGGGTTTGTGTATGACTCATACTCTCACTTTTCTCATTGTCACTCCACTGCAGTAGGACTGTAGAACTTCTGGACTGCTGTGGGCTCTCCCTCTGCCTCTCAGCTGGATCCACAGCTTCTTCAATACTGCATTTTCACTTTTGTCAATTTGCACATTTTTATAAGAACTGCACATCTCATTCTGCTTTGACACAGGTAACGAAGGCGATCCGTACCTCACAAATGCATTGGCTCTGATGGTGGGTCAGCGTTTCATAAATGCATACTGTGCAGCCAAAACTTGTCACAACCCACTGAACTTTTTCCAGTCGGGAAACTAAACATTAATTTTGGTATTAATTCATGGTTAAATACATTTGTGGTGCATAAGGCTTCAAGAATGAATACATTTGCTCACCTGTGCAAACATAAAACCACGTCTGCAGTGATATATAAATATTTTTCTCAGTGTGAACCACATTCAGCTTTAATAAAGAATGGGAATGAGCTGATGTGGAAAACACAGCATGCTCAAACTGTGTTAATCACATAAGTTTCCCGTACCTGAACATGTCGCGGCAGCAGCAAACTGTCCAGGAGATGCTGCTGGTTTTTTTTGTTCAGGTGGTAGGCGTGGCTAGTTTTCAGCCACTGTTTTACCACCAGCAGTTAGTTTCAGTTCAATGATTTGTTGCTAGTAGCAACCACTGCTGGCGCAGTTTGCTGTTTAACTGGCTTTGGCTGTGCCCCAAATCCCCCCTTGTTTACTCACTACATAAAATATACACAAGACTTTACGGAATACCACATACTTTCCAGCAATCTCTGCAGTTTGATGTGGTACGGCTGTTAAAGATAATCTGCCATCTGATGAATGTCCTTCACGAAAACTCACCGTATTCTTTTTAACCCTACGTCTTATCCTATGAATCTAACAGATAACCTTGATTTTTATATCTAAAAAAAAATCATCGCCACCACCACCACCACAAAAAACACGTATCCGGTAATTCTATAGATGTTGTATGCCTCTCTCGTCCAATAACATCCAGCTTGAAAGAAAAGGTTTCCCTGGACTGCTGTTGAGGTGGAAAAAGTCATCCACCTCTTAATCGTGAAATGTTTTTTGCTGTCAGAAAAGGGACACAACATCGTCTTCATAATGACATTTGGTGGGTTACTCATTGTCATTTTGTGCATCAAGCTCAGCTATTGAGCTGTGCAGTGGTCTCGCTTTAACCAGATTGGTCAAAACTGACATGCTCATGAGTGTGCAGCTGACAAATCTGCAAGAACTGCATGACGCTATCGTGTCAATATGGACCAAAATCTCTGAGAAATGCGGATCTCATTAGTTTGTTTGCAGAACATAAACAGCATGTCATGTAGCCATTCAGTCATAGAGTAATGGAAAAAATAGAAAAGTTAAAAATTTAAACCTTCTTCCTTAAAATCAGCAGGACACAAAGAGATGAGAAACCCAAATGATGACAAGTATGGATAAAGAAGCAGACAGATAAAAGAAATAACCCCTTTGAGATGATTTTGCAGCCAAAAGCTTATTTTATTGTCAGAGGAAGAGCTCCGTGAAAAAAACAGGACATACATTTTTCAAAATAAAACACCTGGAAAGTGATTTAAATTATGCAAGGTTCCTCTAAAGTGATCATATTGCCTGCACAGTAATGGGTAACACCTACATGCAGCCCCAGTTTGATTTAACTCCTTTTAAGAGACCTGTTAGGAACAGCTCAGACCTGTATTTATTTCAAGTGTGCTCATGGCAAAGATGACGCAAACTACGCAAATCTGATCAGTGAACACACATACATACACACGTTTTGCTAACCTGATATTTTAGTCAGCTGCTCAAGGACACAAATCCAGGAACTAAACCTCAACACAGCGATTTACCAATATACGCTTGCTGTTATTTTAAAAATCCCCCAGCTATGCAGAAGATTACATCACACCGGGTCTGTCTTCATAACTTGTGCAATGATTTAGAAACTCCATTTGAAAAGCAACATCTAAATAAAAAACACACTTCTCAGGATGATCTCGTGTCATAAATCATGAGGAAGTAATTCATTCATGATTAGTGCTCCACTTTATAGTTCCCTTGAGCTTTCTATCAGACGGTTTTTATTATTTTACCTCCTGAGAAGTTTTGACAAATTCACTTTCCAGTCCAAGAGACACAACGTGTGAAGATCTTGCTGGGAATGGAGCTGGTGTGACTAAGAGTGAACCAAAACAAAGCACTTAAAGATAATCTTTGTTTTTTATGAGCTCATCTCTGTATTTGTAGACTGTTGTTGAAATAGTCACCAAACCTGACTTATTAACGACTGTGATTTATTACTTAAAACGTCTGTAAGAATACTCAACAGAATTAGCTTTGTGTCCCTGAGTGCGGTATTTATTACTGGGCATGATGCTGTGCCGTTAAAAAACAAAACTAAATAAGCTTCAACATGAAAGCAATTTCAGCTTTAATCCTTTGTATCAGATGGATGGAAAGATTATTCTGCTTTCATTAAATTTTTTTGCATTTAATGATTAAAAGGAAACTACATCAAACATGGTCCAAAAAAAAAAATTGAATTTCACGTGTCTGATATGGTTTTAAAGATGCATTTCTGTTTTTAATAACATAAACTGACGAGATCTCATTGTGATTGACTCCTGGTGTTTTTACGGCTTTGCACCTGTGTACGTAATTGTACCACAATTTAGCTACTAAAACCAAAAAAATATGTTGTCCCCTGGGGAAAAAAGGTGTACTCCATTAACATTTTGTAGTATTAACAGTAGAGACGAGCATGTTTCACCTACCATTTTGCTTCAGTTTATATGAAAAATAGTAATGTTTATTTCCTTACTTTTCCTAAGTAGGTGCTACTTTTATGAGCTGACAGGTCAGCTGCTGACAGATGTGAAGGGTCACAGGAACAGCAAGTCATTGTGAAGCAATGACCAGAGGAAGCGAGGAAGAGGAGAATAGAGGTAATGAAGGTGTAATTTGCTAACCATTTGTGAGGTGCCTGGTTGCCCCGGGGGTTTCCTCTTCTCCGGAACTTCCCCTCCGCAGGGGTTACAGGTGCTGGAGAGAAGAGGAGGTGGTGAGAAGCGGCTGGTAAAGTGTAAAGGAAGGGGTGATGCAGGAAACGTAAGGGGGAGATGGGAGGAGGGTGAGAAGGACAGATGGATTAATCAGACAAGCAACAAAACAAAGACAGAGGAGATAGATTCTTATTAGATTATTTGGAAGGAAAAAAAGACACAACAGGAAAGTTAAGTGCACTTAAGAGGTTTAATGTAAGCCTCTCTTTTATTTCTTTAAAAAATACCCAAAGGTATTTTGAAATTTTCATGTATTTTATAATACGACAGAAGTACCTTTCAAATCTTGTAGAAGGTATGGTGGTGAAGATAGAAAACAATTTCTAAACTTCTCCATCTGTAACTGCCAACTTTCTAAACTTCTAACTCATCCCCATCACATCTTCTCCTTCTGCTTATCCCACAACAACAACCCTGCCTTCAGAGATTGAGTCAACCCTTTTTGCTGTTAGTATTAGCGTTGCTAATTTAGCGATTAGCTATTTAATTAGCTATAGCTTGCTCCTAGTTGAGCTTTTACTTCTACAGTACACAGATAAGGGTTTACAGGATCCCATTGCCAAACAAACGAACAAACAAAAAAGCAACAGGCCAGGGAATAACGAGTGGATGGGATGTTATGAGTGGCTACTGGCAGTGGCTGTGAAGTTGATTGGCTAGAGAGCAAGGCTAGAGACAAAGTCAGCAAGCCCCTGGTAACCACCAGTCACTAGGGAAAAATAGGTATTCTGCAACCAGTTGGCAAGTACTCATGGGAAGCTGCTTGCTGTTGCTGGTTGAAATGGTTGCAAAGTGGTATATGGTGCTGCACTATAAAAACTCCTTGCTATTGCTGTAGTTGCCTGTAGTTTGTATGGATAACACTGAATCCTCTGCACACTCGCTATTTGTTAAGTGTTAGCGAAACTGTGAAGAGAGCAGTGCAAACCAGAAACGGAGATCATGTGCCTTCAAATTAAAAGTTCAATTTTTTAAATCAGTTGGTGTCAGCAGTAAGGTACCGGCGCTTTGAAGGCAGAAGGTCTCCATTTCCAGTATGTATTTTTTCAAGTTTTACTATTTCTTGGTTGCAGTTAGCATGTGTTTTCGAAAAAGCTTGGCATCTTTTATACAAACAATGGGTGATCACAAGGAGGTTCTTGATGGAGAATGTATGTGCGACTGATTTCAACCAGCAACAGGCAGCAACCTTACACCAGCTGGTTGGAGAAAACACATTTTTCCCTTGCGAGTGGCAGTTGCCAGTGGGTTGCCAACTGGTTTCTAGGCTTGTGTGCCTGAGGGCTTAGCTGTACATATATGAGTGCATAAAGCTGGTAGCTATCCTCTGGGTATAAACTGATTAAAAATAGAGGGATAAGACCTGATTCTTCAGGAATTAAATGTTTTTAAGTGGAGAGTACTTTTAGATTATTTAGGTATAGGTATGTCATGGCTGACAGTGTCTATTTCCGATCAAAGAACACTGTTCCCACAAAGCAAACTAGCAAACAAACAAAACAGTTTCTGTAGAATAATTTGGTCTGAAACCACTTTGTTACAATCATCGGTGTAAACCTGACCCCAAAATTTTACTTGCTTTTCTAAATACTAAGTGTTTCTCAGGGGGACTCACTGCAGCAAAAGCAACAGAAGCTAAGCGTGCACAAACCAAAACCACTGAAACTTAACTAACATGAACCAAATTAAAAGGAGGCAATCTCTTGTGACTGAAAATTGAACCTCACCTCGTTTTATATCCGCCCGACTTTTTGTTTTGCAGTTTTCCTTTACGACACCAGTGCATGTTTAACTCAGTTCACACCACCTGCACATCTGAAATGCTTATTCTCAAAACTCTGTTTTTAATCAGATTTAGCTGCTACTAAGTATTTTGTATCTTTTGTCATCCTCCCTGCCCTATAACCCCATCTTACCCTATAAACTCCTCACTTCCCATTGAACATGCAGACAGCTGGAGGTGGTGGTAGTGATGGTGGCTGGGCTCCTTCCTGCTTTGAAGCACTCCAGTCAGCTGTGTTGCCTCTGACTGGCTCTCTCTGAGGGGCTTATAATGGCTTTAAGACGCCCTAGCTTCCTCGATAATGACTGCTTCCTCTGCTCTTGGCCTGGCAGGCTGGCTCGCTGGCTGACTTGCTGGATGTGTGGGTGGCTGGCTGGCCACCTAACAAACTGACCAATGCTCAGTTCACATCTGCAGTATTATAACTACACTAACCGAACACAGGGAGGGTCTGATCAAACCTAATGAAGTTCTGTGTATCCTGTAAATCAAACAATCAGGCAGCAACCAAGTTGTTTGTGTTGCTCTGTAGTTTTTTTTTTTTAAACTTTGCTTCAAGCTTCTTGTGAATACTTGTTTGCAGATTATTAAATGAGTAAATATGAGCTGTTGTCTTGCTGGTTAACTGAGGGAATGGATAGTTAGTTTAATGCGTGACTCTTTGACTGACTGGGATGGTTATAAGCTGGCTCCTTAAGTAGCTGACTTATTGGCTCAGGAATGCAGCAGGTGGCTCAAAATCTGAATGGGTTTTGCGGTTATGTGTGTGTGTGTGTGTGTGTGTGTGTGTGTGTGTGTGTGTGTGTGTGTGTGTGTGCGTGCGTGCGTGTGCACATGTGTGAGTTTTGTGTGTATGGGTTTGTGCCTGAGTGCGTGTTTTTTTCCCATGGTTGAAACCATTGAGCTTGTCTGCAGGCCCTCAGATTTCTTCTCTAATCTGGCATGTTTCACATTCCCAATTTCCTCTGCTGATGCATGCCTCCTCTGCTGTTTGTTCAATGGGAGACTGTAAAGGGGAAAAAATGACAACTGCCTGTCTTTCCAACTCTGTCTCTCTCTGCTCAAGCTGTTCCTGTTTTCACACAGTCAGATTAGGTGAGGCATGAGCTCCTGCTCGTCCACCACATCCGTAACACTAACATGCAATGCAAAACTTTGCTGCACTTCTTACTGCTGCTAAATAGTCAGCTAGGATATTAATCTTGGATAGGATATTTGCATTTGGCAAAATAAATCAGTCATATGTCAATGTAATTTACAAAAGAAAGTGTTTTCTCCTATAGTATATTAATGGAAAAACATTAACTTAAAAAAATATATGGTCTGTTTGTGGCACAATGAAAGCTGGAATCCACCCACATAACACATAACGCACACACACACACACACACACACACACACACACACACACACACACACACACACACACACACACACACACACACATAGAGCCACTTGACCATTAGGTAAACAAAGGGCAGCGGAAGCCAGGGAACACTCTATCAGCAAGTTATGTACAGTACTGTTGACTCTACTATCCCTTATCTATTACACGAACTCTATACTTTCATATAAACATGCTCCAGGTATGTGTGCGTTCCACATTTGGATAAACACTCACATGCTATAAGAGTGTATATATGTTACCCCGTGTGTTTCCATCTGGTTTAACAGTTGAATATGTGCGCGACAGTATGTATTTGTATGTGTTTGGTTTTCAGAGTGGGAGGGTTTGTGAGCGTGTGTGTTTTGCTGAGGTCGAGAGGAAACAGCAGGACAAGTGAATGTGACACCAGCATTTTCTGATGCAACACCATGACTGGATTCACTGTGTTTGTGTAACACATTTTCATATCTATTACTTTTCCTATGAAGCTGAATTGCACTTATATGGTTAAGCACGAGATATATTTAAAGTATTCCCTTGATTAATGTTGATATGCTCTGGAGTGTTACAGAACCTTTCTCTCTTGCACTCTCTCAGTCCTGTTCAGACAGGATTAGTATTTGCACAGGCAGCTATTCTTTCCCATAAAGAGAAGCAACCCATCCTGGTTAGATCATATAAAAGTAGTAGCAAGTAGGGCTGACATTGGCCGCGAGATTAAGACACGTGCATTAGAGCCTCTTAATGCGTGTTTTGTTACCAAAAATAGAGAGGGGACAGCTTAACATATAAAACAGGAAAAGACCCTTTATTTCAAAAAAGTAACTGTATTCTAAATACGGTAATGGTAACTGTAACGGAATATAGTTACTCATATTTTGTATTTTAAATACATAACGACAGTACGTGTATTCTGTTACTCCCCAACACTGCTTACATGTCTATGGTTTATGGGGTACAAATGTTGGTTTCTAGTCCCTCTAATAACTTTGTTTGGGGTGATTTATGGTCACACTTTGGCTACAAACCTGGATATTCTTGAGTCAGCAGGTACCTTAGGATTCACAGACATGTTGCATGCAATGTTCTTAGCTTCTTACCCAGAGCAAACCTGCCCTTGTTTAATAATACTAGGATGGCGATATACGCCAAATACCTCCCGAATGTGAAACTGAGATGGAAACCAGAAACAAAGAATGCCTACTTTTAAAGTAAAAATTAGGCCTTACCGCTGCAACTAATAGATTTTAATTTCAAGATGAATAGTATCCTTTTCTGTTTTGCTTTGCACTTTTTACAGTTTCACTACTGCTTGGTGAGTAGTTGGCAAGCGTTTGCAGACAATTCTGTCCTCACCACAAACCACAGACAATCTGCTAGTGGCCAAAACTAGCACATCCTTGCAACCAATTTCAGCTAACAACGCCAGGAACCTCATACCAACCAGTCAGAGATTACACTTTTTTAGCTAGCGACGTAGGGTTATCAGGACGTAGATGCTAACTAGGGGTAGTACAATAACTGAAACTGTATAAAACAGTAATTTGTTCATTTGTTTACCCATCTAGCTGTATGATTTAGTTTTTGCTAACAAATATTTTGCTCTTCCTTTATTTTTTAAATTTAGTTTCAGTCATAATTTGACTCACTTTTTTTGTTATAGTGGCTGACAAAATAAAAAATATTGTGAACTGAAAGAAAATTAACTCTCAACACCAACGACATCACTTTTCACATTTAAATATGAAGAAAAAACAGATACGACATGGTGTTGGGTCCTGTTTTTTGTAACGCTGAGGTAAGTCGTGTCTTGGCTGTAGTGTCGAATTTACTAGACACGTGTTGTGATAAAATCATGAAACATGCTTTAAATTTCCTTTAAAACTACCTGACAGATTTCAGTGTAGGTGAAGTATACTTACTGTTATTTTCCAAAAAATCACACACCCTGGTATCCTGCAAAATAACCGTAAGTCTAATATCTGATATGTAGCCATATACTGTGCACCAGCTGCCCAGTTTGCTTAGTGATATAACAGGAAGTGATGACATGCAGGTCTTTCAAGGATATCCCAAAGTGAACCCAAATACACCAGAATTTATCAGATGTTTGCTGAAAGTACTGTGTCAACCTTTCCCAGGACAGATTATCAGCAAGAGTTTGCTACATAATAGGATAACAAACTGGGTCAGGCTTCTTTTTTTGTAATCTAATAAATGCAATCGATAGCCTACATATTCTGTACCATATCTCCCAGACTCACCAGTAATTTGGAAGACAAGAATTCCCTGTGTATTTCTGGCCTCATGTCAATTGCATAAAATCAAGCTCACACCAGCTTTATCAAACTTTAACAATCTTAACACAAGACAGTCTCCTTTCTGTTTGTTAAACCAGACAGTGCCCTCTCTTTTTTTTATTCACCTCACTTTGTGTGTCCTCTCGCTCACTAACCCTCCTTCTCTTTCTCCGTCCCATCCTCCATGCTAAATCAGAACCAGACGTTCAGCAGACCTAATCAAGATGTCCTCAGCTGAATGAGCGTTATTATGGGATGGGTAAACAGAGAGATCCGATGCTGCTGGGGGATAAAGTCCCCGGATAAACCAGGGTTGATTGAGAGCAATGATACTGACAACGCACAGTGAACACTTGTCAGTTGCAACTAACGTCTGTTGATGTCTAAGGAGGAGAAGAAGACCTTTTCAGGACTTCAGAAGCATTAATGTATTCACGTGATAATAAATGGTTTTGACGATTTCATCTTCAGTTCGATGTGGTCAAATCATTGCATTATATGGCTTCAAACACAGCTCTGGGAGTGTGTAATTATTCTCTTGAATTATCCTTGGGATTTCTAGAGCAGTTTGTGGAGAGCTACAGCTTCCTGTTGATTGCTGATTTGAGTGGCCCTGCTATAAAATCTAGACTGTGCTTGTTTTGTCTTTAATGACGGGAGGCCATTCAGACTAACCTGTACATAAATGTTGGCAGTAAAAAGCTGCATGTCGACCCTGCTGAGTGTGAACCGCGGACTGGATTCCTGATTGCATATATCTAATTCTCAGCATCTACAGAAGGAGTCGATTTCCAAAATGTCTTTGCAGACAAAATGGCCTATGTCAGAAAACAAGTAAAGGTTCAGGCTGTGAGTCAGGCTGTTGTCAGCAAAGCAGTTTTCCCCAACGGTAACATGACATGACCTCATATAGTGTCTGCTATGTTGTAATTACTGCTTCAGATACTAGGAATAGAACAATGCGTTTCTTCATTAAACTTTTCCAAGAGTTTTATCTGTTAACTAAAATGGAAAACAGATTGTGTCAATACTAAAGTACGGTGGCCCTGAGAGGTCAAATGCACTGCAACTTAAGAAAACACCAGCAAGTAGAAAAAAGCACATAAAACCCAACGGAAGTGTTTTACGGTAGACAGAAACACGACGGAACAGCTGCGGTAAACTAATACCAAACAATACCAAAGTCTGACTGCAGTCTTCATGTTTTAGTTTCTGTCACTTCTGCAGCTGTGCTGTCACATTATCGTCTCCCCAAAATCACTTCCGTTGTGTTTTGTGAGCTTTATTTGTCTGTTTGTCAGCTTCATTCAACTTCCGTTGGGTTTCGTGTATATTTGCTGCGTTTTCTTATGTTGTCTTAAACGTTCTTAAGTGTGTTTGACCTTTTCAGTGAGTATTTCATTAAAGGGTATTAGTGGGACAGTCAAAAAAATTTATCTATACATTCATGTTCATGGAAACAAATTAAAGGATAAGATTTTCAGGATAAGAAAACCCCAAAATGATTTATTTGCTTCCTGTTTCAAATTTTTTGATTGATACAATTTCTACACAAGCGCTGATGCAGAGGTTTTTCCTGAGTGGTGACACCTATCTTTTAGGAGAAGACTGCACGCCCTCAAGCACCACTATTAACAGTGATGTGGCTGTGGCGATGTCACAGAGGGCATGTGATGTAATATGGTGACCATAAACCATGATTGTAGGGCTAACCAAACAGCAAAGACAATTAATTTTTAACATTTTCTGCTTGTTCACTGCAAATTTTGGTATTGATCCGATACGAAGCAAACTACAGCAACAGTAGTGCCAATATCAATACCAGAACTTATGAAAGCAGCTTCTGTAGTGGAGAGCAGTGTGTCATGATTTGTGAGATAAATCGTTATCAATTTGCTATTTCTGAATACATTTTAATGACCAACAAATCATTGCGATTTTTACTTTCCACAATAATTAGCTAACGCAACAAAACACACCTTTTAACCTTTCATGTATTTTGGTAAATGTCTAAAGCTTTTTGGGTAAACATCTGTTGTATAAATGTACTTTAGAACAGCGGCTCCCAACCCCTGGGCCATGGACCGGTACCGGTCGGTAAGTCGTTTGGTGCCGGGCCGCAAAAGTTGAGACTCAAGTCTGAAATTTATGGTTTTCAGGGTTTTTTAATTGTTAACTGGGTTTCCCTGGGTCTTATTTTATGCGTTACCATAGCGATCAGAGAGCATTAAGGGGCAGAGGGGAGGACGTTACTCTTAATGTTGTTGGTGCATTTCAGGAGGACGCTGCTAATAAAGATACACAATTACAGAGTGAATTCACTTTTATTATTATATTTACAAAATAACATAGTTTTTGTCTTGGTTGTATCATTTTATTTTGTTGTATTTATCTGCGACACCTTAAAGGCTGGTTCGTGAAAATATTGTCTGACATTAAAACGGTCCGTGTCGTAAAAAAGGTTGGGATATATAAACATATAGAATTAAAAAAAATAAATAAAAATAGACCCAAAACACTTCAGACATTTTTCAAAGTGTATGTTTGAAGCATATTTTCTCATTTCCAAAAAAAACAAAAACACAGTTCAGTGGGTAAAATACTGAAAATAGAGGATTAAAACAAAGTATTGATCCTGTCATGGTAGTATCGATCTGATATCAATACCAGTTTTGATATCAATAGTATCGATGGTTGAATCACTCATAAATAGGACGGGGCTTTTGACTGTCATCCATTTTCCCCCAATTATTCAAATCAGGTTTAAGGGAGAAGGGGAAGACTGGAGTCTTTCCTAGCTGTCATATAGCAGCCCAACACAGCTCACTAACAATTAGGTTGTTCTAGAAACTATGTTACCCATTGTGGCCCCCTTGTTGACTACAGCTTAACTGGTAGTCAAACAGAGAAGCCTTATAATAATAATAATGGATTGGATTTATATAGCGCTTTTCAAGGCACCCAAAGCGCTTTACAATGCCACTATTCATTCACTCTCACATTCACACACTGGTGGAGGCAAGCTACGGTTGTAGCCACAGCTGCCCTGGGGCAGACTGACAGAAGCGAGGCTGCCATATCACACCATCGGCCCCTCTGGCCAACACCAGTAGGCAAGTAGGGTAAAGTGTCTTGCCCAAGGACACAACGACCAGGACAGAGAGCCCGGGGATCGAACCGGCGACCTTCCGGTTACAGATACGCTTCCCAACCCCCTGAGCCACGGTCGCCTTATCATAGGTAAACACTAAGCGGCCACTCAGCCGTCCAGCTACGAAGATAGGCACAGAGAGATAAACATCTCTGCATCGTCATGCAGAGCTGCGTTCAAATTGAATTTCCGCTCCACGGTTTGGACTCTTGTTTATGTCCAAAAGCATCTGGAATATTAACATGACCTTGAAGGAATTTCCTGACACGCTTCATGCAGTGACCACATGCACATTTTAGTGCCATGTCAATGCGAGTATGTATACTTGATTACTACCTATTTAAAGTTTGTATTTTTGCCACTACTTGTTCTTTTGAGTTGTATATTTGTTTCAAGTTTTCCCTTCAAGGACAAAGTCAGCATCTGTCTTTTTGTCAGAATTGACCCAAACCAGCCAACATTGCACTATTCTGTCGTTCATTTCTCTGCCATGTCTATGACCTGAAGGGCATTTCTACTAAATCTCTACTATAGCAACACACAAAATCTCAAAAAAGAGGAAAAAACAGGAGGAAAGGTAACACATACACAATTCTGATAAAAAAAAAAAAACGTTTAGCAAACAGCTCCGCACACTAGATTGCTATAAACGTCACATCATTTGTGGGGAACTATTTATAGGTGCTGATCAATAAACATTTTCTGCACTCGTGAGCGTTTATGCCACCAAAATGATGCATGTGGGTTTGAGTCACAACAATTTACAGTGATCACAATGAATAAAACCAAAGACCTGGTGCAACTGTGTAGCTCATTGATGTGGTTTTTTATAGTTTTCTGGACAACAATGGAGGTCTGGGGCATACAGGGAAGAGCTAGCTTTTGGCTGATAAAAACTCAAGAGGATCAATGAATTGCAGGTATTGATATTTTCTTGGGTTTTGTTGAGAATAAGACAAAAATAAATCTTTAATGTAAATGCGATTTTCCCCCCCAGAATCTGTGCTTGTGTGCATTATTAGTACTTTGTCTTAAACTGCAAATTTCGCATCACTCAGCTTATCCAAGCTAATATAGGTTTACATTTTACATCAAAGCAGGACTTCTTCGGGGCATGCTTGTTGCCACACAAAGCCTTCTCCTTACAATGAACCTAACATCAGAGCTGAGTGGAAGGAGAGCTGTTGTAAAAGATCTAAAAACAAACTCCCTGCATGCTTATTTTGCTCTTGTTTTCCTGCAGCACACCAGTTTTTCATTTTGGGAAGTGATGGAGAGATGGAGCGAGGAGAGGAAGGCAGGATAGAGTGCATAGCGCTGACAGTATTTATAGCCCAGTGTTCTGACCAAAATTATCAGTGTACCACAAAATAACTTCCTCTGGCCTCACCGCTAAATAACAGGAAGCCTTCAATTGCACGTATTTATTAATTTTAACGCACGCACTGACATAGACACACACACACACACACATGCAGAGTTGCTGAAAAGTACTTAAATTAAAATACGCACACATATGTAAGTGGGGATTTGCCGCCTTTATAAATAGAGCAGCTCCTGGAGCTCTGCAGAGTCGGCTGTGTAAACTTCCTCCAATTTCTGCACTCGCTTTTTCTTTGTGCTCGCAAACTCATTCTGTCACTCTGCCCTTCACCATCTCATGCAGAAGGATGCAACTGATTGTGACCACATGAAAATGCACACAAACATGGACACACTCCCAAAAGTCTGGCTTCCATTTGAGAGCCATTCAGTGGAGTTTGGGGTCAAAGGCGAGAATGTGTTAATGGGTGACATGGGGGGTCTTTTCTGCTTGAATGACCATCACTACCACACACATACACACAGGCACACAAACAGAGAGAAAAAAACAAACAAAAATCAACCATCTATGTTTATTAAAAAATGACTTTGTCTGTCTTTCCTTTCCACTGTCACCTCTGTCTTTTTCCTGTCCCCTCTCTGTGTTGTGCCTTGGGCTCTGTAAATCACAGGTTGGATGTTTCAGCACAGCACAGAATACAATTGCAGACGCTGCACCTGGTAGACGTGTTACTGAGCTTGTGCACGTGTGCAATGCTGCGAGTGTACATGTACCGATGCTGCATTTGTGCTACGTCAGCAATACTTGGACTCAGGTCCCATAAAGCACGATCATAAGAATCTGAAACTATTTACATTTCTGTTTCAAGCAATGTATTCGGAAGGGTCTGGTGCTGGAAGTTATGTATTTATAAATTGTTTCTTGGAGTCCAGGCCTCATGGGACTTGCAGGGTGCTGGATCAGGAGGAATTGGATCCCAACTGCTATAGGTTGAGAGGCCAGGAACACCCGTTTGTCTGCAGCCCACCTGCAGTGGCCTTTAAACCCCGACATTGGGACCTACCGTAAAGTCTAAGAAACACAGGATTAGTTCCATGTCGAGCTTTTGTTTGTGTGTGGATACAGCTCGTTTGGTTGTTTTCTGTGTTCTGTTTGCAAAAGTTATCCCATCGTTTGATATCACATAGAAATATTGATGTGCATTGCATTAGCTGAAACTTCTCAGATATACTATCTGGAACAAATATGGCCACATCTGGTGTTAAAAAAATCTAGATTTTTTTGGCCACAATGCTTTAACTGGGAGTCTTTTACACGCATCATACAACTATATTTAGTTGTAGTTGTGAAGCTGTTTCTGAAGTTGGAGATTAGCATTAGCTGACTAAAAGGTCACAAAGGTATGTAATGCTCTGTTTTTACTGCTAGAGCACTACGACGCGCTTTAGTAATGCTGTTCTCAACATTTTGCTTTCGTGAGTCAGAAGCTTTTAAAGTGACCATCCACTTCACACCAAATGAACCATTACCTATTCTGCTTTGTTATGCAAGTATTGTGCAAAGACCAAATCCCAGTGAGCTAGTGTAAGAGCCATTGAATGTGCCTGCATACTTGTAAGTGCATCTGTTTCCTCACCCAGGTGAGCCCATTATCTGCATGTTTAAGTGTGTACTCATGTGTTTGTGTGTGTGTTTGTGAAAGAGGAGTTGACTGAGGTTGCGTAATCACCATGTGCCTGGGTGCCTGGAGCCGGCAGCTCGTTAACCTGCCTTCCTTCCTGCTGTCACCTCAAACTAAATAAACACAGAGGCTATCTGCTGTGCATGCACACACACACATGCACAGACACACACACAAACACACACACACACACATAAATATCCATGCTCACACTTGCATTTGTGCATATGGTCTTTCTTTCTTATGAGCACATAATCTACACATGTACATCACTGGAGGCTCTTGTCTTTGAGGATAGCAGATCATATATCTCTTACTGATCATACACACACACACACGGACTAACTTTGAGCTTTTATTTACCCTGTGGGGAGGATGTTACTGTTAGGATGGGATACAACATGTCATTGAGGAATCCTGCCTCCCTGACAGTTGAAAACAAGCTGCTGGGTCTTTTCAGACTTTAACCTCTGCTTGGTGTTTTTCAGCAGGGGCTTTATTGGCACCCAACAGAGGTTTGCGGATGTTGTGACAAGGCAACCAATAAGTTACCAAAAAAAAAGAAGAAAAAAAAAAGACATGAAGAACTTCCCCGGGTCAAAAATGTGACAGCCATGTAGAATTGTTCTAGCCATAATTATTGTTTATTGATCTGATTTTGCTGAAATAAAAACAACTCTTTAATGAAAAGTTTTTATATTTTGTTATATCCCTGAGTAAACATGGCTATAACTGGTTAATAAGGAAAAGACAAAAAAAGGTTTAAGTTATTGTTTTTCAAAGCTATGCAAGATTTTTTTCTGATTCACCAAACGCTTTTCCGTTGGAAAAGGCATTAAATAAAACGTATCCACAGCAATTGGGTTAACATTAATAAACATCTTATTGCTCTTTTTTTCTCTCCCCACTTTTTCAAATGAAAATTCTTGGACATCCTCACTGATTACCAAACGTTCGTCGGCTGAGGATGGCCTCATCCGAGCTTAACTTTTCACTTTCTTTGTCCCGAGGCCTTTAAATCCATTAAAAGACTAAGACTGAAACTACAGCCTTTCATTTCACAATCTATCTCGAACCACATGTGACGCAGCCACATCAATGGCTCATGTTTGTTCCATAAAAAATAATTACATTAACATAGCCCCTTTCTCTCTTTCTCTCTCTCTCTCTCTTTTTTTTTTTTTGCTTTTAAGCTTGAACCCAGTATTTCAACATTAAACTCAAGTCCTCGTCAGTGGGTTTTGTTTTTCCCCTTCTATATTGTACTTTCTTTCTTTTAAAAGCATAACATAAGAATGTGGGGGAGGACCAGCAGTGCGAGCATTAATAAACAAAGAAATAAATAATGTTTATTGCGAGCCAGACATCACAGTGGGTTTATGGCTGGACTGTAAACTAGAAGGCCCCGGCTCAAAATTTACATAATTACTTCCTGGTGCAAATTGCGTACCCGCTTCCTCTCTCGCTTTGCCTCTGTTCTTCTCCCGAGCCCCATTCACACAGCCTATTCAAGGTTCAGGTTTTAAACGAGCAAGTAAGGGCATCATAAAGACGAGTCGTCCTGGGCTGCCTTGTGAAAAAATGGGTTGTGGCTAATTGTAACAGTGGATTAGCAGGAAAGAAACCTTTCGCAACTGATTTAAAATAACTTGACATTGTTATGATAACAGAGGGCGCAACACCCCCAAAACGCAAGGGCTGCACTAAAACCTTTGTGTTTTATGATGTTTTTATTACAACATGATGAAGTCAGCCTGTTATGGCGTCATTGTGATGTCGTGGGGCTTGGTATTGAAAAAATAAAAAGTGTGTTGCGCAGCTCTCTCCATCTCCTTGTTTCTCTCAGGGTCAACTAAGATGAATAATGAAGGTCAAGGTGAAACGCTTAGCCAGCCTACGTGTTTTTGTCTCCCAAGGCCTCGTAGATCGTTGTGAAGTTTGAACACGAGCCTTAAAAATGTGGGGGTAATATGATGATTTTCACCAAAATATGTCAGATTAAGTTGTTAATGGTATCTTACATTACACCAAATTTAAAAGTAATCTATCGAAAACTGAAAAAGTTACTGTTAATAAACAGACAGACAAACAAACAACCGATTATAAGAGAAAAATAGACTTTCTACAACTTCATGCCATCATTATTAGTCCTGTAAAATTCTTAATTGTCCACATCAGTCTGATAGAGATCAAGTTGTTGATATCATTGTATTATACACTAGCCAATGGCTTCATTAGGTGAACCTTACTAGTACAGGATTGGGCTTCTTTTGCCTTCAGAACTGAAGTTCCACCACACCACCAGGCTCAAATGATTTGAGCTTTGGTTAGCAAAAATACTCAGGCAGGCTGGGACATTTAAATGATGCTCAGGTGCTATTAAAGGGCTCAAAGCATGGCAGGAAAATACTCTTTCACATCCTTACTTTTGTGTTGTTTATACTAAATTCTGATGATACTATATGAATATCACAGTAGAAACTGAGACCCAATCAGACCAGGCAAAAGATGCCCACCCTCACTCGGGTGGTCCAGAACTGAGGATCTGTACCAAGGCCCATTAAACAAGGGTGATTTTAAATGTTAAATCCTGGAAAGCTTCTGCATTAGTCCCCCTTTAAGTGCAGGAAAACACTGTGGTCTATGTTAAGTTCTCAAATAGTTCACAGTGTCATGAAGTTTAGTAATTGAAGTGGTTACTTCATTAACATTTGACCCAGCTAAAAGTTCTTAATTTAGTTAAAGAGCCACAATGATGTAATTAATATTTACGTAAATAAATACAGTGTATCTGCAGCAACGGTGGACTTTTCCCTTATTAAACCAGAGCATGCTGTGAGTGTCTGAACACAAACCCCTCAAAAAGTTGCGGTTATACTGCTGTAACTAAAGATGCTGCAACACGAGACGTTTTAAAGGGGAAAAAAAATGCACTCAGTAAACAGATTACTAATTCAGTATAATCCTGACTTGCAAAACAACTTATTACATTGTGTGTAATTTGTTTTAGTTGATACGGTTGTATTTTTGCTTGTTTGACAGCAGATAAATGGAATGATTGTAGTTAGTAAGATACAACAAAGTTTATTTTGTGTAATGCAACTTACAGCCTTAATCCTTTAATAATAAATCCTCATGAATACGAGATTTATTGAGAGATACAACTTTGTACCAGGAAAAACTGAAGACTTAAAGTATTTCTTTAAGGTTTTTTGATTCTTAATCCTTTTTTTTTTTTTACAAGGACGTTTTATTCTATGTTTCTGCGAATGTGCACGTATTAGCCAGCTGTCCTTTTGCTTTCAGAGCAGTTGGGTTTACAAAACCAAATCAAGACCAAGTCGCAGTCATCAGAAGCCTATTTTGTTTTTGCCTTTAAACAATGAAACAGCGAAACCCTCCATTTGGGAGCTGCAGGGAGGTTTTTTCTGTCTCTGTTCCAGCCGTGAATTGTAAAGCACAGGGTTAGGTTAGGTTAGCGGAGGTCAGGGAACACAAGGACAAATTGCTAAATGAAATGTTTCTTCGTCTTTAGGTCTGCCTCTTTGCCTGTCTGATGTTTAGGCTTAAAAAAAGACAGTTAAAGGGTGACAGCCTTTTCTTTCTCCAGCGTGTCTGCTTGCAGAAACTAATGTTCTGTGTCAGTGTGGTCATTTTACGTTTTCAGTATTCTCCTTTAGTCCTTTTCTCTATCCTTGTACTTTTTTTTAACTTTCTTTTTACCCGCACCCCTTCACCCCTCGCTCTCTTGTTCCTTCTTTCCCACTGGGATGACAGCCATGTGCTTTGGAGGCCCTCACGGACGAAACCACACACTGAAGCTGTAGCAGGGGGTAGAAAAAGAAGAAGAAGGCGGCTCCAGAAAAAGCTATGCCAGTGCTCCTGGCCAAGACACCGGCCAGAAACCAAACTGGATGTGGTGAAACTGTCAAATTACTTAAGGAAACTGCAGCAAAACCTCAAGAGGCAAAAAACAGACAGGGAGAGGAGTTCTTCAGTGTGTTGTGAAACAAGCAAAGCTAATTTTATTTCAAAAATAATTTTAAGTTATTAGTTAAAAGCTGTCAAAGAGGATACCTGGTGGTGCACAGCTGCTTTTCAAGCGCCCTGGCGCTGGTTGGTCTGACAGCAGAGATGCAGGCAGGGTTTGCATTGTTTTCCAGTATCTTGCAGAGTTCTGTTACACGATTTAGTTTTTAAGTCTTTTTAATGAGTACGAACTGATCCAAAAAATAATTAACTTCTTCACGATACTGCTACTTGATAGTTACATTTCATTTTTTTTTGCCTACAGGCCTTTGGTGATGACCATGAACCACAACGTTCAAGTCAAAGCCAGCAGGGGTTCTTTGTTGGATGCATTCCTTATATCTCTGTTGCCTCATTTCCTGTAAGCTTCTAAATACAATTCCCCAAAATACTTTTAAAATAATTGACCACAGCATTTATGACCACAGAAAACAAAACAAAGCAAAAAAGATGCTTCCCGAAGATGAGAGATTTGAATCGAAGAGGGTTTCTGTGCATCTTCCTTGAATTCTATTCTAAGATCCAAATCCAGCCACCGTGAGCTCTTAAGTAATGTAAAAACGACATACGTGACTTCTACAACCATTCGTCCACATCAGTGGGACGAAAACAATAAAGTTGTCTAGATTTTACTGTGAAAAGCAATGAAAACTGTCTTATTGAAAGAGTAAACCTTGTAAATCTTTTGATGAGGAAACACTAGACCACATCCATTTGCAGTCCCGGTTTTGAGATTATAATTATATAATGCAGATTTGATTTTGAAAGAAACATAATTAATGAGTCTGTTTATTGGCAGCATTTCTCCGAATGCACTCTAATGCTATGTTTTTACACCGCATGGTAGTCGCAGGGAGTTGCCTGGCCTAGATGGAGAGCGTACAAAGACCTTTCAAATGTACTTTGGTTAAAGTTAGCGATGATGAGGGTTTCCACTACTTATTAAAAATAACTTTTATGCCATGTGCTCTAGACTTCTTAGTGTTTATCCAGGTCAGTGTTTACCTAAACCCCGGTTCCTTTGAGATCATCCTAAAACATTTCATTTAAACAACAGGGTTGTGAAACTGTGGATTCTTATTAATTTCACAATACCGATCACTGATCATTTGTTCACACGCTCACAAAAATAAATCCCCCCTACTGCTGTGTACAAAATCTCCTAATGTTAGGTAAAATGTGAAGTGGTGTTTCTTTCACTTACAGCTGTCAGTGGCATCATCTTCCTCCGACTTCCTGCTGCTTGTTAGGTCCCTTCACAACATACTCTTCTTACTCTCATAGTGCTGCAGCTTGTTTGTTTTTAATGTTCACTTCTGGAAACTGTACTAAAAAATAGAAAAAAAGGTCTTAAGATCTCATTTGTATAACCTGAGGTGGAGCACTTGGCATATTTACCTTTTTACGCAGTTGCTGACAAAAAGAAGGCTTTTATTTTGACATTACTGCCTGTTAAACTGATGCAGGATTCCACTTTCATGTCATTTATGAGGAAGATGCAACATGAAAACGCTGCAAGAGTTGACATAAGGGATGAATCAGCTCAAGGCCTGAGTGGATCATTAGGCTGCTATAAATCACTGGTATATGTTTCAAATAAAGTGTTACCATTTGTGACTGTGCGAGTCTGTGTGTGTGTGCACTTGCACCGTGCTCTGACTCCACTGAGACTCCGTGCCCAGCAGTTACAGACAGCAGAGACGGCTATAACTTCCACTGCGTCTCTCTCCCTCTCTTTTTCTCCTTGTCACACGTACACACTCTCTACCTCCTCCTCGCTCCATAACAAACAGCAAGAGCCTGGGCCCCCAAGGCTTCCTGTATCCTACACGCAGCCAGCAAGTAAACACAATCACATTCATTTACCCCTATACACAAACACGCACACACACACAACCACACAAAGGCATTCATTCGAGCACAACCGTGCTGCAAAAATACCCGAGGACCCACATAAGCATTCAGGCATGTGCAGACACACAAACCGAAAGCCCGAAAGAGGACTTAGACCGAATGGGTAACCACTGCTATTTCTTCCCTCATTAAGCAGCAATATTACGAGCTGACACTCGGAGAGGCCTGTGGGCTTGGACTCAGTGTCCCGAGGTTTCCACTGTTGAGGGGTGAACGTCTCCTTCCGTTACAGGATGAGGGAAGGGAGGAATCGGAGGCGATAACCAGCAATTCCACAAAGATTTAATGCCCATATTTTAGAGGTTAAGTCAAGGAAATTGTCCACTCAACAATTAGGGTCTCGGAGAAGTTGACGACTTCTTCTTTGGACAAAGTTTCCATCCTCTGCAAGTTTTCCTGTGTTTCAGTTAAAAGTAGAAACATTTTCTATCATAATGAACTTACCAAGACAGCATTTCTCATTTAAATAAGCTGACGTTTATTTATAAGTTTGTATTTCTCTTCCCGTTTACCTATATGGACATTCCAAGAGTCATAGACTCGTAGCTGGCAATTTAATTACAGTACATATTATTTATTGTTTAGTCACATAAAAGCAGCTGAAATATTTACGCTTGGGTGAGTCAGTAATGGCAGTGAAGCTAAAAAATTCAGTGAGATGCAGTAAGGTGGGAAAGACCAGCAAAAAACGAAACGAAAACATGACGATTTTAAGACAGTGATTGCAAACTGTAATTTTAAGGATGATTAATTCATTAAACTAGATATTTTGGTAAATTAATACACTTTTCCCCTCATTAAACACCTGAAATAAAACCTATTAAATATGCAGTTATTTGATTTGATTTGATTTTTATTTAAAACCCATCTTTTCTCTTTTTTCATTATCTTTCTGCTAAGCTAAGCTAGTTTTTTTTCACCAGCTCCGGCAGCGGCACCACTTGGATCTTACAAAAGTGAATTTACAGTTGTTCCAAACAACTTGTTTAACTTGTAAAATTATTTGGTTTTGCTGCAATAAAATGAAACAATATTTTAAAATAATCAAAATTACTGTGCAGTTCTTTTCGCATGAATAAAAAAAATCATCACTGCTGTAGTTTATTACAATTCATGCATAGAAGCACAGGGTAAAACAAAATTCACGTCACTGTCTAACTACTTATTGGTTGGGCTGTATCTATTAAGGGCTTAAAAGCAATTCTGCCTAATTCACCACCATACTAAGGCTAAGATTTAATGGGTCTGTGTTGGCTTTAGAGTGAAATTGCACTGATAGATGCGATTATTTCAGAGTTTAGATAGTCAGAGGTGGTTTTCGGGGCTAACCATCACGCGTGCAGGCCCCTGACCGAGCCAGCCTGCAAGCCTAGAAAATGTCAACTATTCGTTATGCAAATGTGAGGTTTTTTAATGTCAACCAAATCAGGATTTGTCAAGGATGGAAAAAGACTTTGTATGAATGATAACGTCCCGACACTAAACAAAGAAAAACAACAACAAAATAATACAATCTATGTGTGTATAGCTGTGCCCGTGTGTTTATTTTAATTCCATTTGTGTACATTTAACTTGATAAAATTAAAAATATCCTAATTTATTGACAGCATTTATAATCTTTATTAAATAGAGTGAATACTTTTTCCACCTGGCAACCAAAAAAGGTTCTTCTTGGGTTTTAAACTGATCTACAAAACATAAACAAATTTATTAAATATTAACCCAACTAAGAACTATCATATTTTATATGTTCTGTTAGCTCTTTCTTAATGCTTTATTTTTTTATAACCTTTCTCTCAGCTGTGCTCAAATAATAAATCTTCATAACCTTCATAATTCCACAAAACAAAATATTTCCTCCTGCTTTGTAAACTCATGAAAGACGACTAATTTTTGGTCTTGTCACACATGTATTTTTGACTCCATGTCTACATACGACACGTGTTTCATGATATCCTCGTTCCTCTTGAGCGTGTGAAAGGAAGATACCAGGGTAGCAACAGAGGAAACATAGCAACCACATAATTGTTGGCCAGTATCAAACTTCAATCACAATGTCCCATCGGTGAGGTTTTGTACCCTGTTCTTTTCCCATATATCTTGAGCCATAATGACAGTGACACAACTCTGCTACTACAGGGTTTGGTTTGGTTTGGTTGGAATGTATGTAATCGGTTTACAACAACTGCATTAAAAACATCTGCAGGGTAGTAAATGGAATTGCAGACATGCTTTGAAAAATGTTTTTTACCTGCCGTTTAGTGTGGCATATTTGTTTTGGCATACATCATTTGCATTCACTGTTCACTAAATCACACTCCACTGATCTGGCAACATCTGAAGAGTTGGCTGAATGAATGCCATTGTCACTTTTATGGAAAAATCGTGATGCAATCTTACTTTTAATAGTTTAGAACTTTAAAATGCATTCAAATGCATCAAGGGATAGAACAGGATGGGGTAAAGACACAAAATTATGAAGCCACTTAACACTTATCTGCATGACAGAAGGATTTTTAAGTTTAGATAAATTGTCTTGCTTCCTGCAAAATATTTGATGCACCTCTTCTAGTCTATCTTTCTTTTGCTTACAAAAGTTTTGCTGTTTATCTTGTAATGAGGGGTGAGGGTTGGTTTAGGGTTGATATGAAGAGCACAAATAAACTGAGGCATAATTTGTGCATGGCAACTACACTACCCTAGACAAAAGTATTTGCTTGTCTGCTTTGACATGCATATGATCATCCAATGAGTGACATCCCATTCTTAATCCATAGATTCATATGATGTGGGCCCATCCTTTCGAAGGCTTTTGAGTTTATGGGAATTTTTGACCGTTCATTCAGAAGTGCATTTGTGAGGTCAGACACTCATGTTGGACGAGAAGGCCTGGCTCACACTCTCCACTGTAATTCATCCTAAAACTGTTGTGTTGGGTTGAGGTCAGGACTCTGCGCAGGCCAGTCGAGTTTTTCCACACCAGACTCGCTCATCAATGTCTTTATTTACCTTGCATTGGTGTACAGTCATGTTGGAATAGGAAGGGGCCATCCCCAAGCTGTTCCCACAAAATTGGGAACAGTTTGGGGATGAAGCATTAACCACCAAAATTTAAACTTGGCACAGTGCAGCCAGACAAGTGCCTTTCTCCTGGCAACCGCCAAACCTAGACTTGTCCAGCGAACTCCCAAAAGGAGAAGCATGATTTGTCACTCCAGAGAACACATCTCCACTGCTGGAGATGTGTTTTGTCAGCAACATGCTTGCAGACACTGCATCCAAACCCTTGCATGAGACTTGGCAGTGTAAGGTTTGGATCCAGCTGCTCGGCCGTGGAAGCCCTGAAGCTTCCTATACACTGTTCTTGAGCTAATCTAAGCTAATTGTGTAAAGTTTGGATAAGTGTAGCGACTGAGTCTACAGAAAGTTGGTCACCTGTGTGCACTATGCCCCTCAGCATCCACTGACCCTGCTCTTTGTTATAATACTTAGGAGCGAGGAAATTTCATGATCGGACTTGTTGCACAGGTGGCATCATATCACGGTATCACGCTGGAATTCACTGAGCTCCTGAGAGCGACTCATTCTTTTACAAAGATTTGTAGAAGCAGTCTGTATGTCGAGATCAGGGGTGGGGAACTCCAGGCCTTGAGGGCCGGTGTCCTGCAGGTTTTAGATACCACCCTGGGTCAGCACACCTAAATCAAATGATTAGTTCCTTACCAGGCCTCTGGAGAACTTCAAGGCATGTTGAGGAGGTTTAGCTATTTTAAATCATTTGCGTTGGATCAAGGACACATCTAAAACCTGCAGGACACCAGCCCTCGAGGCCTGGAGTTCCCCCATTCCTTGTCTAGATGTTTGTGCCCATGGAAGTGATTAGAACACCTGAATTTAATGATTTGAAGAACAGATTTATGCCTTGATTTCCTTGAACTGTGCAACAATTCAGAAATGTGAGTCGCCTTCCTTTTTAAAAAATCAGAATTGCTACTGGCTTTGTGATAAATGGAGGTAGAGGACAATTATGTAACACTGCATATCATGGACCTGTTGCTGAGCTGAAATCTGTGGCCAAAAAAAAGAAAGAAATGAAAGGAAAATAAATCCAGCGATTTAAGCTCTAATGCAATGCCCCACTTTTGCAGATTTTCCCTTCTCTCTCGTTTTGACCTCCTACTGGTGACGAGCTGAATTTCAGAAATACTACTTAGATTTCTTCACTGACTGTTGAGCTGTTTCCATGGGGATGGCAGTTTCAAGTTTAGCATCCAAAGTTCAGCCCACCCTGAAACAGGGGGGAGGACAGGGCAGCTTTTCTGGCACATAATATATCTAATGTGTTTAATTTTTTTGCAGTGAGACCCCCCCAAATCTTTTAGTCTACTAGAAATGAAAACAGAACCAGTAAACTAATCACTTTTTTCATCGCTATCAGCCAGGAAACACTGTTTCTTTTGCAAGCAGATGCCAGTGATTTTTCTGTATTAAGCCTTTTTCCTTGCTCTGACATTACTTAGATGAAGTTGGACTGACATTATCGTTTAATCTAAGTTCCTGCTTAAATTCACTACAGAGTAAAATCTGTGGAGAACCATTTTTTTCCACTGAATATAACGTTTGTGTGTGATTACTGCCTACAAGTGTTTGTGTGTGTGTGTGTGTGTGTGTGTGTGCATGTATGAATAGACTCACTCTGTACAAACAGCTATCTTGCTGTGCTGTTTGGTCGTCCCACCAGACACAGGAAGTTGCAGTGTCCTGGACGTCATTGTATTGTGGGACAGAGGTGTCTTTGTCTGGGCCGAGGTCGCAGAGCAGGTGCTCCCTCTCTGTTCCCTCAGTGTCTCTCGGTCACTCTGTCTGTTCTTTGTTTTTGTATCTGGCTTCCTCTCACTTTCCAAAAAATCTCTAGCTGCATCCCCTTTGGAGATTATGCACATATGAACATCATAAAGTGCAAATATAAGTTTTTGTAAAGCACCTAAATTGAAGTATTTGCTTTAATGTCATGTTAGGTTCAATCTTTGGATTAGATATGTAATGAAAATATATTTAAAGTGGATCTGTTATGCTTTGAATTTGTTTGATCTTGCACTCATGAATGATAGGTAAAGACCTGATCAGATGATCCCCTACGGGCAAGCACTTGGTGACAGTGGGATAAAAAAAACCCCACCGTTTAAACAGGAAGAAACCTTCAGCACAATCAGATTCAGGGAAGGGCAGCAATCTGCCGCGACCGGTTGGGAGTGATGGGAGGGAGACAGGACAAAAGACACACTGTGGAAGAGAGCCAGAACTAATGATTAAATGCAAAGTGAGTGAAAAAGGTGAGTGAAGAAGCCTATTATGGCACAACTAAGAGAGAATTCAGAGTCAACTGATCCAGGCCTAACTAAACAGACAAGTTTTTACATTTTTCGGACAACTGACATCCATACAACATTCCCACTTCTGAGAGTACTCCTTCTTCAAAAGAGCCCAGTATAAAGGGAGAATAACAGATTGGACTGTTCCATCCATGCAGGCCAATGTTGATAATTCAGATGCATAATGTGCAAATAACATTATAACATTAGAGGTTTTTTCTTGTGTGTGAATATTTGTGCTGATTGGCTTGTAGTTACAGTGTTAGTGATGTTATTATTAATATATTATTTTACACCCCAGAGCCAAAGCTAAAAGTTCCAGTTTACCCACAGTTTTTATACAAAGTATTTTATCAAGTTATTATAAACTTAAACTGAAGAAAATCTGAATGCCTAATTCTGGCTTTTACCCCTATCCTAACTTTTAATGGAGTGAGAAGCAAGGTAGACTATAGCAGGGCTAACACAGAGAGAGACAACCATTCTCACTCTCATTCACACCTACACCCAACTTAGACTTGCCAGCTAACTTCACATGTATGTCTTTGAGTTGTGGGAGGAAGCCAGAGTACTGGGAAAAAATGAAATCATGCAAACTCCCCACAGAAAGAGACCCAGCTAACCACTAGATTCAAACCCAGGACCCTGCTGCTTAGTCATGTCTGCAGCTTATATGGACTCAACACTCAATCCATGAGACCCCTCCCTTGGTCCAGACACAGAAAGATTGATAGCTCATCTTTGATTTTGTGGGTGGTGGTCCATATCCAGTCTTGTCCAGTCTAGTTGCTGGAGCGATTTGTCTCTAATACTCTCTTAAATAAATAAATTACATTGAAAGAGCAGATAGTGTAGTGGCTAGCTTGCAAAAAAAGCATTTATAAGACCAAAAGATGCACTCACAGAAATACATGCACTGGCTTCTGTTTTTTGGGGAAAAACAGACCTTTTATCCCGTCAATTTTCCAAATAAGAAGTATCACTAATGGTAGCTTTTAGGGCATACATTTGAATAACCTCACTAATATTGTCTAGTCCTTATCTTTTGATAAAAGCTTTATATCAGAGCAACAATGGCTAATTTATTACTAAAAACGTGTAACCTCATTTAAAACATGCTTCTATTTTCTGATCCTTTTTTTTATAGTCATGTGCTTACTGAACAGCATTGTGTCTTACAACAGTTAGGAGATATGTGGGTATATGGACCTCTTGTGTACGGGCCATCAGCAGTAAAAGAAAAAATGTAGCAGACCTGAGAACAAGTAGGACAGAAGATGTATGCAACCATAGAAAAACCCAAATGTAGGAAAGAGGAACACTGAGAAAAAAACGCGAGAGTGAGATTAACACACTAATCCAATATCCTATGCTCCTGGAAGGAGGAGCAGCTGTTGAATGATGCCCCTTTTCCTCTTTTTTGACAAGCGCACACACACGCGTGCAACAAGACACACATGCAGCACACTATAGATGGGGATTTAAATGATTCGTCTTGTACGCTTTTCACTGAGCTCAACCACATCCTTGGCTAAGCCACAGACTCAAATACACAGCCACAAGAATAGTATTCATGGCCAGAGGGCTTCACAGGCCAGACCACCTCTCAGACACAAAATTTACAGGGTTTGCTTCTAATACTCATTTCTATGACTGCGCATGAACATGTGCACGTGTGTGAGTATATGGCTCAGCTAAGCTTGTTCCTGTAGTTCTTAGAGATTCCCTTTCTTGGAAACCATTACTCACATCACTTTTCACAATGGCTGGCAGGAAGCGTATCCAAAGGATTTTTAATTAATTTCCCCATCATCATGCTTTCAGAGGTTCTGTCCTCTGCGACCCATCAATTGGCTGCTGTATTCAATGTTGTATAGAGTAGGTTGAAAAAGAAATTCATACCAAACTACTCCTTTCCTTTAGGCCCTTAATGCAGTTTTTTGGTCTGGAGCATTCACGTTTGTGTTAACAATGCCACAATGACATTGCAACAAACTGGCCACAAGATCAAACTGTGCAATGCTTTGAAAACCAAAGAAAACCCAAGAACTACATCTCTGACTCCACAGGCCTCCGTTATTTAAAACAGATCTACTCATACACTTCCTAAATGGCTCAAGCACAAAGAAAACTTTTGAAATAGTTAAATTATCAAGAAAAGTGACAATGCCTATTTTTTTCCTCTCCAGTTTCAGTAGTGAAACTGTCAACCTTGTTCCCGGCACCCCGTGATGGACACTTCCTCCCATTCACTGTGAAAGCCAGCTATCAGCTGTTAAGAAAAACTGATGGCAGCAGGTTAAGCTGAATAACTGTTTCCAGCTTTAGCCTTCTGTTTGTGCGTTCTCATTGCTGCTGCTGTTTGTATACAGTGGTCACATGTTTGTGCTATGTTAATATCATATTTGGCTTAAGCCTGTGTGATATCTGAAATGTTAGCAGAGGAGGCTTTCTCTGCATGTTGCAGTTTACAAGTGAGAACCAGCTGCCATGTCTATAGAGATGTGGAAACATTGTGGTACCGCTGGGATTCTCCCTTTCCTTCCTACATTGCTGTGTGACAGGACTGTGCACTACTCTGAAAAGTAGCCTCATATTTTATCGTTTGGGGGGGTTTTTTGTTACTGATTTTTCAAACATGTGCAATAAGTTGCAACAATGAGCTCATGTGAACGTATTTACTGTTATAGTAACCATGTCGACATTAAACAGGCTTGACTAAGTATAGGCATTATTTATGTAAACTGGTTGCATTTAACTAGGGGTGCTGTCCTCTGCTGTCTGTGGTGGAACTGCACTGGAAATTTGTAGGGAAGTCTGTGGGCCTTGTTGCTATTTTGCTGTGTGAATTGTGGAGCTTTAATCAGAATCAGAATCAGAAAGACTTTATTTATCCCCAAGGGGCAATTAACATACAACAGAGCAGCATAACGTTGAAGATAAAGACAATAAGAACAGGCAATAAGAGTGAGATAATAAATACACAGAATATAGAGTTTTAAAATTACACAGTTTTAAAATTAAAGTAACTGTAACTGTATAATAACTGTAAGTGACTAAAAGTGAATAAAGTCTCGGTAGTATAAAAAGAGTGTAGAGTAGTTTATGTTTCTGGTGTGGGAAATGGTCTTAGTGTGCGTGTCTACAGTGTGTATCCCAGACCCAGCATTGCGAATTTGAGAAGCTGTTTCTTAACTTAATTGATTATGTGTCTCGTTTAGCTCATACCTCTATGGCTTTGGCATATGATTAGATTTTCAAAACCCATTTCTTGAATGAACTTTAGGAAAAATGTACACTTAAATGAGCGTCGGGTACATTGTTACTGTCTGGGGCTGAAGACTGATCAAAGGAGATTTTGATGAAAACCCCTCATCACGTGAGGTGGCTAGTTACTGGTTACTTCTTTTAAAAAGTCATTAAACTTATTATAATCTTTATTCAAATACAAACGATAGCAATGTGTGCTAAAACCTGTGTAAATGCACTGTATGTAGTAGTTTTTCTTTCACTGCTGGTATTTATAGTTGGCAAGGTACTCTGTGCAGATCTGACTACAAGAGTCGATCCAGGTAGCTGATTTTGGTCAAAAGACAGATAACCGTGTGGCAGAGGAGGCTTGTACTCTTACATTTGTGTTTCCTACAAAAATAAATCTGCACAATTGCAGGTTGTAAAATGCACACTTTGCCTTTCAAGTTTTCATTACAATGAATTATTATTATTATTATTATTTTTAGCTTGCTGTTAGTTAACTAAATGCAGCAGTGTATACCTACCATGCGTGCTAAATATTCAAAAGCAGTCTCCGTTCTTGGGCTAATCTAGCTAGTATATCTTTCTTCTAAAGTATTTCGTATGGAACAATTGGCCTGGCTTTAAAGATCTGTGACCTTCGACTGAGAATGCATGACAGGAACTTCACAGGAAGCGAAAAGGTCAGCCAACAGGAGCTCAAGAGTGCCAGCTGAGCTAAAAGGAAACATTAAACTGTGGTGAGACATGCCAAGATACTCCACCCTGAGGTCGAAAACATGCACACGCAAACACACACACACACACACACACACACACACACACACACACACACACACACACACACACACACACACACACACGCACATAAACATGCACATGCACTCTGCCTTGCACGAATGCACAAAACTCTCACATATCTGAGAAGACATGACTTGACCTCTTTATCTACAAGCGTGCCAGTTTTAGCGGTAGTGAGTCTGCTTGTGTCTGAGGGGTTGCCCTGGTGATTTTCCTTGTTGTTAATGAAATTAGTGAAACAGATGTATGGCAACAGGAAGGTGGGAGTGCTTGTCAGGTAAAAACAGTGTTCACAGTTGACTGCAGGAGAAGACTTGACTGTGTTAGATTTACAGTTGGATAGTTTCACAAGAGTAGGGTCCTCTCCTTTCTTCTGCCAGAGAACACAGATGTGTTACTCCAGTAACTGGCATAACTGCCATTAGTTTTGTAATATAAAGCTGCTGTAAGTTTACCATCAGATATCCAGCATTCACAACTTAACTCTGCTGGCCTGTTTGTAAGTGCAAACATTTCTCTAATGGCTCTGTCTGATGTGCAAACTGGACCTGGATACAGAAACTTAAAAGCTGTGCATGGACACTTTAGAAATATGTTCCTTTGATTTCATATACAAATCAAAACAGATTTTCTTAACTAAATTTAACTGAATAACAAAAATTATTACAGACTAAAGAAATAAAGAAGCATACTAGTACACATATTTAACATATGTTAGTGCAAACCTAAAAATCAAACAATCAAACATACCACTTCTGATCAGAGTACCAGTACAGTTCAGGGACCTGACATCCAAGGGCCAGTGCGGACACTGAGGTGTCTTCCTGTGTCCTAACTTCACTGTGGACCATGAAGCAAGCAAGCACTCGCACACACTTACATACATAATTTACAATTAATTAATGCCCATATGTGCTCAACATGCACTGAAAAACATGGTCAAATGGTATAAACACCACGGAAACAAATGCACACAGAGGCACACACTCACAGACATTGTGACTGACTTCCTGTGAAGTCATGTTTGTTACATAAGAGTGTGTTTGGCTCCTTTTGTGTTTGTCCTGACATGGCAGATACTGCAAACACAAAAGGACAAGCAGACACATGAATAAAGCAGACTGAACCGTGTGTAGCACAATAGGTAACGAAAAGCCACGGATGCACGGACGTATACGCAGGAGAATCACGTTTTTGATTTTTGATTTGATTTATCAAACATTATGTTGATTAGATAGATTTTTTTAAATATACATTTGATTTCTTGATTTTAATAGAGGCAGCAAGACAAATTCCCCACTGGGACAATAAAGTCCTACGTTCGTATTCCATCTTTGAAATTCAAGTTTTGTTTGAAACGAGTCAGTTTTGTGACTTTTAGCTTTACTCAAGGAAAACTTCCAAATATCTGCTGGTTAAAAGTGTGATCACTGCTTGCTATTTGACTTACATTGAGAATAGCAGGTTTACCTCTTTCACTGACAAGGAAATTAATGAGCAAAATAGCCGAGGAAGCTAAATTACTCCTTCTGGTTTTGCAATAAGCCAAATGTCAAACATTTCCCTGGAAATAGTCACTGAATCTGTTTCTTTTAAACTTAAAAAAAAAAATCGAATGAGGCAACAATCCTACTTTTTTTTTTTTTACTGTTGCAAAAGTTGTGAGACCCATGAGTCTATAGAGGATAGAATGTCAGCTCTATCTCAGAACAAGCAGAGGTCAGGATGAGGACGGTTTTGTTTGTAATCTGTTGAATATCATACAGGAGAAAAGTCAGTGCAACAGCTTCACTTAAGAGGAGAGAAAAAACAAAAACAAGATTAGAAAAGGAACATCGATAGGAACACTTGGACTGGGAGGAGTAGAGGGAGTGATATGGGAGCAAAGATAAGAATCAAAACAGTGTTTTGCAATACTGTTGTACATCATGCATGCAAGTACGCACACATCCTTCCTTGTGCACGTGTGTGTGTGTGCACGTGGGTTTGTGTGTGCGCGCATGTTGTTTGTTTGTGACTCAAGCCAGCAAATAAATGTATAAAATGTTATTGTGGTGGGGCTGGCCCTTCTCCAGAGGAAGTGCTTGTCTTTGACAATGCTCTCACCAGGAATGCACTGCAGGCGTCCGCCAAGTGGGCGTGTCACTGCTCCGGGGTTGGAAGCCAAGTTTGGTCGGTTCAGTTTTGGCCCCTCCGACACCTCGGGGGACCGTCTCGCTCTGCTGTTGTTCAGAAAGAGGGAAAAGAGAGCGAAAGAAGGGAGAGAAGGAGAGGGTTTGTGTGTTCCTGTAAGCTTAGTTTGTATAAACCTGAATGTGTGTGTGTATGTGTTTTCCCTTTGAGAGGAGGATCTGAAAGGAATGCAACTGTTCCTTTACACATGTCCACCCCCCCTCAGGCAGCTACAGGGCCTGTTGAAAACAGGCACGCACCCATGACAAACACACACAGACACACACACACACGGAGGTTGAGGAGTGGAAGGAAGTATCAAACTACACCGGCAGAATACTTATCAAGACAGAGGAGCAAAGCTGCCCATTAAGATTCCACACTTTCACTCCTTAACTTCTGCAATAAGAAAATAATAGGATCACAGTACAGACCAGTCTAGAATAGAATAGAAAGGAATCGAGTAGAAAAAAATAAAATAGGGTCGAACAGAAAACATTAACTTGTCCTTCTCTGTAGTAAATCATATAATCAGTACGCTGTGTTAAAGTCAGAGTCCAGTGATGGGACTAAACTTCTCAAACGCCATGCAACATCACGTGGTATAGCCTCACAAGTGCTAAAAAAGAAGAAGAAAAAAAGCATGTGACCAAGTGAAGCGCAGGCCACGTGAAATTCGGTTAAAACCATTTGCTCGGTGGGTTTAATTTGTTTTTCTTTTTATGTGCTGCCCCTTTCGTTGACGCTCGTGAAAGCCGAAATAAAACCCTCCCCTTGGGTTCAGGGTTAGTATAATGGGAGAAGGCTGTACCAGAAAGCAGTAAAGAGGTCGGTGTGGCGGAGGCCTTGGTGTGCTTTAGAGTGGCAGTGCCTGGTGATAAGAGGCTGCAGCCTGGTTGGCCTCTCTGAGGGGAAGTGATGCAAGACAGTAGCTCTTTGTTTAGTGGCATTACTTGGTCCCGTGCCAGTGGTCCCACTGAATGAAACGGGCCGGTTGGCTTGTTTGCTGGCTGGGTAACTGGCTTCATGGTGGACAGGCTGACTGCCCGGTTGACTTGCTGGTAGGCAGGCAACTGTGGCATTAAAAATTGTGGCTAATCTCTCTTTTCTCTTCTTCTTTCTGCCTTTTTTTCTGTCATTGGCCTATTTTGGGCCCATAAGAACACTTAAGTGACGAATTTGGAAATTTTAGATTATTTTATTTTATTTTATTGGCATGCTAGTGAAAGTGAAAACTATTTCGATTTTTTACAATACTTGTCAAGTTGGAAGCTTTCAACAAAAATATAGTTTTATTTATTGCAATGTGTATAATATGTTTATCACAGCTTTTATTGACTGTTTTGGTCAAGCTTCCCAGACAACCTTTTCTCCCTGTTGTCCACCTTCGTCTCTCCCACCAGCTCCCAGTCCTCTCTTCTATGCTATCCCTGCTACTTCCCAAGTGCTGAAATGTGTGTTTTTCTTCAAGCCGCACTTAAGCTAATTTTACTGTCAAATTCCACAAAGGAAAGAAGAGAGAAGGACTGGAGGGGACAGAGGAAGAGATACTGTGCATGTTTGATAGGGGACAAAAATGCACTTGCTATGTATGCAAGTTATATATGAACATGCATATGTAGCCACTGTCTTATTTCATCCATACCATAAAGATAATGTTGATTTATAATGTAAATAAACCTGGTAAATAAATGATTGAGGTAAGGAGAACACTATGGCCTCTGTGTGCACGGGTAAAGAGAGTCTACCTTAATTTAATCCTGATTAATTAAATATACATACATGTCACACACATTTTTCACATGTTTTCCCTTTTTTGTATTTTTGTATGTATAAAACAGAGAATGAGAGGAGTGAAGAAATGGGCTGCACAGAAGAGGAAGAGAGGGAAGTGTGTAACTGTGTGTGTGTATCTATGGGTTGTCAGTGGTGCGCGGGGGTCTGCTTGAGCGCTACACCAGATGTGAAAATGGCTTTTGCAATATGTCATCTAAACAGCAAACTGCAGGGGATTTACTTGAGGTAACTTGAAGCACATAAGTGCGGGAGAGTCGAAATTACAGCTAGCTTCTTGAAAATCTCAAACAGATTCGGAGACCAGCTGAGGGGAAACATCATTCATAGCAGGAAACTGGCATGCGGTTTCCCCCACGGCCTTAAATAATTAGTCTAACATATGTTACCTAAATGCAGATTCACACTGGAAAGAAAACAAAAAAAAGTTGGTTTATCCCTTTAAGTGGTATCTCAGGTCACATCAGTGTGTGCTGATACAATGACTTAGCAAGTTCTGCTGGTTGTGAAATGCAGCCGATAAGAAGACAAATGTGGGATGGTTCAAGTCAGATTATACCACCTGGATGTCACACCTGATGATCCCTTTGTCCTGTGTTATTGCAGCGCAACTTCTGCTTTCAGTGACGCTTTAAACCAGTGCACACACTTGATCACGTGACTAGCTGGAACAAAGTCCCTGGCAGCCTGAGGGCCGCTAGCACATTTTTACAATATACTGTAACACCTGCTTAGTATAGTAGGGTTAAACTTATAGACTAGATTCGAGAGGAGTAAAATAAATTTGAGAGAATTGAGTGTTGAACAGCCGGCAGATTTATTACAATGTTACAGTGGTGCAATAATCCAATGTAAACAGCATAGAAAATTAACAGAAGATCAACAGAGAAGAGCGCTCTTTTGAAAATAACAACAAAATAAAATAAAATAAGTAGTCTCTTTAGACCTGACTCCTGATGAGCAGGATATTGGGAGTTCAACTGTTTCCCAGAGAAACAATCCGTATCAAGTAAGCAGTTTTTGCTCTTGCTTATCTGAAATCCTGCGATTCGAAGTAATTCAGACTGTAGCTCTACTCCTGCATCCAGAACAGCTGGCCACACTGCTTTTGGATTCGCCAAGAGTTTTCACAGGGTCTGGCTCGCCATCCATATCCAGAACCACTTCAGATCCAGGATCACAAAAAACCAGTCTGCACATACAGTACAGAGCAATAAACAAAATAGTTCTTAACAGTTTTTCTAAATAAAATGAGATCTCATAAAGTTTTCAAAATCAAGTACACTGTCGTTTTAACATTGTTCTGTCTCTATGAATTCCATTTGTATTGCTTTACAGCATTACAATCAATTGTATTTAAATACCCCTTTTTAAGGCATATGTAATCACATCATGAAATGTTTGTAACGTAACTAGTTTTAAATAACTTATTTACATGTATTAACCTATAACTGAAATGACAAAGTGCAGAAAAGGCACTGGACAACATTTATGGCTAAAAGAGAAGTGCATCCTGCATTAGTTTTGCACATTTGTGAAGATGCCCAATCAAATAGACAATAAAATAAAATACGACATTCCATTTCACACACGATTCAAGTACTCCGACTGGTTTTAGCTTTTTTTAGACAATACAGAATTCGCACTGTTGCAGTGTTTACCACATGTAAAATTAGCATAAGTTTTCCTGCTAACTTATCATCTCTAGTAACTCACCGGAATTCCCAAGAAACAAATACACGCTCTGCCTGGTTTTGGTCGAGAGTAAAACACATAAAGGCCTCTGAAAAGTACATAACTTTAAGTTAGAGACTGTTGAAAATACTTTATAACACTTATTTTATACCAAAAGACTCACTGTGTAGCTTGTTATTTGCTCTCGGTGTCTTGCTCCGTTTTGCCTAGCTTAATGCAGCAACGTGCTTTTGTTGCATTCACTGAACTACGGAAAATCAAAGTGTGTTCAAGGGGTGTCGGAAATAATATTACTAGGTAAAAACAAGAAAATACTAGTAACCATGTCTATAGGGGTTACACCCTCCCCCTTTGAATAAACATGAGTCCCTTCATGTACTTAAAATGTATCTAAACATCATAGATTTGAGTGTTTTCATAGCTACTAAACGACTCAAGAGCTTGGTTAAAGTTATCCAGAAATCGTTGTGCAAAGGATATAAGGGGTTGACCCAACTGGGGGTAATGAAACCGTCCTGGGGGTCGCTTTAATCTCTCAGATTTTCTCACTTGAGGTGTTTCAGGAGTTATTTCAGGTGTTTGTTCAGCATGTTGGTCAGTGATATTTTCACTATGCTCTGTGTTTTCTATCTCAACATCTGGTTCTCCTGGAACTTGGACATTATGATTCTCTCCCATGATGTTAGAGTGAGATTCCTCATTCAGCAGTTCAGGTTCAGTTTGATTTCCCTGTCCATGGTCATTCTTGTCCGAGATTGTCTCTATTGGTTGAAGCAAAGAGTTGTCACTTTCGAGCGTACATGGATCATTTTGAATTTCGGAGCTTGTTGTCTCATTTTGCACATTGGAATGGTTTTGAGTTTGGTCACAAATCCTGATAAACGTCTCGGTTTGGATTGAGGGATGACCTGAAATGCATTCATACTCCTCCTCAGACTCTGACATTTCTGTATCTTTAGGTTCAGAAGGGCTCTGCCGAGTCTTAGGTCGACGTGGAGGTTTGGGCTTTGTCTCAACCTCATCCTCAATGTCTGAGAGATCACCACATGCAAGTAAAAGGTCTCGATGAAGAGTCCTGCTCGGACCACCACCCTTCTCCGGTTGGACCACATACACAGGAACATTTTCCAGTTTCTTAACAACACGGTACACCATGTGTTCCCATTTATCGCCAAGTTTGTGTTTACTGCGCAAACGAACGTTCTTGACTAAGACTCTGTCCCCAGCTTGAAGTGTGGACTCTCTGACTTTTTTATCAAACCTGTTCTTGTTTCGCTCAGCAACTCTCTTGGAGTTTTCGAGTGCAATCTGGTAACTTTCCTCAAGCCTAGCTTTCAGATTGCGCACATACTGGGAATGGGATGTTGGTGAGTCCCCTGTAACTGGCAACCCAAAGGCAAGGTCGACTGGTAGCCTGGGTTTTCGACCAAACATTAGCTCGTAAGGGCTAAACCCGGTAACCTCACTCTTTGAACAGTTGTAGGCGTGGGTAAGAGGCTTGACAAAATCACGCCAATGAATCTTTTGCTCATCCTTCAGAGTGCCCAGCATACCAAGCAGGGTGCGATTGAATCGCTCAACGGGGTTACCTCTCGGGTGATAAGGACTGGTCCTTACTTTTTTAATGCCTGTGGTTGAGCACAATTCCCTAATAACATGTGACTCAAAATCCCTCCCCTGGTCACTATGGAGGCGTTCGGGGAACCCATAGTGAACTAAAAAGTTTTCCCAAAGATTTTTGGCCACAGTGGTTGCCTTTTGGTCTCGGGTGGGCAAGGCCACTGCATATTTCGTGAAATGATCTGTGATGACCAACACGTCTTTGGTACTCTTACTGTCGGGTTCAATAGAAAGAAAGTCCATACACACCAATTCCATTGGGCGTGTGGTTTTGATGTTAACCAGTGGTGCTGCTTTTTCAGGCAAGGACTTCCTTCTAACACAACGACCACAGTTCTTTATTTTAGTCTCAATATCAGCACCCATCTTAGGCCAATAAAATCTTGCCCTCACTAGATCATGAGTCCTCTCCCACCCCATATGACCCATATCATCATGGAGCAGCTTGAGAACAGTAGACCTAAGAGAGACAGGGAGTACAAGCTGGTAAGTTGTAACTGAGTCACACTGTCGTTTCCTATACAGAAGGCCATTTCTCATTTCAAAACGTTTCCATTCTCTGAGCATCAGTTTTATGTCAAATGTTTCAGACCTGTTTTCGCATGGAACATCAGCACCAGATTCTAGTAACTGAATGACGTGGTTTATGCTTGGGTCAGATCTTTGGTGTTCTTTAAGCTCATGCTCAGAAAACAAGGGAGCAGCTACTTGACCAGATGTTTCAGCATCACTGTATGCATCAGGAATGGCATCAGCACTCATAGCCAAGGACTCAACCAGAATGACACAAGGTGAGTTCTCACTGTTCTCATTGAGAAGATGCTTATTACATATAGCTGCTACAGTGTCAGGGCATACACTGTTAGAGCTTGGAAGGGATCCGAGAAGGCGTGAGGTGAGTTGTTGAATCCTGTTTTCCTCTTCCAATGTCACACTATCTGCAGCCAGAGTTTGATGAGGCCTCCGTGATAGGCCGTCGGCATCCTGGTTAGCCTTCCCAGCTCTGTATTTGATTTGGAAGTTGAAGGTAGACAACGCTGCTAACCAGCGATAACTCGCTGCGTCAAGTTTTGCCGTGGTCAGAATATATGTAAGCGGGTTGTTATCCGTTACAACGATGAACTCGTTACCGTAAAGGTAATCATGGAATTTTTCGACAATGGACCATTTCAGAGCTAGAAATTCTAGCTTATGAGCTGGATATCTGGTCTCGCTTGGTGTCAATCCCCTACTAGCATAGGCAATGACGCGCATTTTACCATCCTGCTCCTGATAAAGAGCGGCACCCAGGCCCGTGGTACTAGCGTCAGTGTGCAGAACATATTGGAGCTTTGCATCTGCAAACCCCAATACAGGGGATGATGTTAACTTCTCCTTAATGCATTCAAAGGCTGACTGACAAACAGGCGTCCATCTGTCTGCAAAGGGTTCTCGAGGATTGAGATATTTGGAAGTGCCTGATTGCTTCTGGCCTTTTCTGAGAGGTGGATAGCCACATGTGAGATCGTTTAAGGGCCGGACTATCTTTGAATAGTCCTTAACAAATCGGCGATAATAGCCTGTGAACCCTAAGAATGACTTCAGCTGTTTCAAGTTTTGTGGCACTGGCCAGGTCTTGATAGTAGCAACCTTTTCAGGATCTGTTTGCACACCATTTTTGGAGACAATATGGCCCAAATATTTAACTGATGTCTGGAAAAAGCGACATTTTTTCGGGGACAACTTTAAGCCATATTCACGAAGACGGTCCAAAACATGCTTTAGCCTCTGTTCATGTTGCTCGAGGGAGTCTGAGAAAACAATCAAATCGTCTAGGAAGACGAGTACCTCCTTGAGATTAATGTCTCCCATACACCTCTCCATTAACCTCTGAAAGGTGCTGGGAGCATTTGTGATGCCTTGGGGCATTCGATTGAACTCATAAAACCCCAGTGGGCATACGAAGGCTGTTTTGGCTTTATCCTCCTCCTCCATCTCTATCTGGTAATAGCCTGACTTCAAGTCCATGACAGAAAACCAGTTCGAACCAGATAGGGCGGAGAAGGTCTCTTCGAGGTTTGGCAACGCGTAAGCATCTTTTACCGTTTGCACATTAAGCTTGCGGTAATCCACACAGAGGCGTACCTCACCATTCTTTTTCTTGACTACAACAATGGGGAATGAGAAGGGAGATTCTGACTGTCTTATTACCCCAGCATCGAGAAGCATTTTAAGGTGTTTCCTGACTGCTTCGTAGTCATTTGGATGAATGGGCCGCGATCTCTGTTTTATAGGCGTTTCGTCTTTAAGCTTGATCTTATGCTTAACTTTAGTGGCATGGCCAAAGTCGAGATCGTGGCATGCAAAAACGTCACGGTAGGCACTAAGACTCTGCGTGACCCGACTTTCCCATTCCTTGGGCAGAGGTGAATCGCCAAAATCAAAGGTCAACTGGTCACTGGGTAATGAACATGAGTCTGCAGACAGGCTGCAACAGCCTGCAGAGTTTGCACTCGACGTGGTTTGAGTTTCAAGGACTTGGTCTGCAATGTGTAGTTCAGCAAGAACGCAGTTGCCAGGAAGGATGATGTCATGATCGGTTTCGTTTCTGATCCAAATAGGATGCTTGTAAGGACTTTGACGTGGCACTGTGATAAGGCAGCAATCGACAAAGATTCCTCCCGGAAGGGCTGAGGAAGTTGGCTGCTCTACAACTGCCCATCTGTCAGTGGTTGGTGAATTTAGGTGGGCGTAACTCTCTAGGCAAACCCTTTCATGAGCTGGTATTACGTAAGGTGTGTTGCCCTTCAGTGTCATTAGTCCAAGCTTTCCTGTGCTTTTTGTTTCATGTCTATGTTCAAGGATTTTTAAAATCTGACTATAGCCATAGACAGCTGATGAAATAGGAGTATCCCTACAGTGTTCCTCATATAAAACATCAAGGGCATTTGTACCAATTAAAACTGGTAAGTCTGTGCTGGAACGTAAATCAGGGACAATGAGAGCTAATGTAGAAATTTGGGGCTCAGACTCAACAAACTCCTTTGGAAAGCCAATTGGAACTTCTACATACCCTAGATAAGGTACAACTTGTCCATTTGCACCCTCAACATCTAAGTCACTGATTGGCTGGATGGGAAGATCAGACAAATGTCTCTGGTAAAATGAGTGTGAAATAGTCGTTACTTGCGACCCAGAGTCTAACAAAGAATTGCAACTCACTCCAGCTATGTTGACATTAGCTGTGCACTTCTTGCCAATTAAGCCCTTTGGAAAGCTGGAATGACGCATACTTGTTCGTACACAACACTTTTTTGTTGGGCGGTTTTGAGTGGGACTTTTGTCGCTTCTAGTTCCAGTTTGTCCCTCAACTGAAACAGGAACTAGTTTAAATCAGAGTCACATTGGTCTTCCCAAGCTTTTTGTTTTACCCTTAGTTCTTTCCGCTTGGCTTCAACAGTACTGGGATTCGGCTCATTGTCACAAGAGGGAGCTATATGGCCATCCTCGCCACAGTTAAAGCAGAACCATGGGCGAGGCTTTTTGTTTTTGCCAAAGCCTTCATTTTTCAACGGAGAGTTCTGTGTTTGTGCCTCCTTTAGCTGCTGTTTCTTTACAGCTTTTGGGAACTTTGCCTGAGGTTTCTTTGCAACCATGGTTTCCATTGAAGCTTTTAAGGAACTTAACTGTTCTTGCAGTTGAGCAATTTGTTTTTGCAGTTTCTTGGCAGATGCTTGAGCGGAGCTGTCAGTAGCAGCAGCAGCTTGAAACTCAGTGGTTGGGTAAACATTTAAAGGATTGGACTGCACCTTTACTTTTGAAATTCCCAAGTGCTGCTTCATGCGAGTTGACTTGGCTGCCTGCTTATCTTCCTCTGTTCGCAAGAGTAAAAGCAGCTCAGAAAAGGAGGGTGGACTGGATTTCTTTTGCTCTAGATGGAGGCTAGCGATTAGGTTATCATCCCAGCATCCCCTACAGAACTGCTTCAAAAGCTGCTGATCGAAATCACTAACTGGGACTCCTCCCCCTTTTACAACTTTGTCAAGGGTAGTCTGCAGCCTGTGCACATAGGCTGAAGGTTTTTCGCCAGCATTTTGGTTTGTACTCAAGAATTTTGCGAACAGCTCATCAACGTCATCTACAGTTCCATATGCAGAATCAAGCAAGCTCAAAAAGTCTTTGAGGCTGGACAAGGGACCCAATTGTTTAACAATGTTTGCAGCTGGCGGTAAGAGGCTGTCAATGATCTTCCGTACTACTTGTCTTTCAGGAACAGAAGAATCTGCAAGATAAAACTCAACATGACTTCGCCAAGTGTCATAGTCAACCTCCGTATTAGGGCATGGAGTTTTTCCAGAAAAGGACCTGAATTTTACAGAGCTTGGATAGGATTGGGACATATCAGTACTTTTGACAATGTGCTCCACAATGACCCTCTGGACTTCAGGTGTGGTCGAGTGTTCAGGGTTCAAAATAGGAGCTGGTCTGTCAGTAAGGGAAGGATTGATGGTGTCAGTGGTCAGAGTGGGTGGGATAGTTTCACTGCTTGGTCGTCTCAAAACAGAACCAGGTATTGAAGGGACTGGGTCATCTACTGAAATGACCTTAGAGGGGGCTGTACCCTCCCTTTCCCCAGCAGAGGCCTGAAGTTTGTTAAGTTCACTAAGTAGCATTTTCTCATAATCTACCCCACTCACCTTAGCAATACCCTTTAAATTAGAAAGGTAAGACTCTGTAGTACTAGCCGTTAGCTTAGCACTGTAAATTGGGGATAAGAGTTGGATGCTGTGAACTACATTTGGGTCAGATGTTGTTCTGTGACAGGGTAGTTCACCCTGAATCGACTCAATGGCTGTGCCATACTCAAACTCAACTATAACTGTATCTTTAAAGTCAGGGTCAGAACTAGCAATTTTCACTGTTCGTGCAATAGAACCATAGTGTTGCAAAAACTTAACAACTTCTTCATCAGTCTCTGTACCAGAAAACCCACTGATTAGTACAGCATTTGGTACCTTGATACGTTCACGTTCAATGACATCCATGTTACTTCAGTGGAAAAATGTGCAAAAATTGTCATAAAACTGCCAACTGTGTGCCAATGATTGGATTAAAGGCATTAAATAGCCAAACTCCTCCTGGCTGGCTCGCCACTTTTATGTAACACCTGCTTAGTATAGTAGGGTTAAACTTATAGACTAGATTCGAGAGGAGTAAAATAAATTTGAGAGAATTGAGTGTTGAACAGCCGGCAGATTTATTACAATGTTACAGTGGTGCAATAATCCAATGTAAACAGCATAGAAAATTAACAGAAGATCAACAGAGAAGAGCGCTCTTTTGAAAATAACAACAAAATAAAATAAAATAAGTAGTCTCTTTAGACCTGACTCCTGATGAGCAGGATATTGGGAGTTCAACTGTTTCCCAGAGAAACAATCCGTATCAAGTAAGCAGTTTTTGCTCTTGCTTATCTGAAATCCTGCGATTCGAAGTAATTCAGACTGTAGCTCTACTCCTGCATCCAGAACAGCTGGCCACACTGCTTTTGGATTCGCCAAGAGTTTTCACAGGGTCTGGCTCGCCATCCATATCCAGAACCACTTCAGATCCAGGATCACAAAAAACCAGTCTGCACATACAGTACAGAGCAATAAACAAAATAGTTCTTAACAGTTTTTCTAAATAAAATGAGATCTCATAAAGTTTTCAAAATCAAGTACACTGTCGTTTTAACATTGTTCTGTCTCTATGAATTCCATTTGTATTGCTTTACAGCATTACAATCAATTGTATTTAAATACCCCTTTTTAAGGCATATGTAATCACATCATGAAATGTTTGTAACGTAACTAGTTTTAAATAACTTATTTACATGTATTAACCTATAACTGAAATGACAAAGTGCAGAAAAGGCACTGGACAACATTTATGGCTAAAAGAGAAGTGCATCCTGCATTAGTTTTGCACATTTGTGAAGATGCCCAATCAAATAGACAATAAAATAAAATACGACATTCCATTTCACACACGATTCAAGTACTCCGACTGGTTTTAGCTTTTTTTAGACAATACAGAATTCGCACTGTTGCAGTGTTTACCACATGTAAAATTAGCATAAGTTTTCCTGCTAACTTATCATCTCTAGTAACTCACCGGAATTCCCAAGAAACAAATACACGCTCTGCCTGGTTTTGGTCGAGAGTAAAACACATAAAGGCCTCTGAAAAGTACATAACTTTAAGTTAGAGACTGTTGAAAATACTTTATAACACTTATTTTATACCAAAAGACTCACTGTGTAGCTTGTTATTTGCTCTCGGTGTCTTGCTCCGTTTTGCCTAGCTTAATGCAGCAACGTGCTTTTGTTGCATTCACTGAACTACGGAAAATCAAAGTGTGTTCAAGGGGTGTCGGAAATAATATTACTAGGTAAAAACAAGAAAATACTAGTAACCATGTCTATAGGGGTTACAATACATAGATAAAAATCCCTCTGTTTCCCCGTATTCTCCTTTTATATAATAACAAGGGTTGCACTTGGTTATGAAATCTATTCTATGTGTTATTACATTATTTTGATTAGCCTGCTTGTGTGAGAAAAGACCCACACAACAGAACTACTACAACATGATGATGTGTTTGTGTGTGCTGGGTGTGACGACCTTATTCTTGCGACTGAACAATTACATTGCAAATGAAGCAGAACAAGAGGACCTGAATCTTGTACTAGTTTCTCTCACTTGCACAGCTTAACAACTTAAAAAAAAAGCACTGTAAACATTCAAAAACTTTGAAATATTAGTTTCAACCAGTTTCTGGCTGCTGTCCTTGCATTGTCTTCTGTGGTAAACCCAACCTTTTTGTAGCACAGCAAGCCAAACCACAGCACAAATAATTATTTGCATGCACAGTTTCCGACCCGGGACGGGTTCTTCACTGAATCTAGGCTGTGTCATAGTACTAGCTGATAATAAATGCTTTCTTTTCCACTTGCCTGTGCTGCAGCTTCCTGTGTTGATGATATGTATGTGGCCTGATAGGGTGGAGATGACAATGTAGGTGTGGAGGAAGTCAAATGCAGGTGTTTGCATGTGTGTGTGTGTGTGTGTGTGTGTGTGTGTGTGTGTGTGTGTGTGTGTGTGTGTGTGTGTGTATATGTGTGCTGTCCCAGGTGGGTGCTGACAGACCGGCAGGTAAACAGGCAGGTTGGTCTCTGATCTCACCTGTTGGAGCAGACACAGCAGCGCCTGCAGGGCTTTTACAGCGGAAACATCTTCTTTATGTGATGCTGGAAGGCCAGGCCCTTCTCTTCTCTTCTCTTCTCTTCTCTTCTCTTCTCTTCTCTTCTCTTCTCTTCTCTTCTCTTCTCTTCTCTTCTCTTCTCTTCTCTTCTCTTCTCTTCTCTTCTCTTCTCCTCCTAACAAACTCTGTTGTAATTCATTCACTTTCCTCTCCCAGGTGCATCCAGGTGAACACCCAGTACACGAGTACATGCGCGGGAGGTGGAGGGGTTGGGAGCTGGGGGGTTGCGTAAAGGGAGGAAGAACACCAAAAGGTAAGAGCAGCACAGGTGTTCTGGGGGAGGGGGTTGGGGGATGACAACAATGTGTGTGTAGGTGTGTGTGACAGGAAGAAGCCGTATGTGCTCTGGCTTTATAAGGTGGCGCTTTTGAGAGAAAGGAATGTTACACATCCAGATTATAACAGACCACCCCTTCAAACTAAAAGGAAGTGAGTTTAACCTACAAGTCAAACACACATTTAAACCTGCACACACACACACACTGCAGTCATCAAGCTCTGATATGAATTAAGCATCCTGACTAGTTCCTGTCTCATGTTACGTCGTCCTGAGGGGTCTGCGGATCATTTCCTGTTCCTTATGTAATGTTTTCTTTCTGTTTAAGGTCATACAGATTTATTTGGCCTTTGCTGCTCTACCAGTGTTTTATAGAGAGCGACCTATTCAGACACAGGAAGGGAGACCTCGGGAATTTGAACTGTTGAAATAAAGAGACTAAAGCGCCTCGCTGGTCTTTTACAGACTGCATAATGTTAAAAAAAAATCTTCAAATTCAGCTTATAAGTGATCGGTTGCTATTGTAAGCAGTTAAAAAAAAACCCACATACAAACCTATCTCCTGTTTAGATATGTGCATGTGATTCACCAAACTGTTTGGTAGCAGATGCTTTCTGGTTTCATTTGTAGTCCACTTGTAGCTTGAGTTCTATTGAACTCATGTATGTATGTCAAGAGCAAAAAAAACCCCAACTGTATTTATTGAAAATCATCTAGCTCCAGATTGAGGGTTTCATTAACTTTTAAAATTCACCTTAGGTTTGTAAACAGTGACCGGTAGATGGAAATCTTGACCTACAGAAGCATATCAACCTTTTTGGGATGTACACATGCAGCACTACTGTGAGTAATGGGGTTGGTGCCCAAGAGGAGGATGCTAGGGACAGGGTCAGATCGAGGCAGATGATCCGCTGTGGCGACCCCTAAAGGGAGCAGCCAAAAAGAAGAAAACGATTAACTTTGAGTAGCGGAAACTTTGGGTCAGAAATGAAGCAGTATATAATATATTTTTTACATTGAAGTAGTGGCTCAAACTGTGGGGCAGACCCCACTAGAGGGGCATAGAGCCACTGGGGGGGGGGGGGGGGGGGGGGGGGGGTAATAGTTTGTTGGTGCTGCTATCTTTATGTCAGCATAAGTCAACTTTTTTAGTGGTAATAATTCATATTAGTATAAATCCTCTGGGTTTATGATCGTTATGATGGCACGGTGTATAAGTGTGTGTCTGTGTTATGTAGTTGAAACAGTAACGACACAAACAGCTCGGTATATTTAACAATATATATTTCCATTGTCAATGTACATTCCATTTCGACATAAGCTTTCTTCACAAACAAAAAGTTGGCATCTAAATAAATACTATATAAAATAGAACTTCAAAATAAATATATCTATAAAGGGAACCTTTTATATGAGATTTTTGTCTTTTTGTTATATCTACACAAAACAAAAGCACAGATCTTGTTTCTCAATACCCAACAATGACATTGTAAAGGTATAAAAGAATGGAGTAGCATCACCCAACTGTTTGAGACCTTTCCTCTTGTTTGGGTTTAAATAAAAAAAAAAAAGAAAAAAGGAAAAGAAAAGAAAACCGTGTTCACAAATGAATGACACACAGGGGGATTGGTGTGTAAAAGTCACAGCGTAAAGAAAAGGTTTTAATGTTTGAGCTGTTGGATGATTATTCCACACCTTAAACAGGATAGCGAGCACGTGATTGTATAAAGCCAACATGAAGTTAGGAGCATTGCTTTTGCAGTGATGGAGCTGAGTAACAGCAAAAGAAGAAAAGAAAAAAGGCAGCAACTGTTGGAAATAAATGTCCTCTGGTGAGAAGAGATGGCGCAGAACACAACTGGAGAGGAAAAACCAAGTCGAGAGTGAAAGAGAGACAGACATGTCTTTCCATGTCTCTGTGGTATGACAAGTTTATGCACAGCAGCTGTGTTTGTCAATCATGGAAGGTCAGGGATGTTTGTTGGGCAATTTCTCGGGGCAGGAAAGAGAGAAGCGAGGAAGAAAGAAAAGCAAGAAGAGAAAAAGAGGGAGCTGAAACACCGAGGAGTAACGGCAGGAAATGGGCTGATGGGGGTAGATTGTGCTCCCTGTGTGGATTCAATGAGTCCACAGTCTTTAGGACTCGGAGAGGAACCAGGGAATTAGCTTAGCCTCTCGACTGCTAATGAGCCATGGATAGCATAAACAGCAGGAGTTTTTTTCTGCTTCTTCTCCTTTTTTTTTCTTCTTTAATTTATTGCCGGGCACACTTTTCTAAATCAAGTGCTAGTAATAGAAACGTCTGTTATTTCTGTTACCCCTTTCCCCAACCTTCTTCTTGAAACTCTCCTTTTTTCCTTTTCCTCACAACCACAAAAACATCGTATTCTTACCCTCAAAATATATATCTAATATATTCTCTATATATTTTGTACTGAATCGTAGCTATAATGTACCATGCAATCTTTCAAGGACATTTAAAAGTGTCTTCTAAAGAACACAAATGTTGTGAAACTATTTACAGCAAATAACATTTCACCTGCATAGCTCTAGTACTAAATATATTGTCAAAACATTTGTGATTTTTGCTGCCCACCTAGAGACGACCAGGCATTTGCCCGGTCCCACGACCAATCCCATTTTGGCACCTTTTCTCTCAGGCTGAATTGCTAGGTTTTGAAAATATTGCCTCATACATTAAAGACTAAGGACCATGTGTGTTTTTTCCCTCCCTTTCCCCCCGTCTGATAGCTTTGTGCAACTAGACAAGTACAAGTAAAAGCAAAGTTAGGCACCCTAATGAAAGTCACAGGTCCGATGTGAAGCAGAGATGTGTGTTATGGAGTCGCAAAGACAGTACGCTTTTATGCCAAACGGAAATGGCCATCTGTATTAAAGGGCAGCCCACCTTTAATAATGACCAGCTGCCGTCAACACCACGTGGCCAGACTGGCGTGACTGTGATCATTCTGACAGGAAAAGCATGCTACTGTATAACAGCTTCCTTTGGCAAAGTCCTAAAAATGTCACGCAAGCCACAAAAATAGACTTTAAGAATTAAAAAAAGAGGCTATTCAACGTATGCAGCTACGTGGCATAATGATTTAAACGTGATGAAGACGCTCTGTGTGTGGGGGCAGTGGGGTGGGGACTAAATGTAGTGCACACCAACGTAATGTGAGATAGCTGAGGTGGTTAATACTGTGCTTTAGTACATCCTTTAAGGGGTTTGCGTCTTCCTAAAAAGGTTGTGCAAGTGGCAGGTTTACTCTACAAAGGCTGACTGCAGACATACACAACAGCGACTTTGCTATGCCTTCTCTTCCCCCTCTTTGCTCTCTATCACTTGCACCCCCTCTCGTCTGGAAACACTTTTTTCTGGCCAGTTTGTCTCTAGCTTAGCTTACTCGTTTTAAATGATTCACTCTTGCCTTTTTGCCCCTAAATATTTCTTTGCCTTTTTGTTTTTTTTGTGCAAAGAGGAAGTAGACCAGGCTCTTAGGCAGTTTAGTAATCAACATGCGGTGTAGGCCAAGTTCTAGAGAGGATTACTGTAACTGTCCCTGAGAAGGTTGAGTGTACTTTACTTTTTTTTTTCTTTAAACACATTTCTCTACTACAAATCGACTTCTAGTACAGTGGGTAACCATTAGACTAAAGCATGCAAGTCATGACATGCATTATGTCAAAGGTGACTGGTGAACAGCATTCAAAATATTTGAGAATGTCTAGGCTTCACCACCTCGTAGTGGAAAACACACTGTAAGGTGATCATCTCAACTGCTTATGCACAATACATGGTGAGAGTTAAGGGGAATTGCTATTATTTTAAAGTCTAGAAAGGTTTGTTTTTACAGCTCCACTCTGGACATAAAAACTCAATGGAGATCAAATGTTAGCAATACCAAGGTAGCATCTTTCAGGTGTAAGAGAGGGGAAACGCTAAAAGATTGGTGGCCACGATAACCTTGGAGCGAGTGAGTAGTTAAAAGTGTTAGTTTCACTCCTGCAATGGCCTGTCATTGAAACCACGCTATAGATAATCACTTGTTTTCATGTTTAACGCTGGGCTGTGCTTTTGGGTTGGGGTGGGGAGTGGGGGGTGGGGGCTAAGTATAGATATTAACCATCCATCAATAATTTCTATGTATTCTGTGGATCAGCAACCAGCTTCTGTTTAGTAAGCATTACAAAATTAGCTGAGAAATATTGAGCAGCAGAGAGGTACAATGACTTTGTGCCTACGGCCATCTTCGCAAAACACAAATACCAGTCCCACAAGCTTGTCTCTTGTTCTTTTGTCACTCTTACAAAGAAGAACAAAAACATCTCAGAGGGCCTGTTGGCTATTCCTACTTGCCACCTCCCTCATATAAGGCCCATTTTTGATCATACACCCTATTAAACATCTTTGTACCTTTGTTTTACATAAGTCATCTTCCAGCAGTTTAACGGGATAGTTTAATGGGTTGGTGTTGGATTGTCCAATCCATAGAGAGCAAACAAGTATGGTATAGTCCAGTCCACTTTTTTTTTTTTTTTTTTAGCAAGGTCACCACCACACAGTTTGGTCCACTATCATGATCCCTGCTGCTGCTTCTCCAGAGTGCCAGATTTTGCTTCTGTGGCTCCACTTTTACACACGGGGACACTCACGCCGCTCTGTGAGTTTTTACAGCGGCAGCCAGGCCTGCTAATATTGTCATAACATTTCTGTCCCAGTTTGGCTAGGCCCATCGCTGGTAGATAGCAAACCAGGCAAGGCAGGACGAAAGAAAGGGCAGCCATGAAGGACCAGCGTGCACAACAGTTGGCCTGCGAGCACGAGCAGGGCTTGTCGGCACAGGAGCCCTCATCATCCTCGTCTTCGGTGCAGTGGTAGAAGATCCCTTTGACCAGGCACATGCAGGTGGCGGTATCTACCATGCTCTGAGCAGAGCACAGGCACTCCTGGTTGCAGACCCAGCAAGAAGGAAGGGTTCGGGGAAGTGTGCATTCTGTGCACCTGCACTTCCCACAGTGCTCGCAAAGAAGGAGGTGCTTCTTCTCGGTCGGAGAGGAAGGAATCACTGCCAACCCTTGCTGACCTCCAACGGAGCATACACCTCCCACAGGCATCTTTGCGGACTTGAGGTCAAGGGATTTAGAGGAGGAGGAGCAGGACGAAGCAGAGGAGGAAGAAGTGAGGACCTTAGATTCTGAGGAACTGAAGCAGCCTGGAGTTTGGGTAGTGATTGTACTGATGGGGCCGGGGTGAGGGTGCAATTTAGGGTGGTGGTCCACTGTTGGAGTGGGCGCAGCGTGTTCCAGCAGCCTCTGGTCAGATGAGGTACTGCTGCTGCTGCTGATAGAGCTGGGCCTTCCACTGAAGGAAATCCAAGGGTGGGTGGTGGTGTCCTGATGAAGGTGGGGCTCGCACCTACTATGCTGGGGAGGTTGGTGTTGGTGATTGTGATGATGGTTGTGGTTTGCACCAAGAAAGGCTTCTTGATTCTGACCTAGCCAGGTGATTCTTGGGTTCAAAGATTTCTGGCTGGGAGGCTGCTGAGAAACAACAGCAGGGCTGTCAATGTAATCGTTCTCCACGTGTGATGACTTTATCTGGTCGATGGGGTAAATAGTGACAGGGTGCTGAAGACGACCGTAGGGCACACGACTGTCCAGCAGGGGTTGAGATATGAGGGAGGAGGACACTCCGGGGATGTGGTGGGGAACCCTGGACTCCATATGTAGGCTGGTGCCTCGACTTCTCTCTAAAGCAGCATTTAGCAATACTGCAGAAACAGATACAAAAGAGACATTTAAGACTAATCTCATCTTAAAATATAAAAAAAATGGCAATAAACTAGAGAATTAAAGATGGTTAGATGTCAGATCAACACCTCTAACAGCATGCGAACGTGACATTTGATATAAGTAGTTCACTTCACAGAAAACAAATACTGAATCTTTAAAACAAGTCTCTCCATAGAAATCTTTTTTTTCTCCAGACCGGATCTTTGCAATTATTTGAATGTAGAGTTTCCAAACCATGGTGATTTTTAGACTGAATACCGACAGGGTATTCAGTCTAAGCCTCCTCCATTCTAACTTTGACATTAGAACAATAGAAGTTGGGCTCTCACTGCCTCCCCTCCAAAGAGCAGGGAGCACCAGAGAGCAGGGTTTGCATGCAAAAGACTCAAAGATGCAAAACAAGGCAAAGTAACAAGAAGGTTGCCAGAAAAGAGACTTCAACGGTGACTAAATGAATGCAAGAGGCAAAGGAAATTAGGTCTTTTTATAGAATCACAGCTATTTCATGTAATACAAGTTGACCTAATGTTGTATTTTTAAATTTGATCTGTCAGTGTGCAAACTGCATAAACACGAATCTGAATCAGAGATCAGACCCTGGGATTTGTGAATGGGGCTGATTTTATGAACTGCAGTTTTTTGTGAATGGGCTGCTGGCTGCACTCGGTGTTGCAAGCATGAATCAAGACGCTCCAGTCATGGTGAGGCTGAAAGAAATCGGTTTCATCCGTTTCATCAATGAGCGCTCGGCAGATTTATTTTATCCATTTTATTTACATATATATTGACGAAAAGCAGCTCACCGACCTACTGTCTACAGTATTCATTTGGGTTACCTTATAACAAAATATACCGACGAAAAAATCAGCTTGTTCAGATCATTTTCGTTTGATTATGCTCGTCTTGTGATTTATTGGGCTTGCGCACATCACCCAGCAAATATATACATCTGTATTATTTTTTCGTAAATGTATCAGTGGTAGACACAGCTTTGCTTGACCGTCAGCTGTCAGTGTGATTCTCCCATTCCTCATATTTTCAGAAGCCCGGTTGAGAAACCTGTTGCGACATAGCTGGCACCGACACAAGCGCTTGTGATCGTCAAATCTAGACTATTATAAGCTCCAAGCCGGAACTATGCGTGTGCAAGCCCGAATGTGTGCGTGTGTGTGTCTATGTGTGTGCGCGTCCCTCCCTACATGTCAATGACTGAGTCATAAAAACCGGAGGCGGCAGCTCGACTTACACAAATAGCATGTTTATATAGGCGTTATAAGCAGGTATTCAAACAGTTTTTGTAAAATGTCAAAAAAAAAACACAAGCTTAATAAAGGAAATGGTACATTGCGTGCCACCAGACACGGGAATGTAGAGTCGTTTTGATAGGCGGCTGTTCGGTGCGTAGCTGTGTGTGTAAAGCTGGACATTATACGTCCACGGCACTCAAAAAACCAAAACGCAAAAAACAACAACAACAACAAATGCATTGTAGAAAATTAATACAAGATTTGTCGCAGCCAATGGGCTAAAACGAAAAAACTAATGGCATAAACACCTGACACCATCGATGGCGTGCCAGCCAGGCAGTCGCTGCAGAGCGAGAAGGACACACGCAACCGAACCGCCCGAGAGATAAACGTACCTACAGGCTTTGGAGAGAAGGGCGAATCACGCAGAGATTGAAGTGTGGGTCTGCCCCGCTGCTTTTTATTGTGTCTTTGAAAAAAAATAAAGACAAGAAAAAAAAAAGGGGGGGGGGGGGGGGGGGATGTACGAAGCGATGCGACAGCCGCTGAAATGCGTATTTGATATTAAAAAAAAGAAAGAAAAGAAAAAAAGCGGCGGTTTGGACTACGCGTCGTTCTCCATCTCTGATACCTTCACCTTGCTTTTGGTCCGAAGTCGGTGGTTAAATATTGACCTAAACTGCAAACCCTCGGAAACAGCTTGTTGCAAAATAGAATTTGCAGGAGCGTTTTAGTGCACGCGATTGAGTAGACTGAGAGGACCAGTCAAGTGAAGGCAACACTGAACAGTACCGAACAGTTTCTCTTTACAGTGACACACTTACTAGTTACAAACATCTAGAGATGAAAGAAAGGAAAAACACGAGAGGTGATCACTTACTGTTGTTTCAGGATACAATTTTCATCTCTCCGCTGCGCGCGACGTTTACGCACAGGCTTTATTCCAAGGCAGCGAGTAGCTCCAGGAATAATGGATAAAGATAAGTCCAAACTTTACAGGGTAATAAGAACAAGGTATGGGGACGGCGAACTGGTGCCCCGCACTATTCTCCACTCGCTGGTGCATAAAAGACGACTGCGGTTGTGGACTCGGAGCTTTGGATATGATGTTGCAACCACCGAGGGGGAGGGAAGTGAGTTTTTATGAATGGGAGGGTAGAGGAAAGGAAAGGGACGGCACTGCGCAGATGCCTGGTCTTTTTTTCTCTGTTTTTTTGTGAATGGCAGGGCCGCGCGACTGGGGAGGGCTGAAATGCGGATGTTACATTTTTATGAATGGGGAGGACTCCGAATAGCATTGCGCAGGCGCCATACCTACGTTTTTATGAATGGGAAGAAATAGCGAATGAGGCGTGTGTGTAAGAAAAAGGAGGGGGCGAGGAAATGAGAAGGAGGTGGGGGGGGGTTTTGGTCACAAGGGCAATGTCAGGCCTGATTTACATAAAGAGTGGGCTCTGATGTCCCCCCCACCCTTTTATCCCCCTAATTTATTTATATACGAAGCCAGCGATGCTACATGTTGTTATGATTATAATATGGTAACAGAAAGGCGATAGAGCGGAATATGAGTGGGCCAAATCTGCAATGAATTAATTAATTTTTTTTCATTGAAGGCAGATATGATCTCTGGTATTGATTCTGACGAATGGATGGCGACCTGTGTCTAATGGAAAACATGCAGATGCAGAAAAACAATACATACCAGAATCTGCGAGAATATAAAACGTTTAATAAATATAGTGTACGTCTGAGGTTTATTTTTTTGCCTCATTCAGCGGATTCTCAACGAGGATATCAAGATACCGGAGGTCACATGCCTCTGCTCGATTAGACTTCATAATAGCCGCTCCCCTTGTGTTCCTGTTCCAGCTAAAGACATTTATTGCGAACAAGGACATGCCCTTCCTTCCTCGGCAACAATGTGAGGTATGACTACAGCCTCTCTGGCAATGTTAAAAAAAAAAGAAAGAAAAAAAGGAGAAGATGAGGAGGAGGAGGAGGGGTAGGAGAACGGCGGGGGGTTTAACGCCTACTCTGAAACACAAACCAGCATGAGGGCAGGCAGGATTCACAAAAGGACAGGATGTTGTTGATTTGTACCGAAACCACACGGAGGAAATGAGTGCGAATTTCCTTTCTCACTGACATCCTAGTGTGTGTGTGTGTGTGTGTGTGTGTGTGTGTGTGTGTGTGTGTGTGTGTGTGTGTGTGTGTGTGTGTGTGTGTGTGTGTGTGTTTCCCTGCAAACTCCCCACCACTATCCTACCTCCCCTCCCTCAGCTTGGGGCTTTTAACCAGTCAAAGGTTAACAGTTGCCCTATTATCCATTTGCACTCATCACCATGGAAACCACTACATCTCCAAATTGGGATTATTGTTTTGAAGAAAAAGGAGGAAGAAAAAGTAGGAGACATACGAAAACAATCACACCTGCAAAGAATAGCCTATTATTTAATTTACATTGCATAAATGACTAAGTTTAAGAGAACTTTTGCAGCTTCTTGTAGTCTCTTGTTTTGCTCTGGTGGGAGTCATTTTATAAGATCAACATACTTGGACCACATTTTTTTGTGGAGCTTTGGCTCTGTACGCCACCACAGTGAATTTTAAATCAAACCATCAAGATATGATTGAAGTGCAGGTTTTAATCAGATCTATTTCTAAAATGGCCATTAAACCCATTTGAATTAAAACAGAAAGTCTGCATTTTATTCATATCTTAACAGTTTGATTTCAAATTCACTGGCGGTGGTGTACAAAATTACAAATATCTTACCACTGTCTAAATGCTTATAGACCTAAACATATAAATGAGTCTATAAATCGATGAAGTGTCACCTCATCATGGTGAAGCGGTGTGCAAACCTGTGTGGTCCCAGGAATTGTATTGTTTTGCCCATGGTAGTGTCTGCCAAGGTGAGAAGCTAGAGTAAGTGCGATTCACAAGATCCCCTTGACGAAGAAAACAATGGTCCTCGTTACTGCTCCCAGAACAGGATTATTGAGGCCACTCTCTGCATCCAGTTCTGGGGGAGGGGCTTATCTCACAAGGCCTAGCCTGAATGTGCCGTATGGGCTAGCCCTCATGTGGGCCTACATATACAGAAAAGGCCATAGGGGTCCATAGCAGTCAGAAGTCAGGGCTTTGGTGGTTGTGATCTCCAGTTGCTGAAACTGGATTTTGATACATGGAATGTCACCTCTCGGGTGGAGAGGGAGCCTAAGCTGGTGCATGAGGCTGAGAGATATTAGCTAGATATAGTTGGGCTTACCTGAGTGGAGAGTTTGAGTTCTGGAGCCAGTCTTCTGGAGAGGGGCTGGACTACTCAGTGCTGGAGTTGCCCTCGGTGCATTGGGATTTTTACCAGTGAATGAGAGTCTTGCTTTCCTGTATCTTTGGGTCAACGCACTTGTAGCCCAGATGAAAAATATCATACTTATTCTCTTTATATTAACTGTCCACATCAACAAGCGTCGTATTTCCTATGACCATTGAATGCACCTCTCAGTTCACCCCACGTGAGGGCACCTAGCTCAGCAACCAATCAGAGCCTACCCAGGCCGCATTGACCCTGTCAGCCAGGAAGTGAGGTGGAGGTGCATGGTGTCCCGGGTTTTTCTTATCTCAGCAAGAGGAGTGGAGGCATCTGCTACTCAAACCGAGAAATCCACGGACAAAAGAGAGGAAAACTCAGGATTGAGAGGAAGGAAAGCCAGCCTACTTACCTGCTGGAAGTCCGGAGTCGAGTGGCTGGATGAAGGAGAGAGGCAACGTCGGTAAGACGAGTGTTGTTCTGATGGAAAAAACTTGTAGAGACTTACCGTCGCGATCATGCTAATGCTAGCTCGGTGTCTCACAGGCTAACCACTCACCTTTCATCCGGAGAGCTGCTGGAATTCCAACGCCAGTGTGTGTTGGGCTTTTGTGAAACAGAGCAACGGTGAGCAACATGTTCTTAGCTGCTCTAAAGCTAATTTTTGTCAGTTCACTGTGAGTTTAAAGTAATCTAGAGGGTAATTTTTAGTGCATTTCTCTCTCACGAATAGGCCTATAGTGTGGAGAAATTAAGCACACTGCTTTAATGCCTCTGAACTGAACTCACATGTATATTTTGTTGCTTATTTGCACATAGTTCTGAATTTGTTATGGTGTATTGTATTTTGAGTGTCAATGGTTACTTACCATAAGTATTGTTTAATTAATGTTTACATGAATAGAGAAATATTTGAGCAACTTAGATGTTTAGTTCTCATATTTGATATGCTTGAAAATTGAATGTTGTACAACAGAACTGTGAGATTTGATAAGATTTAAGATGTTGATGCAATGAATATGAGGTGATGCAATATTTTGATTTTGTATTTTAACCTTAAACAAGGCATCTGAAACAGACTGATTAGAATGTACATTTTATGACCTGGATTATAGGTCAGGTTTTTTGGAGAGGACGGAAAAGTCCAAGGACCAGGACGATATTCTGGTTGTGATAGATGGCGAGCCAACCACTTTGAGGACGATCTACCCCAAAGAAGATACACACCACACACTCATACATTCCAGTTACATTCACAAGGACCTTTGAAGTTGGCTATCGCCAGCTTAACTCTAAATTCTTAAAGGGCCCCAACGAGTACTTTTATTTTGTTGAGTGTGCACACTATTTATTTTATTTTATACTTTATCTGTACAAATTGGACAAATACCTGTTATACTTTGTAACAATACAAGAGTGGCTACTCAAAAGTTAACATTGTGTCCAGGTCATTATTGCTGCTCAATACTTTGGCTCCATACGAATTTGGTGTCTTCTGATTCTGGCCAGGGTCTTATTACGAGCCCAAGTAATTATTGCGCTGTAATTCACCTTTATACCTTAAAGTTGGTTACAGAAGTGGCGAGCCAGCCAGGAGCCAATTGATTTGAGCATCAATATTGAGGCAATGACCAGCATGGATTTCATACAAAAGTCTGGTGTCAAAATACCTAATGCGGTTGTTGTCGCTGGGATAACACAGGTATCTGAGAAAGATGAACAGGTCATTGACTTTCTGAAACAGTATGGTAAAATCACAAGAGTCCTTTTTGTTGATGATTCACTGTCCAACTTCTACCAAAACCTGATCGTAGAATACTCTAGCAGTTCAGCCTTAGAAGGTTTAGAACCTCGTTTACCATACACATACACAGCACAAGCTGATCCCAGCGTTGTCTATGAAATTAAAACACTCAGTAGCATGTACACTACCACGGTTGGGAGTAATGTTACAAAAACCTACTTGGCGGAACTCAAGGAACTAGCCAAGCTGAGTGGCAAAGACTACGGTGAGGTGCTGAAGGAGATGATGTGTCAGATTGGGGAGGATGTTGAAGCCATGCGACCTACCACTGAAGAACCTTCTCCCACGTATGTCGAGACCACTGTTGTACCTCCGCCCGCTTCTAAAGAGCGACAGTGTCACACCTCACATTCAGATGTTACACCAAGTGATACTGGTGCCACTGATGATGTTCCCCTCACTAATGGAAGGAGAGCAGCGTCCCTCTCAGTAAGTGACTTGAACCCACCTGACATTCAGAAGGTTGTGGTAGAACATATCGTACGAAGGCAAGATGTTGTCCCACACATCCAGTCCCAGGTGAGACTCCGTTCCTTCTCCGGTAAGGTTCCCAGACCTAACAATGAAACTGATTATGACACATGGCGCACACAAATTGAACTGCTCCAAAATGATCCCAGCATGTCCCCCCTGCAAATATCCAGAAAGATCCATGAGAGCCTGCTCCCACCAGCAGCTGATATAGTTAAGAGTTTGCGGCCTGAGTCACCACCTGTGACTTATTTGCAGCTTCTAGATTCAGCCTTTGGCACTGTAGAAGATGGTGAGGAACTTTTCGCTCAATTCCTGAACACCCTTCAAGATCCAGGTGAGAAGTCATCCACTTACCTTCACCGGCTACAGCTAGCATTAAACAGAGCCATGAAGAGGGGGGGAGTCACATGTGAAGAAGTGGACAAACATCTACTTAAACAGTTCTGCAGGGGATGTTGGGACAACGACCTACTCAGCGCCCTGCAACTTGAGCAAAAGAAGAGCAGCCCACCCCAATTCTCAGACCTGTTGTTAATGATTCGCTCTGAGGAAGATCGACAGCAAGCAAAAACTAACCGTATGAGAAAACACATTGGCACCACAAAGCAGAGAACTCAGTTACAGTTCCAGGGTGCACATGTTTGTGAACCAGAGGAGGAACATGGGAGTAGCATTGCTGCTATTGAGGATCTGCGAAAGCAGGTGGCGAGTCTGCAAAGTCAACTAACTACATTCATGTCACAGAAAAGAACAAAGTTTGCAAACAGCAAGGACCCTGCAGGGAAGCCGCAGAGTAAGATGTCAAAGCCACATGGTGTAGATGGACATATGCAAAGACAGACTTCAAAGAGGCAAAGGGGCAGACCCAAGCCCTGGTATTGTTTCAACTGCGGTGAAGATGGACATATCGCTCCATGCTGTGTTGACCCCGCTAACCCCAACCTAGTAGCAGAAAAAAAGAAGCAGTTGGAGGAGAAACAGCGCCAGTGGGAAGCGCGAGATTGTACAGATTCACCTTTAAACATCTAACAGTTCCTGTTGTGGGACAAACAGGAGCTGAGGAGAGTCAACAACGTCCCTCAGACGTAAACAATGGTGACAAAATCACAGCTGAGGTTAACAAAGTAAGTACCCCAGCAAAGACTGTCAAAGCACAAACATGTTCTGGCTTAAACCATTCAGAGCAGAACCAATCTTTCCAACTCCCTAAACAGTTGATTGGTACCAGAAGTACAGCTCAAGTGACTGTGAGAGGTGAAGAAGTCAACTGTCTTCTTGACTCAGGCTCCCAAGTTACCACTGTTCCTGAGTCATTTTACCAGCAGCACCTTTCAGAGCAAAAGATCAAGCCACTACATGACCTCTTAGAAGTGGAAGGTGCTAATGGCCAGCTAGTGCCTTACTTTGGCTATATAGAAATGACCATAACTTTTCCAAAGGACTTTATAGGTGTTCCAGTAGATGTAAACACACTTGCTTTAATCGTCCCTGACACTTCACAATCCCTCATGCTCATAGGCACAAACACCCTAGATGTACTGTTCGACATCTACTCAGAGACTGACTTAGCCAATCGTCAACCCCTCCCACATGGCTACAAAGTAGTCTTCAAAATCATTGAGTTGAGACGGAAGCAGACAAGTGACACCCATCAGGGGGTAGTGAAGCTACTTGGCAAGATGCCTCAAGTCATTCCAGCTGGTTCAACTGTAGTAGTGGAGGGAGTCGCCCTTGGCGAGGGCCTTCAGGATGAAAAATCAGTTGTAATTGAGTACCCATCATCGTCCCCCTTGCCCGGTGGCCTGCTACTTAAAGCCGGTCTGGTGGACTTTCCCCAGCGGCGGCCCCACAAGTTGCCAGTTGTTATAAGCAACGAGTCTGACCACGACATTGTCATCCCTGCCAAGTGTACTATTGCAGAGGTTAGTGCTTATCAGACCATCCTATTAAAGGAACACAACAAGACCAAACAGTCAGAACTATCCCAGAGAACTCCAGAGACTCCGTCTTTCCAAGAGCCCACCATAACCTTCAATTTTGGTGACTCCCCAGTTCCATTGGAATGGAAACAGCGCATCACTCAGCAGCTCAGCGGCATGCCTGAGGTGTTTGCACAGCACGACCTGGATTTTGGCCGGACGGACCAGGTGCGACATCATATAAAACTTTCGGATGGCACGCCTTTCAAACTACGTGCCCGGCCAATCCACCCACGGGACATTGAGGCTGTCCGGAAGCACATTCAGGAACTCCTTGATGCAGGAGTTATTAGAGAGTCAGAGTCCCCATTTGCGTCACCCATAGTGGTAGTCCGGAAAAAGAACGGCCAAGTCCGGTTGTGCATCGATTATAGGCGTCTAAACCTTCAGACTATAAAAGATGCGTACAGCCTTCCGAAGCTAGAGGACACATTCTCAGCCCTCAATGGTTCACAGTGGTTCTCTGTTCTTGATCTAAAATCAGGGTACTACCAGATCGAGGTCGAAGAAGCAGACAAACCGAAGACGGCCTTTGTGTGCCCTCTCGGCTTCTGGGAGTTCAACAGAATGCCTCAGGGTGTAACGAACGCCCCCAGCACGTTCCAGCGGTTAATGGAGCGGTGCATGGGGGATATGCATTTGAAGGATGCATTGGTCTTTCTTGATGACGTGATAGTATTCTCCCGAACCCTTGAGGAACACGAAGAAAGACTCATGAAAGTGCTCACTCGTCTAAAAGAGTTTGGGTTAAAGCTGTCACCAGAGAAATGTGTCTTCTTCCAGACTTCAGTCCGTTATCTGGGACATGTGGTCTCCAGAAATGGAGTTCGGACTGACCCTGAGAAGATTTCGGCCCTTAAAACATGGCCTGTCCCACAGACCCTGCGAGAGTTAAAGTCGTTCCTTGGTTTTGCTGGGTATTATAGAAGGTTCGTTAAGGGGTATTCCAGCATTGTGAAACCTCTCCACAACTTAACTTCGGGGTACCCACCTAGCCACAAGAAATCAAAAGTAAACGCAAGACAAAGTGCACATCAGTACCATGACCCAAAAGACCCTTTCGGAGGTCGCTGGACGCCAGCTTGCCAGGAAGCCTTCGAGTCAGTCATCCAAAGTCTCACCACTGCCCCTGTACTTGCCTTCGCCGACCCCCAGAAACCCTATATACTGCACACCGACGCCAGTACCACCGGGCTTGGTGCTGTATTGTATCAGGAGCAAGAGGGACAACTTAGAGTCATAGGCTATGCAAGTAGAGGGCTGTCACGGAGCGAAAATCGCTATCCAGCGCACAAGTTGGAGTTTCTGGCGCTCAAGTGGTCAGTTACAGAAAAGTTCAGCGACTATCTCTACGGCAACCACTTCACTGTTGTAACGGATAGTAATCCGCTGACTTACATTCTGACTTCAGCAAAACTTGACGCAACTAGCTATAGGTGGCTAGCAGCACTGTCCACATTCTCTTTCAAACTCCTCTATCGTCCAGGGAAGCAGAATGGAGATGCGGATGGATTATCACGCAGACCACATGGAGGGCTAGCGGACGACCTGAAATCACAAAAAGAGATTGAACGCATACAACAGTTCACTCAAGATCACCTTTGTGATCCAGACAACATCAATGCTGTAAATCAGTCTGTGGTGAAAGCAATCTGTGAGAGGCAGTTCACCTACAGCGTCAGTCCTGACAATGAAAGAGAGGCAGATGCAGATTGTGTTGCCTTGGTGGAGGTGCTTGCTGTGTCTCCTAGTGCTGTACCTGATAGCTATGGGCAAGAGGAACAGTTTGGAGGTCTGCCAACCATTCCCCATCTAACTGAGGCAGAGCTGGCAGACGAGCAAAGAGCCGATCAGTGTATAAAGCATGTTATTTCTCAGATCGAATATGGGGACACACCACCTCCAACCGTGCGCACACAGCTCCCTGAGCTTCCACTGCTCCTCCGAGAGCTTAACCGTCTTGAGCTCCGCAACAATGTCTTGTACCGGCGACGCCAAGAGAGGTCCCAGAAAACCTACCAGCTTGTACTTCCAGCTGAGCTTCGCAACACAGTTCTCACCAGCCTGCATGACCATATGGGTCACATGGGAGTCGACCGTACACTGGACCTTGTAAGGTCAAGATTTTATTGGCCAAGGATGGCTTTGGACGTGGAAAGGAAAGTGAAGACGTGTGGCAGGTGCGTGCGGAGGAAAGCACGGCCTGAAAGAGCGGCCCCCTTGGTCAACATTAATACGACACGACCTCTTGAACTCTTGTGCATGGACTTCTTGTCCCTGGAAGCTGACAGGAGTGGAACCAAAGATATATTGGTGATCACGGACCACTTCACTAAATTTGCAGTTGCTATCCCAACACCTAATCAAAAGGCCCGCACAGTGGCAAGGTGTCTGTGGGAGAACTTTATGGTACACTATGGCATCCCAGAAAAATTGCATAGTGACCAGGGTCCAGATTTCGAGTCCCGCACAATCAAGGAGCTCTGTCAGGTGGCTGGTATCCACAAGGTGAGGACAACCCCATACCATCCTAGGGGCAATCCTGTGGAACGATTTAATCGTACCTTGCTTGATATGCTGGGAACTCTCCGTGATCAAGATAAGTCCTGTTGGCGTGACCATGTAAGACCCCTGGTCCACGCTTATAACTGCACCAGGAATGAAGTGACTGGTTTCTCCCCGTACGAACTGATGTTCGGACGCCAACCTCGGTTGCCAGTTGACCTTGCATTCAACCTGCCAGTGCAAGAGGAACAACACTCATCTCACTCTGAATATGTGCAAAAACTCAAGTCACGTCTCAAAGAAAGCTACAAGTTAGCTATGGACAAGGCTGCAAAGATGGCTCACAAGAACAAAATGAGGTTTGACAGACATGTAACTGCATCAGACTTGGAAGCTGGAGATCGGGTATTGGTCAGGAATGTCCGTATCCGGGGCAAACATAAGATTTCAGACAAGTGGGAACACACTGTGCATGTAGTGGTGAGAAGGGCAGGCAACCTCCCAGTATATACAGTTAAGCCTGAAAACAAAGATGGTCCCCTAAGAACACTACACCGGGATCTGTTGCTACCATGTGGCTACCTACCTGTGGAGGAAAGCAGTGAGCATGTACAGAAGCCAGTGTCACGCAGGCCAAGAACCCGTGCAAATCCAGCGCTAGAGGAAGAGAACTCCTCAGACGAAGAAGATGATTTGCTCATTCCTGTTTGGTTGAGTTCCCCTGTCCACACAGTGAGTGAGAGTCCTGTAAATGTTCCTGATATTGACAACCCACCTGTTTTTGACAGCCAATCTGATTTTGGCAACATACCTGATATGCCTAACAGTACTACAGATGATACTGAGTACTTATCTACCAATGGAGTCACACCGACCGAACAAGTGGATGAAATAACCTTAACTGAAACTGACTCACCTGTTGATGACCCAGACGTCCAAGAAAGGCAACTTCCATTTCAGGAGGCTGGCACCAGAGGTGCGAATTCTGAGGAGAGAGTGGAGGAGATAGTCCCAGTGGATACAAGGGAAAACATGGATACAAATGATTCTGTAAGGAGATCTGAGAGAAACCGTCGTCCGCCACGACGGCTTGACTATACGGAGCTAGGCAATCCTCTGATCACTGCAGCAAAATCATTCTTGCAAGGACTGTCTTCAGCTTGGGCCGATGTCATCAGTGATGGTGAAGAGCCTGCTTCGCCCTCTTCCTTGACCCGTCAAATAATCATCATTTAACTGTCTACCATGCACAGGGACGTGCATGAGTTCAGGAGGGGAGGGTGTAGCCCAGATGAAAAATATCATACTTATTCTCTTTATATTAACTGTCCACATCAACAAGCGTCGTATTTCCTATGACCATTGAATGCACCTCTCAGTTCACCCCACGTGAGGGCACCTAGCTCAGCAACCAATCAGAGCCTACCCAGGCCGCATTGACCCTGTCAGCCAGGAAGTGAGGTGGAGGTGCATGGTGTCCCGGGTTTTTCTTATCTCAGCAAGAGGAGTGGAGGCATCTGCTACTCAAACCGAGAAATCCACGGACAAAAGAGAGGAAAACTCAGGATTGAGAGGAAGGAAAGCCAGCCTACTTACCTGCTGGAAGTCCGGAGTCGAGTGGCTGGATGAAGGAGAGAGGCAACGTCGGTAAGACGAGTGTTGTTCTGATGGAAAAAACTTGTAGAGACTTACCGTCGCGATCATGCTAATGCTAGCTCGGTGTCTCACAGGCTAACCACTCACCTTTCATCCGGAGAGCTGCTGGAATTCCAACGCCAGTGTGTGTTGGGCTTTTGTGAAACAGAGCAACGGTGAGCAACATGTTCTTAGCTGCTCTAAAGCTAATTTTTGTCAGTTCACTGTGAGTTTAAAGTAATCTAGAGGGTAATTTTTAGTGCATTTCTCTCTCACGAATAGGCCTATAGTGTGGAGAAATTAAGCACACTGCTTTAATGCCTCTGAACTGAACTCACATGTATATTTTGTTGCTTATTTGCACATAGTTCTGAATTTGTTATGGTGTATTGTATTTTGAGTGTCAATGGTTACTTACCATAAGTATTGTTTAATTAATGTTTACATGAATAGAGAAATATTTGAGCAACTTAGATGTTTAGTTCTCATATTTGATATGCTTGAAAATTGAATGTTGTACAACAGAACTGTGAGATTTGATAAGATTTAAGATGTTGATGCAATGAATATGAGGTGATGCAATATTTTGATTTTGTATTTTAACCTTAAACAAGGCATCTGAAACAGACTGATTAGAATGTACATTTTATGACCTGGATTATAGGTCAGGTTTTTTGGAGAGGACGGAAAAGTCCAAGGACCAGGACGATATTCTGGTTGTGATAGATGGCGAGCCAACCACTTTGAGGACGATCTACCCCAAAGAAGATACACACCACACACTCATACATTCCAGTTACATTCACAAGGACCTTTGAAGTTGGCTATCGCCAGCTTAACTCTAAATTCTTAAAGGGCCCCAACGAGTACTTTTATTTTGTTGAGTGTGCACACTATTTATTTTATTTTATACTTTATCTGTACAAATTGGACAAATACCTGTTATACTTTGTAACAATACAAGAGTGGCTACTCAAAAGTTAACATTGTGTCCAGGTCATTATTGCTGCTCAATACTTTGGCTCCATACGAATTTGGTGTCTTCTGATTCTGGCCAGGGTCTTATTACGAGCCCAAGTAATTATTGCGCTGTAATTCACCTTTATACCTTAAAGTTGGTTACACACTGGCTTTGACTGTTGTTTGTGCAGAATGAGTTCAGAGCGCGCGGGCATATTGGAGTCACTGGTGGTTTAGGTTGCCTTTTCTGGGGATGCCATTGACCTACTGGGTGACATGAAAGGGCCACGATAGGCTGGCCCAATCGGAACCTGGCTGGTGTTATGTTACTGGACCTCTGCTGGTCACATGTTCTTCATTCTCACTGTTCGAGCATAAGGATGTCACCAAGAGAAGAACTGAACTGTCAGTTGATCAGGTGGTGGGGGAGGATGATAAAACAGGTTGGGAAAGGAACTTGGCTGGTGAAACTCTGGAGATTTGAGGATAGGGCAGTAGCTGAAGCAAAAAACTTGGATGTGAGGGACATTTACCGTGGACATGGAACAAGACTATTGGTTAGCCTCAAGGAGATTGTGTCAACCCATCAGGTGACTCAGGACTAGGAAGCAGTTTCCTAACCATTTGGGATCAGGTGCTGCTGAACTCAACCTAGTCAGCTGGTGGAAAGAATAATTCAAGGAGCCCCTGAATCCTGCTGATGCACCTTCTGTATTGGGAATAAATTGCCCATTGCTGTAGCTGAGTTCACCAAGGTAATTAAAAACTCCACAGCAGCCAGGCCCCTGGGGTTGATTTGATTTGCCTGAAGTCCCTTAAGGCTCTGGATGTTGTGCAGCTGTTCTGTTTGTAGATCAGTGGACCAGCTCTTTATCCTCTCAAGAATCTACATGTGTTTTGTAGACCTCGAGGAAGCATTTGAGTTCATACTTTGGGCAGTGCGTCGGAAATATGGGTTAAAGGGCTCAGTGTTATGGGCTCTTTGACCCCTGTTCAGCTGTAGTGAGAGCTTGTATTGCATTGCTGGCAATAAATCAGACTAATTCCTGGTGACAGGTGCACTCTGCCAGGACTGTCCTTTGTCATTGATTCTGTTAATAATTTTTATGTTGTGCGACACCTCAGTTGAGGTGGTTCGGGGTTCAGAGTAGGATGTCTCCTGGGTGAGATGCTAGAGATATGTTGAGCTGGAAGGAGGCCTTTGGAGCCAGCCTAGAACAGACTGTGACTGTGACTGTATCTCTCAGCTGGTTTAAGAACATTTTGGTTTCCCCTCCAGAAAAGCTGGAGGAGGTGGCTGAAATGGAGGAGGTCATCTCTTCCTAGACTGCTCTCTCCTCTGATCCATATTTGGAGAAGTGGGGAAAAATAGATGAATGGACCATGACAGTGTGCTGGCTTGTTAGTCTGCAGGGATATTTTCAGTGTAAAGCTATCTTAAAAGAGTACTGTAAAAAAAAACCCAAAAAACTGAAGACATAATAAAACATTAGGAAATGGCGGCCTCCTTTTCCTTTAGCTCACATTTTTGTATGTCTCTTGCACACACAGATGTGCAGACATGCACAAAGACACACACTGTGGATACTTGAAGATTTCTGTCTGCAGCTGGCTGGTTTCCAGGCATGGCCCACATGAAGTGCTCGTTGAATTGTAGATTTCTCATCGGTGTGATCATCCAGGCATACATGCACAGAAGGAAAGGCCCGGATTTCTCTCCAGAGTCTTCCCTCCCTACTTTTCTTCCTGCCACATCTGCTGGCTACTGCTGTGAGTTTGAGATTAGCCCCATCTGCTTCACGAGCAGTTTGACATACTTAATGTTAAAAGTATTTTCTACCATGTCACTGAGTAAACTTTGGAAAGTCTTCATTATTTGTAATGTAAAATACTTCTACTGTATGAATTGTTATCCTCAGCTTTGTTTTCGATGTGCTCCAATCCCCAAATGTCTCAGTCTAAATCAAATTACAGCATCAGTACACCTTTTGCTTATCACTTAGGTCTGTCTGTCTTTGTTTTTCACTAATCTGTTGCTGTTTGTCTGTCTAATATTTCCTGACTCTATCTGTATTTGTGTGTCTTAGCATGTTAACGGTGTTAGGTGACGGCCCTTCAATGCAAATCACAGTAACAGCTTTACAGGGTACTCACACCTTAAATCTAAAGCTTCCTCTTGCAGGTAAACCACCATTTATTTTTTCTGCCCACCCCTTCCCCTGTTTCACGTTTTAAAATCTTTCAACAATTAACACCAGTTGTGTGGGGCTCATGCAGAAATACAAACTCAAGAGTTTGAATACTTTCATAGTGCATTCCAAGGTCACACCATGTTTGTATGCTCACAGCTTTCCCCAAACACATGAAATAGCTGTGGAGCAAGAATCAACCTTGAGAAATAGATTTATAACCAATGATGAAGAAATGTTAATTAAACATTCACAATCAGCTGCAATTGAACAAAATTTGCCCATCAGAAATCTGAAGTTGATTACACAATACCAGCAGGAAAAAGCCTGCATTTTAAAATCAAATACAAATGTCAATAAAAACCACAGCTCCACATAAATCCTCAGCTCACTTTAGAGCTCTGTCACTTAGTTGGCAAATTTCCTCTGTCTACTTCCTGTAAATATTTGAGTTGTTAAGGAGTACTCAGCAGTCCAATTCAACCTCCTGGCTGTAGGCAGGGGACCTTTGGTGCATTCAGAAAGATGACTATTTCCTACAAATCCCCACAACTCTGTTTGCTTGTTATGGTATTGTGCCTGGCTGTGGAGCAGAGTGTTTGCTAGTCAAATTTACAAAAGCATGTTGATGCAAAAATACTCCTCCCACAAATTTTCATGTTATTTATCTGTTGTGATATTTAAATGTTTGCATCAATATATGAGTGTTAGCAGGAGTAACCGTGCTTTACGGAAAGCTTGCGAATAAAGATATTGTCATATTTTTGGCAAATAGACCAAAAAAAAAACCCCCCACTACTTTTGGCTCCTTCTTTGAGTTTTTAAGCCACATGCCCCTTCTGTCCCAAAGGAGATTGGCGTTTCTAAACCAGCAGCTTTTTACTTGCTAAACAAATTTGCAAACCACTACAATAAAACACCAATTAGACAGCATACTGAAATCTCCATTAATTTGAGTGACAATTGTTGAAATAGTTCACAAAAAAGTACGAACTAGTGGCTTAATGATTGAAACTAAAGTAACTGATAGGTGAACTTGTTGCTAAACCACTAAAAAGCTGGTAGAAAAACAAAAAAAGACGACACTAAAACAAAACACACCAGAGGGAGTGAATAAAACAATGCATCATTTTCTAAAAGCAGTAACAGATACACACCTAAGACTGGCAAAACATACTGAAAACACAATTAAAAAGGTAAAAACAGAGTAATAAATAAACACATTAAATAAGTAGCTAAAAATAAAACTGATACTATGTAGACACTGAGGTAAATCAAAGAAATGCGTAGTTATTGGTTGTGCTAATGGCCAGACTTGATAGGAGCAGTATTTATTTGAATCAGTATTGACTTGTGAGCCTCGTAAACGTTATAGTTTGTCATAGATTCCATGTATTTTGAAAATGTATGATGGTGTCAGTAAGGGTGTATTTTAAGGGATTGTGAGGGAATGCCAGGCAAAAAAACCCCATTGGAAATCATTGCACCAGAGCAGATCACCAGTATGTGTTTTTCTTAAGTCTTACAGTAAGAGTGGGTTTTTCTTAAACAGTAGGGTAAGATTAGAGCCAAAGCTAACAGAATTCGCAAATGTAATGATGTGTTAACTTACAGTAACACTCAAGACGAGCAAGCCGAGAGCTGCATTGTAGGAAACACTATAGTTTGCCTACAGTAAAATCTTGACCATGAGGCCAGGTAGCCCAACTCCTCAAATATTGACTTCCTTCCTCGCTGCCCGCCTGCTCGGGGTGTGTGTTTGTGTGCTTTGGAGTCAGGAGAGGTGTGTGGTAAGAGAGGTAGGAAGGGGTGGTGGGGGAGCATGTATGTGTGGTTGTGTGAGTCTGTGTGTCCACATCCATCAAAATAAAGAGTCTGATGACTTTGGCCTGCCCTCATTGCACCATAATAGGATACATTAGACCTAATTCACTTAGAGCCATTAGAGAGCTCAAAAATTCCTGTAAAGGAAAAACAAGACAGAGGCCAAATGAGCTGCACTGGGTCTGCTGCCACAGGAGTTTTACAACAGATTGATTTGTAACAGCATCCCATTGTATTCATTTTAATCAAACGTATTTGTAGACTTTGGGAAATCAAATGTTCTTGTTCCATTTGACTTAAAAATTTGTTTTGCTCTATAAGTTGAAATCGTTCCTAACTTCAAATTACAAAGAAACTGCCAGTAAAAAAACATTTCTTTCAGCAAGTGCAGTATTGACTTGTCGTCCAACCAATTGAATCGTTTTGCAAATATTGTGTATTACTTCTGCTTCGTGCTAGAATATTTTCACTTGTAATATCTTCTTCATAATATATATATATATATGGTTTAACGTTGGAATATTTAACATACCATAAGTGCATTAATTTGACTTATTTCTTTTAATGTCTGTTTTTCATGTTTGTATTTTAATAGGACATCTGTAGCTAAACCATATTCTATCCAGGTTCTTTTATCAGGTTTTCAGTTGGGCTGGAGCCTATAGCAGACGCAATGTTACACCCTAGACAGGTCACCAATCTGTCACCAGGTGAGCACGTAGAGATAGACAACCATTCAAACTCACATTCATGTTGATGGGCATGTGTTTGGACTGTGGGAGCAAGCTGGAGTACCTGGAGAGAACATGCAAACAAAGAAAGACCACGGCCTGGAATCAAACCCTGGAGACACAGTTGTTCTAACAAAGCAGAATGAAAATAGCCCTTATTTTACCAAAGCCAATATATTTTTTGCCAGTCTGGTCAGTGCTTATATGACTTTATTCCAGACAAATCTTGTAACCGATTATTTGACATGGCTGTGCAGGAAGAAAATGGGTTTTCTCCTTGTAGTTTAACATCCACAAAGCCTTCTCCCTTCACAGAACTTTATCCAGTCAGCAGTTATTTTTTTTCCTGAGAGGCCATTGCAGAAAATAAAGGCTCTTATGATCTGACTTTGTTACCTTTAAGAGAATATCAAGAAACACGTTGTTTAGCATAAACATTTATCTATAGTTGCAAGAACATTATATTAAGCAAAAGCCATATGCTGTGATCAGTTAATTTATATTTTCACATGTGACGAATTGCACATGAATTAAATGTAGGTTTAAAATCTATCAGGTTAAAGTCTATGAGCCTGATGACTCAAGCTTGAAGATCCCTGACCTTGAGGTTGAGTAGACTATATTTTAATGACTTGGCATCCATGTTGGTCGCAAACAAGACCCTGATTTTATGTCAGCTGCAGGGGTACTGCACTGTTGCTGACCCTGACCTCTGAACTTCCTGGGCTGGTGGAAAAGCAATAAAAAATTCTCTGCAGGGATCAATGAAACCATCTAATTAAAACACTGTGATACATTTGTGATACAACACTGTAGACCATAACATGTAAGGCAAACAAATGTCAAGCATCCATCCATCCATCCATCCATCCATCCATCCATCCATCCATCCATCCATCCATCCATCCGCTTATTCAACCAGAGTTGCTGAAGGCTTTTTAAGCTGCCACAGGGCAAAAAAGCAGTGCCAGTCTACTACAAACACAGAGACACAGAGAAACCATTCACACATATTAATCTTCGTTTTCCAACATGCTATTGCTGGAATGTGCTCAACTCAGTTGTGACATAATACAGTTATGTCAATAATTTGTTGCACAAAGATAGATTTTGTGTAATTTTGTGTATACCATCTCAGTGGATTTTAAATCAAACACACAATAGACCTCAGAAGACAATTGAAATGCATGTTCGCAGAATTATTACCATGGTTAAGGAAAACAACTTCACAACATCTAACCAAGTCAAGAAATCTCTTGAGGTGGAATGTGTATCATTATTAAGTTCTTCAATTAAGAGATGCATTTAAGAAGGGGAGTATAGAGGGTTTACAACAAGATGCAACCCGTTGGTTACACTGATGTACAAGAAGGTCAAATTAGACTTTGCAGTGGAAGCGCGGAGAAAGGAGGGACCAGATCGTGATTGAAAGAATACCCCATTATCTGTCAAACATGATGAAGGTAATGTTACAGCATGGGCATGTGTTGCTGCCAGTGTAACCGTGTCATTAGTGTTTATTGATGATAGAAGTAACATAATGAATTGTGAAGTGTACAGGGCTATACTCTGCTCAGATTCAGACAGATGCTTCAGAACTGACTGGACAGTGCTTCACAATGCAAATAGATAGTGATCGAAGCACACTGTAAAAGAAACCCAAGAGTTTCTCAGGAGAAAGAAATGGGATTTTCTTCAATAGTCAAGGCAGACACCTGCTCTCAAGCCAACAGAACACGTGTTTCAGTAATTACATACAAAACTGAAGGCAAAGACCCACAACACAGTATCTAGTGATGTCAGTGAGACTTTAGACTTCATATTTATCACAGTCACTTTCATCTAATCACTAAAATCTGTTCTTATATTTTAAATTATGTTAGTTTGTCCAATTACTTTTGGGGGAACTACATAAAAATGTCTGTAATTACAAAACAGTAAATGTAATAATTTTGTTCCTTTGAATTAAAGCTGAACTTTTGCACTTTTATTATATTTCAATTGATTTACAATCCACAGTGGTGCTATAAAAAGGTAACATTGGAAAAAGTTGTCATTGTCCAACAAGTTATGGATATAACTCTACATCCACCTTCTAACTTCTAGCATTAGTCCTGCTCACATCCATCTCAATACTTAAATTGCAAAAATTGTTTCTTTTCTTTTTTTGTTACGGCAAATAAGACATATTTAATGACAAAAAGGCAGACTCCAAGACCAACAGCTCCAATGGTATTTTTAAGTTAAAAGAGCATATTTTTAATCACTTTTTCAATAAAGTTAGGCCACAGTTTCACATGCGAACTCTGTCTGTAAAATGAAAATGTGATTTTTGCATCCTTCAGATGTACGTTCTGTATGGAACGCCTTTCATTGTTGGGTTTGAAAACAAAGTGTTCATATCCTTTCCACATTTTCCTGCCCCAGCCCTGCGCTATACCAAACACTGGAAAAGCTATTTTTGAACAGGGCCATCATTTAAACCCTAATGGAAACTCTGTTTTGTAGGGGGGTTTTTTTGAAGAAAAGATGCAGCAGACATTGTGGCATCACTGACTAACTTCTGTGTTTAGTCAAGTACAATATTATTTTCAGCATCTTTTGACCTGCTTTTGTCTGGCCCTGCTGTTTCTACATTTGACCTCTTAAACACAACAACAGTAAACATATACATTGCACAGTATATATAGTAAACAGAGCATTTACATACTACATTTACTCTATATGTACAAGCACTGAAGTCATCCATAAAAATCTATGAATAGCTAGTACAAGCAGAAATCACACATGAACACACATCCCTAACTTGGCCCTCCAACACTGTTTCCAGAGTCAACTGGTTGGCTGATATTATGTCTAATTTCAGGCATGTAATTAGTGTGTAGCCTGCTTTGGTTCTGTCTGGGGCAGCGTCGAGACTGCGTGTGTATGTAAGGGCGGTGTGCGCTTTTACTATATGTGTGTGTGAGTGTGTGCGAGCTGTGTGTGCGAGTATATGTCTGATGTTGGCTAGCACCAAAGAATGGGATGCAGACTACACGGCTTAAAGCTGAAAAAACACTTTACTGAACACACACATACATACACACTCTCAGGTCAATCCTTGGTACCCTTGTGCCAGGAATACTCGAGCAGTAATACACAAATAGCAAAGAACAACCGAATGGGGCGATGTGTTTTACCAGACAGCCACAAAACATACACATGCCTCATATTAAAACTCGTGCATCTGCCAAACTAAGGTGGAAGACAACTAAAAACGTCTTACATTTGTAAGACTTGTTCCAGCAAATTTGAGAGAGTGTTCCTAAATTAAAGGCTTTCTTGTGTAACTTGTTATACTCTGTCGGCATAGAAAAGCTCACAGACATTTACAAACTCATCGGCTGAGTTTGAGTAGGGTAAAGACATTTTGGCGTGCAAACACCTTCAGTCAATTTTTCATCCCATCTGTGTCGGGTATATGTATGTATGTACATTATCTTGGAGTTCCTGGATGATATGTGTGTACAGTGACACTTGGAATGCCCAGAATGTGAGGTGTGGTGAGGAGGAAGCCCCGCCTCTGACGGCAGGTCACGCTATAGTAATTGGTTGGTCCCTAGGGGTCAGAGTGCAGTTGGGGTCCTGTCGCTCCATTGAAGAAAGGTCAGAGGTCAACTTCCACTGGAGCTCTTCTTTCCTCCTCTCGCTCAGCAGGGCTCTTCCAGGTTACACGAGAGCCGCAAAATCAAAGCTGAAGTGTTTTCAGGGCTTTTCAAAAGAGCAGAATAAAAGCTTTCTCTCTGCACGCGTGCAAGAAAAGTGGAAAAAAGGTGGAAACTAGTACATGACCACAGCTGACAAAATGAACTACTAATCTGAAAATATTTAAACCCTGAAGCAACTTCATTATTAGTTTTAGTGTGTAAGACAAATGACTCCCAATGGCAGGATGCAATTGTCAACTTTTACTGAGAAATTACATACATTATTTATACGATTTACCAGTTACATGTTTGAAACAAATGTTATTACTGGTTCAGTGATGACTTGAATTAATGAAGTGTCCTAGATGAAAGAAGCTCAAGCAGAACTATGTTTTTCCCCCATAATGTATATCAATGTGAAGGGTGAATGATGCTTTTTATACAACCTCTGTTTTTGCTGATTAACAGCTTTAAAGCTTTAAACTTATCTGGAGTTTGTAGTGTTAGTTTTGTAACCGATCTCTCAACTTTGATGCAGGTATTTCTAACTTTTCCTATCTCGTGACTAACAGTTACCGTCGTCTTAATTTGTAAAACAGGTGACTCATACTATTATACATAGTTCAAAATTAGTTTCCATTTCCAATAATCTCACCAGCATGTGCCACTGATTTTCTTATACTCAAAAAAGAAAACACAGCCTCTTTAAAAAAACTAAACATCACATAAATAATATACTAAAAAAATTGTATCAGGTCTTAAAATTAGGTAAATACAACCGCAGCTGAAATACAAAACATGAATATTATACTGCATCATTTATTTTATTTTATTTTTTCTGAAAAACTAAGCCGAAATGCTAAAAAGACGTGTGTGAAAAACAAAGTACACCATTACTCCTTCCATAGAAATTAAGAGGAATCAAATGTCTTTGACTTACTGATTATCAGCAGTTGTAAGCACCTCTATACAAGCTGAAGTTTTGGTAGCGTGCTGGTCTCGAGCATTCAGAAGTGTGTTAATAGAACACCAAGGAGCAAAGACACAAACAGTGATCTTAGAGACTACCTATCAGTCTCTGAAGGCCAAACAAGGTTATAAGGCGGAACAATTTGAAATGATTAAGCTTATTCACAAGTTGAAAACATTCACCCAGCAAATTCACTCCAAGGTCAGACCAGCAATGCCAAGAGTAACTACAAAGACTCTACATGCATCAGTTAACATGTTAAATTTTAATGTTCATGTCAGTACACTTAGAGATAGACTGAATGAGACAGCCTGTTCTCTCATGGCAGCAGAGCGTAGGTTTGGAGACATGTGTCTAAACAAAGCACGAGACTTCTGAAACAATGTCCTCGGACAGACAAAACCAAAACGGAAATGTTTGGCCACTATTGACACAGCATATCAGCATAAACACCTCATTCCAACTGTCAAGCATGGTGGTGAAGTGGTGACGATTTGGGTTTGTTTTGGAGCCACAGTGCCTTGACACCTTGCAGCCAATGAGTCAACCATCAACCCCTCCATATACAAAAGTATTCTAGAGTCAAATGTGAGGCCATCTGTCCAATGGCTAAAGCGTGGCCCAAACTTTTTCATGCAACACGACGATAATCCCAAGCACAGCAACAAATGTGCAACAGAATGGCTGAAAAAGAAAAGAATCACGGTGTTGAGACGGCCCAGTGAAAGTCCAGACCTCAACTACACTGAACAAAAATATAAACGCAACACTTTTGTTTTTGCTCCCATTCCCCATGGGATGGACGTAGAGACCTAAAATTCATTCCAGATACACAATATAACCATCCCTCCCAAACAGTGGTCACAAATCAGTCCAAATGTGTGGTAGTGGGCACATCTGCTATATTGAGATAATCCATCCCACCTCACAGGTGTGCCACATCAGGATGCTGATCTGACATCATGAGTAGTGCACAGGTGTACCTCAGACTGCCCACAACAAAAGGCCACCCTGGAATGTGCAGTTTTTTGCGCTATTGGGGGTCTGGGGACCCAGAACCGGTCAGTATCTGGTGTGACCACCATTTGCCTCATGCAGTGCAACACATCGTCGCATGGAGTCTATCAGATTGTCAATTGTGGCCTGTGGAATGTTGGTCCACTCCACTTCAATGGCTGTGCGAGGTTGTTGGATATTCGTGGGAACTGGTACACGCTGTCGTATACGCCGGTCAAGCACATCCCGAACATGCTCAATGGGTGACATGTCCGGTGAGTATGCTGGCCATGCAAGAACTGGGACATTCTCAGCTGCCATCTGCCCTGAACAATGTGAACCATGATTCATCCGTGAAGCCCACACCTCTCCAACGTGCCAGACGCCATCGAATGTGAGCATTTGCCCACACAAGTCTGTTACGGCAACGAGCTGGAGTCAGGTCAAGACCCCGATGAGGACGACGGGCATGCAGTTGAGCGTCCCTGAGACGGTTTCTGACAGTTTGTGCAGAAATTGTTTGGTTGTGCAAACCAATTGTTCCAGCAGCTGTCTGGGTGGCTGGTCTCAGACGATCTTGGAGGTGAACCTGCTGGATGTGGAGGTCCTGGGCTGGTGTGGTTACACGAGGTCTGCGGTTGTGAGGCCGGTTGGATGTGCTGCCATATTCTCTGAAACGCCTGTGGAGACGGCTTATGGTTGAGAAATGAACATTCAATGCACGGGCGACAGATCTGGTTGACATTCCTGCTGTCAGCATGCCAGTTGCACGCTCCCTCATTGCTTGTGGCATCTGTGGCATTTTGCTGTGAGACAAAACTGCACATTCCAGGGTGGCCTTTTGTTGTGGGCAGTCTGAGGTACACCTGTGCACTACTCATGATGTCAGATCAGCATCCTGATGTGGCACACCTGTGAGGTGGGATGGATTATCTCAATATAGCAGATGTGCCCACTACCACACATTTGGACTGATTTGTGACCACTGTTTGGGAGGGATGGTTATTGTGTATCTGGAATGAATTTTAGGTCTCTACGTCCATCCCATGGGGAATGGGAGCAAAAACAAAAGCGTTGCGTTTATATTTTTGTTCAGTGTATATTGAATGCTGTAATGCACTTTAACAGAGCTGTGGATAAACAAACGCCCACAAACCTGAATGAACCAACAGCATAAAGAAGAGCGGGTCAAAATTCCTCCACAACAATGTGAGAGACTGATAAAGTTATACAAAAAAACATTACTTCAAGTTAATGCTGCTACAGGTGGTTCCATAAGCTATTGAATCATGGGGTGTACTTAGTTCTTCTCACTTTGCTTCTGGAGTTTGTGTAATTTTTCCTAATGGCACTGTGTTGTGTGTCATGTAGCAATTTTAACACTAGAAAAGACGAGCTAAATTGTTGTTATTCCCTGATCCGTAAAACCTGAGAAAGAGAGTGTACACCTCTTTTTACCATCACTTTTTACTTAATGACTTAGCACATAAAATTTTCATGGGATGTCAAAAGCCAATGACAATTCATAGTTGCTCACAAGATGTAATTTGATGTCAGTGCAATGAGTAACTAAGTTATAGGAATAGTGAGACACACTGGGTAAACAGCACTTTCTGGGCAGTAAAGTATTTTCACCCAAGCCATGATCTATGTACTCCCAAACCTAACCAAGTAGTTTTTATTGCCTAAAACCAACTATGTAGTTCTGGGTGCCTTAATCTAACCAGAAAAAGCAAAACCAAGTGCAAAAAACAAACTTCCAAATCGGACATGGAAAAATTAACACCAGGCTTCTTCTCAAATACAAAAAAAGGCAAAGAAACCACACACATACAGCTGAAACTCTGAGAAATCCCCAAAACTTTATTTTTAAGCTGTGTGAAACAAATTAATTTTAGGTTTTTTTCTTCTCTCTTCCTTTTCTGTTAAATTAAAAGACTGAAAAAAGGAAATAATACATTTTATACAATCGGGAGTGGACATCAAATTATCAAATTTATGGCAGAAGCATCAACAGTATCCAACCCCAACTCTCACACACTCTGAGGACAAGCTTAAATCAAGTGGTCAGAGGAAAAATAGGAAGACACCAGGACACCAAAGAAGTGAGGGAGAGAAGGAAAGACAAGAGCATCAGATGAGTGGAAAAGGAAGCAAATAGGAAAGTGTAGGAGAATGGCTAAGGAGGAGGGAAGATGAGAGGGATGAGCCGATCAAAGAAAGGGAATAAGGGATGGAGGTGAGAGGAGATGGTGAACAGTAACTTCCTGTGAGCCATAAACCTGGAGAGGAAGTGAAGCAAATGAAGTGGGTGGCTGACAAAGGAAAATTAGTTCCATGTTTGCAACATGACTGCAAAGATTTTTCAGTCTGGTCAGTTGTGAAATGCAGATGAAGGCTTACAAAGGAAGGGAGCAGGATAACATTTGATGTGGTGCTGAGATTTTGCTTAAAGTCCACTAACTCCTGGGCTGATAGATGTTCATATATTAGAGACAGTACACTTGATAATGACTGCTGTCTGTTGGTGTTTTTTTTTAAAGAAAGCTTCACATTGTGCGTTAGTAATCCAATAAAGATACGATTTTGGCCCTTGGGACAATTTTGGCCCCTGGGCCTTATGTTTGACACTCCTGGTCTAGATGATTAATATAAACCTGACCATAAACCTCTACGCCTTTAACTTCAGTGATATTAAAGAATAACTGATAACATAGACCACCCTGCAATTGGGTTTTATCAGTTTACCATCTGTAAAGGCGTATGTAAATCAAATATAAGACCTGACAGGTGGTGTGCGTTTGTGTGCATTGTGTGCATAGTGAATGTGCTTCACGGGCCTCTGATTAATATAACAAGATCTCCCCCTGAGCTGAGAGGATGTGGCTCAAGGGGGGGTGCTTTGAGTCATCAGCTCTTTTGTTGTGATGGATGATGAGGTGGTCAATTTCTGAACGCAGTCCCAGTCAATACAGGATATGAATCAGGATCAGATTCAATATGAAAAGAAAATAAACAGCAGCTCTTCACTATAAGGTCTATTTTTTACAGTTCTCACTAAAATGAATCATTCCAGTTTCAGGAGCTGAGTCAGTTGCAGTGATTATATCCTAACAGTCAGATAACCTCTGCATAGGTTACAAAGAACACGTGTCTGACTTGGATGAAAATGTCACTTGGTGCATTTTCTTGTAGGAAAGTAATCTGGTTACTATCAGCTGTCACAAGTAACCTAATGTCATTTGTCAGGGTTCTAAGTTCTAAGTTTCTGCCGTGACCAAAAAATTTCCCACATGTGGGACTAACAAAGGTTTATCTTATCTAAGTTTGGAATTACGGTTTTGGTTTCATTGTAATTGTATCAACGCTTAACTTTAAATGTGCTGAATTTTACAGTTTGTGTTCCTGCTTGGTTTTATCGCTGTTCAAATTTTTTAAAATGTTCACTTTTGCTGTTTGGGTCTTATGTGCTTTCCTGCCCATGACTTCTTGTTTAGTGTTAGATTTCATGCCATGTCATGTCAAAGTGCTAGTTGTATTTTGGGTATTTCTGATTTCACTATGAAGTGTAATTTATACTGACACTTAAGGGTATGCAGATTCAATGTAGTCTTGTCCTGAATGACAGGTTTTGCAAATCAGAAACAACCTCTGCATCAGCACTGGTATAGAAGCAGAGGAAGTAGAAACATTAAGCAAAGATATCACCAAGATTTTTCCATAATGTCTCATCTTCCTTTGTTTAATCTGGTAATCTCTGGGTGCCTCTACTGATATTTTACCAAACTCTTGTTAAAAACTGATACAAATGTACACTTGTGTCTTCAACCTGGCCTTGCTATGAGTACCAAGTTAAAATAAAAGCACTCCAGAAGTGTGTTACCAGTCAAAACAATACCAGATCATGATGCATGCCATCTGGTATGTCACTTTTATATTGCGCTGCCATTTAAAAAGTCTATCATAAACTAGGTGTTAGTCTTCTGTGTATATATAGTCCTGTCTCTCACTTTGCCAAATCCACCTGATTTATCTCTGAATGTTTCTCTTCACTCTGCTGACTCTGGAATTTCTGCTTATGTCCCCTTTTCTGGACCTTTGTGTCACCAACAAAGGCTTTTGCTTGTTTTACCACCAACATCTGTCACCTGTATCTGTGTCTTCTCCTCACAGCTCGTGACACCAACGTTACTTTCAAGGAATCAAATGTCAACAAATAAAGGCAGACAAATGAAAAAGTCTAATAAGTCAATTTGTATTGATAAAGCTGGAACGATTGTAGTCAAAATGAAGAAAAAAGGCAGTTAACAAATCCTTCTATCTTAAACTGATGCGTTTGTTTGCTCGTGTTCATGCAAAATGCTAAAAGTTAGCATTTAGTTTATAACAGAGCAAAATGTAGTTGTTTGGTATGATGTTTGCACTTCTTTGACCTTTGTGCAAACAAACTCACTGAGAAACTTGTAAGACTGATGTAAGTGGCCTTTTCCTTCTCCCTCCTTACACCCCTCTCTTCATCACCACACCTTCATTACCTTAATTGATCCCCACATCCTGCATATCAGGCCGATTAGCTTTGGATTAACCAGGTAAACACAGCCGTGTGTGTGTCTGTGTGTGTGTGCATGTTTTAAACCTGAGGGGCGAAGTGGAGTCTTTGATCAGGCTAATGAGCTGCCAGAGTCCCTTCAGGGCCTGCTGGTTGTCTGGGGGTGTATGGACACCTGAAACAACATGGACACCGCGCATATCCTCAGGTGCCACTCACACACACTTTGGCGCGAACACACTCAGCACACACACCCTTATCAGTGCAGCACATCCACATCCTGTCATCATTATTCTGTCTCTGGCACCTCCTACCACCCCCTGCTAGTCATCTCCATCCATGTGTCAGTCACCCATCTCGTCTGCAGCTCCCACCCGACTAAACAGTAGATTAACCTTTCATGACACTCACACCACCCACCCACTGCCTTGCTTCCTACCTGTCCTCTGATTTTCAGTCTAGCACACTTTAACCTCAAGTCACTATCATCTTATTCACCTTTATATGGTTCTTCCTTTAATGAAGCAAAGGAGCTTGTTTACTTTGTCTTGCCAGCTTCAGAGACCCCACCTACATGCATACATTTTCTTTTCTGTCATTTTGGTCTGTCACAGTAATACAGTGACACACAACTGCTAACTAGACTGCCTCATTTCTTCCTGTATCTGCCCATTTCAATTATGTGTTGAAGAGTTCTGCCAAATGTCACACTTTTTATTATTTCCTCTCAGATCTTCCAGTACCACAGTTACCACCTCAGTGCTTTTAAATGTTAAAGATTAAAAGTCTGCTGAGTTGTCAGTTTGAGTCTTCTTTTTATATAAAATTATAACAGATAATTGATGCTGTTGCAGCAACATATTTCAGTAAAATGTAAAGCACAGGGCACAGGATTATAGTCAGATTGGATAATACAAGACACACTAAATGAAAATGAAATAAAAACCAACAACAAAAAACTCCTTAATGCCTATTATATTATACTTGATACATGTGTTTTTGAGAGTGGTTGAGACTTCTACATCATCAGTGTGATTTTTTCTCGTCCCTCACAAACGTACATAAATTGCAAAAAATAAAATAAAATAAAATAAAATATTGTGTGGTAAATATGATACTAATTAAAAGTCATATATGCAAATTAATATTAAAATCGTCAGAAGGTTTAATAAACACTCCATTATCAAAATAATTGTGAGTCCATAAAATGGTGTTTAAAAGTCTTGAAGGTCAATAGGGAATGATTGTTTTTTTGAATGAACTTCAGGTGGCTGAATAGTAAATTCAGTTTTTGATAATTTGGCAGTGGTTGCTCTTTGATGCTCACTGATAAGTTTGGTTCAGTATATCTACCTGTGAAAATGTCTATTATTATATATTATTAGAGCTAGTTCAGATGTCCCTCCAGAGGCAATAGACAACCACTGGGATTTCTGATGAGCTATTTTATACTTATTATCTTTTACCAATATAACACATACACACACACACAAACACACATGCTTCCTCAACCCCGTTGAACCCTCAACCCTGATGTGTGTCGTTCAAGGTGGTGACAGCCAGAGATGGTGGTGCCGACACGAAGGCACTCAAGCGATAAGCATTTGTCTTTGAACTCCTGCATTTTCTTGTGTGTCTGTGCGTGTGTCTTTTCCTCTGTGGCACCTGCAACAATTTACTATATGACCCATATGATCTGTCTTTTGAAAGCTGGCAAAGCAGTTTGTTATTTCATACTTTAAAGAAATATATAAATTCCAACAAAAGAGTATTGTGGTATTTTAACTTCATAAGGGCCTCTAAAAGTATAACTTCAAAATTATTTTTGTCCTTCTATTATGTACTTTTGTCTGTGTTTGTTATGTTATATGGCCAACGAACTTTCTTAGTCCATCATAACTCAAATTACAGGTCTATAATGATCAGCAGGAGAAACTTAAAATTACGGTTCAAAATTCCTGAACCTTCTTGTGCTTCTTCAAACAAAGCCAAGTCTTCTGAATATACTAAACTTACTTACTAACCTCTTTATGAGCCATCTTACAATAACTGCAGAACTCACATTTTCACAGCCTACCTCTCTCCACAGCGCTTATTTGCATGATTTAAAAACCATCCCACCGCAGATGTCTCTGTGTTATATTTAGCTCTCTGGGGTAGCAGCACTTTCAGCTTTCTGTGACACAGGAAACCAAAAAAAAGTTTCCGAGGTGAGAAAGATGGAAACAAACCACTGATACGCTGCTTCTGTGATCAGATTTGCTGATGAAATATGGTGTCATGACATATGCATGTGTTAAGATGTTAGGATAAAAGGTCGTAAAAAAGATGCTGCGGTTTAATCTTAAAGGTTATCTGTAGATCTTCGTGATAGATGTGGTTTGCTAATGCATGTTTTGCCATGCTGACAAAACATGAGAAGTGTCATTTGACTCATCCATTCATTAGATATACATCTAGACCGCCTGGGATGCATAGATAGGCAGTTCATGTTAAAAACTGAATGTTATGCTTTCCTTTTACATCAGCTGAGTTATTACTCACCTCACATGGACATTTCTTGTATTAGTGTGTGTGTCAGCACGTACTCAGGATGTTTTCTCAGCACTCAGTTTTGACAGGGTGATTTACATCCTCCTAGAGATTCTTACTGAGGAATCACACACACACACACACACACACACACACACACACACACACACACACACACACACACACACACACACACACACATGCATGCTTTCTAGAGACTTACTCCAACCTTGACCACAACTACAACTTGCCTAACCCAAACCTTTCCCCAACCTTAGATTTTACCTTAAAATTTTAATGACTACAGTTTGTCTTTCCCATAAATGTGACCGTATAACTTGATTTAGGTCCCCACAGCATGAGTAACTCACATGCAAAAACACACACACACAAAAGCCACATTGCACAGGCCAAAAGAGCGGAAGACGTGCTCAGCAAGAAAACAGGTTGATGATCAAACTGGTTTAACAGAGGCCTCAAGATGTTTGTATAGAGTTCTTGTCCTACAAAATCTGTTTCACATACTCAACCCTGACAGCACTTCCGCTGAACTCTGAATGTGAGTGTGATGGATATTTCAGAAGTTAGCAGAGTCCTGTCACACATGCATTCTGTTTCTGTAACAACTGGATTCTTGGCACAGGTTTAAGACCTGAAGCCACAATTCACTTTGACAGCATTTTTAAGTCACTCCTTGTATCGTGAGAAATAAACTGCTAAGTTTTTTCTTTGGTTTGTTTCAGGAACATTTCACCATGACAAATACAAATGCTTAATAAGTTAGTCCAGGAAGTCTGATGTGCTGTAATTTCCTCCTCCAGTTCAACATGCTGACAGGAAATAGTAGGCACAATGTATACAAAGAAGGCGGTAGGTGTTACCCAGATTAATACATACAGTAAACACCTCTGGCCTATCATCACATTTCCAAGCTAAATGAAAAAGAGAACTGTGACATGGTCGTGTGAATCAGTGGAGCTCCAGTATTATGTTTTTAGTGTTAAGGACCATTTAATCCATTTGAAACATTTTATAATGGAAATATTGGTATTTCATGAGTTTATGTGTGGTTAAAATACACCATTTTCAATTCCCCTCAAATTATGCATTTTAATCATATTCAAAACGACATTTACATTTACTGTAAATGTAGCTGTATGATTTTAGATACTAAAGACTGCCTCATTCTCTGGTGTTAAGCCTTGAATATATTTTCCACATCCACGAGTCTACTGGGTTCACATGGGTCCGTTTGATATAAATTTAATCATCAAACAGCGAGCGTCAGAGGACACATGCAAACATCCATATGAATGTCTATTTTTGTGACTACGTGTAATTCTCTGCGGAGAATTTTCATGACAGCGCACCAAGAGTGCACGCACCCCAGGCAGCGGACATCAAAGAAGTATAACAGGAATGACTACTTGGCAGAATCTGGTTCGCAACTGTCTGTTTCCAAATCCGCAACGGAATATAATCAAGGCGTTAGTTAGCTCACCGCTATGGATTATGGGACGTCAGATACCCCTCATGGAGTGCTTCAGAAAGCCAACAGCTACTTGCTTGTTCACAGAATGCTGTATTTATTACTTTTGGGCAGATGGGCGACAATGTTGGGGATCAACAATGGTCGAAGTGATGAGAGCTCATCAAAGGGATTTTTAGTAAATTGATTCGCATCATCAAAAGAGAAAAAAAGAGGGAAAAAAATCCTGACTACTGAACCGATTTTTACATAAGAGCTTAATGGAGCTATAGATTTGCAGAGACATTTGTTCATATTGTCACCTTAACTTTCCATCAAGAAATTTTTGCCAGTGAGAAGGAACCAGAGAATAGGGCAGGAGATACAGGTGGGATATTTTATGCAGAAAAAACTAATTGGGCCATGTATTAGAACTATAGGTGGAAGGTATTTAAGTAAAGAACTTTCAGATTCTATGACTTAATAATATTATATTAATAATTATTAATAAAATTACAATTGTTCCTGGACAGAAGAATTAGCTTTAGTCATTGTATGTTATGCTTGATTAATTTCTGACTTTTCAAAGAAGTCAATAGGAGAACGTGCACTTTTGCGCTGTATGTTAGAATCCAGATTGTTGCAAAGCTAAATCTGGAAGGGGGCAAATATTTTTTTATGGCACTGTATATCAGTTTTCTCTTCCGCACATTTTGAGCACTTTTTAGGACATGTCATATCACTGCTATGCAGATGACATTCAGCGGTAAATGGCTGACAATTACCTCTGAATAAAGGGAAGGGAAAACAAAACTCCTTGTCTATTCTCTTGCCATATTTATGAATTCTTCTCTCATAAACCTTAGGGTAGGTTTTGACTCTGCTTTCACTCTGGATGTTCATGTTAAATCTCTTGGTTTTATCACTTAGGAAATATTTCCAAGTTGTGTTCCGTTGTGTCACACTCTATTTTGGAAACTGTTATGCATGCATTTATTTCATCACATTTGAATTCACTATTCACTTGTCTCACAGTTTCCTTGGAACACTTGCATAACTCTGTCAGGCTTCTGACTTTGTACCTGTACAATGTTTCCTACCGTCACACTGTTGCTAATTCAGTTGCACTGACCCCTAATTAACTTTAGAGTCCTATTTAAGATTCTGATAATGACTTTTAGAGCCCTGCATAGACAAATACCAGTGTACATCAGCAAACCTTTACATCCATACATCTCCAGCAAGTCCCTGAGAGGGCTGTATGGAGGTCAGGGGCTGCTGACTGTGCATCATACAAGCCTGAAAACTAAAGAAAAAAGCGCTCGTGTAACATTGGTCCCCAGACTCTGGAGCTTTCTCCCACTGAGCCTGAGAACTCTGGACTGTGCTTAAAAAGCAGCTAAAACTATTTATTTTTTTGTTTTAGGATTGTTGTTGTTCATCACTTTTTGATATTTACCTTGAAAGGTGCCATTAAAAAAAACTTAATTACGCATGTATTGCAGGAAGATTTGGAATCTTCCTTGATTAATAATCTTTACAACAAGTTCAGGTGTAACCCCGTGTCTGCATGCATGTGTCTATTCACATGTACTCCTGCTCTCAAACAGCTTCCACTCTGTGTTACCCCTTTCCCCCCCGTTGTTCTTCTTCTCAGGTGAAAGGGATCCTGGGAACAGCCAGGTTCCAGCTTCCCAAAAGCCTCTCAGTGCTCAGATTTTACAATGGAACAAAGATTGTCTCAGTGTTGTAATGCTTCTGGGAAACCAAACCCAAACTATAATGGGCACAGTTTGACAACTGGGAACTAAGAAGAGACTGAATGGAAGCCTGGACCTACTGTATAAGCCTGGGAAATTAGATTTCTACACTTTAATAGTGTTTTAATATCACACATAAATATTATGATACCCAATATCAAAATTACAATTTAATACAGTGCTGTTAGTCTTATTATTCTTAATATTATTAGTGCTGTGATGTCTGTCTGCATTATGGTTATTCCCAGAGGATGTGGCAGTGCTCCAAGCAAGTTCATATTATGCTTTTGTACAGTAAAATACTTAACATGATCAGATAACATGTTTTAGCAATTTAGTCCAGAGATTAGTCTATAGTATAGCCCAAACTAATTTGTAAGATTCATCGCCAGCCATGTTACAAACAACGTATGGGAATGAGAGAGCTTCAGTTGCCTCAGGGACTACAACCACAGTAAGAAACAAATGTTGCTGAGGAGAAGAATCCTCCACTCTTCTCTCACCTTTCAACTAAAGCCTAATCATGATGAGAAGGGATTATCGGCACAGGCCCAGCGTGAGTCCAAAAGAGTGCACGATGTGGGGGAGTGGCGGCCCAGGCTGTATGACACGTAGTTAGGAAGAACATACCTCCCACCATTTATCAAGATAAATAACTTTTGTAACATACCAGCACTGCTATAATGGATATAGTGGCAAACAGCTCGATTCAGCATGAATGTGCATGAATCCCATCCTGTGCTACCATACCAGAGAATGAAATGAAATCTGAGAAAGAGCAAGAAGGAGCTTTCTCTCTTGGACTAGTTTTCAAAACTGACTGGGTACTCAATTTTGTTAAATTATAGCTGGTTAAATCCAAGACAGAACATGATTTTGGAAGATATTTGTACGATTTACTAGAGATGTAATAGAGAATGACATGAAGTAAAGGTCTGTGCATCCAGAAATCAAACACTGTGTCTCGTTATCTTGTGGTACGTGCCCCAATCATTGCATCCTGAGCTGGTCAGACTTGCCATGGCAGCAAACCATCATTTTCTTTGAACAGAAACCCAACAATATTGAAGATCACGCGAAGAGAAAACAGATGGTAAAAGCAAACAGGAGACATGCGTAAACCCCACCAAAAAAAACAAACAAAAACAGGTGATGAATGATTGAAAGTGCATTATTCATCGGGTGTGACACCACAACAGAGAGTCCAATGGTAAACATGTGTGTTGGTTTGGGGTCTAGTGACTGCCTCAACTCTGAAACAGACTTTCTACTTTGGGTTAGAAACTGTAGGCTTGGCCTGTCTCTCAGTACTCTGTGAGTGGTATGCTCAGGGATTTGAATGTGTTAGTCAATTACCTACTAATCATAAATTTATGTGTGTAAAATATTTGCCTGTACATATCTGTGTAGATAGGAAAACCTTTTCACTTTTTTCAGTCGATCTACCATATCCGAAAATTCTTTGCACATGGTACTGTGTTACCTCACGACAAGAAACTCGAGATTGAACCTCCTGGTTGGTTGAGGCCTGTCTGTGTCTCTATGTTTTCCCTGTGCCTCTGTTTGAAATACATGCAAATTAATTTAAATTGGTCATAGGTATTAATGTGAACAATTGTCTGTGACATACTGACCTGTGTGCACCCCAACGTCTTGTCTTATAACTAAAGGGATAGGACCCATCCCCTCTGCAACCCTGAGCTGGATAAGCGGTTAAGAAAACGGATGGATGGCAAGGGCAATCAGTTAATGGATACAAGATAAACGTTAGCTGCACTTAACAACAAAGAGTCATGCTTTAAAAATTAGCTGGAGTTTTGGAAACCTGTAAACTTAATCTTTCGTCATTATTAGAGCATTCACGTTTTCTGACAAGTCCAACCTTTACCCTGGCACGCTGGACTTACTGTATTCAGAGAGATGCATTGTTCCTGTTCCAAATGATTTGTATTGGTTAAAAAAAACAAACAACTGGATTTCCCAAATCTTCCCACTGCCCATTTACACATGAGTAAAGTATTGGCAGCTTTAGCAAGCTACAATCTAAATCTGCAGGCTTCAATCTGAGGAACTACAGAGAGAAAAAAAAACTAAACCATGCAAAGGCCCTAATCTGACAGTTTTCCAGTCATTCATGGGGTCTACCTGCAATCTGTCTGTCCGTCTGTGTGGGTGTGGTCATGGCTGTCTGAAGTTTCTGAAGTTCAGAGCAGAGCATTGTACAAAGTGACAACCCCATCAAAGAGACTGGGCCTGCATAAAAGGACATTTTATGACTCTGCCCTTCAAAAGAACAGTTTGAAGAGTTCAAAGCACACACACAGGCTGTGGATGGAAAGTTCAGCGCAAAACCAACAGTGAGACAGTGAGACGGTGGAAGAGAGAGCGAGGGGGGGGGGGGGGGGGGAGAGAAAAGTGAGAACGAAACATAAAAGGGAAAGAGAGGAAAACCCTCAAAAGCTATTTGATATCTTTCATCAAAGAGCGACACTAACCTGCCACACTTTGCATTTCCATCTCGATGCTAAATCTCCAACATGAGGTTGTCATTCTCCCCCCACCCGACGCACATCAATCCCAGCCGTGGTGTTTGATCAACCTCACCAGTTTGCACGTGCGTTTTTAGGGCACACACCTTCCAGCCATATGCCAGGGATTTCTTCTGAAGACAGGAAATGTCATTTCGTGATTTACAGCGAGGTACTGATGTTTGGTTAAAGCAGAAACAATGGCCAGTGCTCATGGTTTGCCCTTTTGTACACCTTTCCAGTACAGTGCAAAGATTTAAAGCCTCAGCTGAATCATCTGGCCCAAAGGCAGACACAGGCAGACACCTACTGTGTTTTTAATTAATGGCTGCAAATCAAAGGTGGCGAGCTACATTTTCTTTCCAAAAAGCTTTAAAGTCATAGCTTGGATATTAAAAAAATAAAACGTTAAAAAAAGAAATCCAGTAAAATATCTCCATTTGATTCATATCATTTGTTTCGCATCAAACCAGTTAGCGAAATATGTTTATTCAGATTACTTTGGGCCCTTTAGAACCAACTAATGCTCATTGACCACAGTGTACCCATTTAGTGGCTGCTTGCATGTTGCAAAACTTCAGTAGTCTCAAACTGGTTTCTTGAGCATGAAAATGGCTTTTCTGGATTTAAAAGTCCTCTGCATTCACCAGATCTCAGTCCAGTAGAGCAGCGGTCCCCAACCTTTTTTTGCGCCATGGACCACTTTAATGTCAGACAATATTTTCACAGACCGCCCTTTAAGGTGTCACGGATAAATACAACAAAATAAAATGATACAACCAAGACAAAAATGGTGGTATTTTATAAATAGAACAATAAAAGCGAATTAACTAATGTAATTGTGTAACTTTATTAGCAGCGTCCTCCTGAATCGCGCCAACACTGAGAGTAACATCCTCCCCTGTGTCCCTCAATGCTTTCTGGTCACTATGGTAACGTGTAATTATTTCTTTCAAAATGAGACCCACAACTACAGCACGGGAAAAGACCCAGGGAAACCGAGTTAATGATAAAAAACACTGAAAACCATACATTTCACAGCTGAGCCTCAACTCTCGTGGCCCGGCACCAAACGACTGACAGACCGGTACTGGTCCGTGGCCCGGGGGTTGGGGAGTGCTGCAGTAGACCACCTTAGGAATATGGTGGAACAGGAGAGTCACAAATATGAATGTGACTGGAATGTCTGAGCAATGAGTCCAGCACCTTGTTGGATCTTTGCCATCAAGGCTTAGTTTTGGAGACAAAAGGGGGTCCAACCTGCTACTAGCAAGGTATACCTAATAAAGTGACCACTGAGTGTAGTACATGCAATTACAAAGGTGAACGCTTATGTTATATACATGTAAAGAATATAGGATTCGCAGTGGCCACAGTACTTCACCTTCATTCTGGTGTTGTTTTTCCACAGCTCAGCTGAGTTACTGAAGTTTACCAGAAAGTTGCTACCCTTGTAGTGCAAAGCACTCCAACATCCACTGAGTCATAGTCTTTCTTGTAGTCAGTCCAGGCAATGATCGGGTTGCCTTCCAAATGTTAAACACAAATCTTTCTCAGATAACTTTAACAATAACAGTGTTCAGAGATCCACAATGAGCAAGTAATCCAACAAATCAAACCAAGTAAACACTAGTGGGTATGACATGAAAGTGCTCTTTTCAACTGCTAGAATGCATCCTAAACTTCAAAATAAAACCCCGTTCACATCTGTGCACACATGGCATTTTGTTTTTTTCATTCCATGCATGTGCGGAGTTAAGTGTGCTATTCTGGTGCTGGTGATAATTGTGGAGGTGTGAGAAGTATGGTGTTGGAGGTGGCAACCCTACTCTCACCACCTTAACTAATCCCCCAGTAACAAAAGCCTGCTTCTCTGCTCCGTTTGACACTGAACCCTGCTGGACTCTGCCTCGGCTGTTTACAGTTTCCCTGCTCCTGCTTAAATGTGGCTTTACCTCCCAAAAAAAGGGTGTGGTCGTGCTAGAGAGATGGTTAGCGAGGCAGAGGAGGAGGACAAATAGGTGTTTTTTTAAGCAGAAATAAGGGAGCTATTACATCGGAGATGCAGAAAGGAAGGGAGAATCATCGGTGGGTGGTGAGTAGAAGAGGAGGAGGAGGAGTAGGAGAAGGCGGGAGAAGACCCCGTCAGGGATTAACCAGCCAGCTGCTCCCTCAGGGACCAGACCTGAGCGACACTTTTATTCTGATAGGAAGAGCAGCTCGAGAGAGCAGCGAAGAAGAAACAGAAAGAATAACTGAAAGAAGTTGAGGGATAACAGAAGGACAACTGGGATGGGATAAAATTTAATTTAAGGTGTTCATTTAGCTAGCAGACATGGCCGGAGGCCATCCAGTGTCAGGGCCAGGAGTTTCAGATTCAAGACAGCACACTTTGAATGTAACTGAGAAAATTAGCTAAATAAAGCAACAAATCAAGTCTTAGTGACCCCGTAGTTTCCTTTTTCTTTTCGGCATGCTTATTATCACTCACTTTAGGACAACAAACTACCTGTCTATGGTAGTTTGTATGGTCAGGAACCTTCACCTGAGCACTTGTTGTCTCATTGGTCACCATCTTTGACCCTTTGCATTAGTCTTCTGTCAGAATCACAGGCACTGTAATTTAGTGAAAACACACAGAGCACCAACTAATACAGAACATTAACCGTTGATCTAATATTTCAATATTTTCTGTCCCCTAAAGCAGTAAACCTCCTTTTTTGGTAACTTTTACAGAAAGGAGAGAAGAAATGATCGATCCAAGCATTTGATTAGACACAGATTTTTATGCTAGATGCCTTTCTTGATGTAATGCTGCTTTGGTTCAACACTAGGGGTACACAAGCTAGAAAAGTAGCAATAAAACACAATGGAAATGTCTCAATATGCACACAAAACTATGGAATCTATCTTTTAGCATTGATAACTTTTTTGCTTTTGTTTGTTTTTCGCCATACATCCGTAAAAAAAAATGTGCTATTATCTCAAAATGTGTCATTATGTCAACCTTCTACAGGAGCCCTGCTGACAGGCTGAATGACAGTTTGGTATGGGAGTTGCTCTTCCAACAGCCAAAATCACTACAGATTGTGGTAGAGGTGGCAGAGGACATATTTTTAAGAGCCTTCCTGCCATTAAGATCCTCTACCTCCAGTGGTGCTTACGTAAGACCCACAGTATTATTGGGTATCATAGCCATCCAGTACACCAGCTATTCTCCTGGTTACTGTCAGGTACACGATACAGGAGTGTGGCTGCAGGGATTACCAGATTAAAGAGCGATTTTTATTGTCAAGCCATCGGACTCCTCACCTGCAACACCTGACACCTGACTGCTGCTTACAACTGTCAGATCTCTCATGTGCAACATGCTGCTTAGCACTGACCTCCCACCTTATCTACATGTGAATATTCAACAATGTTTATTCATTTCTTAGTTTTTTTTTTTTTTTAAAAGCCTTACTTATCATTTTTTTTGCTACTTTTTTTATCTTGTGAAATTTTCAGATTTTGAATGTTTTGTTTTGTCTTTCATCTCGCCAAACATGTTTCGTTGTAATGTTGACCCTGTGTGAACTTACATACTCAAACAGGAACAAAGTTTCAGGTTAGATATCTCAATTTTGTATTATCTGAAAGTTTCTACTTACTCAGAAGTTTGAGCCATCCATCCATTCGCTTCCATTTATCCTTTTCAGGCTCGCGGGGGGCGCTGGAGCCTATACCAGCTGTCATAGAGTACACCCTGGACAGGTTGCCAGTCTGTCGCAGGGCTAACACACAGAGACAGACAACCATTCCCGCTCATATTCACTCCCACGGGCAATTTGGATTAATCAGTTAACCCATCCCCACAAACTGTGGAAGGAAGCCGGAGTACCCAGAGGGAACCCACGCAAAGAAGAGGGGAACATGCAAACTTCACACAGAAAGGCCCCGGCCTGATGGTGGAATTGAACTCAGGACCTTCTTGCTGTGCAGCAACAGTGCTAACCACCATGCCACCGTGCTGCCAAGCTTGAGCCAGTCAGTTGAAAGTTTTTAAATGTGAAACTTGAAGTTTTGAGATGATAACGTAGCTCTTCCTGATGGGTTTTTTTCAGTGGTGGATACAAACCTTTATATAAAACTGTGCTACTATTGGCAAATTGTTTCGTTTTTTTCTTTTTGGAAACCTCCTAAAATTAAAGTTTGATTAAAACCTTGTTCTGTAAACCACTATGATTGTGTACAAGGGAAAACATACGAGGATTGTCTCTTTGACCAGCAAATTATAGACCTAACCCTCTGCCTGAATAATGCCATTTTTTGTGCCACCATTATTGTGAAATAGTAAAAAATAAGTTATATATGAGTTATAAATAAAAAATATTACTTCCAAAAAATGTCTTTTGCATTTATTAGCAAGTTATTAAATGCACTTGCACTGGTGATATATTGTGAATCATTTTATTAAAATTAGATAATATAAGATGCATTTGGCACCATTACTGAAACTCTCCATACAACAGTGTCTCTAGCGTTATGTACCAAGTTTAGTTTTACTGAATGTGTCATGTGTGGCAGAGAAATGTGTCCCTATAGACCGCAGAGACAGAATGAATGTGGTCATGGTTTACAGCCCACAGAAGCTGTACATCTCTTTACAATGAGCCACTAGTATTGATATCTCCATCAGCTCGATGAGACAGCAGGCAGCTCAGATGCATCCCTCATGTTCATGTGGCACGAGACCTGAACCCATGCGACAGGAAATATTAACATGCTACCGTAGCATCATCCAAAAGATTGAAATTTAAAAACCCTTGAAGAAAACCTCCTACAAGATCATAAAGTATGAAGATACAGCAGAGAGTTTTTCTTCCTTTCCTTCTTCTCTGCCTCTCTGTCTTTCTTTCTCCATATGGCAGCCATTTGTCTGGAGGAGGTCTGTCAGACATAAATAATAGGTTATGAAAAAACAGACGGAGGGAGGGGGGGGGGGACGCTTGCTTTCTTCCTGAGGGACGGGATCTCTAGAGGGCTGGTGTCCTTCATGGCAAAACAAGGAAAAAGTGAGACAGAGGGAGCGAGAGAGAGTGAGAATGAGGGGGACTGAAGGAGAAACTGAAAGAGAGGGAGAAAAAGCAAACTTAGAGCAAGGAAAGTTGACCGGCAGAGCCTCGCATATTTGAGCTATGAGTTTCCGCACTAAAACATGATGAAGTTTGATTAATTGACCAATCAGTGCAGCAGGAAGGAAGACGAAGAGCCAGGAAGAAAGAGAACGTGAGGGAAAGACGGAGAAGAGAAGGGGGAAAGGGAGATGAAGTGCAAGGCAAAGAACATTAAGGCCTTCTCAAGTTTGTGTGCGTTGATTTTCATCTGAAACCAATTAGTTCCAAACCACGAAGACAACACCAAGCCTAGTTTTTAAAAACATCCTCTCTCTTTCCCCTCATCTTCCCCCCTCCTGTCCATTCATGTGTCAGGCTCTGCAGCTCTCTGCTGGGTCTAGACTCCTTTGTGTGTATGCATGCAAGCATATGAGTGCGTGTGCATGTGTGTGCGTGTGTGCGCACTTAAAGGCATTGTGATTAACATTCGCCCCAATTCGCTGAGGGACACGCATTCTAAGCCCTTCCTTCCTGCTCCGAGTGGAATTCTCATTAGCTGATAACTACTTTTCAAGAGACTGCTGCATTCCTCTGCTCGATACCAGAGGCCTTACACACACACACACATGCATGCACGCACACACTCGTGCATGTACACAGACAAACGCAGGCACAAATGCACAGGCAAAATCATAGATACAAACAAGCATTCTCACTGGCAGGGAAAACCACAAATGGAACACTCTGATTTTGGACCTTTTCCCCCTGTTTTCATTTTGAAAAGTTTCATGGCTGAAACAACTCTCATACCTGCACTACCAAAAGTTTCCGCAACCACAGACAGGTAGACAGGCAATAAAAATTTCTGATACCTTGCTTCCTGCATTATTCTGTCTTCCAGAGACTGAGGACCAAAGCACTTTCCTTATTAGATTCAAGCCAGAAGTTTATGGTATCTGTTACCAAATGCTCTCCAGCATCTTTCACTCACTTCCCAGGACAATGACGCTGTCAAACAGTGAAATATATAAAGAGAGGTGAAGGTGTCTGTTTTTAAGTGGGAGCAGACAGAGGGGTTGGGTTGGGGGGGGGGGGGGGGGGGGGGGGGGGTAGACGGCGACACCTGGCGCTCTGTTTTCTCATCATCATCACACCTCATTTGGATTCATCCTATTGTGAACTTTTGGCAGAGTTGTAGACATTGACTACAGCCAGAGGAATCTGACATTTATAGTTCCTTTGGGGGCATGGAACCTGTTAATGGGGAAAAGAAATATTGTTATATGTCAGAAGGATTTAAAAAATAAACATATTAGAAAGGATTTGGGACGACATCCATGAAAAAAGAGCAAAAATGAAAGTTCTCTAATCAGCCAAGTCTGGCAACACTGTTACAGTGCAAAAGGTAGCCTGTGAGCGATTAGTCAACAAATGACCAGCTGTCTCATATTCTTCTATATGTAAACTCACCTCCTTTGCCTCTCCATCTGCCTCTCTGCTTACAATAACAATGGCGTGGACTGTTTTGCTTTGCGACATTCAACTCTGTCTAAAAAAACGTCGCGATTTCTCGGGTGCTCAAAGTGCGCCGCAGGCTCGATTTTTCACGTCAACGAATGGGGCTATTAATTTATAATGTGTAATGCAGAGCGGCCTGGTTGTTGTAGAGGAGGAGTGCGTATCAGAAGTAATGGAGAAAGGGAGACTGAAGGGAGGTCACCTTTAAATCCTAAATTCTAAAAAGATTTTTGTGCAGGATCACTGGGGCAAGACACATAATGCAAGTAAGCACTATTTAAATGATGCAAACACAGCAGGGCGTAAGGGCACAGCAGAAACAAGACACAAGTCATGAATCAAAGCATGTTTGTACTGTCCAGTTCCACAAAGGTTCAGAAATCCTGTTAGTTCACAAAAAGGTGGCCACAATGTTGCCTTGCATGTGCCTGTAACTCCTCTTTTCCGCTTGTCAGCTAGAGGAAATCTAAAGTTGTTGCTTTTTTCTGTTAGTATTTCATCGCTCGCAAGCCGCAATTTGTCTCTGTGCTTCCTCTTGTCTACCTGTTGGACCATGCTCTGTTATAGGCCAGTATTGCCACCTACTTTGCTCTCACTCAGCCATTTGTCTGGCTCCTTCCCCTCCCCAGGAACACTTCCCCTTAGCCTGTAAAATGATCACCGGCTGGCTACTTGATTTGCCTCTCTTTCTCTCTGTCTGCTCTTCTTTCTCCCCCTTCCTCTCATCTCCTCTTATTTTCACTCTCTCTACTGGCCTCCCGCTCGCCCACCCCTTTATAACCTTAAGTCTCGTGGTCCTTCCTCTCATTTCTCTTCCTCTATCATTTTGTTCTTCTTCCGTTGCTCCTTTCCTCTCTAAAATGGATGCTGTTCCCTGGGGAGTGGTCAGCAGAGAACAGAGGAAGTAGGAGGAACTTACTGTAGAGCTAAAAACTGATGCTCCTTAAATGAAGGCTGTTAATTCAAGGAGGTATTACGTGTTGGCAGTTGAGGTAGATGAGACAGGCACTCAAAAGGTCCTAAAAGGATTTCCTGTCTTAATTAAAACTGATTAACACAGTTTGTCATATTCAGCTTGATTACCACACTTGGAAAGCTAGGTCTCATGGTTTCTTTAGTGCTCCACATTACCTGCAAACTTACTGCACAAACATTTTGGGCTATTTTCAGCTAAAATATGGAAAAGCATCTACTTGTTATACTAAAAGTTTTGGACTATATGTTGCCAGATTTTAAAGTGAGCAGAACACCAGCCGAAAACAGGAGCAGCTTGCTTTACACAGTCAATAACCTGTAGATCAAACAATCACGACATGGTGTGTGGTTGCATTATAGTCAGGGTACAAGGAGTCCCTTTGCCACAAACTGCATGCTGTTCCAGCTCTGCACCATTCCTGAGTTTGTTTCCCTGCTGTTGTTGCGTGATCAGACAGTCTCAGAGGCCCCTGGTTGCACTGGCTGACTCCACTCCTTTTCAATGGGGTCTTCCGCTGTCATAGTCACAGCCGTGGCCCTGAATTCCCATTCCCGTACACACATAAACGGCCCCTTCCAATCCACCCATATGTGCGCGCACACTCACAGACATCAGGGGTGGTGGTGGAGGCTGAAGCCGGAGGTGGGGAGCGCATGGGGATAGCCCCAACCGGAGGCACGCTTCTAGACTTGTGGATGAGGCAGAAAAGCCATTATGAACTGTTATGGTTGGCTGATCGCTCCCTTTCAGCTGCTGAGCTGCAAACAAAAGCGCCAGGCAGAAGCTAAAATAATGGATCTCTTTTCGGCACGCCCCCTCCGGAGCATATCTGACTTTGTGTGATCACAGATGCATGTTGAGAGGTGGAGGGGAGTGTGCGTTTGTTTGCATCTATAAGTGCACGTTCTCGGAGAAAGCATGCGAAAGTAGAAACGTCATTTTTAGCAACCCATTCAAAGGCCGGGCTGTTTTCTTGAATGGGTTCATAAATAATAGACTTTCATTGACCAAAAATGTTCACGAGGGGTGATGTTCAAAAGGTATTAGTATGATCCTCAGGTGTTACCAGGGAAACAAGGCTATTTTTAGTAAAACACACACACACATATTGAAACACACAAAAACATGGATGCATAAATGTGGATACAAACTCCCACACGGACATGGAAAGAGCCACATCATAGTGAGTAAGACGGTGTACAGCCCTGCTTGCTTAGATTGCAATTGTGATATTAAATATCATCACTCACACAAAGAAAAAGCTCAGCAGTGATGGTTGAACTCATTGTCATACTATTCTTTTACTACTAGGAAGAAAATGTGGGTTTGAAAATTATGCGGCTTGTCTGATTTACAGGCAGTCCTCAAAATATGTTTGCAGTTACCACTGTGTAAACAGCCTGCTTATTTTGAAAGGGTATTACTAGCACAGCACAATGGTAGTGGCACATCAGCTCCTGTTATGTCATTGCTTTCTGTGACATTGAGAGGAGTTACAGCTATCTATCCATGCACTGGTCTATAAATAGACCTGGAGCCATTTATACACCAATGCCACTCTGTGATGCTTTAATGCTGCTTTTTCAAAATAGGATTATGTCTCAGTGTTATTCTTTTATATTTCTTTACATTGCTGTTTTACAGAGATTTACAAGAAAAGGAAAATGTGTATTATTAGAAAACATACAAGTAGAGATAATATATTTACTTTTTTTTTTAACAAAAAGAAGATGACTCCAGCACTCATACACTAGCATCTACTGACTATGAGTTTCTTCAAATAGGCACATGCTGAAACCCTCGCCCACTGTTTTCTTCTTGAACCCATCATCGTAGACGTCATCTTGTATTCTGTTTCCCTGAGCGTATGCATATCTGCTCTCTATATGGAGACCAAACTTGCCACAATTGACCTCAGACTTGATGCGTGTGAAATTCTGTGTGTTGCACAACTACTAAGCAAACATCTGCTTCCTCCGTGAGGTTTGAAACAAAACATTCAAACACTTAAAAGGGCACGCAGAGTACACTCTCCACCATAGCCAGCCCATTATATTTCAGTGATTTGGAGCTTAGCTGGAACTTTCCTTGCCCGTACTCCACCCCACCAATCACATTTCATGAAATTCGGCCTGTTGATTTTTCCATTATTTTGCTGACAGCCAAGCAGATTAGCAGAATGATTGAATATCTTATATGCTGTCAGTACAGAGTGGATTTTTTTTGTTGTGGAAAAGCTAATCTACTGTATACTGAATGCACTCCCTAACAGTTGGCTACACTTTAATGTCTTGTGAAAATGATTGTTTTGGCTTAAGGCAGACACCAGACTATAACCTATGTTATAGGTTATATCTCCACCTGGACTTTGTATTTGGGAGCTGCCAGGTTAGAGGCTGTTTAATGTCTGATCTGACTAAAGTTCAGTAGTGAAGACATGTTTTCTTTGTTCACAGATACCAATAACTTGATTGGCATAGATTCTCAGAATCAAAAAAGTGCCTGCCTTAGTTTGATTGATGTCATGTTATATGTGCAGAATTTCCTAGTATGAAGAAATGAAAAATACTGTGCAAGTATAATGAAAAACCCTTCCCCTCTATCATTCATTAGCCTAACCGCTTGTTTTATTTGTACAAAGATTCCTGTAGCAGCTCAACTTTTATCTGAATGGAAACATCGGAGGTGCTGTCAGTGCTGTTTATGACGCCCATTCACACCACAGTTACAAAACTCCTGTAATCAAACTCACAAATCTGTGTGTTTTATAAAGCTACAGCGAAACGGTAACTTTCCCTCCTGCTAGATTTGCTAAACTGAATAAAAAAAGATGAGATCACAGAGTTTAAGGGGTCTTTTTTTTTCTCTCGTGAAAATACAGTTGAATAACATTTTCTTACAGTTAACAGGCAAATTTCTGAGTAGAGTTGATAGAAGTCATTTGTTATCTGGGTTGTTTGGACTTGAGCGATATTATAGCACAGACCAAGCTCTTTACACTTTTCCCACCCACCAAGAAAGCTGCACTGACTCAGTCAAAATGTTTTTTCCTCTCATTGTGCCTGATTCAAACAGAGTCACAAACGCACAATTGACTGTTTCTGATGAATTTTCCAGTGATCTATTTCTGCCCAAATGACGTTAATCAAAGATATTTTTATCCTGTTAATGTCTTCCAAGTATTAGGCGTGTATATATGCATTTATTTAATTTCATATTAATAATAACTTTTGGAAATCCTCTGTTTATCGAGTAAACAAGGTGTTTTTACACTTTACCCAGTTTGCTGCTCATAATTTTTCTTCATCTCTGTCTTAAAGCCTTTTATTTGGGCATTTATTTATCTATTTTTAACATCAACTGGAGATGTTCACAGCAGTACCAAAGTACAAAAAACTTCTTTTCAACTAAAAAAATTCCAATTTCTAAGTTTTGAGAAAAGCATTTGACCTTCTAAGAAATCTTTTTCGGGTTCAAGGGGAAGGGAAGTGCTAGAGATCTCTTTTTCTGAGGACTTACAACACTGACAGTGAAGGCAGCTCTTGGTGACATACAACACTGGGAAATCTGAAGCAGTTTCTTGACATCAGGCAATGTAATGATATGTCATGTCAAGAATTAGACACAGCAGATTGAGCAGTTCCGTGTTACTACTGTGCTCACTCTCAAAAACCTCAAAAATATTTAATCGTTTTCAGTTCAGCTGCTTATTGGATCATAACCCAATATTTGGTCATATTGGACTGCGGTTATTAGTGATCACTGGAGTCAGAGGTGTTCCTATAGTGTCGTATTTCTGTGGCATTTTGGACTATTTAGGTGGGCTATTTGGGCAGGAGCCTAGTTTGAGTTTTGAAAAAGGAGGAAGGGGATGGGTGAGGGATAGGAAGAAAGAATACAATTACAGCTTCCAGTCTTAGAAGGCAGATCCGGATCCATTAGCTCACTAATCACTAAATCAATAGCCACCAAAGAAGCTGGTAGTTCACTTAACCGTGTCTGAATCACATGCGGAAGCGTTGTGCCTTGGGGAGGAGCACTGACTATGCACACCCTCATCTTTAAAATGGCCTATAGGAAAGCAATACATTTTAATGGCAGGTGACAAAACTGCCAAACTATGAACGCTGAAATAGACTAACAATGGAGATTATTCTGTAGATGGGCTCACATATTCCTGTTGCCCACCCGTAGACATATCTCTTGCATTTATCTTGCTAGACTGCATGCAAAAATAATACATGCAGATATTAAAACTATGTTGACTGTAGAAGAAAAATCTGTGCTAATAAGAAACAGGGTTACATATACGGAGACTCTATTCTCACAAATTCCTACTTCAGAATAAAGCATATATATAGGAGAAGAGAAAACCGTCTATATACCCATTGTTCAGCAGATTTTGGTGCAGAATTTGAATCTGGAACACCTTCTCAACTTCCAACTCAGGAAAGTAGAAGGAATCTCAGAAACCCTGAGTTAACAATCCTAGATGGCGGCAAGGAGCATAAACAGGATGTAAAACAGTTAAACTTTTCATCTGTACTGCCACTGTTGTGTATTTTTGTCTTGCTAAAAAGACTTTATCCATGAATGTGCTGCAGCAGCACTTTTAAGCACAAAGAAAAAAAATGCATTATGCTGTACTGATAGTGATACCTGAAGGACTCTACCTTGCCAAGGACCAAAACAAAAACAAATTTGGTCTTTGATTGAGAACAATTTAACAAAAAACATGACATATTCTGATGGCGTGAGGGCAGAGCTAGGTTTACATGAGTAATCTCCCTTTCACTAGGTTTGTGGTGTCAAAGTTGACACACCAGAAGAAAAAGGAGTAATGGCTTCCAGGACAGACAGTTTTATATTGCAACATACCATAAGCGGGCCATCTATATCCTACTCAGGACAACAGCAATAGCGCTAGCCTTGCTTTTTTCCAACACATGAGCCCTGGGGTAAAAACTACTGATATAATCATGTCACCGTCACGGTCACCCTTGTAGCACAGGACATATTTTAATGCTTTGTCTATATGTTAGACAAGAAATCGCTGTGAAATTTGGTAAAAAAAAAATGTAATAGATGGTGGAAAAATAGCATTTTGTGCATAAATATAGTGATATTAACAATATTAATATACAACATGATCTATCCCTATATGAGTATTCTTTTTTCTAAAAGGAAAGCACTAGCTCCAAGTGTGCTGTCAGTCCTGATAATGAGTGATTCTTGGTCATGTGTGAGTAATAAAGCCCAGCACACTGTTTATTTCCTCAACTTGACCTCTTTTTAGAGCATGCATAACTAGGATTATTACACCAACTGCATTGAATGATTTCAGCTTTAACATATTCAATATAAGGTAAGTGCGTGTGTCTGTGTGTGAGAAAGAGATTAGCTGTAAGAGATTAACTGTAATGGCTCTAATTCAGAATTCATATAAGAGGAAAACCGTCCATTCATCATATTTGCTTCACTTGACACAACAACAAACATTTCACTTCATTTTGCTTTCTTTCACCCTATATCTCTCTCTTCCCTCCTCTTATCGCTCTTACTCTGCCTCCATTTGACTTTATTCTGCTCTGCATCCCCCCTCTTCTAAGTCTCTTCCCCCTCCGGTCTTCCCATGGGCCCACAGCCCACAGGAGACAAGGTGATGTCATACCTCCGCTTCCTGGCGATGTGGGTAACTGTACACTGTGTGCCTTGGGCCATGGCAGAGTGTGCGTGTGTGTGTGAGTGTACGTGTGAAAATGTGTGTGAGTAGCAAGTAGGTTATCTTTTTGAATGAGAGACACAAATGGAAAGAAGAGGAGGAGAGAGACAGTAGTGGGATGATTGTGAAATTTGTTCCAATAAAGTTTAATTTGTGTTTGCACCATACAATGTTTTCACTTAACTATGGTCCAGTTATGATCATGTTTTTTTGTGGTTATATGCAGTTTTTTGGACATAAATGTTATATATCAGCAAGTCCTCTAGCCTAATCTGTGTATTTGAAACAGCATTTTAACAGCGCTGTGGTAGAATCAGCTATATTCCTCAGTATGGAGCCATAGGCTAGTTTTGTGCCCAGAACTTAATAAATGTACAGTAAATACCTTAGCACTGACAAATCTAAGTATGACTTACATTTAATTTCTGCAAATAACATAGTAAAACGCAACCTTTAATTCTTGTATCATGAGCAGGAAATCAAGCATATATGTCTTACATACTTTTCTCATCTGTTTCATTTGGTTTTGTATTTATGGTTAGGCTTAGGGAAAGATTTGAGATTACCTTAAAAAAAGAAATTTGTTTTCATAGTTTTCATAATAAATACAAATTTAAATAATGGACATAATTTAGAGAAATGTTGAACCTCAGTGTGGAACGTTCCATGTCATCCCATCCATCCACCCTGACCTCCTCCCAGCTTCCAGCATCGTCATCTTCAAAATTTGCTAAGACCGCTTAGATTTGTTGGATATAAGATAAGATCAGATAGCCTTTATTAATCTCAGTTTTCTCTTACCGTAGGTGTGATATATGGTTGACAACATGAGTAGACATCAGTCTTGTTTAAGTCTGAGAATGAAAACCTGTATAAGTGATATTAATATACATGATAAGTTTGTGTCAAATGATTTCAGTACAAAACTCACATAACTGAAATTGTTAAATATCTAAGGCAGCACGGTGCAACGTTGGTTAGCACAGCACAGCAAGAAGATCCTAGGTTGAACTTCAGCATCTGGGCTTTCTGTGTTCGTTTGCCTGTTCTCTCTGTGTGCTCTGGTTTCCTCTCACTTCCTCCCACAGTCCAAAGATACAGTTAATGGGGCAGAAGAAAGTGGATGGAATAATAGCTTATATTTAAAAGTTGATTCGTTTGCATGCAGTATCTGTAAATGTTGCTGAAAACCTTTCTGGTACTGAGTTATTACTAATATATTTTATAAGTATGTATGCATGTATGTATGTAACTATAACTGAAACTGTTTAATTGAATTGAATTTTCTTGCATTTTCTTGAATTTTCTTGAATTTTCTTGAAACCTTGAGTAGCAAGCAAAGGACAAAAAGTTAGCTATGTTTGTGTAGATGTTAGAGAACTGATTTTAAACATTCCCACAGTTTTTGTAACCTGAGTATATGTGTTATTAAAAGCAAGTTCTTGGTATTCATTTTAAACAAAATTATACTTTAAAACTCTCTCAGACAGGAGCAGAGACGAGAGACTAGATCAAAGTGAATCTGACAATAACTAAACCACTGAGAAAAATGAGATCCACCCTCCCCGCCTCCCCTCTTGTACCTGTAAGCTCTGCCTGTGCCCTAAGCCCAGGGCAATAACACTGGATAGCAGCATGAAGCTGTAAAACAATGTTGAGATTGTGCCTGAAGCAGCTCCCATATAAATCAAACATAAAACCATGCTGGCACTGCAGTCCACCTTGGCCCGCAGCAGCACTTTGAACAGACATCACGTGGAGCTTTCACCTTAACAAGAATTGCTTGCAGCTCCAATGCACTTACAGTAAATGGATAGTACTGTGTGTTTTTATTTTTTCTTAACCTTGTTACTTTATTGCTTATACCCTTACACAGTTTTAGGTTGGATGAGAGAAACGTTTGCAGCATTTTTGCTGACTTGACTACAAAAAAAATAATTCTGACATGTCTTTTAAAATAGTTGACGAAGCCTGAAAATCTAACAGCATTAGCCACATTTAAAGGTTTTATAATAAATAACTGTAACTTATATCATCGAGGATTTAACCAACCAGTCCCAGATTCAGCTCCAAACATACAGAGGCACTCTGTTAAATGTCTTCCATGCCAGTGTTATGTTTACTATGGGTTTGCCGAGGGTTTGCTTGGGTCAGCGTGAAATTTCATCATCTGAGTGAACATGAGGCAGACGTGTGGACATCCACATGGGTTGCAGTTTTTTGTGACCCCTGGACTTTTCCATGAGACACTACACTGCAACACACTAACTCCACAAGCCTCATTCATGTATCCTTCCTTTGTGAAAACCAGCAGTGATGCGGCAACCAGCATTGAAATGTATTCATTTGTAGGCTCTGCACTGTTTTTAGGGTGTTAGATGGTAGGACCTAGTACCAGGTACTCAAGCAGGGATCCAAGTGATCTAAGTCAGTGATGTCCAAACCCAGAGGCCTCGAGGGCCGGTGTCCTGCAGGTTTTAGATGTGTCCTCGATCCATCAAAGCTGATTTAAATGGCTAAATTACCTCCTCAATATTTCTTGAAGTTCTCCAGAAGCCTGGTAATGAACTAATTATTTGATTCAGGTGTGTAGACCCAGGGTGATATCTAAAACCTGCAGGGCACTGGCTCTCAAGGCCTGGAGTTGGCCAAACCGGATCTAAGTAATCCAAAAATGTAACGTCAACAGACTACAGCCTGTTGTCATCACCAATTGGCTACTCAATGAGACATGAGAGTGACTCCTTCCTGAAAACCAAAACCGCCATTTTTGAAACCTGACAGTGAGGGAAATGGCTATACAAACACCCTGGTCCTGGAGTTTGATAAAAAGCCTTAGACTGGGTAGCAGGTATACCTTTGCCTCGACATCCTCAATTACTGACTTCACGGGACTTTCAGCCACGTTGAGTGGATGCACATAAGGTGGAATTGTAGTGGAAAATGTGGAAAATGCCATATTTTTTTGTGATACCCTTGATTTATCAATAAGACACTACTATATAATACAACAACTACACAGGTGTCCATCAGGCAGACTCCTAGCAGACTGGAAAAAAGTGTGCTGTGACTCTGAACATGGTATCCGGTCTTTAAGTCTGCTGTCATTAGCTGTTTCCCGGTCCAAACTCTGCTTCAGATCCCAAAGCCAAAGAAACACTGCAGCATCACTGAGAGTTAAAAACTGTCTAAATTCTTTCGTCTTTAATAAAATGATCAGTGTGGCTGCTCTACCAGGGGAAACATAAGTTTAAAGTTAAGTTTAAACTTATATTTTAAGTTTAAAATCCAGGCATCCATGAAAACAGAATTTATGAAATTTAATAGAGTTAGAATTTAGCAGGGAGTTAGCTTGCTAGTTCCCATCTAAAGATGATACACCATGTTCTGACTGAAAAATTAAAACTTACAGATCTGCTATCACTTCCGACATAAATGAAGACAGAAAACTAAACAGCAGTGATGTTTGCAGGGTTACTGAAGTCGGGCTAACTGGTATATAATTATGTGCTAGGTGGTTGCTAGCTATATGGTTAGCATGATATAAACACAGTGAAGCTAATGTATGCTAACTTTTTTCCACTCGATAAAAGTTAACACGAGGGTGGTTAGGGACAAATTTCAATTGCATGCCAGGATGCTTTAAACTGACCAAACCTCAGTCAGGAGAACAATTGAGATAATCAATACACAATATGAGGTTAGTCATTAATATACTGCTGCATGGGCTGGGCTGTAGTAAGATTGTAAGGTTTTAAAAACTGATCTTTAAAATGAACAGTGATAATAAAAACCGAGAGAGGCCGACAGTGGTCACTGACCTTTTTTAGGGGCTTGTTCAGATTAAATAGAACAAGATACAAAGCATTAAAATATGTTAAAAACACAACAGCCTTAATAAACTCAGAGCAGTTGGGAACTGGGAGCACAGTTCATACCTCATTACTAAAAGACCAAATAGTTGCTGGTGTCTGATCGGGTGGATGTGGGTGTGAGTATTTCAGAAACTGATGATCTACTGGGAATTTCCCACACAACCATCACTAGGGTTTAAAGAGAAGTAGTCGGGGGTAGTATTGTGAAGGACATTTTCTTTGCATCCTACAACCAACTGAGCATTGTTTGAAGGCCACAGCCTCACTGAGTATTTTTGCTGACCATGGTGATCCTTTTATGACCACAATAAACCACAGTATCTTCTGATAGCTGGATAATGAACCGTGTGAAGCAAACTAAAATAATCTCAAACTTGTACCTTAAAAGTCACTAGAAAAGGGGGCCCAACATGGCACTAGCACGGTGTACCTAATCCAATTACAATGCAGATTACTAAGAATCTTTATTTTCTAACCCAGTCTCTCCTTCCTTCTCTCTTGTCCTATTTGTTCATTTTTCCAAAACTCCCGACCTCTCCCTCGTTGCCCTCAGTGTTCACCACCTCTTCACCTACTGAAGTCGGCAAACAATGAACCACTTCAAAAGGTTGGTTTGCTTTAGACATTCCTTTTTGGAGAAGGAGAGAACAATTATAGCTACTCCTTTGGTCTGGGAACACGCAAAAAGGATGTCACCTAAAAACAGAAATGAAAGGAAGTGGCAACAGGATAAAATAGGGAGTGAGTAAGACATAAAGAAAGAGAGAGAGGAAGCCACAGTATCCTGCAATGACATGGCTGCGGCCACAGCCAAACACTCTGAGTTATCTGGGATGTGTGGTATTTAAGATATTTGCCATAAATAGGATCCAGCTGTTTGTTCAGAACTCTATTTTTCCTTTGGTCTGACAGGTTTTTTTCTCCTTTTTATTTTTGTGTCCTGAATGAAAGGAAAAGGAAGAGGAAGAGATAAGAGGTTAAACTCAGACATTTCTTTCCCAGACAGGAGACTGGGCAGCAGCACAGAGAAGAGTGGGAGTAATGGCTTTGCTTACGCATTTAGTGCCAGAATAAGAACTATTCCATGATCACTTCCAGGAGAATGAAAAGAGGATACTGTAATGGCTTTTTCATCATGTTCCTGACATTTGTGAAGTCATGGTTTTACTTAGAGAAACAGGCTTTCTGTTCCCATTGCCACATAAAGAAACAAAATTTATTATATTATGTTGTATTATGTAATATTATGTGTTTAAAAACAATTGAGTTGGAATGAAATGGAATGAAAAAAGAAACTCATAGTTTCATAACTTTTTCTCAAAGTTATGGGAAAGCTGATGATTTTTTTTATGGTTTAGAAGTGAATAATACTTAAACAACTTAATAGCAAGACCTTTCCTTTGTTCTGAACGTCATCAGGAAGTCTCAAACGTCAGTCATACTTGGAAAAATGAAGTAATAAAAGGTGTTTTCAGTGGAAGGGGCCATAACTCAGTTAACTCAGTTTCCTGCATAGGATACTGTGAGGTGCCATTTGCCTGGGTGTCCTCTAAAGATTGTAGATTGTGTATTGTAGCTTTCATCACAGAGTGTATCTGTGAATGTTTTTTCATCTCTTGTGGCAGAGTGCAGTGTCAGTAGTGTAAAATTCCTGAGCGTTGAAAAGGATTAAAAAAAACGAAAAGCAATGTGACTTCACTCCTAATTATTCCACTCGGGATATTTTTGACCATTCGCAGGCGTCATAGCTGCAGTTGGTCTAAGTGTGAGAGCGTATTTGTGTATGTGAGACATCGCAGCTGAGACGACAGGCCAGCTTCCGGTCTTGATAAAATGTGTGTGGGTGGGTGTGTGTGTGTGTGTGTGTGTGTGTTGGCTTCCCAACTAAAACAATAGATGACACTGCTCCCACATTTGTGGAAGTACAAACAGTGATTTAGAGAGTCACACTTAGCACGTGTAGGACTGTGGGTGTCGGTGCACAAGTCATACCGAGTGCAGGTATGACAGGGGAAACAATCACGCTGTTATTGTCGTCCCTCTCTTACTATTTTTAGGAAATTTGCAGGATATGAATGTTTAGAAAGTTCTGCTTTGCAATATCTGGTAACTGTGGTTATGTTACACTTTTGTCTGCACTTGATTTTGATGATATTGGTCATATGCATACTTTCGCCTCCACATACAAACCTTTTCATAATATTTTATCAGAGGTGATCCTTTTCCCACTCCTCTCAATAGCTTTGCCTTTTATTCACACTGAACTTGTTAAAAGAGGATTGAAATATCGCTGCTGCCTACTGTGGAGTTTAATTCTTTTATTTCATTGGAACCTTTTAAAAGCTTAAATCTTCTTGTTGAAGCTGACACCTTTAGGGGTCGACTCAGTGGATCAGCTGCTTCCTATATTTATATAGACCATATATAAATTAGCAATCTATGAGACTACTTACATTTAAAAAAAGATTGAATATTAAAAATAACTCTTGCATCTCTGTCCGAGTAACCTAGTTCAACATTACTGTTATTAAAAGTGAATTAACAGTGAAAAATCAATTTGTTTAATAGAAACAATGTCTCATGAACACAAATAATTAAAATCATGGGTATACCCCAGCAACCTGTAATCCATCCACTCATCCATCTATTCATTTTCTATCACTTATCCAGATTTGGGTTTGTGGGGGCACTCTGAGCAGAGAAGCTGAGACTTCCCTCACCCACCTCTTCTAGCTCATTCTGGGGGACACCGAGACGTTCCCAAGACAGCTGAGAAATGCAATCTCTCCATTGAGCCCTCTGTCTGCCCCGGGGCCTCCTCCAGGTAGGACATGCCTGTAATACCTCACCTAGAAGGCGTCCAGGAGGCATCATAGTCAGATCCGTGAGTCACCTCAACTCGTAATTTAAATGCCTTTTGTAATGAGATCATGTTTCACATGTTTCATAAAGGTCATTAAAAGGAAAAAAAAGTATAATCTTGCAGCTCTGTAGCACACTTTGCACAGAGGGATCAATAGTTCTGCTTGTGATTGATCACATGACAGTTTTCATATAGGAGCATAATGGATAATAAAGCATGAAGGTTCCGTTTAAATTTTGGATGGAGAAAATGAATTGGGTCAATCTTACTTTACAAACAAGGTTCCCTCATAGACTAAGACTTTAGTTATTATTTAGTTATTTATTTACATCAACTAAGGTGTTCTTGAAATTTTCAGGAACTAATAACTCATAACCTCTATTTGTAAAACCAAGACCAGGACCATTTATATGAGGTAATACCAAAACAGGCGAGTTTTCTGAATACACTGCATTACTGCAGTTCATGCAGTTCCATACAAATGTAGCAATAGCTTTGTATATTTAAAAGAAGACTGCAGAAAAACCATAATGTAGATGCTGTACTGCTCTATTGTGCTGAAGTGAGAGATGAGTGTGAAAGCAAAGCTGATGATTTATTGGTTATCAATGGTCCTACCCTCGCCTGTGTCCACCTGCTGTGGGTAGTGACGGAAAGAATTAGAACACTGAAACCAGCAGTGGAAATGAGCTTCCTTCAAAAATGTTGGGCTCGCCCTTAGCGATGTAGCGTGCAGGGGGAGGCTCTGACAGCAGCCCCTACTCTTACACATTGAAAGGAGCCAGTTGGGGCAGTTGGGGAATCTTAGTAATATGCCTCTTAGATGCCTTCTAGGTGAGGTGATTTCATCCATTTCTAAATGGTAGACGATCCTGGAAAGAACCAGGAAACTCTGGAAAGATTATATCTCTCAAGCTGGCTTAAAGTTTAGGACAATATTTCATGTGGGAAAACAACTTGTTTGATAGGAAGTTCAGTTTTTTGGGAGCATATCGACACATCAGCAGATGTAAAGCTCATAAAGACATTTATTATGCTTTAATTCACTATTCTTTCCCCTAAAAAGTTCCGCAACCAAGGCGTGTTAGCAGTTGCGCTAGTTTATTATGCAGTGACAGTAGTTATTATTAGTAGTGTTCTAATAAAACCTTTCTTTGTGTTGATATTACAGTCTGCAGACGGGGTTTGCACTTACGAAAGGTTTTGATCTTCTCAGGATTATTTCTTTCTTTCCTTTGTTTTTTTTAAACAATCTAGAAAGGACTCTCTTTGCTATATAGTAGTTGAGCTTATTTGTTGAACCGTACCATTTGCTTCTGCTCTGAGTACAAGATGCATTTTTGCAGCCCAGCAGAATGTGTCTATCCAGCAGAAATCATTTATTAGGAAAACAGTTGCAATAGGGCAAACCACAAGCATCCGGACGATTCTCTGAGTTGTCAAAATGCTCCTTCTCGCTTTCTCTGTCCCCCTAGTCTGCCTTCCTCCCCCATTGTCTCAGAGTGCAGTAGCAGATGGGGAGACAAGTGTCAGCATTTCCAGTTGGATCAGCTGACGGATATGCATCCCCTGCTTCCGTTCCTGTTGGTGTGTAAATGTTTGCTTGTGTGGAGGAGAAAGGTGACATGACAGAAAGGTAACATGTAGAGCAATCCTTTTTTAATATCATGAATTATTATTTCTTTGGCCTGCTTTAAAAAGCAATAGACTGTATTTGTTTCTCCCCCGTTTACAGGGCTTGATTATTAAGATTGTTGCTTAACCAAATCTGCATCTGTCTAATAAGAAAATGCAATGCAAACTTTCCAGAGGTATCCTCTCTTTGCTGTACAAACTTTGTAAACTTCCCTGATAGGAGGGAGGAAGCAACACAGAGAAAGAAAGAGAAGAGAAAAAAGAACCATAAAAATTAAAAACAGAAGATAAAACAAAAACAAAATAAGGAAGAAGAGCTGTTTGAAGAAAATTGATGCGGGAACGTAGTAGGATGGAGCAGGAGATGAAAGTAGGCTGGAAATTGAGAGAAGGGCAGGAAGGGAGAGTAAAAAAAAAGACGGAATTGAGGAAAGAGAGACGAGTAACAGATGAGAGAATGTGTCCTAGTTCCAGCGTGTGTACGTGCTGATTGCTGTGTGTGTGTGTGTGTCTGCTAGAGTGGTTTGTGTTGCAGGGATCTTGGCTGCTGTCAGGCTAGGGGACTCCCAGAGGAAGCCAGTCCTTGTTCAGTTTACAGTGAATGATTCCCTTCCTGCCCTGCACAGCCCTGCAGGCCAATGGCCAACCAGGTTTGTGTGTATATGTGTGTGTCTCTGGGTGTTTGTGTACTGAGCTGCTTCATAGGGTGGCCTGCTGGAATGAAGGAGAGACACTGTCCTGTAAATGAGAGGTCACAAGTTGTGTAATCGGCAGTGTTTGTCCACCAACAGCCATGTGTCCACTTAGAGTCCTTAAGAAAGAGAGGTCTACCAGTTTTTTTCTTCTTCTGCACATGAAATGTCTTCACAGCATTTTTGTGACAGAAAACAAATTTAAAAAGCAGAAAACTTTTTTTTTTTTTAAAAGCATGTTTATATTTATTCTCCTTAAGTCAGGGACTATACATAAAGAACTCATACTGAAAGCAAAGGCAATTGCTATGCAGAATTGCCCTTTACAGAGAGCTTCATATCTAAATTACTATTAGTTTAGTTTAGTTTAAATGTTATGATGCATTGTTTGCTCTAAACGAATTATCTATGTCCCATATAAATGTTTAGAGTGTAAATAGTTGACAATGACAAAAGTTGATACATCAATAGAGAATTTAAGATTATTGAAAAAATTGTATGGTAAGACGGATTACAAGTATTTTAATTTAGCTCTAATTTAACTTGTGCACAAAATGATTATTTCAGTAGGAAAGGGCAGACCTATTGCTCAACTTGAAACAGTAATTTGTCACACTCATGGTGCTTGGATAAGTAATAATCCTACTGTAATGTTCCCTGCCAACTCTGTTTAAATCCCACAATAATATGGGACTTGTTGGAGACATGAATCAGCTCCAGTCCTCCCGAAAAAATTTTAAACCACGCTCCAGTGTTTCCTCCAGGATATTTTCCTGGCACAGTCGACTCTAAAACAACGTTTCAGGCCATGTTCTGTTTCAGCCGTTACACATTAAGTGTGGATTAGATGAAGAATGCCACTGCTTCCAAAAATGTGGTGAAAATACTTGATCGGGGTGAATGGGGCTGGTAACATCTGTCACAGCTTTGTGGTTACAATCGTTTCGACTGGAGTGGAGAAAGTCTTCACTAAAACTAGTGCATATGGGGTTTCCTTACAGTTTTCAAAAAATTAGCTGCAAGTGCTTTGTTATGCAACTGCTCGGTACACATATTGTGTCTAAGAATGAAAATCTGTCAACAGCAGGAAATTGACACTGGATGTTTGGCATCTATGGGGAAGTTCAGCTATTTCAGATATTTTGGTGGTGGAATAACATTTTAACAGCATAATATTATTTTAGGTAGAAATAAAAATAAAATTCCAGTCCTTCAAAATGTAATTATCTTTATACAAAGAGTTAGATAGTAGAATGACTCCTGGGATGGCTTTCCTTGATTATTTTCCTTCTGCTTTTTCAGATGGTTTAATTTACATTGATTTTTTGTACATACTATAAGACAGTTAATATATAAAAATATACTATATCAATTGTTAGGTATGCCTGTTATATACACGAGTCGTCTTTACTTGGATTTGGACGTGTAAACCCAAGAACCATACATGGAAGTTTAGACAATGCCTCCATCTTGTGGCCAAATGTATATTTTGCCTATAGTAAATATCTTTAACAGTGTAATTTATCAATAAAACACCAGTTTTCACATTGGAATAATGCCATAGAAATTACATCAGAAACAGACTAAATACAAAACTAAAGGCACTACAAGAGCGCAAACATCCGCCAAGGCAGCTCAATAGTAATATTATATTTTGCATATACTGATTTTGTTTTTTAAATGCACTTTAAGAAGTTTCTCGTGTTGTAAAAACAAGTGCAAAGTGGAGGCTTTTGGTATCTGCCATGTTCAAACCTATTTTTATATACTTGACATCATTTTTAGTGTAATTATTTGTTGTTATTTTTTATTTGTGTAATTGTAGTACATCAATCAATACGCACCACATTTGCAAGAATCATAGCTTCTAGGTTAAAATGCTTTTTGTCAGTTTTTGAGCAATAACTTGATCATTTGAAGACCTTGAAGACCTTAGTGGATCCATGCCAGATTTTAATGGATCGTTAACACACACCCAAAGAATGACAGGCACACAACCAAACTCCTACCAATAACATATTGCTCCTTGGCAGAGGTAATAACTATCATAAATACAGTAAATCAAAAATAGTATTTATTCATTCATGTATAATAATACAGGCTTAATCATTACATTTAAATAGAGTGAATACAATATGTATTACTTTGTGAAAAGGTGATATAGTTACCTTTTTATTCCTTCACTGTAAGCATACATTATTTAGAAAATGTCTTTTACAATGTTGAGTAGAATTAAATGTTATTAGCAATAAATCTTTATAAATACATATTCATAATAATCTAGGATAAAGTTACAGTAACAGGATTTTAACTCAAAATTAAAAAGGGGGGAATTTACTTGAACTGTGAAGCATTTTACAAAATAAAAGAAAGCTTACGTTATATACCTGCTATACATCGTACATAAACACACTTAATAAAAGCTTCACTCATTTCTCTGACAAAGTTTTCACATCTGCTTTTATAGGTCTGTCAGCCTTCCAACAGTCACACAAATACAGTATATTAATACAATAATAATTCTTAGCAACACAAATTATTTAAGAGCTGCTGTTTTAAAAGGAAGAATTCTGGCTTCACAGTAACACCATATCATCTTTGCTCTCTTGACTCCCTCGATCGACATATTCATTACAAAATGAGGAATTGTTTAGGAAGACTAAATATCTATTGATTGAAATTCAATTATTATTATTAATTCAATCCATATAAGACATTTTTAGATTACTACTGTAAACCTTGAATATCTTTCCTTTCTTAAATTTTGAATTCAATGCCATATTTTTGGTTTTATTCTTTAATTATATTCTTTTTTTGTGCCAGACATTAGTAATGCTAAATACATTTACGTATGTAAATTGCATATTTTTTCCTCCCTGTGGTGTTTCAAATCAGGGTTTAAATTAATCACTTTATATATTTTCTGTCTGCAGTGAGATAAAGTATATATGCTATGCACTTACAAAAAAAAACTGTGCTGGATATGATCACATATCCATACAATGATCATTTATAAACTGTTCAGTCAAATGTTAAATTTGTGTATGAAGAGCGACATTTAGCCCAGTAAGAGTTTTGCCTCAGCCATTACCAGAAATAACAGATTTTCAGTGACCTCATAATCGTTTGTCAAGTGTAATTTTACACTAATAATGTGCATTTAAACATTTTAGCGAATATACAGTGCCTGCTGACATTTGGCTTTACATGTTGCCTGCAGGCCTTGGCAGGAAAAAAACGGCCTTCTGACCCTGGTGGGTGTCTGGTCCGGCTTTGGGCTGGCCGTTCCTCTTCAAGGCGACGTACCAGTTGTACTTCTGAGAACGATACGTGTTGTGATGGTTCTCTTCATATTTCTCCAGGAAGTAACACTCATCGTTCAGAGCTTGCTGAAGCAAGAAAATAAAAGGGGGGGGGGAGGATTGATTATATCACCAATATACGGTTAAAGGTAATGCGGGCATTCACAAACAGTAACTGAGCAGGATACAACGAGGAATATTGTAACATACTGAATCACCAAAATAATAATCAACATAACAACCCTCTAAAATAAAGCTTGTCTGTTTTATTTTAGACATCCCAGTGACAAATTATTAGTCACAGCAATTTGGTAATTACACTGAAACTTTCCACTGTTTTGCAGTCTAGGTTGTTTTGCACAACCGTTACAAAACTGTAACGATCAGCGAGTTTAAACTTACGCTGAGAAAGGAATGAACAATTGTGTGACTTGATGAAAAAAGAATTGAAACTGTTACATAGAAAGACAAACGGGACCAGTGAGCATTAGTTGCAATCTGTAAGTGTTCAACCTTTCCATCCAAAATTCATTTTTAAGTCAAACTGCAATATATATATATATATATATATATATAAAAACACAACTCACTACTCCACAGAGGCGTCCATTTCTGTTCATAGCCAGATACCTTCCTGTCGCCTCACCTTTGATGACCACCACCCCCGCACTCACAGCCTTCAGCCTCAGGATGTCTGCAACACACATTACACAACACAACACCACAGCGTTATTGCTTTTTTGTTTTTTTCTGTTTTCTTTTCAAAGTTAACTGGACGATCAAATCATGTAAAAACAATGTAACTGTGATATCCCGGAATAAAAGTTTAATAAGTATTTTTCAGGGAAACTAGGCCCTGCTGTCCAAATGTGTACACAGGTTAAGATGCTATTATTGCAAAACCAAATCACTGAGCAGCTTTACCAGCAGCCTAATTATTATTCCTTTAGTGGCAAGATGTCCTCTTTTCCTCATACCCTCATAACCTTTAATCAAAACATCTTAAGTTTACCCATTCTCTTTTGTTTACCATCGTTATAACAATCACGAAGACTTTTAACCTAATGTTGAAACTAAAGTTAAAAGCCTCCCCTTCATATCTTGCACGTAATCTCTGGCTCCTGATTTTGAAATATAACCAGCAATCACAAATCAAACAGTTCTTTTGTTTTTTTCCTCACCATATGTGTCATTTTCTTGCCTCCCACCATTGACGGTTCCATCTGGTAAAATCCTTAGGTGATAGCCTCCATTCATACTGTAGAGCCTGGTCAGTGTCTGGGCTTCCTGCTTGGACAGGTCCAGGGACCCAGGTCCAAAAGGCAGCACTGTAATGTCTCCCTCAGACATCACACAGAGAGTTTGAGGTATGGACGGAGCAGCGTGATGTCCCTGTGTCTGCAACGACAGAGAAGATCCAACGTTTTCACTGTTCACGTCACCTGGACTGCGGCTGAGACACAAGACGAAACAGGAAGGGGAGGACAACGTCGCCTTCATAACATGATTACAGGAAATGCTCCCCTTTCCTACCCTCGCCTAATCACTTTCTCCATCTGCCTGGCTCTCTGTAACTTTCTGTCAGCCTTTTAAGGAACACACTTTATTATGAAGTGATAAAACCATCCAGGGATCAGTTCTGGATGAAGGCCAGGAGGGGCAGCAACATGACCGGACTTGTTTTAGAACTGAGCATCACTTTGATTCTCTTTGGAAAAATAATTTCCAGATGGTGGGTGATGTAATCTTACACCTGAAATCAGTGTGAGGCTAGACAACAAAATAACCAACACATGGACATAACAGCCAAGAGAGAAATTTGTGGTAATTGTTTAACTTCCTTTAAGTAAGTTTTATATTAGCCAGCATAATCTTACAAATAGGTGCAAACACATGACGCTGAATCCTACTCGTGGGATACTGGACCCTTGACATTCTTCCTACACTCTCTGAAGCATTAACACTAATCTATCGTTCAGCTGGATTTAACAGACATGTTAACACGTCAACAAATCAGCGACTATCAATATGAGAATTTAGAGCCCAGGCAGCCCTCTTGGTCTTACCCCTGGATTCCCTGCTTCCTCAACAGCTTTTCCAAAAAACAGTCAAGCTCATTTTAAAGCCACACTGTCAGTATAGTTTTTATTTCCTGGATGCTTGAGATCCCAGAGCAGCGGTAGCTGTCATAAAGTCAATCCAGTCCAGAAACAGCAGTGGCAGACCAAGCCAGTGGGGATACTCTAACACGCACAGGTCTTTGTTATCATTTGAAACCGGAGGTATAGCTGCTGAAGAGCCAAGTTAGCCCACATCTGGAATGTCTTGGAAGAAGCAGAGAGAAGAAGGGGAAAAAGAGAGAGAGCGAGGGAAAGTGAAAGCCACAGGAGGAATGTAAGGCCTACCCACTGGCGGTCTGTTTTTCCTAAGAACAAGATCTGGAGGACAGGATTACTGGATATGAGAGCTTGTGCCAGACTGGCTTGGGGACCTTCGGACAGAGCAGCAAGTGGGAATGACGTCAAAAGTCCAACCAATGACCGAGTCAGAGTACAGATGTGTGGGAGGAGAGCTGGAATCTGTGTGTATTTTAGTGTTTATTTCAGTGTAAAGATGAAGAGCATGACGGTGAGCTAAAGTAAAGTTTGGTGAGGGGGGGGGGGGTGCAATGAAAGCCACAAAAATAGGAGGCTTTCCGTTGACCCTGCAGTGGTCCGAGTAAACAACCTTTAGTTTGCACGTTTCTAGCACCTCTTTTACTTTGAATCACTTGGCAATAGTTCTACATGTGCTTCACAAGAAGTTTTCTCTTATTTCATTTGAATTGGCTTCACTGTAAGTTGTTTTGGCCTTTGACTAACAGATTGTACTGTGTGGTAAAACGGACTGTACCACATACTGTAACCACTCATCTACCACAATATTTCATTATTCTCACGTGCACTCTACTGGTTGTTACCTTGTCTTTAACTCTTTACCCCTTGACTAACACTCTTTTCTGACTGAGCAGTTTCTTTCGTATTTCAGGCCTGCCTATAGAACAAAACAACTAGGTTAGTGACAGTGATCACTAACCTATACATCTACCCTTGGAAAAACCCAGAAGCTGTTCTAACGATCATCAAACCACATCTTTATTGATATATGTATATATATATATATATGCAGAAGTATCAAAAAGCAGGGGAAAAGTTATGTTACAGATATGTACACACACAGACCAGACAGTCAAAAAGAAAGCACAAAGAAAGACAAACATTAACTTCATTTTTTGTTATGAAGATCCGTATTTAACTCTGCAGCACTAATTACTAGCCAACTTTATTACCACACAGACAATAAGCCATCTTCACCTACCTGTGACAATGTCATGTGACAGTGCCCCCGTTGAGCCAGCATGTCCTCTTTTTTTCCTCTTAACTGAGGCTTGACTGAAACAAAGTTTTTGGGGCCTCTTGTGCCAAACTGTCTTCCTCCTTTCTCTGCCAGTGAAGTGTCTGGCCTTTATACGGGCTTCTTAAGTATGAATTTGAACTCCATCCACTCCTCCCTCACCTCACCCCCTCTTCTAACAACGTCAGAGGACGCATTTTAACAGGCTAACGTCAGGACTAAAATTACCATCCACGACTGGAGAGGGAGAAGGAGGACAAGCCAGACCCTAGAAATGAGCCAGGCCGCCTGTCTGACTGAGCACTGATACATTCTTGTAGTGGTGTCCTCCTGGAGACACTGGCAGGCAACACAATATAAACATTTATAAGAGACACAAAGGGAATGACTTCAGCTTCCAGAATTAACATAATGCCAGTGCCTTTGGATTCCAAGTTCTGCTTCCCATATTACAGGATAATAGGATTCCATAAAATTCCTGCAAAACATATAATACTCAGGTATCAAAAGTACGAGTGCATTACATGTATACAGTAAAAGTATGTGGGGTGTAAATGGAGGAATACTGTACTTAAATGAGGCATTAAGGAAAAACAAAGTTGTATTTTCAACAAAATACTTCATATCCAAAACAAAGATTCATTAAAAAAAAACAGAAAGAAGGAAATGTCGAGTTTTGTACCTCCATAATTCCAGCTCTGTAATCTTGAAAAAGAACAGACACACTCTCCTAAAAGGTTAACCAAAAGATATGAGGCTGATTTTTGACTGGCAGTAACACTGAAGCAGCTCTGAGAGGAAAACACATTAAAAAAAAGGAATGTAAGTCCAGAAGATAACACAGAAATGATCGACACCCTCACATTAGCGCTTACACAAGGTTAATGTTGGGAATTTGGGGGGAGTTATAGGAATTTATGATTCAAAATGCTGCAGGACATATTAAAAGCATTTTCCAAAGCCTATAAAAATAGACATTTTTGGATATGCACTGTGATGCGCTGACATTTCTAAAAATGGTGGAAATGGCTTCCAAGACATGGCAATCTCAATATCTATTTTTGCAGCCGTTCACTGTCTTTCCTGCAGCTATGTGAGAATAAACAGTGGCGGTGTGCAGGCTAGGTGATATATTCACACTGACTACTTTGTCCCCGTCTTCTTCTAATGGATTTTTCTCTCCCTAATTCATCATCTGCAGTGCATCTAAAGGTTAAAACCATCACTTTGAAGTCAAGTAATCACGAGGCACAAGACCGTGTCAAGAATGTGCAGAAAAAAAAGAGTGATAACCAAAAACTGAGGAATCTGACCTACTTTTCTCTCACCTGTTCCATCAGCATTGAACTGCTTCTTTTTCTTTGCTTCTATTAACCACAAGATGGCAGAATGGGTTAACCTTAGAGGTGCTTCAGTCTGCAAAAAATCAAGTCTGCTGTTCATGTCCACAGAGCTGACACAGGCATATTTAGAGCATGCACCATTATACTGCATTCTCATTAAACCGGCATTCTCAGTTTTTTATTGGCACAGTATCAGAACAGTGAAAGTAGTATCAAATGCACATTTACACGCTAGCATTTATTGGGTGTTTGTGTGTTTGAGTGTGATCAGCTGGTGAATATCAACTTCAATATTTCCATTCCTGAAACAAATATGCGGCTAATTAGCTTCTTAATGTTGTAGATTGTACACCAGCCTTGCCTGCCAGTGAGATTGTGTGCAGACAGTGTTGTTTGTCAGAGCTTTGACACCAAAAATTGGTGTGAGTGAACCAAAAAACTACAAGCTGCAGATTAAAAAGCTAAAGTCTGATAATTCTCCTTGGGTTCATCTCAGTTCATATTGCATGAATTCATTTTATGGGGCTTTAAAAGGCTAACTGATACTCAGTCATCATATGCTTTTATCTTTGACATGCTGCTGATTAGGTGCCATTAATCTACAAGTATTCTGCCAAAAATTAAATCCCCAATAATGTGTCTGATGCTTGAGGCAGGTTTGTAACAGTGCTTTCTTTTTCTCTAGATAATTCCACCTAAATTCTTGAGTTCCTGGCAGTCTTGGGCTTGTCATCAAAATGCATTTGTTCCAGTTGTCTTATTAAGTGCTATGTTCTCCATTTCAGATACAATTTCTTCCCCTTCAGTTTTTTGTGGTCTATTTTTTCTTGGCGTTATCAGAGAATTATTAAGACCAAATGCTGATCCTAAAGAAAAATCTGTTTCCTGCATCACCTCGTTGTGTGGTGGTTAATTCTGGTTCTTAAACTAGCCTCCTGGATTTTAAAAATTTATACATAAGCAACAGGTGACTTCCTGTACATTGCATGTCTGCGTACACCAGACTGTGACAGATGGGGTAATGAGCAAGCGACCAGATGCAGTGCTCTACTCTGACAGAGGAAGTGACACTTCTAAATATGAGCTGTTTTCGCACAATAACCACATGCACTTAGTGTGCATGTATCAGTGACATGAAGTGAGATCTCAGGACAGGAATCAGTGGCGGAAATGCATTAGGCCTCTTCAAGCTTTACCGGATCTGCCGGTAGATCAGTATCAAGCTGATATCAAATAAATACAGAGCAAGTATTGCCAAAGCCAATAGCCTATGTAGGGGAGAACAGTGAGTCATGGTAAGATAAATCACTATTAATTTGAACAATTTTGAACACAAAGATAAATCACTTTCGTTTTTACTTGCCACAGTTATTAGCTAATGCAACAAATCACGCCTTTCCATCAAATATCGATACTATCGATCTATCAGCCCACCCGTAGTGCTCACAGCTAGATCAGATCACTTTAAAACGGATGTTCCCTCTTATCAAAGAGAGTCATAGAGTGTAAAAAACATATCTAAAACTACCAGTTTAGAGCCATCTGGAACCATATTTATTACAGCCTATTATATATATATTTTGATGATATGGCGTATTTTTACATTATATTATAAAACATCACAGCTATTTTAATGTGATGCAAACAACTATGGACCAGATTTTCAGAAAAGGCAAACTAGTGCGCTCAGGTGTGGTTGGTTTTATGCGATAAATACAAAAGTCGCAGCCAGTTTTTCCCAGTATCCAGTGCAAAAAATAAGGTATGCTCTTTCACTGCGAAATTAACATTAAATTGGCGTGTCGCAAACGACAGTAACTCAGTTTGCATACTCCTCCCAGAAATACATATACGACAGGGTGAGTCGCAAGGGTTTCCGAGTTCCCACCTCTTACACGTAATGCCCCCTCTCTGTTTATGCAGCCTCTTACCAGTAGAGGGCGCCAGAGGTGATGAGCCTTGGTGGGTACCTCTCCTCTCTACAGAAATTCCCCGCTCTGGTTGAAATGACATCACCGTCTCCTCCCACCAACCAGACTCCGGAGCCGCTGCATACACAGATCGTTTATTCACAAAAAGATGGTTCACTCGATCTTTGACAGGTTTTGACCTGTGGGACGCTTTTAAGCCGAAACATGTTCCGGTCATTGAAATAAAATGAATGAAAAGTATTTCATACATGTGACCCAGTTATTAGTCTTTCATCCCAGAGCGAGCCTACTTTCTGGGAAGCTCCAATTGACATTGTTTTTACCCCACGGGTTAAAGTTCACACCATTCAATAGAAACTTTGAAAATTTAGACAATTAAGCAATTTCGACTCAAAATGTAAACCGTTCTCTTCTTCAAATGTAAAGATATGTCTTCCAATCTTTCAGAAATCCTCATTTTATACAATAGTAACCAAATATTTTTGGCGTTTGAGCTTTTGGAAAAACCAAGAAATTAATAAAGAAAGTAATAAGCTCATCATTTCGGTTTAAAGGTAACTGTTGTGTACCTGATACTCCCTTTATTTTCCTCCATGTACACTGTAGTGGGAAGTGCATAGTATGCTGATTGCCCTAGCTTGTGAAGCACTGTGAGTGACATCATCTCCAGAAAAACAGCCTTTTAATGGGATTACTGATTAGATGACTTGCATTAGCTTTTCATAAATATGATGAATCTAGTGGTAATCAAACACAGCGAATATAACTGCATAGAAACAAACCAAAAGCAGACAACCACTTTGTTGCTTAATTTCATACTTTAATGACATAAACTATTGGCATATAATTTTACATTGCACTAATTATTAACCACACCTGAGATTTGTAAACTAGTGGCACAGGTATGTAGGATGGCAAAGCTGGGGTAGTGGTTGGTGATGTTCAGAAGTGGTCCAGTGGACCGGGATAAAATGCAGTACATACATTTACAGGTCTTAGGAGATCAGATGTGTGTTGACTTTGGTGAGCTATTAACTTTTCTTCCAGTGATTTACTTTCTTTGTTTTTCTGTTTAGAGTGTAACATGCTGACATTGGTTGAAGTATCAAAGGTAGAATGTTGACTTAATAAAATTAAGCCTACCTGCTAAGTATTAATTACTAATTAATTATGAAGGAAGTAGTAATGTGCGAATATTTTCACTGTTTATATGCTGGGTGCTGCTCTTTCCATCTAATTCTAAGAGTTCACTTTTCCAATGCAGTTTCAGGAAACTTGGTCAGAGTGGACCCTCCTTCTTTTATCCCACCCATCTTTGCTCTGGAGAAGCTCACCGCTCGATCCGCCCCTAAATGGTCGAAACTGCCCTCCACGTCGTGCCTTGCCATCTCATTGGTCTAGACAGACGTCAATCAGTGGATTATCCTTGTCGGGGTAGGTTGATTACGGTCTGCGGCGCTGAGCTGAGCGGTGCTGGGAGAAAACAGTGCATTTAAAACCGCCCAGGGAAGACACCGCATTTACGAGCGGAGTTTTGTTTTTTTGCTGCCTCCCTCCTCCTCGGCCCCGTTTCAGTCTGTCCGGTCCAGAATGAGTCGTTCGAGAGGAATGCAGCACCGGCTTACCTGAGCAAGTGGACACCTTTTCTTTGAAATCCATTTCCAGACACTTATTCAGCTCTGTCTCCCCCCCCCCCCCCTCTTTTGAAATTTAATTTTAATTGGATGTCTTGTTGTGTTACTGCTGCTGCCTTGTGTGTCTGCCTGAGTGTTTTCCTTTGCAAAGAAAAACGAGGTTATGTAGGTAGGGATTTCTCTCGGATCCATCTCCGCCCTGTTGTTTTCATGTTGTAATTGGATTTTCTATCATTTACAACAGCAAAAGCAGCACCAGAACAACAGGTTTTCTCCCTCCATCATCATCATCTCGTTCCTCTTTCCTCCTGCTGTCCCAATCGTTTATTCTTTTGCCGGGTGGTGGTGGTGCAGAAGATGGGATTACCTGCCCTGGAATTCAGCGACTGCTACCTGGACAGTCCACAGTTCAGGGAGAGACTCAAGTCTCACGAACTAGAGCTGGACAAAACCAACAAGTTCATCAAAGAGCTGATTAAAGACAGCAAGGCTCTGATCCAGGCTTTGAAAAGTAAGTGGAGGTTGGAAGGGGCGTGAGTGTGTGAGACTGATAAAATGTGTGCGAGGAGGTTGCAGTTGACAGTTATATGTGATGTCCCTAATTATTGAAATAAAGGGGAAAACAGCCAAATCTGGTTCATGTGGGCTTGATAGAATCACAAGGATTGAGAGGTGAGAAGCCCCCAGGTGTGAAAGTCTCAGTTTCATTGGATTCATGTGAAAGGCTTACACTCTGCTTTGTGTGTGTGTGTGTGTGTGTGTGTGTTTCTGATAAGGCATGCTGAGAGGCTAGGCGGGTGAATTTGACTGATCACAGTGCATAGTGTCCTCTCATGTTGTCAGCACATTTGTTCCCATTAGCTACATTGTGAGGTGTTTACAGTGAGCGAGGGGGTGTGCACTGTGTTTCATCTACATTGATATCTGCTGCTGTTCATCTGATGGGATTTGAGGCTGTGATATGCTACAAACGTTGGCCTTTAATCTAAAAACAAAAGCCTTTATTTTACATTAAAATTTTTATTGTAGAAAGGCATAAAAATCAGAGTGGGATTGAACGGAATATGACTTTTAGGTGTGGTGGTAAAATATTTCTGTTTCTCTATAGGTCAAACTTAGATCAGCATTACAGGCCAAGTGTGTTTATGCATGCACGGAAATGGGCTCAGTGGTTCTCACACATATTTACAAGAGAAATGATGAGGAATAAGCAAACATTAATGCATGACGTGAACGACAAAGAAGGTTGGAAAATGCATGCTAGTGTATACATTTAATGGCAAGGTTTATCTAATGTGTATTCTTCAAAAGCAAGAAGATATGAATTTGAATAATAGCAAATGTCCAACATTCAAATGTTAATCTTATCATCCTAATCAGGGCAGCTCCTATCACATAACACTGGGTGAACCATGACTACTAACCTTAAACAAAACATTAATGTGTAACTTTTATGCATAACTTTACTTCAGTGAACCACGGTTCAGCTAAGGCTAAGCATAATCCCACCTCCCTAGTAAAAGATTAAACTAATAGTTTTTTCCATGCAAAAATATGAAATCCAAGGCTTTCACTTTTGGTAGGGAGTCACGAGCACCTCAGAGGCTGTGACAGCACTTCCTGCTTCGGTAGTGTAAAGTTCATTCTTGTGCCTACACAGTTTTCATCAGCATGTGCAAAGATAAACAAGTGCCATTAAAGACTTGCTGTGTCTTTAATAGTCCTGTCAGTACTATTCAAGTCTAACTTTTTATTGCGCCTTTTAAGTCTGCATTGATATAAAGTTCATGACGGGCAGGGCTCAAAATGACGTGCAGTAAGGAGGGAAGATTTGGTGGTCAGTATTACTGTGGTATGTTCTAGAGGCTGGTCCAAATGTCTGCACTGACCAGCATGAAATCTTATTCTGGCATAAACTTTAACAAATGAACACATTCAGAATTTGTGATGTCATGGTTCAACTATACTAAAATTCACAGTTAGCAGCTGTTTTTACTCAGTGTAGTTTGCTTGCATACAGTCTTGAGCCACCCCAGATTTCTTTATATCTTCCTAAGAAAATGGGAAATGGGTGCAGAGATTTCATTGAAACATGTGCAAAGATACATGGAAATCCAGTGTCCAAGGCAAAAACAGAGTTTTTACAATTGTAATGAGCATGACGGTCGATGTCAGGTAAGATCAACTTTAATTCTTTAACACAGCCGGAACTCTCTTAGGTAACATTTCATGTTACCTCAGTCATCTTCATGAATAGTTCTCCAAGCATCTTGAAGGACATTCAAAGCTCGTCTGTGGACGTTGGCTGAATTTTGCTCTCTTCACTGTTGAGATGATCCCACACTGAGGTGAGGGCTCTGGGGAAACCAATCTATGATTGATAGGAAAATAAATCAAAGACCACTGGTTCGTAAGACACGATTTTCAGATGCTGCTCATCTGCTATAGATGTGTGTATATTTAGACCTGCCGCTTCTTCTTTTGTCCTCCGCTTGTTTCCTCAATTCTTTTTAAGGACACATTAAACAACGTGCTGTGTTATGCCAGTTTCCCAGTAGCTCTTTGGGAATCCCCTTGTTGGTGCAAAAGCACTGTTTAATGCATGTTCTCTGTAATGGACATTTGTTTTTAGTCTATATCTTTTGACTTATTTCAGGTACCCTATTACGTCCTGATGTACTACGTAGAGGACCTCCTGGGCTTTCCAGTGATATCTCCTGTATTTGGGTTACCTCTTTTAGATCCAAAGAAAAAAACGTTTAATGGGAAGATTCTTTTTTCCTCGGTTCTCAGGAGGATACAGTGCTAAAATTCTTCTGTAATACTACTACTACTACTAATGATGATAATAATAATAATAAAGATAATAATTTATCAACAAAATCATGTTCAAAGTGATCGTGGGCGATCGTGGCTCAAAGAGTTGGCAGTTCGTCTTGTAACCGGAAGGTTGCCGGTTCGAGCCCCGGCTCGGACAGTCTCTGTCGTTGTGTCCTTGGGCAAGACACTTCACCTGCTGCCTACTGGTGATGGCCAGAGGGGCCGATGGCGCGATTATGGCAGCCTCGCTTCTGTCAGTCTGCCCCAGGGCAGCTGTGGCTACAACTGTAGCTTGCCTCCACCAGTGTGTGAATGGGAGAGTGAATGAATAGTGGAATTGTACAGCGCTTTGAGGGCCCCGAAAAGCGCTATATAAAATGCAATCCATTATTAATAAAGTGCTTTGAAATAAGTCACATTGCTTTTGTGTGAAAACGGCGTTAGAGCAAAGTGAGATCAAGACCTTGAAGCATTACAGAGAAAAGCCAGTGTTCTCTGCTGCTGTTATGCATGACAACAATGTGGAGACAGCCAGGACTGTTTGAGGTGTGGGGAAAGAAAAGAAAGAAAAGTAATGAGCAACAACAAACAATAAACACAGAGTAGCTTGGTTACCTGGAGCCAGAGATCCCTGCAGATAAATGGAAGGAAAGGGACAGCGGGAAGGAAAAAGCATGAACTACAAGAGAGAGAAGTAGAGCAGGGCGATATGGCCAAAAATATTTATCACGATATATATTTGAAAATTTGCGATAACGATATAACCGACGATATAATTGATGCGAGACAAAATACAACTCCACAACATTACTAGCGCAAAAAGACAACCTTCCATTTATTTTCACTTAAACAAGAAGCTGTTTTTTATGTACATTAAAGCTTTATAAAAATGTAACAGTGCAAATGCAAATTCCTTGCTGAAAGTTTAACCAAAAGGCATTTCCAGTAGAAATGGGCTGACATATCCTGAGCATAACCATGTATAATATCCACTGAAGTTAAAAAGAGGTGCTTTGCAACATTAAACTGCAGTGTGCAGTACGCATTTTTCGGACCATAAGGTGCACAGGATTATAAGGCACATTAAGCGAAACAAAGCAGTCAGATAAATCAAACTTTATTAAACTCATTCTTCTTGCTTCCTCCACTTCTGTACCATTGATTCATTAATGTTGAATTCTCTGGCAGCTGCTCTATTCCCATGTTGTTGCAGTATATTAATGACTAACCTTGTATTGTGGATGGATTATCTCAGTTGTTCTCCTGACTGAAGTTTGGTCCGTTTACAGCATCCTGCCATGCGATTGCATTTGTCTCTAACCATGAAGAACCTTCACGTTAACTTTTATAAGTGGAAAAGTGTTAGTGTTCGTCCTCCAGCTTCACTGTTTATGTTATGCTAACATAGCTGTGTCGCTAGCGATCACGTAGCACTTCATTATATACCAGCTAGCCCAACTTCAGTAACCCTACAAACGTCACTGCTGTTTAGTTTCCTGTCTTCATTTATGTTGGAAGTGATAGCAGAGCTGTACGTTTGATTTTTTTCAGAAATCTCTCAGTCAGAACATATCATGCTTAGGTAACTAGCGAAACTAGCGAGCTAACTTCCGCTAACTTCCTGCTAACTTCTAACTCCGTTAAATGTAATAACTTTTGTTTTCATGGATGCCTGGAAGTTAAACTTTATAGTTACACCTGGTTAAGCAGCAATGCTGATTGTTTTATTAAAGATGAAAGAATTTAGACAGTTTTTAACTCTAAGTGATGCTGCAGTGTTGTTTGACCTGAAGAATACAGAGAGTTTAGGACCCAGATTACTCCCAGATTTAAGAGCATCTTAGTCCGACAAATATGACAATAACAACGGCCGCTTGCATGTTCTGCAAAAAAATGTGCTTTGTTGTGTATCTGACGGACAAACACCAAACCAGTTCCACATCACGGAAGTTGCACCATTTTTACAAACCAATTCTGGTTCATCTGTTTCACTCAACAATCGGCCATGTGCGTATGAAAACAAAGGCACTGCGCACGCGCGTTTTATTCCCATTTTATCGCGATATTTCATTTTCCTATCGTTGCCTAACATTATACCGGTATTACCGTGAACGGTATAATATGGCCCAGCCCTAGAGAGAAGACACAAAAAAACCTGCTTGATGGCGCGAGATGGGTAAGTTCAAAAGCGTCCAGTAAATCAAAAGCTTTTGGGGGTATGTTTTTGAAATTTTCATGGATATTTAGCTCCCAATCAAGTTTAGCCTATCACATCTACAAATGGCAATAAGAATTAGTTCTCAAAAGTTTCTCCGTTTCTGTTTTGTCTAATGAACTGATAAAAGTCGTCGTTTGGAGGTCAAACCTTTACCAATGTTGCTGCTGCAGCGGTATAATGACAAAGTTAACTGTAATTTCATTTGAATTTGATTGTGTGATGGGAAATTAAACTGTTGAGCATTAACAATTTTCATAATACAGGCAGTATTTGACCATGATTCTGGTTTCTAGAAATGATAGAATGTCATGCAAGAATGAATGAAACTATGACTGGCACTCCAGAACTGGATAATACCACAGAGATGAGTTAAGTACTTTGAAAGTGACTCCAAAATTTGGTTTAACCATATGTGAAATCATCTCTTTGGCTAAAGCTTAGTAGATTATTGTATTCAACAACATATTCAGTGGTGTGCCGATGCTAAGATGACCAGTAGTAATGTGTTTAACAAAATCTGTTATGATGGTACTGGAAAAAGTCTTCCAAATTCCTCTGGGGAATGAACCCCAGTTATTGAATTACGAGTTAAGAGGAACTCAGGCATGCTATGGCTGCTTTTGTGCATGACCAAATTGGAAGTTGTGTCACTTGGAGACTGAAACAGAGGTCTGTTTCCTCCTGGGAGATGTTGCTGAAGAACTGTTGATGCAGCAGGAAGATGGCATGTTTGTCCAACGTGTCTTCCATGGGGAAGATCCTCATTGCTCATTAAAGAGAGGGCCAGAGTGCACAAACAGTATATCCATTGCCCGTTTGTTGTCGTGAGCCGAGTTGAACCAGTCTCTGAAGTTGGTCATTGATAAATTGTCAAAAATTCTTGGCTACAACTTAACACCACAAAAGACATCATGATGGACCTTCTTGCTCTGTTAGGTAAATTGTTTGGATTACTTGGCCTCGCTGTTGCAGTACAGAGTGATCCTTGCAGTCAGCAAACCACAAACAGGGATGAAGCTTGAACATGCTTGTTCAAAGTAGTTTATTATTTACACTGTTCAGATAGGACAGAACCTGCAAAGGGCAGATGTTCCACTCTGCTAAATATACCTTTTTTAACAGCAAACTAGCCCAATTCTCTTTCACGACAAAGCGCTGGTCAGCTGATGTGTGGCTACGAAGACAATTCTGCTTTTGTCCAATGTGGGATCCAGAAATCAGACGGCGTGACCTGATTCACTAAGGCCGGGATGAGAGAGGGAGATGTTGTTGCGTGTTCTGTGCCATTGTAGCAGGGTGCTGGCAAATAAAGAGCAAGTCAGCAAATTTTTTGAGTTAATCTTTGTATACCTGCGCTGTGCTGCGTCATGTGCTTTTGAATCCGTTGCAACAGGTCTGTAATATCTAACAGCATGTCAGAGTCCTCTTTGCAGTTACATAAGTAACTGTCTGCGCACACGCACCTCCACCTCCTCGGCTTTTCTGTAAACAGTGAGGGGGATGTGTGACTGTCCCGGGAAGCCCCTAAGGTTTAGCTGGTTACAGTTTGCTGCTGTTTGCCTGGGGTAGCCTGACAGCTTTCACTTGTGTTTTTATTATGACAGTTTTAACCTTGGGCTTACTGTAAAATATGCCTGTTCCTGTCACTTTTTTATTTTCAGTTGAGTAGAGTTCGTCATGTGATGAGACTGGTGAGTTAAACATGTGGGTCCTCTGACCCACATGTTTAACTCACCAGTCTATGTAATGTTTTTGTCAAGGTTCTGTTTCTTTTAACTTTGACAGCAGTTACAGTGAAGCAAAACTGTTTTGCCTGCTATATCCTGAAATCCCCTTTCTGCACAGTCCATTTGTACGCCACCATGCCCACGATATCTACCATGTCAAAAGGTCAATCTGACTGGCACGTTGTGAGGCCTGTAGAAAGGACTTTCTGACTTCTTGCAAACTAAAAGTGTGCTTATGACCATATCTCACTTTTGGCCAGACACAATGTTGGTGATGCTATTTTGGGTGACCAAACAGAAACTGTGGCGGTTTTATATACCTTCCTCTGCTCCAGATATACTCATGTTTAGACTTTATACCTTCTTTTCCAGCAGCATTCATATTGGAAGCCTTGTCAAGCATTTCCTGTAAGAACTGGCTTAATTCCCCCAAACATATAAACGTAGTGGGGGGATTTTACTGTATTTTCTTTTTTGCCCTAGTCAATAAACTTCCACATTAATAAAGTAGAGGTAGAGCAGAACAAAACAGCAAAGCTTAACACTGGACTGGAATGACAATGTCTTTATTTTTTCTGCATTTATTTTTTTATTATTCTTCCCAAATTGTTTTTCATTTTTACAGTCTCCAGATTTGATATGTAATTGCTCATCACATAGTCATCATATTATTTACCAAAAAACAAATGTTGCTTGCAGAGGTGCCATCGCCACTGTTGCAAATTAACAGCAGCTTCATCCTGTTTGAGGGTAACAGACTGGCTTGTGTAGCAATTACAGATGTAGACACATTCAGACCAAAGCCTGTACACATGCAAACGCACACAAACTGTGTTTTAGTATAGACTCTGACAGCCACAAACCCTCACTTGAATAAGTAGTTTTGAAGCGTGCACAAACGTGGGACGTGAGATGAACATGCGCATGAGCAGATGCCCATGTGTGCGCACACGCAGATGTTGATGCGATTGCGTGTGTTAGCCAGATGTCATTTTAGGGTCGACCTAGCTTGTTATTACTGAGGCTGTAGAAATGTTTGGCTCTCTGCTCCACCTCTAACATGACACGGCTCAATCAGCCAAGAAAATCGTAATTACCAGCTAAGCGTTCACTGGAGCTCCAAAGGAAACGAGGCAGCATGCTCAGACGCTTGCATGACAGCAACATGTGATTTTTGCAATGTTTTCAGCTAAAAGTGTGTCTCAAGATTCAGAGTTGTGACTTCTATTATCTGTTGTGATACTTGATCATTTTTTGTTTCACATCTTAAATGTGTAAATATAACTCAGTGATTTAGTTCTGGTATTAACACTATTGATTGAAAACATACTATGCAAGTGTTTTGATTTGTAATAGCCTTATCTTGGTTCTTGTGATAAGCTAAAAGGTCTAGTTGTTTTTGGAACCTGTCTAAGACACATAATGAGAAAACTGCTGTAATTATTGTAACCAGTTAAAGACAAAGGACCTGTATTGAACCTAACATGACCACCCCAACAATTCACCATTGCTTTTACCCAATACTGTTTCACAGTTATAACTGCTGTTTATGTTTCAGTTATTTAAACAATGCTTCAGCCTGTAATTATATTCCAGTTTGGAGTCTCGGAGCTCAATTGTGACAATTTTTAAACAATCTGGCCATAGTCTTTGTAGATTAGCCACTAATGTGTGTTTTGGTTTGATTTATTTATTTATTTTTGGCCCAAGCCCCACAGGTTGTTTTTCTTTCTAGGTACTATCCCAACTTTCTCTCTGTGTTAGACCTCAGTCACATAATCCTGGGGATCAGTCAACGACTCCCTGTCCACCAATGGTCACAAGTGAAATGTGTCGAGTGAGTGAGGGCTCTCGCTGGGTGAACCTGGGTGTAAGGGTGCTACACCAAAAACCTCCTGATGATTGATTTTGTTGGTAGCAGATTGTTTTAGTGGATGTCACAGATTCATCAGCAAACAATTTACTTGCCAAGCAGTACTGAAACTTGGAAAAAGTGTGCTGCTAGCCAGAAATGGAGAGTGTGTCTTCAAAATCTAACTTCTACCTTATTACAGCCACTAACACACTTGAAAAGATGAGGCTTTTACTTTGGAAGAAAATAGTCTCGGTTTCTGGTTTTCACACTTCCTACATCCACTCTACAAGCACTTGGTGACTGCTTGTAGATGAATTGCATGAATTTGTATTGTGCCCAATGCAAACTACAGGCGATCACAGCAGTCTGCTAGTGACATCACCATATACCTCTTTTTGTGAACACTTTTCTCTACAGACCAGTGATCACCAGGAGGTCAACGACTGGTCTCTAGACCTGTGTGACTGAGGCCTTCACTTGGATATGTTCTAGCCTCCCCTTGAACCCTATACTGGTTCCAGTGGTAAATGGACTGAGTCTTATATAGTACTTTTTTACTTGAGCACTCAAAACGTTTTATACAACATGCCTTATTCACCCATTCACACATCAGAGAGTTACTTGTGGTATCTTGCCGAAGGATGAAGCATGAAGAATGGAGCAGCCAATCAGCCACTGAACCACCAACCTTGCATTCAGTAGATGACCTACTCTACCTACTGATCGATAGCCATCCTGTAAGGCCACACATTATGTATGTGGTTACTGTATATAATAAGACAAATTATAACACCCACAGTTTTTTGTGAATTGAGTAGAAAGCAGCTTGCTGATGTATTATAACAGCAAGCCCCCCAACAAAAAGCTCAACGCTCTTAGAATATTTTCTGGTGACTACTCAGTGTGTATATAACTGTTTTAGTCTGATGGTTTATGAATATGATATGTTAAAATCAGACTGTCGTGCAGGCGTGGATGTGCAGAAAAGGACAGCATGACATCCATACAGATAATGTTCCTTAACCATGCATGCCAGGTTGCACATGTTGAGAATATGGACATAGTGCATTCTTTAAGTATGAGGTCTGTGTGTAATATACATGTTGTTTAGTTGGATTTACACTTTTGATGAGATGTTGCTACCAGACGGATGATAAAGATGCCAGGAGGACAAACTGTGCTCCTTTACAACCCAGAAACGAGGGACAAAGAAGTGAATCGTGTTTGATTTTCATGTGATTTTCAATCACTAAGTAACTGAGAATTTTAAAATTTTGTTGGAGTGTAAGGAAAGTTCAGGCATCTGCATAAGTTAGTGTAGCTATGGCTTTACAAGGACCCCTGTCTCTGTTGTAGTTTGGACACAAATGGCTGAATAGTAAAATTTTTGATGACCACAGTATTTTAACTGTGATTGTTATAATGTGCAGACCAGGTTTAGCCAGTAAAACAATGCCAGAGCTGGGTCTGTAGAAGAAATAGTTGATGGCTAAATTTTATTAAAGTAAATTTACTCCCTAAGAATTACAGCTACACGGACATGTTGTAGTAAACCTGTAATGCTTCCTGGCTGCAAAAATATTGTGTGTGCATATATTAAAGGCTAACTAAAATCACAAGCATATTGTTCAGGCATGTGTGCTTAGCTGCATGCTGTCTGTTACTGGTTTAAAAACAGGCTTTCCACCCATTAGGGCCATCTTGATAATGGCTTTCTTTTCAAGCATTTACTCTGACTTCAAATTGACCTTTAACTGTCATTGGCAACCTCACAAATAGGCTGCTGGCTAAGTGAATGTGTAAATGTCCCAGAGGAGAAGAAGAAGAAGAAGAAGCAGGAGTTCCCTGAAGCTCTGAGACCGCCTGTTAATGGCGGGAATATTATGCTTCTACTCCATGTGGCTGTTCTGTATAAAAAGCCTTTTAGCCAGCAGTCTGTGTAGTGACAGAGCCAATTCAGCTCCCACTGTGATGCTGTTGCATTTGGTGCCACACCCCTCTGGTTCTTTAACACCGGCACGCTATGTAAAATCACACACTTTGGTGCCATCGCGCTGGCTTGGTGCGTTTAAGTGTAAACATGCAATTGCGCTGTAAAGCTAGCTGTTCTTAAAGGTAAAATCTGTGAGTGGAAAAGGCTTCATTCTTCTTCTCACATTACCTTCTTTCTTTTTTCCGTAGCCACCCACTGTGTTCTTGGTTAGTAACAACAGGGGTAATGGCGGTTATTCAGTAGTTCAGCTGTCAACTATTCTGATGGATGAGGGTTATACGCACACACAAGTGCACACCACACCATAACTAATTCTCAATTATGGCACGACTGAACCTTTCTTTCTTTCTTCTTCTTTTTAACATCCAGAGCAAAAGAAGAGTTTGTGCTGGGAGGCAAATGAAAGAACCAGTACGTAAGGAGGAAAGGAGGTGGGGGGTGCGGTTGTGTTTCACACTGTTTAAAAGCTAACATGACCTTTTTTTTTTTTTTTTTTCTTTCAAAAGTGTCTATAGAGGAGCCTCTGGCTTGGTGAAACAAAAGAGTAGAAAAAGAAATGTGTGAAAAAGAGTAAAAAATGGAGACAGAAAAGAGAGGCGTTTCACTCCTCTGCATATGTCGCATAAGAACAAAGATGATACAGTTACGTGTGCATGCATGCAGTTATATTCTAACTGTGCACCCTGTACATCGTGTGTGTTTCCTATTAGAGGCACATTTCTGCTTGCAGAAGATTTGTATGCATACAGTAAACGTGTGTGTGTGTGTGTGTTTCCACCGTAGCACAGCACAGTGGGGGCTGGGGGTCTTCCTCTATCTGTGACGTAGCATGGATGAAAAGGAAATTAGGGCACGACACAGCCCTGCTATTTTGCTATTGTTGTCTTGCATTGACGCTGGATGGAGACAGTCTGAGACACACACATGCATACACATTTGTACACACAAGAAGAAATTTAAAGGTTGTGTAAATTAAAAAAAATGTCTAGTGGGTATGATGTATGTAAGGCAAAAAGGATTTCATAATCTCTATCTTTTTGTCAGACCAGCGGTCATTGCTTCATAATTGTGAAGCAATAATTGTGGTCAGTAATTTGTGATGGATATGTTTTAATGCGCACGAAAAGATATCCATCTCACATTGTGTATTTATTGCACATTAGCATTGAACTAGCATAATGATGATTAGCATAATCATGATGAAGGAACTGACCTCCCAGTCCATTTTTTCCTTCAGTGGGCTGGTTTCAGTCATTATGCAAATGTACTGTTTATAAGATTTGGGGAAACCTGCAGTCAGCTGAGACTGAAGAAGTCACTTGGATGAGTGACGAAACGTTTCTCCCACTGAAAACGCTACAACCAGATGAACAGAATCAACTTTTGGAGAAGCATTCATGTTGCAGTATAATAAATATCCTCATTAAAAATCTAGTAGGGTCGTATCAGGTCATTTAAATGTAAAATGGTAAATGGCCTATATTTGTATAGTGCTTTACTAGTCCCTAAGGACCCCAAAGCGCTTTACACATCCAGTTATCCACCCATTCACACACAGGTGATGGCAGCTACATTGTAGCCACAGCCACCCTGGGGCGCACTGACAGAGGCGAGGCTGCCAAACACTGGCGCCACCGGGCCCTCTGACCACCACCAGTAGGCAACGGGTGAAGTGTCTTGCCCAAGGACACAACGACTGAGACTGTCCAAACCGGGGCTCGAACCGGCAACCTTCTGATTAGAAGGCGAACTCCCAACTCTTGAGCAACGATCGCCCCGCAATCGTGACAAAGACAAGCGATTTGAAGCAGAAATGGCTTGTTTATCTATATCAGTTTTAAATTGGCGTTACTACTGCTGCCCTGTCATCTGATTAATTGAAACTTTGACGTGGAGTATTTGGATTCAGAATCAATTAGAATCCGAATACTTGTCCAGTATTCAAGCTGGACGAAGGCTTGTAAATATTTTAGCTTATGGTTATTCAGTTACATTGCTTGGCAGCAATACAGTAACTCAACCCCTCGATGTAGTGAGTACTTGTGTGTTGTGATAATTCTGACTTTTTGTTTTTGGTTCATCTTCCACGTCCAGTATAGGCTCAATAGATGCATACAGATCAGGATGACATATTTCCTTTTGTCTCTGTGGTTGCGTCTACTCGCAAATTCACACATTTGACCATATATTAATGTAGAGGCAGTCTTCACGAGGTGTGAAGCATGCATAAAAATAAAAATGCCGTTTCTCTTTTTCGTTATCTGTTCCTTGCCCTGTTAAACCTAAAATGATTCAGTAAGAATTTATAGTCACAATGTAGAGATACAAAGAGAAGTCACTCAAGGAACTGAAAAAGGAACTGCAAAGCAACAAGTTCGTTTGTTGCTCTCATGCCATGGTTAGAAATGCACAAAACCCATCATGAATTAATTATAGTTGATCGTTCATGAAACTGTAAAGAGGAAGTGGGATTTGCACATAAATGTAAATTTAAAAAAAGCTTACAACTCTTGCACTCCTCACAACCCATACATCATTCTCTGACACGTACAGTGAGTTAATTGCAGAACCGATGCATGTGGTGAGTGTTTGCATATGCATGAAGTCATGTGTGTCAATGATAGAGGCTCCCTATCTGCTTAGCCACAAAGTTGATGTTTTGTTTACGGGAACTACTGAAATAATTTAAAGGCATCTTGCACTACTTTAACCTAAATAAACCTAACCATTGCTGCGAAATACTGTATAAGTTCTTCTTTTTTTCTCCCTTTTTGCAACATACTTTGACTGAAATACACTTAAAACCAAGTTGTACAACCTATTGTTACTCTGCTAAATGAGTTGGTTACACTGTTTGTAATCCCCTGAAGCTCATCTTCTCTTCTTTCCAAAACCTTTTGAATTTTCTTTCTTGCACAAACAGTAAAGGTGTTCTGGTCATTTAAAAAGGGCTTGTATGAGGGGTTTTAATCACGGTGGTGGGACGGTGATGATTTAGGTTTGTTTTACAGCCACAGGACCTGGACCCTGACAATGAGTCAACCATGAACTCTTGTGTATATAAGACTGTCAGATAGCTAAAGCGTTGCCAAAACTGGACAATGATCCCAACAAAACAGCTGACAAAGAAAAGAATCAAGGTGATACATTGTCCCAAAGTCCAAATCTCAACCAGATTGAGAATATTTATTTATGCATCTCAAACTTTAAGTGATGTTTCAAAAAAAGAGTGAGACTCAACCTTTTGAGAGACTCGTGAAAGTCATAAACAGTAGCTGCTGCTGGTGTTTTATAAGCTGCTGAATCATGTGGTATGCTTTCATGGTGTACACGAAAGTACATGGTGGGTTACTGTCATGTTTTTGTTTTTACATGACATATTGTCATTATGTATGTAGTATTCAGTAATTCTTGCTTTCATAAACAAAATACTTACTTGGGAAAGCAAAACTGATATTTTTTCTTTGCTATTTAAGTTTTAATATTAAAGTGCAGGAAAATATGGGGGAATAAAATGTGTAGAGCACTTACAACTTTTTGCTGACTCCTGACTATACTTTGGATCTTTACAGCTGCATGGAGGAAATGCCATTTTAACAAGAGAAAGCGATATGTTCATTAACCTTAGGACTCGTTTCTCTGCGTAAAGCAAATGAATCCAGCTGCCATTAGTGGAAAACTCACTTGCAATCCAATAAAAACCAACTTGATTAAAGAACGTTTTTGAATTTGGCTTCAGTTTCTTCATGCTTCTGCAGGTGTAGTAGCAGTCTGCCTTTTTCTCCCTTAAAGGCAGTAAGCTATCTATCAACTTTAAGAAAAATGCTGCTTAAAGGGTAAACGTGATGTGTACATTTAACCGGCTCTACATTCACGTTTTCACATTGGTGTACTCTAAAGATCATAAAACACCCGGAATCGAGCAGGAAGTGAGAAGGGAAGCTGAACTCTCAGGAATGCTCTTTTACTTTCTGTACTCGGATAACTGATTGCTGCTGTTCGGTCATAAAAGAGACAGCTGCATTTTTCACAGCTGTTTAAAAATTTACTTTTACTGCAAGAGATTACGGGAGCAAATTGTTTAATTGCAACTATCGAAGGTGATGTTGGTGAATGGCTGTACCTGACAACCCACCTTTCTGAGTGATGTTGCACATTTAGCGAAAGGATTCATGTTGAACCAGGATTTTTATAGTCAATTTACACCCTGCAAAACTGTTAACATACCACTGGCTACAAGTCTGAAGACTTTACTGAGAATTTTAATAAAGAAACACGTTAGAAATGTCATCCGTGCGAGTGTGCTGGGTCTGGCTCTCTATAAAGTGTCACGTGTGAAGGTTAGGTTGGAAAATGTGCTTCAGTGCAGTAATTCCCAGATACTTAAGTTATGGAGTAATAGTAATGGGTATCTGCGACCCTAAAGGAATGTAACATGGTGGAATTTAGTGAGATTTATTTACCCCCAGCAAACCTCTTTAAAGTCAATTTGCAGTTTAAGGTTTTTATTTCTTAGCCTGGAGCGCTGAACCGTCATATCCAAATTCACCATGTCTGTGATAATGTCCTTTAAACTCAGCCTGCGGTGGAGAAAAGGTGTTGCTCACAGTTGATACACCTTTCAAAGAGGATCCTCAGGCCTCTGTAGCCGATGCCCAGACTTGCATATTCAGCAGGATGGTGTTTTTTTTTTTTAACCTTCTGACATATTAAGATCTGTCTGGGAACACTTGCAGAAGCAAGAAGACAGATGTGGCTTAAATGAGATAAATGCACAAATGCATCAACACACACGCCTTCTCTTGCTGACACATGTTGTTAATAAAACCGTCTATTTTGCCTTCACATCAAAGCCCTTGAAATGAGTCAGAACAAAAGGAGAGAGGAGCCTTTGTTGCATGTCACAGCTGGAGTGTGGTTGGACTCTATCCTCTCTTTCCAGGGAACTGTGAGTCCGGAGGTTGTGAGGTTAAAGCAGGTGGTTGCCGTGTCCAGAAGTGCAGATGCTGCCTTTCATACAGGAGAGAACGCTTCCTCTTTCTCGTGTGTAATGTGGAGTCTTTTTCAGGTTAATCGAGTTTCGGTTGAAAGCCTTTTTGCAGGGAGTTTGGTATCCAGCTGCCGCCGTAATTTGAGATCAGTGGTTGTATTTTAATAGTTGCTAAAGTATTACTTACTGAACGAGGTGTAAATCCGACTGACTTTTTCATTTCGTGGCCACATCTTACTAAAACTGAGAAGTGAATCTTTTCCACAAAAATGGTTTTAATATATCACAATGCAACACAGCCTCAGAAAGCATTGGTGAAACTGTGTCTCCTCCTCTCTGTTATTCCTGTCATTCCAGTATGAATGTGGCAAGCTGGGGCATGTGTCTGAAGCTGTAAAAAGACATCTCTACTGCAGATACTCTAAGTGATCTACAAGATGACAGAAAGCCTTGAGGGGGGCATGCCAAGATAAGATAACTGTTGAATTAGTGAAGATTGTCTTTCCAAAACTCTTTGAGGGGAGACCCTAAAACTTGTGGGATTTCTCCTCCTGAGCTCTTATTGTTTTAACCTAAATTCTATCTGTTTCACATTTCACTAGGTTTTATGCTTATGATGTATGACTGCACTTCTCCGAAAGGCTGATATTTCATTTTGGCCTATTTTTATGGAATGGCGAATTCAGAATTCAAACTCTTCAACTTTGTATCCTCAGTGACTTCCTTACTAGCGCTGAAATCACACCCTTCCTTCCCCTTGTGGCTTCTTTTACCAGAGTGAGATTTATCAGCTCTCTCTGGTCACACATTTTTGGTTTTGATAAAGAATTTAAATGTAGTGTTAAAACAGGCCGCGAGTAACTTGTGTCATGTCAACATCCAGCTTGCCACCTTTAAAAATGCTCTTAATTTCAGCTTAATCTGCTAAGAGAAGAAATGATTAATGAAAAATGAATCTAACGTTTAAGGAAGAGCTTCCAAAACAATGATTTCTTCTTTCTGCTTCCAAATCTTCTTTCTCCTGCGTTACATTTTTTTTTTTTTAAGGTGAAAGTTTTTGATCATTGTATTGTAAATATATTAATCCCATCCTTCGTCATCCTCTTCTTTTTCTCATCCTCATGTCCTTCCTCATTTCCTTTCATCAGCCTGACATGGAAATGACTATTCGCCTTCTTCCTTCCTCCATCGTCTCTTACTCTGTTTCCCTCTGTGTAGTTACCCTGTTTTGTGTTGAGACATTGTGAAATGGCGTGGCGGATGAGTGAAGGAGTGTGTTTTAAATGAGGTGCAGGAGCCTTTAAGTGTCTCCATCACTCCCATTGTTTCATTTTGTACCACAACAGCAATGTCTGCTTTCTTGGCCCGGCTTTATGGTGCCATTTTTGCCAGAACCTGTGTTATTTTTATAAAAACTAGACATGAGCAAACCCCCACTGTGCTGAAGTAATCACACTGGGCATCAGTCCGATGCAAACACGGGAGACTTCTGTAATGCCATGACTACTGGCAGTCTTAAAAAACACATACTAGAATCTATAGTAGTAAAAATACATGAAAATACAGTATATAAGACAAAAACAGAGTTTGTATAGTTCTAACCTGCTTGAAAGTCAATATTTGATATGTCTACCTTTATTCTTAAACACAGCCCAACTCTCTTAGATAAGCTTTGTTGTAATTTCTTTAAGCAGCTTTCAGGAATGGTTTTCCAGGCTGCTTGAAAGACATTTAAAGCTCTTCTCTGGATATTGGCTGCCATGTTTTTTCTGTTATTTGTCAAGATGATCCCACACTGCTTTAATACTGTTGATGTGCAAGTTTTCAGCTAATAGCCCTTTGGAGATCACCTCACTGGTGCATATGTCTGTGTTCTGGCTCTCAGTCATCCAAGTCATGATATTAGTCAAAAGAGCTCAAAAAAGAAAGCAGCTTGAGTTGTTCAAGTTGGTGGAAAACAAGAAAAGTCGGTCACCTTCTTTTTCAAGCCCTTAAGACTTGTTGGTACAAAAATCCTATTTTTATGTCTGTCAAACTATGTTTACTTTGAGATTTTTCATAGATGCAGCTAAAGAAACGGAAACAATGATGCGTTTTTTCTATTTTTTTGGAGAGACTGCTATTAAGAAAGTGGAACTCATACTTTGAGTTAGGTGCCTTTTTGATGCTTGAATAGGTCAGTGTTAAGTGGCTTAAACTCAGAAAATCAGTCAAAAAAAAACAACAACTTTAAAAGGTCTCCAGAAAGCCTGAAGAACTATTGCTTAAGAATACTTAAAAGATCACAAGCCAGTTTGGCTCATTGGAAGAAAAAGTGAAGAAAACTGGGTTGGGTCAAGAATTTTGCACATTACTGTGTGTATGAAACTGTGACTGGAACATCAAATGTCTAATCACACGTATCCAGACATTTGTTTTTAAAGTAATGCTCACAGATACAGGCCACATGTGTTAGTGAGCCAACAGATTAGGTTGGACTTTTGGGGTTAGCGTCTTTGCCAGTGTTGCACTTAGTAGGTGGGAATTGAACCAGCAACCCTGTGATTAGTGGACTGTACTTTTTGGTTTTCCAACCCACCAGATTTAGCTTGAGATGAATGCAAAACAGTCCTAAAAAGGAACAGATGCGCTGAATTATTGAACACAATGCAGTGACCCGAGCTGAGGTGTGGCCTTTCTGTAACTATTGCTGTGCTGTCTTGTGAGAGTCAGCAGGCGCAGATATGAAAGCAGAAGGAAAAGGGAGATGATCAAATAAAGATTTATAGAAGTTTTGCTATATTTTATTTATGGTGAAAGAGATGGTTTGCATGTTTAGAGTCAGCATAGTTGTCCCACTGTATGATCAGAAGGAATCAGGAGAACAGCCAGACTTGATGCAAGCGTATGCAAAGTCAGTGGAAGAAGCCAAAGTTTCAGGTTTCAAGGCTGTCAGATAGACCCATCGTAGTGAAAACCAAGATACAGATGTGTTGTGTTTTTAAAAAGCCTTTTGTGTACCACATCATTGCACTGTTAAGTCTAATGTTCTGTGAAACAAAAGAGTGTTTGTTTTGCATTGAAAGATGTTTTTATGACTCAGAAGAGGCCACCTGTAGTGATGAGCTTTTTTTTTTTTTTTATGTCATTTTTTTGTATTATTGTCTTGTTCCTTTGCATGTTAATCACATTCGTCTCACCCACCCTTGTAGGTTTTTCCAGTAAATCTGATACATGGTGTCTTCCTAGCACATGACGCCAGCTGACTAACAGGAAAGGATAGTGGGTTAGGTTGATGTAAAAGAAGAAGAAAAAGAATTCCATAGTCTTTGTGTGGTTGTTATTAATTAAGATGAAATGATGAAATACAGGTCAACAGAATATACTCCAAGACATGCATCCTGCACTTGTTTAGAGCGTCGTTTGTGGGTGGAAGGAAGTGTGCTACGCCTCAACTTCCAGCGCCTTTTCCCCCCCATCCAGTTAAGGCAATTTATGCATGTAATGCAACAAACCTAATATATTATCTCGCTCACTCACTTTACCTCTTAATGGTGTTTAGTATGCAGAACACCGAAGGCACACATTTTAATTTCACTTTGACTGTGTGTGTATGAGTCTACGAGACAGGAGCGCGTGCAGGGGTGGGCTGAGACTTCCCAGAGCCAACCCAAGCAAACCACAGTCCCCTGGCATGGTGAGCGAGGGTGTGCGTGTGTGCGTGCATGTCCATTAAACCGAGTGTGTGTCTGCATTCAGCTCCGGTCTGTTTTGTCCTCCAGAAATAACCTCCCGCTAAGAATATTTAATCCCCAGGTTACCGCTCTTCTCCATCTCGCTCTTTATCTCACCCTCACACATTTGATATACATATTTTACACACTCGTCCACACACGTGCAAGGCTAAGTGGGCTGGGGGTCTCCTGGTGTACAGCCGGCCAAAACTCTTTGGCTTAGTGGGGGTAATCTGGTTGGTGAGTATTGCTTTACTCTGTCTGGGTGTAAAGTGGTATTGGCTTGATTTAATGTCTGGCTCTCGCTCTAGAGGAGAGTGAGATTACACTGTTTGATATTTAAATATTTTATAATATATTTATTTAAATCTTTTTTTTAAGGATTTTTTTAGAGCACTTTTGGTCTTTAACAGATTTTGTGGGGCTGATGGGACTGAGGGTCAGGATGTCAAGACTAATGCTCAAAAACTGAAGGGTTAGGGTGATGTAGGTGGAAGAGGATTGAGTATGGCAGGCTGGGATTAATGCCCATCTCAGCAGGAAATTGTAGTAAACACAGCTTTTTGGGTAGTTTGGTTGATGATGATGGCAGAAGGGTGTGGGGGAAGGGGTTGATTAAGCTGGTCGACCAACTGTATATTTCAGTATGATGGTTGACTCATGAATTTTGACTTAATGCAATGCAACATCCATTCAAGGCCGCACTTCAGGCGAATGACTCATTGGGGTTCAATATGATCTTTGCACTATTAGCTCTACTTAACCTGAAATGGAAAGCTGAAAGGCAGCTATATATATAGATATATCTCAAATAAGCATTTTAGTCTACCATATTTAATGTGCTTGTGTGCATTTTTCTAACCGCTACATCAACTGATTATTGCAATACCAAAGAATACCAGTTGTATTTAATTAGGGTTTATTTATATGCTGTCATATATAATCATTTATATCTTTAATTATGGCTGTGTGAGTGCCATTTAAAGCTCGATTTGAAAGTCTTACTCTTATTAGGTGATATGCATGCAGCAAATGGGACAGAAATTGTACTTTTTTTGCTTTTTTTGTAAATAATAGACCTTAAATTATGAGTTTCATTGATTCCCATTGTCATCTAGATATGTTAAATACCTCTGAGCATTTAGAAATATATTCTAGGAAGCAGTACATAAGCATGGGTCTTCAGCACTGTACCAACACTTATGAGTTCTGAAAGCATCTGTGCATCTTATTCCATTGGTCAAAAATTAGTGCATAACGAAAAGTTTTACTTTTTTGATATTATTATTGTTCTCTTTGACGTGCACGATCTCAGAGAATATGTCAGTTTTATATAATTTTACTGGTCTGAGAGAAAAAGTTAATATTTACCCTTACACAGATGTTATAATTTTAACAGAATGAAAATATTTTGGCGTACAAATTTAATTGCAATAGAAATATTATCGTGTCACTATCTGTGTTGACACAAAAAGCCATATGGGCTTGCCTGTCTTTCATTGTTGTGACAGAGGAGTTGCCTAATCCAATTAGACATTTATTTTGGAAGTTTGCACTGGCAAAATTCTTCTCTCTTCTAAATTTAGACCCTTGTATAACAAGACACAGTCTTTCCAAATGCGATTTGTTCTGTTGTGGCTTCATTTGAAGAGGAAAATGAGGGCAAATGCCAACTAATCTCTGACCAAAACTAAACAAATGGAATCCTGGGGGGGATACATTCTCTAAACTATAAAACAGTAAAAGGAAAAACCTTTTAAATGATGCAGCAGTTTAATATTTTTGCTTTGCTTCGTGCATCTGGCAATAAATTAATCAATAAGTGAATAAATCAAGATTCAAAGCAGAGCTCTAACATTGAGAGGCATTCTGTGAAAATCAAACGCTGACCACAGGAATGCTGCGGAGGATCATATGGTGATAAAAGCAAATTTTCTGGCCCAGAACTGAAACACAAAAACCAAAATAATGTAAGGCTCATTTGTCTCTCTGTGTGCTGTTGGTTACACAGAGTCCGTTTCCCATCTACTGTCAACAGACCATCACATGTAGAATTCTTTGTGTGATCAGCTAATCGGAGGTTTTCCAGTTTCTTTCAGTGGCTGTTGATCAGACTGTTAACCCTAAACTAAGCGAACAACTTGTTAAGATGCTAAATTAAGTGGAAATCACCTCTCGGTTTGTCTGTAAACCATTCCCGCATCTTATTTGTTCTTTGTTCGCTATCATTTTCCACACTGACGCTGAAGTCTTAAGCTGGGATTTTGGCCTCCATTTAAAAATACTCTAAATTCTGTCTCTCCTCAATTAGTTTTGGTCCATTCGTTGTGGTTTCATTAAAATGTGCTTTCACCACTACATGCACCATTTATACACAGTTTAGTGAAGTTTATGTCCGTAATTAATGTTGTGGGTAGGACTAAGGCGATCTCTGTCTCTCATATTTATTGAGGTTTTGCAGACCTGTGATTGCTAACATCTGATGTTAACTTGTTGGCCATTTTGGGCAGGTGGCAATATAGGATCAAGTGAAAAAGCCAACCACGCAGGCTTGGAGACCGGTCCGTGACTATCTGACAACCATCAGTTGTGAGGGGAAAAATGAGTATTCCCCAGCTGGCTGCAAGTGGCTGCTGGAGGTTGATAGCAGAAAATGATAACTAAACCCCCCCCAGTCACACAGGCCCAGAGACTGACCAGTGAGCCCCTGGCAACCACCTGTTGCTAGGGAAAAGTATGTGATCCCCAAGCAGTTGGTAAAAAACCTTCAAGTTTCAGCTTCCTGGGAAATGACAGATAACCTGACAGTTTGTTATGTCTCCCCCCCATGCTTTACATGTGTCAGTTATAATCTGTCACCTTATAAAGATGAAGCGGACATTTGCGGGCCATGAACCTGCCACAGCGGCCTCAGAGGAAGAGCTTAAGCAGACAAGCCACTCAGCTGCACATCCCCCAGGCTGCTGTGATCCATTCTGACAGAGACAAAGCGAGAGAACCAGGGTGAAGAGGGCGAGAGAGAGGCAGTGATGGCTATGCTAACAAAAGAGTTGGAGGGCACAACATGTACTCGGTCTTTATTTCTGGTATTTGTGTAATAGGCGCTGAAGAGAAAAGCAGGCTATGCCTGTGCGTGCAGTTGGTAATAAAGAATATGTGGATGCCTTCGGGGCTGCTTTTTAGTCTTCTACTCAAAGAGTGATTTTTGAGGAAGGAAGTTGAGCTTGCATGTTTTCTGAAATACGTCAGATATACTGTTTAACTATAGCTCATCGGCAGTGTTTCCATTTCTGTATTTCTGTGTGACTTGTTTACTTTTGCAGTTTTTCCGGTTATTTCTTCCATTATTTTTATATTTTAAAGTTTACACACTTTTGCTTGATGACAGCTTAGATGGATGGATGGATGGATGGATGGATGGAGTGATCAATGAAGGGTCTAAAGTTAGCTGATTAGAGATGGCTGTTGGACGTACTATTGAGGGATTGTTTTTCCTCAGACCAAACATGGTGGATTAAACAATTTTTGAAAGCTGCAACACCTTTTTTTTTTTCTTTTTTTTTTTAAACGTGAGAACTGCATGCGAGCATATTAGGTTACTGGCATTTTGTGTTAAGTGTTATTTTTTGTTGTTGTGAAGGGATCCTATTCATTGACATACCGAGTGACATTTTTTTGTGCTGTTACATAAACACTCCAATTGTTGACCTTTTCCGACCCTTAACCTATTTAATATCAATCATCATATGGATGGATTTGCTCTGTGCCTTTCTTAACCTCACAGCTTCTTGCCCAGGGCTGCAGCAGGTGTCAGGGACAGCTTGTCCGCACATGCCTGGATACACACAGCAGCATATACTCACACACACACTGAGACACACACCTCATTAACTGTCATCGCCTTGTAGCATTGGTGATGCAATATTCAGAACATTTACAAATTTGCAAGTGACTCTCTGAAAGTGCTCTTCATGGTGACTCATGCTACGCGGTAAGAAATGAGAGCTTAAGGGCTTGAATATAACACTAAAATCTTGGTGATTTAATAGGATTGGCCTGATGACCTAGTAAGATCTTGACAGGAACAGACCGAATGGGAGAGCGACAGATTAATGAGAAAAGCAGAGAAGAGAGGGAAGGGAGATGACAACTTCGAGGTGCTTGGTCCGCGTGGGGTTTGGCTTTCTATAGGTCGAGGTTTTAGTGCTGGAGATGGTGGGGGTTGGTTGGGGGGTTGGGTATTGATGGGACAGACATTGAGGCCCATTCATAGAGCCAAAAGAATATTAATTTAAATGCATATTTCTCTGACTCTAGGGAGAGAGAAAGAGGGAATACAGATAAGCGAGAGAGAGAGAGAAGTTTATAAAAATGTTGCTCATATTTAAAGGTTGTGGGAAAGATCAAGGTGCAATTTCTTTTTTTTATTACTGTTTGCAGATTCTTTTTGAAGCTAGATTTCTCTGACTATCCTCTGATCCCTTGAAAATGTTCTGCTGTCAAAACACATAAAAGGCATTGAGGTATTGAAGGGGGTGCTGTATCCAATGCCATCCAATGAGATGAGTTTTGTGCTCAGAGGACAACTAGTTTAGGCCAAGTTAAAGTTCGCCCTGTGTGGCAGCCTTTCAATCAGTGTGTTTAGTGCTTCATAAAAATAAGATGACTTCTTGCTGTGGGTGTTCAATTTTGGCATAATCAGTTATTTTTGGCGAATACTGAGATCTTTGTTATTTAACTTTACGAACGTCAGAATTAAGTGAAATGTTTGGTTTCCTTAGACTTTAAAAATGTTTAAAGTGATAAATTAATGAAAGCATAGTTGGTTAAGTATGCAAGGTTATCGGGTCAGAATTATAGTTTGTCATGCATAACATTAAAATCAGCAGCATGATATTGTGTTGGTCCATCCAAAAGAGCTTTTGCGTGCAGGGCTGTAGCGAACACTGAGATCTGATGATGACTTGTGGAGCCAGCATCAGTATCTTGGGCTCCTTATCACGTTGCTCGTGCAGGATCTGAGCGCTTTAAGGAATGATGGGAAACAATTTCCTTCTTGGGGATGTTTTTGCCACTGAATGATGCTGCCATGGGGGCATGTGACCATGTTTAGATGGATGATTTCAAAATAACGTTCACTAAAATGCCAGGATGGAAACTTTTCCAACAAAACTTTGCAGTGTAAGAACATTGATTCAGTTTTTCTGGCTGGAAAACTGTCTGGATCGAGAACCTACTTCCTCTTCCTGTTCCTGTGTGGCCTTTCTTGTTCCTGACTTCCCAGACCTATGACAAAGAAAGTAGGCAAAGTGCGGGTTGAAATCTCACAGCCTGGAAAATCGTTTTGTTAAACACAGACAAAATATTCAGGGCTATATTTAGGTTTATTTTACTTAGCAGTGTTGTGTGGAACATGACTAAATCAGGAATCATAGTAATTTTCTAGAACCTAAGCTTCAGATATCATTTTTTTCTGGACAGTCACAAATGGCCAAGAAGCAGTTTATTTATAGGCTTAAGTACTTAAAAAAACAGTGAGAGGCAATAAGTTTATGAAAAATGACAGTTTATCTCAGTTGACCTTACCTACTAATTGTATTTCTGGCTTTTTCCTGCATCCTGTTTACATCGTCATCCTCTCTGTGGTCGAATGCTCAGTTAGAAAGTAGTCGTAGTTTAGATCAGTCATTGCTCTGTTAACTAATGAAGTAATAATCAAAAATATAATAAATACACAAAAAGACGAAGAAACTTGACTTCCAATTGGTATTTTTTGTTACGATCGTAAGCAATAAAGTTTCTCTTGATCGAGTAATTGGCTATTTAAATGATCATTTTTTTTAGATGTCAGAGGTCCGTAGCATTGTGGTTAACACATTTGGCTTGTACACCAAAGGAGAAATGACCTCCTCAGGGGGTTGTAAGCTAGTGTACTAGTGCTGGTTCCAGCCTTGGGTAAATGGGGCCGTTGTGTCAGGAAGGGCATCCATGCCAGATCAAATATGCAGTCCATCTGTTTTGGCAACCCTTTAGAGAAAAAAAAGGAACTCTAAAGTCTATTTTCCACAGCTTTGTGGGGTCTTATGATCTTTCTTACTAAGCAGTACTTATTCAAAGCTGCAAACTTACTTTTTTATGACTGCCAGCCATTCATCCATTCAACTGCTTATCCAATTTAGTGTCTGGACTGTAACCTATCCCAAGTTTGATAGAGTGCGAGACCACAGTCAGGTCACCAGTGTATCACAGGGCACAGAGAAGCAGACGACGCATGCTTGCATTCACACTTGCAGTCAATTTGGAATCAGCAGTTAACCTAACATGCAGATCTTTGGACTGTGGTAGGAACTGGATTCAAACCCAGGACCTTCAGTGAGGCGACAATGCTACCCACTGAACCATTGAGCTGCTGACCACATTTCGCATTCCAAATTCTTAGTTCACTGCCAGTTTTCACTGCATTACAGGGTATATATATATTGGAGGTAATAAAAAATAGACCAGGACTTGTCATTGTTTTATGCACTACTCTGTCAAACACAGCTTTCTTTTTTTTGTTTTTTTCCTTTGATTTTGCTTCATTTGTGAGTTTCATGCTTTTGTTTTTTTTTTTTGTTCCTCTCTTTATTCTTTCCTTCATCTGTCTCATAAGAGTTGATTGAATGAGGTCAGAGGATTTCACCCAGGCCCACTGGAGACAGCTGATTTATTTCCTGGTTGATGTCACACAGAGTCTTTGCTTAGAGCTGCTGTCCAGTGTTGTCCTCTGTTGTCTTGGACAGAAAACACTGGCAGCTTTACGAACACCTCCAATCCAGTCAGCACTGGCACTCTTGCTCGATATTGGCTGCCAATTCAAAGACAAGTATTTAGCTGTTAGTGAGTTTGGCTTCCCTTCCATACAAGGCAAGTTGCCATGCTGTATGGCATGTAAAGGAGAACTATTTAATGTCTTTAAAACTGGTATGGCAGATGTACTAGTTATAATAGCCTAAATTCTCCTCATCTAAACTTTGTTAAAACTCCATTACACTGTATGGCAGTAATGTCCTCTGACTAGATCCTCTTTTTTAAGCATATTTGAGACGATTAAAGTGTAGCTTTTGATCTAATACTAGCATAAACTGAAGGTTCAGGTCCTGTGTTAGTTAGTGTAGATGAACACTGAACATCCCATGATACATAATATATTTCGGAAAATAATTAGTAAGTGCTGGAAGGAATTATGAAGATTGTGTGAAGATAATTGGTATCTTTACACAATGGGCAATATGCAGACATTAAAATATCTACTGTAGAAAACCAGTGATTTTTTTTTCTGGCTTTTGGATGATACTAAAAAAACCTTTCCATTTATGTTTGCACGAAATCATAAAATACACAGTGGTTTAGATTGTCTTAGATCCAAGCTAGATAAGGTTTACATTAAGCAGTACTGCATAAGTAGGACTTACATAACCAGTCAAACATTAGACAATGAATATACCTCTCAGTGCTAATAGGTTAAAAAACCAGCAGTAAACAGTAATAACTTCAGTATAACTGAATTAACAAGGTGACAGTTCAGCTCTCAGGGAGAGTTGTAGGCATTGTTTTGCAGCATGTTTGTGTTTCTGTCTGGAACAGAGGTCAAGTTTGTGTCGGGCGTAGTGGAGGAAGTGGACGAAGGCTATTTGGAGACTGGCACTAATCTGGTTAGTGTGGTTTCCACCCTCTCTCCTCTTTCGTATCACCGCTGCTGCCTTACTGGTCTGATCTGTAATGCGTCCAACAGGCATTCAAACTGTAGGCTGCCACTTGGATGTTGTTTAACTCAAGGGAAAAGCACTTTCAAGATGTGTTTCCTATTGTTTTGTAGTAACTGGTTGTTTTGTAGCCACAAGTTGGGACCCAGGGCAGTTGAATTGTCTTGCTTCATCACAGAGAACACTGCCTTGTGAAACTGGACGTTTTTTGAGAGAAACTTGTGTAAAAATGTGTGAAAGATGTCCTCACCATTGTTGCATAATGTGATTTATTCACAAATTCTTCAAATAATAATGAAGTGTAATTATTCTTTTCCCACTGTTTGTGTTGGAACAGTATTTAGGGTGTTTGTTACCAGCAATGACCTCTAATGGGTCAAGTCTCTCCGGCAGCTCAGCAAAACTGTACACAACAGAAGGAAAACTACTCCATCATCCTTGTTTTCTTCTGTTTCTTACCTTCTGTACGATGAGCTGCTTTCCTCTGCTCTGTCACTCTGTGTCTGTATCTATCATCGCCTGCACTCCCTGTGAGCTCTGTGCAAAGGGAAAGTCATATATTCTCTTACGTTTCCTGTTATGAAGAGTGCGCTTGGGCTTTAAGTAAGTCATGGTTGTCATATGAAGGGCTGCCGTTACTGGAGATGTCTTCAGTTTGCAACTGAGTCAAACTCCAGAACCCTAGTGACCTGAAATAAATATTATTTTGTTCCTTTTTTTAAATTAATGTCATAAAATTGTTGTATTATTATACAAAATGTCTAAATATTCTGTTTAAAGTCATAAAATCTCTCAAACGGTGCATCTGAAAATTTTCAAAGACCAAAATTTGAGCACAAGTTCAAAATTATGATGAGTACTCAATTATTTATCACAGGAAACAGGTGACCTGAGGCTGTCTTCAGACTAAAACCACTTTTTTAATGCTTGTTGCAGATGGTTTCAACATTGTGAACAGGGCTCCAGGGCAAATGATCCTGGGGACACTCGGATACTTGTGGTGTCTGTGTTCTCCACATTTCACAAGAATGTTATAAAACTGGCTGAAATCTTGGTGTTTTCCTTTAAATTACGAGGTAAGTTTTAGCCAGAGCAGGGCATTTCTGGCCCCCAGTCCTCCGCTCGGATTCCAGCTTAGATTGTCCCACATTCCTGCTGCGGATTTTTCCAGCGGCAGTCGGCGGTCTGCAGGATGATTTCACCCCGCAGATGCTCTTTTTAAAAAAGGAGAGAGGAAAACCTCCCCGGTTGTCTCTGTTCGCTGTGTCAGCAGCAGGTGTGGCAGTGCCAAAATGAGAGTTTGAAAGGGAACTACAGACAGTGTGTGAGGCAGGAAGGGGACAGAGTGGGATTGAGTGTAAAACTAAGAGAAGCTGATGGGGACTAAAAACAACAAAACAGTGAAATGTAAAAGCTAACGATGGAAAGGCATAGAGAAAAAAGTGTCAAAGAGAAAGCTGAACTGTAAGGGAGACACAAACGATGACACAAACTAAACTTTCTGCTTGTCGTCGTGGTCTGGCTTCTTTGTGCCAGTTGCTAGGATACGATAGCTATGTGGCCTGGGACAAGAGGAGGGAGAGTGTGAAAGCCTCGGTGATGTACAGTGTTTCTCTCTTGTCCAAAGCTGCACAGATAATTCATGACTGTTTGATTTACTATGAAAATAGAAATGGTGTTTCTCCCTGTCTGTCTGTTTGTTAGCAAGACTATGGACTGACTGTGGCCCAGCTGACCCAGTCTCTCACACACATGGATACGATGCTGTATTCTAAAGAGTCATTTGTGGCAAATTTGCCCGTTTGCGAACCCAGTCTGTTTCGACACTAAATAGAGAAGGGTTCTCACCCGCTGCAAAAGTGCTCGACGTGCATGACATAATTGCATCAGTCGGATCCTGATTGGCTTGACCAGCAGGCTGGAATAGGGAAGAGAGTAACAGTTCATCGGAGAAATTCACAAAAATTTGGTGGACAGATGGAGCATGAGCATTGAAATCTGGTGTGGGAAAGATTACTGTCTTTAAATGTGAGAAATGTCAAATCAAGTTTGGTGGCAGATTTATACTAAAAAAAAAAACTTAAAGAAGTCCATTTGCTTTGCTTTTCAAGCTCCTTAGATGACCATGACCTGGATGACTGAAAACCTACTCAGACAAATTTAATTTAAATGTTGTTATTTAATTATGGAATTAAGTGGGATTTATTAATCCCACTTAATTCTACTTTGATACTAGATCCCTAGTATCTAGAATTTAGGGATCTAGGTACTTTGATATACCCAGATCCCTAAATTCTGTTTATTCCACTTCCTCCCTGAGTCCTTAAACTGGCAAGAAATAGTTCACATTTCCTTCTCTTACAGCTGTTTCTCAGCTTAGTTCCCTCCTTCGTTCACTAAACCTTTGACTTTCTTCCTCTTGTGCCTATGTGTTTCCCCTGAACCTTCCTGCCCCCACTCCAACATACAACTCTCAGTTCATTCTGGCTGGGACTTTGTCATTGTTAGGGTCTTTTTTGTTCCCAGGCTTTATTTAGCCATTGTTCATCACTTTGTTGGGCTCTGACCACCATTGAGACAGTTTCTGATGAGCCAAGTACTATTGCAGTGTAACTAAAGGCCACCATAAACTTAGTGTAGACTTTATAATCTCTGTAAAATTCAGAGGATTTTTAAAAAAGTGTTTTGTTTTTTTTCCCTGTTTTTCTTTCTCTTGTTCCATCTTTAAATACTTTCCATGAGATTCTTCTTTGGGATGGGCAGTTTGACACTCATTAAACAGGAATGAAGATGTTGTTGGGTGTGTTGTGTGTGTGTGTGTGTGTGTGTGTGTGTGTGTGTGTGTGTGTGTGTGTGTGTTTTTTCAATTTGAAATATGGGGAAAAATAAAAGCTAATTACAATGAACTCCTACAGTGCACACATAACACGTGTACACTCAGTCACTGCACTGACACATTCAGATGTGATGAAAGCCATCTGCTGAGACAGACAAAGTGAGTGTTTCCAGTGTGTGTGTGTGTGCGTGTGTGTGTGTGTGTGACAATGATGGGTCTGCTTTGTTAACCCCACTGCTGTGTCATGTGTTGGCCTGTCTTTGCTTTTATAAATGCTTCCAAATGCAGGCCAATGACAGCTCATGTAGTTTGTGCATGTTTGTGTGTGTCTGTGTGTGCACTGTCAACTCTCACATTCAAGGGGACTGAAGGGTGTTTATGTATCATGGATTTTCTGTTGACACATGCAAAATTTCACAACATTATTGTAATAACTACAAAAAAACAAAAACAAATACACAAACAATTACCCTGATCTGCTCATGTAAACAAAATGCATTTGTCACCAAAACTATAACCATGCTAGATTTTTACAATTTATGATTTTGGAGGTTTTAATAATTAAAGTTGATGAAAAATATAAATCATACCTTTTTGTATAGTCTGAAAGACAAATGTTTTTTAGAGCAAATGTAATTCATTGTTATTAAATGCAGAAAAATATTCTAGCCAGTGTTCATTTTTAGTATTGTAGCTTCGAAATGACCTTTCCCGTCTTCATTGCTCTCTTTGGTTAAACACGTGTTTAAAATAAAATTGACAGTGAATGGCTGCTGTTGGTGGCAGTTGGAGGGGGTGTGTGTGACTGACGCACTGGACCTCATGGCTGTGTGTCAGCCTGTAGTTAAACCACCAGCAGGAATATTTATACAAGTGGCAGCAATTAGTGTATGATTGAGAAATATGCAGAAACTGTGTGTGTGTGTGTGTGTGTGTGTGTGTGTGTGTGTGTGTGTGTGTGTGTGTGTGTGTGTGTGTGTGTGTGTGTGTGTGTGTGTGTGTGTGTGTGTGTGTGTGTGTGTGTGTGTGTGTGTGTGTGTGTGTGAACGTGCACCTGTGGGCGTCTGTATTTGGTAGCTGAGGTTTTGATTTGCCCTGGAGCTCACATCTGTAGTCCCCATGCTATAGAAGGTGAAGCAATGGGGCCAGTACATTACTGAAGCCGCATTCTTCCTCTGACAGATCCCAATAAAGTGCAAAGAATTATTCTATGTAATTTCAAAAGTTACAAGAAATATTTAAAGGTGAATAGATCTTTAAAAAATAAGCAATCATGTGAAAAAGAAAGCTTTGATAGGTCTCCATGGAGTCCTGTGATTAAAGTAAGTACATCCCATGATTCTTGCTTGCTGAACCACCTTTAGCAGCAATAACTTGAAGCAATAGTCTCTGTTTGACTTTATCAATCTCTCACGTCATGGTGGATGAATTTTGGCCCACTCTTCTTTACAATGGTGCTTTAGTTCATTGAGGTTTGGGGGTATTTGTTTAGGCGCAGCCCTCTTAAGGTTGACCACAGCATTTAAATTACTTGAGGTCTGGACTTTGACTGGCCCATTGCAGCAATTTGATTCTTTTCTTTATCAGCCTGTTGAAAGCTGATAAAGTTTGTATTGTTCTCCTGCTGTGTGACACATTTTTGGGCCGAGCTTTAGCTGTTGGACAGATGGCCTTATATTTAACTCTAGAATATTTTGGTATACAGATGAGTTCATGGTGGACTCAATGGCTTCAAGATGCCCGGGTCAGTTTCAGTCTGAGTCAAGTGATTACCAACCAGAGGACTTGAAGTTCTACAACAACAGGATAAAGGTGGTTAAGGGGTGCATGAAAGTCGGTATGAGGTGTTTGTGATGATGTGGTGTATTTGATTTGAACTAAACTGTATATTATGGCCAAAAATCTCCTCTTTGGTCTTGGTCTGTCTTCCAGAAGTCTTGCCGTTTGTCTGTCATTAACTTTAACATGCTACATGCTAATTGAGGCCTCTAGAGTCTGAGATGCAATCTCTTTTTTGTAAACTCTTTGAGCATTGCATGGTCTTACCTTGGAGCCATCCATGAAATTTTGTACAGATGTTCAGATATTCCCCCTTCAGTTTTTGGCAGCTATTGGATGGATACTAGCAATACAGCTTTTTCACGGCAGATACCGTTACAAATTATAAGAGGGGCAAATGTGTCTGTTAGAGCAGATTGTTAGACTACTTTTGACTGTAAGCATCTTAGTCATAACCTTAGCTCAGCCCAGCCATTATATGGCATTTTTCAGCCATTTTAGTGTTAATAAGAGGCCATACATTCGTATTACCAATAAACTGGTCCATGTTACACAACTTCAGGAGAAAGAATATCAACCAGACCAAGAACTGGGTGACCCCTAACAAATATTGTAAAGGTTGGTAAGGTAATTCAGTCTTAGCCTGATGAGGTGTAATAAAGTTCTTGATCTCCTGAACCATCATCAGTTTTAAAATGTACTTGTAATCATTTTTGTTTATGACAGCTAATCCACTAACCTTAGCTGTACTTTGTATTTACTTACATTTTGCATGCTGGCATTAACATTTACCTGAAGGATGACATCAAAGACCACCAGTCTGGCTCCAGACTTTTAGTTGTATTGCTGTATACAACATTCTAATAAAGGAAATGTAACCTATATGTGCATGTGTGCTTGCATCCATGTAGACTGCATAAGTAGGCTATGCGTGTGTCTCCTGCATCTGTGAGGATGTTAGCATAAAGAGTCCAAGCTACAGCCCGGGGGTTGTTTCATGCATCTTGGCAGCAGCTTGTCGTGATGACATACTTGCTGTAAAGACAGCCAGGCTGGACTTTGGAGGGAATGATATAAAATATAACTCTAAACTGTTTTTCTCTCTTTCTCTTCATTTCTCTGCCAATCTCTGACTCTTTCTTTCGATCTCTAAGGTGACGTTATTGTCGTCGCATCCAACTCAAACGTTCTCCCATGCCATAACAAAGCTCTAAGCTCTACATTTTTTGTTCTTACACTCACATAGCGTTTTTTCACACAAAACAAATTACCATCACTTGTGCTGCAATATTTTAATCACTGAAGAGGCTGAATTTGATTCCACCTTAATTTAACCTCTGAACATCAACCGTTTCCGCACAGTCCTCAGGGAATGCATGGCAAGATATTATATGGTATGGACTTAATATTAGCAGACAGCGGTGAGCGTTTTTTCCTGTGGCCCCCCGCTGTGATGGTGGGTTGTATTACAAGCAGATGACGGATATGAAATGTGGATGCGTAACAGGATCTACACTCATGGCCAGATTTGACCTTAATCACCCATATATGCTTCAAAATGATAGTGATGAGCTGTGTTGTGCGACAATGAACGCCCTACCCAGTTAGCTTCCAATAAAGCTGGCTGAGCTGAGTGGACAGACACAACGTGACCTATGAACCTTGCTCCCCCCCCCAACCTGCACTCACCATGGTAACGCCTGAAAAACAGCCATCTCCACTTCCTTGCCTTTTTATGCTCTCACACTTTCCCTGCTTCTGTGGCCTGTTGTTGCTGTGAAACTAGTGCTTCCTCTCCACTACGCATCAGTTTGACCTTGTGTGCTGCGTCCAACAGGAAAGCCTGCCCATATACAGACGTTCCTGCTCAGCTTGATGATGTTTACTCATTGCAGGCGTCTTTTCCTTTTCATTTTTGGTTCTTGTGACATGTCTGCTTTACTAATGAGCTTTAAGGCACTGATAATGCATTTGTTGCTTTAGATCTGATTAAAGTGTCACTCAACATGACTATCACTAATAAAAGAACAAAGGCAAATTAGGAAAAATAGAGTCCCCTATACAATAGTATGCATCCTTCAGTACATGCAGTAAGACATGGCAGTATAGAGGTATAATAATTATAAGATTAATACAGTTTTGTTTTTTGACTGTTGGCATAGTTTTGTTTCTAATTGATAGATGTATTTTAAGGTGTAATTCAATAAGGAGTCAATGGGTAACAATTATATTAACTTACAAGCTAAGCAACACTGGAGAGGACTTTACATTGACTTCTATTCATTTCCTAGATGTGCTTTAGCACTAACCCTAATGACTACTTGCTAGGGCTGCCACGATTTGTCGACTAGTCACGATTACGTCGACTATCAAAATCGTCGACGACTGATTTAATAGTCGACGTGTCGTTTGAAGCTTTGTAAGATCGCAAAAGACGCAGGAATAATAGCAGGATTTAAGAGTGTAATAACGGACTGAAACAGAAGATGGCAGCACAGCATGTACAAGGATGCCAGCTGCCGTTAAACCCCGAAGAAGAAGAAGCAGCTGTGTCCCAGAATTCATAGCGCGGCCCAGCTTAGTTTCCAACAATGGCGGTAGCTAGTTAGTTTTAATATTACTCTTATTATTCTTTCTGGGTCACAAAATAAACGTTTAACATATTTTCAGGCGAGAATGTAGCTGTGTAAACCTCAAATATCGGCTCAGTTTATCAGGACACCACATATTTTCAAAAGCGCTCCGACGTTTTCGGAGACGTCTGTTACCCACTAGCTCGATAGCTAGCCGGGGGCTAGGTCACTAGCGCCGTGAGAACACCGGACTCCCGGCAACTTGTTTTCAAACCCACCGCCGTCTTTCGCGACTCAGGTTAAATATATATGAGTCACTTAGATAAATTAAAAATGTTGTTGTTTGGCTTTTTTTTTTTTTTTTTTTTTTTTTTTTTTTTAGTATTTTATTTGTTCCTGAGTAAATCGGTTTGGCTGAGATTAAAGTTATAGTTTTTACACAGCTGAATAAACGTCAAGCAGACAGCTGATCATCAGAAGTGTGAGATGCTGGAGAATATACTCCGGTGTCCTGTTATATTTTAGATAGCAAGGAGTTTATTAAACTTTACCGAAACAATCTGCAAATTTCATTAAAATTGAATAAACTATCATCTTGTCTTTATTTTTAGTTAGCACCTTAAAAGCTTAAAGCTGTAAGCTAATGATAGTTATATAAGAGCAGATGCTGCTGGTGCAATAAGCTGTAGTTTTATGTCCAGTGGATGATGATCTGATTAGTCGACTAATCGCATAAATAATCGGTGACTAGTCGACTATCAAAATAATCGTTTGTGGCAGCCCTACTACTTGCCAAATGACAACTGACCTAAATGTAGCCAAAACCCAATGTTAAATCTTGTCTTCAGTATAATGATTCATGTATGAGAAACTCTCTATTTGTTCACTAAAGGGGAAGCAAGGCCCAAGAGTGTGCCTTTTCAAACACATTTTTGTTTTGTTTTTTAATCTGTGATTTAGCTAAAAAATATGCACTTATATGTATTTGAAAGCAGTTTTGGCATTTACTATCTAGTAGCCAGCTTAGCTTATTCTCTGGATATGAAAATGGAAGGGCACAAGTGTATGATAATGTTGGTTTCTACTGTCATTTTAATGGTATTCCCCTACAGAAGCTCAGAGATATACAGATATGCAGAGGAAGATTTAAATCTCTGAAAACTTGAGACTTTGCCGAGTGTTTTTATCACCAAGTCTTTGCTTCCAGTTTTGTTGACTTCTCTTCCTATATCAGATAGGATGTAGGGATACTGTCTCAGTGGCGACACCTATCTTTCAGGGGAATACTGCAACTGCTTCCTGCAGTTTAATGGTGAGCAATACGAATATAAGTGACTGCATCATGATGTTGTGGTTGTGCCCGGTACTCAATGTGAAATAAATTGCCAAAGTCTCATTGATGCAAGTCTAAAGACTGGTTAGTGGTCAGAAACAAACATTCTCCATTTCTGGGTTAGTTAGTGAATGTTTGTAGACAAATTGGGATCTTCCAAAATTGAAAACTATAGGTGACTGCAGAAAACTGCTAGTGACGAAAGCAATCACAAGGAGGTTTTTGGTGCAGAACCTTCTTTGCACCAATTACAAAGCCAACTAGTTGAGGCATGGACACTTTTCACCTAGTTAGAGGGGGAAAAGCAGGGCGTTGCTAACTAGTCCCTAAGACTGTGTTACTACGGCCTTTACTGTGTCAGTGTTTAAACAGAGAAAATTTGCATTAAATGGTTAGAGAATTTAATTTGACCTCCGTATCAGGCTGTGAACAGTTAATTTTCAAGTTCCTGACAAATTCCCGTCAAACAGTTGGCAGTCGGCCATTATGAAAAATGCTTTATTCATATGCACTTTTTAAAAATAGGGTTTTGAAGTTACATGTATAAATAAATTAACATAAAATAATGATGGTCCTTATTTCGTACAATATTAACCTTGATGCAACATATACACTGCCAGTAACATCATAAAAATATGTGTCCCAATGTAAACTCCCATACAGTGCCTCGTACACTACGTAGTGATTTTTACATTCCTTCCACTATAATTGAGTCCATCAGTTCCTCTCCTTGCTTGGCTGCTGGGTCATGTAAAGAATTAGATGAGGAGACTGAAATCTGTCTTTGTCTCCCAGATGAATTGTGTGTGTGTGTGTGTGTGTGTGTGTGTGTGTGTGTGTGTGTGTGTGTGTGTGTGTGTCCTACTTGATGAATAAAGTTTCTATTCACATGCTCATGGAACAAAGCTTCTGTAGAGTTCAAGCTACTGTTGGATATCCTGTTGACATCACACAGGCCCATTCTTTTGACCGTGTATGTGTGTGTTTGTGACACACATAGCGGCCGTTGTAGAGCTGCTGCATGGTTGTGGTTAATTACAGATTCCTTTTGTGTAGCTTACAGTGCTCTGTGTGTGTGTTTCTCTGTGTTTTTTGAGTAAGATGCAACATTTCAGCAGTATCCAAGTCACTGTCATACAAATACCTTTGTTAAAATGCAGCACTGAGAGGATTTTTCTACTTTTGCAGTGAGATTTTCCACTGTGACTCAGAGTACTGTCTTTAAAAGTGATTTTATCCAATTTTGACAAAATATTTATCACGATATATATTTGAAAATTTTCTATAACGATATAACTGACGATATAATTGACGCAAGACAAAATACTTTACAACTCCACAACTTTATTAGTGCAAAAAACCCCCCATCAATGTATTTTTACTTAAACAAGCAGCTGTTTCTTATGTGCATTTAAGCTATATAAAAATTGAACAGTGCAAATGCAAATTCCTTGCTGACAGTTTAACCAAAAGGCATTTCCAGTGGAAATTGAAAAAGAGGTTATACGCACATAATACACAGTACGTAATACACAGTACGTAATACTCAGCGAGGCTCCTGACTACGGTAGCCATAATGCTCCGACAATCCATCGAGTGGTGCGGCTTCGTAGCTCAGCAAAGTCGTACTAAAACATTTTTTGACAGATTTTTGAGCGCTGTGTACCACATAAAATTGGTTCGGTAAGAACTGTAATAACGACGGCCCGCTTGCATGCTCTACCAAAAAAATGTGCTGTGGTGTGTCTGACGGACGAAAGCCAAACCAGTTCCACACCACTGAAGTTGCACCATTTTTACAAACCAATTCTGGTTCATCTGTTTCGTTCAATGCTCCGCCTTCGCCCTTCTCATTCTCCGTTGCCGCCGTGCTTTTTTCGCCATGTACGTATGAAAACAAAGGCACTGGCGCATGCGCGTTTTATCCATATTCTATCGCGATATTTCATTTTCTTACCATTACCTAGCATTATACCGGTATTACCGTGAATGGTATGATATGGTCCAGCCGTACTTGCATATGTTCAAAAAGCCGCCTTCCCACATTTTCTTTTTACATTTGTTCATGAGTGCTCTGATTAGTGCCTGAAAGAAAAAGCTAAGTGTGTCTTAGCTTACCCCTAATTATAGAGTGGCAGTCATTCAGGAGGGGTTCAGAGTACTCCTCCAAACAAAGTTAGTTGAAGTGCTTCTGATGAGATTGCATCTTAGGCGAGGAAGTTCAGGCATGTCCCAGCTGAGAGGAGCCCTTGGGCTACTAAATATCTGGGTTGCTTTGGCAGCACCATAATATTCCTGCAGAAGAGCTCGATTGATGGATGGGTGGAGTTTGGAGGCCATGTCTTCATCATCATGTTCATCAAACTGTTCTTGTGGAGTTCTCTTGCAGCAGGGCGTTTGTCCTATCGGTGCATGTTTGTGTGTTTCCGTTTGTGTTTCTCTTTTTTGTTGGTGTCTTAAGCTCAGAATTAAAGGAGCGAAGCATGGCAGGAATTTTGTCCTGTGAGTGTGAGAGAAAAGACGGAGAGGCAAGTGTCAACAGGGTCATCTATTTTTAGTTGTCCTTGTCTTTTGCTGTCCTTCCTGCCTGGGCACAGACATACAGGCGCGCACATACAAATACACACATACTGACGACAGGGCATCAACACATCCAACTGTGTGTTTTTATTTTAGCTTCTAATCTGATTCAGCATATTTAAAATGGTTTACATATTTTCTCGTAGAATTTTAAGATTTTTATCACATTGACAGCTGACCTATGCACTAATAACGACAATGGGACAGTGCTGTAGTGGCAAACATGCAGTTCAGTTCTGTTTGGTGGTTAAAAGTAGCAACAAGCAGCCCAAAATTTTGAAGCACACAGTCTGCTATCGTGTTAATAGTTTTTGTATAACTTTAGTAATGTAAACCATCTACTTTTCCCTTTCCTTTTTAGTACCTAGCCAGAAATTGGACTCATGTGTACAAATGACTGACCAGTGTTATAGCTCAGCCTGTCAGCCAGTTACAACCTTTCTTTTAACCTGGAGCTTGAACATGTGTCTTACCGCATTAAATTGGATGCCATAAATGGCAAGCATCACTTCTTGCTACATCTGTAAGTAGACTTTCCCTTTTCCTAAAGCTTTCTGGACAATGTACTTGTTGTGGTGTGATTCATTTTTTTTGTTTTATAGTGATTCCTTTGTGTTGGCAGGATTTTACAGAATCTCATCAGCCAACAATGTGGTTTTGATTTGAAAACATGGTTCATATAAGCCGAGAGACCCGCATGGGGCTGACACGTGTATGTGCGCGTGCATAAATGTGTGAATATATATGTGGATTTATGTGTGTCCTGTTGTGTCATTGCTGCCAAAAATGCTGACTATCCACTGGTCCACTCCTGATGCGTATCTGTATTTATGAGCCAGAGTAAAAAGTTACCTTATCACGCTGTTTGCCAAAGTGTAGAGTGAGACTCTCCAAGGGAAAGTAGGTTAAACAGAATTTCGCACTTTGATTTTTATTTTTCCGTCACATTTTTAAGTGATTCAAGGGGGAAACAAACCTTAAACTTTCATGCAAAAGTGCTATGATGGTGTGTCTGAAAAATAATGCAATTATATCAAATTATTTTTGTCCTGTCTTAATGATGATACTTTGCTACAAATAACAAAAACAGTGTCCGTTTCAATTTTCTCTTAGAAAACCTGAAAGATCTTATCTAGGAGATAAGATTTCTCGAAGGAATTCTTCTTAAGGCTAGTAATATTACTTTTTTAAAATTTTTATTTCAATAGGACAATAACGGCTGGGAGAAAGACCGGGGAAGACATGCAGTGAATGGCCTTGGGGCCAGATTTGAACTCAGGCCTCTGCAATAGCCTTGCAGCATATGAGTTGTCTACTTTATCTAGTGTGCTACACACTGGTGTTTATAATGTATTTGTCGACGTGCTTGGGGTTTCCATGACATGAAAATGAGATTTCTAGGAGGAATAAAACTTCATGTTGTGTTCAAACCTTTAGTTCTTTTTATGTTCTGTTTATGGGCTTCCAGTTCTTCCCTGGATGGAAAGTGCTGATTTTTCTGCTGACATACTTATCAAGTGATATACTTTTTTCATGGGGTCAGGAAGGTTTGGATAGTTTTTTTTTTTTCCCTTTAAGAAAATTAAAAATCACCATTTAAGAACTGCCTTTTGTATTTATTCAGTTTATCTTGCTCCAGGTTGTCTAATGTTAGAATTTGTTCAATGCTCTGAAACATGTAAGTGTTTAAATATGCAAAATCAGAAAGGGGCACTGAGTGTGTGTGTGTTTAGTTTGTGGTTAGTTGTGATTTGTGGGCAGGAGAGCACACAGAGTGGCTGAAGCCGGAGAGGAGAAATCATCGATGGGCACGTTTCACTCACGGGGTGCTGAGAAGAACTGTCAGTGGGAATAAAGGAGGGGGAAAAAAGAAACTGTCAAAAAGCAGACCTAAGGGAGGTGGAGGCCAAAAATAAGAGAGAGGAGACGTAAGAATGAGAGAGTGTAGAGAGAGATATGGTTTTATACAGCTCAGTAGATGTGATGTCACTATTGCCAGGGCTGGATGTGATTCCCGCTGAGGCCACCCGTGCTGAAAATAAATCACCCATGCTACTACACAAAACAAATAAGTAAGTTTACTGAAATGTGTGATAGAAAGCAGGCGCCTCGGTTACCTAAGATCTGGCTCATAGATACCTGAGATCACTCAGTGCAGCCTCATTTGCCAATATGTAATGGCAGTGATTATAAAGCCTGAAAACAGCATGTTTAATCATTGAAACCTAAAAACACCCTGAAACGTTTGAGAGCTGAGACCTGCTGGCTTTCAAAACGACTGAAGAAAAGGTTATATTACTTTATGTATGCTACTTATATTAGTTAGTTATTTATGCTGTAAATTCACTGGCAATATGACATTATAGACGACATTTGGTTTTCATTGCCATTTTCTATTGGAAAAACATATTTGCTTCACTATATACATGTTTACCTTTAAACATTGTTATATATTTAATTTTATTAAAATATGTCACATGATTTCTGTTATGTAATTGCAGCAAAATATTGAGAATTGGGGAAATACTGTGAAAGTACAGTGGGTTGTTTTGTTTTTTGGACACTGACTGGCACCGTAAAACCGCAGTTTATCCTTCAAGTTTGGAGTGTGGTCTCATTTTGGTCATACTTTAGTTATTTTGATGACACAGGGCCACTGTGACTCACTGCTCACGGACATCCTAAATGTTTTTTTGAGTCAGTCCGGAGAGAGAAAGTGGTCTGTGTGCGTTTCTCTCTGCCAGCGTGCACGTTTTTCTGGCAGCACATTTAAGCGGAGCTGCTGGGCCTGCGTTTCATTTCTGTGACTGGCAAACTGCACTGATCTACACGGAGGAGCAGTGGTATTTACTTGAACATGGCCAATTACTCTCTGTCTTTCTTCTGTCTGCGCTTGCTGTCCTTTCCCTGACTCCCATGCGCATTTTCATGAAACTCTTGATCTCTCCTCTTGCGTTTTTTTTTAATTTTCCTTCCTTGCCTGGATTTAATTATACTTTCTATCTTTATTTTACAAAATGCCACAAATACATATTTGCTTGTGTAGCTTTTGTATAAATTTTGTCCTCCTCCCTATCGTCGTGGGTTTCCCTGCTGAAGCTGACCGCGTCATGCATAAGTTTCTTTTCTTTTTTTGAATGTTAAAGTAAAAGAACACTTTATTCAGTATAAAATGATAATTATTTTAATCCATTCCTTCGGGGTCGGTGTCAGAATGGCGAGCAAGCCATTGTTGCAGGGTGCTGTTCCACAGCATGCGATTTACAAGAAAGTTATGTGAAGTCTGTTTCTTTTTTGTGTCTTCCTCTTCATCCTTCCACTATTTCATCGTGATCCTTTGAATGTTGCTGACCTAAGCCAGTCAAGCAACAGGAAATGTTGTAGTGGAGGTGACCCTGCGTTGAGTTTAAATGCAAGGGAAGCCAAGCTCGCCGTGAGTGTCTGTCTCCTAGGAGCTCTTAGCGCCTCATGTATTATTTGAAAGGCATCCAGCTGTCTAAGGCTTTTCAGTTCCTCGCCTGGCTAATGTGACTTAAGTCGAACGGAACTTTTTTTTTTTTGCACTTTTCAGCACGAACACACACAAATATATGAGCTGTCAACCTCCATCACTGATGCCACAGGGGACCCACTCGTGTTGTCCGCCTTTCCACTCACTTTCAGTACCTGCATTAAAAGTATAATCAGGACAAAACAGCTATTCTCGTCCATAATCTTATCACATTATTTAGAACTAGGTTTTCTAGAGTTCAGATTAAGATTTTTCGGTACAGCTTGTTATTACATTATTACAAACTCACTTAAAGTGAGGTGGACCACCATAAAATACGACCTTAACGTTCTTATTTTTTCTGTTCTCTCAGGTCTGTCGACAGCGAAGAGGAAGTTTGCTGACTCTCTCAATGACTTTAAATTCCAGTGCATTGGAGATGCTGAGACGGATGATGAGATGTGCATAGGTGAGTGTGCGGATGTGAAATCCAATACATTCGGTGCACCAGAAGAGGAAAGCCTCTAAATAGACATCAAATGATGTTGTATCATGTCTCGTCACTAAAATAGAATAGCCAAATCAGCGTTGACTTCAAGGTCAGCTTGATTTTCATTTTAGTGCTGCTGGACAGGAAACTGATGAGTCTCAGATTAGGTATCTGCCCTGAATGTGCTATTTTTGTTAAAATATCAAAGCTTATTCTGTACTTAATAAAACTACTGGCACATTTTGAAAACGGGTGTAATTTTGATCCATCTGACTTGTGGCTTAAAATAGTTCAAAAATTGAAATGATTATCAGCAGCTGATGGACAGTCTAATAGTAACACTGTAAAACAAGGAAAAAACTGGACATTGGCTCAGATTTTGCAGCCCTTTCGGTATAATTTCATTATTTTTGATAGCTACAGTTAGTCTTCATAAATGTTGTAGTTATTTCATGAAATAAAATGTCATTACACAAAAGTTTGTGATATTGGTGTGTAAAATATGAGTTCCCAGAACTCATCCGGCTGTTTCTGCTCAAACAGCCTGCTGTGTGAGAGTCTGTGCAGTCACCACACCCTCTCTGTGTCAGTCTGCAGCTCTTTGCTGCCCTGATTCTGACCTACAACCCTGCTGTTGTTTCACTATCGCTGGCTATCTTTCCTGAACAGCTTGGTGCTCAGCTGGATTGCAGCACTGTTGCTGTTAGGCTATTCATGGCGAGACTCATGTCAAAACCCATCTTCATCTCTCTGATGCTATAATAAGTCCTCTTAGAACAATGTGGAAAAAAACAATAGGTACTGATTTACGTCAATGTGTCAACATGAAAGAGTTTAGATTAATCGTCAAGTTTTGATTGCATAATAAGAGCCGTATTACAATTTTATACTATTTTTAAGACATCAGGATTTATTTGTAGAAAGAACTTTGTCTGCATTGTCTCAATAAGTCGGACACATTTGTTTGCGAGTATTATACGCCACCAGGGCTTTCATCTGTCATGGATTTTGGTTATAATTGTTATGGACTGAATTTGTAGCCCAGGGTGGATGGTGTTAGATTCTGTGGTCTCTCTCTGGATGTCATCTCTCCTTTCTGCAGATGATGTGGTTATGTTGGCTTCACTGAATGATGACCTCCAGCTTGTGGTTGGGAGGTTTGCAGCCAAATCTGAAGCAGCAGGGATGGGAATTAGCACCTCAAAGTCTTGAGTTGCTGCTCTAAGTGTGGGAGTTAAAGAATTTTAGGGTCTTGTTCACAAGTGAGGGGAGAAGGAAGGGGGAGATGGACACACATATTGTCAGCAGTAATCTGGATGTCGTACCTTCCTGTTGTGGAGAGAGAGATGAGCATGAAAGCAAAGCCGCCAGTTTACCAGTTGATCTACATTCCTACCTTCACCTTTGGCTGTGAGTTGTGGGTGTCAGATCACAGGTGGCAGAAATGAGCTTCCTCTGTAGGATGTCTGAGCACTCCTAGATAGAGTGAGGAGCCCAGCCATTTGGGAGGAATTTAGAGTAGAGCTGCTACTCCTCCACATCAAAAGGTGCCAGTTGAGGTGGTTTGGGCATCTGATTGGGATGCTTCCGAGGTGCTGTGTTTTGGGCTTGTCCCTGTAGCTGGAGACCTCAGAGCTGACCCAGGACACATTGGAGAGATTACATTTCCCGGCTGGCTTGGGAGTGCTTTGATGTCCCCTTGGAACAGTTAAAGTAGGTGACAGGGGAGGGAGGGCTGTGGTCTGGTTATCTGTACTTGGACTAATAATGGATGAAAGAAGCCATGTGTAGGGTGTAGTGTCAGCTGACAGTACAGATTGCACCCTGATTAATTTCTGTGTTCTGGTGATGCTAGAGTTGGTGCTAAAACACAAAATGGAAAAGGCCCTCTGTATGGTTTGTCCATTCTGGGCTTCTATAGAAGCACCTGGACGTGTACCTGCAGGCTCTGTAGATAAAGAGCTTATTCTGAGGCAATGAAAAATTGTCTCCTACACTAAAAATTCAATTCTACGCTAATTAAAACACAACTACAATTATATCACATTTCTGCCATTAGATTCCACTCAAACCCGGACGTTTAAGGCCTGCATCTACTTTTTAATAGCCAAATACAAAACCTATAATTTACAGAAACATGAAGTTTGATGTTAATGAGGATAAAATGGATAACTGTGGAATGGATTATCACAGTGCGCATACAATTTCTGCATGCCTGTGCATAAGGAACACATGTTCGGAACACATGTTCTGTAGGCACACTCTTCAATTACTTGAGGTGCGCTCAGTGTGCCTGAAGAACAAGTCTGTGTGTTCGTGTGTGTGAAGTGTTGGACAGGGTCAGAGGCAATTGAAGTGGAAACTCTGACCTGAACAATGTAGCTGTGGCTCGTTTGCCAGTGAATGGGGTAACCTTGCACCGATCCATGCTGACTGTGAAAGCACCATAGAAACAAACCCTTTAAGTTGCGGTTTCATTTCCAGTTAATTACTCTGCTATGTCATGAGTTTAGAAACATTTCGAAACCTCTAAATAAGTGGTACCGAAGCAGAAACAAAGCACCTTTAACCTCTTTACTCCCCGATAGCTGTATTCTGTTCGATGCTTTTCCCTTGCATCTTTTTTTTTGTCTCGCTCTTTATCAGCATTAAAAATAGCAGTGCTTTGCCTTTCTGCCTCATTTTTATTTTCAATGATCTCTTTTGTCTCTTTCTCGTTCACCCCATCTACCAACATGACTGTCCCTAGCCAAGTCACTTCAGGAGTTTGCAGCAGTTTTACAGAACCTGGAGGATGAACGGACACGAATGGTGAGTGACCTATCTAGCTATATTGTCTATATTATAGGTTATTCTTAATGAGAGTGAACGTTTGGTCTTTTATAACCACGGAAACATTAGTCCTCTCCAGAAAATGACTGGCGGCTGTGATAGAAACTGCTGGTACAAATGATACAAATATTAAAATACCTGGTGTATACTGGCGTGTCTGTAACATGGATTTTTATGGTGTGTATATCTGCCTTGTAGATCGAGAATGCCAATGATGTGTTAATTTTGCCGCTGGAGCGGTTCAGGAAAGAGCAAATCAGTGCAGCCAAGGTAAGAAGGGTGACAGTACACACAGAAATGACTTTTAACTGTACATGAGCTGTGGGTTTGTATTGATACATGTATGCTAGCATGAAGAATAAATCAATAATGGCCTTTAGTGCTTCTGGAGCTATTAAAGGATCTGTGTCAGACAGCACCTACTCAAAACATACAGATCAGAAAAACATTCAGATTTTTCTCTCTTTTTTTTGTTCTCGTTTTTATTGTTTTTTGTGCCTTTTGCTGGTTGCCAGGGACACATGCATACAGTTTCACATTAACTCGTGAATGCAATGCCTTTGATTTTGAAACTTTGCTTTACCACAACTAATACACGCCCATTGTCTGGCCTGTTTAGCTGTTGGTAAACCGCAATATGTAATCACGGTTAAAAAATTTAAATGATTAGAGGAGGTGGATTTTGTTTATACATTGAAAAGAGGTCATTTAAGCCAATTGATAGGTGGTAGCCTGGCAGCATGATAATATCATAGTATATCATGCATAATTAAGTATATGCGGATATGAATAAGACATTATTGTTGTAAAATTAAAGCAATAGCACATTTTCATATAAGGTGCTGTACGTGCATAAAGTCTAAAAACGGGTCATTTGAGCAGTGTGATGGTGTCACAATATATCATTCAAAATTCAGCTTTTCTCACAAAATAAACACAATACAAATCCTTTACAGGTGAGTAAATACTAAAAACGTGATATTTTAGCCCATTGCTAGGCAGTTGCTTGGTAAGATCATGGCATTATAGCTGATCTAGGGTAAGAACCTTCAGCGGCCCAAGACTTTGGACTACATGTGTGTCTGATGCTCTAGGAATAATTTGCAGAAACTGTTAGAGTAGATGCATGTACAAGATTTTTAATCCAGAGAAACACTCCAGTTTACTCACCTGGTTAGCATTACTGCATAATATCTGACTTTAATACAATAATATACTATAATTATACTATATTTACCAGAGAGTGTCTCGATGCATTTTAAAAAAAATTGGCTATATAGTTTGTAGAGTTGTAGAGAGATGGTTCAGAATACAGGACAGCCTTTAAGAATTTCCAAATACACCAATGATAGAATAGAAGAAATATAAAGTACAATGCTTAAAGATTTTATTTTGATGATAAAATTTCGTGTTTGGAACTCAAACACATGAGTTTAGTTACAGTTGTTGTTACCGCTGCACAGTGACATGGAACTAATAGGTGCTTTTCATGTATGCTTGGAATAAAAGGCAGCACACTTCACACAAGGCTCAGGGTCTCCCTCTCCTTACGTGATGGGTGTATGTTAAGGTCTGAACCATTACTAAATGACCTGGATAAGAGATTAGAGGAAGACATAAATGCTGCCATAAATCACTGATTCCCTCTTGCATGCAGGCTGGGCTCCCTCTAGCAGGTCTGTGTGTGATTTATTTATCTATTTTTTTAAAAGTGTGCTTAAATCTCTTCATTTGCTTCTTATTCTATAGAAGTAAAACATAAGTATACAAAGTTTTTTGATGTTATGATTGTGTTAATTTTTATTTTTTCACACTCCAGAAAAATAGAAATCCTTTAAAAAGATAAAGGATGAACACTGAACTGTACATTTTTAAATAACGCCGGCCCCTGTGCGGTAAATATACCACGCCCCAGCGTCTTTAATCTCCTTATATAGGGTCATGGTGTGCTTGCTCCATGCTGTCATTAGCCATAGGGCGGCAGGGGGTTCCCCTGATGCATTCAGTGTTTTATCAGTACATGATCTATTAAAACATGCCCATGTTGCAGGTCACTGTCTGATTTTGACATTATGGTCAGATTAAAGTGTGAAGCATAATCACTTCAGTTAAGTCACCGCGAGTGATGCACTAATCCTAGTTTAGCCCCAAAAGAACCGATAATATCTTGGCCTGGCACAGTTTCACCTTGTCCCAAAGCTACAGAGCTGGCAGCCGTCTTACACGGGACCAGTTTGACCAAAATAGCAGCGAATGGCTAACAGATAAAAGATAAATATGTTTAAAATGTGTGTGTGTGGGGGGGGTTACACATCACAGTTTATTTAAGGAAAACTCAAGGTTCAGATTCTAATCTTATTCACAGAGGAATTCACACCAATCAGATTACTGCAGCCAGTAGGAAACATTAGACAAGAAGTCTTTACATAGAGCTTAAGTGTAAGACTAAATAAAAAAAAAAAAATGCTGTTTGCAATTCAAGGTCTTTTTGTATAAAAACACTTCACTCATGCAACAATGACGGATTTCTGTTAAAACGCACTGAGAACATCATCATTTCCAGAAATCCTTTTAGTTGTTGAGAATACGTTGTCAGGAATCACTTTGCTCTTGTGTTTGTTGTCAGTTATCCACTTTAAAGTCATTCCAAGTTGCTGCGAGTGACAGCAAGTGCTGCTTTTGTTAAAAAGGTGTGTTTTAATAATGCACGTCTTGTAAACAAAGGATTGTTGGTGCATTTGTTGGCTTTAGATTTGACTGGGACTTCTATGTAACTGTTGCAAAAGAACCTGATTTGATCTGTGATGAGTCAGTCTGGTGGGGTATGGTCTTGCATCAAAACATTTTCAATTACCTTATATTTCTGGGAAAAATTAAATAAATAAAAAAGGAAGACATTTTATCATACTGTGAAGACACTGCCACCTGCTGGCTGAGGGTGGAAGTAACCTAAAGTAAATGAAGTTTAACACCTTTAACTTTTTAACCCAAGCGTTAGGGAAAATAGAAACAAGTCATTTTAATGTTATAAAACCTTTCCTGATGATTTGTCTCACGCAAATGAATTCCTTTCACAAAGGAAGCCTGTCTTTTTTTTTTTTAGTTTCAAATTTTTCAAAAGGCTGTAATGAAATCTCTAATAATGAACACATGGGAGAGGGCTGCCACGACACTCGTTTCAGACATGATTTCCGCAGAGAATATGACAAATCAGAGAGGCAGACTTTAAACAGAGGCCTTGTTGTTTAGAGGGGCGTTCATCATTTCTGATGCTTTCCGCAGCTGCTGTCTGTTCCTCCTCTGGCCAAGAGCACTCAGCTTCTTGTTGCTGAAACCAGCTCGGCAGTGAGCAGAGATCATCTTACAGTACACATCGTATTATTTTAGTGCCAGTTCCAGCGTTGTTAAAGAAATGGTTAAAAGGAATAATAAAGGCAAAATGAAATCAGCAAATGCACATGCGGCTCACTGATGTTCAGAAATTTCTCTTTGACTTTTGAAATAAGTCCAAGTTATTTTTTGTTTAATGACCAAACAATTGAATATATATTGTTTTGTCTTGTGTATATATATCATTTAGAACAGAAGTGTCAAGTATTCACATTCAGTAAGCACTTCTCTCATACCCCAGTTTGTTGCTTCAAAAGTAAATAAGATTAACAGGCTGGTTTCTCTTTATGCGTCTTACTGTACTGCTATCTCTATCTTCCTGTTGAAGTGACACGTTTTTAAGTTTAATGATCCTAATCTGACTGGTAATTCCAACATTGCCTGTGTAACAGTTTCTTTCTGTTGCTTTCATTCCATAAACACACACCCTGAGCTCTCTGTCCCAGGCTCATCATCTATCAAAACATGTCTGTCTCTCATGTCGCTGATCTCATTTCTGATGAAACAGTCTGTTGTTTAATAACCAGCTGTGCTCCCTGGAGGAAAATATTCATTGCTTTACTCCCTAAAAAAAGGGAATTTGTTATTAGAAAGCTAAAAGAAATCTGCATTATATGAAGTTTTGCTGTGCTCCCTGTTCTCAAATCCTGAATGCAGATAACTGCTAAAATATACTACAGTACATGTGTTGGTTTATTAAAACTGGAGGAAAAACTCCCCGGTACAAGTGTTGAGACAGTTTCGTTAAACTCAGTCAAAAGATTTGTATTTTATTTTTAATTTTTCCCCCCTGTGACAGGACGCCAAGAAAAAATATGACAAAGAGACGGAGAAGTATTGTGCAGTACTGGAAAAGCACCTTAGCCTCTCAGCAAAGAAGAAAGAGGCACATCTACTTGAGGTAAGATGCCGTGTCTGAGTTTAGACCTTGCTGGTTTCTCTGAGCGAGCAGGTTTTACGTGTAACCCTTGATTATCGGTGTGTCAGTTTCCTTAATTTCCTTCTCTGTTGTAGGCGGACAACCAGGTAGATAACGTGAGGCAGCATTTCTACGAGGTTTCTTTGGAATACGTCTTCAAGGTGCAGGAAGTCCAAGAGAGGAAGATGTTTGACTTTGTGGAGCCTGTAAGATGCTACTAAAAAAAGTTCTTCTTCTTCTTTAAAGATGTTGCACACAAACTTTCTTTTTGTAGCAGTGATTTGTGTTATAGTCACACTTTAAGATAACCAAGCACATTAGCTACTCAGTGCTAACTTTTGTTGAGGTATTCCCTGTTTTCCCTTACTTCTTCTAAATTGTCAACCTCTTGCTCAGTCTTCCTGTTATGTTTTCTTTCCTCCACTCAGACACGTGCATTCATTTTTTCTGATGTACATTTTCCCCTATCCCCGTGTTGTTCATCTTTTTTAAATCTTTACCTTCATTCTGTTTTTTTTTCCTTCTTCCTGTAGCTGTTGGCATTTCTTCAAGGCCTTTTCACCTACTATCACCATGGCTACGAGTTGGCAAAGGACTTTAATCACTTCAAGACCGACCTCACCATCAGCATACAGAATGTAAGATCAAGTACACACACCACACACACATACAGTAGTGTATCAATGGGGCATTATATCATTTTTTGAAGACTTTCTCTAGTCTTAACCATATTTACTACTTGTCTAACCATAATCTTAACCATGACCCAAATTGACCTTAAAATCACCTGATGAGTACTTCCTGTTATTTCTCCTATAAGGAAAACATGTCTCCACAGTGCAAACAGCAGATACATGTAACTAACCTGTTTGTTGCCACTTGGTTTTCCAAAGAAAATTGTTTCTATGTTAATGACCCCACAGCTAATTTAATTTATTACAACAGAAAGCACTTTTTTGATGAGTTAATGGCTTTATGTAGTATATAAAAGTATTTATTTAGCATTATATGGTCCAGTTAGAATAAACCTGATGAATAATGCAGGATCACCCTTACTTGTGATGTGTGTTTTTAACCCAAAGATTCTCAACTTGCAGCTTTAAAATAGGCCTTCAAAACTTGTTCATTCTGCAACATATAAGGCTTGTTATGTACTTTCCCATCTACAAGTTGAATTTCTGAGGAAAAATCTGCACCCCTGTGTGCTTTTGTTGGCAGACGAGGAACCGTTTTGAGAGCACGCGGTCGGAGGTTGAGAGTTTGATGAGGAAGATGAAGGAGAATCCACATGAACACAAGAGTGTCAGCCAGCACACGATGGAGGGCTACCTGTATGTGCAGGAAAAGCGTAAGTAAGCCACATACAACAGTGAACGAGTGTGTGTGTGTGTGTGTGTAACGAGGTATAGTGTGTGGATGTTAGTGGCATCTTGTTTGGCTCACACGGTGTCAGAGCAGCAGAACAAACAAGCCATAATGAACCAATGGTTGACAAACTCAAGTCTGATCTGTTGGAGACGTGACAGCAGCTCTGTCCACGTGCGGTAGCCATGGTAACACTAAAGCACTAAAAGAGGTCTGACCAGGACTCGTCCTTTTCTTTTTCTTTTTTTTTTGGTTCTTGTTGTTTTGACCCTGTCTCCAATTCACCCATTTTCTTTTTTTCTCTTCTCCTTTCTTGTGTTTTTGTTTTTTTACCACTCTTCATCTCTATGTTTTCTATCTATCTTTAGGCTCATTTGTATCTACTTGGGTGAAGTACTACTGTACATACTACCGTGAGTCCAAGAAAGTCACCATGGTCCTGTTTGACCCTAAGTCTGGAGGTAAAACGGTGAGTAGCCTGTGCTGTTAAAATATACAGATAAAATCACAAGTTCACTAACAAAATCCAGGTTTGGACTTGTATGGGAGAAAAAAAAAGTACACATTCAGGTTCACTTCACAAGCGCCCTCATATACAGGCGCTCATGCAGGCATTCATGCAAATGTGCTTCGTCCCAGTGTGGATAAGCACAACTTGGTGTGTGTTTTTATTTAGTTATTTTTTTATTATTCCCCATGCCCGTACCACTGTTTTCAGCAATCAGCTCAAAAAGCTGTGCGTTTTCATTCGGTCGCACAGTCACAGAGCGAGATACTGGTTTTACGAGCAAGTGCTAACGACTTCTTCCACGTCACCCTTAATAGGTGAGAGTGCAGTGTGGGTGAATAATGTTCTGAGTAAGCAGCAGTAAGCAGAAAATGTTGTCTCCAGCTGTTTTCTCAGAGACCTATCTCTGATCGCCCTCCACCTACAAACCGATTAAGCCAGAGCTGATATGAGCCCGAAGTGCAGCTCAGTTCTGAGAAAGTTGCCACAGTTTCATTTTGAGTAACTGAAGGAAACTTGGAAACATTAAAAGTCACAGAAAACCCTTTGGCTTTAACACAAAGCTCTGAAATCCAAAATAGCAAATAAATAGTAGGTGGACTGCACTGAAAGAAAAAAAAAAGCACTCACTAATGACATCAAACCTGGCCCATCTGCGCTTTGCTTTAGAGTATGGCAATAAAACCTGTACTTTGAATTGGTATGACACCAGAGTGTGTAGCCATCTGTAGATTGTGAGTTATCACACTCATCTACCCATCCATTTTCTTCCCCGTCTGTGGCCATTTTAGAATCATCAATAAAACTAAGTACTAGTTACTACTACTACTGCTAAGTTAGGCTGTGGGAAGAAGCAGGAGCATCTGGAGAGAACCAGCATAGGCACACAAAGAATCCATGAAGGCCCCAGCAGGCTTGCAGATTCAAAACCAGTATACCAGTATACCTAACCCTAACAATTGTTACTACCTTTGAAAAGAAGTGATGTCACCATAGCATAAATTGTATAATATTGTTGCTACAGGTAGCAACATTGTCTGTCTGTGTTTTCTTTACTTATAAGAAAACCAAGCTTTTGAAAAGCTAACAAGCTGAGTGTCTCATGGATAATGTGTGAAATGGAAATAATATTGCTGTAATCCTTTATATTGGTTATAAAACTGCCAGATGGCACTCCCCGCACATCAGTTTATAGTGTCTATTTCTTCATATTGTTCTTTTTAAAGCACATATGATTCATTGCTCAGTTCAAACAGCAAGTCTTACTTCTAAAATGGAAGTCAAGGCAAATTTAAAATGCTAAATCTTCAGTTTTACTCCAACGTATGATATATTTCAACCAGTGATTCATTTCTAATAATAATAACTATATGCTACATACTGGGGTTTTTTTTTTTTTTGTTTGTTTGTTTGTTTTTCTGCCCTTGCCTCTGTATAATACGCCTTATCGGACAAGCCTTGGAGCACAGAATAAACTGCTATTTAGGTCTTCTGTTTGCGACGGGCAGCCAATTAGAAAAAAGTCGGCTTAAAGAGAGGAGGAAGGGAGCTAAATGTGCTCCTTTCAGACAGGATATATTGACGACCTGCACCAAGACTCCATATGGGAAAAGTACAGAATATTTTAATCAGTGAATCTTGCAGAGCTAGTCTTAGTATGGAGCTGAAAATTACCGTCCTGGCTATTAAATTCCACTCAAACAGTATGGTTGCATTATGATGTCTTAAATGCTCTTCATGTGTTATTGATGTACTACATTGCTTCTTGCTTTTGCTGTGTCAGGGAGAGGAAGAGAGCTTTATTCTCAAGTCGTGCACCAGAAGGAAGACGGACTCGATAGAAAAGCGGTTCTGTTTCGATGTGGAGGCTGTGGACAGGTTAGTGAATATTCACCCAGCTTTCTTTTCACCGGGTTTTACTTTATGTGTCATCGATATGAAAGATTTGGTTAAATGTGGTTCAGTCCCAGCTCATAATCTCAGGATTAGCATGGGCTTTTTTTCCTTTTTTTTCTCCCTTTTTTTTTAAAGCAGGATGTAATTACAGCGAACCAACACATGAGGGCACTGCACAGTTGGTGTGAGCTTGAAGATTGAGGCTCTTTTTCCTGTCTGACTCAGCCCTCTGTGGCATTTCCCTTCTTAAACCGCCTCCACTGTTCCTGTCCACTCACACACAACTTCAGCTATCCTCTATCACACCCTGCCTATCTGTTAACCATCCATCTTTAGGCTTAACTCAGGTCCTTTAGGAACACAAAGCAGTCTCACTCTTAAGCGGGACAGATTGCTGTGGTACAGTAACTCATGCTCCGTGAAGCAGGTTTATTTTAGAGAGCCAGCTCTAAAACATAAATCTTCAAATTGATCAAAACAGTCTGATCACTGCATACACAGACTCGTTCCTGCAGGATCCTGATGGGGGGGAAATGTAGCAAATTATCAAGAGCAATAGAGACGGCATAAATCATTTGTTTGGCATTATAGACAAGTTTTGTTTTTTTTAACAGAGCTTTTAACACAAGGAGGGGGCGTTTATAACACAAAGGGAAGAGTGGCTACACTGACAGAGTTACAGACTGCGTCAGTGCTTATTCATTCTTCTTCCGTCACAGTGACTCGGAATAAGAGGAGGGAACGGTGATCATCTCTGTGATGAGTTTCCCATGCAAACACAGAATTTAAAGCAGCACAAAATAAAAACAAAGGCCAGTAAAATTGCACACAAAACGAAAAGTATGAAGAAGACGGTAATAGGAGCAATACATTACATATTCTCTATGCAAAATACAAAATCATGGAATTAACAGAGCCGGCTTTGTTATCAAGGATTTTTACGATTTTCAGGCTTTATAACCGCCGAAGAGCTGGTCTCAGTTTAAATCATGAGTACGTGCGCATCACACGTTGCCTGTGTGGATGATTTTTCGCTGCTTAGCCTAATGAATTCTTGTTAGATGCTGAATTTTCATGCTGTATTCGTCATCTTTTTGTTATCCTTTTAAGGGGAAAAATCTGATCGGAGCTGCTGATCATGTGATTTACTGGAACACAGTAGTATAGTCATAGCTCTGGCACCCATAAATGAATATGTTTTGCTATAAAAAGGACAAGATTGGCATTTATCTAAGAATGGGCACATCTATTAAGTAGTTTTTAGTTAGAACATATAACTACTTAGTTGAAAACCTTCATAAGAATTTCTTTAGTTGATAAACTTTTTATTTAAATACAATGATTTTATTACAGTTGTGGTTCGATTTATAGGTGCCCCTTGTTGCACCAGTTATCGACATGTTTGTCTTTGTGTGTATTTGTTGAGTATTATTATTTGATGATCTAACACCTAATGTTTGCAACTCACCTGTATGTTTGATAAGCTTATGTGCCTTTCCTGTTATTGCTTGTGTGCGAAGGCCGGGAGTGATCACCATGCAGGCTCTGTCGGAAGAAGACCGTAGATTGTGGATGGAGGCCATGGATGGGAGAGAACCGGTAGGTTGCCATGGTTACCAGTTTGTTCTCATGTGACACAGCCAAACAGGAGAGTGAGGCCGAGACAGAAAAGGGGATGGGATGAGAGCTAAACAAACCACGAGGTGTAATTGGAAAACTGTTGGCTCAAATTCTGCGTCTTTTCCTCAGCACATGCTGTCCACGTCTGGTCACATTTAGAGAGACACAACATAAGTCTGAGAGGGATAATTTGGTCTTTATGCTCCACAACAATCAACACATCAGCTTTCTGCCAACCAACTTCCTCAGCACTTGGTTTATACCTCCTCGGTGTACAGCATTTTTGCTCTTTGGCTGGAAGTCTATTTTAACGCTCTTATTCAGATGTGTTCTTGTTCCAACACCTCTCTCATGTCTGCATTCAAGTGTGCAAAGGTAATCCACATTCAGGAGCTCACCACAAGTTGGAACACGCGGTTGCAGAGTTCAGGGGAACGGTCATAAAATAAAAAAATGCTGGCGATCTTGTTCTCTGGCTCCTACTTCTCGTCATTACAAGCTTGCCACAGATCATGACTGTGAAATACCAGCAGCAGACAAAAGGATGGATCTGAGCATTAGAGTCATAGCTACTGTATTTTCTATATAATGTGACTTTTGATAGAAATAATAAGTGGATATTCCCTAAAGAACCCTGACTATATGCTTGCATAACTAGATTTATCTATATTTATATTTATATTATAGCATGTGAAACACTGGTAATGTACTTACGTTTGCTTCCCTAATTAAGCATAACTGTGAAGTGTTCTGTTCTTTATTTCTGCAGGTGTACAACCTCAATAAAGATAACCAGAGTGAAGGCAGTAAGTGTCTTTAATTTATTTGGATTGAGTTGATTATCGTTGCCATCTTCAATTAATATATAAGACCTAATAATACTTGTGCCTAAAAAAGTGCCAACAAACTTTTAGGTTGGAACACTGTGTTTTTAGTGATGTTAAAACAAATCGGTAGTTGGCTCAGATTCATTCTTGTCGCTTCCCGCTCCATCAGTGGCCCAGCTGGATGTCATTGGGTTCAACGTGATGAAAAAATTCATCTATGCGGTGGAAACGCGAGGTACAGTGTCAACCCACGTTATTTCCTTTGTTTTTGTTTTTAAATGCTCTGTAAATCTTTTTGCTTCTTTGCTGTGATACACTGTATTTTTTTATCCAATAAACTTTATCGTCTGCTGTATCCAAATCATTGACAATAGTTTCAATAAATATCAGAAGATAATACTGTTTGTGGACTGTTTGTTTACAGTCTTCTCGTGAATATTTTTACTGCATTCAGTGTTGCAGTCACCGTAAAGCTCTCAATGCTGCCATGCGTTTTTAAGGGTTTATCTCAGTAGAACTGAAGTTTTTCTCAGTTCATTTGATACTAAATAGAATTTTTAGGAATATTATTTCTCTCTCTTTTTTTTAAATATTTGCACCAAAATCATTGCAAATAATCTAAAAAAATAAATGAATATTTTTTATAATGCAGAACATTGGTTTGCATGAATTGAAATTCTGTTCAGGAGTTATGAGTGCGATTTAAACCTTCCTGATGTGTCTGGACATCGCTCCCTACAGATCTACAATATCAATACCTCTTTTTATCTGTTGCACTAAGAGCACCCATTTCTGGTCACTCTGTACCTTTTCATTGCTTTGTCAGGTGGTTTTGTATTTAGCTTATATATGAAGGTAACCTTGGATTTCTTAGCTGGGACAGGTTTGCAATGGGACAGATAAAGATTAAACACATTAAATTTATATGAGTTTCATGCTGATGCCAAAAAAGTGCATCAAAGCACAACAATGTGGTGCCTTTTTTTCTGTTCATGCCTTATTTGGCACGATTTTAAATTGGTGAGAGGAAGACACATCATAGTACATTAATAACACTTTAACACATACAGAAGAGCATCTAAAGCATTTATCAAAGTAGAGGAACTAAAGTTTCGCTGGTAAAAATCCCCTTGCTGAAATCTCCACGTGCTTGCTTGAGGGAGAATTTTGTAGTATCATAAAGTCCTGATCTTATCATATCAGTTACAGATGATCTCTTGTCTCCTCCTTCAGGTATCGATGAACAGGGCTTATACAGAATCGCTGGCGTCAACTCCAAAATACAAAAACTACTGAGCTTGGCTATGGGTAAACACTGAAGCACATGAATAAAAAGCACATGTTTAAATTGTATCAAAACAGTAACTAAAATATCTTTTTAAAAAATTGATCTCTTTTGTTTCTTTCTTTTTCTCTTCATATTTTTGTCCATCAGATCCAAAGACGTGTGCTGACGTAGAGCTGGAAAGCCCAGAGTGGGAGATTAAAACAATAACTAGTGCTATCAAGCACTATCTCAGGTTTGTGCGAAAACTCTTACATAAATGCAAACTCACAGTGATTTCATTTGTTCTTCTACTAAGAATTATTGGCAAAAAATAATTCTTCCAGTGTTCACCGAGCATGAGTGCATTTTAACCTCCGTGACCGTGATGAATGAATTAAATGTGCTTTTTGTGTCTTGGAATTATTCCTCTTATTCTAAATTATAGCACTTTTCTGCACTTATCACATAATAACTTGTTAAAAAGACCTCTGGCCTGAATATATTTTGCTTGATTTTGCTGTCATTTCTATCATTTGTGGTCTGTTTTTCTTTATTTTATATATGTTATTTACTCAGAGTTAATGCTGTGTCAAAACTGCCCGATATTCTGGTCATTATATTGCACGTTATAGTTAAATTACTTCCTCTGGTGCGGTGCAACAATAAGAGAAGGATTGTGATTGTGGGAAGCCAGAGATGAGCAGCTGAAATGGAAAGAAAATGTAAGGAAGGAATGAGAGTAGCAGAGGTGTTCATGCTGTGCTCAATCTGCTGTAGCTAAATGAATCTATGCTGTTCACAACACAAATCCACAGGCATACAAAGATTCGTATTCATTCGGTTGCCCGCAAGCACTTCGCCGGTACATAAACAGACAGATTTATAGAAACACCTGCTGTCAATTCTCTCGTACATACACCCATTTACACCATCAAGACCTCAAGTCAGGCCTCATTGAAGACCAGCAGGTGCCATTATTCACATCAGGCAGTAGGAGAAAGCTCATGTCAAGCTGGTGTGTAGAGAGAAAATATCAGAAGGTGAAGAAAATAGAAAAAGATAAATTGAAGAAAAAATGTCCCAACTAAACACCTAGGAATTATTTTGGTCTAAGCTACTAGATAGCAGTCTCCACTATCATAAAAAGAAGGAGTATCTTTTGTAAGAATAGTCTTTCCTTCCTCAAGTAGAGTTCCAGACTTCTAGAATGACTGCCAAGGCAGATTAGAGCTGTTCTGGCTGCACATGGTGGTCCAATACCATACTAAGACACTTCATCCTGGTGTTTCCTTTAATTTCTCTCCAAACTGTAGTGAGATGAGTGCTCGTACAGAACTCTTCAGATTTATTGGTTTTTCCAGAGAAGCCAATCCTAAGCTCTTGTTCCATTTTCCTTGCTGATAATCTTCTCCTGACATCTTATGTTTCCAGAATGCTACCTGCACCTCTCATGACATACCAGTACCAGAGGAGCTTTATAAAAGCTGCCAGTGAGTAGTTTCCTTTTGCCTCCTGATATCTCGTTTTCTTCACAAAATGTCTGTTCAAGCTGTTTAAGTTGTTTAAAGCCAACCTTGATATTAAATAGTGCAGACTTCTCTTCAAGGCTACCTTGGATAAAAATCGACTAGACAATGCTTAAATAGCTTTTGTTTGTTTTTAAATTAAGCTAATCCTGTTGATTCATTTCAGTTTATAAATGGTTGATTGGAGTTGGTGAAATTTTGCATTATGTTGGTTCTGAGAATAAAAAGTCTTGCACAAACACAAAAACAAACAATGACACTGTGTTGGGGGAATGACCCAGATTCGGATCCTGCTCCATGCCAACTTTTCAACAGGCTAAAACTCACAGCTGTGCCAGTGTGAAAGCTGCCTCTAACTATGTAAAAGAGAAATGAAAATTCAGATTCAGAGAGTCAGATTTTACAGGAGACTCAAAAATCCAGGAAGTATTCCTCCTGGGTGTTAAACACTGATTATCTACATCAGGATTCCCTAGAAGGTGAGACCTGCAGCTTCTTATTTGAACTTGTTAAATTGCAGCGTGGCTGTTATCTCACAGTTAGAGAGTCTTACAAATAAGTGTTTTCTAACTAAATGTTGTGCACACGGTTTGTTGGCTTTGCTGCCGATGGTGCGTCTGCTGTGATGGGCTGATTGGAGCAGCAGCCACACTCCGCTGTCCATTGTGGCGCAATGCACATTGCAGAACACGTTGCAGAGCCGAGAATTATGAAACAGAGTTTCATAAATACTCTGAAACTCTGCTTTTAATGTCAGTACTAGAGATGGACCGATCCGATATTACGTATCGGTATCGGTCCGATACTGACCTAAATTACTGGATCGGATATCGGAGAAAAATAAAAAATTTAATCCGATCCATTAAATATCACGAAAGCACCTCACAAAACTTGCAACACGCCGTAACTCACCTCAGAACGTTAGCATGTCGGAGCAGTATGCATCAGGTGATAGAGCGGCTGTGGCATGCGGGACCTGTCGGTGGTCTGGATAGCATTTGGAGCTTCGCTAGCAACCCGGCATTTCATCTCCGACAAAGTTATCCCCGAGAGAAGTAAAGCAAGTGTGTAAGTCCATCTCTGAATGTTTGTAAAGCATTCCTGCGTTAAGCTTACCAAACGATATATGGAGCGACTGCTTCTTCTGGCTGCTACTTCAATCATGAAACTGCTTAACGATCAGCTGATCGGCTTTTCTGTCGCGAGTCCGTCTCTCTGGTTTGTTTTTGGCCCACTTTGCACCAGAAAGAGGAAACCAGCGGCTGAACAACAGCAGCACGTTTAAGCTTGATCAGCTGTTGTTAGAATTTATTTATTATTACTTTCTACTCCAGGATCTTTTTCTACGTAGCTGACGGCTGGTAACTGTGCAGGGGCGGATCTAGCAAAGTTTAGCCAGGGGGGCCGATAGGGCATGAACAGGGAAAAGGGGGCACAAAGACATACTTTTCTTTCTTATTCTCATTTAAAATGTCTAGCTTTTAATAAATAATTATCCGAATCTTACACCCAAAGTTTTAATTTGATGTAAAATGAATAGAAGTCCATTACTGTATATAGTGACTATTAAGTCTAATATATATACCCTAGTAAGCTATAGTACTTTTTCCTTTGGGAAGGTACCATCTGTGCAGTCTGCAATTTTGTTGAAGAAAGATGTTGAATCTATTTAATATTTCTTGAAAAATAATTGATTTCTGTGCATTTTTTTTCACACTGCATCAAATTAAGGTTGATTACGTTGATTAAGCATCATGAGGTGGAGCGTGAGGGGTGGTTCCCTATTTTTTATTTATTTATTTTTGTTGTTGCTGGGAGTTGGAACCCTATTAGTTAGGTTGCTTAATATTTACGCTAAGTACTCTTTAAAATACCAGAATAGGGAGGATGGTGTAGGTTTAAGTTTATTAGATTGATCAGTATTGCTGAACTATGAAATATTTTTTTTTTTGCATATAGGTATAACAGAATAGCTTTAGTGTAGTTGTTGTTTTAAACTTGAGTATGAACTTATACAAAATGCAGCAAGATATTTAAAAAAAAACAGTTTTGTTGATTAAAAAACATTATATCGGATTCATATCGGTATCGGCAGATATCCAAATTTATGATATCGGTATCGGTATCGGACATAAAAAAGTGGTATCGTGCCATCTCTAGTCAGTACATTAACATGGTGCCTCCTTTCCTGTATGCAGATTTCCAGATGTGGTAAAAGAGGGCGATGTCCTGTAGACCACGCTTCCCAGGGAGGCAGAAAAAAAAATCTGTCTTGAAATTAGACCACTGTCTTTAGAATAGTTAAATAGCATAGCTGGGCAAATGGTTATTTGTATCGCTGGATATGATCAGCTGTGTTTAAAGAGGAAAATAGGCTAAACGTCCTAAATTTGGTTAGTTGAAATTCATAATTATTCTATTATCACATTGACAGCAGTAATAACAGTTCACCAGGCCTCAGAGTATCTAGAACTACTCTGGTTTCTGAATTACTATCATAGAGATGTTCTATTTCCACAAATCCTTTGCTGGTAGAATATTTAATATGCTCCCATATGTTTATAAGTAGTTCAAAGTTTATGGTTGCTGTTTATTTTCCCTTCTTCTTTAGTAGAATTAGGAGAGTGACAATATATTCACTGAAAAACTCTCTTTATTCTCTAAATAAGGTGTTTTATGGTGTTCCTGTCTTGTTAGACGGTTTTTAATTAAACAGTTTATATACATACATAGCGGGGAACTGGTAACTCTGTCTATCCGGTGCGGGTTATACAATATTATAAGAAGCCTGGAGAGCTTATCAGAAACGGACAGCCAATTAAAGGTTTACTGTTTTGAATTTCAGTGGATCACATAGCAGCTGCAAAATGCTCCTTTTTGGTAACTGCACCTGATGGGTGTGGTTTGAGTCAGGAAACATATTTTATTAAAAGAAAAAAACCCTCAGCTGCCTGGAAGATTGCCTGAACTCTCCAACAGCCATGGCAATCATTTCAGTGTATTAGATTCTTGTCATGAGGCTGCTAGGCTACAAAATAAACTTTTGCAAGCACCAACTGATTTAGAACATGAAATGGAGACTTTGCATGAACCCCTCCTTTGCTAAATCTGTTCATTTGGATTTCCTTGTTTTTCTGTTTAACCATAGTTTAGCTTGCTTGGGTCGATTAACCATGGTTATCCATGTAGCTGCTTCCTATTTTTTAATGAATATTCGACACAGACAAAGTAGATTAGTACAATTCTAGTGTTGGAGGATGCTTTAGTGATTTGTTTTCTTTGTTTGGCAGTAGCTAATCGTATAGGATGCCAAGCTGACATAGGAAGGAAGTCCAGGAAACGACTGTCTGTTTCTGGCCACGGTACCAAGACAGGCTCTGCAGTGAATCCAATGAAGATTGTTTTTTATGAGTGTATTAAGAGAAAGGAAAAGAGGATGGCAGATAAGTCTACCAAGATAGCTCGGTTGAAAACAAGGCGGACCACCCATGTGATAATGGATGCGATTATGGTTTTTTAGTAATCATTAAAAAATACTTGTGTTTGTGAAGTTGCTGTATAAGTTTACAGTTGTGTGCCTAACCTGACCTCTTTTCCGCGACACTCATTAGTTTGGTTGACGTCATAAATTTCTTTCAGAATGCATATGTGCAAGAAGGCGCCTCTGTCTGTGTGACTTAGCTTTCGAATTTTTTTCCAAGGTGGAATTCTGCCGAAGCAGCAGGGTGTTTTTTAAAGACAGCGTCCTCATTTGAACTCTCTCTTTTAGGTCCTCCCTTTTTTTCTCTCCTCTCTTTTACATGTATTCACCAACTCCGCCCACAAGATCTGATATTGCATCGTGCTCTTCCTCCTTCTCAAATTTCACGAGAGACAGAATAGAAAAGAAAGTATAAAGTGTATGAAGAAAATGCTCTGACTCTGTCCATCTTGTGTCTAATATTTATGTACATCACCAGAATTCCTTCCAATTGGGCTTTATTTCTCACTCCTACTAGGAGGAGTGATATTTTGTAAGGCATCTACAAAGATCTACCAAACGTTATTCACTTGCATTACTTAATGCAGTCCATAAGAAAGACCTGAGATGAGCCTCATCTCCGTGACACGTAAATCAAAGTCTTCTTTTTTTAAGAAGCCAATTTAACAAGTACTGTTTCTTCCTGTTTAGCAAGTACTAATTGACATTAATCTTCTAAAGCACAATTATGCATGATAGACGGAGTTGTTTGCCGCCTTTTCTACAAAAGTGTCAGATAATCTTAAAGCTGAATAGGCAAATTTCTGGAAAATAATAGGTCAGGAAATACCCTGATCTGTAGATTATAAACACATTATACTATGTTTGCAATATTTTTCTTCTATCCCTACATTTTCTATGATTTAATCCTTATTTTGGTACATTATGCGTGCCAGGATACATTAAACTTTAATTAAACATTAAAGTTGCGGGCCATGGAAGATGGTTTAAAAATCATCCTTCAGTTGTGACATCAGCAAACCACTTCATCAGTCACAGATGTACCAGATTTTTCTTAATTTATTTTTTTAATCACTATATCTAGTGAGATATTTCTCTATATTTAATCACTTACTCCTGTGTGAGTTCAGACATATTGGCCTGTTCACTCATTTTAAATGACTGACTCATCTGGCATCCTGGCTGAACAGCATTGTGTCCAGTGAACACCATAGCAGGATTAATGATTAGCCAGTCACCACCAGCATGGGCAAGACACACAGGCTGTTTATAAAGACATTCTGCAGACTAAACTGTTACATTGCTGCTAGCGGTGCATACACACTAGTAACTAGAGCAGTGTGTCTTTGTGGATATTTAGGGCAGATGAAGAGGTAAAACAGAAGAAAAGCTGGTAGTAGCAATATTTCTAAATCCCCAGTCTTGCTTCCAGTTTTAATGCTAGAGCTTAAAGTCTTTTCAAAATGTCAGTTAAATGTTTGAAACAACCGAATGACGATTGAAAACAAATGTTTGTGCCATTTGACATATTAACAATGGATTTGTTTTGGCTGCTGTACATAATCATCTTGATCCGTCGATGTAAGTAACTGCTTCCCTACGGTCTTAAAAGCACCCAAAACTCAACTTGCATCACATTAGCAGCTTCCTCAATAATGAGAAAACAGGTTATTGGTGAATCAAGTGTAATTTCCTTGTTTATCTCTCTCCTGGGATGCGGTTGATGTTGGCTGGATTCCTACTCTTATTAAATTCAGAAAGCATTTGATGGTGTCCTAAATCTACTCCGAATAAAATTAAAGGTCTTCAGTACTGTAAAACCGAATGTGTATTCGTACCGTGCTGTGACTACACATGTCTGGGCTGAGGTTTAAAGAAAAACAAAGTTTTGTTTTTTTGTCCTTTTGTGCATGTGTGTAAAGCCGTGGGCACCATAATAAGGAATGCTGATTTTTATTTTTTATTTTTTTTGTATATATGTGTGTCTGCTGGAGCCCAGCCCAGTTATGTAAGAAAATAATAAAAATTATGGTTGCCTGTGTATAAGATGCTCTGTCAGTTGTGGGAGCGTTGCCTGGCACTGACAGCTGGGGCCTGAAGGTTGATATAGTGTGAGTCTGCTGTCATCTCTTTATTGACTAGCCCCGCAGGCTTGAGTTATTATAGTTATTCATCAGCAACAGGCTGTTCTGCCCTGCTTGCCATGGAGCTTTTCCACTTTGTAACAGTATTAAACACACAGTGCCAATAAATACCCACATGCATCCTCAGCTCTGTCTCTGCATCTTGTGGAGATAAACGTTTTAATATGCGCTTCATAACTAGTTTGGCAATGGTACACAGAAACCCTGATTCCCTCTGAATATTTATCACCTACCTAACCTTGTTTATGACACTCAAGCCCATTGCATCAGTTGGTTTCCTAAATCAGCTGGACTATTTTTTTTTCTCACAAAAATGGCACAAACATGAGTTTATGGTGCGTTTTCATAGAACTGCAGGTTGATACTCATAGTGATTATATCACTCATAGTGATTATATAGAATGCCAAGATGGCATATGTGGGTCTGATTTTTAATTATTGTTGGAAAACAATGTGTTTACAAAAGAATATAAGCAGCTTAAGACTGTTAGGATGATAGTTGGTTGTAGCGACAGGAAAAAGGATGTGAAATATCTGTGTGACATCTAAGAACTCCAGCGAGTCTGGATGTTATTCAGACTTTTATTTTATTGAAATCTTGGGTATACTTGTTTAATTTCTGTGGCGTGTATTGGAATGACTGCTTTTTAGTGTCTACAACAAAAATAAAAAAGGCATCACGACTGCCTTGCATGGTTGCAAAATTACCTGTTTGATGGCTTTGTATGTGCTTGTTTGTGTCAATAAAGATATAATAATCAGCGACACACTTGAATCTCTCAAGTCTTAATATGTGTCTCTATCCAGAGATGGACAATCCAGAGGCTAGAGTAACAGAGGTCCACGCGCTAGTGCACCGGCTACCAGAGAAGAACAGACAGATGCTGGAGCTGCTGGTGAAGCACCTGGCCAAGTAAGTGGAAAAATTGCACACATGGGACAAGAGGTGTAACTGCATTATACGCTGTTCATTTCTAAAGCAGTTTAACACTGTGTAGTGTTATTAGCATTAGCGACTCCATTTAAATTGCTATAATGCTTCTTTGCTTAATTGCTGTCCAAAAGAATTAATGCTCAGCGTTGACCACATGCGCTAATGCTGTGTGTACTGAAAATAGAAACCCATCCGCTAACCACTAGGCGAAATCTATTTCTGGACTTGGGCCTTTAAAAAGAAAGACGAGCTAGTGGCCGGATGCAGGTATTTCTGTCAGTACCAAGAAGAGTTAATCAGACCTTATTCTCAGTGTCTAGTTTACAATTGGATTAAAAGTGGTTAAAAGGTTAAGAAATTGCACATATTTTTTTTTATGTAATGTAATTTTAAACTTTACTTGTTTCTGATGCCAATCCCGACTTTCCCAGCAAGATTAGCGCTCGACTTTAAGTTCACCCACCTAGTAAAACCCCTTGTCACAATTTAGACTTTTGCTTCAATGCTTTAGATGCTGCTGTACTGTACACATGCAGTGGTGCTTTGTATTGTACAGGTGAGAGAAATTGTGAATAAAACCCATTGTCTTTCTGCAGGTCACATTCTGCAAGTTGCTGTAACACATAAGCAGAGATAGCATGATACCGCTAGCTTAAGTCTACTTATTTCTCCAAAGCACCCAACTTGCTTTGTGTTTTCAGTGTAAACCCGCATCTAAGCCCCCATGGCTTTATCTGGCTTTTCTTCAACAGCAACAGCATGATACAATCTGTGGTAATGAGGACATAAGCCGCATTTAAACCACATGTAGGTGAACGCATTTGCAGAGAGTTCCGAGGACACGTTACCTGGGTTTAGTGGATTACAGCTGCCAATAGCTATTATCATCACAGGCTTATAGGTAGAGGCTGGATCACACTGTAGCTCAGCTCTCTGTGTCATTTTGTTCATGTATGATTTAAGATTTATTGCATTGTTCAGTGTATACAATGAGGTTTGTAATGGTTGAGATTTAATGAGAGCGTAAGTGTAAGCCAAATGTATTATTATGTCACAATCAGGTTTAACATATTCTCCCTCATTATGATTTTCCTGCTTTAATGCCATTTTTTTGGACTGCTTAGGCAATGTGCCGATCTATCTTGACTGAGCTCTTACATTTTATATGAGTTTCTTATTTTTTTTAATTTTTTTGTAACCTGTGTTGTTTGGCAGCTTTTGAAATCAGGATTGTGCTCTGAATGCAGTGAAAACACATTTGCTTTTCCTGTAAGCTCTATAAAGTCTCTGCAGGCTCCTCCTGTTCATTTGTTTCTGTTGTCTGTTTGTTTATTCATATATGTTAGTGTTACTTCTGTTATTATACACAGGAGAAAAAAAATAGGAGTTGCTTCTCCTGAAAATGGGTAAAATAAGTGAGGCTGTATATTTAGGTAATAATTATGTGAGTGATGCGTCATGTGAGACTTTGTTAATGTAAGAAAAAAACTGTCAGGAACTGTAGCTTCAAATCGTGTCAAGTTCCACGTTTCTAATTTGGATTTACTGTGTCGCCCTTTTCTTTGTGTAACCTTAATAGTGTGGCCAGTCACCATCAACAAAACCTCATGACCATTGCCAATCTGGGTGTAGTCTTTGGACCAACTCTGCTCCGCCCACAGGAGGAGACTGTTGCAGCCATCATGGACATTAAATTCCAGAACATTGTTGTGGAGATCCTCATAGAGCACCATGAGAGGGTAAGATGATGCATAACCTTAATGAGTAGCATAACTGCAGAGAGATTAAATGCACCCGTTACACAGACATTGTGTATTTATACAGACACATAGACAAACACACACAGCTCAAGTTGGCACTCCTCAGTCTTTTGACTTTCCCAGACTACTGCTGTATCTACTGGAATGTGTGAAAATATAGTAAAAGAAAGCAAAAATCTTTAACACGCTTGTCTCACCATAATGAAGAAGCATGTACAGTGTCACAGGCGATTAACACAGCCTGCAATAACAAACTAAAAAGCATATTTGAAAACTAATAGACTTATGTAATCGGTTCGAGGAAGGCGGAGGTAAAAAAAAATAATTACTGCCTGTGTTTATTTTTATCACGTCGTGGGGATTTTACTTTCCTGACTGTACTTAAAGTGGAAGGAAATTTCAGTAATGCCATGATCACTGCCACAAATCTCAGACTAGACCCAGCAATGTCCCCTGTTGTTAAATCTCTACATGTGTAATTACCCTCATTTAAAAGACGTTTCACACGCAGCTGCAAGCAGCTTTGTTGCAGTGTTCTGTAATTGCAATGGTTGAAGCTCTGCTGCAAAATAAAAAAAATCCAGGAACTAATATTCAGTGTAATGCTTCTGCTCACAAATGAATTAATGTCTGTCCTCAACGTAATGGGCAAGGGCGGTGAATTATTGTTTGCTTTTATATCACTGGAATCAAATTTAAATTTGCCAAAGCACTATTTACATATTTATGCACTGTGCTGTTTCTTAGTTTGTATTTAATTCTGATTGTCTTGTTTGTGCAGATATTCAGAGACATGCCGAATTCTTCTTTGTCCAACACGCAGCTGAAAACGCCCAGGAGGAGGAGCACAGACAGCAAAACTCCTTCCTGCAGCGAAAGGCCACTCACGCTTTTCCACACCCCGACACATTCCCACAAGGGTAAGCTGAAGGACATGACCTCATGCAAATGATTTATTTATTTATTTTAGGATTTCTTTATTTAATTTTTGGTTTTTTTAAAAGCATCTGTTTGTTTGCATTAAAACATAGACAACACAGGTATACCAAACAAACCGAACAACAAACAGAACAATTCCTAATCCTAATTCCTTCAGCCACCTATTAAAGGGAGGAAGTTTGTCAGACATGCAGGATTGCAGCGGAATTTTCCTTGCTAACAGCTTTGATAAGTAAACCTCATAATGATCTTTCGTACTCTTGAATAAAGCACCCAAAATAATGCTGTAAGGGGGGGCTCCCTATTAAAAGCCTTGGTGAAAAACAAAAAAAGTGACCCCTAAAGGTCAGTAATCTGTTACATTAAATAAGAATGCAAGGTTTTTACCTCTCAGCTGTAAAAGGCTGTTGGAGTATTTTCGTCACACCGCCAGGTGAGCGGAAGAACGGGTGGCTTTGACACCAGAGTTTGTGAATATGATAACCCAGGAACGATTCAACGTAGGATTTTCAAACTAATACCATAAGTGCATCTACTAAAAATCTCAGATGAGAGTGGTTGCCAGTTTTTCTAAATAGTTCAAACCATTTTTATGAAATGAGAAAGCCCCAAGGAATACATCACTCACACATTTACTCTTACAGGTGAGAAAAGGAACAGTGTTGGCAACGCCACAGCTGCTGACCTGCAACACTCGGTGTCCTCGTCTGCTAACTGTAACAGCAGCAGCAGCAGTAGCAGCAGCAGCAGCCAAGGTCGAACCCCGAGACACAGCCTGACAAGCAATGATGGCGAGCAGGACAGCCGGCAGAACCGGCCCACATCACTGTGAGTAGGACAGCATTACGAAATAAGGTTAACCCAAGTAGTTTCTAACAGATGCACCAGCATAAATATGTGCACTCGATTTAAACATTAAAATGGCACAGTGGTGTGGTGGTTTGCACTGTCACCTCACAGCAAGAGTGTCCTTGATTCGAATGCACTGGAGAGCTGGGACGTTTCTGTGTGGAGTGTGCATCTTTCATAAGGGACTCTGGCTCAATCCCACAGTCCAAAAGCATGCTTCTCAGGCTAACTGATGATTCTAAATCGGCAGTAGATGTGAGCGACCTGGGTGTACGCAGCCTCTCGCCCTGTGACAGCTGTGATGGACTTGTTTTGTTCACTGAAAGCATCTATGAGTTGGTGATTTACATAAAATTAACAAGAATTTTAAGAAGAAAATTAAGGTAGTAAAGATAACTTAGCAGTCTAATGGTTTTTTAAAGGGTATTTTGAACATATTAATATATGAGGTACAGCAGATAAAGCTCTGTGCACAAATATGAAAACATTTAACTTCAAATATACATACAAACTAAAAAATATATACACTATGTGAACTGTTTTCAATCACACTGATGAAACACTGTGCTACATATTTGTATATCAGTATACATCTCCATGTATGGTTGACAGGAGCTTAGTGAAGTATACTTTTGACTGGCTGGTTAAATCCCAAAGGATTCTGGTGAAGTTCTGCAGCTGTCTGCTTCTCCTGAATGAATAAAATTTAAAAATAGCTGCTGCATAATCTAGCCAAGCAGGTTTTCAGTGGCGTGTCTAGAAAATTTTTGTTGGGGGGGCCAGGTAGGGGCACAGATTTGGAGAAGGGTGGCAGATTTAATTGGCAGATAATGTTTAAAAAAAAAATTCTACCAACCCTTAACCATAATTCAATAATCCTATAAACCTAATAACCAAATGCACTTTTAACTCTTATTAGAATGAGATTTTAACCACTACGGTGCAAAGTTTTTAGATACTGCGTTGATAAAGTACAAGAGATACAATCAGTGCTTTGTCAGTGCTTACTCAGCATTCAAGGACATCAATATTTGCATAGTATTTTTACTGACATATAGTGCACATATGTTTTGGGCAAAAACATTTTTGAAAATTAAAATACGAACATTTGTAACAAACAATTGACAAATTAGCCAATGCCAATGCAAAACTTTATCTGCCTGTTAAAAAAAAGAAGATAATCTTCTCACAAACTGGTGTTTGATTTTGAAACAGGAAAAAAGTGGGGAAACAAATGAAAAGACTAACATTTGAATAAAACCTGAAAGCAAGTAAATACTTTCTATGCTGCCTTATGGTAAACTTTGGTAATATTGATAAAGAACAACACTGGCTGATGATAAAATACAGTCAGCTGGCATGGTGACACTGCCAGTATTAACCTGCAGGGCTGGACTGGGACAAAAAAATTGGGCATTTTTACTACAGACCGACCCACCAGGTATTAAAGCCATAAAGCCTTTGAATGAAAACAAATGCTGTTGTGACAGTGATGTACAGTCTTGTTGGTATATGTATGATTTCTATACATTTTACGTCAGATAAAAACTTTGGTTGTAAGATTTAGATAATTATTTAATAAAAGCTAGGTATTTTAAATGAGAATAAGAAAGAAAAGTATTTCTTTGTGCCCACCTTTCCCTGTTAATGCCCTACCTGGCCCCCTGGCAAAACTTTGCTAGACCCGCCCCTGCACAGTTACCAGCTGTCAGCTACATAAAAAAGGATCCTGGTGTTATTTATCTCTCAGAAACAGTTGATAACTTCAACTCATCCATGTCACCTAAAAGGTAAACCTGTTTCTCCATCACCTGTTCAGCTCTGATGATTCAGTAAGGACATCTCCTGGTTTCATCTTCATGTTTCCCTCTCACCACATATCTAAACAGACATCATGACCAGCAGCTTTACAGCAGTGGCTCCAGCAAACATCAGCTGATACTAGAAATTAATATTAAATACATTCTAACAACAGCTGATCAAGCTTAAACGTGCTGCTGTTGTTTAGCGCAATATCCGCTGGTTTCCTCTTTCTGGCGCAAAGTGGGCGATAAACAAACAAGAGAGAAAAGCCGATCAGCTGATCATTGATCAGTTTCATGATTGAAGTAGCAACAGGAGAGGGAGGGGGAGAGAATGAGAGAAGAAGAGGCAGCTGTGCAGCATAAAGACAGAATAAATCCAGCTTTGTGCCTTTTTCCATTCTAGCTAAAGTCCGGGACAAACTGCGTCTCTTCTCAGCTCAATACGAAACGCGTAATATTTTCTCTGAATGAGGGACCATTCCATTTTTTTTTAAGGAGCCCTTGGCAACTCTAACTAACCTTATGAATAAAATAAAGTTCACTATCAGTAACATCATAGCACCCACCCAGCTGTATAAAAACTCCGTCAAACTGGCTAGAACGCAGTATGAGTTATTGCAACTGACAGTAAAAAGTCAGCAACATGAAAATAAACTCCACCTAAACTTGGTTTATATCTGACCCAGATAGACTGCAGGTCATAACTTCTTACCTGAAGTTCAGTTCACCTGACACTCGGACTGGTGGCTGCTTCGGGTCTCTCCTCCTGCCTCCCCTTCCCTCATCCACCTGTTGCCTCTGTGGAAGCCCCGTCATAGCCACCACCAAACAACGGAGTTATTTCTACACATCGACCTGCATCTGGCCAATCCACCACCTCTCATTGTTCATGCCATTACAAAAAAAATAAAAAATAAGTCACTGGGGATATGCCCGATGGCCAGTCCAGCTATGTTAACCTGCAACCAAATCTGCAGCTCCATACAGCAATGTTACGACTTAGATTACATCTTATAACTCATAACTCTTATGTTAGCTGCCCTCAGTAGCATACTGTCTGAAATATTCCACAGCTGCAATAATTCTTTAAGTGTTATTTTTTCCTTGGTATTCTAATTTCACCGAAGTTTACTAAACTCAACAAACTTAATATTACTTACCGGGACATTTATTCTGTCCTCATTTTCTTTCACCGAAAAATTGTTTCCTGCAGTGCCGTCTTTCGCGCTTGGCTCTCCTACCTTTGCTAACGTGATGCGCATAGCGCAGAAGCGATGCTGCATTCACTTACACTCGGATATCTGAGCGTCACCGTGAAAACATAATCGGACATTTGATATTTGATTGAATTTTATTGTTTTGCCTTTGGGGTGGCACCTGGGGTGGCCAGTCTGGTTTGGGGGGTGGCCTGTGCCCCCCCAGGTCACCCCGCTGGACACGCCATTGGTTTTGATACAATGAAAAAGCATAAATGGTACTTGATATTTGTCATGCTGTGCAAAAGCTGAGTTTTTTTCTTTCTTTCATGATCTGTTGCAAAGCAGCATGACAAAAGTGGCAAACGTACATCCAGTCATAAACCCCTTTCTTCACTGACGAGAGGGTGACATGCAGCAGATGACATGTCCCACGTGGAGTCGATGCACCTTAAATCCAACTTCTAAAAGATTGTGACTTTGGTTTTTTTCAGTGCACTTTTAGTTTAAAACTCAATGTATGGCATTAAAAAGTTGGTATGGTAATAAGTGTCTCAGATTTACCTCTCACAGTGTGTTCGCTTGTCAGATTATCTTGTCTGATTGTCAGTTTAAGAACTGAAACCAGCTGAGATAAAAATATTATCACAGGGCTGACTGAACCTGTCTCCTGCTGAAAATAACCATGTTTTTATGTAAACGTTAAATCTGGAACTCACAGAGACAAAGGTTGGCCAGGCATATGGTCTGACACACAAATGTACAGGAACACAAACAATATCTTCTGTCTGTCATCCTGATATTATTTTATGGTGTTTGTTGTTAACATACACCTAGTTATAAAGACTGCAGGCCCAGTCTGTCACCAATAATTGTTTCTCCTTCTCTTCCACTGATACTGCCACTCATTCTCCTTTATTATCTCCCACGGCTTGGAATTCATTTTTTAATTTTCTCAACAGCATGCTACTGTTCCACCCAGCCTTTGTTTATCAACTTTGTTATTTGTGTGAGTTCTGTGTCAATTTTGCATCTTCAATCTGAACTTTGATTAATGTTAGAAATGAACGGCCATCAGTACTGTAAGGTTTCCTTCATCAAACAACAAAAATACTTTTGGCTGCTGATTACTTGAGTATGGCTGTGGACTGTAACAGAACAGAAACATACCTCCTGCCCTTGTTGATGATGTTGTTCCTGGGATTCACTGGAGCCACTTGCCTAGCTTGGGAGTCACTGTACCTAGTGCTTCTATTACCACTGGGACCACTTGTTAAGTCAAATTGTTGAATGTTGTCATTGTGTTTCTTAAATTTGTAAAGTCTCAGTTCAAGCAGTAGGATCAAAGAGATTCCTTTGATCCTGACCACCTCTCCAGCCACTCTGTGCTGGGGGAGGTTTTATTGTAGATACATCTTATCTGAAAGATCTGTTTCTTTTGTTGTAAGCTTCCTGCTTTTATGACCCTTTTGGTGAGCAGGAGGTCACACAAACGCACCCCCATGACCCACACACACACACACACACACACACACACACACACACACACACACACACACACACACACACACACACACACACACACACACACACGAGTTCTTGCACACACACACACACACACACACACACATAGTGCCTTGTCTTAGAACCATTGGGGGGGTTTACGGTGGGAGGTGCTTGTGCTGTGATGTGTATTGTAACTGTCATGTCAATAAAAAGGCTACGAGGGGAGCTGCTCTTTGAAGGATTTGGGCTAGAGACAGGTGAGGAGCATTGCTCCACTGCCTGGTTCTGACCAAAGCTCTCCCTCGTTAGCGAGTAAAAGACCGGTTGAAGATGTTCTGTCTTGTTTTCGTTCTTCATGAGGAATAAGTCTCTAAACTAGCGGGGCCTGTGGAAACATAGACTCAACACCACTGTTACCTTCACCCTCCACATCTTCTCTGACCCCTTGGTACTTCTGCAGCTTCCTTCTTCTTGATGTTGCTGTCATTCAGAACTGTTACATCTATCACTACGGCCGTCTTCCTCTGTTTGTCTACCACCACTATGTCTGGTTGGATAGCCATCACCGTTTTGTCTCTCTTTATCTGGACGTCCCACAGGATCGTATCTCGGTCATTTTTCACCACCCTTGGGGGCGTCTTCCATTTTGACCTCAGGACTTCCAGGCCATACTCGCCACAGATGTTTCTGTACACTATGCCGGCCACTTGGTTATGGAGTTCCATGTATGCCCTGCCAGCTAACATCTTACACCCTGCTGTTATGTGCTGGATTGTCTCAGGGCCATCTTTACACAGCCTGCACCTGAGGTCTTGCCTGATGTGATAGACCCCAGCCCAGCGCTTATTCCTGTGCTGCCATGATTACTGCCTCTGTGCTGTCTTTCAGTCCAGCTTTGTCCAGCCACTGGTAGGACTTCTGGAGGTCAGCCACTTCCTCGGTCTGCTGGTGGTACAGATAGGGGTCTATCCTTCCATGATGGATCCTCCTTATCCTCTTCTTTCTTGGGTTTCTGCTGCCTGAGGTATTCACTGAGTATGCGGTCGGTTGGAGCCATCCTTATGATGTATTTGAAGTATTTTCCTGTTTCTTATGGTATGCTTATATTTGGCTTAAATGCTATCTTTACTAATCACAATAGATCAATCAGTAAAAAAACAAAATAAATTTAAAAAAAATCATCTTTATATCTTTAATACTAATATTACTGAAAGCATTTTTTTTTTCAAACGAAAGCCAATGGCTGTATATAGACAGTATACTCTATATTGTGTGTACAACATAAAACAAAAGATGTATGCCCGTATGCTGTAGTGATACAATTGAAATTTAATGGGCTCCACGCAACTGCTGCTCTGCTTGATGGAGAGAAAGCTAACGGATAAAAAAATGTTTATGCATACAAAAAGTCACAACTTACATTTTTCATCGTTTAATAATTTGAGTGATTTGTGCACACAATTCATAGAAAACACATACTTTATATTCCAGGTGTAATAATAAATGTATTTGGGATATTTTTTTTTTTTTTAAACTGAGCCCAGGGTCCACATTAGGATGTCTAGAGAAGTGTTATTCGTGATATGTGAAATGAGGGGAGAAATAAGAATGCACAGCAGGAACAGGTGCTTTAAGAGATGCTCTGAAGAATACAGAGAACAGCCGACAGAGAAAAGGGCTTTTTTGGAAACTCTTTGCTTTATGAGTCACAAGGAAGAAGCATTTAATGACTGTAGTGAACAACCTGTGATAGAGCACTTAATGGTGTATGCAATTATATGTTCAAAGACTGCTATCCTTATGTTTTTTCCTTTTATCCCCTTATACTTGTGCTTGGGCAGAACCGTATGTTTGATGTAATTGTTTTTTATACTTTATGTCCCTTTCTGTTTGCACTGTATGTCTCCAAGCATGTTAAAGGTAAATTCGAACTTGCTTAATTTACTTTGCTTTATTTACTTCTGCTTTTTGGTGTATATGCCAAAGGTTACTGCAGGGTCCTTGGTTTGAGGTTTGGGTGTCACTTGCTGTCTCCCTGCTTTCATGCCTGCCCATCCTCTGAAAATAAGGCCTTTAAAATTCCTACAATCGAGAAAGAAAAGAAAAAAATGACCAGCATGGAATCAAAACTCTACCAGCTCAGTGTGAACAGACACACATTAGAGGATTTTCGATTTAGCTGTTGAGGGATTTTCAGCCAGAGTGAATACACTACACCTTGGGGAAAAGAGTCATTCCTAAGCTGCTGGACTGGACTAGCAAAGATAGATATGTGTAACTGACTCTGATCCCAGCTCGGATCATCATTTCATATTCTCCCAGAGCCACATCACAAATTGGCAGGAAAAACCAGCCTCAGCGACCTCATCATATGCGCAGAGCTACAGAGCAACCGGTTGACATCGTTAGCTCTGTCTGTTCTCCTATTCCCTACTACTATTTGTCAGGTGCTTTTTACAAACCTGCAAACCTTTGACTATGTCTAGAGGCAAACCTAAAAGAGATGTCAGTCTGCAATGCACTGGGGTCTGAGTTGGGTCAAATCTACGAGGTCGACGGTGGCCTGGACCTGATGTTCTAAGGTGAAAATGTAAATGCCAAAAACCTCCTGCTCTGCTCTGCTCTTGTCTCTTTGTGAAAGTCAGTGAATTGTTTTGTATTTACCGTGCTGTTTTTTTATTTTTAATGAAAAGAAAGCAAAGCAAGAAAATAATTGTTTAGTGGAGATTGATTAGTATAGAGAGAGTGACTGAAAAAAACACTCTCACGTGCCATCAATGAGAGGAAGAAGAAAAACATCCATTAAGGATTTGTAGACAGGCTGTCATCAAGATACTCCCTCCTAACAGCATAACACCCTTTTACACACATGCATTACCAGATTACATGTGTCTGCTTTGGCTGCTTTTATTGATAAACAGCTTGTTTATATAAATATTTTTTCTCCTTCCTGCTCTCAGGATATTACAGATATTACACTGATTACTTCAGAGCTCTAATAAGGGATAAATTCATGCCACCATCAGTAAAAATGGACATGTAGTATAAGTAAAAACCAGCCTCTCACTTTTCTCTGCACTACTTTAACCTTGCGTACAGGTAATGCTGGGCTCTGTGACAAAAGAAGTAAGTAAAATTTATGATTCTCATTACTAAAATGTTCTCAGAGCTTTTTGCACCCTTGTGTTTTGAGTCCAGACTCAACATTTGCAGGCAATTCTGGGGTCAATCTGATTTATTTCTTAAACTATAAATTCTTGTTTAAGGCTGTAAACTGTATTTGTCGCTCTCACATCTGCAGAGGCAAACACTACATGGTGGTGTTGTGACTCAGCAGCATGAAGTCCACTTTAAAAACAAAAGAAAAAAAATCAGGCAGCTGATTCCATGAGTACAGGTCATATTCGTTGCAAAATAAACACGAGATTCACCATGAAATATTCAGATTATTTATAATTGCATTGTTAATTCTCAAAATGTATTCTTGCATAGTTTTACTGACATAGAAGTTGGTCCCCTCTTGCCGTGTCTATCACAGTGATCTGTGATTAGTGACAGTTAAAGGGTGCTGTCCACACTGATTGATTTTTTTTTTTTTAATGTTGATTGATCTCTGAGTGGAGAATAAAGTAGAAAAGGATGGATCAGTTACTGTGACTCTGCTGATCCTGATAAAGCCACGGTGATAATATCAAAGTGCCTTTTTGAGCTTATTTAAACCAAATGATCTCACTTCCTGTCCTGTTACTAGTTTATTTACCAGAGTTCAGAGTTAACATCAAGTTGAAGTAGTTTGACTTTCTAATAATTTATTTTCTAAAGTAAATTTAGAAGTTAGAAGTTGCAAGATTGATCTTCCAACTCGTACTTCTCTCACTCTGGAGTTGCCAAATACTGATGGTGTAAGAAGAGCTCCAAAATAATTATGGAGGGGGTGAAACTGTTTCTAGATGTTTCTAAGGTCAACAAAGATATATGTATCACTTATCATCTTTGTTTATGTGTGTTTGTCTTGTTCTGTGTGCACTGAGTTACTGATCTAAAAGCTATTTTACTGATGCTTTTATTGTAGTGTCCCAAAAACATCCATCCATCCTCAGCTCATTCAGTTTCCCTGGACAGGTTGCCAGTCTGTCACAGGGTCCCTGAAACAAAACATCACAAAACTAACTTTTAAATATAGCTACGTCACCATAGCAACCATATGTTACATCATCAAAAAAAGGGAAAGGCTGTTATAATATAGAATAGAGCCGACTATGAATCTGTTGACGCTGTGCAGAGAGGGAGATAAGAGGAAAAAATAATAATCCTCTGACTCACCAATGTGATGTTATATAAAATGAATGAGGGGATTGATCTGACACTGGAAGAAAAAGAGTACAGTCTGCTTTTGCTAGGCAGGTGCAGATTGTTAAAATAAAATAATAAAGAAGCCATATCTTTACAGCAGCCCATTTATTAGAGTTTCTCTCTTTTTACCATTTTTAGTGGAAGGATATATAGAATTTTTCACCTCACTGTTCATTCAAATTACTTCTTCTGTTTGGTATGGTAAAAAAAATCTTCACAGAATTTAAAATTACCTCTCAAAGTATTTCACAAATAGAAAATTCTACTCAGATTTCCTGTACTTTCTGGCTACCTTTTGAATCCACTATAACATATCAAATGCTACTATGTTGGCACTGTTGGCTATAATATGTCCTTTTAACTCCATTCTTCTAATAAATTGTCACTGATTATGGGGGCAAATTGAGTATTTTAAAGGCCAGTTAAATGTGTTCACTTGTTGGATTCCTGGTGATTGAAGCAATCAGAAGTAGCTCAAGAATCAGTTTGAAATCTTTTTAATTAAACAATTGAGGCAAATTGCTTGTGCTATTAAGAATAAGTATAAGAATAAGAAGACCTGCAAATAAGACTCCCAGGAAAAATTCCGTTTAGAAATAGGTGTATAAATATACGACTTTTTTTTTAGTATTTAGCTTTTATGAGTAATACAAGTAAGAAGAAGCAAAGGCTTCCAAAAGAAAGCCCAAAATAAACGTCGACGTAGGGGATGATGCACAGCAGCATGGCTGTGTTTTCAGTGCTGTGAATGCACAACAGTGGGTGTTCTGGTTCTTTGTGACTCTGCTGGCTTAATTTACATGCCAGTTTTCTGTGATGCATTTACGTTTTAATCTCTGAAACAATCTGGTGTTGCCTTTTATGTAATCTTTGTGTGTTAAAAGTGACAGTTCATCTGCATCCTGCATCATTGGATTAGAAAGACTGAATGAAAAATCTTTTGGGGAAGTCCAGTGTTGGTCAAGTTACTTTATTATTATTATTTCTCTAAGAAAGTTATCCCATTACTTTTCTGAGGTAAATAGTTACTTTATTACTTAGTGACTTTTTAAAAACATAACATAAACTTATTACACTGTTCCTCTGTCTCTCTTGCTGCATTGAGCATGTTTATGACAAAAGAATTTCCCTCGGGATAAATAAAAAAACAAAGTTCTAAAAAACAAAAAAAAGTTCTTCTTCTTATTATTATTAAATACACGACATGAATGTGTTATAAATCAATAGACCTTTCAGCCCAATTCTATTTTTTTCTGCATTATCCATCATATAAAATTGAATCAAATGAGAAAGTCTCTTTTTAAAGCTTGTTTTAGTTTGAATCTTTTAACTTTATGCACTTCGCATCAGGCAAAAATTAAATTATACGCAACAGTCTTTGACTTGAAGGAATTTGTTTAACATTTTAACCTATTCTCTGCATATTTCAGCATATGAACTAAAACAATGTTTTGTGTTTACACTCAAATAGATGCAAGTACTTGCAAAGATTCAGCGGCACTAAGTACAGTCGTTCTTAAATCTATTTTTACCTGTTTAGCAGGAGTGGGGCATGTGGAGGTTTGCCTAGTGCCACAGCAGTCATGTCAGTGGGGGGATCCGGGGGTTTCTCTGTGAATTTCACATTCCCATGGCAGCGTTCTAGGTGCTTGCTCAGATTTGAAGTTAAATTTTTCGCTGTAGAAAAAGTTTTTTCCCCCACGCAGAGTGTACAGCAGACGCGAATGTTTTTGTCACTTTTTTACAGAATCGAACTCAAAGTAAAGTCAGTACTTCGAGCTTTAAACGCTGCATGGTCGTACTCTCCTTCACAATCCATATTATTCATTGTTGATCTACACACGTCTGTTGTTGCTACGGACGCTGCACGCTTGTTCGTCATTATCATGAGACACTCCCACAAACATCACAAACAAAATCACGGTTTAGTAATGCGGTAACGTAGCGTGCTTATGGGAAAGTAACAGTAATCTAATTACTTTTTTGCCATAGTAATCCCTTACTTTACTAATAAAGTAATCAGATTACAGTAACACATTACTTTTAACACGCTACTGCCCATCTCTGGTGAAGACATGGATCTTGCTGAGAAAGTTGAAATACATTTAACATCACCACGTTGACCAAAACTGCATCTATGACTATTCTCTTACAAAGAGTATCACTACAACTGATTCTTGGATCAGTCCTTTGTAGTTATTGATTTTTTTTTTTTATCCCCACCTAATTAAAGTCTTGTTGATTTTTTTTTTTTTTTTTTTTTTTTTTTGTTACATGTAAGGATAAATATAAGGATATCGTGTTTACCCTCCTACGTCTTTGCATTTAACCCATCCTAATTATTAGGGGCAGTGGGAATCAACTATGCAGCACCCAGGAGACAACTACAAATGCACACCAATTCCTTGGTCAAGGGCAGCATGAGTGGAAAATTAAACCTGTGCAACCACAGGGAGAACATCCACACTCTGACCTCTACCCACTGTGTTTACAGACCGCAAGATTCAACTGGGACTGTGTTAGGACTTCACCAAGGGAAAATTCAAACAGCCTCCATATTAGCCTCCATTATTCTTGTTGTTTTAGTTGAACACGAAGCACATTACACTTTTACAGAATTTGGTATGGTTTGGCTTCTGGATTCACTATTTTAGCTAAGCGAGATTGGAGGGCTACTTTGCTGACTTGTCATTTATTCCTCATGTGGTGGAAAACTCTCATGTAGAACTGTGGACATCATTGTCTCTCAATTTATAATGTACAAATTCATTCCACAATGTATTTTCCCAAGTCCAGAAACACTTCTGTATGTAATAAAATGCACTGATAACAACTGATTGAGTCACTTTGTCTTCTTTTCTTGTGTGTGTGTTTCCAGGCTGAACCCGAAGCCTCGCGCCAGCATACCAACAAGGTACATTTAAAACTGCTTTAAAGTCACACTTGCCACTTGTCACACCTAATTTCCAGTACTTTAGGGTATCAACATGAGGTGTTATTTATCCTGTTTTTATCTAATTCTATCAACATGTCATTCTCTGTAAATTTGTCCTTCAGTGCAACGTCTTCCAGTCCCACTTCTCCACGTTCGCCCTCCTGGCCGATGTTCTCAGCCCCTTCCAGTCCACAGCCAATATCTTCTGCCTCCAGTGACTCCTCTCCTGTCAGGTTAGTGCACAGTATTTATGAAATGACATGATGCTGACTTGCCAGCAATAAGAATGAAACTGCAAACTGTGCTCATTCTAAGAAACCTTAAACTGCAAAAGTCTAGGACGGCATGAAAGTAAAAAAGATGGAACTTTTGAAAGATGAAAGCAGTTGTCATCAATTATTATTCAGGAAAAATATATTTATACAAAATTGTAATATTTGCCCAACTAGTTAAAAAACCTTATCTGAAAGCTTATGGATCTCCATTATTGTAGTTAATTTGATCAACACACTTCCAGCCAGCAGAGCTCAAGAGGCATTGGTGTAGTGGATGTGACTGACCTCTCCTCTTCCCCATGAAACGAGAGAGCTTAAGAGCTAACTCGTCCCTCGGGGTATTACCGCAGTATCTCAAATCAAGGACACGTCAAGCAGCAGTCATTCTAATATGAGCCTCTCTATTGAAACGGCAATAAAAATACGCCTTAATTTGATGCAGTTATTCATCTGAACCTTGGTAGATATATAGTGTCTGTCACTACAGTTCATTTCAGTGCTTAACATTTTAAGCCTTAAGTGTCCTGGTGCTGTTTTAGAAGCTGATAACAGCTAGTATTCTTTTCAAGTGCTTTGCACCCTCAAAATATCAGGTCTTTAAAGCTGTGACCTCTAAATGACTCAGTAGGAGACGGTAGACAGATATAACAGTAAATTATATCTGAATGAAAAGGTAAAGTTTACAAGGCAGAAAGAAATGACAAGCTAGAACTTTAAAGACATACAACACCATGGAATATTACAGTGTCGACATAAAACCATGTCCAGAGTGTCAAATAATTAAGTAAACATATGCAAACACATCCTCATGTGCAGTTAACACTGACGTACAGCTTATTTTTAAAGACTAATTCAGAGTCATGTCACACAATAAGCAGGTAATGAGTGTATTATTTACCAAACAGAAACGCTGTGGTGGGTTCATTCCTGTCCAGTTCCATATCAAAGACCTGGTTCAGGTTTGAACATGTACAGATAATTTTTTTTGTCATTCCTGATATAGAACAAAAAGCTTCATTATCTTTATCTTCAGATCCTCCACACAAGCAAAAGGATAGGGTTGTTCTCACAAGCACTGGGTGCTCCCCCTCAGCAGATTTCTGGACATAGGCCTGTTTCCACAGAGGATCAACTGTAGGGCTGTTAATCCTCTGCTAAGTGTAGCTTTGCATGATGTACAGTCATGCACTAATATTTTATACCTACTCTAAAATCAGGAAAAGGAAAAAGTCCATGTGTGAATTTAACCATCTGATACTTAATAAACAGAGCATATAAAGTGACCAACCTGCCATTTGTGTTAAATTGAGGTACTACTTTGGTGTCTGATTACTGGCTCAGTGTAACTCTCTTCTTATTTCCAGTTTCACGGGCAGAAAAGCTCGAGCTCTATACGCCTGCAAGGCAGAGCACGACTCTGAGCTGTCCTTCATCGCTGGGACCATCTTTGAGAATGGTGAGTCACAATCTGGACTTGCCAGCAGAAAGGAAAAAGGAAAGAATGTGGGTTGGCGTATAGAAACTATTTGTTGTCAAAACAAAAATCCAGACTTGGGAATTTGCTTGGCCTTGGTGCTGAGGCTTTCAAAAAATCCTCGACGTTTATCCAAATAGTCAGCCGTCCAAAAATTATATATGATAGGCTTATAGCACCACTTTCCCTTGACTAGAACTTCTGGAACTTCTTCTTTATGATATGAAGTGAATATGAAGGAGCATAGAGGAATGTACACTGCTAATTCCAGAGACTGGATCCACAGAACATTTGTTTAACATATTTTATCTGGCACCTGGCAATAAAATGTGCTGAGACTTTAGAATCTGGCAAACAGACAAGCTGCTAAAGCAATACACTGGACTGAATATGTAACAAACAGCAAAGACATGCATACTATATATATGAAAGTTACCCAGAGACATACAAACCATGATAAAGGGAAATGCTAAACATTTTCCCCTTTCTTTACTTTCCTATTTACCCACCTTACCAAAGGAAAATAATGCTTGGACACTGCTGCGTAACTAAAATTATTGTCACTGTGTGCAATGATCTAGTGTTCTCGTTTCCTTTGAAATGGGTCCTTTGAAGATGGACACCAGGTCTGTGAGCACTCGATGTCAATTTCTGTCTTCAAAGCACTTTGTGTGTCAAGTGGGCAGTAAGCTAGAGTTGGTTTGCTGTCAGTTTTTGATTGAATGCAGTCGTCAGTTTACTGACAAAACAATGAACTTGAACTGCTTACATTTATAGTTTAGCAAGAACTTCATTAATTTGAAAGGAAATTCTGAAATTTTCCTCAGAAACGATGATATAGTTTCTGTAGAAATGGCAACTTACAGCCAAATGATGTAGAAAACGTTGCTTTTATAAGAAAATATAGGCAGAATAAAACTAGTCTAGTCCCCCATTTCAAAGAGACACAGTGTAGATAAATTATTACCTTCACTTAAAAAAAAAAAAAAGATTCTTCACCCTCAGTAACCATGAAGCAATAATTTTACGTAAAATCCAACAGAAGTATATAAAAAAGGTTTATTCATTCAAATAATTCATTATTAAGGCAAAAGTGCTCAGTATAAACTTAATATACAGTGGGGCAAAAAAGTATTTAGTCAGCCACCGATTGTGCAAGTTCCCCCACTTAAAATGATGACAGAGGTCAGTAATTTGCACCAGAGGTACACTTCAACTGTGAGAGACAGAATGTGAAAAAAAAATCCATGAATCCACATGGTAGGATTTGTAAAGAATTTATTCGTAAATCAGGGTGGAAAATAAGTATTTGGTCACCTCAAACAAGGAAAATCTCTGGCTCTCATAGACCTGTAACGTCTTCTGTAAGAAGCTTTTCTGTCCCCCACTCGTTACCTGTATGAATGGCACCTGTTTGAACTCATCATCTGTATAAAAGACACCTGTCCACAGCCTCAAACAGTCAGACTCCAAACTCCGCCATGGCCAAGACCAAAGAGCTTTCGAAGGACACCAGGAAAAGTATTGTAGACCTGCACCAGACTGGGAAGAGTGAATCTACAATAGGCAAGCAGCTTGGTGTGAAAAAATCAACTGTGGGAGCAATCATCAGAAAATGGAAGACATACAAGACCACTGATAATCTCCCTCGATCTGGGGCTCCACGCAAGATCTCATCCCGTGGGGTCAAAATGATCATGAGAACGGTGAGCAAAGATCCCAGAACCACACGGGGGGACCTGGTGAATGACCTGCAGAGAGCTGGGACCAAAGTAACAAAGGTCACCATCAGTAACACACTACAACGGCAGGGAATCAAATCCCGCAGTGCCAGACGTGTTCCGCTGCTGAAGCCAGTGCATGTCCAGGCCCGTCTGAAGTTTGCCAGAGAGCACATGGATGATACAGCAGAGGATTGGGAGAATGTCATGTGGTCAGATGAAACCAAAGTAGAACTTTTTGGTATAAACTCAACTCGTCGTGTTTGGAGGAAGAAGAATACTGAGTTGCATCCCAAGAACACCATACCTACTGTGAAGCATGGGGGTGGAAACATCATGCTATGGGGCTGTTTTTCTGCCAAGGGGACAGGACGACTGATCCGTGTTAAGGACAGAATGAATGGGGCCATGTATCGTGAGATTTTGAGCCAAAACCTCCTTCCATCAGTGAGAACTTTGAAGATGAAACGAGGCTGGGTCTTCCAACATGACAATGATCCAAAACACACCGCCCGGGCAACAAAGGAGTGGCTCCGTAAGAAGCATTTGAAAGTCCTGGAGTGGCCTAGCCAGTCTCCAGACCTCAACCCCATAGAAAATCTGTGGCTGGAGTTGAAAGTCCGTGTTGCTCGGCGACAGCCCCAAAACATCACTGCTCTTGAGAGATCTGCATGGAGGAATGGGCCAAAATACCAGCTACTGTGTGTGCAAACCTGGTAAAGACCTATAGTAAACGTTTGACCTCTGTTATTGCCAACAAAGGTTATGTTACAAAGTATTGAGTTGTATTTTTGTTATTGACCAAATACTTATTTTCCACCCTGATTTACGAATAAATTCTTTACAAATCCTACCATGTGGATTCATGGATTGTTTTTCACATTCTGTCTCTCACAGTTGAAGTGTACCTCTGGTGCAAATTACTGACCTCTGTCATCATTTTAGGTGGGGGAACTTGCACAATCGGTGGCTGACTAAATACTTTTTTGCCCCACTGTATACCACTGGAGTAATTTTCATTTAACTAGACACTGATAAATTTAACATTTTACATTTGTATGTATGTAATAAAATTACGTGGAAAATTTAGAAGTAATTAAATGAGTTAAAGTTGGAATTTTGAGCATGAATATTCTTGCAATCAAAATAGTTGATGCAGCTACTTGTAAACAGTCGCCGAATATAAAAAAATTCAATGCAATCACTGGGTAACTACTGATTTTTCCCAACTGGAATGAAGACTGCAATCCATTTTTTATTCTACTGTGAATGAGCCATTAGGACTCTGATTATATAATCTCAGTTTCTTTGTGCAGATCTGGGCTTCATTACCCGAGATCAGCCAAATTTAAGAACAATAACTATACTGGGTCTTCTGCTTTGCTGGCTATTATAATTATAGTTGGCCTGAGTAAAGTTTCCTTGTAGACATATACTCCATGTTGGTGGGATGTAGTTTCAAACCCAAACCAAAATAGAATTAACTGCATAAAGACTATTTAGGCTTATGTAATGCAGACTCATGTTATCCGAGGCCTTTTGGTCATAATGTGTCCTTGGGGACATCCAATCCTTAACGTGGTATCTCAGCAATGCAGTCTGCTCACGGCTGGCGAAGGATGAAGCATCCCAGCTGTCCACACGGAGCTCATTTCCCCCCTACATAAATAGTAAGAATCAAATACGTGCAAAGGCTTACATGGTTTTATTTTTCTGTCTTTGATGTAAATGTGGTGCGCAGCTTGGTGCAAATTAGATTCCTGGTGTGGACAAATCTGGTGAACACACAATCTAACCCTGTAGCAATGTTGCACTTTCGTATTTATAGGATGTTTAACCACCACAGCACCCCAAACTAATCTAATCATGTTTCCAATTTAAAACTGCACTGCACTTTTACCAAGCTGTTGGAACAAACCATCAAAAGTGGTATGTTTGAGTTAACAATTTCATTCCTGCATGAATGATTTCACAAGAATGAACTTACATGTTCATGTACAGAAAAGACTTTCCTGTTGCAGGACGCGTGCCTGACGTTTCGGGCTCATACTGTGTTTCATGCTCACAAGTAAACAACAGCCAATCTGTGATGCCAGAGATATCCTCTCCAAAGTATTTAGACATTAAACACTCGATGGGAAACATGTGGAAGTGTTAACCATCATTTTAAGCCTGCTTCTCCACCCTCTCACCCTCAGTATGCATAGTGTCTTCACATTTTTATGAACATTTCAGTTCTATGTCAATGCATTTCAACAATATCCATGTTTTCCCCCTTCTGTCTAGTTCATACTTCCAGGGAGCCTGGCTGGTTGGAAGGGACTCTTGATGGGCGAACAGGACTGATACCAGAGAACTATGTTGAGTTTGTATAATTTAACGGCATACATGAACTGGAAGATTGTGGATGGGAGTAGACCAAACTGGATTTTAATGAACTATATTTAACTTCAGAAAACTAAACAGATTGAGGATACAGGCTCAATCACTTCTATTGTACTGGACGGGACCAATGCAGATAAGGTGACTTTTTGTTTTGATCAGACTGGAAACTGAAACTGGACCAAGCAGAACCATATCCAATAGATATGACACAAAAACAAAGCATACCGAAGTGGGGAGAGAACCCTGAATTGCACTGGGGAATGAAAACATATATAAAAAGACGAGACTGCTTTTATTTGATTAGCGTGCGTGGCTTTTAGTCTTGGTGAAGACTATATGGGAACAAACCCAAATTTGTGTGTGTGTGAGCGAAAGAGAGAGAGAACAGTGGGAGGAAGTTAGACAAACTTGTATAAATGATTTGATATTTTTCAGCTGCAATGTGTGTGAGTTCTTTGCTTTTATATTTTGAACTGCACTGTCCCTCACTCCAACCACCTTTTCCACACACTCCTTTTTTTTGGTTAGGTATAAATAGGCAACTGTTTCTGCAGAGATGTTGACAGGACGTATTAACTTTGGACTTCACCTATTGTAGAATTGATTAGTAATGCCAAATGGGACAGTTAAGCTTTAAAAGTTGACTTAAATGATTGGGTTTGGCTTTATGGCTGTAAATGTGTGAGCACTGCAGAAGTGCAGTTATTGCCTGGGACAAGACTCAACCTGGCTAATGTTTCAGAGCTCCAGTTAAGCATCAGGAGCCCCCGGGCAGGTCGGCACAGGATGAGTTTTCTTTGGAACTAGTTCACTCAAAGGTCAGCTATGGGTTTCTCTTTATTTATAATTTTTCCCCTGCAGAGCCCTCGCATAAAATGCGAAAAATTTCAAATAATCCCCACAAGCCCATCAGCAATTTAAAATGCAACAAAGGCAGAACAGCTGATTCCTGTCAGTTAAAACAAGCCCAGCTGTGAGGCATCACCATTTCAGTCCATTCAGGAAGATTGAATGAACTTGGGAAAAACATGTTTATTTATAATATTTTCTTTTAGTTTTAGCCATTATGCAGATTTAGTTACTTGGTTATCTTGGATGCTTAAATCTTGACAGCACGGTGCGACTGAAAAATTGAAATAATTTTGAAAGTCAAGGTATCACACAGTCTTTATTGTTCCATGCCCTTTATACCTCATCACTTTACTTAATATTTCAAAAAAATGTAAAGTTAAGCATCCCTCAAGAGTTGAACATTCATAGTTTCTTCTTTACGCCTAATTTTTCCTGTGTAGGAAACAAGATTACATGATTATCTAATTTAACCATGGCTGACCTAGTTGAGTTATTCTTTGATCAAAAATTTACTGCCCAGCCTGTAATTTGTAAATACATTCAGTTCAGATACTTGAAGGGGGAAAAGGTGATAGATTTTTCAGAATTGTTTTTACTTGTGTATAAAAGCTGGTCAGCTTTGTGGCTTGCTCATTCCTTGAACCACTTGTTAAGAAAATTATTTTTCCCCATTTTATCCTGTATCCAGTTTATAAATTCAACAGAAAAATCAAATGGGAGAGTAAAAAAAGCTTAAATGTGAAATAAGACTACTTTATTCAAATCTAAATTTTTTATTTATGAGATTACTTAAAGGCTAAATCCTGCACGGCATTCTTTTTGGGGTGTTTTCTTGACTTTGTAAATAAATACACAGTATTTGATAAGGTATACTTTTTTCATTATGAAATTTTATATTTTGTATTTTTAGCATACTAATTTAATTCCTTAATTCCATCTTTGTTGCCCTGATTTTTTGTATCATTTAAATCCTGCAGCCTTAAATATTCTTTTGAATGTTTTTGTGAAAAATGTGCAGAATTAAAGACAAATCTTGAACAGCTGTAGCTTGAAGTTTTCTTTCTAGTTTCCAATCCTGATTCCGATTTTTGTCTTCTGGTTTATTATTAATAATGTGTAATTATTCATTCTGTAATTCCTACTTTATATTTTAAAAAAAATTGTGCATAAAAACAGCTATTATTGTTTTATCCTTTTTATTCGTTTTTATTTTTAATTTATTTTTGTTTTAATACGGTTTATTTTCAGTTAGTTTCCAGAGTGGAGTCGTACGTTTAAGTTGAGTTTTTTAAAAAAAAAGAAAAAGTTTAAATGTTAGATTTAGGCTTTTAACTTATTACTGTATAGAGAGCATACAGAGGCAAGAATTGAGAAAATCAGCATAGGTATAGCAATAAAAGCGCTAAAAAAGTATAAAAACTAAAGATATTTCTGCAATATTTTTATTTTAGGTTTTTAAAATTAACAGAATAGATTTGTTTTAGTTGACTAGAACAACTTTGATGCGCTACACTAGAATTTGAGTGGATTGGCTCATAGGTAAGCAGAACTATTCTCTCTTGCTAAACAGCACTTTGACACAAGGTTAGGCCATCAGTCAGCTGCACTGGACTTCATATTAAGTCATGTTTTTACAGTTTGGATTCCTTTTAAGTAAACGTTTACTGATGTTTATTTAAATTTAGAATCTACTTGTGGTGAGTCATAACTTGCAGCTAAGATGACATGAAAATGTAAGCTTTAAGTTTCAAGCACTCGTGACTGCAGGCTAATTCATTAGCACTTATTAGTTAATTTATAAATGCATTTACATGCTTTCTTTCTCATAAAAGACAAAGAGACTGATACCAGTACATTATGTGTGGGGCTAGCATCAGGAGGCAAATAGCTTACATATAGTTTAGCTTAGCATAACAGCTATATGACACAGGAAGGATACAGCTGGCCTCTTTTCATATTTAAGAACATAATACAACCCAGTCCATACATAAAAATCAGATTTCTTGCACACATGCTCTAAATGTTCACTATATTGCCAAAAGTACTCACTCACCCATCAAAATTATTGAACTCAGGTGTTCCAATATCTTCCATGGCCACAGGTGTACAAAATCCAGCCGGTATGCAGACTGATCTGGAAACATTTCTGAAAAAAATGGGTCGCTCTGAGGAGCTCAGTGAATTCCAGCGTGGTACTGTGAAGGGATGCCACCTGTGGATTATGGTGTGAGGGCATTTGTCAGGATTGGCTCCTTAGTTCCAGTGAAAGGGACTCTTAACGCTTCAGGAACCAAGACATTTTGAACAACTTCATGTTCTCCACTTTGTGGGAACAGTTTGGGGATTAGGGTCACCCCTTCCTGTTCCAACACAGATGCACACAAGCAAAGTCCATAAAGACGTGGATGAGCAAATTTGGTGTGGAAGAACCTGACTGGCCTGCACAGAGTCCTGACCTCAACCTGACAGAACACCTTGGGGATGAATTAGTGCAGAGACTGTGAGTCAGGACTTCTCGGGACTTGAAGATGTTATTGCTGCAAAGCTTGAGCCAACATCATATTAAACTGTGAGGATTAAAAAAGTCACTCTAGGTCAGAGTTGTGTGAAAGCAGATGAGCAAAAACTTTTGGGAATATAGTTTACTTGTATGTTTGGGCTTGTTTCTTTTTTTTCTACAAAGAGGTCTGTGCACCTTGTTAGAGCTACGCCATGAAGAATTAAGGTAAATTTAGAAGACAAAAGGGGATCCAGCCTGGAACTAGCAAGGTGTGTCTAATGAAATTACCAGTGTTTGTGCTTTTGGACATGCCATATATTAAAAACATGTAATAATAATAACAATAATAGTTAAAATAACAATAGTAAATAACTATTTCACAATTTAAAGAATAGTAGTGCAAGTTTATATTAATTTCTACAGTTACTTTATACAACTATGCAAGTTTAAACCTCTCCACTAATATTAGGCACAGAAGCCACACTTCATATTCAGGGAATTTTATTGTGAAAGGAAGGAATGGGACGACTTCATTCTGCACATTCATAGAACACAATACACTACACATAAATGTGTGTGTGCGTTTAATTTAATTAGTTACATAACTTTAAAAAGGAAAAATGTGAAATGAGCAAAATAAAAATAAAATATAACTGTTTCTTTAATTTTGAAAAAGAAAACTCATAAAAATGAACTAATAGCTAAAATATTATTTTTAGTAGTTCTGTAAAAGTCAGGCTAAACATTTTTAACATTATGTAGGTCTGATAATATACTGGTATACAAATTAGCAAGATAAAGTGTGGCCTCAACACAAAGTCTGTTTCCATGTTTGTGTCTTACATGATCAGGAATTGAGCAACCATAATTGGCACATCGTCCCCCTGAAGGGTCTTATCCATCTATCACATTTTAAGGCTAGTCATGTTGCCAAGCAACCACCATCCAATTGACTAAAATAAACCCTTTGCAATGTTTATGCACCTGGAACAGCTTATAAAAGCATTGTATAATTTTATTTTCATGGCAGAAATATCTAACTCATAACCTCAAACTTTCATTATGCGTGATATATTACTATGCCATCGGCTTGGCTAGCAACCACTTAACAGACTAAAATCTCAGACTTAACAAAATCATGGGCATGTACTGGTAACGTAAAAATGTCAGATAATAATGGTTCAATAAATTTAATCTAACACATAAAAGGAATCCGTGGCAGTGAAAGGACGTATGCATGTTTTCACGTGTATGTTTATCAAATCATGTTTCCAGTACATGATTCCAGATTGGGCAGTGAGACCTGTTTTGATATATCAAAATGAAGCTTATTTTCCTTAACTCTGTTCCAAGTCAAAAAAATGAAATCCATGTAGCTGAGTGTTGAAAAACAGGAGACTTTATTGTGTAAGATGCTTTTAACTAAAGAGCAATCAGTTCTTCCAAATTTCCACTCTCGATGTCAAACCCAATGTCAGAGAACGACACGTAACTTAATTCAACATTTAATCAAATAGGTGAAACTATTGACACCGACTACAGGAAGGGTGTAATACAGAAGTAATACAAACTACTGTTTTTTTAATGGTTTGTATTTTTTTTTAAACATTGGATTACATTTACATAACTGAAATACGAAGAAAACAGACTTTAGTGAAAGCTATAGCCATATATACCAGTGAAACATGATCTGCCCTTAATCTTTAAAGATAACATTTGCATGTATTTTATACAAAATAGATTATATCAAACAATATCAGGGTAGTGCAATTCTGTCAGGCTCTGGTAAATTTTACTTTCATATGGAGAGTCAACATTTTAAATTTTCTTTTTAAAGTGACCAGTAAATCCTCACAGAACAATACATGGGGTCCAAAGCCACGACCTTTACAAAAGACATCTTTAAAATAAAACAAGAAGTACTAGAAGTTGGATAGTAAGTGCTACTCAAAATGTAACTTGAATACTTCTTTTGTTAATTGTTGTTTTCTCCTCTGCTTTGGTCACTCTTATATAAATCTCCACCAGTCTTTCTCTGTCCCACTCCCTCATTTCCTTATCTTCAAAAACACAGTGAGCTTTCATGTAGACTTTTTCATGGACTTGTAGAATTTACATTTACTTCACAAGACAAACATGTTCAACACTTCCTTATGGATTTAACACATCTACCTTTATCAAACACAAACCAACAAACAGAAAAATATTTACTTTCTTGACTCATTCAATGTACAAAAATGACTGAGCAAAATTAGTCATATCAAAGAGGATCAAGCTGATGTAATCAAAATCACAGAAAATATCATTTTTACAATAGATCAATCTCTAAAAGCATCGATATATGTTAAGGGTTTATCTATTTCCTGATGTGAAATCTTATTTCTATGGCTCTCTGGCTCCCTTTCGCAAGGCCTTTAATCGAGCATGAAGGTGAAATGCAAAAATGTTCTGTAGTCTTACATGATGTTTACATTGCACTAGATATGCTAGCATTGCTATATGCGCCTATAGCCATTCAGAAATAAGCATCAATATGGTTACATCTACATGTTAAAGCTGGTTTTCTGAAGCACCACCACCTTGGAACAACTGTAATACCATCTCCAAGTTATCCAACCAAATAGTTTAGTCAAATTTTCTCTAGAATAATCAACACACAGTGATGCGAGCAGCAACAAGCCCGTGTTTTTTTACAGCACAAGGACACGCAGCACAGTTAGAAGGTGGAGCTGAAAGCCTGCACTGTCAATGAAACAACCCTGAAGCGAGTGACCACCCCTAAAAGAAAAAAAAGAAGAAGAAAAGATGGCTCTTATTCAGCAGTGGCTTGTATGCTTCCAGTGCCCACTGTGCTGTTAGCCGTAACTAACATACAAATGACCAGTCTCTATGGCAACCTGCTTACCTGGTCTCTGCTAATTGGCATTCAGAGTTATGTGCAGCAGAGGGGTGAGTACTGTTCAGAGTAAACAGCTGAAAACCTGTACAGTTGAAATTTAGGCAGAGAGGCCTGACAGTCATAAGACACATACGGAGGAAAGTAACTGTACTCTACAGGAGGTGGTGAAGGGCATTTTGTTTTAACACTTCCGGCAGAAGCCAGCATACAACTGCACTGCATTTTGCTTTGGCCATCACACAAGCTGGTATGGATTTTCACATTACAAATGTATTTTGAAAATTCAAAAATACAATTTTTTTGTTGATCACAAAAAGGTTTATCGTACAATTGGCTAAATGATAACAATCAGTACTTTAAGCTGGTGTAGGTGTGACACTGAACAATCCTTTTTTTTTGTAATTATTTTTGTAAATAAATGAGCACCCTGAAGCAAAGTTACAACAACCACTTAATGTCAGATCAGAAGTACTCTGTCACATCTCCAGGAAAGAAAAAACCCAAAACAAAATGGGTTTTTCCATTACATTAGGAACAAGTAGAGCGCATCCATGTGAAGTAATCACTCACTTCCTGAGGTTGGATTCACAAATCAATAGACCAACGTTTTGAGCTTTAGAGGGGAAATATTTTTAAAACATAGGTTTCATCAATTATGGGTATCCATTTCACGTCCAGTATACAAAATAAATATTTTATTTTAAACAAATATATTTTTGTATTTTCACAATGTTGGCACAGCAGCTCCATATAATAAGTCCTGATTTTGCAAGTACATTCAGCTAATGGTAATTAAAGGGAAATATTAAATCAAAATGGTATCTTGAGGGAAACCATCAATGTTATGCCTTCATTTCCTATCATGAGTGCTATGTTGCTACCATTTTTGAGCCAGTTAAACCTTTTACTTTGAAAAATGAAAAAATGACAACAATCCTAATGGTAGTACCTTTTGGGGTCTGACATATTGAAGCAGGCCCTTTGATACTTCGGATGGCTTTTTCAAATGCATTTTCGTTATAAAACACTTTTTCCCCCAAATGCAATTAAAGCATAAAAAACTTTTTAAAGATAGAAATCCTAAAATTTAAGTCAGTCTGCTCCCAAGTAGTACAAAACATTAAATGTGTCTTTAATTTTAATTTTAGCAGTACCCATTTAGATCAAAGCTGGCTGAAGCTTAAGCAAGAAAAAAAAAGCTATTTGTAGGTGCATTCATTGTATACGCTGGGTAAACTTTTAACAGAATTTAATACCGACTGGGAGAGGCAGCAAATTTATCTAATATACTTCACATGGATAATAAAATATCAAAAAAATTTGTTTTGGGACTTTTTTTTTTTTTTTGCAAAGTGATAAAACTAAACATTTAACATTACTTATCTGTACCATAGGCTGTGTTCCTACATGCAGAACAGGAGATAAGAACAAAAGGGAGAGTTTTCCACATTAAGAACACTGAAACGGCAGCTTGGAAATAGAAAACAGAAATTACAACGCGGAAATAAAGAAACAGACAAATCATGTGGAAAGATGTCGACATCAACTTCTAATGCAAAAAAACCTACAGCTTACAGTGGATGGCTATGAAGAGCGTAAAAACTAAAAGGCACTGGTTTTCCCTCAGGTACATCCTGTGTAAACATTTGGCTGAGTGAGTGTGTGCGTGTGTGTCTCTTGCTTCTGTATGTGACTTGAATTGTGTTACTGCATAAAATAAATAGAGAATATGTCTCTAGCTGATTTCTTTTCTCAGTGGTCTTGTGTAGAATTGTGATTTGAATAATTTCTGAAGTGATAAGTAATTCACAGCAGGAGGGACACTAGGCTTGAACTGCTAATCCTTTCAAGTTGCAAAGTATACAAGGTGTAATGTTCTTGGAGGAAAAGGTGTTTGTACTCTATATGTTAGCTTCTCTGTGAAAACTGCAGTAAAATACTAGAGGCTTGAATTAATATGAGGCACATAGCCATTGTAAGAAAGCATTAAAAATACAAGCACAGGGCTATGGGTGTAGAGTAGGTGAGGGAGGACTGAAAAAAAAAATTGCCCAAAATGCATCCACCCCAAGAGACATTCATAGTCCAACTAAGAGGAAGGGCTATAGGTCGGTTATAGGATACTATGGCAGGACTAGGACTGGGATGGGGGCTTGAGGCCACAGGTATTGTGCTCCAAGATTAGGCTGAATGGCTGAGCCCCGAAGGGGCGTGGCAGAATTTCTAGAGGAGGCCCAGGAAAAACTGAGAAACTGAATCAGAGTGATGAGGGAGGCAGGATATGTAAGCTAGGGGCCCCTGGAGAGGTATATGTGCAGGGCAGGATTTAAGGCATTGATTCACAATTTAAGGCAGTCATTTCTGATGAAACAGCAGAGCTTTGACGTTTCCATCTTTGAATTTTGGTATCTGGTTGGAAATGATCTCTGCCAGCATCTCCGGAAATTCCACACTGAGGGTTTTATTCACAAAGGTGTAGAAACAGATCTGGAGAAGACCCTCGACCATCTGGTTAAGACACAAAGAGGTTAGTAAGAGTTGTTTACTCACTTTACTTAAAAGGATTTCCCTTAAAGTGGAGTAGGTTCTAAATGCAAGATCTTTACGTCTGCAACAAGTTTTTACAGAGAGGCAGAAGGGGAGAGTGCTAAAAACTAACTTGATTGAAACTTAATGCACTACACAGAATATGAGTGTATTCTTTAGGTGGAAAAGACCTGGCTGGTATTAAAAAAAACAAAGAAAGCCAATCTATGGGATAAATATCAAGAAAATGCTATATGAAACAAAGTAGCCTAAAAACACTTAAACGTGTGTGTGTGTGTGTTTGTGTGTTTCACTTGCCTCCTGCATGGAGTCAAGTAGCTTAGTTAACTGGTAGAAGCGTTGCCAGTTCTGACTAGGGTTCTCCTCCCTCTTGACGATGGCTTTTCCCAGCTCCTTGATATAGGTCATCCTGATCTCATCAAAAACTGCTTGACTCTTCAGGCCATCTTTTGGTACTGCACACACACAGAGACAACACAGAGCGATATATCAGTATCATTTAAAAAAAAAAAATTAAAAATACGATTTTTTCCCATGTTCACTTGGAGCTGGTAAGCTTCAAGGACACTGTTGCTCTGTTAGGCTAGTGGTTAACATAGGAAGGGGTTCTGAAGGTATAAATTTAAAAAAAAAACACACACATAAAAGTAAGACAAAGCTTTTATCAAAGAATTTGTCCTTATCAGGTCTGTGTCTGCTGTTCGTGTGGCAAAAAGAGTTAGGTGAGAAGTTTGCATTCAGACACAAATGATCAACACTCTTCTGGATCAGAGAAGACTGACAGAGTATATTTCTCATTTCATCAGGTGCCAAATGTTTTCAGTTGCTTAAAGGGCTGAACTACAGGCAGGCTTTGCTACTATGAAGCCATGCTTTTTAACAGCTGATGTTTAGGATTGTCTTGCTCAAATATGCCAGCCTTGCCTGTAAAAGAGGTTATCTGGATACCCTGAAGCCTGTATACACCTCTCAGTATTGATAGTGCCTGAGGGTCTAATGCACCCCCCCCATACCAGAGATGCAGGTTGGGAACTGAGTTCTGATGACAAACAGGATGGTCTCCAATTTTCCAAAAAGAACTTCAAACCACAGAACAGTTTCCACTTTTCCTCAGTCCAGTTTAAATAAACTTTAGTCCAGAGAAGATGACAGCGTTTCTGGATCATGATCACACACATCGCTTCCTCTTTGCATGATGGAGCGTTAACCTGCATTTGCGGATGGCTGTATTGACAGACAGTGATTTCTGGAAGTGTTCCTGTGCCCATGCGGTGATTTCCATGACATAATTTAGCTGCTTTTTAATGCAGTGCTGCCTGAGGGGCCAAAGATCAGAGGCATTCAATATTGATTTTTGGCCTTGTCCCTTGCACATGTACTGTAGATGATGAGATTCTTTGAGATATCCTACAGTCTTCGCAATTTTACATTGCGGAACTTTTTCCTAAAATTATTCCACAATTTGTAGACAAAGTTTTTAGCAGACTGGTGAACATCTACTTTTCTTTACTTCTGAGAAACTCTGCCTCTCTAACATGCTCTTTTTATTCCCAGTCATGGTACTAAGCTGTTGTAGCTGTTGCTGCCAACAAATTCAAAATGACCTTATTTTATTTTTTGGTAAAGAAATGTATGTTTTCTGTGTACTGTTATGAATGAAATATAGATTTATGAGATTTGAAAATAATTGCAGTTTGCTTAAAATGTTCCAAAGTTTTGGAATTTGGGTTAAAAGTAGTACCAGCTGCAGTGCAAGGTGTCACTTTTGCTTTTTAAATCAGGACATTTGAATACCCTTCAAAATGATTCTCTGCGTTCAAATGATATATTAAAGAGGACACACTGAGGACTTTCGCTGTGCCGGTCACTGCTGAAAAGCAAAAACTTCAAACTTGAAAAGCAATACAGTTGTATCAGCACATTGTGGACTCTTGTCAGTCTGGTGTCAGGCAGTGAGCCGCACAGTTTAGCAGTGACTTGCAGTGATTGTGCTAGGCAACAATGGCACTGCAAACTCATTAAACAACTTGTGTTTTCTTATTCTATGACCTATAAATTCTTTATTGAGTTATTTATGTTTTGTGGTGCTTTCACGCTGCTGAGCATTCTCTATTCTCTATATTTAACTAAATATGACAGTATATCAAATAGTCTTATAAGTGACTTGAAATTCCATATAATGTGTGCGAGAATGGATAAAAGCAGCTCAAACCAAAGTTGTCCCATCTAATAGTATTTCCATCCCTGAGGGAAACGGATGGAAATCGCTCTAAGGTACAAAAATGCAGCCGGTGCACAGTATGGAAATGTAATTTCCTCCTGCATAACAAGCTAATTGCTTCTGAAGTGCATCCTCTTCTTCGCCATTCTCTGAGAATAATGCTCTCCATCACAGACAAGAAAATTTGAAATAAGTGGGAAAGGTCTGATTTAGTGATACTGTTTCCTTGTGTAGCATGTAGGGTTACGTTACTGATTGGTAACCCACAGCTTTCATTATTTGACCTCTTCAAACATTAAATAAAGAGAGGCCTGATGAACACTGCCTATTTGAGTCTGTCCTTTAACAGCCTTTACTAATTTATACACAGCAAATAAAATGCAGTTGGAATAAATTTACAATTTGTAAAAATGTCTTCTGAATCCAATTTTAGCTAAACTAAATTGTTAAAAAAGAAAATTAGTTTTTTTTTTTTTTTTTAATAATGTGCTTTCACTGGACACTCGTACATAAAAGAAGATTAAACAGCAGTAATAAAAAAGCTAACTGTTTTTATTCAGTGAGATAAGAAACACAAAAGTTATACTAATTCAACTCTCAGTGGAGCCTCTAGTATGGAAATTAAATGACTCTCTACCAAGGTACGATCTGTGAAAGGACTGCACTTTCACAGAGCAGTAACATTTAACAGAAGGCATCTAAAAGAAAATATCACATTGTTACATCGCAGATTGGTGAAGAATGTCAAAAGAACATCAAACTTGCATATTTTGATAGTAACAGTAACACCCGGTCTTTTCTGTGGCATTTTGAATTCATGTGTCCTTCTAAAAAGAAATGGCTCCATGTTCGATCGCTGAATTTCAGAACTGAAGAAGACCCCTGAAATAAAACACTTAAGATACACTTTAAACCAAACAATGAAGTTAAAGAAAATGCAAGACAAGTGCTTGAAATGGTTTAGGGTACATAACACCCTGTGAACGTAAAGTGACATAAAGGTCCAGCGAGCACTGACAGACACACATAATAATGCATCTACAGAACAAAACATCTACTGTGCTTTTGTCAGCAGACTGGGTTTAAATTATTGCAGACAGGAATGTTACTGTTCTGCCGTTATGCCTCTGACAGTGTAGACACTTGCGGCATGCTTACCATTTGCTGCTGTCAGCAGTGATTTTAAACAGGATCTTTGAACTGCAGTATTAAAACATACAACCACCGGCCACTTCATTAGGTACACAAGTTGATCTGCTTGTAATGCAAATATCTAACCAGCCAATCATACAGCAGCAACCCAATGTATTTACATATATAGATGACCTGCTGAAGGTTCAAACTGAGCATCAGAATCGGGGAGAAAAAAGGTGATGCAAGTGCACACGGGCTGATCTGAATATTTCAGAAACCGGTGATCTGCTAGGATGTTTCTGTTATAGGGTTTACAGAGAGTGATCAAAAAAAGGAGAAAATATTTAGTGAGTGACAGTTCCCTTGGCAAAAATTCCTTGGTGATGCCACAGGTCAGAGGAGAATGACCAGATTGCGCCCATAGGAAGACAAAAGTAACTCGATTAGCCCTCATTACAGGCAAAGTGTGCAGATGAGCATCTCTGAATGGACAACACATCAAACCTTGGAAGCAGATGAGCTACAGCAGTAGAAGACTACACAAAGTGCCACTCCTGCTGGCTAAGAAAAGGATACTGAGGCTGCAATTTGCATGGGCAATAGAAGATTGGAAAAGTACTGCCTGGTCTGATGAGCCTCGATTTCTGATGTGATATTTCAAAATTTAGTGTAAACAACAAGTCAGCATGGATACACCCTATCTTGTATCAGTGGTAGAAGTTAGAGGATATTTTCTTGGCCCAATTGGCAACTTAGTACCAACTGGTCATTATTTAAACACCACAGCATACCTGAGTATTGTTGCTGACCATGCCAATCCCTTAATGACCATATTATGATCAATCCTGATAGCTCCTTCCAGCAGGACAACATGCCATGTCACAAATATCAGATTTTCTCAAATGGGTTTCTTGAATTAGACAGTGAGTTCACTGTACTCAAATAGCCTTAACAGTCATCAATCTCAAGCCAAAAGAGCACCTTTGGGATGCGGTGGGACAGGAGGTTTGCCTCATGGATGTGCAGCTGACAAATCTAAAGCAACTGCGTGATGCTATCATGCCAATATGGACCAAAACCTCTGAGGAATGTTTCCAGCACCCTGTTGAATCTTTGCCACAAAGGCGATGCATTACTGATAAGTAATGAAATTTGTGGCCTTTAGCAGCAGCAATCAAAATCCTCTGCGCATTTATCAAGAGGAACATGACCAGAACAGCCCTACTGTGACAAATTGCAAGGAAATGGAAAAAAGCTGCAGCTGTATAACACAGTAGATACAATAAAAAGTGATTTTTCCAGTCCAGCAGAGAGACTTTTGAAAAACACTGCTGTCATTTTTCTAAGTGAATTGTGTTCCATTACCTGTACTGAGCAGTAACAGCACCTTCATGCACAGGTACTCTTCGTAGGACACCTGCAGTCTGACAAACTCATTACAGATCTTCAGCATCTGCTCGCACTGGTCAGTCATGAAGGGCAGCTTCATGCGATCTCTGTGAGAGGAGGGGAAATGTAGAGCAGGTGAAGACAAGAAACAGAAGAAAACAGAATTAAAAGAGACACACAGGTTAGAGTTGGAGCTGTTTCACTCATGCTGTTATTCAATTCCCAATAAATAGCCCTGGCAGGGATGTGTTACATCCTTGCAGGAGAAATACAGACTCTAAAATCAGTCATGATGGATTTTCACACCTCACTTCCACTAACACACAGCCCACATTACTTTTTTCTTAGAAAATCAATACAGCACATTCTCCTGATACACAGCCTTGGGCTAAGCGCTGTCTACTCTTTCTGACCAACTGCAGTGCCATCGGCAATGACTCCTTCACATTTCATATCTATTTTTTACTCCTCTCTGGAGTTTTTGGACGCGACATCTTGCAAACAGCTCAGGGCTTTCTTTCTAACCATTTTCAATAAAAAGGTTGAGCTGTTTGCAAGATGTCGATGTTTTTAGCACTGTTTACAAATGTAGAACAACTGGATGGGTCTTTCAGAAATCCCAGCAGGTATTTAAATAGCTTAATAGTTCAGTTCTATTTACCTGAATTTGCTTTCTACTGTAAGAAAGAAAACCCCAACAATCATATGATCCCCTATGAGCAAGCAATAGTGGGAGGGAAGAGCTCCCTATTAATGGGAAGAGACCAGACTCAGGGAGGGGTAGTCACTTGCTGTTACAAATAAATGGCAAATGGCAACAAAAACAAATGAGGCTATGTAATCAACATACTGCAGACTAACTTGAGCCCTGCCTCTGTGGCATAGAAAATTATTTACAGTATAGTTCATAATGCAGTTGTTCCTGTATTTTTTTGAATTACTTGAGTAGTGTAACTCTTGAAGTGTTTACAGACTATTATTACAGATATTTGATTCCTTATACTTTATTTTTTTCTAGCCTCCCTAGTCATTGTCTCTTGTATATGATTTCCTATTTAGTTACTTCCTGTTTTATTTTATTAGTCCCCATGTGCTTTGATATTAGTTTTGTTGCCTTTTATGTCTCCGTTTATCCGTTTATGTCTTAATTAGTTTCAGCCGTGTCTTGTTACCCTGGCGTTTCCACTCTCCCTGATTAACTCCTGTGTATATTAAAAACCTAAGTTTGTATTTGTTCCTTGTTGAGTCATACTGTGTTCCTGGGTGTGCTATCTGCAGGATTAATGGTTTTAAATATTTATTATTATTTTTATTTTCCCCCCTTTTTCGGCATTGCCTTAATCAAGGTTTTTTGTGTTTATGAAGTTTGCCTCAGAAAAAGTGCATTTGGACCAGGAACCTGCGAAACGTGGCAATAACAGCTGATGTTCTGGCCTAGCTTATTTATTCATGGGGCCTTTTTGTTGCTTCTGAAAATTAGGTGAGAAGGTCAGTCCTGGGCTCATGTCTGCTTCTTAAGAAGATTAACATACAAACTGGATGAAGTGTTAAGCAGCCTACACAGCTTGGCGATCAGCAAAAACTAGCGAACACCCTTTCCCACGTCCCTCATAATAAAACACAGAACTGGAGTTTAGATTTCAGCAAAAACTATAACCATATTCTCATTGTTAGACAGCAAATTCTCATTTACATGTGACTTTATCCCTCAGCCTTCTGACCTGATTTCTATACTGAGTCACAAAGCTGAGTCACAGATAAATGGTTAACTTTGTAAGTCAAATGAGACTAACACCGTAAAATGAGCAAATGGAAAAACAAAACTGCTCAAATATTAGAACAGCTGTGATTGTTACCCACTTGTTGATGACAAGATCAGGGGCGAAACAAAGCATGCTGCCATTACACTGCTCGTATGACCTCCAGCCAAGACTGAAAGACATGAGAAAGAGCCAGGAGCACTGCAGCAGAGTCATCTGGTCATCAAGGTGCAGATTGCGGAAGCCTAAGGACGTAAAAAGACTGTTAGAACAACTAAAACCAGATAAACAGAAGTTCATAAAACAACCACAATAACAATTTCAAAGATGCAACACCAAAAAGAGACACCAAATACTGTCTGTGATTTTTTCTCTCTCTAGGACTGACGGTCTTCAAAACAAAGCAAGCTATGAGGTTATTACAAATGTGCTAATATGTAAGCACTGGGGGTGCAACAATACACAAAATTCACGGTTCGGTTCGATATTTTTTCGATACAAAAAAAAAATGTTCATGCCTTTTTAATTTGTCATTTATTAAATTTTCACGGCACATTCCGCACCACATCTCTGTGTGTTCATCATTTGTTTGAAGCCAGCTCACCTCCTGCAACTACTTTTCCGAGAATACGCGCTTCTTTTGTGGTTCGGACTCCTTCTGACATTTCTTTGGAGGTGGAGGAACATCACAGTAATTGCTTAAAGGAGCTTCTTCGACATCTTTAAGACTTCTAAACAAATGTCTGTCCTCCTCCTGAAAATCTTATGTATGCAAACACGCGTTGCAACTTCTTATCTTGTGCCCGTTTTTTATTTTGACAGCGAATGCGCACCTGCGGACCACTTATGTGCAGCGCTGGTTATTTCGCTCGTCATATTGCAGCCACAGAAATTATTTTGTCCATGAAACCATAAAGCTGCACTTTCTTTTTGCCTTATAGTCTGATTTGTCATAACTTTTCCGTTTTGTGGTAAGCTTTTCTTTGGCTGTCACTTCTTCACCCTGACCTGTCTTATTTGGCTCAGCAGAACTAAAATATTGTGGCGAGCTCAGACAAGGAGGAGACGGAGGTGTCGTTTGGTCTTGCTTCCCGTGAGCTAGCCAAGGAGCACAGCCGTTTATTGACATCTGCAGAAGACGTCACCCGTCACTATGGAAACATAAACAAAACATAACTGTACAAACAGAACCCCGAACAGCCCTGACCCGCTACATAGCGCCCACCTAAGGGGTCAGTCGTCCCCGACGACCCCATTACCCCACACAAAGTCCTGCAAATGCCCAGGTGCCTTCTTTTGGCGCACCGGGGAAAAGTCACTCGGGTCAGAACATGGGGTGCCACCATCATCCCACTTCTGACACCAATGTGGCGAGCTCAGACAAGGAGGAGACGGAGGTATCGTTTGGTCTTGCTTCCCGTGAGCTAGCCAGGGAGCACAGCCGTTTATTGACATCTGCATAAGAACACTGCCGTTAGCTAACTGCTCAGCGCAGCAGCAACAACAACAACAACAACAACAACAACAACAGCAACACCACACAGGGCGCCCTCTGACCCCGGAAGGACACACCGTCGCAGCGAGAGGGCGTCACCCGTCACTATGGCAACAGAAACAAAACATAACTGTACAAACAGAACCCCGAACAGCCCTGACCTGCTGCTTTTACACACGCACTCACATAACGCTCAGCGATTCTCTGCGCGATCAACCTCTCACATGTTTAAGCTTGCTGCTGAGATTTCACTTGTCATGTTTGCATAGTAAGCTAACGATTGATAAGACGATGTCAGAGGAATTGGTGCGCAATTTATCATCACTCACCAATCAGTGCTGTCGCTCTCTATACACAGTTCGTGTGATTGCAAAGTGAAAGCAAAAAACAAGCAAATTCAAACGAGATTTCAATATGTCACATATTGACAGAGGCTCACCGATGCCAATGACATAATTACCCAGCTACATTTCCGAAAGAATGCAAAAGCATTGACATATATTTTTCCTTCCTATGATAGGCCGATGGGCAGGGCAGAGATAGATTTTGGTAGCCCGACTGGAAAAATCGCTAGCTCCGGGACATCGGGCAGGCGATTTTGCGAGCCCTGTATCTGATTGAGGAATCACTCATCTTTGGAAAAGAGAGTTTATTACAGAGAAATGGCTCTTTCCAAAATAAAAGCTATACTATACGCTTCTTCTGGGCTATATTCTCAGCAGCATATTAAACATATCAGGTCCCCATAAGGAGAATCATGTGCTAACGGCTGTCTAAATGACTCGGTAAAGTTTGTAGCATGCATGCTTGTTGTTTTTGTCTGCTTCCACTTGTCTTTGCACTAGGATGATGTCGGTGTAAATGTGCAGTCATATTTGTTGTGTTCCCACTAGTGCTGTCAGCGTAAATCTTGTTGAAATGACGTTAACGCCACAACATGGCAAATCTCCGATAACGAGCTACCGGGGATTGCCCGTGCATGGGGCTGGACGGCCAACACGTTAATGAGCTAACTGCGCTAACACACTAGCTCCCACCCATGTAATTGAGCATTGCATGGCACATCCAACATACTGTTTTACTTTAGTCCATGACACGCTTACCTTCAGGGTCATATGTCACATGAAAACCAAAATAGTTCCAAACGCCAGATCTGAATGAGGGTGGGGGAGGTTCAATTTGCCATGTTGCAAGGAGAGCTTAACTTCTGTCTGCTAGCTTGCCCTGCGCTCAGTGAATCTGCGTTCGACTACTCCGCCTAGGCTGAACTGTCGAGCGCAGATCCACTGAGCGCTCAACACAGACAGCATCGTCAGAAGGAAAGTTGATAAAATAAATTAAAAATTTATTTTGTATTGTTCATACATATGCTACCAAACCGAAAGAACTGTATCGAACGGTTCAATATCGATACCAGTATCGTTGCACCCCTAGTAAGCACATATGATTGCATATGTTTCAGGTGATAGTCATTAGTTGTGCATACTTTTAAAACAGCAGTGCAGAATATTTTCATGTTTTCATTTCAGAGAATACAGACATTAAAGACAAGTGGAAGTAATTGCTCAATTCTTTTATTAAAACTACCACAAAAGAGCTAAGAAATACTAGAAATGGACCATACAGTTAACTGGATATTTAAATTGAGTTGCTGTTCAGTTGTTTCTGCTCTCAAAACAATAAAAGTTGAACTGCACATTAAGTCCTTTCATTTTCTGTTTCCTTGAAATATGGCTCAGCTATGTGAGACCCCTCCTCCTCCTTTTAGTGCTTCTCCTCTCGATCGACTTGCCAGTTCTGGACATCACATACATAAGATTTAAAACCAGATTTTCTCCTCATTTTTCCCCTTGTCATATAAAAAGAAATTACAAAAACATAAGCCAATGTTATGGTTTTCTGGCAGGTTTCTCAGGAGCAGAAATACTGATTAGCAGGTCATGTGCTTTCTGTTTCCATGAGTTGAAACTAGCACGAGTGGTTGGAGTTTCAAATTCATTTTGTTTCCATTTTTGTTTTGGTGGAATGGAAACGGCGTAGGAATAAAACCCAGCAATTATTGTTTTTTCTTGACATTTAAACCATGAATTTAAGTTATATTGACAACAATAAAATTTTAGTATATCCATTTATGTGCTGAATCCTATGTTTTGGTGTAGTGTCTTGCTCCACTTAGAGCAAAAGAGTCCCCAAACATGGCAAAGAAAGTTTTTTCCAATTCTCATTTTCCATGCATTTCAACATTCACAAATAAATAGTATAAAGATACATTCTATATGTGTGGATCTGAGATTATATCATGGACTGGTAGTTTTCTGTCAAATCTATAGTTACAAGCACATTTCCCTTGTTAATATACAAATTATTGTGTATAAGCTGCATTTTAGCAGTGGCATATTTCCCTTTGGTATCAAGGGGTGCACACGTGTGTTCAGTACCACTGCAATGCACAAACTACATGTGCTGCTCTTGAGCTCTTGTGACAAGCTTCAAAAACAATGCAGTGATCCCCAAAATTTAAGAGTTAATGAGTTATTAACATCGGTCATGACCTTATACCTTGGAAGTGCTAGGCTTCTAAAAACTCTGGCCATGAGATACAATTACTCCTCCATCTGTAATTATGGATTCAGCCATTAAAAAGGTGACATGACATTGGTAACTAAACAACTGTTTAAAAAAAAAAAAGGAACGAGGAAAAAGGAATTAAAAAAAATCAAAAATTTACCTTTTGTGCAGTCTGAAGTGAGATGCATCAAACACTTCCTTATTGGTCACCCTACCATTAAGATGACACCCAGCTGGCTACTGAACTGAGCCACAACTGCACTTTCGCTCGTTATTTGCTTTTTATGACAACACTCAGACAAATAAAGGCTGTGGTCTTAACCAGAAGAGCACTACAGAAGTATGTACTACTGAAACACTCGCAAACTACTCACCAGGTAGTAGTGAAACTGAGAAGTGCAATACAAACCATAATAAGAGAACATGTGCCTTCAAAGTAAAAGTACTGCCTTTTGTGCTATTAGCAATCTACTTGCGACAATGTTTTCGGTATAGTGGCATATGCTTCTTTGTGACCAATTTCATGCTAACCATTGCTGGAAACTCGTCCCCCACTTTTTAAAATAACAACTGGAGGTAGCCACATTGTTGTTGATCATTCTATAGGCCTATATGACTAAGGCCTAAGTGGGGACGTACGACTGAGGCAACTTCCTTAACTGGCATCATGTGTTAAAAGAAATAGACAAGTGAAAGTGGATGTAGTTGTTTTTCATCATCGACTTGAGACCCATTAGTTCAATTTTCTAGATGGATTTACCACCAGTGATGGAGTTTGTTTGAGCAAGTCTGTGCATATAAAATAAACCAAAGGGAATCCATGGTAAAGAGCTTTTCTGTTACCTGGTAGTGACTTGGCCCACTTGACTGCAGAGACAACCTGCTGTCCCCCTAGCCTGTTGAGAGTAGACATGAGCCGTGATGAAGTATCTGGCAGTGTGCTGTCATAGCCCGAGTAGATGATCTCTGGTTCTATGGCCTTCAGTATGGACAGCATGGTCGGCACGAGTTGGGGCATGCTCCTGGGTACGACTGGAACAGGCATGTTGCTAATGGTGGGCTCTGATGCCCCAGCCCGGTGCACTTTCATCTTGATCAGCTTTTTGTTTTTCCTTGCTGTGAGGTGAGACATAGCAATAAAAGAGAGGTACAGAAAAAAAAATCAGAAGATGCTTCAATAAAATAAATTGTTCACAAGCATTGTGTTTTCTACAAATGTTTTGTGCAAGGTGCAATCAAAACAATTCAGCAATTCTATGCATAAAAAGCATAAACTCTACCTCATTTTACCTCATTTCAGGCTGACTGGCTAATTTTGACCTTTCAAGTTCCATCTCCTTTCTAGGCACTGCTATTGTTTTTAGATCGCTTTCTGAAAATCCTTCACTGTGCAGCTCAAAGATCAGTTATGACTCCAAGAACAAATGGGTTTTTTTCTTGGAAGAGTGTGCAGTGTCCAAGACTGAACATCAGTTCAAGAGCCAAAAATATTGAGCTCAAATGGTCTCTGCTGTGGTACATGCCCTTTGTGTGCTCAGCTGCAATATGTAATAGGTAGTATTTTTGCCACATAAACACAATTTTTGCCACACCTGCAGTTCTTCTGCAGATGTCCTCACAACTAAAAAATAATGCAAGATAAAGGCTCGTGATTTTGACGAATTGGAGACCCAATGGGTATTGCAGACATACTTCTAGGAACAACAGCATCTCTGGAAGAGATCCAGACATGCACAAGGAGCAAACCCTGGACAGAAGGGTTGCTTCTCCATGGGCTGGGCAATGGAACTAAAATGAAAACTAAAATGAAAACATATACAGTCACTGAAACTAGAACTATAAAAACAATTGAAATAAACTGATCTGACCAAATTCTCTGGCTCTAGAAACACACAGAATACAAAAAAGTTACTTTGTGACATAAAGACAGGCTATTATGTCCTGAAGTGAATAATCAACTCAAAATTAGCTTTCACTGTTTTACTGCACAGTGTAATTAACCTAGAAAAATCAACACTGTAATGCATCCATGTACTGTATAAACACTTCTATATTCCCAGTTAACGTTAATAAGTTATTTAAGTTACACGCTTGCTTCACCCCACCTTACAACATGGATGAAGAAATTTCACTTTGAGTTTTAACAAACCAGTTAAAGATCAGGAGAGTGCCACATGCTGGTCTCTGCCCAGCAAATAGTTACAAAATCACAAAAAGAATTCCATTTATGACGACATATGACTTAACAGTGGATTTTTCTTGTTGTTTTTTTTTGTTTTGCAGCTTCTCTCCATCAGTGTGACATCAGTGAAACAACAGATATGGCAAATTGCTGTGTTTTTTGCCCACAACTGTACATTATCTAAGCCTCATTTGAACATTTCCTGCTACTAAATGTACAAAACGTCAGACTTTGAGAGGTTACCATGAAAAAACATGTTTTTCCTACTCTACCTTTTTTAATTTCCTCTCTTGGTGTTTCTATGGCAACTAAGAGCCTTTCTGCTGGGAGTCTGTCTGCTGATGCATTGACTTCCATCAAATCCCTCTCTCTGTCTTTGTTCCTCTCACTCTCTGTGAACCTACCTTCACCCTGTGACCAAAACTGCACTTTTAACATGTAATCTCACTCAACGCTGATTCATACAAACTAGTAACAGCAATTTCATTCCCCTTAGGGAGCATCAAGCAGAAACAGCACAACAAGCAGGTTCTTGGTTATAAAGCTGTTGTTTTGGTTACAACCTGTTGCTTCCCAAAAATGTGAAAGATCATCAGGTAATAGAAGTTTTGGAGGCTTGGACTTAGGAGTGAATTAAGCAGTGATCAGTGTGAACCATATAGAACAATAAAGGCCATATTAGCCATCAGGCCATATTTAATCTATTCTTGTTTTTTTCCTTTGTTCTTCCTTTATTTTTATACTAAACTACTAATCTCATCTGTACTCTAAAATGTTCTTTACATAGTCAGTAATCTGTCATTTAGCTCAATTTTAAAGCTAAAATAAAAGAATGATAGTTTACCTATTTCGGGGGGAAATTTCTGTGCCATTGGATTCATAAAGTGTGCGTGTGTGGGGGGGGGGGATATGTGTGTATTCACATCGTTTATGTTAATGAGAGTGTGGGGAGTGAGTTGGAGGGTGGGGTGGGCTGCTTTTAACCATGTAAAGCACTTTGTGCTACATTTTTTTTGTATGAAAAGTGCTTTATAAATAAAGATTGATTGATTGATTGATTGATTGATAACAAATTTAAAGTGAAATAAACTACTGTGCAAAAGTTTCAAGCCACTCCAATCTTGCTAAAAAAAATGGGAAATAAGTGCAGCAATTTATTGAAATGTGTGCAAACCTAACTGGAAAACCTGGATTTAAGGCAAAAATAGAGCCAATATATGGTTTAACCACCTTTACTTTTCACCACAGCTTTCTTGTAATTAAAGTACTCTACTAAAGTTATTTGGATACTGACTGCTTTTTTTCCCTTTCTACCAGGATGATCACACACTGGTTCAATAATGTTGAGGTATGGTGTCATGGTCCTGGGTCGTTGACCCAGCGTTTTGTGTTTATTCTGATTTTGTATTAGTTTAGGGTTGAACCTGAAGTTTGGTGTATATTCAGCCCTACCTGTGTCTGTCCTTGGTGCTCTGTTCATGTCCCCGTGTTGTGTTGTAAATCAGTCTGTGTGTTTCCTGCTTTACTTTGAAGGCTCGTGTCCTAGAGTTCCTGTTTTGTTCTGAAAGTCTGTGTCTGTTGTCATTGTGTTCAGCTTGTCTCCTCCGGTCCTCATGTGTATTAGGTTCAGCTGTTCTTCCCTCCTGTGTGTGATTACCTGATTACCTTGTGTGTGTGTATATTTAGTGGGTGTCGGTCTGTGTTCGTTGTCGGCTCGTCTGCGTTCTATGGTGTTCCGTTCCTGTCTCTGCCCCGCACCCCTTTTGTATGGTCTCAGGTTCGTCATTTAGTTCTCCCAGTTTAGGTTTCTTCAGTTGTTTTGTCATGCCTCACTGCCTGTTTTTGCCACTCCACCACTTGTAAATAAACATCACTCGAATCATCAGTCACTGCCGCATTTTGGGTCCTCCTTTTCCTCCAACACCACACGGCTCACCCCGCCAGCCGTGACATATGGTCTCCTTAGACCAATCCATGAGTGTTTGTGTTTTTCATTTTTTATACGCTTTTATTGTACTGGCAGTGTGCTTGGGATCGTTGCTGCACTAAAAAAATTTAGCTGTTGCTAATGAGATGCTTTCCAAATGTATTGCATGGCTAATCAAAATCTGACGCTACTTCTCTGTGTTTACAATTCAATCAATTTTGACAACACTGGCTGAAATGCAGCCCCAAACCATGACAGATCCTCCACTACATTTTACAGATGGCTGTATATGCTCACTGTTGGACCTCTCGTCTGACCTCCTCCATGCATACTGATGATAATTTGAACCAGAATTTTATTCAAATTAGTATCATTCAGTCGATAAGACGTATTGTCAAAGATTTTCTGTTCAGTTCTTGTGTAATTTGGCCTCCGTTTACCTCATTTTCTATGATTTCCATTCCTTATGAATGATTTCATGGCAACCACTCTTTCACTGAGACCACACTGCTAGAATGCGCCTTTCTTATTTGTTGTTACAGCTCTGTATCACTGGCTTCCTTTTACTAAGTAATGTGATTGTTTGTTTTTGCAATCAGAGTTATATGTGCAAGCTCCTTATCCTGATTGGTGTTTCCACTTGGCTCATATTCACTAGATCATCTGGGATTTGGACCAGAGACCTCTTGCAAGAATTATACTGCCTAGACCAGAGTTTCTTTAAATGAACCACTGCAAGTAGAACATGGACATCCAAGGAGAAAGTGTGACACTAAGTGAAATTAATACTTGAAGGGAAAATTAGGTTACTGGTACAATTAATTTCATTAAATGAACCAATTTGGATCAGTTTTTATTAATGATTGATTACAAATTGTGTGGGACATGAACTTTTTTCAGCTTCTGAAGTTGGGGCTTCCCGAAAAACTTTAAGAACCACTTCCCTAAACTAAAGCTGCTCGCACTGAATCACAGCTGCCCCGAATGACAAATTGGCTGCACTTTGAAGCAGCTGTAGGGATTACTGCTGCAGTTTGGCTGTGGCGCTGGTCTAGTCATGGTGGAAGCCAAGATGAAAGAAGAGCAGTCAATATTATAGGCTGAACATAAGCCAAGTGGAAGCACCAATCAGCAACAAGCCCTTGCACATACAGATGAGAGTCCAAGAAAAGAGTAATTCACACTTTAAGAGAAGAACTGCAACATCCACCTTTGTGTGAATGATCCAATCAAAGCCTGCTGGAAATATAACCAGCACAGGTACTTTACTTTACTTCACAATATTGCACATAAGACAAGATAAAGATGCCCAGTTTTTCATTAAAGCATTGAACGTTGGCTGGACTCATTTAAAGATGGGTCTGATCATTTACCTTCCAAGTTCATTCCAGCTTGAAGACATTTTCTGAAGCGGCAGGCTGGACAGTTCTTCCTGCGGATCTTATCAATGATGCAGTCATTTCTCCCTGCACACAGGTAGTTGTGCTGGCCTGTAAATAGAAGAAGGAGAAGAAGGAGGGGGGAAAGAAGACATTAGCTAGCAAAGAATGTTTGAGAAGGATTAGCACGAGCAATATCTATGACCACACTAATCACCTGTTGTACAGTAAGCCTAACAGGCTTGTGGGATCCCTTTGGTGTTAACAGCTTCACTTCCACAACTATGCACTTAGACTAGACAGCAAAATCCACGCCATTGGTCTTTGAGAGTAACGCACAGTCCATATCATTAACATTCCTATTATGGAGCATGCACCAGATTCTAAAACAGGTCCACATTTGATTATAGAGCATGGATACTTTTGATTTCTTAATAATCCTTTGTTACACAAGAAGGAACAATTGATTTGTGACCACAATGAGGAAGTCATGTGGAGTCAATCACCACCTAAACTACTTTTTTTTTTTTTTTTTTTGGGGGGGGGGGGGGGGGGGGGGGTATTTGCAAGCAATAGTTTGTTGTTAAAGAATTATGAATGCATATATAATTCTATATTTTACAGATGTGCACAGCTAGTCCCTGGTTGCACTGAAACTTCTTACTTGTTTAATGTTTGTAAATTCATTGAAGACATACTAAATGCTTTCATATTGTGGCAGTATGTCTTACGACAGTGCAACTTTGATCCTCATTGCAAGTGTACAGCAGAAGGACAAACATGCCTGAGGATGAATTTGGCATTTCGTACATTAACATTGTCTCTTGAACACTTTCAAGATCACAATCTGCAGCATTTTGTCAATATAATTGTCAGGTCTGTATTTTTTAGCTGTGAAAGGCCTCACTAAATCATTGGGCTGTTGCTCAATATTTTATGGGCTATGCTTGAAGATCTATTTTATGTCTCAGTTATGTAGTCTTGATGCAACAGCGTTTTTGTTCCAGTGCATGTAACACTTATACGACAGGACCTGGAAGCATCACATTAATCACTTTCCTTCTAGCAACAGATATGCTTTTTATTTTTGTGATGACTATTCAGTAGATAACCTATGCTGTGGAATTGGTCATAGTTTAAAGTTTCACTGTGACACTTCTTTGAAATCAAAATGGGATGATTAACTAGAAGTGTCTTTGATTTTCCCCATATGAGTAACTAACCCAACCAAGAATTTTATATGAAGTGTTGGTGGTGTTTACTCTGAAAAACAGACCATGGGCAGTTATTTAGAAAAGTTGCAACTAATTGACATCTGCCAGAGCAAAGGATTCACAATTTTTTTACCACTTCCTTCAGTTACCAGTCACTGTCAACTGAAAGTCAGCACATTTCTACATTTCATTTCCACTGGCTTTACATAGAAGTCTGCTTTTCTCACAGTTGGAATTGTGTGTCATTGTCTGAAATAAGACTGCTTATACATAGGACACACTATAAAATGCACAAATCACAAATTAGAAGAGTTAAAAAATATATCAGGAATGCAGGCTACTTTTTCGACTTTGTGTTTACTCACTGGATTTGTGCTGCAAAGCACCAAGCGTCAGACTATAGTCTGCTCCAGCTCTGCAACACAAAAACATCCCTCCTCTATCATTTGTGGTGTTCTTGTGAAAAATTGTTTGATAAGTTCATCCAATCTTATCAATCGAATATGTCCGTTCTATGCAATTGAATTTCTACATTGTAGCTTACTATGGTGGGGAACGGTGAAAAGCCTACTTATTAGTCACTCGTGTTATAATAGCATTACTCATCATGGTGTAATGGCTGTTCTACACATTATAACGAGTGGCAAAAGCAGAGGATTCAATAAATAGTCTTTTCATGTTACTGAAACTCATTATAATAGATGATACAACAAACTCTCCAGAAACCATTCATTTATTTTTTTATAGACCCGCTGAAAACCTTCTGCATGATTGCAGAAAAACTCATTGACTGTATACAAAGTCACCAGCGTCAGTATTCCCCCTAGGGTGGAGGATGAACACTGATCTCCTAATCTACCCTGATCTTTAAAATGTAATGCTTTTGATGCTTTTTGACCTAAAGGGCAGTGTGTGACAACTTAAATTTCGTGGGCACTTAAAAAGGAAAGGAACACTATATAAATATGAAGAGAAGCACTATATAAAAAGAATCATATTATTCAATTGACAACATAAAAAAAATAGTACGTGCCTTTGTATACAGCAAAGCTTATCCAGTGCTGTTTTCTTGCACATTTGACACATGTTTCAGGTCATAAAACAAATTTGAATATTAGATAAAGACAAGCAAAGTAAGTATAAAGTAAGTAAGTATAAAATGGTGCTTTTAAATGATGATCTAAGCCTCCCTGTCCCTTTGTGAATAACTAATTGCCCCCTAAACTTAATAACTGGTTGTGCCACCGTTGGCATCAAGAGCTCCAATCAAGTGTTCAACTGTCATTGAGCCTTTTACATTACTGTGGAGGAATTTTGGCCCACTCTTCTTTGTGGAATTGTTTTAATTCAGCCACACTGGAGGGTTTTCAAGCATGAATGACCTGTTTTAAGTTAATGCCAAATCATCTCAATCTGATTGAAATCCAGAGCCTTAACTAGGCTTAATGAAGCTCTGCTAACTCTGATACTCCCTCTCTATTTACAAGTAACTTCTTTACAACAGTAGCATCCTGCTGGTCCACCAGTGGGCAGCTCATACTGTGAAGAATGAGCAGCAGGAAGGGTTTGGTTTGCATTAACAAGGAATGAACATGGCTGAAAATGATCAGTAAACAGTAAAATATGTTCACAGATATGGTTGTACAAACAGGGATGCATACAGAAGCTACAGTGATCTAGGCAGAAGCTGAAAAAGAACTGAAGCTTAAACGGAGTCATTTTCCCCTGCCTGCCAGCACATACACAGAGAAAATTAGCACAAAAAGCAGGGATCAGCGCTGCTATATTGCATATTACAGGTGGCGAAACTAATCCAGATGTCCACATAGAAATCATGATAAACGCGCTACGAAACCCAGTAATAATCATAATATTCCACAATAAAAATTGGTGGTGTGATGACAAGATTGGAGCTGCATGTTGCAGCCGTCGCTGATATCACAGAGAGTCATTGCAAACAATGGCGTAAACAGCCATCTGTAGTGTCAAAAGTGCCAACTGAATCCCACTGGTATTCTCCCTCCCTTATCCTGCCCTAATCTGCTAACAAGGGTCTGGCACGACCCATCAGCAGTGGATGGTGAAGCCCGTAGCTGAGTTTGTAACCAATACTGGCATACAGGGTTAGTGGTTGGCACTGTGAAGTCACAGTCAGGAGGTCCTGAGCTTAAACGTGACCAGTGGAAGGGAATCCACTTTTTGATTCTGTAAAGGTAAACCACCAAATGTTTAGTATTTCATAATTCGCTTTATAATTAACAGAAGGAAAAATGTAACTACAGGGGTGGCAGAGGTTTCATTTCTCATGACAGATCTCAGGAAGTAATGTGGGTTAAGTGCTGAAAAAACAGACCTAACTGGAGACAGCATGTGATTGCGTTTAGATCTATCATCGTAGAGGAAGATAAGATGAGGGGCATTCCAGACAGAAAATGAAGAGTGCAAAAATCATTCACAGGCAATTTATGCTGATTTAAATGACCAAATCAGTACATTTGCATGCATTAACAGATAGCTGGCGGAACAGGCTATGCATGTTTCTAGACAGATTGATCAGTGCTGAAAAAGTACAGGGGACATTGGCAAATCATGAATGCTAAAATTTCCATCATCATCATCAAAATAATAATCATTATTATTACTATCATTATTACTATTATTATTATTAAAAGTGTATTTATTTACCATCTGTGTTTTGTCGTGCTCTCCATCCTTCCCCATAGAGACAATGACCAGAGAAGGAAGAGGGGGAGAGAAAAACAAAAATGACAGGTATGACTTTCTCATTATTACTGTAGGCAGTGAAATTGCACTTCATATCGAATGCTTGGCAGTTACACCAGCACTGCATAACAAATACCGACATGCTGGATAACCGTTAATCATGATCTTAGTATACCATAGAAGTAAATATCGTAGATATCAGGATATAATTCAGGGCATACCAAGGGTTCTTGTTTCCAGTTTCAGTCTATCTGTATCAGTTTGTCTGATACTTTTTTCCTTTTCTATGTTGGAGACTGTGAAATGTTTCTATAATAAATTCCATTAAAAACCGGCCCAGTTAATCCTTAACTGCTGCAGAAGTCAAATAATCCATCTACACCGTGTCCCCAAATATTCAGAGTAATGATTTCCCTAAAGCAAGTCTGATCGCGAGGTATTCTTTCACCAGCAACGCATAGAAATGAAAGAAAAGGACAGGGCTATGTTAACTGATACCTGAAATTAAGTGAGTCATTTCTGTGCATATTCAGTAAGTTTGGGCAATGATAAATTGAAGTTGATGTCTTAGGGTTAGGGTTAGTCGCTAATAATGACTTAAAATACACCTCAGAAAACCCTATCTAAGCAACCTGTAACACATCTGCAGAGGCAGCTTGTAGAAAGAAAGGGAATGGAAAGAGAGCAGAAGAGAAGCTCAGGGATGAATGCATGACAGTAAAAGCATTTAATGCAAAATACGGTTTGTCAAATGCATTCTTGCCCGTCCCTCCAAAGCATTCTGACACACAAACCATTTAGAGATAAATATGCACATTGAAGTACATATGTAGCTAACCTTTTCTTACTTGTTTGTGCACATATTAAATAGGTCTATGTAACCACTGTGATTCAACAAAAATATAATCAAATAAAATCAAATACCTTGCCTGTACCCCATTAGAAGATACGCTCACTAGACATTTCATTAGGTACACCTGCTCAACTGCTTGTTAACACAGATATGTACACAGAAAGCTGCATGGCAGCAACTGGCTGGTCTGAGTATTCTGAGCTGAGATTTTCCCACAGAACCATCTCTGGGGGCTACAGAAAATGGTCCAATAAAGAGAAAACATCTAATGAGTGGCAAGTGTCTAGAATGCCCTGGCATTCTCTGGGTATTTTTTCCAGAGGTCAGAGGAATGGCCACCGTGCTTTGAGCTGCTAGGAAACCAACAATAACTTGTTCCAATCAAGATATGGTGAAGAGTATCTCCGAACGCACAGCATGTCAAACTCTGATGCAGATGAACTACAGCAGCAGAAGAACCCACAAGGTCCCACTCCTGCCAGCTAAGAATGGGAAACTAAAGCTACAAATTCACATGGACTCAACAAAATTGGACAACTGAAAACATTTGAAAACAACAGGGTCAGAATTTAGTGTAAACAACATGAAAGCATGGATCCCTTCTGTCTTGTATAAAAGCGGTCAGGCTGGTGGTGGTGTTGCAACAGTGTGGGGGATACTTTCTTGGCACATTTTTGGTCCCTTCACACCAACTGAGCATTGCTTAAACGCCTCAGCCTCACAAAGCTTGAATAATCCCAAGCACATTGGCCTGTGGTGGAACCGGAGAGTCTTATCAGCCAACAAATCTGCAGCGATTGTGTGATGCTAACAGGTCATGTACTGAAATCTCTGAGGAATGGTTCCAGCACCTTTCTGAATCGATGCCATGAACAATTAGGGCAAAGGGGGTCTAAACCAGTATGGTAAGGTGTACCTAATAAATTGGCTAGAGAGCGTGGCCACTTTATTGGAAAGCTGGAAAAGAAAATGGAAAGATGATATTTCTGGATTACGGCCTTTCCTCTGCACGCTTTTGTTTTGTTGGTAATCAAAACCAGTTGTAAGCAGTCCCTGCTTTGGGGCATAACAAACAAGAAGGGGAATAAAAGAGGTGGAGAAATACAACTAATGTACTAAACCCACAAACAATTGAAGAAATAAGATCTCACCCTGCACTCTACTATTCAACTGTGACCCTGAACTTGGAGAAATCATTAAATTTTCTTATTCAGGACAGAGCAGAGATGTGCAGAAGCATCAAGAGCTGTAGTGTAACGGGAGAAAACTTGTAATAAATACTAGCAATTTAGTGCATATGTATATAAGCATATGTAATTTAAACATCCATAGTACCATCATTCAAAGTAAAACTGAATTTCCAGCATTAATGAGGAGTGTGCCGTGTCTGAGTGATTGAGGCAGTGGGTGCAGATTGCGGGAGACCAACCTTCAACGGCTCTCTTGAAGAAAACCTTGCAGCTGCCACATGTTACAACCCCGTAATGGCATCCAGAGGCCTCATCTGAGCACACCAAACAGATCTTATGAGTCTGCCCGCTGGTCTTGGATTGGGCAGGTACCACAGAGCTGCTGATCTCTCCTTCTCTGGGTGATGAACTGTAATATGTAGAGAGAGGAAAGAGGGGGAAAACATGTGTCAAGAATGCTGATTTGCAGCATGGAAATGTCATGTGTAGGGTGACTCATTCACACCACCTTTGAATGAGCCCAAATTTAGTCATGCAATTTTCTGTAAACGGATCCCAAATATACACAGTATTACAGAGACAGAACAAAGAACCGACTCAAATCTTAGGGTGATAAAAAAAAATGCATCCCTCATCGGAATTCAAACCCTCATAGTGTTTGCAGTGTTTTCCCCAGGTTGACACAACGCAATGATGAGCCAGATGTCTTTTCATTAATGAATGCTTAAAGTGAAAAACAAATCAACTCTAAGCCAAATCCAATGAAGCCTATCACTAACAGCTTCTCTGTGCTGTATCTAGGCTCTAAATCTCAGTCCAATCTTCTAAGTGTGTTACGATACAAAGTAAAGAATTTTATACTTCTTGTGTAATCACACACAGTCATACACGTTGTTATTTCCAACTGAGAGATTTACATACATGAAGTGCACTGTGAGGCTTAACTAGTCACTAAGACCAACTTGACAGCTGCACTGCAAGTTAAGTGGCAGGATGCAAACCAAGAATACATTACGTCTGCTGTGTTCGACTGACACTGCCGTGTAATCCATCACAGGAATTTGACCGCATTAAAGGACTTAAATCTTTCCCCTGTTGTTTGTTTTGGTAGCACACTAGTTGGAATGTATATGGGGATTATGTAATAGGATTAGCTTGCTAAGCCTGACAATGACTTTGCGTTTAGGTCCACAGATATCTTGGCTCCAGTGCTGATACAACATCACTTCTCAACTAAGGCTTCAAGTGTTTTGCTGTCCATTTTCTCCACATGTTCAATCAGAACTGGAAAGTACAGTGGATTACATTAACTGGAACTCTGAATCCACCTCACAGATCAGCAGCACTGCTATCTAAAAAAGCATGACCCAAATTCACAGGGCCTAGTTTCTGATGGTCACTGGAAAGACGACACTTGCTTATGTAAATTGGACCGCAACCAAGGGGAGTAGCGTTGATGGATCTTGGAAGACACCTTAAGCTAAGATGTCTATTCATATCTATGGTGAGCTAGTCAAGATGACTCCAACGCAGCCAAGTTCGAATGGTATCTGGATTCGGAATGCAGTCCCAGCTAAACTTCTGATCCCCATCTGAGCAAAGTATGCAATCACAAAACACAGAATACTTTTTCCACAAGTACTGTTCCATTGCACCACAAAAATAAATGCACCTCTGTTAAATATGCATACCTCAATTTCAGACCTAGTTTTCTGCATCACTATAACCTCAGAGGCTAAGTATGGTTCATCAAACCCACAAATTGAAACTATTAGGAGTTTCAGCTGGAAGTACAGTAATCTGCTTCAATAGTCTAATCAAATTTGGCACATATAGGTTACGTGCAGACAATGTATATACAAAACAGTCCTTTTCCCCTTATTGTTCAGTTGATCCTGTACATAGTCCATATATTAGGACACACCAGTGATCCTGATGCAAGATGGGATTACTTATAAGGATTTTTATAACAACTGAATGACTGCTAATTTTAATTACATGATATGTCAGTTAAAAGGCTATTGTCATTACATAGCCAAAATATGCTAGTGTGTGTGCTACATTCGGATCCTTCCTTAACACAAGGGATCTGGCAGAGTTTTACACAAATATACTGATGGGCGATTATTTTTCATTTCTGCTACAGTCGTGTTTTCAAAGGGCTCGATGCGGTCCTTTCACAGGACTTTTTAAATGAGTTGTTTTAACAATGAGGATCATACCAAAAACAAACATCTATGCTATTTGTTCATCATCAACCTGGCAAACAACTCCACTTGTGGTGTCACAGCTTTTCAAATCTGAAGTCATTAGGTAAATCATTTCCAGCATGAGCAACTGAGCCATAATCGTAAGGAAACAAACACAGAATACCTCATTATGACAGGTATTGCATAATATTGTAAATTAAGTCTATAAAATTTGCTTTTGCAAATGTGGAATTTCCCCAACACGCCCATTTGGGATGCTACAATGAAAATTCAAGCAGACCTTAAAAGAGTTAAAAGCCCAAGCATTTCAGTGGACATAAAACCCTTTATTTCTTTTTTTTCCCCGAGAGGTTTGAATATGAGTGTGAATGGTTTGTCTGTCTCTCTGTGTTAGCCCTGAAGCAGACTAGCAACCTGTCCAGGGTGTACCCTGCCTCTCATCCTATGGTCGTTGCTTCTAAGGATAAACGGAAGAGTATAGACTGATGGAAATCAAATCAACTTTCAATGTGTTTAAACTTTATTTGCCACACTGGAACTCTGTGAATGTTGGCAAATGCTCCTACTATGTGCTCATCTTTCTGGTGCTCTCATTACTCGTCTACTTAAAGGAGCAACTGACGAAACTGTGGACACTTATTATGGGGCAGAGCTTGAGCTGTAAATATCTGGACTTCTAGGAGACCACAAAAAAGTGGCCAGTGAAGTGGGAGACCACCTGTGACCAATCATCCGATTTAAACAAATGTAAACACAGAAGTTTAGAAAGACTGACAAATGCAGGCACCTCATCCTCTGCAGCTGAAGTGGAGGCAATGTGTCTGTTTAGATTTTCAGCCATCTAGCTCACAATTGTAGTTGATCTTATTAAAACTGAAGAAGTCTCTTGCACTGGCAAATAATACAGCTAGCTTTCATGTTCCCTGTTTGTCATGAAAATGTGACAAAATATCAACTGCTTGGGAAGAAGAGGGCAGTAGACATATGGACACATTTTGTATTTGATATCACTGAAAAGAAGATGCTTTGAAAACCATATGGAGCAACCCTCATGACCAACTTTTACACTTTTTATTTTGGGTCAACTGAATAAATCTCATATTGAGTCTACTATAATGTTATAATATTTAATCAACTTAAGCTAGATTAAAAATAAAAGAATTTAGATGCCAAAATTATGGCTAAGACTAAAACAAAATATCCTGTCAAAATTAACACAACTGCAATGTAGAGTAGCTATATGTTTAAAAAAATTATCTTATCACTTCTTTTATTCTCATTTTTAATGTTTAAAAGTTCAGTAAACAACAACAACAAAATGCCACATGCTACAAATTTCTGTTCTGGTCTGTTACGGCATGACTCAACTGCTGGTAATGTAAAATGACCACAGGGTGGTGTTTGGATTAAAGATTTATAACCCCCCACCCCTACTTGCGAGCCATTTCATATGCTCCTCCCACTGCTGAGACATCATGTGTGGCTCTGAGCCATGTAGCACAGAGTCAAGCCTCATTAGGAATGCATACTGGGCTAGAACACAGCAGACGTGCACACAGTCGATCGTTCTCTGATGCACACACTCACACGGGCAACAGGGTTTGTATGTACTGACAAACAAGCCAACTCTGCACAGTGATTAAGACACAAAGTGCCAAATGTACACATGCAGAAAAGAGAAGTGTATTAACCCACCTACATACGCATTAACCAATACTTTCCAGTGGGGGGGTTTGAGGAAAAGGCACGAATAAACACAAAAAGCAGGTTGCAGTTCATGGCCCTTTGCTGCTCTTTCATCACCCAAACTGCCTTTGGAACGTGTGTGTGTGTGTATTTGTGATTTACTGCACGGACTTTGCTGCATCAGTCTAGAACCTGGTCTTAAAAGGCAAATGAAGGAAAGTAAAGGCTGGGCCATGATGACAGTGACTTCCCACACCCTTTTACTTCTACCTACAAACATCGCTTTCGCTGCGTGCGTTTGTGTTTGAACACATGCTAAGAAAGAGTATGTGTCTAAAAATAGCATATGGTGTTCATTGTAAACTACATTCCATTAAAATGGATCCTGATTTATAACTAATTGCAGTAACGTGTTGTTTAATGGACACCAGTAAAAATTATGTGATATAGCAGTAGAAGACATAGAGCAGCATGGACAACAGTCTTAAATAAATAAATTGCCCGTAGCAACCATGGAGAGACTGCGTGAACTGAGCTGACCTGATCTGTCACTGGGGAATCATATAGCAGTAACTACAGTGGGAACTGATATACAGTAAGCCTAGTTTTTCCATTCAGATCAAAGCTTTTTTAGGCTAATGTGTGGGAGCAGAAAGTATGAGGTGCCCATGGGAGGGATGTAGAAAATAAGAGCATTCACAGTGTTGGATCCTGACGCATACCGAAAGTGACTGTAGCTGCTCCATTCGATAAAACGTCAACATTTTTATGTGGAATTTTTAACTGACAAGCAAAAAATAAAAAGCTGTTTGGACACTGATTTATGATTTTAACTGAGATTTGCAGGTTTATTTTAGATATATTTGATTGTAAATATGTAATTTTTATGAATGATATTTGCAAAACAAAACAAAACAACAAATGCTGCAAATAATTCTTGACACGTAGCACAAGTTTCAAATTTGAAATCTGTTGTGTAACAAAAGCCCTGGGTTTTGAAAAGAAAGGAAGTCTGACAGTTTCACATAAGATGGCACAGGAAAAGTAGCCTGCGTCCCTGCTCTAGCAAATATTAGTCAGTGTAGTAAAATATAAAAACAATAAGTCTGTTCTCCATTTTTTAAGCCATTGTGTAATTTTACCGTTTTACTGTACTCTTCCTTTGTTGCCTCTTGCTACTCTCACTTCCTCACTCTCTTCACATCCGTCTCTCTCTTCCTCTCTCTTCCTTTCTCACTGCTCACCCCCCTCACTCTACCTCATTTTCCAAGTTATATAATATTCGCATTACGGCCGCTGGGGCGGACGCCCTCCAACCCCACCCCAGCCCGGCCTCTCAGCCAATCCAGATTCACTACTTGCAGGGAGTATGGAGGAGGTCAGGCGAGTCATGGGATTATCCAACTCACCTACCCGGGAACGGGAATACATGGCGTACGTGTGTGTGTGTTTTCAGTTTGTGTTGCTAATAGGAACCTGTGTGGGTTTGTTGATCTGGTCTTCAAATTACTTAAGCAGAGCCTTTGGTTGCCAGAGAGGAGCGGGGTTATAAAGCTACCCTTGTTTCAAAAATTGTCATGTGATTGTGTCATGGCTCCCTCTTTTCGTCTCCCTTCTTCCTCTTGCTAAACAACACTCACCCACCAACTCTGCCATCCTCGCATGTGAATGTCTAAATCTCCTGCCTCTGCAGTGAGACTCAATAGAAAAAAATGAAAGCATGACGGTTTCTTCAAATGTTGCATTTATACCTCCCTGAAAAAGTCTTTGTGCCATGCAGCCTGTAAGAAGGAAAGTGTACGGCACTCAAATCTGTTGCTGGCATCCCTTCTCACCTTCATGCAAGGAGTGCTGAACTATAGTCCGCTCAATTTGGTAATACTAGAAAATGCGTAAATATCAAGCGTAAATTATGTCTCAACTACTATGACATGAACATAACTTCAAAAAAACCTACTCAACAAATTGTCCACCAGCTCTTTTTGAGGATGGTTTTAAAATGAAGTTCAAAAAGATAGGACACAAGTGAAAGCACAAATAAGTACCTCAGCCTAACAGTTTGACTTCCTCTCACACGTAGCAACAGTTTGTGCCATGCTATTGCTACTGCGTCTTCTCCTTCTCCTTCCCTCAATGCTGCTATTCTCAAATATACACCAGACACAGATGCCCACAAAGAATTATTAGCAAAGTGGACACAAAGACATCTCATTAGCACTCATTTCCACTGTGGCAGGCAGTGAACTGGGGAATTTTTAGAACTAAATGAGTTACTTCAATCTGTTCTGTCGCCTCTTTTCATCAGGAATTAGTGGAATTTATTCCTTCAACTTGCACTGTGTAGTCAGGGTTGCTCAGTGGTGAAGTAAACACAATGCAAAGCGCTGCACAGCAATCATCTTAATGTTATGATTAAGCATAACATTACATTAGGAAGTAGTTCTTTTACAAGAACAAGAATTACAAGAGAAGATAATTAAAGCAGTGGATGACCTGATTCAGAGCTGCTGCAAAATAGTTTAGCTTTAAAGGTTTTTCTCTCTCAGTAGCTTCGTGTTTTGGATTTTCTAAGGCTTTGGGGATTTATGATATGCTGTTGTGTTGTGAAAACAAATAACTAGACTATTTAAAAACTGTTTATAGGGAATATTCAACATTATACCTACACTTTATTAGGAAGACCTGTCCAGCTGCCCCGATGCCTGTTCAGCCAATCACATGGCAGCAATCTATTGCATTCATGCATGTAGTAACGGTCAGGATGACCTAAAGTTCAAAACAAGTTTCGCAATGAGGATTAAAGGTGATTTCAGTGGCATGGTTGTTGATGCCAGATGGGCTAGTCTGAGTATTTAAGAAACTGCCGAATCTGCTGGGATTTTCCCACACAGCTATCTCTAGAGTTTACTGAGAATGGTCCATCTAAGATAAAATATTCAGTGGGCGGCAGTTTATTGGGGCAAAAATGTCCTGTTGATGCCAGAGGAGAATAGCTAGACTGACTTGAGCTGATAGGAATGCAATAGTTATTTAAATAACCACTTTTTGCAACCAAGGTGTGCAGAAGAGCATCTCTGAAAGCTTCATCAAACCTTGAAGCAGATGGGCTAGAGCAGCAGAAAGCCACAAAAGTACCATTCCAGTCAGGTAAGAACAAGGAACTGAGTCTATAATTCACAGAGGCTTAACAAAATTGAACGACAAAGATTAGAAAAATGTTGCCTGGCCTGATGAGTCTCAGTTTCTGCTGCCACATTTTGTTTGTTTGAATTGCGAGGTGAGAAATTGGCTTAAAAATATGAAAGCATGGATCCTTCCTGCCTTGTATTACTAGCTGAGACTGCTGCTAGTGGTGTAATGGTATGGGGGGACGTTTTCTTGGCACACTTTGGGTCCCTTAGTACCAACTGAGCATTGTTTACACCACCACACCGCAGCCTGACCACGTGTGTCCCTTTACGACCACAGTGTACCCATCTTACAATGGCTACAGGATAATGCACCATGTCACAAATCTCAAATAATCTTAAACTGGTTTCTTGATGACAATGAGTTCACTGCACTCAAAAGACCTTCGTAGTCACTAGATCCCAATCTAGCAGTGCACCTTTGGGATGTGGTAGAACAGGAAATTCACATCATGAATGTGCACCTGACAAGTCTGCAGCAACTGTGTGATACTATCATGTCAATATGGGTCTGTCCAGCACTTTGTTGAAGCAATGCCACGAAGAATTAAAGCAGTTCTGAGCATGAACGAGGAACCCACTAACAATGTGTAACTAATATAAAGACCTGTGAGTGTATAATGACATTAGCAGCTTACATGCTTTAATATTTTAGGGGAAAAAGATATAAACAACAACCAAAAATAAAAAACAAAAACAAAGAAGAGATGGGGTGGGTAGGGTAGAGTAGGACAGTTGGTTGTAGAAGGGATAATACTTATTTAAGTATTAAAGGGCTAATAATATTTAACAACTTGTTTATTTGGGCGACCGGGGCGCTGGGGGTTGGGAAGCGCATTTGTAACCTTGTAACCGGAAGGTCACCGGTTTGATCCCCGGGCCCTCTGTCCTGGTCATTGTGTCCTTGGGCAAGACACTTTACCCTACCGCCTACTGGTGTTGACCAGAGGGGCCGATGGCGCGATATGGCAGCCTTGCTTCTGTCAGTCTGCCCCAGGGAAGCTGTGGCTACAACTGTAGCTTTCCTCCACCAGTGTGTGAATGTGAGAGTGAATGAATAGTGGCATTGTAAAGCGCTTTGGGTGCCTTGAAAAGCGCTATATAAATCCAATCCATTATTATTAACATATTTAGATTAATTGAGTTGATTTTGAGACACTGTAGGCCAGTATTCCATTTGTAATGTGAACTCTTATAAGGGCATTTCTTTCCTTGTTTCTGCTAATCCCCCATCGCAGCAATTAATCCCTGCTATTCTTTTCACCATTTCTCTTGTACTTTATCATTTACAGTAATGATGTTGAGCATGTCATTACTAAGATCCAGACAGACAGACAGATGGCAGAGAACGTGCAGCATCACCAAAACTACCCAGAGTCTCGTCTCTGTGCCCCACTTCAGTTACACAGTCAGCAAAGACAAGCGCATGTGCGTAGGCAGACGAAGCCAGGAAGGAACAAATCAAAGCTACAGTAAGAGTCAAACTGCAAAGTGTGTTAACAGTAAGGCCCTTCTCCACTTTGATGTACAAGATAATCTGCAGAACAGAGGAGAGCAGTTAACCAAGAGACAAAACTTCTACTGTTTCTCTCTGAGAAGGGCATGGTTTAGGCTAGATGAGGTCACGTGCTAAATCCCTGGAGAGAAGTTATGCTGTATTGGAATGTGGAGCTTTACAGGAAATTGGGCCACATGGTGTCGACCACAGGGAGCAAAATGAAGGGCAATGGCACAATCTTGCAAGTTTATTCCAGTGTGAGATACAGATGATCTACTTTTTCAGACCAGTAGCATGTTACATTTTTATAAGTATATACAGTGTATAATAAAATACAGTGTGCCATTTGAATACAACAGGCAGCTTTTAATAGATGAATACAATAAAGCCCAGGAGCAGCTAAACAATTACATTTAAAAACGAAAAGTTAATCATTTGCTATTTAACATATATAACTGTGAAAGAATGGAATATTTCAAGTACAACCACTCACGTGTCACCTTTTTTTTCCTACAACCCTGTTCTACTTTAGTACATTTCAAAATATTATACACTTCTTTACAAAGCAGTCTAAATTGATTCTGCAAAACAACTTAAAAAGAACTTGTCATCACTGATTAAAAATCACAAATAGTCAGTTTGTTGCTAATTTGTTATTTAAAGGAGACAAAAATGTCAAAATTTAAATAAAACAGATTTTCTAGTCATCACATCTAAAATCGTCTCGCTTTTACCGATACCACAAAGCCAAACACTGTGCTCTAAAGCCTCACAGTGGAACAAATGCTCAACATTTTTTTCCATCACATCTTTGACCAAAAGCTGATTAATAAAATAAAGAAGATGACAGGATAATTCTAACACCAGTGCAATAAATCCTGTGTGCTGCGCAGCCTTATCACAATACAAGCGTGTGTGTGTGTGTGTGTGTGCAGAGAACCTCCAATTGCTCCCTGCAGATTCGATTTACCGCTGACACATTGTGTGTCTTAAATCAGATAGATGGCCAAGGCCTCAGGGTGCACAGCATTTCCCCTTGTCCTCTTATGTAATTAGCCTTCATTTAGGATTTTAATGCTTCGGCCTCAGAAGAAAGTCTCCTCTCTCCTTTCATGCACTTTTTCCTCTTTCTCTCTCACAACAGCATTTTGACAGGAAAGACACTTTTCCTCTCAGCAACTCATGACTAATTACCATAAATGTCATCATTACCACTATTTTTAACATTATGTCAGAAATATTGTACTGCTGACTAAAAAGTACTGAAAGGGTGACAGAAAGTATTTCCTTATCATGCTGCTTTTCGTTTTACAACATATGCAATGTTAAGCAAGAAGCAGTTACCTAACAGAATATTTATGCTAAATAAATATTTATCATGGCATAAACATGTAAAGGACTGTACAGAGACGTGAACATCCAACTGTTTAAGAGAACTGGAAAAAATGATAATGCTGGGATAAGAAGCCCAAAACGTGCTTTCTCAGTATATAACATTGCTTTTTTATTATGAAGAAAGAATCAGTGAAGTAAGCAGGAGATTAAAGCATATTCCAAGATGACAACGCCAGGATTCATCAGACTCACACTGAGAAAGAGTGGTTCAGGGAGCATGAGACATCATTTTCTTTCTGTCTTTGTTTGCCCAATATGTTATTAAAAAAAACACAATACTAAACAGAGACAAAGAACTGGAAAGAAACAAGAAAGGAAACAAAAGAAAAAGAAAAAAATACAGATTAGTATATTTCATATTTCATTAAGGTTAGTATGTGTGTGTGTTGCATGTCGAAGAACTTGCAATTTTGTGGCTACGCGAGGCTTTATTCAATAAAATAATAATAAAAGAAGAAGAGATAAAGGCAAACATAAATGAATGAATGGAAAAGATGCCTCTGCAGTGTAGTAGTTCACACATTTGCTTGTCAAGTAAAAGATTGCTGATTTGGTTTCAGCCAGAGAAACAAAACCCCTGGCATCTGGTGCAGAAATCTCCCAGATCATCTATGCAGAACTATCTGCTGCAGTGACCCCTTGTTACAAGGAAGTAACTGAAAGTAACCTTCTTCATGTGTAATTATAGTACAGAACATGTAAATAATAATAAGGAAATGTACTGGAGCTGGAAAACTACATGGCAAAGCTTAGAGCTTTGGACACCGGGGATAGATCAGGACAAAACTTTTCAGAAGCACACTCATGGTGATTCAGGAGGGGTGTCAATACTGGCCAGGTCACAAGTGTTTTCTTTACTTCACACATGGCCTGGCAACCACAGAGTCCAGACCTTAACCCACTGTGAATCTCTAGGATGTGATGGAGAAGGCTTTATGCAGCAGTCTGACTCTCCCATCATCAATACAAGATTTCAAAGACAAATGAATTCCACTCTGCAACACTGCGTAAGAATAGAAGCAACCATAACCTTAGCATCAAAAGTAAAAGTGGCCCAATGAAATACTAGACTGTGAGACTTATTTTTGTAAATGCAGGAGAAGCTGAAACGCCGGTATCACCTCAGTGTCTGTCCTGACACGCCGCATGAAAAAAGGTTAATGTTTCTGAAGTCATAGACAGAGATGGCAGTAAGAATACTGACTGACTCGTCTTTGATTTCTATATCATTACCTGCTAACAAGCAAAAAGTGCTGAGAGTGACAATTTAAAGGAAGCACGGCAGGGAAAGCGATCATTTTCCCTGACGTTTATCTTGGCTGAGATTATTTAGGTTCACCAGCCTGTTGGTTAACTTTATTATCATTTAGATCAATTTCTGAGGTCTGAGGGGGAAAAAAAGGAAACATGCATGCAGTCTTACTAGAGGCCAGGCCAGAGAAAATGTCTCCAGCTACATTGGAAGCATTAGCAGAGAAGAGTGGTGATGGCTTTGGCTGACTAATAGAGGGTTACATTTACATACGCCCACCCCTGTCTGCAAAAAGATTAATGAAGTTGGTAGATGCAAATTGAAATCTGTCGATGTACAGTGAGAAAACTATGGGAGCACAGAAGCAGGGCAGTAAGAGTTTGCTTGCGGGGGGGGGGGAGACAACGACACGGGAACTGGTTTCAGGAACCGACACTAAATAAAAAGAACCCAATGCAATCACTCTGTCAAACTAGTTTCCTCTCACAAAGAGCTTTGACAAAGTGTTTATTGCACCATGAAATGATAATCAGTCATCAACAGTACAGAAGAAAAAAAAAGAAGAATTATAATTAAAATTTTTTGCTATTCTGATACAGAGCCTAGAACTCTCTTAAAAGCTAATAAGGGGTTTATGATTTACCCACATGATTTCTTTCTAACACTGAAACGTATCCCGCATTATCAGCAGACCACTGGAAAGTGGAAGGCTGATGTGATCTGATACACATCAGATGACAGTTTATTCCTTAATTCAAAATAATTCTGCTGGAAAATACAGTTAGAAGATTAAGTGATAAGTCTACTTAAGAACCTGTCAGTCAGTCTGCTTTGGTCTGCAGCCTGCAACTGCAGAGTGGAAAACTTGTTTTCATGTAGTTGTGCTTCCTTTCTGTTTGCTTTACAGTTAAAAAGAAACAGCAGTTCTACAAAGTCTAAAATGATTACTTTAAACAGTACATTAAGTTGCGTAGAGCGCCACTGGACTGTTAGTAAGCAAGCACACATATAGCTCATAGCTTCATCATAAATGTTTAACTCTTGAGCATTATGTGCAAGATTTGCAAAGGGAAAAAAATAATTATTGTAAAAAAGTAGGAGGTTTGTTTCATCAGTCGTACTCAGGAGGAGACCCTTATTAAATAACATGTTGATTTTACAGACAAGCTAAAATTTTCCCCCCAGTTCTCAAAAGTATTGACATTACATGTCACAAGTTACTGCCTGTCATGTTTACTCATGAATTTATCAGTCTTTTTATCTGTAGTAAACTAATTTCAAGCTGACACTAATATAGGTTAGGACAATCTAACCCGCTTAAACCTAAGAAGAGGAGAAACAAAACAACGGAGCAAAATATCTTTTAAGAAAAGTCGCTAATGGAGGCCAGAAATGTGGTTGAAAATCAGGTGGTGTCACGCTTAATAAAAACAAAAATAAAACACCACACAACTGCGGTTTACATAACCTGTTCTGGCCAAAAACACCGGCAAGTTATTCCGCTCTAGCCCAAGGCGCACTGCAAACAGTACAGTCTGGAGCGTAATGACCAACTTCAATTAAATATTTACCGTCTATTAGAAAACTGAAACAGCATCTGTTTAGCTGTCAAAGTGCAGCAATGGTTTTCTTAGCCTGTACCAAACTCATTGAAAGCTAATACATTATGACAACAACAACAGAGCTCAAAACAAAGAGACAGAGACAGCCAATAAACAAAACAAATCAAACACGTAACCAAGCAAATGCACACACAAGCTTGGAAGAGCCTTAATAAAAGCTTGTGAAAGCCCTAAAAATAATAGATTTTTATGGGTTGCGAGTTTGATGCGAGACTCCTGTGGTCCTTGCTGGCGCAGCTTTACTCTCCTGCTGTGTTTCTGTGGGCAGCATCAAAGGTGCAAAAGCAGACTTTTACCTCAAGTCCATGAGGGACAGTGCTACTTTTCTTTGGATATCCTGATTCCAATTCACTCAAGGTTATCATCCTCCTCCTCTCTATCTCTTACACACATGCACACACTCACACCAGACACACCCATGCATGCTCAAACACACCCATGGGATTAAACAGGCTGATCGTTAACCCACTAAAGTGCGCTTAAAAAGCCCCTTAACCAACCTGCTCAGCCGAAAGGGAAAGCGAAAAAAAAAAAAAAAGCAGAGAAAACATGAAGAGAAAACTGCTTATATAAGAGATATATATATATATATATATATATATATATATATATATATTTTATTTTATTTATTTTTTTTTGAAAGTGGGAGATCATTCCATTGCAAGAATTGTTTCACAGATTTCACAACTCAGATGGCCTTATTTGAAGACAGATAAGTAAGTTGTGAAAGAAGGAAACAGAAAAGCAGGATGAGGATGAGCCGATTTCTTGAAAAGTGATGAAATGAAAAGAAACCACTGTAAAACCCCCTGGAAGAAGTTAGATGTGTAGATTCCGATTTGCGCTCGGACTACTGAAGGCCCCACCCTTCGGACACTGCCCTCCCTACCCCACATTTCGGTTTCCTCTGAGAAAAGCAAGTGGAATATGAGCCCCTGAGCTGATTTTGGGCCCAGGGTGAGGGAGGAAAGAAACGTCCATGTGTCAGATTTCGCTCAAGCAAACTCATTGACTTGATGAGATAAGAGAGAAGACCTTAGAGAAGGTGTGTCTGATAACCCTTCTTCTCTTGCTATCAACAATTTCCAGTATGTAAGAGGGTAATTGGTAACAGTGAAAAACACTGAAAAAAAACAATAGGTTTGATATTAGATTTCCAGTAGTTGGCGTCAGCTTGAAAAACAATCTATTTTTTGGAATTATTAACATTAATGAACCCATATGCTTTCTAGTTGTTTAGAAACACACACAGGGAACAGATAGCTTAAACAATAATATAAAAAAGGAAATGTCAACCACAAGTAAACAAAAAATCTCCCCAAATTGTCTCCTTCCGGATCCCATCTGCAGCATTGATTTAATACAAGTAAACAGAACCATTAATGGCAAAAAGTAGCATTTTTCACTGCGGGTCAACCGTAATTGAGCAAACACAGTAAAGCATAGACTTCACTAACAAATGCATTAGAGGTAAGCTGGAAGCACACGTGTGTTTTAACTGAATACACATACAAACTTACCTAATTTCCATTTTCCCCAGGTCCTCCTGCCTGTTGAAATCACTGTTTATCTGACCATACCCATCCTGTCGTCTTTTCATTTCAGTGCATAGTAAACATATGTCAAAAGTCTTGCAAGGATCTTTTAAAGACAGACCCCCCCCATTGCTTATTTTATCCCATGTTTAAACTGACTACCACTCAGTTTTATCAGCTTTGTTTCATTTAACAAGTGGGTTGAAATGTTTTGCAAACCACACTGTGTGCTTATTTTCTGATGTCAGGTGAAATCAGTGTATGCTGGTGTATAGTGAGTAAGACTGCTTTTGCAGTGCAGTGGGTATACCTTTGAAATACATCACAATACAGTAACACAGGAGTCTAAAGCACAAATAACCAATGGAGGATAAACTCAATAATAAATGCATACAAACTCTAAGCTTGACTTACAGTTGAATATTTTAGTATTTACAGAATTAATTTGGTGGAGATTCACTTCAATTCTCCAGTCCCAGAAATCTTTCAAAGGTGTGGACAGATAGGACCACTGAACATCACCAAAACCAAAAGCCATACTTTGAGTATAAGGAATTTACTGTAATTTAACCATGATGAGGTGTTTGGTCTTTACTTAAGAATTTAAATGTTATGCATCAGTCATTATATTACATTCTTGTCTCTTGGCATTTCCATCTGAAATAATGCACAGTCAAACTAGAAAGATACAAAATTCAGTGTCTTATTATGCAGCGAAGTAAGTCACCAGATGGTATATACAAAAAACTGAAAATAAAAATAAAACCAGCTCTAGCTCAGTTGCCTACATTCTTTAAATGCTGTGTACATGTTAACTTATCAATATAATAATAATAATACAGCAAATGAAAATATAAAAGAGCCCATTTTGATGTTTGGACTTTCTGCTCAGTCGAGACCTTTTTTAATTCTTGGTGAATTTTCTGTGTTGAAACAAGAAGGCCTGTACATTTTCAGTGGAATAGCTTTACTATCTGTGTGCCTGAACACAAGCTGGCCTGTGACTCAGGCATGAAAAAGCTCCAGTGTTATGAGTCTGGCCAAATTATTTTTTAATGTCAGTGACGCAGTAGCTCATCTGGCTCATGATCCACCACAGCTCACAGCTCACAGGTTATAGAATTGGACACAAAGAAAAATCTAACTTTCAGTGTCATTGATAGGCTGTACTGCACAAACTAATGAGAATTGAAATCCACTGAGAAGTCAAGGAGGCCCTCAAACAGTCATATCCTGCACAAATGTTGTGATGTTGCTCAACACCAAACAAAAGTGTTTGAGTTCAGGAGTATTGTGGCACAGTGAGTAGTAAGCACAGCCAGAAAAAGCACAAAAACTGCCTGTAAGATGACAAACCTTGTCCTTGGGCATATTTTGGAAATACTGAAAATCCATTAGGTGAGGATTGTGTTTGCACGTTTCACTAAAACCTGACCAATACTCTAAGGGAAGTAGCAGTTATTGTGAATTGTGGACAGAGCAGGAAGGATGACAGACACCTTCCCATTGCATGAGCTCATTGGTCCTGCAACCGGATGAGCTAAAAACATGCCCGATTTGACAGGAGGGACTGATAAGCTTGGACTAATTTTCAACTTCCACTGTTAGCAATGACTCATAATTCAGTGTAGACACTTTATAATCATACAGACCTCCAGATGACATTATTCTGTAGCCATCTATTTCATTAAGATAGGCACACTGTCACAATTTGTGTGCTGTAGACGAGGCAGAGTGTTATCCAGCAGTGCTCTGTGATGCAGCTGCAGATCTGCCACATCATATAATCCTGCCTTCATTTGCACTCTAAACAAGTCCCCATTCATAATATGGACATATGACCGATTGCAGCAGGACAAAAAATTCCCCTTAGCATTAAGAAAACTGTCTACTGTCTACTCTGGATGGCATGATGCTCACTTCAACTCAAAATGCATCCTATTTCAGAGTTATTTAAAAAAAACAAAAAAACAAAAACTTGAACCTGAAGTTCAGCTCCATAGCAACAGCAGTGAAAGAACAGCATGACTAAGTGCACTGAAGCCGCCTCACTCGTACTGTTGTGATTTTTAGGGCTAGGCTGCAGACATCCAGCAATCGTAAGCAAGACGATCTTTTACTAATAATTCTCGTGTCCACGAACTTGTGACCATATCTCTCAGATTACATTTTTTAAATCTCTGGCACCTGACTGCAGGATTTCTTTGGGGGGTGGGGGGGCTAGCAGCAAGCATGTGGAAGATCACCAGAAATAATCTAAAATTATGCAGAAAATTATTAGCGGATTATGTGGCACAGATAAAACATGAATGCAAAAAAAATTATCTTGAACTATAACATCCATTACAATAAATGTCTAAAAAAAAATTTTTTTCTCTTTTTTTTTAACTGCCAAGATAAATTAAACACATTTTCTCTGTAATAGGCAATAATAATGTTATTGACTAAAATCATGCAGATGAGAGATGAGCTGTAGTGGTAAAGCTAATGTATTCTGACAAACATCATTTATCGTTTTTGTGCAAGAGGGGGTGGACTCAGAGTAAAGAGTGATGAATCAGTGGTGAGAGAGCACAGACACAGAGAAAGGAGAGAGTACAGCGAAGAGCAGATTGAGGAAAATGGATAGAGCGTCAGCTGTAATTAATGGCTGAAAGGCTGATAGACCATGCAGTGAGGAGGGAAATGTGCAGGAGAGAGAAGAGCAGACATTATGACGAGGCCTCACACTGTCGCTGTACAAGCTGAATTTATTTAATGTACAAAAGCAGCAGCGAGCACACAGCAGCTGAGCAATGACCAGCATTAAACATGCAAGACATTAAATGGCAAAATCCAAACTCATGAAAGTGAAACAGGCCTGAGGGGGTGTAATAATGTTCACATTTTTTTTGTAACAGAAAAGCACTTTGTGTCAAGTTACAGACATCAAATTGCATTCTTACTTAAGTACAGGTTCACAGTTCTTAATTTATTACATCATATTCACTTGGGCAAGTGGTGGTCTAATGTGAGTGTGTGCGTGAGTGCACAGAATGCACTTACTGCAAAGTGACAGGGAAATGGAAGACATTTTTGCACTGGCTTCATATTTCAGACCCAAAAGATCTCCATCTTGTATTATATTTACTGCATATGCATACGTGCATTTATTCCAAGTGTAATTATGCATTATTATGCCAAAGCATAATGGCGCTAATGGCTGACTTAGATCAACAACAACAAAAATCAATATCAATTCTGGATTTAATAATGACTAATGATACAGTTAATCATTAGACAGTGTGAATTTTGTCCTGTCTCCCTCCCATTAACCCCAACCAGTCACAGCAGAGGGCTTCCTCCCTCCCTCCCTCCCTCCCTGCCTCAGCCTCTGCAGGAAGTTTCGTAACATTAAAAAGGAGCTTTTCCTTCCCACCATCAACATGCTCATAAGGCGTTGTGATTGTCTGGGCTTTCACCAATATTGTAGGGTCTTTACAATATAAAGCGCCTTGAGGTGATGGTGATGGTTTATTCATTTTAGGACCAGTGGCAATCAGCACTGCTGGCTCATGAAAGTGTCAACTTTTTGGGACTGCTCACCTGAGAATTTGCCCCTTAAGTCGAGCTTGCTTGCAGGAATATAGGAAGAAATAGTCTACATTATTTGAGAAATGGGAAGCTCATCAGGAATTCCAGCCCTCGTCTACCATTTCAGAAGAATAACAAGGTTAGAAAAGCTCTCAATGAACATGAAAGTACAATACACAAACAAAGCTGAGGCCTGTTGGGCAGCTTTCATCTACAAAGAAAACACAAAGTGTTGAAAGTAGGTTAGAAGCAGAACAGTAGTCCAGAGAAAGTTACAGTAGCTTAAAGCAAACTGAAATGAGGTGAGATATAATATAAAAAAGGGGAAGTTCAAGTGTCCCAGAGTGTGAGAAAAAAGAAGGGCTAAGATGAGGAAAGAGTGAGAAAGAGGAAAGTGAGAAAAGCCACGGGAGAGAAAGCTGCAGTCAGATATAGAGGCAGAGTTTGGCCCAGCTGGATTATGGCCCATTTACAGTAGAGCTAGACTCCTCCCCTTCTTCATTGCCCAGCTCCCATGTTGATGACAGTTAAAGGAGGAACAGAGTAGAATTAAGGAGACCTGTATTTACAGGCAGAAAGAAAAGGAGGAAAAGAACATTACTCACAGTAGACAATTTGTCAGTGCTTTTCTTACATATTACTGCCAATCAAGAGGAAATACAACTGATTTCATGTCCTATAGCTCTTAACCAAGGGATGATTAATTTAACCCTTGTGTGGTGTTCGTATTTTTGTTACTCAACCAGTGTTCATGGGTCTGGTGGACCCGCTAGAGTTTTGGCTTTCCAAATTAACACTATCAAACAATTTTATGTTAAATTACTCAACAAATGTTTACTTCATCCCAATTACAAGACATATGAACAGCAAACATGGTTAATTTTTTCCCTTTACCTTTGTTAGATCACATTTATGAATTAATGTGCTTCTCGTTTTTCTTTTATATAAAATGTTATAAATAAATCAGTTATAATCAAGTGGAGTGAGTGGAAAGACACAACACATTTACACGTGAAAAAATAATTAATTGTTTAATTTTTCTTTTGAAAAAAACTGAACACGGGTCTCACAGACCCGAACACCATACAAGGGTTAAACCAGACATCATTACATTATTACATCTCTTACTAACGTGTCTTTTTATAGAGGCTGGATAGGAAAGTTGTGGCAGTTTTACCCACAGCGAGAGAAGATCTTCCATCACAATGTAACTCTACTACAATGTGAAATAACTGTACTATTAAATTGCTAAATAGGCATTATGCATCAAAATTCATGAGAGTTTATCATCCATAGTTGACTAGCACTGGATGGATGATGCATGTAATGCATAAAGGAAAAATCCACTTGCATATAATAATGGTATTCTGTGGTGCACTTCAAAGCATGCATAAGAAGGTTGCACCAAACTAACAATTCAATGCAACTGTCTGCTGCAAAAAAGTGGTTACATAAAACTACTGGCTGGTTTCCAAGTGTTAGCAAAAGAACACAAAGAACCAGATATAAGGGGGGGGTTGAATTTGCCCAAGAACAAATTCAAACATATCGAAAGTACTAGCAAGTAAGGCAGAATGATCTTGCACCGAATGCAAGAAACAAGAGCATTCTGTCAGTCTGTTTCAGCCAGGACAGAAAAACGCATGTTTCACTTCGCATCTGAATGAGTGCATACCTCCAGATATAGTTGCCACAGCATTTTGCTTTCTCTTACAAGAGATGACACAAGATTAAATGAAAGTTAAGACCAAAAGTTCTTTAAATTAATTCAGAACCAGAATCAAAGTGTACCTTTGCGGTCCTCATCAGCATGCGGTGTACAAATGCAAAAGCATTCAAGTCAAGTAAACCTGTACTTGTTCGTTCTTGTCATACAACTACTCTACAATTGGATGGGGATAAAGAAAAGTAAGACATTTTATCAAGATCTGTCACATAACATTACATGAAACAAACATGTAGCTTTGAGTCTACATAACTGAGAGGATAACTGCCATTCTAGATTATTCAAACTCCAGCTTTGGTAGAATGAGGTCCTTTAATGTTAACAGCTATGGGCTAAGCAGGCAACCTGCACCAGTCCAGCTGCTGGGTAACTGAAATATGCAGGATTTTCCAAACCCAAGCAGTCCATACTGGGATACTTTTCTCAAAATGCCTGCGACAAATCTCAGAGTTGATGCACTGCTGTTATGTTATGATGGAATAACCTGAATCACTGTGCCTGAGAAACCAAGGCCACTATTCTAAATTTAGAGCTGATGACTGATCTATAGAGAAGAGTGATGACCGCAGTAATATATGATTCTTCCTGCTACAGTGGCCTAGCACCACTTCAAAGCAGCAAGGAATTTATTTACTTTCACTCAAACCATTGGCAGAACAGCCTCTACTTTGCCAGTAAAAACAGAAAATGTAACTTTTATAATAAATAAAAAGGAATTGAATAATGGAAACATATTAGCAATGAAATTAGGCTAGTGTTGGAGCCCAATTCAGTAGGTATCTGACCCAAAAATCTAATTTTTAGTTGTGTCCTATTTAGGAAATATAGTATAACTTTCTCATACAAGCCCACAGTCTTCTCAGTTTAACACAGAGAGTGAAGGTAACTGATCCACACCTTACTGTTGCAGTAAATGTCAAGTAGGTGATTTATTGCTGGCGATCTATTAACCTGCTCAGTATGTCTGAAAGTGTGAGAAATGGATAAAGTAGTCTTTGCTACTTCATTCCCTCCTGCAGAGAATCAAACTCTTGTTTTCAAGGGTGCCTTGGCGTGCAGTGACCACCGTTTTCCTTTACCTTTGAAATTACTGCCACAGTACTGAAGGCGCGTAATCTGCTTAATGATTTCTACTGTCGACTGAGTGCAGTGGAGGATTTGAAATCAAACGTCGGGGCCGAGCAGGGACAGAAAATGAAGGCAACGGCATAGAAAGAAACTTAAAGTGTAAAAGGAAACCTTTATAAAAGAAGACAGTCAAAGTAGGCGACATCAAAGAAGAGAGAGAGAGAGTCAGACGGAAAGGAACAAGGGTATGATGTGTGGGCTAGAGCTGGTTACACAGCCTTAATGTTTGTTAATTACTCTGTTTTTAAAAAGCACAGTACAAAAAAGCTTGATCTGTCTTGAGGGTATATGGAGGTTGTGGCAAGTAGACTCTTGTGCAGCAGACTTGCTCTTATATAGCGCTTTTCTACTCCTGAGCACTCAAACCACTTTATAAAACATGCTTCATTCACCCATATTTCCACAAGCACTTCTATGCTTCTGTCTAACATTCACACAAGGTCACACGCATGCAGACAGACACATTCACATCTCATTGGCATGCACTGGAGCATGCCAGGGATTGAACCACCAACCTCCCAATAAGTGGATAACCTGTTCTACCACCTGAACTACTGCCACCCAACAGAGGTATGCATCATGCAAAAAATATAGAAATAAAAAAAACTTAGAACAGAGGTGAAATGTTTTGAATTCAATCTTTGGATTCAGCGGTCATTTTGAATTTTGAATTGCAACTTAAGTGTACAGTGTTTAACACATTTATTATACCACCACCCAAGGTTCATGACACAGGAACCCTAAAACCTCAACAGTATTGGTAATTACCAGTTATCATTTTTTATGCTTCTTTAATGGTTAATCCACCAATATGCTAAAATTGTTTAACCAAAATGATATTTGTAAGAAAAAAATATAATGTTGTTATCAATTAATTTGATTGAAAGCAGGGGAAAAAAAAGGTAAGGCACATTATTATTATTATCATTATTATTATTATCAATAATATTTTGAGTAGAGACATCAAATTACAGTTATTATATTTATTTACTATAATAACATTATTACTATGTTTAGTGTTTTCTTGTTTTTATGACAGGTGGTCTAATAAATGCGTTAAGCACTGTATGTACAGTGGGGCAAAAAAGTATTTAGTCAGCCACCGATTGTGCAAGTTCCCCCACCTAAAATGATGACAGAGGTCAGTAATTTGCACCAGAGGTACACTTCAACTGTGAGAGACAGAATGTGAAAAAAAAAATCCATGAATTCACATGGTAGGATTTGTAAAGAATTTATTCGTAAATCAGGGTGGAAAATAAGTATTTGGTCAATAACAAAAATACAACTCAATACTTTGTAACATAACCTTTGTTGGCAATAACAGAGGTCAAACGTTTACTATAGGTCTTTACCAGGTTTGCACACACAGTAGCTGGTGTTTTGGCCCATTCCTCCATGCAGATCTTCTCGAGAGCAGTGATGTTTTGGGGCTGTCGCCGAGCAACACGGACTTTCAACTCCTGCCACAGATTTTCTATGGGGTTGAGGTCTGGAGACTGGCTAGGCCACTCCAGGACTTTCAAATGCTTCTTACGGAGCCACTCCTTTGTTGCCCGGGCGGTGTGTTTTGGATCATTGTCATGTTGGAAGACCCAGCCTCGTTTCATCTTCAAAGTTCTCACTGATGGAAGGAGGTTTTGGCTCAAAATCTCACGATACATGGCCCCATTCATTCTGTCCTTAACACGGATCAGTCGTCCTGTCGCCTTGGCAGAAAAACAGCCCCATAGCATGATGTTTCCACCCCCATGCTTCACAGTAGGTATGGTGTTCTTGGGATGCAACTCAGTATTCTTCTTCCTCCAAACACGACGAGTTGAGTTTATACCAAAAAGTTCTACTTTGGTTTCATCTGACCACATGATATTCTCCCAATCCTCTGCTGTATCATCCATGTGCTCTCTGGCAAACTTCAGACGGGCCTGGACATGCACTGGCTTCAGCAGCGGAACACGTCTGGCACTGCGGGATTTGATTCCCTGCCGTTGTAGTGTGTTACTGATGGTGACCTTTGTTACTTTGGTCCCAGCTCTCTGCAGGTCATTCACCAGGTCCCCCCGTGTGGTTCTGGGATCTTTGCTCACCGTTCTCATGATCATTTTGACCCCACGGGATGAGATCTTGCGTGGAGCCCCAGATCGAGGGAGATTATCAGTGGTCTTGTATGTCTTCCATTTTCTGATGATTGCTCCCACAGTTGATTTTTTTCACACCAAGCTGCTTGCCTATTGTAGATTCACTCTTCCCAGTCTGGTGCAGGTCTACAATACTTTTCCTGGTGTCCTTCGAAAGCTCTTTGGTCTTGGCCATGGCGGAGTTTGGAGTCTGACTGTTTGAGGCTGTGGACAGGTGTCTTTTATACAGATGATGAGTTCACACAGGTGCCATTCATACAGGTAACGAGTGGGGGACAGAAAAGCTTCTTACAGAAGACGTTACAGGTCTGTGAGAGCCAGAGATTTTCCTTGTTTGAGGTGACCAAATACTTATTTTCCACCCTGATTTACAAATAAATTCTTTACAAATCCTACCATGTGAATTCATGGATTTTTTTTTCACATTCTGTCTCTCACAGTTGAAGTGTACCTCTGGTGCAAATTACTGACCTCTGTCATCATTTTAAGTGGGGGAACTTGCACAATCGGTGGCTGACTAAATACTTTTTTGCCCCACTGTATATGTGCAGACACATACAGGGAATTTGGTTCCGGTAGATGGTGGCTCTCAAGCACAGCAATGTAAATCTCACACACACACACACACACACACACACACACACACACACACACACACACACACACACACACACACACACACACACACACACACACACACACACACACACACACACACAAGTGTCTATATATACACATTACACATACATACATAAAGCTATGTAAACCAACTATAAATAACGAATCTAACCTTATATACATAAAATACAGAAATGAATGAGGTGGACCAAATACTTATTTTCCACCCTAATTTACGAATAAATTCTTTACAAATCCTACCATGTGAATTCATGGATTTTTTTTTCACATTCTATCGCTCACAGTTGAAGTGTACCTCTGGTGCAAATTACTGACCTCTGTCATCATTTTAAGTGGGGGAACTTGCACAATCGGTGGCTGACTAAATACTTTTTTGCCCCACTGTAAAATGTTGAAAGAGCCACTTAAGGTCTAGTAAGACTACAAATGACAACATGACACATGACTGACAAATAAGACTACAAAGCACTGTTACTTAGGCCACAATCACTAAAATGTCCAGAGGGTAAGTTGAAGTTCTAGGGGGTGATCTAATATTGTAATTTACAATAAAAATGCCAGCAAACAGAGTCTTCCATTAGCTCTGCCAATTGTGGTTTTCACAACAACCTAAAATACTGAAAACCCTCCAGTGTGCTATAAAAAGCGACTTGTGTTGGGGCTTTCCCTTTTAACTGACAATCTATGCCAACTTTGATTCCGTTTAGATAAGTTCTGCTCTGATACACAAAAGTACCAGCATTATTAAGCTCTTCACTCAGTTAAGAGCCTGCAGGAGTTTAAGCTTTGGCGCACAGCTTTGACATCCATCATTCACCCCGAGGTTTGCTCTCGTCCTGATAACATCAGCCTCTGGCATTCCAACTGTATTAACCCTCCTAACAACTACTATCACAGGCACAACAGGTGCAAAATAAAACGTCCTTTTTCACATCACTAAATTTGGCACAACTTTCAGTGAACTACAAGCAGCAAACCTGAAAGAGAAAATTCCTGCAAATGCATATGCAGTAAGACCAGAGACACACACAAAAAAACAGAAGAAGCACTTCACTACAGCTCATTAGTAAATACCAAAACTGCTAAACTGCTCTTAGAAGTGTTCAGTCTTACTGGTGGCACATTGAGATTAAGGCACAGCAATGCTTTCAGCTAACTGTAAACTCAGATTGCCAACATGCAATAAAGGCCTCAGTCTCACATGCCCGGCAATTGGTCAGTGATGCCCTGTCAACACCCCAGCAGAGCAAATTGCAAGAAGGTTTTTTCGTACAGCATTGTGCACCTCTTTGCAAACAAATTCACACCAGCTGTGCGAAACTTCCAGCCACCATTCTTCAACCAGTATACACTCTTTTTCCTTAGCAACTGGTGACTGCCAGATGGTCTAGGCCTGTGTAACTGAGGCGAGTTAACATGCTAACTTCCATAAACCAAAACACTGGTGAATGCAAAATGCACTGATGGTGAATTAATGCCTGTGCGATTTCCCCCCCCCCCCTCAAAATAACCCCTGCCATGGGCAGGTTAGTGATTTGACAACAACCTAAAAAAAGCATAAGCTTTAAAAATCTTATGTGCTGTTGACTCATGTCAATAGAGACACAATAAACGGCATGGCTGGCATGCTTCTTCCAGCACACAGGTCTATTTCTAACATTGCTTTGGCAACACAAAACTGGCACAATGTAACATCATCACAACAAGCTAAAGCACCTTTAAAAATAGTAGACTGGCCTTACCAGTAGCTGTGCGGAAAATACATAACCTCCAGACACACGGGGGCTTCTATTTTAAATGATGAAATAAGAGTGTCTGAGAGGTAGGTCAATATCCTCAGACAAATGCATGACATATTAGCAAATAATTCAGAACAACTGATACTGGACCAGTGCATTAATAATGGTATTGGAATAGGAAGAGATATATTGTGTTGCTGTACTGATATTTTGCCCCATCTTTACTCAGTTATTCCATAAATGTACTCTACTGTTATGGTTGTTATTATGTGAATTTATAATTTCTTTTTAAAGTGCTTTAGTTCAATTCAAACTGAGCAGATTTGATTGTTAGAAAATGTTTGAAACAGATAGATCTACCATTGTGTCCCCCCCCCAAATGTGTCCTGCACATACACCAGCCAGTGATAAACGCACTCACCAACCAGTCGTTCAATCAGCTGCTTGTTTAGTCAGGATGATAAACAGAGTCTACGCCTGTTCGATACGACCAGCGCTGATACCAACACATGCCGGATCAGCATAACTCCATCCATTCAGTACAGTTTTACTATCACAAGCTGCAGTTTCATCCACACTTGCTGCTGACTTATCAGACAACCTGTGGTCAGAATCGAACTAACTTCAAAACATGCTTATTTAGTGGTTGCAAAAGAAATTAGGACTCTTGCAAAATGCTTTTAGTTTGCTCAGAAACAATGCAAATAAACACACCGATTATGAGCATGCAATCAGTTCTTAATATTGGTGTGTCATCTCAACCTAAAGCTGAATTTAAGAATGTAGCAGCATTTCTACAATCGCATGATCACAAGTTAGTAGGGCTGCACAATTAATCGTTAGAAAATCGCGATCTCGATTCATACTTATGTGCGATCTCATTTCCAAATGACAACGATTTAAAAAAAAAAAAAAAAAAAAAAAAAAAGACGACGACGATTGTACCGCATTTTGATCCGGGACGTAATCTGCATGAAAACAAGCGCTCACTCTTCCTGCTCAACAAATGACAAGGACGGAGCCTTATACCACATGATACAGAAGCTGTGCCATGTGATGCTAAAATTAGCAGGGAAAAAACAACGGAGAGCACGTCAAGGATGACGACAAAGTGACAGGAGAAAATCCGTCCCGGTCAACCACCCAAACATCAATAACGGGAACCTTATACAGCGCTTCCCTATACCCGTCGAACTCCCGCAGGCACAAAGAAATTACGGAGGCTATCACTTATCACTTGACCAAAGATATGGCTCCCATCAACACTGTGCAAAACGAGGGATTTAGGAAAATGATCAACACCCTAGACAAACGCTACACAGTGCCGTCCCGCAACTATTTTTCTATTGTTGCACTACCTGCTCTATACACGCAGTGTCGAGCAACGGTGGAGATGGAATTTCAAGCAGTACAACATTTTGCGGCAACCACAAAACGTGAGACATTTGTTGTTTTTATGTTTATTTATTGTTTTTATGTTCAGTTTCAACTGTTACAAAGTTGATGTGCAGTTAATAAGTGCAATAAATATTTATATTGGAAAAGAAAATCGTGAGAGAATCGTGATCTCAATTCTAAGCCAAAAAATCGTGATTCTCATTTTATGCAAAATCATGCAGCCCTACAAGTTAGTCACCAGGAGTAACTTGTTAATTTCCTTAATAGTGTTTTAAGCGGGGCCATTGTCAAGTTTTCTCTCAAAGCTGGAATGAAATGCGAGACTACACAAGTGCAAGTCTGAACAAAGGCTTCAGGGAGAGAATGTTTGCCTCCACATGTACAGTAACCTTGGTTAGGTAAATAATTGACGGGCCTATGGGACAAGGTCCTTGGCAGCCTCATACATTACACTTTGTATGCATGTGGCAAAGAGAGCTGAGAATACTAAGTCCAAAGATGTAAATATACTTTTTAGGAAATAGATTGCGTGCATCACTACATGTAAACGTTAAGAAAAATGTTTATTGGTAGGTCTAAGATAATAAAATACAATAAAATGCATTTTACTGTAATGCTTGAAAGGTATTCGAAGAGTGCATATACCATAAAATATTAAAGTGTTGTAATTTTAATGAATTTGTTTCTGATCTGCCTCCAAACTTCGCTTTTGAGTGACCTAATGAGGTCATTTACGATATATGCGCTACTAAAACAACTGGTTCAGCAACAACAATAAAAAAACGAGTGGGGTCAAATATATGTTCAACATCACAGGCTTTAATTTTATTGTAATTGCATACTTCTGATCAGAAGATTATAACGCTTTGCTGTGAACCACGGCTAACAGACTTAAATTCAAATTTAGATATCAAATTGGCAGATAAACAGCTGGCAGTTTTCAGAGGCAGGTGCAAATTGTTTTCAGTCTAAACCACCAGAGTATGGCATAAAAATATGGAGGAACTGTGATGCTGAAAATTCATTTTGCATAGAAATCATGATTAAACTATGTTACAATCTTTTAGAATATCTGGCATAGATAAAAGAAACGGCATAAGCATGATAAGCTCAAACAGCTTGAGGGTTATTAGGATTTTCCTCTGCCCTTTCCCCCACCTCTCCCTTAAGTTTGGGGGAATTTGTTTTAGCAGTTTTTGCATAAGTAGATAAGATTGGATAAGATAACATTTGATAAACTTACATCAGTTAAAATTTAGTTAATGACAAAGTTAGTTTATGACAAATACCGTACTACAATATTTTATTGTACGGTAAAAAAAGTAAATAAAAAAACAAACAAAAAAACAGCTCAACTCATAAATCAATGTTTCTATGCTGCTAATTATTATATAAATAAATAGAATTAAATATATCTGAGATGTTAAAAACTGAATGTAGGTAAATATAAAAATCCCAAAGTTAAAATGGTGTTCAAAGTTTTTTCCCACCTTGGAATAAAAGAACAGCAGCCCTGCTGAAGAGTAATCTAGTTTCTCATATCTAAATAGTGTATACAGTTACAAACAAAGGAGTCTTAATTTATTTATACAGCATTCTCGAAAAGTGATCCTCAAAGAGACACAAAAGAAGGAGCAAGAGATCCAGTTCAACCCTGTTGAATGACGTATAATTCAGTTTAAATCTTATCAAAATTGAAGCCTATTCCTAGTGAAATATAAATGTGCTGAAATACAGATTTTAAATTACCCTTAAATTTTTACGATGCAAGATAAGAAGGATCAATAAAGCACAAGTCAGTTACATTAACAGGAATTATGAATCTTGTCTAGACAGAAAAACGCTGACCAAGCTGAACCCAAACTTCAAGCGTGCTCCACCTTTTGCTTCTGCTGTAAAAAATTAACAGAAATTTGGCAGTCGAACCGTGCTGCACCTAGGCGAGTTTTAATCCGGGCAGTAACACTGAAAAAACAACTGTGTCGACACAGGAGACATTTGTATTCCCTCTAGAGTTTAACCGCCTCTCGTTGAGTCAGGAAGACTGGATTAAAGGTTATCGCAGACTAGATGACCCACATTTAGGCAGACAGGCAGCACAAAAGCAACACAGCTACAAAAATATCTCACAAACAAACAAATCCAATAACTCTCACTCTCAGAACCGAAGGAGCACACCATGGCACAGTGCCCACACTGCTCTGAGGATTTTTTTTTTTTTTTTTTTTTTTTTTTTTTTTATTCGGCGACGAGCAGGAAATTCCTCCAACTCGACTCATCAATAAGAAAACAAGTTATGACACGTCATTTACTATTTACAATGCCTACAAAGTCCAATTATAATTTTTATGCTGAACTTTCTACTGGTCTCCAAAATTCCCCAATTTTCCTGTGTTTGTTTTGCAATTTGAAGGCGACAGAGTTATGTAAAGAGAAAAATGCACAAAGACTGTAGAGAGAGGTAACAGATGCAGTAGATAGGGATGATGTCATAATGTTTAACACTTGTTTAATAATTGTCAACGTTCAGCTTCAGTCAAAAATACAACTTTTTTTTTTTAATGCCTGTGACATTTGTGTTGGCAAACCATTATCAAATGCTGAGATTTTTTAGGAATGCAAAACAAAGTGAACTCCCCTTTAACGGGAAACATAGCTAGCATAACGCAACTGAGGAAAGTATGCAGTTAATGTGTTACTAATCTGATTTTGAGAAATGGATGAGGAAATGCATCAGGATTTCTGTGATTCAGGCTCTGAACAACAGGTTAAATCCTATGTTGCAGTACAAAGTTTGGTAAAGTCAATTGACAGCTGAGAAGTTAGGATATGCGTAAGGAGCACAAAAATTTATATAAAACGATTTAATGCAGCATTTCAAATCACCCTGAAAGATTCAGCATTATATCAGACAGCCACCACCCAGCACTCCCACTGTCATTATCATTAAGACTGTTGGCTTCTTTCTCTAACCTGTCACCCAAATGTATACTTGCATGCTAGGGGATGTTTTTAGTGTGCGGGTGACGGGGGTGCTAAATGAAGTGGTGGGACTTTGCTCACCACCTCCACAAACCAATTTCCTGTGGAAAACCTTGTGATTCTATTTGCAGCATGTAGACATTTCCAGTGCATATAGCTTTTGCCATTTGGTCTGTCTCATACGGTTACCAGAACCTGGTGCTTTCGCATGTATTATGATTTTAAAACGTTCGCGAAAGCATCGCCAAGAAGGACATAAAGTGTCACAAACAAGCCCCATTACCATCTCCCTCCAGTTTTTCCAGGTTCAGCTACTGTAGTTTGCATTGGTAGGTTAGTCATCAAAAGAAGGGAGAGGTTAGACATGTGACAGAGACAGCTATGCACTCTCAGGAATTTTGAATCGCGGTGATGATAGTCATTACATTACTAAGAATAGGTTATTGAGAATACGACAAGAATCTTTTCGGAGTACAGGTATTCTATACCAAAAAATGTTCCCCTGCCCAGCTAGCTTTGTTCACAATGCACAATCATCTCACAATGAGTAACGAGGCATTTCTGAGTCTTTGTCTGATCAATTAAGTATGTTGGTGGGTGTTGTGCATACAAAGCTTCTCAGATTAAAAGTAAATCTAAGAAGTCAGTGAGTGTCCAATCATCCAAAAATTCTATTATAAATTGGAAAGCCCACAAACATTTTCCAAATAAATCTGGCTGAAACAAAAGCCTTTTCAACAACGGTTCTTGTGAAAAAGAAAATGTAAAAATACAGGAAGAGAAGGAAGCAATACTCAAAGGAAAAATCTGAATTTCCCAGCGCAGACTAGTCATTTCAGAGACAGAAAGTGAAACAAAACTTTGACATTGTATGAGAGTTCCCATATACAGTGATTAATACATGTTAAGATCTATGTAGGCATTTAAAGATGACAACAGCAGCAAGCTGGCAGCCACCAAAATAGTCTTCAAAAAGGAAACAGCTTGGCTGGAATAGGACTACACCTCAGTTTAGCTCTTTGCACCACTCTGACCCTGTGCTTCAAAGACTCACAATAGGAACTAGAAAAAACAAAACCAAAGAAAGTGTCAGATAGCAAGACAAACAGAAAGAGGAGAATTGTAAAACATTAACGTGAATTAATATAACGTATCACAGAACATTTCAACACACTTCATATTACTCAGCCTGGATATCTGGATCCCACATGAACTGTCTGGCTAATACTAAGTACCTAAAATCAATCAGCCAGTAAGTTGCAGAGAAATGCAATGTTTTATACAGCTCATCAAACAGCTATTTGTACAGATATTAAGTAACCTGAACAAACAAAGCTGACTGAGGGTGGCATTATCTCGGAGATTAGAAATACAGGAACTGACACAACAGATGTGAAGTTGACCTAGTATTTGCCATAGTTTAGCGACCTTTTGTTGGTAGTTCCCGTTTTAAAAATTATAGAGGTTTTCGGTTTGACTCGAGTTTCCCAGCCTGCCGTTTATATAACAAGAATGTCTTCGGTCTGTGGGAGGAATCCCACACAGACATAGGGAGAACATGCAACCTCGACACAGAAAAGCCTCAGATGAACCTTCTTGCAGTGAGGTAAATAGTGCTAAGCAAGGCAATACAAAGAAATCCTGTTATTTTGCAATGTATAGTTCTATTTAAGATAATATACTGTACGAGAAACTGATCACGCTCAGCGCAATTACTGTTATTCTGTAAATAAGCAAGGGTGAATCTTGGCATACAGTTCCTTATGTTTGCAAATGCTAATAAATAAGTGATCAATGTCATTCAGTTTCAAGTTACCCCTTTTCTGGGCCTAAGTCTGATAATTACAGTAATGATGATGATAATTATTATTATCTTTAGACACAAGCCACTACAGATAACTGAGCTAATACATCTTATTATTCTCCTTGTTACATATATAAACAATGCATGGACGAATTTACAGAAATAGTTTTTAAAAAAAAGTATCAGACTAATAGTATGATTTAAAACATTTTTTGCTTTCAGGTGTTCGGGTGACATCTGTGTATTCAAGTTCACTAATTACGGTTTAAAAAAAAATCAGTAATAACTGTATTTGAACACGGTTAAGTATAATTTAGTGTTTTCCCCTGCTGCTATAGCTTACAATACTCTTCATGCTGAAGGTCATTAACACTGACCTATGAATCATAGAAAATGCGTCTAACTCAAGACAACTTAGCACAGAACCAATTTTAAAATTTATCTTTAGGCACTTTGTCTGAAGCCGTTTGTTGCAAAGACACTTCATTTGGTCACATTTATTCAGCTGAAACCATAAAAAATGCCAACGATAACACAGTTTGGCAGACATAAAATAGAATTTTTGCACCAATAATGTTATTTTCAAAGGACTATTAGCCAAAAACTTGACTTGGTGTGCAGTGAACCCTTAAACCTAACGGTCAAGTAGAAGAGAAAAGAAGAAGTGGCAGGCCTGTAAAAACCATGTACAGCATATAAACAGCATCTGAAAGTTGGAAAAATATCCAACAAAGACCTGACACAGGACCACAGTGATGTAGTTGGCCCTTCAGTTAACTAGTTTTCACTGAAGCCTCATCAGAAATAGTCTCAAAGGAAGATGTTAAGAAGCCATTTTTAAGGAAAGGAAACTTGGAGAAAAGGCTAAGCTAAGCCAAATCACACAGGAACTGGATTCAAATTCAATGGCAACAGATCTTACGGAGTAATTAATCAAAATGCGAATGTTTTGGTTCAAATCGTGAATATCTACAGAGAAGGTCAGGAGCGAGCTACAACAGTGAGTGTCTACAGCCATCTGTAAAACACGGTGGAGGCTCTGTCGTGATTGGGGTTGCATTTCAGCCAGGAGTGTTGAAATGCAAAATTGATGAAACTATGAATGCAGAAGATAACATCAGATTTTGATACACCATGCAATACCATCTGACTCTAAAAGCTCTTTTTCTCAGCATGACACTGAAAAACCCCAACAAAAACCCACAGTGGATCACTATCAGTTGTGAACAGAGTTTCCCAAAAGGTGGACCTCAGTATTTTTGAAGCAGTATGGAGTCATATTGGCTGAGAACGCTTTGGCATAACACTCTGTATTTCCATGTATGTTTCCCACTGTCCTTGCACAATATAAAGAAATAAGGAATGGTTCAAGACTTTTGCACAGCACGGTATATTATATACTATACAGTATATTGCTGTGCCTAACAACCTTTATAGCAGATATCACTTATTTTGGACCCTGTAACACATATGTTTTGCATTAGCAACAGTGGTTTTGACAGTTTATGAGAAATCTAACATGCATGCTCCAGAACTGTGTGTGCAAGGCATGGTTGCAAAACATGCTGTCAAACATGTGGTCTCTCTAATCTCTTGTCTTAAAGTTTATATTATATAATGCGCTGCAATGATTCCAGAATATATTTTCTAAAAAAATGTAAATAACAGTCTGTGACATATGCTGACTTTTTTTTTCTTTTTTTAAACAGAGTTTGAAAACCACTTAACAATAACACAAAGCATCTGCAGTCCTCAGTAACAGTAACAACTACTTTATGATGCAAATCGCAACACACCCAACTGTCGAACAAAAGCATAATTTTCCTGTTAAAAAAAAAAAAAAAAAAAAAAGCGAAAAACACGCAAAAAAAAAAAAAAAAATGTCTCAGCTTTACCACAATCTGCACTTCTAAAATGAATGTGGTCGTGTGTCTGTGTGTCTGTGTTTACGTGACAACTGTGTGTGTGTGTACAGCATTTGCATGCCTCTGTTAAATAAAGAGCTTTGAGGGGGTTAGCGAGGGTAAGTAGGTGAAGAGAAAAAAAGTGACTGAGTGACATGGTAAGGAGAGCGAGACAGCAGCACACCATAGCAGATATGTACACGTGGCCTCCCAGCTTCCCTGTGTACACTACACACATTCACACAAATACACAAACACACACACACACACACACAGCTTGCTATCCTCAGCCGTGCTCTTACACACACTGACGCAGGCAACGGAGCAACAGAGAAGAGTTGATATCAGCTTTTTAACCCTTTTTTACTTTGCATGTCTCACAACATTTTAAACTTAGCACCACACAAATAAGAAGACTGGGAGGTATAACAGGTTAAAACAAGTTAAAACAAATGTCTCCTAATAAGAGGGTGTGTCATGCTATTTCTATAATTGATATGAATCTTGTAAGTGCCTCCTTTTACCCTGGGCATGCAGCAACAAACATTTGTCTATTTGATTATCAGTTATGTAACACAAATCCTGTGCCAAGAAATGTGGTTGGGCCAAACTGCATTCAAACGGTGTCGAAAATTCCCATAGAACAGCTAGATGGCTTAAATGATATGAAGGTTGTAGTTGATATGATATATATGTGATATATGATATAGCCACCAGTCACTGTTTTCATCCCTCCGTTAAGATATGGCATGTATCACACACATAGCTGTGAAATAATACAGTATAATGTGATCTAATGCAAAAGCACTGTAACGTACAGCAACACTATACATTTCTATACAGTTCTGCTTCAGAGACGCATCGATCGACTGGCCAGGGACCCGGAATGGACAAATTTCAGCACTTTCACCCTGTTAATCACGCATATGTCTGATTACCAGCCAGTGTGTTTCATGCATGCACAGCACATGCACAGCAGAACAGGCAAATAGTTGTTCTCACACTCACAGTCTCACAGACTGAGCCGAGTTCTTAACTGTAAGTGAGGAAGACAAAGTAAACCACAGGGGAACCACCATGAAAACATTCGTAACAACAAACCTATGAGACTCTTATATCACCTAGACCCAGCTAAACATGCCCAATTTGAAGAAGCTAACAAATGGAAAGTGGCTAAGGCTAGCCAGAGCTTAGAGCCAAGCTTACTGGAAAATGAAGTACCTGAAAATTTTGTAGTGTAAATCTTCTGCACTCGGTTTTGTTTAATAAGGTTAAATATATAAAAGATTTTGGTGAATTAGCTGTACCTCCTTCCAGTAGCAGAGCACTTTCTTTCCAGTTGTTTAAGTGAGAGGTCGTCCTGTGACTTGCTGCAGTTTGGTGCAGATTGTAAAGTTTAGTAATTTATTATTAAAATAAAATTCAGCACTGTTTAAAAGTTCATTTTTGCTTGATTATCTTATCCAGTGCATCTTTATTCAATTCTAAAGTATTAAACAACTCAGTCAGAATGACCAGTTCCTTTTTTCTTATGCTGTTCTTTGTTGTGTTGCATAACTGTTAATTTTTTTTTTATAGTTGATCCCTGCCACTTTTATAATTCGCAGTGTATAATTCCTTAAAGAAAGTCTGTAGCTAAAACAGAGACCCTAAAAAGAAATTTGTATAATATAGCTAAATAAAATCATTAACAATTTTTCAAAATTCAGTATTTTAACTTCTGACTGTGAAAATCTAATGCTTTACTTTATTTCATGTAAAAGCTGATTCATTTTGTTTTCGGGTTGTTGCTCATATTAAAAAAAAATAAATAAATAAATCAATTTAACACAAAATGAAACATTTTTTTTAAATATTTAATGATTTCATATACTGAATTATTATTAGCCGTGTATGATTTAAAAGTTTTATTTTGAAATAATCATCCATCTATGTGAAATCGCATTCAAAATAATCAGCTTAGTGTCAATTAAAGTGTCACTACTAAAAAATCTAACCTTTCACACTTGGTTCATTGGTAAATCTGAAGTGTTGATTTAAATAATTTATACATCATGGGAACAGCTTAACTGCTAAATAAGGATATATAAATCGTATAGTCCAGTTATACTTGCATGATCAGTGGACTGTTAGGTGAGTTTGTTTTTGCATTAAGTTGTTTGTACTGTAAGAGATTTTGCATTGCAGTGTTCAGGTCCCGAAGAGCATCACAGTACGTTATCACACTTCATGCTGGTGCAACAGGGATCAACACAGCAGGAAGTCGGTTACAAAAGTCCTGTGTCCGTGTTTAGCAATAAAGTTCACTACAGTTTATTATACAGGAGAAAGACAGTGGCTTGGGAAGACTGAGACTTGCACTATTTACCAGAACAAAGAGATATGATCAACAGAAAATCAGACTGACGGAAAAGAGCTAGCGATAGCTGAAACTCGTTCATATACAACTTGTTTACAGCTGTCCTGAGCTAAATCCCTTAACAGGTCTTTAAGAAGGCCAGTACGGGCTCACATTATTACTAGACATTAATCAAACACCATCTTTGTACTTTCACATATAACCATGTAGACTCATAAAACTAAAAATTCAACCTCTATCAATGTCACGCTCTTAGTTGGTTCAGTTATCAGATAGTCTTTCCAAGCTGAAGCGAGGTGTGTCCACCAGACACTTTTCATGCTCACCAAGCTGCACGTACACATCTTTCTCACAGCGCTCATTTCCATCAAATTAAACAGGAGCACACTGCATTTTTAGAGATGCAAATACCACGTTTTCTAATAAATTGTGGTGGGATGACATGTTTAGATTATTTTGCGATTGCTCTCTAACAAGCAAAACAAAAACAAAAACAAAACAATAGAGGAAAAATACCAAATGAATAGTTCTTGGATACCGTATATGAGAACAGTTAAGCAATATAGCTTAGTCAGATATTGGAATCCAGAATCCACAATACTGTGACACTGGAAAACATAAGATCTCATCTGGATGGCTATTCTCACACACCTTCTCATATCAAGTCTTCAGTTAGACCGCTTACTTTCCCTACTGTCACCTTGCGCCTCGTCAAAAACAGCAAAATATTTCTCTTATATCAGTCTCCTATTCTTGCATACATATTATATGTAGTGTTTACTCTTAATTTACACTTGATTCAGATTTACAATGTGCTGCAAAGTGGCTGTATTAAGAGTATGCTCTGCAGTGTCTGCAGATGTGATGAGCACCAGACGCCCTGCATCCAAATGCTGTTAAGAATGTCACAGGGAAGCATACAACAGCTCCTGAGCATCTTTTCTGACTTATTCAAGTGCTTTTGTGTTAAAAAATCATCACACTAGAGGACATTGTGTTACATGTTATGAAAAAACTGACTGAGATGTCAAGTTGCCAGACTGAACTTAGCATTTCAGGAGCTAAGTGAGCAGCACAAACATTTTTGTAGCGCAGTGGAAAAGGAAACGCTGCAATCATTGTGCTTATATACTACTAAAGTTAATTGACCATCTAGTGGACTAAAAAGCAGTAATTAGTCTTCAAAGTTTGTATTTAGAGAATTCACACCTAAGACTGCAGCAAATAACGCATTATCAACTTCCCTTCTCCTTACAATTAAACTTCTTTTTTCAAAGCACAGCCATACTCTCCTGAGTCAATACAAAGCCAATCATATGATGACTGAGAATAACGACAAACGTTGCAATGAAGTCAAAAGCAAACATAGTGGGATAAAGTTCAACCTACCTGGAGAAGCCAACAGAAAAAGGTGCCAAGGACGCGACAGGAGAGGGCCCATCATCGCTGCTCTGAATCCCAGATGTCTCTCCATACCTTTTCCCCCGGGCCCAGCCATCCCCCATCAGAGGCATGTTTGAGTACATGTCAAAAGGCTTCTGGTCTTGTATGTCCATTGTTGAGCTCAGGTTGGCTGTGTAGTGGTAGCCGGGCACTGCGCCGACACTCACAGGTGAGGACATGGGGCGTGGTCCTCCTCCGTGGAGAGAGCTGATGCCGCTCTGGAGACACTGAGGCTGGCAGAAACCATTATCCTGCTTCTCCTGTTTTATCACACCAGGGGTACAGATTTGGATGAAAGACTCATCAGGATCCTTCTCTTCCTTGATGATGATAGTGGAGAGAAGGGCCTGAGGCTGGTGATGCTGGGGCTGATGTTGCTGGTGATGTATTAGTTGGTGGTGCTGCTGCTGTTGTTGATGGGGGTGTAGGGCATGGTGTTGCTGCTTTGTGCCATTAACACTGGTACAGTTTTCTCCGTTACCCATGAGAGGCTTTATTTCCTTTGGCAAGCCACCGACAGGACAGCCACCACCGGTGCTCTCTTGTAGAATGTTATCCAAGTGTGCCACTTCTGAATCCAACTCAAAAGCACTGATTTCTGGCAGTGAGCTGGGAAGGTCCAGATCTTGCCAAATCTCTGTATCCTCAATCAGGCGGCCACTGTTGCCATCCAAATCGCATGGACCAGTGCCTGTGTGCCCACTATAAGTTCCCAAGTCTTTGTCCAGAGAAAGAATGCTTTCCGTCTTTATGGGGTGGGAAAAAAGGTCAGGCAGAGGAAGGTTGCCTAGGACGGAAGTGTCTGAGGTGTTAATGACAGATGTGGGTGTATCGGAAATACACTGGTTAAACAATGGCAAGCTGTCCCCCATGCCGAATATACCAATATCCTGTTGCTGCTGCGGTTGTTGTTGTTTCTGCATTCGAATCATTTTACCCTCCTTCATGTCTGTCCCCTCACCCAGAACATGATGCTGATGAGACTCAAACAAGCCTCCAAGCTCCCCCTGGCCATTGGTTCCACCCTGTCTATTGGGGGCCACTGTGGCAGGGGGCAGAGACCCAGGCAGATGCATTGCAGTCTGGAACAGTGAACCAGGTGTGTCACCAGTACCTTCTATCTCCGCAAATGTCAGGCCGTCGTCTCGATTACCATTGCGCTTCAGTCCACCCTGATCCATTTCTTTGTCCTGTGGGTAACAGTGAGGACAGCCAGGGTGAATCAAAAACACAACACACACACACACACACACACACACACACACACACACACACACACACAAGGACACACATGCACACTAAAGAGACAAAATTTGCCTTGAATGAGATGACCCATACAGTAGATAATGAAGAAGCGAAACAAACAGCAAATCTTACTGAAATACTGATCACTGATGCTGACAGGTGTTTGAAAACATCTGCATTACAAAGTGGCGCTCTTTAAAAGCAGTGTTCCGCTGCTGTGCTTCTGCCTACGCTCTTCTGCTTCTACTTATTTATTTTTCATCTTTATATAAATGACAGCAGCTGAATGACCCCCTCCCCCAACACCCACACTCCAACAATGTGGCAGACACACAAATGGGAGAACACTTAAAACCGACTTGCAAAATCAGACCAGGGCTATTAGGCTTGCGTGAAATAAATGACTAAAATATGAGTGCTATTTCTAGGAACTGTGTCTTTTCCTCCGTGAACAGGGAAAAGAAGTTTAAGACATGCCCGGACAACTTGCGTTACTGGTATCCGCACCGTCAGATCCCCATTGAGCGTTTGTAACAACATGCATCCGTTGGACTCGGGAGACACTAAACCACGTTAGGCATCTGGCGCGAACGACTGCCTCTGCCCACTTGCAAGAAGGAGCGAGTAAATAATACATTCAAAGTCCAATTTAGAAGTTTTAAACCGATTAAAGCAAGGGTCGGTCTGGAGTGTTTCGCAGCGGTGTCCCTGAATAAACTATATATTAAAAATAAAGAGGGAACACAAATAGGCCAGCATATTAGCTCGTAAACTTCGTCGACCATTTGATACGCTGTAAATGTCAAAACCTTAAAATAACGCACTGCCGAATCGTGCGTGACGACCGGATAATTTCCGGTGATGTTTTGATCAATGCAAGTCGCCGGGGTCTTTTCTGCTAGATCTTTTCCAGCTCTTGAGCCGCAGCGGTGACATTCTTCCTCCGGAATACTTTATATAACATTCATAAACACTTTAAAGCGTCTAAAATAGCTATAGCACTGCAGTATTGTGCTTGAAGTCCAATGATTTATGAAGGGGTTTTTGTGGCTGCGCAGGATTTCCGTGCACACATGATTATTTTTTTCCTTTGTTTTATTGAGCATCTTACAGAAAATGCAAAAAATGATTTATGTTTTGGCCGTAAGGTTCAACAACTTTTCCACACCCACAACGCATTATTGCCAGCTGTCACGCACAGCTTCAAAACTGAAGCTAATGAGATCATGCATTTCTTTCCAACTTCACTTTGACCAATAAATACCAGTTGGATGCTAAAGTTATATATATATATATATATATATATATATATATATATATATATGAAAAAAAAGAACTTTGGGATTTCCTGACTTTCTACATGGTACTCCCACCAAGCATGACAACACCATTAGTGCAACCTGTTGGTTATATGGGAAACTGCACAGGTCACACGCTTGCTAGCCGCAAAGCCTGATAAGCAGCTGGTAGGCTGAAGTTTGTGCAACGTTTTCCCATTTCTTAAACAAATTCTTCCGACCCAAAAGAGACGCTTTCCTCGAGCGCTCGTGGCGATCTGTCAAACAGAGCTGTCAGCGCGCACGACCCTCACCGTCGGCCTACTCCACGGAACAGCCCGTTTCACCCCTGCCAACATTTCTGCAGTGACCAAACGAGAAGACAAGTGTTTCCACTTGAAAAGATCTCATACCTGTAGTATGAGTACCTGACCTGTACTCCACCGGTTAGGTCATCTTTTAGTAGTCCAACTTGAAAAGAATGTAAGAAATGCCGCAACGTCCACAAGGTGAAGCGCTTGAATAAAACCCCTTCGTTGCAGTTTTGTTGTGTGGTGACGTATCAGCTGTATTTGTTGCTGCCTCTGTGCCCGTATGGCAAGAAAACATTCTCCGCAATATATCTAACTGTAAAATCAACAGCCCGACGCTGACCCAGCTCGGGCTGGCGAGATCCGCCGTGTGCGCCGTTTCACGGATCACTCGATAACTTTTTAATGCTCACCACCGGCAGGAGGGGGCGAAAAAAGTGATCGATCGCTCACTGAACTCGGGATAAATCCGCAGGAAATCGACATATCTGTGGCGCAATGTTCTGCTTATGCGCCATTAAAAGCGCCAGTATTCTAAAGTTATATAATAGAGCCGCGATCCCTAGCGCACTCAACTGCAAACTCAGGCACAGGGCAGGGCGATCGTTTAGTGAAATGGTGACAGCTAAAACAGAAGGCGATGCGCACTTCCTTTAGTTCTCAAAAATAAAAGCCTTCTTTGCTGCAATCGTCTTTACTAGCATTAAATGAAAATGTGTGCCGACTGCCGAGGTATTTACTAATCAACATAAATATCCGCTTTTTACAGATTGAAACGCACCAGCTTTTGTTCTTTTCATACTATTCTATTAAGGTTTATTCCACATCAAACCTTTTCGCTTTTAGTGTAAGGCAGGATGTCGTGTGTTCCCATATCCCCGTGTTTGTCTGTGCCACCTTGACGCAGTTGGTTTAACACTTGGTGAACGCCCCTTTACCCACTGAAAACTGCTGTCAAAACGTGTCTTCATCGGCCCCTTATATCCACCAGGCACAGGACTAAGCAGACAGTTCTTAGGCCATATGACCTATGTCCTGCTACAGCTCCTCAGACATAAAATCAAGGCTGCTAATAACAATTACTTGAGCTTGGGGTTCTATTTAGAGTTAAGGTGAAAATAATAAAGGAGAAAATCTCAGATCAAATCCTTTAAAAGCCTAGTTATTAAAAGACTCGCCTTTCATAGTTCATGTCAGAGATTGATTAAAATATCGCAAAATCTTTTCTGCTATGAAACGTCTTAAATTGCAAAAGTACCTTCAGCAGACTGCTGAGGGTTCTTAGACACGCATATAATGCGTGTCTAAGAACCTATGAAATTCTTGTAACAAATGAAGTGTAGACTTGCCTGAAGCAACTTAAAATCTACTGACAGGCAAAGACCAGTGAGCGGTGAGTCAAACCACACCCCCTTCATGCACGCGTGAGAGAAACCCTCCAAAAGTAAACTTCAGTAAGCACGGCCACGTTAGTGCTTTTATCAGGTTTTATCCCTAATTTATCCCTAATTTTGTATCACTGTCGTGTCGTGTTATTAGAGCTGAAACAGGCTCCCAGAGATAGCTGGATAAAACTCACACTATATTGCTTTATGTTTTTATTGAGCCTTTTTTTTTTTATAAATCTGGTTTCCTGTTATAAATGACTTCAAACACTTATGTTTTTTGGACGAATGCGTCTTGATAAAGCTGCAACACACAATCTAGCTGTTCTGCACAAGCACATCTTGAACAGGCACAATGTCTCGTGTCTGTGGGTGTGTGCGCACGCGTTGCGTTTGTGGGACATCTGTAAATGGCAGTTGTAAAAAAACCCAAAACAAATAAGAGGTCAAACTACCCGGGCAGGCAATGCAGCAGAATTTTTAAAAGAAGCACAGTTACAGTGACTCATTTTTCAGGAGAATAGCTGCAAATTAAATGGTTGAGTCTATTTCAAGAACTAGGAAGGTTCAACAGATCTGTATCTTTTTTGAGCAAGTTGATAGCACTGCAGCCTGGTCATTTCACTTGTATCTTAAAAAAAACCACATTTCAGTAGACACTAGAAAATTAAACTAGTGTCTACTTTTACCTTATTCAGGCATTAAGAGGAAATGCATAAGTTTTTATAGAAAGCATTAGCTAGTAATTATGGCAATACTCTTGCTGATCATTCTTTACAGTTAAGTGTAATAGTGAGTCTTGAGTGAGAATAACATAGCAATATGATTCTGTTGGTCACTTCTACCAGAAAAAAGCCTTTATTTTTGACATTTATTTCCCATTTATTCAGTGGACTGCAACAATGACTGTTCAGCAAGACATACAAGGTGAGGAAAGGAAAGGGGGGGGACAGCTGAGTCTGTGCAGACCGGTGGGAAGAAATAAAATAGGATAGCTTGATCCAAACCAACAACCTAAAGAAGAAAGAAGAAAGCTAAAGGGGCGGGAGGAAAATGGGAAGATGTAGCAGGCGTTGCCGTCCATGTATGTCATCCTATTAGGAGGAGCAAAGTGTGTCCAGTGCATGCAGATGTCTCATTAACGGGCGTGTGGCTGGAGAGATGCAGGAGCTCCCCAGGGCCTGAGAAAACCACACTGTTCTCAAAACATCACAGGGAACACAGTGAGTTTTTAATGCTGGGTAACAATGGGTGATCCTATTCACCAATAAGCAATAAAAACATTGGACATGCCGTGCTCCATGTGCATGTATGTTCAACTCGGAATACATGTAGAAGTATGCTATCGTGGTTGTGTAATATAGCTCGCTTGTGTCTTCCACTGTATACTAGAATAATCGTTGGTGTCACTGGTATTTGCGTGTATTTGTTTATTTCTTCTTTCCTTTATTTATTTATTTATTTATTTCAGTGATGAAAGCCGGCCAGGCTTAATTATCTAGCATTCCATCAGATGTGTTCGTGTTCATTATTCTGTGAATGAGTTCAGTGTCTCCTTTTATCTTCTTCTTTATGGTTTGTTAATCATTTAGGTTTCCAGTGCGGTTAGAGCCAGTAGTACTACTACTGGCAGTAGCTGGTTGTTGTTGTTGTTTTGCTTTTTTGTTTTTTTGTAGCGATTGGGATTTATTGTGCAAAAACCTTGATAAACATCTGCCCTGTGATTTTAATTGTCCATTAGGCTCCATTAAGTACATGGGCCGACACAAAGGACACAATAAAAAGGCACATTTCAAATTAAAGTTCAGGGGAAAGGAGAAAGTTACAAAGCAGTCACACCGAAAGACACGTCACTTCACAAGTCAGCCAATAATATTTGGGAACTAACTGGATAAAATATAACCTTTGCTTATCTTTTAAAGAAATACACCCTAAATAAAAATGAGCTAAAATGTAATTTCTTCAATTGTTAGAGTACACTTTTCTTTTATTTTGCGATCTTACAAAACAGTTAAAAATACTGTGAAATCTGCAGAGTGACTCAGACTTTAATGAACTGATTAGACCTTGTAAAACTCAACAGGACTTTTAGAGCAAGGTCAAGAACTGACAGCAAGTATTTCAGCCTCATTCTTATGTGGTAACAACAACAACAGCATCTGACTGATCAAAACATGACAACAGCCTATAAAGTGAGGACTATGGGAAATCAGAATCAGAATCAGAATACTTTATTGATCCCTAGTGAAATTATTTTAATGTCAAATAATTTTGAAACATGTCAAAGGAGCCCTGGGTCCATTACGTCAGTCCAAGAAACTACTAAGAAATGGAAGTTTGCAAATTGTGAAAGAAAACTGCTAAATGAAACTGACAAAGCACCACCATATGACCTGTAGAGTGGATGAACTGGCATAGAAGTGGCAGTGTATTTTTCCACTAGTTAACCACGACCACAAACGTATAACCTTTTAGAAAAGTCTATATCTGAAGTATGCAAAGTGGCATCTGGGTGAGTCAGAGTAATACTGGAAAAAAGGACAGGAACAGCATTTGATTAAAAAAAAACATGTTGCTAACTTGTTTTGCACTAATGGAGAAAATGTCATGTTTTAATCTGAGTCAATGGCACAGGAAACATCGGAAGAGATAAAGAAGAATTGATCCCACTTGATAGTACATTTCAGATGAAAAGTGATGCTTTTGCATCAAAACACTACTCTAAAGTATACCTCAAAGCCCAGAACTCAAGTGTAGTGAATATTTTGAATACAGAAAGTGCAAGGATGTGGCATAGGAATTTTCCATGAACATATAATTCTTTATTCTAAACAAAAAAGATTAAAAATGATACCATTTTAACCCTTAATAAACACCCACTATCCAATTCATGTATTCCACTTGTTCAACTGCTAGTTAACCCAATTATCTAATCAGTCAATCACATGGCAGCAATTCAATGCATTTAGGCAGATATGGTCAAGATGACCTGTTGAAGTTCACACTGAGCATTAGAATGTAGCGTGGTTGTTGGTCACAGGAGGTGGGATATTTTCTTGACACACTCTTTCCCTTAGTGCAAATTGAGTGCACTCTTTAAACACTACCACCTACCAGAGTGTTCTTGCCTACCGTTTCCATCGCTTTTTTACCGCAGTGAGCTTCCAGCACCATGTCACAAAGCTCAGCTCATCTCCAACTGGTTTCTTGGACATGACAATGAGTTCACTGTCCTCAAATGACCTCCACAGTGAACAGATCTCAGTTGAGTAGAGGACCTTTGGGATGTGGTGGAACAAGCGATTCACATTGTTGATGTGCAACAACAAATGTGCAGTAACTGTGTGATGCCATCATGTCAATGTGGACCAAAATCTCAAAGGAATGTTTCCGGCACTTTGAATGTGTGCCATGAAGAATTAATGGAGTTGAGAAGGTAAAAAAAAAAAGGTGCAACCCAATACTGAGAAGATTTAACTAATGAAGTGACCGATGAGTGCATGTCAAAGTCAAAAGTAGAAGCCATTTATTATACATCTACACAGCTGTATGATTGGAAAACATTATATTCAAGTTGCTTTTTGTGTAGTGAAACTACCATGCTGGGAAAAAAATTACACATTTAACAAAGTATGTGCTCTTTTATCCGTCCTCATCTGTGAACATTCATACTGTCTAGATAAGCTACTGTTAACTCATCACTTAGTTATCATTTAGCAACATTTGGCCATTTTTTTTACTGTAACAAAAATAACTTTAGAAGTTTTAAACTTTGGGATAGAACACCTTGTTTTGACTTGATTCCATCCTGCTCATTTGTTTCTTTTGTTGTTGCATTCTCACACCCACTTTCACACTCCCCCAGAGGCAGAAATGTCACAGCACAAATCTAAAACATGTCCAACAGATATTTCTTCTTCTTTTGTGACTAGCTTTGCAAAATGATAACATTATTAGTAGCATTATCTGGTTTTTCAAAGCTCGAATTTTACAAATCAGAACACTGACTTGAAAGCTATTAATGTTACAAAATTCAATATGTCGAACGCACAAGTAGCGTTTAAAAGAAAACTGATTTTGCATTCAAAGCAAGTCAGTTTAGTTGTTTCTATAATATACAGATTATACAACAACCTCTGTTCTTACACAACAAAATAAAGGCGAATAATGCAATAAACCTCGGTAAGAATAACAGAGGGGACATGGCCTTTCCAGAAGAGACAGACAGACATAAAATAGATGTTGTGTATACACAATGGGCAAACACAGTAATAACAATTAAGATGATAAAATTACAGAATTGTATACTGAATGAGAAATGTGATCTGGAAGGACTGTAGAACTCCAGAACCCTCAAAACAGACCTGGAACACATGATCACAACAGAGATCTTGAGGAAGAACAGACTACAAACAAACAAGAGCCAAACTTGACATCACATCACTCACAAATTAAATAAACATACTGGAGAGAGGTGGACGTGAAAAAGAAAGGGACAAAAAGAAAAATTAGAATCTCCTGGAGGACAAAGATCCAGACCAAACCTACTTGTAAGAAGAACCTGACATAAGGAAAGACAAAGGTCTCAAGAGAAGACCGAGTGATAAGATAACGGTTGTTGTTGTTCAAACTGTAAATGTATTCTTTAAGCACTTTATCTGGACAACTAGTTGCTTAGTTCCCTGCAACTATACCGTTAGGTTAGCCGACGTGCTGTTTACATTTCTGTGAGCAAACCACAAATTTCACTTTTGGTGTTGCTAATTATCAGATGTACCCTGTGGCTAACACAGAAAGAGACAGTTCAAAAGAAGGACAGAAAGGCAGCGATACAGGCAGGAAGAACAAAAAGTTTCACTTTGGTGTGCCTTCCATGTCACATCATGCACGATGCCAGTAACAGTGGCATCACATTGAAGCCTATTGTTTCCTGCATCCCCAGTAAGAACTCAAAAAGTAAAAAGTGGATGTTTATCTAACCTAGTACAGGAAACCAGGTTTTTAAGGGTTTGTACTAAATGCAAGATTGGAACATACTGTTCATTTTATTTTGTTCTTAGACCAGATAACTCAATTTGGATTTCTGGGATATCTGATTTTAAAATGATGGCAACTGTTTGGGGTCTGAGTAACAGAGTGTGCCACTCACGTTCAGAACAACAAATTCCGACAGCTGGAACCACCAAACTTACACTTTGCACAAGCTGCAGCCTGCATCTAGTCCAGTCATTTCTAAACTCAGTATTCTCCACACTCACTTATACACACATGCGTGCGCACACACACAAAGATGCAAATGTGACACATGGCTTTTGTACACACACAGACAGTCAGGATGACACAGAACAGTAAATGTGTGAGCATATAAACAGAACATAAGGCTGAGGAATGAGTCTGCTATGCTTTATGTACAACTACAAACATCCGGAGGGGGAAAAAAACCAGCCAACTGCCACTGCTGCCATACAAAAAACAGTTGAGACAGTTGAGTAAGCGACTGTTACTGTAGTTTCCCCAAAGGATCGTGTCGTGGTGCAGTCAGAAGGAGAATTAATGCGATCGATGCTCTATTACGATGCATTTTCTAATACGAAACAGAAAAGTAAAGAAAATCCATAAAAACTTGAGCACACGTGATTTTTTTGTGGGAAAACAACAACAACAACAAAAACAAAAGACGGGATGATTCTTTTCTACAGAAGCACAGTCATTAAGAGTGGAATGCAGACCTTACTGTAAAGGCTTGCCTGTATTTGTCCCAGCAGAATCAGACAAGCCAGCCCTTAACGTCGCTAAATAATGCACCCACTTTAATAATGCAAGAGCAGTTTTTATAGCTCCTTTAGATCCTCATTTCTTTTTCTTTTTAGAAATAAAACTGAAAAAACAACACATAAAATCATCTGAAAGGCCAGACACAACTAAATCTAAAAACCATGTCTGATTATCATTAATTAAGCCTCCAATCCATAATAATTGGAAACTATATTGCTAATGCAAGTAAAAATATGTTTTACAAGATCTTACAGTACCTTAAAGTCTATAGTAAAGTAGCAATTTAAAAACAAACATTTAAAAGCCTATTTACACAGTTTTTCATTACTGTAAATATTGTAAGAGGGCAATGCTGTCACCTGTTTGATTCTTGTGTATTGTGCCTCAATATTATTGATATTTGCATGCTTATATTATTACAGCTGTAAAACCTTACTGTGGATGTAAGAGCCAAATTATGTGGACAAGACTAGCAACAACTATTGTGGAAGCTAATGGGGTTCCTTATATAAAAATAAATAAAATAGTAATTGACTCCATATTCAAAATGTTGAAAAATAAAGATATATATTGCTAAGCTTAAATGCCTTTCCATGTAATTCAGTGTTTTGCAGTTTGTTCGTCCTCAACATTTACACACATTTTATGCATCTGATTCATTTCTGAGTTAGAACTAAATGACAAACACATCTTTTGATGGCATTTACGCAGCTTTTATAAACAACCTCCACAGTAGGGCATTTTAAAAACTGAGTGCACATGTTGTTCAGACTGATTGTCTGACCTTCTAATTTGTGGATTAAAGCTCACCCTGAGCAGCAGTGAATTAAGAAATGAAACCCGATGTCACCCTAACCTCGTTTGATTTTCTGGCTCATCGAAAGCTTCAGTAACTTTATGTTCCTCGTTGTTTCCATCATCTGATAACCTATTTGGATGTTTTGCTGTGCTTAGTTTTCCATTTGTATTGCTGCCTCCATAGCGCATTTATATTTTTGTTCATGTTGTCAGCACAAATTTAGCTAACCAATATCCCTTGAGTTATCTGAGGAAATCAGCAGCAACTATGCGGCTGTTTCACAAATCTCAAGGCAACCACGGACCAATGTTCCTCCAAAGAAAAATCTAATTTTTTTTAGGTCTACTCTACACCCACATGCAGTTATTGTAGGTCAATTTTTTTTGTTTAAACAAAGTCAATGTCTGATTCCAGCTTCAGGCATTAAAATGAACATGAAACTAAATGTGGGTTTTAGCATTTTGGCAACACAGCAACCAGTACACACCAAATCAAACCACGTTTGAGAAATCTAGAGTCAGTTACGAGAACTGTACAATGATGTGTGTCTTTTCGGAGAACTCCGAAGCCAAATCCAGATCTATTAAGTTCTCTCACCGCTATTCTGTTGTTTGGTTAATAACGTGCCATATAGGAGAGTACTCTTCTTTTTGTGGATAACTTTTTTTTATTTTTGTCACATTATAATCGTCCTAACTTTGCTGTCAAAAGTATGAAGTAATTTTTTAGATAACAGTCTTTTTGAGTTATACAGGATACTTATATCATGAACATCAGGGAAAACGTGTAGATAAGAGATTAGGGAACAAGTCAGAAGCAACTTTGTGTCTGAGTCAGAATGATTTCTTTCTAAAGTACCTATTACATTAAAGGGTGCGGTTAAATTATACTGAGTACCAAAGCATGAATTATCTGTGAAGAGAACAGGGCACCACTCAGGTGTTATCTAATGAATACGAGTCAGGCTGCACAGCGCTGGCCTCTTAAAGAATATGAAAATGTGAAGGAGATCATAAATTTTGCACTTTTAGCGGATTTTTCACAACATTTACAGATTTTCTTACTGACAAAGTCCTCCCCAGTGGCTTTTCATACTGAGCCAAAGTAATAAAGTAATAGATTAATTAATAAATGACAGAAAAGCTCCTGTTTTTTTTTTTTTTCAATATCTACTATAGATTTTTTTAATCAATCCACAGCGGAAACAAATAGGACATTTTCTGTGTATTAACAGGAATAACTTTTAAAATATTTATTTTATAATTGCAGGTCAGTCTGGGCAACAAGCCAACAAAACTTCTGTAATTTTACACATTCATTTCTTATATTTTGTGCCCAAAGAGTTGTGCCAAAAGACTTATTTAATTTATTAGAGCAAGATTCCTTTATCTGTTGAAACTGCACTTCTTTTCTTATATTAAGATGTCTCAGGGCTTAAATGTGCAGTTAAACTTATTTACACTGACATAAAGGCCCACTTAAGATCAAATTGGGCTTATGTGGCCCATGATGTAATATGAGTTTGACATCTCTGCTCTAAAGGGAAAATGTATTAAAAATGTGTATAAGGCATGAACATTTTCCTTTAATCTGTCACTATCGGCATAATGCGTATGAATATATGGACAGGTTGACCTAGTTTTTAAAATGTGACTATTCTATCTCATGTGTGCAATTCTCATTGGGTCCTTTGCTTTTTTGTTTTTAGGATTTAGCCAGCTGTTGTTTTCACAGCTGACACGTGGCAAACAGATGTTCTATTTAACAGGGTGACTTACTCACCTGGCAATCAGAGTGCCAGAGAGACATACAGAGACAGATCCCATTCTCTTATTCTTTTATGGAAGAGAGAAAGAGAGTGAAACATGATCAGGTAACAAATCCCCAGTTTTGTAAATGGATTTTGGGAGGTTTAACAGCCGCTATGTCTAAAAAAAGAACCTTTCAAAAACACCCACCTCATAAAACAAAAAGAGATTAAAATAAATAAATAAAGCAGAAACATTATTTGTATATGTATACAATACATCTTGTGCGACTTCTGTTCACTGTTTAACCCAATGCATAACAACTTTCGCTTTGCTTCTATCGTAGGAGGATTTTGCTGGTGTGAGGCGACAACAAAGTAAGCACTTCCTGTGTGAGAGTGTGAACCAATGCAGCTTTATATGCCAGCATTTATAGAGGATATGCCTTCCAGCAAATACAAAGAAGTTAATAAATATGAGTTCAGATTAAGTGAGAAGAGCAGGGTCTTGTGTTGATGACTAGTAGGCCAAAGTGACACTGGTGTGAAATATTTGTAAAGCACATTCATAGGAGGTGACAATATGTTCACTTAATAAGAAGATATAGCTGTAGCTTACTGGAACTGTATTAGTTTTAAACCATCTTTGGATGAAAGGTGAATATCTAAAGTGACAGATTAACCATACAGATAATAACTTGATGTTTGGTCATTGCAAAGTAACCTTGAAAAGTCTGGTTCATCTGATTTCTCTTTTTGTCTCAGCAATAACTGATTCAGGCTGGCGCCCAAACTCAACCAGCTGTGGAAATCACTTGACAAATAGCAAAATCTTTTATATATAGAAGCTTTTTTGGGGGAAGAACTGGAATGCTTTTTTAAATCGTCAAGATCTATTTAAAAAATAAAATGACAAAATAAAATGTACACTCGTGAAATGAACACATCTGTGTCCCCGGCATTCTCTGGTGCCGTGTGAGGATAAAAGTGAAGAACGAATAGCACATCTCAGCTAGCTTTTTAGTTTAAACAATAATTCGTCATGCTCCTTCTCCTTCATTTGCAACATATTTTTTTCCTGAACATGATTTCCTTGAGTGTGCGTATGCATGAATTTTGTGTGTTTATTTAATACCACACACAGATTTCTGAGCAGATTTGGTTTCATTTTGTAGCCCAGCGCCTAGATTATTCCATTTCTTAAACTGGCAAAGCTGTCACCATGGCTACATGTTCTGTTGTGACCTTCTGGAGTCAACTTATGATGGGTAAAGTGGCTAGCATACTCTAAGCACTGAGGACATGGCTGTGCAGGGTTGTAGTAGCACACCCACAAGCACACACTTACTCACACAACCAAAAGTGCTGCACAGACACATCAGGCCTCAACCTTTATGTTGTTTTAACAGTCATTACACATTTAAATACTAAAGCTCATATACAATATATACCTGCAGCAGTCTTAAAAAGATTGCCTAGTGTCTGCTGGTTTAGACATAATTATCAATGCAGTATATCTGTATGTATGGCTACAATATTGTAAGCCAGATAGACGTTTAACAACATTAAAGAGAGGCAGAAATGATTAGTCAGTGAGCTTTTTAAAGGAGTTCTAATGTTGACATAATAATGTAGCCATAGTAACATATTACTATAGTAACATGTTACTGCAATATCACTTTAGCAATTAATGTTATTAATGTTTCACAGTGAATGATATAAAATGACCTCTTGAATGGGAAGTTTCATCTTCAGAAGTTGAAAGCTAGCTGAATGCATGCAGGGTGCGCGCAAGCCCAGCACGCAGCTAACGGTGATATTGTTAGCCCTGGTCATACGTGCAGACCATGCACGCTAGTGTTTGGTGGTAAACAATGGATAAATCAGCCTCCAGGAAATTAACAGTGTCATTTGCCAGATGGATAGCAACAGCATGCAGACTAATTTACATAGTCGAGACGGAAAGCCAGCGTGACACAATTTAGATTGCCTACAATGACTCAACAGCAAGTTGCCCTTCAGAGTCACAGGTGTGAGGTGTATACAAGAGCTGTATGAAACAGAGAGGGCAAAACTAAAGAGTTGGCCCTTACTAGTCCACTACCGGTACACAACTACTCATTAGTTACAGCCTACTGGAAACTACTTAATATGCTTTGACTGCCATGAAAACAGAAAAGTCACATCTGGCTCAGGTGCGTGCCAAACATTTTATGGATGATGCAAAGCAATGGAACATTTGCCCTGGGTTCCTTTGCTAGCTTTTCTTGTGACTATGTCAGTAGCTTGGGTGTACTGCTGGATAGCTCGCTGGATAGCTAGCTTCCACCAACTGCGCCTTATAAGGCTAGGCATTATGTTCCGCATGAGGACCTGGAGAAGCTTATTCACGCTTTTGTGACCTCCAGGTTGGATTATTGTAACTCCTTGTACTACGGTTTTCCCTCTTCTCTTCTTCTTAGACTGCAAACAGTCCAAAATGCAGCAGCCCGCCTCTTGACTGGTACCAGGAAATTTTGCCCTATTACTCTTGTTCTAGCTAGCTTGCATTGGCTGCCCATAAAGTACCGTATTCAATTTAAAATATTACTCCTTACATTCAAAACTATTAATAAATTAGCGCCAAGTTATCTTAGTGAACTTCTCAAATCACATACTCCTGCTAGAACACTTAGATCTGCCACTCAACTACTTCTGACCCAATCCAGATCTCGGCTGAAGTCCCGGGGTGACCGTACGTTTGCTCTGGCTGCCCCGGTACTGTGGAATACCCTTCCTCTCGACCTCTGCGCATCTGATTCCATTGCACTGTTCAAATCATGACTAAAAACCCACTTATTCAATCTTGCCTTTCCCTTTCCCTCTAGTTAATATTTCTTTTATGATTTTATATTATGCACTTTTATGCTCATTTAATTTCTTGTTTGCTCTGTACCTGTTGCTTTCCTATGTATCAGTGACAGCTACCTGCTTGCATACTTAGTACTTGCTTTGGTCCTATTTCTATTATCTTCCTTCTATTCTCTATGTTACTTGTTAAGCACCTTGGTATGCCCTTGTTTTTAAGTGTGCTTTATAAATAAAGTTTGTTATTATTATTATTATTAACATTTATAGCAGTCACTACATTCAGAGCACACATCATGCTTCTTACTATAATGTCAATACCTGTAAAAAATGTCACTTGAGTAAAATTTCAACAGATAAAAAAAAGGAAGCTATTAGTAACACATCCATGACCCATTTGGCTCTTTCAGCAGATTTGTGAAGATCTAAATAGAACTGAAAGAAAGCGAATAGAACTTAAATTTAAGAGTGGTCACGACCACCACTACAAATAAATATTGATTTGGAACTTTTAACTAACCTCCTCTGCCACACCAACCCCCTCCATGTCCTCCTTCACTACATCACGAGGCTTGTTTAAGGGCTTCCTCTTTTCCTTCTGCTTGGCAGCTTTATCGTCAGCATCCTTGTTCTAATATATCCACTATCCCTCTTCTGTACATGTCCAAACTATCACAACTTCACTTCTCGAACTTTGTCTCCCAAATGCTCAGCGTCAGCTGTTCCTCTGATACTTATTTCTAATCTTGTGCATTCACATCACTCCCTATGAAAATCTGAGAAACTTCAACTCTGCCACCTTCAGCAGTGCCTCAGGTCTCACTACCACATTGTAAACCTTCCTTTTCACTCTTGGTGTTATCCATGCATCATAAATCACACCTAACTCTTGTCTCCACCCACTACATTCTGCCTGCACTCTCTTCTTCACCTGTCTTGTGCACTGCCCGTTGCCTTGGGTGCCTGACTCCAGACATTTAATCTCATCCACCTTCACTACCTCTGCTCTTTACATCATTACATTTTAATCTGCTTCCCTCTCACTCACACACATGTTTTCTGTCTAAATTCTACTGACTTATTTCTACTCTTCTCTCCATAATATACCTCCACCTCTCCAGGCTATCTGTCTGCTCCCTCTTCTCACTACATATGTCCTCTGCAAACATCACAGTTCACAGAAACACCTGCCCGATCTCATCTCTCAGCCTGTCCATCACCACTGCAAACAAGAAGGAACGCAGGGCCACTCCCACCCTGACCTTGAACCCCATCTGTCACTGCTACCACACACCTCACATAATAAGATAAGATAAGATAAGATAAGATAAGATAAGATAAGATAAGATAACCTTTATTAGTCCCACACGTGGGAAATTTGTTTTGTCACAGCAGGAAGTGGACAGTGCAAAAGTTATGAGGCAAAAATTAGAATACAATAAGAATAAATACAGTACACAACTGTACAGAATAGAATAAAATACTATATACAGTAGAATAAAATAAAATAAATATACAATAAATAAATAAATAAATAAATAATAACTGTCTAGCTGTCCTCATACATGTTCTGCACCACCCTCACATATTTCTCTGCCATTCCTGACTTCCTCATGCAGAACTACAGTTCATCTCTTGGCATCCCATTATATGCTTCCTGGATCCATTAAGACACAGTGCACTTTTGACCAGGTTTGACGTCTCCATCAACACTCAAAGAAAACATCGCATCTGTAGTGCAAGAGCAATGAAGCCCTACTGATGCTCACTGATTATCACCTCTCTTCTTAATCTAGTTTCAACAACTCTTAACATCAGCTCTTTAACTTCTATATACATGTTTTATAACAAAATAAGAATTGATTAAATATTTAGTTTGTGAGAAATGGAGGAAGCTTTTTTGTTCTTTAGAAATGCACACCCTTCATTCTAGTTCTTTTGAGCCATTGAAAGCAAAAGCCACCAAAACAACTCTGATGAGGGGATGAATACAGTATATGACCTCTAAAGGTGTCCTGTGGTGTCAGGCATCCGGATGTTGGCACTGAATCTTTTAGGTCCTGTGGGATGCAGGGTAGAGCTGGTTCTCGCACATGGATATTTGATCAAGATGGCTATTTGTTGTGTTTTTCGTTCTTTAACTCTGCAAAGAGCAGAGTGGGAGGCTGCTGATGCAGCATAATGCAACTGCCATTATGGGGTCTCTTTGGTCTGGATTCACAAAAATATTTAAAGTGTAGCAATTTTATTCACTTCACTTTTCAGTGATTTTTATATTATGGCTCATCATGTGCCGTTTTTAGGAGTCCTTTTCAACTTCAACTTATGGCTCTGCATAAGATGATGCTATCTGTTCCTAAATGATTGTGCATATCTCATATATTAATCATCAAAGACTGAGTAAGATTCATGCTGGAGGAAGGGGTTGGTCATGGTTGGCAGATCCACACATGCACACACCCAAGTCGGGAAACATTTGTGTGGTCGGAGGGTGATCTGATGCAATGAGTCACACAGTAGTAAATTCACCCCAACTGAAACATTAAACAGTTTCCATCATGGATCAGAATGCTTTTCATATGCTTCTAAAATCATGGACACATTTTTTTCATCTGACGCGGTAGGATAATGAAGCAAACACATTTATATCTTTCAGACTTAGTTTGGCACTCATTTTTAAATCTGTCTCTTTCTTCCTTACTTTTGTTGTGTGTGGGTACTTTGTTGTTTTCTTTCTTCACTCCAAAGAGCTTTAAAAATGTGCACGTGTTAGCTGTATGCTAGCTTGCAATATGCAGATCATAAGCTAGAAGTCTGAGTGTTTTCACAGTTTAGCTTTCCTCAGGACCTTCAGTTTTTCTACAGGCCTCCTCATTCTTCATATTTAAATTAACTTAATTAATAAAACAAAGAGCTACACAAAATGTAATTAGTGTTGTTTTGGCTTAGGTTGGTGTGTCCTTGGGTGAGTCTGTCCATCAGATTCACCCATCTGAATCCCTGAATTGGACAAATAGGAATTTTCTCCTATTTGTCCAATTCAAGGCCATGGTTACGCTGAAGTGTATTCAAACTTTCATATGGTGAGAGGTGGGATTCATACTGGACAAGTTGCTAATCTATTGCAGGTCTGACACAGGGAGCCAAACAACCATTCACACCTGCAGCCAATTTAGAGTCACCAGTAAAAGTATTTTGACTTTTGACCAGGACAGGAAGCCAGCATATCCCTAACCTAACCGATATGCATAGGGACAACAATGCTAACCACAGTACCGGAGTTCCATCACATCCCAAGGGTAGATAGAATATTTCTATATTACATAAAATAAAATAAAAACTCACTTACAAAGTGATGTCAGTTTAAACTGCCTATGCAAAAACAGCTAATTTGTGTCTTTAAATTACAAGAGTAAAACAATTAGGACTTTATTTGAGTTCATTTGAAAATAGCGTTTGCCATAGTGTAAAAAATATAATAAAAGCCATCAAAGTAATCCAAACAGAAATCAATGAAGTTAAAAAAAGAACATAGGGCTTGTATTTCATCCTTCTAATGACTTCACTTGCTGTTTTAGAGAGGAGCAAAAGTGTAATTTTTAGGTTTTCTAAACTTATAATAGTACAATAAGGATTTCAGAATGTGAATGTGAATCAGGCATTCTGGAACTGTTATAAATTCATAAATAACCATGTAAACCATTACAACCATTAGACACTGTCCTCAGTGCTTTATCATAAAACATCCTCATAACTAATTATCGATATTAGTGCAACATTAATTAATTAACCCTTAGAACTTAAAACATAAGAGCTACAAGGTTAGGGTTAGGTTGTAGCTCAAGCTACATTTTAGATGTTTGCACTTGCATGTGCAGAATCTGTGTCTATGCCAATGCACCCTCTTTGACCTCTTTATGACCTCTGTAAATAGTCTTAACTTGCCAGATTTGGCTGAAATGATATGTTAGGGTTAAAGCTTTTGTGATACTACCTTACATATTAATTTGCTGCCAAATGTCTTGGCAGCAGTAACGTTAATAATAAGCATTTAGAAGAATAATATTTATTTGAGGTGGCAGGCATGCACGCACATAACTAAAATAGCTCTTTGTATAATTACTCTAACAAGGAGAGGTAAGTTATAACACACTAGCTCTAGCTAAACACAAACATATAACAACAATCAGGTAAGAAAAAAAAGGTGTTAAGTAGAAAGACTTTGCAGACAGATTACTTCATATTAAATGAGACACAGAAAACAAGTCATCCTTTCAAGACAATAGCCTCAAGAAGGTTTCTCATGCATCCGTTGTACAAAAATGTCCCTGTTTCCTAAGCATTTTTCACTTCCTGTTTTATCATTTATAACATTGAGAAGTCATCCCAAACAAGGGTTTCATTACCTTGGTAATTGTTGCACTAATGAGAAGCTTGTTTATCTAGGAGGAGTAATTAGATGTGTCATTAAGCATCAATTAGGCCCATGGGGTTTTAATCTGGCATTAGGATGCAGCCAGAAAGAATGTTCCCATGCCTACTCCAGATTGGGCACAGCTTTTATGAAAGATACTTTGCACAATTTGCCCCAAGACAGAGGGGGATGAGTTCTTGTAACCTGGCCACTCACAGAACAGAAAATATATTTTAGTGCTTAGTCCAAATAAGTGTGTCTTGGTAGCAGTATATGAATACAGAATATAGAGTCCAGACAGCCAGAGCTTTGTCAAGGAATCAGCCAATCATAGAAAACAGTTATACAGTCACGTGAAGAAGAACATTGTCATGACTGTGCGGTCCTGTGGGAGAAAAAATAAAAAACAAACAAACAAAATTATTTCTGGCCCACTCTTCTCCACAGTGTTGCGTCAGTTCTCTTGCAGGCTTTATTTATGTACAGCTGTCTTATGGTCCTGCTACAGAGTTTCAGTCAGGTTGAAGTTTAGATTTTAAAGGGGCCCTTGATTTTTTTTTTCTTTTCTTTTTAGGCCATTGTTTTGCAGATTTGCTGCTGTTCTTGAGATTGTTGTCTTGTTGCATGACCCACTTTTGGCCAAGCTTCAGCTGTCAGGCAGATGGCCTCACAAAGAATATTTTGGCATAATGTTCAGGGTTGACTCGATGACTGCAAGGTGCACAGGTCCTAGGTAAATCAAGCTCAAATCAGTAGCCTACTACCATGCTTGACATTTGATATTTGTGTTTATGCTGATATGCTGTGTTGTTTTCATTGTGTTATGGCTAAAAATTTCCACTTTGGTCTTATCTGTTCAAAAGACAAACCACAAGACTTCAAAGGACGTCTTCAAAGGAAGTCTTGTGTTGTGCTTAGGTACAGCTTTGCAAACCTAAGCTCTGCTGCCATGTTCCTGGCAAACCTTCCAAACAAGCCTTTCTTGCTTAGTCTTTTTCTAACTGTACTGTCATGAACTTTAACATTTAACATACAAACTAAGGCCTGTAGAATTTGAGATGGAGGCCTGGGTTTTACACAGTCTGTCCTTGGAGTGAATTTACTGGGACATCCTGTCCTGGAAGATTGTGACATTGTGACACACACCTACTCCAAAACAGCAAGCTGCAGGGGTGGACCTAGAGAAATCTTCTTAGGGTGGCATGAGGGTAGCATGGAAATCAAATGGGGTGGCAAAATCAGAGCCTTTTTTTAAAAACACATATAAAGGTGTTAAATATGGCTAAAATTATTCAAATCCAGTAAGTATGCACGTTTGCCATATAAATATTGTCTATAACTTAATTATTGTCTGTATTTTTTAATTAAAAATCTCAGTTACATAAAACGTGAATTTTTGGTTTTATGTTCTGTATAGCCTGTATAATAAATAAATATGCATTGGGTTGAGCTCCCCAAGGCATTTTCCTTGGGGGGCTCAACCCGGGGTAGCGGTCATGTCCGGTTAGGTGCTCTGTTGGCTCTCAGGTGACTGTTTCCTCGCGGCTGCGTGCAGCGGGACTAGGGGAGGGTCTGTGCTGACGGACGTGGGTTACTGACCTGGTAGCCTGGCTGCCCCTGGGTGGGTCCGGGATGGGCGTGAGGTTCTGGGGGCGCTCCGTCTCTGGGCTGGGGCCCGGACCGGGCCTCGGGGGCTTGGGTCCTGGTTGGTGTGTTGCCGGGGTTGTGGGCGGGTGGGTGCATGGGGGCCCAGCCCTGGAGCAGGGTGCCGCCGGTGCATCGAGCCACCTGGGGGGCTCTTCAACTGGTGGGGAAGATTGTCACATCTTGCAGGAGCTTTCCTCTCCTCAGGGGCTCTCTCTACAGGAGGGGGAGATACAGGAGAGGTGGAGGAAGATCTCAGCCTGGGTGTTTATTGTCTTATGTAGCCTGGAAGAAGAGTGGATGGTGGGGTGGGTGCAGTTTTCTCTGTGGTGGGGTTGGGTGGACTGTCCTGGGCTCTGTGGGGCCGGGAGGCGCTGCTGCGCTGGGCCCCGGTCTGGATGGGCCTGGGCCCCCTTTCCCTGGTGGGTCGCAGAGTATGGGGGTGCCTACTGGGGTTCTGTACACATGATATGGCTTTGCTATTTATGTGAACTCGTAGTAATTACAACCACTCAAATAAACTACTGCTTATGCGTGAATATCCCAACTAAGAACATACATTAAAACGAAACCTTAATCTATTGTTAAATGGACTGTACAAAATACCACTTAACAAACAAACTGTCTTAGAACGAGAATGACTTTAATCCTGCCCTGGGAACCAGGATTTATTGGATAGGATGTTACTAGCCCCACAGTGATAAATGATTTAGGTATTTTAAAGCATACTGCAAACAGATGGTATGAAAAAGCCAAAAAAAAGTGCAACTTCAGTGAACTAACACAATGCTTCTTTTATTATTTAACATCTGGGTCCTGGTCTCTTTCCAAACATATGTACAAGATTAGAAACCATACCTTACCATGCTAAATCTCACAGTGAATACTACATTTAGCTGTTGCATTAAATCTGGGTGCCTTTGTGGGATAAACTATATGCAAACTGACTGTTACATACATGGTGAACAGAAAACATTTATTATGCTTATTATTATTGTGATGTTTGCATGTTGGGAACATTACAATAGTTGAGAATTTGGGAGCAATACAATGCCTATCTGATTGCATAATGGAAGAGGAAACATCGCTATCTGTATTAAATGTTGCTTTCTTTATTGCTTTACCTAAAGAGATAGTTACCAAAATCCTGTAATTGCATAATGTAGTTTTTAGCTTTTAGGAGAAAATAATGCTTCTTAAAACTAGTTTTTGGGAAATGACACAACTTTTGTTGTTTTGCCTTTGTGATTAAAGTACCGACTTCTCAAGTCTCAAGGGGGCTTACAAAAGCATTGCATTAACTGTTTAACCAAAAAAACATGCTTTGGGTTGAGTGACCGCTGAAGAACATCCCATTTCTTTGCACTGATAAACTCTTGGGTTGCCTTTACATCATGCTGTGGGTCCTTTGCACTGTGAAGCAGATTCCAATCAGTTTTGCAGCATTTGGCTGTATAAGCCATGTCATGTCATAACATTGCCTCTGCCATGTTTGATGTGGTACAATTCAGATCACTGTTCCTTTCCTTCTTCATACTGTTCTCTTCCTATCATTCTGCTATAAGTTTCATCTGTCTAACAAGTTGTTTGTTATAGCGTTGCAGGCTTGTTTAGATGTGATTTGCAACAAATTCTTTTTTTTTGAGCCCAATGATAGCCACCATGATAGTGCATCTTCTATCTGTATGGATCTCAACTATCAAATGCAAGTGCAACACTTATGTATTTTGTCTTTTTTGTCACTGAATAGCAACTAAATAGGCTCCAACTGGATATCAAATTACTTGTCTGTCAATTGTCCAATTACTTTTGAGCCTCTAAAACTGGAGTAGTATATATACAAAAACATCTGTAAGTCCTAAACAGTTCATGGACTACTTTTGATAAACCCACTGAATTAAAGCTGAAATTCTGCTCTTCAATTGCATCTTAATTGGGTGATTTTAAATCCACTGTAGTGGTGTACAGAGACCAAATTACAAACAAAGTGTAATTTTCCAAAACCTCTTGGTCAGTAAATCAGACAAAGCACCCAAACAAGACAACTTATGCAAGACCAAAGTTGGAGAAAAAGTGGGAATTCCAAAAAAAAAAGTGGTCCCTTCCAATGTGGAGGCAAGCACTCCACATTGGAAGGGACCAGTGGAGGGAATTCAAGCATCTGACTAGGATGCCTCCTGGACTCCTCCTAAGCAAGGTGTCCCAGGCACGTCCTCCTGGGTGGAAGCCCCAGGGCAAACCCAGGATATACTGGAGGGTGACTTGAGAGAAGGAGACTTACAATCGGGCTATAATACCAGTGACCTGGCCCCAGATAAGTGGGATAAAATTGATGGATGTCTGGATGGATAAATCAAAGTCATATACTGACATTGTGGTGGCCTGTATATGTTGTAGCTTTTTGTTTATTTATTTATATATTCATTTTTAGAGTGGCATTTTTCCTGCCGGAAAAGGGTGGAGTGCCCACTCTGGGTCGGGAATGAGTTCCTGCCTCAAGTGTAGGGGTTCAAGTATCTCGAGGTCTTGTTCACGAGTGATGGGAGAAGGGAGCCGGAGATCGACAGACGGATTGGTGCTGCGGCCACAGTGATGCGGACACTCCATCGTGATGAAGAGAGAGCTGAGTGTAAAAGCAAAGCTCTCAATTTACCGGTCGATCTATGCCCCTACCCTCACCTATGGCCACGAGCTGTGGGTAGTGACTGAAAGAATGAGATCGCGGATCCAAGCGGTGGAAATGAGTTTCCTCCAAAGGGTGGCTGGCCTCTCCCTTAGAGATAGGGTGAGAAGTTCATTCATCCGGGAGGGGCTCAGAGTAGAGCCGCTTCTTCTCCACAACAAAAGAAGCCAGCTGAGGTGGTTCGGGCATCTAACAAGGATGTCTCCTGGGCGCCTCCTGGGTGAGGTGTTCCAGGCATGTCCCACCGGGAGGAGGCCCAGGGGCAGACCCAGGACACGTTGGAGAGATTATATCTCTCGGCTGGCCTGGGAACACCTTGGTGTTCCCCCGGATAGGTTAGAGGAGGTGGCTGGGGAGAGGGAGGTCTGGGATTCTCTGCTTAGGCTGCTGCCCCTGTGACCCGGTCCCGAATAAAGCGGAAGAAGATGGATGGATGCATTTTTCCATTTTTCTTTTCTTTTTTAGCTTCTCTTTTTCCTTACTCCACCCTTTGGTCAAGTGCGTGAAACCCAACATTCTAGTCACTGGATCATTTATAAATAATTAAAACCACAAGGTTATTCAACCATGTGAAGAATTTTTCTTCTGCCTGAGCTCTTCCCTTTGGACTTGCACTAAAGTCCATAGCTGTTTGCAGCTCTCCAGTATGCTGCCAATTACTTCCAGGTTCCTGGATAAAAAAAGAGTGGTTCAAGACACAGCTGCTGACATAGCATGGACTACTGAGTTTAAAAGTCCTAAAATGATGGTGATTTTATCTCTACTTCACTAAACAATAAATAATAAATCCAACTGATAGCCCGGCTGTGGCCCAAACTAAATAGAACGATAATATAATAAACAGTTTTTTGTTAGAGAAAAAAAGTAAAATGCTTGTTCTCTATTCTAATCCAGAGCATTAAAAATGCATGGCACAAGCATCATAATTCAAAACATTATCCTAACACAGCAAGCAGCAACTCAGCTGACATCATATTTGGACTGTCATTAGAGTTTATTTATACTCCATTACTGTATTTTCCTGTGAAACTTTGTGCACATTTTGATGTTATTTGGTCAGCATGACACACAAATTGGTAATTAAATAAATAAATATTATATCTAAATATACTGAAAATGTGCACAACTGCACCTGGCATTGTGTCTAAGTTTTGAAGCTACAAATGCTGTTTAAGCCTTTTGATTTTTGTCTGGATGTTATGTAAGAATCCAGGCCTGCTGCAGAAATCAAAATCACAAACAGAAAGAGCAGGAGTGGGGCAGGCGGAGGTTTACCCTGGTGCAGGTGTGCCACGGCGGTCAGTGGAAGAATCCGCGAGTTTCTCTGTGAGTTTCCCATTACGTCGTTGCGCACTCGGTGCTTGCTTGGAAGTTTAGGGGTTTTTTTCGCTGTAAAAAGAAGGTTTCTTCCCACGCACAACGGACACTAATGTTTTTGTCACTTTTTATGGAATCAAACTCAAAGTAAGGTAGGTACTTCCACACTTTAAATGCTGCACGCTCATACTGTCTCCTGCACTCGATATATTATCCATTGTTGAGCTGCACACAGCTGTTGTCACGAACGTCGCACTTGGTTACATCACTGTCATGAGACATTCTCGCAAAAAAAAATCACGGTTTTAGTAACGCAGTAACGCAGCGTTCCTACGGGAAAGTAACGGTAATCTAATTACCATTTTTGCAATAGTAATCCCTTACTTTACTTGTTACTTGAAAAAAGTAATCGGATTACAGTAACGCGTTACTGCCCATCTCTGATGGTGATAAAGGAAATAGCATACAAAAAGCGGGTCTACTCTGTGACATCATAGAGGTGCAGATGACATTAAAGGAATTCCACATGACAGACCTTCAAAACCCCTTAAGCAGTTTCATGATTGAAGTAGCAGCAAGAAGAGGCAGTCGCTTGTTAAGCTTAACGCAGGAATGCTTTACAAACATTCAGAGATGGACTTACACACTTGCTTTACTTCTCTCGGGATAACTTTGTCGGAGATGAAATGTCAGGTTGCTAGCGAAGCTCCAAATGCTATCCAGACCACCACAGGTCCCGCATGCCACAGCCGCTCTATCACCTGATGCATACTGCTCCAACGTGCTAACGTTCTGAGGTGAGTTATGGCGTGTTGCAAGTTTTGTGAGGTGCTTTCGTGATATTTAATGGATCGGATTACATTTTTTATTTTTCTCCGATATCCGATCAAGTAATTTAGGTCAGTATCGGACCGATACGTAATATCGGATCGGTCCATCTCTAGTTATTTCTAGACCTTACCATTATCTGAAAAAGAAATAAGTAAATTATAAAAGTGGTTTACTTCCCAAATTCCATACATAAGCAATGCCTTGGTATAAACTGTACTGTTAATGTAAACTCTAAAGTTTTAAAGTTTTGTAACTGATTGAAAGCGGGCATTGAATTTGTTTTTCTTAAGACATCTCATGGTGCTCATAGTTTGTTTTCACAATGAATCCTTCATTAAGTGCAAAAACCTCAAGACTGAGCCACTTGAGATGAAATCGATCTTAAGTGTGCCAGAGTTGATCTCAAGCAGCTGTGCACGGCCCATGAAATAACATCTGAATTTATGATTAAGTAAGACTGATTTGTGTTGCCTTCTTCCAATAATCAGCTGTGTCTCATATGTATGTTTGAGAACAAAACTCCTCTATGTGAAAGGAAATAAGACGAAACAATAAATAATACAATTATACTTGAACTTACAAACAAACTACTCCAGGGCCTTGGAGTAGGGGTATGTCACCAGGGTGCAGAGGAGGCTACCCCCCCCCCCCTCTGTCCCCTTCTGGCTGCCTCTGCCTCAATTTTATCCCACAACTTAGACATTCACATTATTCACACTCTCATTACACATACATATAGGATCTTGGGGGTGGGCACAATCACGGAGTCCAAATTACCATCAGGGTGTACACCTCACCCCTGGCATCGTTGCCCACCTCTCAATTTTAAATACACTTAGACATTGAGGGCTATCAGGAGGGACTATGCGCTTACCTGCTGCTCCTTGGCAGGTAGCTCCATGCCCTCCTGGGTTTTAATTGCACCTTAGAACACACATGCATCAACACTACAATGAGCGGGTGGAGGGAGGTTTGGAGTCTTCTCCCACCCCCATTCTCTGCGGCCTGCTGGAGCGGGAGGGCTAGGTGGAGTTGGCCGTCCGACTGCGGTCTGGAGTGTGGGGCCTCCCTGCTGCTACGGAGTCGGGGTGGTCTGCCTCTCCCCACCGCAGGGAAAAGGGTAACACCACCTGGGTCTGGGTGCAGTTCCCCCCTCCAGGGGCAAGGGTACCTAGACCCGGTTTGTAGAGTACGCTTGGGGAGTGTGATCGTGTGTACAGCGTCTCTTTATGTCTGTCTCCACGTTGGTTGAGTGTGGAGTGAGTGCATATGAGAGCATGAGGGGGGGAATGGATGTTTGTGTCTGTGTGTGCCTGTATGTCTGTGTCTATATGTCAGGCTGGGTATCAGACGCCACCTCTCTGGGGACACCTCAGGCCCTCCAAGGTTTGGAGGCCTATCTCCACCTACCACCACTTCCCCTGCCGGTGGCGGACTCCCTCAGGTGTCGGTGCGTTGGTGGTTCTTTGTGTCTGGGGGTGGGCGTCCAGGTACACACCGGCTCACTCCTTGGCGGCCGCTTATCGGGGCCTGGAGCGCTCGGGCCCCTTCGGAGGTGGGGTGCCCCTTCGGGGGTGGGGTGCCCCCGGCCTCTCGGCCTGGGGCTCGGTCACTCAGGCACAGCTGGCGGCCGGCGGAGCTCATGGGCGCGTCACTGCAACTCCCCCTGGCTTCTGCTCCGCGGCTACTGAGTGAACCCTCATCTGGGACTCTCCTCAGCTCTTACTGGAACAGTGGCGCGGCTGCCCCTCTGTTGGTCTTCCATGGTCTCTTGTGTTCTGGGGGCCTCTGGATGTCTGGAGTTTTGATCTCCTCCATACCTGCTTCACACCCTGGAGGACGGGGCTGTGGCCCCCCCACACTCCCTAGCAGATCGTTACATGGAGAAACCTTTGGAATACAAGCGCGCTGATCCACACAGGTATGCACACGGGTGTTCACTGCTCGTAGACCCAAATTACACCTTTCTTGGCTGCTACTTCGAAGCACATCTGTCCTGCGTGCTGCACAACAACATTGAATATTTAGTATTTACTGCTGTTTACACTTAGCTAGATTAATGCGATGGTGTTGTGTTTAGTATGTTGCTTTGGTTTTTTTTTTGTCTTTTTTTGCTTGTTTTCTATTCTTCTCTCAACAGGTGATCCAGGAGATTTTTATTTTTTTTCTCCCCCCCTTTCTCACTGTCCCTCTCCCCTTCTGTTTTTCCTTTCCTTCCTCTTTCTTTCTCCCTTTCCTATCCCTCACTCATGTCTGTCCCGTCTGTAACATCTGAAAATAAAATATAATAAATAATAAAAACAAAGATCGACCAAATGGACCAATACGGCAATGCCACGATGATCCATTTGGCAAAGTAAATCCATTGGGTATCCTTGTTGGTCTTCAGACAACAATTCTGATGGCTAAAGAACCAAATGGGACAGGCGAAAAAAAAAAAGAACTTACAAACAAACAAAAGACATGTGTAACTTAGAAAAACTATTTAGACAAAAATCAAAATAAAAAACAACTGCACATATGTGAAGCCATGATCCCTTCACCAAAGAAAGATTTTCAGGCATTCCACATTCTCTGAGCAAGAAATAATGAATCACTCCTGAGACACCATTGTACTCTTCAAACCATGCTTTCTTTTTGAAACCATCTGTACAGCTGGGAACCATCCACAGTCTAGAAGAAGAGCTAATTTTCTCCTGCCTTCTCTTAATTATTCACAAAATGTGTGTTTGCAGTAGTAATGCATCTTTGGGACTGTGTTTGTGAAAGTGCTCTCCTCTGAGCCAAAATGGAGTTTTCAGGATGCCAGAGACAATTACCAGGCTTTAAATGGCCCGTCATTACAGTAGTTTTTATGTCGACATCGAGAAAGAAGGAACAAAAAACTTTTAACAATGAAAAAGAAACTATGTATAGCAATTTTGTGTGTTTGTTGTTGTAATATGGTGTCATATTTAGCTTTGACATAAAGATTACTAAGAAATACTGACTGACAGTTCTGTCCTCATGCAGTTTCTGTTTAGGCCTCTCTGCCTGAAGGCCTTGTAAAATGACTTTAGGCTTTAGAAGAACTGAAATCCAACTTTACTTGCTGCAGCTGTTCTTACAAAGTACATACTAAATAAAATGTACACGGTATTTACAGTGAATATGTCTGCACTTATACATATTCACTAATGTTTCATGTATAATTAGTGTGAATGTTTATCAGCATTCACAGTATTGTTCTTTTAATCTTTATTATTCCATTTTATATATTCCATACGTTTTCAGCATCTATCTTCTTCAACACCGTTCAACTTAGAAAACCCATTCAACCACCATTAGATTCCTCTTCTTTAGGACATTACTGCTTGTATTTTTCTCATTTTTAACATTTATAATTTTTAAATTATTCAACTTTATTCAACAAAAATTTTCCATGTAATTCAAAGGGAGGATCTTCAAATTCTCATTCACCTTACTCGTCTTTCAACTCTAACTACTTCCATACACATTCACATAGAGACACCATTAAAACTTTAAAACGAAGCCAAGACATTGAACTATTCAGCTTGTATTTATCTATTTATCATTTTATTTTAATGAAGTTTACTTTAAGTGTTCAGATTTGTACTCATTTTTATTTGACTACATTAAAGTAATCAAATAAAGACAGTTTTGATAGAGCTCCTGATGTCAGATGGTAGGTTGGGGTTGCCAGAGGTCGTGCGTTTTCTCAAGTCTATTTTCTGTGAGACAAATTCTAAAGGATCTTCTCGATGGCACAGCGGATGCTGGTCAGAAACACGTCATTTCCCTTCTTGTTGAAGTGAATTCCGTCCTGTCCGAATAGGGTTTCGTCATATTATTTCAGGGAGGGATGTTCAATGATGAAGCCTCCAAAGGAATGAACTGCCTTTCTCATGATTGAGTTTACAGTTTTTTCGCCCATGTCCATAATGTACTTTGGATTTCTGTACCTCCACACTTGGCGTTTGTTGATGCAGGAATATAGGATTGTCATGGAGGGGATCCTTGCATGCAGTTCAGTCAAGTCTTTAGTCATTGCAGAGGAAAGTTCCTGGGCGGATACGAGTCCCAAGTCGTTCCCGCCTGCATGAATGACCAAAATATCAGGTGGACTCTTTCTGGACATCAACTCTGCATCAAAACGAAGAAGGACGCCATCCCAGCGCATCCCTGTTTTTCCAAACCAATGAACATTGGCATCAAGTCCAAAGTTTTCTCCAAACACGTGGCGTGCTGCCCATTCTCCTCGCTTTATGTAACTTGAGCCGATGATCCATATGTTAGGTACCCTCTTCTGTGTCTTGCTCACTTCAGTGTGACTGCAGGGTTTCTCTTTTGAGAAACGCCGTTGCTTCTTTGCTGTGGAGAAGCTTCTTTTGTCATCAAGTCGATCCTCAACTTCAGATCACTTTCTTTTTGATGCAAGTTTGTTGCTAGTTAAAGCAGATTGATCAACCAATGATAGTTTCATCACACTGGGTGGACTTTGCACTCCAGTGGAGAAACTGCTCCGTACTTGGCTTGTAGACACTGGCTGTTGGGTTGGATCATCTTTTAGGCTCAAAGCCTTCATCATTCTAATGATGGTCTTCATCGAAGATGAAGAGTATTTCTTTGATAACCCAAGCATGATATCACAGCAATGACTTCAGGGACTTTTAAAAACCTTTTGTCAAGACGTGTGAGAATTGCAACTATAAGCTCCGAACTGAAAAACAACAATGAAAAGAGTTGAGGTTACAACCTCTATTTAATGATCAGCTGATCGGCTTTTCTGTCGGGAGTCCGTCTCTCTTCTTTGTTTTTGGCCCACTTTGCACCAGAAAGAGGAAACCAGCGGCTGAACAACAGCAGCACGTTTAAGCTTGATAAACTGTTGTTAGAATTTATTTAATATTACTTTCTACACCAGGATCCTTTTCTACACAGCTGACGGCTGTAACTGTGCAGGGGTGGATCTAGCAAAGTTTAGCCAGGGGGGCCGATAGGGCATTAACAGGGAAAAGGGGGCACAAAGACATACTTTTCTTTCTTATTTTCATTTAAAATGTCTGACTGTTATTAAATAATTATCTGAATCTTACACCCAAAGTTTTAATCTGATGTAAAATGTATAGAAGTCCATTACTGTATATAGTAACTGTTAAGTCTAATATACCCTAGTAAGCTATAGTACTTTTTCCTTTGGGAAGGTACCATCTGTGCAGTCTGCAATTCTGTTGAAGAAAGATGTTGAATCTATTTAATATTTCTTGAAAAATAATTGATTTCTGTGCATTTTTTTTCACACTGCATCAAATTAAGGTTGATTACGTCGATTAAGCATCATGAGGTGGAGCGTGAGGGGTGGTTCCCTATTTTTTATTTATTTATTTTTGTTGCTGGGAGTTGGAACCCTATTAGTTAGGTTGCTTAATATTTACGCAAAGTACTCTTTAAAATACCAGAATAGGGAGGATGGTGTAGGTTTAAGTTTATTAGATTGATCAGTATTGCTGAACTATGAAATATTTTTTTTTGCATACAGGTATAACAGAATAGCTTTAGTGTAGTTGTTGTTTTAAACTTGAGTATGAACTTATACAAAATGCAGCAAGATATTTTAAAAAAACTGTTTTGTTGATTAAAAAACACTGTTGCGACCCGTCTAGGGCCAGGCCATAACATGAGCGAGGCACTCGCTTCCCCCCCAAGACCCAAGCAGTCACACGAAACCAATCCGTTAGATATGAGGTGATTTATTTACAATGTGAATAAAGAGAACCAAAACGGGAGTGTCAACACTTCAGGGTGAGCCAAGGCCAAAACAATAAACAAAACAAACCTACACAAATCCCGCACCCCTGACCTTACCAAAACAAAGTCAAAAATAAAGACAGAGTCTGACCTCCTTAACTAACTCAAAACAGGAGAAAACGGGTGATCAAAAGAAATGGCAGCTCACCCCTACCCACTCCACTTCCACAACTTTCAAGCGTATACTGCAGCCAGCGGCTACCACAGGACTACTGCTGGGTGATGAGGAGAAACGCGAGGGCCTCTCCCGCTGTAGCACTCCAGCCTCCTTTTAATGGGCGGGTCCTCCAGCTGGATCCAATCACGCCGGGGCAGTATATCCACGCACCAATCGGAACAGGGCCCTGGCACAGCTAAATTAACATAGAAAAAACACAACACCTGCACAAACAAACACATGGACATACAAGTTCGTAACAACACTATATCGGATTCATATCGGTATCGGCAGATATCCAAATTTATGATATCGGTATCGGTATCGGACATAAAAAAGTGGTATCGTGCCATCTCTAGAAATAACCTGAATTTTTTGTATGTTTACTAGAATGGCAATTTACTGAAAACTTCATTAATGAATTAAGAAATTATTAGTGATTTTCCTGCAACTGTCACATATTGCAGAGCCATTAAGTGGACCTGACGGGAACACTCTCTCAGTTAGGAAAGGGAATCTGAGGCTACAATTCAAACAGGCTCCAAAATTCAGAAGGTAGAGTCAGAATGTGTAATAAACAACATGAAGTCATGGATTCAGCCTCCCTTGTAGCAACAATTCAGGCTGGTGGTAATAGTGTTTTTTTTTTGTTTTTTTGTTTTTTTGTTTTTTTTTTTAAATGACATCAGAAACAGCAGTATGCGACATTACGTGATGGCAGAGCTTCAGTTCATCCTTTGTCATTTTTTTTTTTTTTTTAATAAATAGGACAGGGGGAATGAATGAGAAAAAGAGGGGGAGAGAAAGAAAGAAAACCAAAGGGGAGAAGAGACGGTGAGAAGGGGGGGGAAGAGAGAGAGAAAAAAAAGAACTCCTGGGTCACCTGTATGGAGAAAAAAAAAAAAAACAAACAAAAAAAACAAACAGAGGAGACAGCAAACAACAAAGAGCAACATAATAATAGAGAAAACAAAGCACCATCACAATAAACTAGCTAGTCATAGATATCAATATTTACTAAATAATAAACGATATTGTGCAGCACGCAAGATAGACAGCGCACAGTGTGCTTTGAGGCAGCAGCCAAGAAAGCTTTAGTCCGCGTCTGTGAATACCCATGTGTGCATACCTGTGTGGATCAGCATGCTTGCATTCCAAAGGTTTCTCCATGTAATGATCTGCTAGGTAGTGTGGGGGGGCCACAGCCCCGTCCTCCAGGGTGTGAAGCAGGTATGGAGGAGATCAAAACTCCAGACATCCAGAGGCCCCCAGAACACAAGAGACCATGGAAGACCAACAGAGGGGCAGCCGCGCCACTGTTCCAGTAAGAGCTGAGGAGAGTCCCAGATGAGGGCTCGCCCAGCAGCCGCGGAGCAGAAGTCAGGGGGAGTTGCAGTGACGCGCCCGTGAGCTCCGCCGGCCCCCAGCTGTGCCTGAGTGACCGAGCCCCAGGCCGAGAGGACGGGGGCACCCCACCTCCAAAGGGGCCCGAGCGAGCCCCAGGCCCCGACAAGCGGCCGCCAAGGAGTGAGCCGGTGTGTACCCGGACGCCCACCCCCAGACACAAAGAACCACCAACACACCGACACCTGAGGGAGTCCGCCACCGGCAGGGGAAGTGGTGGTGGGTGGAGATAGGCCTCCAAACCTTGGAGGGCCTGAGGTGTCCCCAGAGAGGTGGCGTCTGATACCCAACCTGACATATAGACACAGACATACAGGCACACACAGACACAAACATCCATTCCCACCCTCATGCTCTCATATGCACTCACTCCACACTCAACCAACGTGGAGACAGACATAAAGAGACGCTGTACACACAATCACACTCCCCAAGCGTACTCTACAAACCGGGTCTAGGTACCCTTGCCCCTGGAGGGGGGAACTGCACCCAGACCCAGGTGGTGTTACCCTTTTCCCTGCGGTGGGGAGAGGCAGACCACCCTGACTCCGCAGCAGCAGGGAGGCCCCACACCCCAGACCGCAGTCGGACGGCCAACTCCTCCTACTAGCCCTCCCGCTCCAGCAGGCCGCAGAGAATGGGGGTGGGAGAAGACTCCAAACCTCCCTCCACCCGCTCATTGTAGTGTTGATGCATATGTGTTCTAAGGTGCAATTAAAACCCAGGAGGGCATGGAGCTACCTGCCAAGGAGCAGCAGGTAAGCGCATAGTCCCTCCTGCTCGCCCTCAATGACTAAGTGTATTTAAAATTGAGAGGTGGGCAACGATGCCAGGGGTGGGGTGTACACCCTGATGGTAATTTGGACTCCGTGATTGTGCCCACCCCCAAGATCCTATATGTATGTGTAATGAGAGTGTGAATAATGTGAATGTCTAAGTTGTGGGATAAAATTGAGGCAGAGGCAGCCAGAAGGGGACGGGGGGGGGGTAGCCTCCTCTGCACCCTGGTGACATACCCCCACTCCAAGGCCCTGCATGTGTGGGTGGTTGTGGAGGAGCGGGAAGAGGGAGGCAGCTGGAGATGGGGAGGGAAGGAAGGGAGGGGCAGGTAACCCCTCCCTGGGGCCAGCTCCCCCGCTGACCCCAGTAGGCACTCCCACCCTCCGCGACCCGCCAGGGAAGGGGGGCCCAGGCCCATCAGACCGGGGCCCAGTGCAGTAGCGCCCTCCGGCTCCACAGAGCCCTGGACAGTCCACCCAACCCCACCACAGAGAAAACTGCACCCACCCCACCATCCACACATCTTCCAGACTACATAAGACGGTAAACGCCCAGGCTGAGATCTTCCTCCACCTCTCCTGTATCTCCCCCTCCTGCAGAGAGTTCCTGAAGAGAAGAAAGCTCCTGCAAGATGTGACCATCCCCCCCACCAGTTGAAGAGCCCCCCAGGTGGCTCGACGCACCGGCGGCACCCTGCTCCAGGGCCGGGCCCCCATGCACCCACCCGCCCACAACCCCGGCAACACACCAACCAGGACCCAAGCCCCCGAGGCCCGGCCCGGGCCCCAGCCAAGAGACGGAGCGCCCCCAGAACCTCACGCCCATCCCGGACCCACCCAGGGGCAGCCAGGTTGCCAGGTCAGTAACCCACGTCCGTCAGCACAGACCCTCCCCTAGCCCCGCTGCACGCAGCCGCGAGGAAACAGTCACCTGAGAGCCAACAGAGCCCCCAACCGGACGTGACCGCTACCCCGGGTTGAGCCCCCCAAGGAAGATGCCTCCGGGGAACCCCCCGACGCCCTAAGCCTGTCCCTACCCCCTCACCAATCACAACAGTGAAGGCGGGACCAAACTATGACCCCCCACCCCCACTAGGTGATGGAGCTGATAAAAGGGGCCCAGAGCAATTGATCTAATGTGGTGGCAGAGGCTGTGTCAAGACTAATGTAATCTAATAGATAATTTCTATATTGGTTAGAATTAAGATTATTTTTATTTTTCCAGTTCATGAGGACTGTTTTCTTGGCTATGCATAGGGCAGTGAAGATCATATGGGCTATATTCTTTTCTGAAGTGACATTATCTAAGCTGCCCAGTAGACACACTAAGGGGGAAGTTAGAATGTTACATTTCAGACACTTTGATAAGTCTTCACATATCTCGCGCCAAAACTTTTGCACTGGTGGACAGAACCAAAGAGCGTGGATGTAATTGTCTGGTGTATTGCCTTGACAGTGTGAGCAGTTGTTGGAAGATGTAAAGCCCATCTTGAACATCCGATGACCTGTATAGTGCACTCTATGAAGTATTTTGTATTGTATTAATTGCAGACTGGGATTTTTAATTAATTTAAAAGTTTTTAAGCAAATCTGAGACCAGAAGTTTTGGTCTAGGTTGACTGATAAATCTGCTTCCCACTTTGCAGTAGGAAGGGATATTGATTCATCTAATTTAGAAAGTGTTCTGTATATTTTAGATAATAATTTGGGGGATTTAAGAGTAAGAAAATGTGCCGCACTTAGTGGTGTTTGTAATTCAACTTGACTGAGGTTAAATTTCTTTTTTACTATGGATTTAATTTGTTGATATTCTAAAAACCTTGTCTTGTTGATCCCATATTGTTCAACTAGTCTGTCAAATGGAATAAATTCTGTTCCCTCTAATATATGTTCTAAGTATTTAATTCCTTTACAACTCCATTCTGGGAAATTAATCATATTATTGTTTTGTAATATGTCAGGGTTATTCCAGATAGGTGTACGTTTGCATGGGATTAATGAAGACTCCGTTATTTTTAGAAACTCCCACCATGCTGTTAGAGAAAAGCTGATGTTGATACTTTTAAAGCATTCATGTCTTTTGATGTTTGAGCTAATAAATGGTAGGTCTGAAATCTCTAGATCCTTGCATAGTGCCTGTTCAACATCTAGCCAGGGCTCAACTAAGAAGGTATGTTTTAACCATTCTGAGATGAACTGAAGCCTGTTGGCTAAGAAGTATTGGTGAAAATTAGGCAGATCTAATCCTCCTCTATCCTAATAGGTAATAGTGTTTTTTGACACGCTTTGAGCCCTTTAGTACCAACTGAGCATAGTTTAAACATCGCAGCCTACCTGAGTATTGTTGCTGACCATGTCCATCCCTTTATGACCGCAGTGTAATGATGACTGCTTCCAACATCTTTAACTGGCTTTTTGAACACGACAATGACAATCCAACAGAGGACGTTTGGAGTGATGGAATGAGAAATTCACATCATTGATGTGCAGCTAACAAATCTGCAGCAACTGTGCGATTCTATCAGGTCAATATGGAAGGCAAGGCAAGGCAAGTTTATTTATATAGCACAATTCAACAACAAGGTGATTCAAAGTGCTTTACAGAGACATTAAAGAACAAAAACAAATAAAAAGCATGATTTGAAATTGATTAAAAAAACCAAAAAAAAACCCCCCAGTAGATAAAATCAGAACAGTAGATAAAATCAGTAGTTAAAATGTAAGTTTTGAAATTTAAGCATAACAGTGTGGATTTGGTGTTTTATTCAAATGCAGCTGAGAATAGGTGAGTCTTCAACCTGGATTTAAATAAACTGAGTGTTTCAGCTGATCTGAGGCTTTCTGGGAGTTTGTTCCAGATATAAGGAGCATAAAAGCTGAATGCAGCTTCTCCGTGTCTGGTTCTGACTCTGGTAACTGATAAAAAACCGGATCCAGATGACCTGAGGGATCTGGAAGTTTCATACTGGGTCAGGAGGTCACTGATGTATTTTGGTCCTAAACCATTCAGAGCTTTATAGACCAGCATCAGAACTTTAAAGTCTATCCTCTGACTGACAGGCAGCCAGTGTAAAGACGTCAGAGCTGGACTGATGTGGTCCACTTTTTTGGTCTTAGTGAGGACTCGAGCAGCAGAGTTCTGAATGAGCTGTAGTTGTCTGACTGATTTTTTAGGTAGACCTGTAAAGATGCTGTTACAGTAATCAAATCTTTTATCCTTGAAATATTCTTGAGGTGATAGTAAGCTGATTTTGTTATTGTCTTAATGTGTTTTTCTAAGTTTAGGTCTGCATCCATCGCTACACCCAAATTTCTCGCCTGGTTTGTGGTTTTTGGGTGTATAGATTGAAGTTCTCTGGTGACCTTTTCTTTGCAAGCTCCTTTGACTACGATGACCTGGATGACTGAGAACCTTCACAGACAGACTGTTTTTGGTGATGATGTCAAAGAAGTAGGACCTCCTTGCAATCCTCAGTTGTAAATTATAATTGTGAAGTTTCTCTTTATAGATGTCATAATGAACCTGGAGGTTTGTTTTTCTCCATCTGCGCTCAGCTTTCCTACACTCTCGTTTTCATTTTTCACCAGTGTGGAGTTTCTCCATGGAGACTTTTTCCTTCCAGAGATAACCTTCACCTTAATGGGAGCAATGGTGTCCATGAGATTTAACATTTTAGCATTGAAGCTATTGACGAGCTCATTGACCGAACCTCTGGACAGGTCAGGTGTTAAGGGGAAGACCTGGTTAAATATCTCACTACTGTTTTCAGTTACACACCGTTTTGTGATCACTGCTGTTGATATATTTGTGTGGGCTGAAATTTTACTTTCAAAGAAAACACAGTAATGATCAGACAGGCCCACATCAGACACAGTAACCTAGGGCTGCTCAATTAATCAAATTTTAATCACGATTACGATCTGGGCTTTCAACGATCATTAAAAATGACTGAGCCGATTATTAGCCCCTCCCTCGTGCTTTACTCTCGCGCTGCTCCGTGTGGCAAATCGAGCGCACCTCTCTGCATTTCCAACACGTATCACAACAATTAAGAAGACCCAAGGGAAGCTCGGAAAGCTAAGCAGAAGTTATTTGGGGAGGAGAGTGACTGCCGTTGGTTGAAAAGAGAGGTAAAAAAAAAAAAAACTTCAGTGGTGTGGAAACATTATGGGTTCTACTTGACGTGGATCAAGTAGACATAGTGTGTACACTTTGCTACAGTGTCGTAACTGAACCACAGAGCAACACTGCAAAGTTCACTAGACATAGATGTTTACATTTTTCATTTATTTTTTATATTGCAAACATTTGCACTGTTATCAGTATTTGCACACTATTTTATATTATTTTTTAAAGTCATTATTCAATACATTGTTATTGTTCACCCTTTAAATCCCTGTAGAACCGGAACCACGTAAGCTAGCGCAATAATTTGTTTTGCATATGACGCCAGAGGAGTTGTACTTACATCTTATGCCATCAGCCTGTCCTCGGTCACGGTTTCCTTCCACATAAAGCTTTGCAAAAATTGCATAAAAAGCGCTTGCAGGAACAAAAAAATAATATTCCAGAAACACGGTTTGCCAATCCGATCAGCTGTTCGTAACACTTCCCACAATGAAAAAGATGTCAATCAATCAATCAATCAATCAAAATATATTTATATAGCACATTTTTAAGACCGAAGTACACCAAAGTGCTTTCCATTAAAATCGCAGTACAAATAAAATCACAATAAAATATAAATTACAAATATATAAAATAAGATAATTACATAATCTAAATACAGAGCCAGATGTAAATTACCCTAATTCGCCTTAAATGCCAGATCAAACAAATACGTTTTTAAACGTGATTTAAAAGACTGAATGGAATCTGACGCGCGAATATGAAGAGGGAGAGTATTCCATAGCCTGGGTGCAGCAACGGCAAAGGCACGGTCTCCTCTGGTCTTCAGCCGAGACCTAGGTTGCACCAAGAGCAGTTGGCCCGATGATCTTAGTGCTCTCTGAGGGCTGTACAGACAGAGGAGATCAGCTAAGTAGTCAGGTGCCATATTGTTCAAAATTTTATAAGTAAACAATAGAATTTTAAAATCAATTCGATATTTGATAGGAAGCCAGTGTAAATTTTTCAGAACAGGGGTGATAGAGTCAAACTTTCTAGTGCCGGTCAAGAGACGTGCTGCGGCATTCTGGACCAGCTGCAGACGCTGCAGAAGAGAAGATTGTAGACCCAAGTAGAGTGAGTTACAATAGTCCAGTCTTGACATAATGAAAGCATGAATGAGTTTCTCCATATCTTTGTGTGGTATGTAGGGTTTAGCCTTAGAGATTAGATGTCAACGCGAACTATCGCATGTCCGCCATTTCCTGTCCAAAACCGACGTCATTTTCACGGAAAATGTAGTTTTTTACTTGTAGGCCTTAAAAGCCTATACTGGTGTTTTTATAAGTCATGTTTGACTTTTCTGAATAGTTTCTGTGATGCTTAGAACTCGAATTGCACTGCTGGAAATAGTTTATTTTGATGCACATGCTGTTTTCTTTGCAAATTTGCATCATAGGATTGTCTTTTGTTTTTCCTGCAGTATATAAAAATTGCTGTATCTCCAAAATAAAACTATGAAGACACTCAAAATAAATTTACTGTGGTGGGAAACTATTTTTTGCAACTTTTTTGTATTTAAAGTTTTGAGGGATAAGCCTCTTAAATTTCCCCAAGTAGAAATATATGTAAAAAACAAAACAAAAACGATTTTCAATTTTTTTGTAGTTTATTGCACTTTTTTGTAATTAATGTAATTACTATGGACTTAATGCATACATATTATTAAAATATGGGCTATAACAGTTGTATTGATGTATAACAACTTGAAATGCTCCCAAAAATGGCACTACAGCATGTAAAAAAAAAAAAAAAAAAGCTCTGGCGGACTTGGTTTTATGGTAGGTCTTAAAGGGTTAAATAAATATCGTCACATAATCGAGATCTCAATTTCAGTGAAAATAATCGTGATTATCATTTTTGCCATAATCGAGCAGCCCTACAGTAACCTTTGAAATGCTTAGGCCCTTGGAGATCAGTAGGTCAAGAGTGTGTCCTCTATTATGTGTGGCCTCTGTTATATGCTGAGTCAGCCCAATGTTGCCCAGAGTGTTACTCAGGTCTTTAGTCCCTTTGTCCTGAGGGATGTCCACATGGATGTTAAAAACCCCAACAATAATTACACAGTCAAAATCAACACAGATCACAGACAGCAGTTCACTGAGATCATTAAAAAGTCTGTGCAGTATTTGGGAAACATGTAAACATTAAGAAACACAACTTTGGATGGGGCCTTCAGCTGTAAAGCCACATATTCAAAAGACTGAAAACTTCCAGGAGATGGCTGTTTACATTGAAATGATTCATTAAATAAGACAAAATTTGTGAGGAATGTTTTCAGCACCTTGTCGAATCTGCAACATGAACTGAATTAATGCAGTTCTGAAGACCAAAGGGAGTCCTAATAAGGTTTGTGGTGAGTGTATGTTGATGTGTAAATGCATTTGTCTCTTAAAATATGTTTAGCTTATGCATGCATTTGTCCTTGCTCTCAAAAAAAGATCTTTTTACATAAAGAATTAGGAGTTCCTGTGAGCATGTCGCTTAGAATACACAAATATGCAATATGCACACAGAAGTACATGCTTGTGCAGGAGTGCTTGTACACAAATTACACTTAGACTCATGAATACACAGGAGCATGCACTGAAGTACATGCACGCGCTCACATACACATCCATATTTCATCTTAGCCAGACTCGGCTGATCGGGCCTTGCAGTGTTTGCATTAGTTCATTGAGTTCTGAATCAACTGTTAGAAGAGTCCACAGTACAATGAGGGGTACAATTAGCCTAATGAAGTGCAGGAGCATATCACACTCAGTGCTGTGCTAACAGTTGCTCAGTGAATATTCATGTGCTGTTGGCTTTGCAGATGCATTAAAAGGCAGCACTGCGTTGCTGAATACAAATTGTTACATTTCCACCCGTCGCTTCTCTGGCACCTCACTGAAGATGACATCCTTATCAGCCTCACTGCTCCAAGGCCTTTTGGAGTGTATTGCTTACACAAGCTACACCTCTTATCCAGTAAAATCTGCTGCTGACAGTGACTTAAAATAAAAATAAATTCTCATAAAATATGATATTTAAACATATTTTTTTTTAAAAAATTGTTATAGAAGTAGATGCATGAACTCAATTATGTATGAACATTTTCATTTAGACAAGAAAAGAAATGACATTCTCAATAAATAGAGTTAGGAGTTACACAGTGACTTTAACTTTGCACCCCCCCCCCCCCCCCCCCCCAAAAAAAAAAAAAAATCCAACAATGACAATTTTGTGGCTTCTTTGATTTCCTTTTGTTTTTAATTCTGAGTAATGAAAATCTTCCCATGAAGGCACTGCACATGCTAACCAAGTTAACTGCAGGAAGGAAATGGAAAACAAATTCCAGGTTCCAATGTGGCTTTTTTTAAAAGAAAAAGTTGAAATGCTGACTTTTGTTTTCCAAGGCTGCACGAATGCCACATGCATCCTGATTTACAGCAATTCAGCCTGCAAGCGACCCGCAATATTATCACAATCTTTCTGAAACAATGAGCTTTAAGTGGTTTCCCCATAATAGTTTCTTCCCCTTCTTTCGTAATCTCAGAAGCTTTTATCGCTCTATGTATTTCTCTCAAGCTCTGTGTAAAATGGGGTGTTTTCTTGGGGACAGTTTCAATATTATCTGCAGCTCACTGGTCAGCCAGGCATGCTTGCTGGGTAGGACAGACTGTGTCCCAGGCCAGCCAGATGGAGGTGAGATTATCCAACATTAGATGACATAATGGTGGGCCTTATTCCTCAGAGACAAACAGAATGATAAGCTACTCCTAAAACAGCATGAAGGTGAAGATGAATTTTAGAATTAGTAATATTTTACTAGCTGTACAAGTACTGGCACAACAGAAGCAGCAAAAGTGGCACTATATATCTATTCCAGTGAATACAAAGATTAATATTACTTTGCGCCCATGTCGTAAAATAAAATGGTTTTGATTTCAAACAATTATTTATTTATTCATAAGAACTTTACGTGGGTGAAAAAGATTTGGATTTCGATATATTCGACTACTTGAGGCACTTAAGTAATTACAAAAGAAACAAACCGAAAGTTTAAAAGCCAATCACAAAAACGAAAAATGAACAAAAAAAAAGTCAGAGTACAGAGTAAAATGGGATGGGTGTGTTTGGCTACCGGATGATCTTGGGCTAGAGTGAGACATAAATTTTATGACTAAATGTGAAAAGAAGCGACAATGCAGTCATTGCTCCAGGGGATATATACTTCATATTGTAACCAGTGAATAAATGAAAAACACAAAATCCAGTGAGTCATACGGACAGTAACTCAACACTGTCACCTGGAGGCGCCTGAGTGTAAATATTCAGGAGGCGATGAAAAATTCAAATTCAAATTCAAATTTTATTTGTCACACACACACAACCATACACAGTATGACATGGGGGTGAAATGCTTGTAGCTGTACAATGCCCGACCATTAAATGACAGAAGAAAAGTTTTACAATATTTACAATTTACTACAAAAATTTACAAATTAACTTAGGAATTTACAGTAAAGAATGTGCAAATAGCAGAAGAGATTATAAAGATAAGGATTATAAATTATAGGAATTATAGGATTATAGGAAATGTGTGGTGGTGCGTGTGGTGACGTGTGTGAGAGTCCAGTCTTATAGTGACGTGTTTGGGAGAGTCCAGTCCAGTCCAGAAAAAGGGAAAAGCTGGATTCTCTTTTAAACAGTACTTGATCTTGTTGACAATTCTTAACTATTAGACTTTAGGAATCTCAACTTTGTGGTGTTTAAATATTTTTTGCCTCTGTTGGATACACACTTAATTTTTTATTTATTTTTTTACATTTTGAAAGCAAATACTGTACGTTAGAATGTTTGAATGTCAACATCCTGTTCGCTTCTATCGTACAGAGAAGGCTTCATTGATCCCCAGAGCTGAGGCGATGCATAACTGCATAATAATTTGGAGCACCCGAGACACTCAATGCGGTGAACATGAGTTAAAAATTCCTGAAATGACTCTTTTATTAATCGAGAAACTGAGAACATCTGCATCAAAGTGCAACATTACAGTCTTCCATCCATTAATAGCTTTGACACGTTATGAAAGTACAGGTTGAAATTGACACTCAAATTAAGACCACACATACACAGAATGTCTATATGAAGGGGCCTTTGATCAGACTTCTCCCACTAGGTCTTCTTGAAATGCTAAGTTTGTTTTGGTGTTAAGTTTGTTGGAATAGAAAAAAAAGGGTCCTTTTTAAATTGTTGAATTATTCATCTATCTAAAGTGGGTTATTATCCATTTAAGGATGCTCTTTGTATGCGTGTGTATAAAACAAAGAAAAGCTAAAAGAGTGAAGAAAAGAACAGGTTTGAACCCATTATTTCAATAGGAAGCTGCAGGTTCTTGCATTTGCAGACATGTGGCATTGTTTCAGAACAAATTGGATTTCAGTGTAATCTTTCTAATGTCCTCCACACACCACATAGCAGATGGGCTACACCTGAAGCTGAGGGTCTGTAGTTGTAGGCTGACAGTGCCCTCACTTGGCCAAGCTTTAGCACTGTAGGAGAATGTTGAATGTTTCTTTCTCTGCCAGCCAACAAACAACAGTGGGTCCGTGGCCCAAATAAAATGTTTTTTTTAAGTCTTCATAGAGGTCGTAGAATTTCTTAGGGTGACCACCGAAACATTTACCCACACAGCAGGTAACCTTCAAAAACAACTTTAATGTGCATAAGAAGACATGAACAACAGATGACACATCAAAGCATTAAGTGAGTCGTCTCTAAAAATAAAGATTTAAGAGATGAAAAGGGATACATACAAGAACGAAAACCTATAGAGACACTTCTGTACCTAGACATACAGCATCTCTACCAATATTAATTCTGAGCATTTGATCAAACTGGTTTGGTTTGGGAGCAGTGTTTTTGTGCAAACTGTTGTTGTCTTCCTGAAAAGGCATCAGAACTCAAAGGAATCTCCAAAGAATATAATAAAATACATTAGATGTAGCAGAGCAGCTGTCTTTCTGTTCAAAAACTGACACACTTGATAAAGTTTGTGGTTCTTCGGTTGCGAAGAAAATGCGATGTTGCGGAGGAGACGACCCCTTCGCTGTTAATGTAGTCCTGTGCAGAATGAAAGTGGGTGTTTCCCTTAGTCTTGTTGTTGCTAAATATATGGGAGGCAGAAAACGCTCATAAAAGCTTTTACAAAAATCAGGACAAATGGGATTTTAGCTGAATTCAGATTAGGTTGCAGGGTTCATTTTTATTCTTGAAAACTGCAGTTTTTTTCCCACCTGTGTCCAAAACACTTTGTTCCCTTAATGTCCTTAAAAATCACAGGACTGTATAAGACCATTTAAGGCTCAACTCGGTCCACAGAAAATCCCCCCTCCCAGCACGCTTGTTGACAGTCTTCTCCTGTAAGACGCATATCAGGGGAGGAAGGCGACGAGGAGTCATGTGTGACACCATATAGTCCAGCTTGCGAATGGTCAAGTTGTAATGTGGGGAAAGGTGGAGGCCAATAAAAGAAGACAGAAAAAAAAATCCTGGTACCAATTTAGGCAGGAGCGCCCACTTTTCTGTAGTAACAGCATTATTAGCCAATAATTTCACTAATTACACTTACGCCAATTAGGCCGACATTACAGAAACTGGGGAACAGTTATTTGAAACTGTTGATGAATTGCGGTTTTTAGAAGACGGAGATGAGTGCGAAAACCCCATAAAGCAGAGCGCATGGGTAAGCAACCAACAGCTGCTGCCCATCCATGGCCAACGCTGAGATGAAGATCTTCGAGGCTGAGAAACTGCACCAGCTAATAATTGTTGCTGTTAGTATAATTCCCATCATGCCTCTAGAGAGGACACAAAAATAAGCAGAAAGTTAGACTTACTACTAATAACTGATGTTATTTACGGGCTGTACTACAATAATACGACAAAACTCTTTATTTTAAACTAGTAGATTGTATATTAATCTAGTAAATAAATACTATATCTTTTTAAAAGTCCTTTTGCCAGATTTGCAGGCTACATTAACAATCATAAACCTTTTTGTTTTCCTGTATACTCACTGTAAAGAGAAGAGAACTCCAAAACTTGAGAGAATGATCATGGGGAGGAGGCAGTATCCCAGCACGCTGGCCACGCAGCCAAACGACACGCCTGTCATACTCATGAGGTTGAGTAGGCAGTACATGCCAAGGCAGCCAATTGCACTGATGCCATACACATAACCAAACTGGATTTTACCTGACTGTAAACAGAGAGGAGGGGGAAAAAAAAGATCCACACAATTAGATATGGACTACACCCACCAACAGTTCACACATTGAGTTTGTACAGTTATATGCTCTGTGCTTGTTTTTTAACAGTAATTTAATTGCCAGAACACACAAAAATAATTTGACTACACAGCAGTTGTGTGCCGTTTCAACTATAGCTGATAAATAAAAAGCCATTTGCATGACTCAGATTTGATTGGAAGCAGCCATTTACACTGAGATCTAACTCAATGATCACACTAGGAGATTGTGATCACAAGATTATAATGAGACTCAAACTAAAAAAAGTAAAACAAAAACAAAATTACTGTGGATATCAAAGCTATGAATTTGGTACAGTCTAATGAAGCAGAAGCTCATGATGAAGGCCTTGTGCATAAGTCTCATAAAAAAAGATGGTGCATGGTAAACAAAGATTCATAGTTTTCTCATAACTTGAGCACGTTCAACTGAACAAAACCAGAACACTTACTTTACTGATAATTTCATTACTGATAGTGCTAACAGTTTGTAATGTAAAAGACTACACAGCCTCTGACACATCGATACCAATCTACCCAAATTATAATTAAGACTTGGCACTTTTATTAATGTAGTAGCCAATATTTTCTTATTTTTAAGTACTATTACTCGTCTTTACCAGTTTATCTTCTTTTTATTTTTCACCTAAAAATCAACCAAATGATTTACCAGAAGAAGTGTTGCTCCAAAGGCCAAACAGAACACCATAGGCCCGGCCAAGTCTGTCTCGTTCATGATGCTGCCATCTGCTACTTTCATTGGATGGAGAACCGTCAGAGTCTTCTGCCAGATGTGGTCAAAATTGATTCCTAATTCTAAGAGAAGAAGAGATGAGACATTTCAGATATTTATACTATACTATTTTCTATAAAAACACCAGGCCCTATTGGTTCCAAACACATCTGTCCTCCACAAATACTCAACCGGGGATTTCTTCGATGAAATGCTTTCAGGTGTGTCTTCACACCTGAAATCTGAATCGTAATTGTAGATTTTCCAACTAAATAATGGCTCAGTCTTAAAACGAAACTCACAATGAAACATTACCAGTTCAGTATTATTTTTTTTCTACCCTGAATTCTGATCATATTACAGAAGAGTACAGAGAAGATATGATGAATCCAGTTTTAACTGCAGGACAAAGTCAAGTAAAGTAGTGCCAATAGTCGACGTTCAGGATCGATGGTGGTCAGAGTAATCATCAGTCATCAGAGTAAATTGTATTAGACTGAATCTGCCTTTTTATAGTTTTGTGTAAGCATCTCCACATATAAGCAACACTGCAATATAAATGCATCTGGGTGGGCAAGTGCACATATTGTGCGTTTGTGGAGCAGCTACACATAAACAAATTATCATCATTGTCAAATGACAGATAACGGAAGTATATTTCTGAATGCAGAGATGCAAGTTCAGGTCTTTAACCCGGATTTTGATAAACTAACACCAAAAATTTCAACTGACACCGGTCAAACACAATGTGCTGATTTCCCAGAGTACAGATTTATATACTTATACTTGTTTTGGGGATAAGGTACTGTAAGACTACAGACAGTACTGGAACCAAATATCTACAAACACTACAGTCAGAAACACTTAAAAATAAATAAATAAATGTCTGCAGTCTTTCTCAAGCATGTAAGTAGACGCAAAATAAAACAATAGGTCTGCCAAGAACAGTCAGAAAAATCAAGCCTGCCAGTTACGCAGACACTTGGCCGAACTCCATCATTTGATCCATCAATGCTTTTATTCTATCAAATCGTTTTGTAGTCATGAAATTCTCTGAGTCTGGAAGCAACTGCAACAGGCGAGTGAAACTCTAATTTCATGCTTTGAGAGACAGTTTCTCTGCTGAATATCAGAGATGATACTGAAGGCTGATTTCAACAATGCTAAACTTTTGCATGTTGGGACTTCAACTGGAGCTCCTCCTACACTGCCTTGAAATCATATCAAAGACTGACAAACAGTACTTGCAGTAGCTGATTTAATTCAACAAAGCCATTCAATTTATAGTATTATGAAACAAGAAGTAAAATGATTTTTCTCAGCAAATGATAACAACCATACTAGTCAGCTTTCTTGCTTAAAAAGAAAGAATAACTGGAAGAACTATTGAGATACATTTCACAGAATGCAATCGAGATAATTTAATGGATTACTCTTTTGCTCTGGTTTTCTATAGTATTGAGACTGGAATGAAATATTTTTGCTCAATCTTGCTGATAGACAGACAGACAGACATAACACATCGGCATGTAGTCTTGGTGCTTGACATACCTTCTAGCAGCGGTGGCTCGTCATCAAAACTGTTACTGTACATGGACTGTGATGCTGATGGTGTGTAGGTCTGTGTGGGCTGGAAGATTTGTCCGGTGTATGGTTGCTGGGGCTGCATTACTCCTGGGGATGAGTAGCCCATGGGCTGGGAGTAATCATATTGACCATATGGCCTGGGAAATACACAATAATAAGTAACTGGAAACTTAATTAAAAAAAAAAAAAAAGCTTTAGAAACGTCTCTTTTGTATTTACTCAGGTAATCTTTGTCTAATATTAAAATGTGTTTGATGATTTGTGTGACAAATATGCAAAAACTAGGAAATCAGGAAGGCGAAAAATACTTTTACATGGCACTACATGTCAAATACACAAGTTTCCAAAAGATCTGGAGATTAGTTTTGAGCACCTGAAATAGCCCAGTAATAGTGTACCAGCAGCTGAGAAATTATCAATTAAAAATGGCTTCATACACTTACTTATTGTAGGGGTTGTCAGTGTTGCTGTAGCCATAGCCGGCTTGGCTTTGGTCATCTACACTGTAGCTGGACTGGTAAAAGTCTGTGTTAAAGTTGTCAAAACCCGACATCTCTTACTCTGAAAGTGAAAGAAAACACAGTCGATCAGCGTGAAAAGTTATTTTAATGCGTCTGCTCTATATACAGATAAAACACTCTTACACTGCACAGCATAGACTCGCTTAACAATGCCAGCTTCCTTCGTAAGCTATCAATATCAATTAGAAATACTCAGTGTTGTTATCCGAAATGTCAACCTTTGCATTTAGTTGCGTTTAATCTTTTTGTGTTAATTACCTGACACCTTTAAACACGTCATCGTACACAAATGCGCAGCGACCAAATTTCAAGCCTAAATGCACAAACAACGCCACGTGACAGTAGTAGTCATATTTAAAAAAAAAAAACAAAAAACAAAATTTTTACCTTCCATTTGTTTGTTAACAATAAGATATAACAATAAGCCTCACAACAATTAACGCTAGTTGGGTCCCTAAACGCATCAGTGCTAAAGCGGCTAACAAAACAAACCAATTCCGTAAGCTGTATGCTTCAAGCATTTTCTTGGCTTATTGTTAGTAACTGTTCCATCTATAAAATGGTTCAACAGCTACGACCACGGACACGTAGATGAATAACTGGTGCTTTCGGTACACACTGAGCTACTAATCTTTGGGAGGCTAACGTACCGTTAACTCTGCAGCTAATTGGCTAGCTAATGCTAGCCATAATAGCCGACACAGACCTAACTTACACAAAATATCAGCGACGGCTTACTACTCAATCCAACATTTCAACTTAATCACTATTCTCACGCTATGAAACACCACGGTCATGCAAACTCTTACCTGTGCTGTGTGATAACTCTGCCCAGAGCCCTGCCAACTTCGCTGCGGCTGCTACGTGTCAGGAGAAAGGTAAATCTTCCGGGACCAGCCGTCGCTAACAGGAAATTGTTGGGACCACTGACAAATTCCTGCTCGCAGAATATCTGGCGCATCCTGCCGGCGATTGATGGTACTACACGTCCATAAAAATCACTTGCTACCAAAAGGAAGAAAAAAAACAAACAAAACAGAAGACCAAGGAATACATATTTTGACTTTGTATACACTTCAGTCACTTCTCGGTTTACACACCTCGCAAATAAAGGCAATTACTGTTAGTTTCTGTGTTTTCTGGGCTGCGGTGACTTTTTTCTCAGGGATTAAAGAGGCTTATACACAATGATTTTGTTGCTGTATTGATATGAGCATTTACATATGCACCATATCCAAAGATCAAGTGTGTAGTAGTGGCTATCTGATAAATTCAGTCAGTTTGAAATGTCAAACAACATAAAATCATGCAATTTTCCCTCTTAGTAAATTATTATTATCATTATCAATTTATTTTTAAATAATATACACACACACCCAGCACGCCCCTGCGGGCGGTTTATCCTTCAAGCTCGGGTCCTCTACCAGAGGCCTGGGAGCTTGAGGGTCCTGCGCAGTATCTTAGCTGTTCCCAGGACTGCGCTCTTCTGGACAGAGATCTCCGATGTTATTCCCGGGATCTGCTGGAGCCACTTGCCTAGCTTGGGAGTCACCGCACCCAGTGCTCCGATTACCATGGGGACCACCGTTACCTTCACCCTCCACATCCTCTCGAGCTCTTCTCTGAGCCCTTGGTATTTCTCCAGCTTCTCGTGTTCCTTCTTCCTGATATTGCTGTCATTCGGAACCGCTACATCGATCACTACGGCCGTCTTCTTCTGTTTGTCTACCACCACTATGTCCGGTTGGTTAGCCACCACCATTTTGTCCGTCTGTATCTGGAAGTCCCACAGGATCTTAGCTCGGTCATTCTCCACCACCCTTGGGGGCATCTCCCATTTTGACCTCGGGACTTCCAGGTTATACTCGGCACAGATGTTCCTGTACACTATGCCGGCCACTTGGTTATGGCGTTCCATGTATGCCTTGCCTGCTAGCATCTTGCACCCTGCTGTTATGTGCTGAATTGTCTCTGGGGCATCTTTACACAGCCTGCACCTGAGGTCTTGCCTGGTGTGATAGACCCCAGCCTCTATGGATCTTGTATTCAGAGCTTGTTCTTGTGCTGCCATGATTAGTGCCTCTGTGCTGTCTTTCAGTCCAGCTTTGTCCAGCCACTGGTAGGATTTCTGGATATCAGCCACCTCCTCTATCTGCCGGTGGTACATACCGTGCAGGGGCCTGTCCTTCCATGATGGTTCCTCGTATCCCTCCTCTTTCTTGGGTTTCTGCTGCCTGAGGTATTCACTGAACACTCGGTCAGTTGGGGCCATCTTCCCAATGTATTCTTGGATGTTCGTTGTCTCATCCTGGACTGTGGTGCTGACACTCACCAGTCCCCGGCCCCCTTCCTTCCGCTTAGCGTACAGCCTCAGGGTGCTGGACTTGGGGTGAAACCCTCCATGCATGGTAAGGAGCTTTCTTGTCTTTATGTCAGTGGCTTCTATCTCCTCCTTTGGCCAGCCTATTACCCCAGCAGGGTACCTGATCACGGGCAGGGCGTACGTGTTGATGGCCCGGATCTTGTTCTTACCATTCAGCTGACTCCTCAGGACTTGCCTGACCCTCTGCAGGTACTTGGTGGTTGCAGCTTTTCTAGCGGCCTCTACGTGGTTCCCATTCGCCTGCGGGATCCCCAGGTACTTGTATCTGTCCTCTATGTCTGCAATGTTGCCTTCTGGTAGTTCAATCCCCTCAGTTCTGACTACCTTCCCTCTCTTTGTTACCATCCGACTACACTTCTCCAGTCCGAACGACATTCCAATGTCATTGCTGTATAGCCTGGTAGTTTGGATCAGTGAATCGATGTCTCGTTCACTCTTGGCATACAGCTTGATGTCATCCATGTACAGGAGGTGGCTGACAACTGCTCCGTTCCGTAGTCGGTATCCGTAGCCAGTCTTGTTAATGATTTCACTGAGGGGGTTCAGGCCTATGCAGAACAGCAGTGGGGACAGAGCATCTCCTTGGTAGATTCCTCACTTGATGGTGACTTGTGCTATGGGCTTGGAGTTGGCCTCTAGTGTTGTACGCCACATCCCCATTGAGTTCCTGATGAAGGCTCTTAGGGTCCCATTGATCTTGTACAATTCTAAGCATTCCAGTATCCAGCTGTGGGGCATTGAGTCATAGACCTTCTTGTAATCAATCCAGGCAGTGCACAGGTTGGTCAGTCTGGTCTTGCAGTCTCGGCTGATTGTTCTGTCTACCAGTAGCTGGTGTTTTGCGCCTCTGGTATTCTTGCCAATTCCTTTCTGTGTCCTGCTCATGTATTGACCCATGTGCCTGTTCATCTTAACCGATATGATGCCTGACAGGAGCTTCCATGTAGTACTGAGGCAGGTTATTGGTCGGTAGTTGGAGGGGACCGGTCCCTTCTTGGGGTCCTTGGGGATCAGGACCGTCCGGCCTTCAGTTAGCCATTCCGGGTGTCTCTCGTTAACTAGCAGCTGGTTCATTTGTGCTGCCAGACGCTCGTGGAGTGCAGTCAGCTTCTTCAGCCAGTAGGCGTGAACCATGTCGGGCCCTGGTGCTGTCCAACTCTTCATACTGGAGACCCTTTCTTGGATATCTGCCACTGTGATGGTTACTGGACCCTGTTCAGGGAGGTCGCTGTGGTCTGCCCTCAGATCCACTAGCCACTGAGCATTGCCGTTATGGGTTGCATCCTTCTCCCATATGCTCTTCCAGTATTGCTCCGTCTCCAGCCTTGGTGGTGCTGTTCTCTTATTGTTCCCTTGCCACTGAGAGTACACCTTTGCTGGTTCTGTGGAGAACAGCTGGTTTATTCTCCTGCCTTCTATCTCTCTGGTGTACCTCCTCAAGCGGCTGGCCAAGGCTGTGAGTCTTTGCTTGGCAGTTTCCAAGGCCTCAGGTATGGACAGCTTGCTGTATTTCTTAGGCACCTTATTTGTCGCACCTTGCTGCAACTCCGTTAGTTGGCTAACCTCCCTCCGTGCTACTTTGATCTTGCCCTCTAGCCTCCTTCTCCATGGAGGGTACTGCCCCTTGTCGCTGTTCAACTTGTAGCCAAGCATCTCACTGATCACTGCTGCCGTATTGTAGATCAGCTTGTTAGTGTCGGTAATCGTGGTTGTAGGTATTGCCCGTAGTGCTGCATTAACATCATCTAGCAGACCTTCTGAGGGTACTTCATGTAATCTTGGTAACCGGCTACGGGGGATCCAGGTTTCAAGCTTGGCCATGATCCTATTTTTCAGGTCAGTTCCTCTCGCACTCAACGGTCCTTCTCCTATCGCACTTGGGGCTATGTACCCAATCTCGGGTGGGGGTGATGATATCGCCCCCCTGAACTGGCGTCCTGACTATATATATATATATATATATATATATACTGAAACATGATGGTGCAAATATCATGGGAACAAGCTGATGAATTGTGTTTCCATAGTGACCCATACAAAATGGAAGATGAGCTGCAGGAAAGAATTAGAAGTGTGCACAGAAATAGAGCAGGAACACATTTTTATAATGTAAAATGATAAATTCCTTGTATAGCTTTGCTTAACAAAGTCTCACAAACAACGAATTTTACTTCTTATGAATTCAAGTGTTGCTTATTGTACTTACATCTGGTATGTAACCCTATTAGGTTCTGACTCATATCCTGAGTAAATGATTCTCTAGTGATACCAAATAGAGACAGGAAGTGTGAGATAATTTAAGAGGACAAGCACTGAGCTCATGGTAAGAACAAAGGTAGCAGGTTTTGTTGAGAAACAGATCAATCAGTATGCTTATGCAGGAGGACTGCACCGCTATAGAAATACTCCGGCGAACCCATCCTCTTTGATGATGACGGCAGATAATGGAAAGTAATGTGCTGATGACCTCTGCCGAGAGGAAATAGAGAAGGGAGGAAATGGGAACTGAGTGAACATTGCAGATGCACATGGGTTTGACATGTGGGACATGGAAACACACAAATGTAGAAATGTAAGAAGAAAAACACATTATTGGTGCCTATACATTCCAGTGCTCTCTATCTTTAGAGTGGTCAAGACCAGTATAGTGAATTAATACAACAGAAAAAGCCAACAGGAACAATAAAACTGATATGAATTCAGATGACTGTTATTAAACAGTCTCCTTCCATTACTACTATCTTGATCTCTTACCCAGGGCTTATTAAAACTGGATTATTTCTGCTTCACTGACACAAAAAACACTCCTGGCAATCATAATAGGAAATATGTGAATTTTTTGACATAAATTAACTGGTGCAGTGTGAAAGGCAGCTGAATTACACCTGGCTCCCTACCTAGCCTAGAGTTACATTCTTCTTTACAGAATGATGAATGATAAAAATGCTACAGAAGTGCATGAACCAGAGATTTATCATTATTCACGGCAGACATAGCAAGTCCCCTCTGTCTTTAGGCAATAATATACAGAAAAGCCTTTTTTGGTCAATATTGTAACAAAACTGTTGTCTAGCCAAGGTTGTGCGGAAGAAATCTACTGATCTGGTACCATCTGTCACATTTTATCTCCCTGGTAAAAACAATGCTCAGATCCCAGCATTTGCCATACCTCCACGATACAATGAAACACATCCCAAAGGTGCTCTATTGGACTGAGATCTGCTGACAGTGGAAGTTATTAGAGTACAGTAAACTCACTGTCATGCTAAAATCATTTCCTTTTTTTCTGTTTTTTAGCTTTGTGAAGTGGCATGGTTATTCTGCTTGAAGCAGCCATCAGGAGATGGGTACACTGCTGCATGTTGTCAGCAACAATGCTCATTTAGGCTTTGGTGTTTAAACAATAATTAGTTGGTGTGAAGGGGTCTAAAATGAGCAAAAAAGTATCCGCCACACCACTATACCACCAGCAGGAACTGGTAACACAAGCCAGTATGAAGTCATGCTTTCATACTGTTTACACTAAATTCTGATCCTAAAATTAGCTCAAATCAAGACTCATCAGACCCGGCAACAAATATTCAGTCTTCAGTCGTTAAATACTCGTGTGCGTTGCTGACAGGAGTGGCACCCAGTGTGGTCTTCTGCTGTGGTAGTCCATCTGCTTCAGGGTTTAATGTCTTACATATTCAGAAATGCTTTTTTGCACACCTTGTTGGAAACGAGTGGTTATTTGAGTTACTGTCATCATCCTCTCAGCTTGAAGGAATTTTCATTCAGAGAGCTGCTGTTCACTCAATATTTTCTCTTTTTCAGACCATTCTCTGTAAACCCTAGAGATGGTGGCGTTGGAAAAAAATCCCAGCAGTTTCCGAAATACTAAACCCCTCCCCCTCTGGTACTAACAACCCTGCCACGTTTAAAGTTTTAACATCACCTAAATAACCTTTTCTTCCCTATTCTGATGTTCGATTTGAACTCAGAGGGCGATCTTGATCATATATACATGGATAAATACATTGAATTGCTGCCACCAATCAACCTTTGCTTGCTGATTAAACATTTGTGTTGAACAAACGTACCTAACAGAGTCACTGGTCAGTGTATGTTTTCATCACTTGCTTCAAGATTGCTCCAGGATGAATCTATTACAGGCTATTTTTGTGCAAGAAACAGGTCAACTCCTTTCCCAAAAAACAATCAACCAAAGTGCATAAAAAACAGCAACAAAAGAATTTCATTAAAAACCCTTCTCATGCTGTGCAGCCCTGGCATGGATCATTTCTCTGTCTTATGAAGAACAAAATCAATTTGATGCAGGGAACATGAATTCTTACAGCAAACACCCATGACTAATCATAAGCAGAAATGAGTTGCTTCCCCTTCATTGCCTCTCATCTTTCTTTAGACTTTTAATCATCTTTAAACTTGAGGAACATGCCTTTCTTTTTAATCCACTTAATTAAAGAAAATTGAAAAGTGCCAGAGAGGGTAATTGAATTTAGGGTACTGTATTGCCATATGCTGTCATAATTGCCCTCTTATAAAAAGTCTCTCTTGTAATCCTGCTGTCACTGCCTGCCTGGATGAGTGGATTAAAACCATTGAATTTCCTCTACTGAAGCAAACCTTCGTCTTCAACCACCTACTACACCCCCGATTAAGATTTCACCTGCATCAAGCAAGGAAAAACTTATAAATCTTATAATATGTTCCCCTGAAAGAAAACTATGCAGATGGTAGGTATTTTTCCTATTCAGTAATGCATACTGAACATTTTAACGAGCACAGAACTAATCCTGTCTCCTAAAATTAATTTCCATTACAGCTAAACTGCATTCTCAGTTACATTTTAACGCAAATGACGGGGCTTCACAAAGCACACAGAGCTCTAAAGAAATGAATCTTGAGAATATTTACAAGGTTAACTTCAGTTAATTCATCGAATTCATTTCCTCCCGCCCTATATGACTGCTGCACAGATCATAAATTAGTAGGCATCTGGTTCGCTGGAGCAGCTTTCTCCATTCTATGAGTTAGCTACACAAGCACTAAAATGACAATAGAAGACTTGAAGAGTTTGAGAAGTTTATTCCGAAATGAGATTTTTACCCTCTTGAGGTTTTTAAAAAAGAGAGTTAGTCAGCACGAATTATCTTCAATATAATATGTAATAATATGATGTCTTCTGTGATATACCAATGAAGTATGAGGTTAGCTCTCAATGCTTTCTTGATCTGTATTACACACATGCAAGGTAGCTATGGTTCAATGTAAACCTTTGTTTGCAAAATGAGAGATAAGAATTGAAGCATTTTAATGTGTAGTGTGGACTTTTGCCAGCTTTTTTCCTTCCTGTCTCTGGTTGGCATACAGGGACAGCACCATTCGACCCATGAGTGTTCTACCTGTCAAAACAGATTTAGGAGCTTCTAAAATAAACCTCATATTATGAATAGCTGCATGGCTTTGGTTCTCCTTCTTATTTCTATGCTTCCCTCACAGACATCCTTCCAAGTTTTACTTGGAGTAAGTTTTACTTAGCATGATGATTCCATTCACTTTGAGATATGATGAACATATATTATTTTTAGCCCAGTGAGCTGATGCTGAGATGCATGTGTTTCTTTTTATATGAATGCAGCTTAAAGGAGAGACGTCGGTATTTGAATGTTGTTCACTGTCTTGCCCTTTATTGCCATGAATTCCCAGTTACCACAGTTACTCACATGGGATTTGGTAATGAAGTTTATGGTGAAAAGTTTATGACCAGTGGCTTTGGATCTGGAGATAGTAGGTCATCTATTAATTGGAAGGTCAGTGGTCAATTCCTCGGCTCCTCTGGCCTACATTTCAAAGTCTCCTTTGTCGAGATACTGAATCCCAAGTCAATAATCAGTATATCTGGGATATATTTGCAAATGTGTGAATGTTATTTGTTGCTTAAAAGTGCTTAAAAGCACTTCAAGTGCTCAGTATGAATAGTAGTAAAGTACAAGTACCACTTCATATACCATGATAGCTAACCTTTCAGACCTTTCTTTCCTTCAAACGCATCAGTGTCATTTAGGAGAAATAACAGCTACATGTCTCTTTCATTACATGCATCACAGTATTATAATTACTGCCAATGGAATAATAAATATGTGTCCCATAATGAGAGATTTCTCTCTGTGTGACTGTTGACTTTCAGCAGGAGGAGAGATAAAAACACTGGCTCATTCTGAGGGACGGACACAAAAACCTGAGCCTTACTATTTTTGTCTTCAATGCTAATAAGCACCAACTGGACTGGTAATATCTTAATGAGATTTCACATCATTAATGAAAAAAAAAAACAAAGTATGAAAGCCAGAATTATAAGCCAGAAACAATCAGCGTGGTCTGTGCTTTAACAGCAGAACGAGATAAGAACATGAAATTAATAAAGTTGTACTGCAACTCCTGACTTCCACAGAGAGTGAACTGCATTGTAAACTGCGTCTAAAGCTGCAATCGTTCCCAAGATTTGTAATTCTTGTTGACTTGTTCTGTGTGTGGGGTGACTCCCCACTGGATGTTCTGTCTTTCTGAGGAAATTATTGATGGCAGAAGCGAACTGAGACCCACATCTTCTACTAACTGTCACCTTCATTTTCTCACACACAGAAATGATTCATTTTCACTGTGTCTGCTGAGGGCTTCATACACTACTTGAATGCTTCTTCGCCCATTCTACTGTAATATTGAACTGCATCCAAGTTACATAGTGCTGGATTGGATATAAAGACAAATGAAACACATTTAAAGCATCAAAGCATGAACAGCTGAAGAGCAAAATTGGATGCTATACCTTTAAAGGGGTTTTACAGTTCAAAGGACTTGTGGAGATTTGGCCCTATCAAGAGATTTGTCACACACTGAGGACCTGTGGAAACCACCCTTTAATCCCAAGAGTCTGTAAGCAGGAGCGAGAGAGAGATTGTGATGTAACACACAGACACACACTCTCTTACACACAGGGAGAGGCAAATATACACACCACACCAGTACACCAGCAGGGCTAGCTACCCCTCCACAGTGTTCCCATGGCCTTTGTGCTGGCAGAGAGAGAGAGAGCGGATGCTTAGCAACATCTCATCTGCATGGTTTGCCAAATCAACAGGGTCAACATCCCTTTAGGCTTGGAGAACTCTGCTGTGCTGTGCAAGGAGCTGCCTCAGACATGCAGAGCCTGGTGCAGATGTGGGAAGATTCTCCTCATTGCAGATATCTCTCGTAAGCTGCTTGGTATCAGTATTCACCTTCAGGATATATTCTTCTTAAAACAGAGAAAATGTTGCCATTGTGATCACTGACCATTTGCTTCTATTTTCCACTGTTGCTGTTGTTTCAGATTTTTTTGATTTGATTTTTTTTGTCAACGCTTTGTTATGCACACTGCTGCCTGTATTAAGAAATATGGACTTTACTGTATGTAACTTTCTCCTGAATATCCTTTGTAATTTCCTTGGATGTACAGTACATGGCATCAACCTGACTGCATGGCTGCTCTGTACATTTTACTAAAGCTCATCTGTGTCTGATGTAATCCACATAGGAAGATGAGTCAGTATGCACTTACACACAGTCTGACTCAATGGATTTTTTTTTCTTCTTTAACAAATGAACAGAGATTTCTTCCTTCACTGTGGAGCTGTCAGATCCTCCACCCCCTCCCATCCTTTCACTACACCCACAACTTGATCCTGGCCAACTGCTTTCTGAGTCCCACATGGTGCAAATTGAATCAAGCGCCAGCTACTGTAAGATACACTGAAAACCTCCTGGTGTTAACACTGCATAGAAGTTTGATTATCTCTTCATGTGCAAAGTTTCTACATTTGTTCCAAGAAGTGAAAAAGAACTTTAGGAGAAAGGTCTGGCTACTATTTTCATTTTTAACAGCAATACTCCTTATTCTAAACTTATTCTAAACTGAACTTATTAATAAATTAATAAGTTCAGTTATATTTCTACAGTCAGTTATGATCAGACTGCCTTAAGCACATCTTGTGAAAAGGAAAACAGAAATCTGTCTGATACAGTATCCCTGAAGTTAAAACTTGGGAGGGTATTGTAACTGAGAAATTTATTGGACATGTTTAAATATCTGATCGTTGTTAATATTTCATATATATATATATGAGATTAGTTTTTTTGTAGATACATTGTATTATATATATATATATATATATATATATATATATATATATATATATATATATATATATATATATATATATATATATATATATATAAGCTGCGCCTTAGATAGAGCGCTGACCTGAACATAGTGTATCTCTCCTCTTGGCCAACTTGGTTTGGCTCTAGTTCATCTTGGGGAATACGCTGACAAGGTAAAAATTTTAGAAGGTGGTTGGATGGTGAATTCATGGATGGATGGATTGTTTATCACTTTTTGTGAAGCATATAGTTAGCTTGTCTACTTGTGTACTATGTAACATTCTAACACAGTCCCCCTTAACAGTTAGAGGAAAACACACCGATTCTAATGAGTGAAAATCACAAATAATGGAAGGTAAGTGTTGCGCTCCAAACTGTGACGCAGTCTTGTAATTCTTTTGTATCTCATCTTGTTCTCTGTGGAAGCCACAGTACATGAGATAGGAGCCTTGAATACAGCAAACGATCGTAGACCTCTAAAAAACGAGGCCTTCAACATAAATATATTTATGCAATGACAGCACAAACCAAACTTTCAAAAAAGCTAAAAAACTAACAAACAAAAAAAACCCCTAAAATACTTAGAAAAACAGCAGGACACCTAAATTAAAACTATGGATCAAAATCTAAATTGGAAATACTCATTTGCATCTGTGAGACACCGAATGCAATAATAAATACCATCTATCATTTAAGAGTTTGAAATACAATGTATCTACAAAAAAACTAATCTCATAGCACATGTATGAAATAAACAAAGAAATGCAGATGCAATAATACCAATATATTCATAATATAAGTTATTAATATTATTATTAAAATGTAAACACTGGTCTAGAAGAAACCACACAAGTGAATTCTTGCTGGAACAATATGCAGTGTATACTCTCCTGATATCTAAACAGCCAATCCCCTGGAAGTAACTCAATGCATTTAGTCACTTAGGCATGGTAAAAACAACCCGCTGAAGCTCAAACCAAGCATCAGAATAAGGATGAAAGATCATTTAAGTCATTTTGAACATTGTTTGTGCCAGACGAGCAGGTCTGAGTGTATCAGAAACTGGTGATCTACTGGGGTTTACCTACAAAACCATCTCTAGGGCTCACAGTGAGCAGTCCAAGAGAAAAGAAACAGAGCAAATATCCAGTGAGTGGCAGTTCTCTGAGTGAAAATGCATCGTGTTAGAGATTAGAGGAAAATGGCCACACTGCTCCGAGTTGATGGGAAGTAATTCAGCAACCAAAAGGTATGCAGACGAACATCTCTGAATGCACAACCTTGAAGCAGATGGGCCACATTGGATGCCATTCCTGTCAGCTAAGAACAGGAAACTGAGGCTATAATGCATACTGGCTCACCAACATTGTTCTGTATGGATGTCACAGAGGATTGGAAAAACATTGCCTGGTCAGATGGTCTCGATTTATATGACATTCAGGTGGTAAGATGAGAATTTGGTGCCAGCAAAACCAAAGCATGGATCCATCTTGCTTTGTATCAATGATTCAGGCTTGTGATCTTTTCTTAACACACTCTGGGCCTCTCAGTAGCAACTGTGCACCATTTATGCCACAGCTTATCTGAGTATTGTTCTTAAACACGTCCCTCCCTTTATGTCCACAACATGCTCTTTTTCTAATGGCTGCTTCGAAGCTCATCTCATCTCAAAGTGATTTCTTGACTGTGACGATAAGTTAACTGTACTCAAACGATCTACACACTCACCAGCAACTGTGTGATACTATCATGTTGATATGGACCAAGGCATCTTGTTGAATTGATGCCATGGACAATCAAAGCAGTTCTGAAGGCAGAATTGGGGTTAAACCTGGTATTAGCAAGTTGTTTGTAACAAAGTGTGTTCCCATTGAGTAGATTTCAAGCTAAAACCCAAAACAATTATGTAAACACTGAACATCACACAGGATGTGTGTCAACTGGGTGTATAGAACAAACACAGGAAACTATTATAGAAATGTTCTTGATCAGATCTTAATTTAGCAGTAAGACCTACAGTCATCTCTGTGCAGATACACTCGTACAAAGCCTTGGCTCAGTTGGTTGCATCTAAAATATCTTTGGATCTTAGATTTTGATGCTCTGTTTAGACTTGGCTGCAAGGATCCACCCGCTTCCTTGATGCCTTCTCCTGTACAAAAAGTAGTGCAGCACACACACACACACACACACACACACACACACACACACACACACACACACACACACACACACACACACACACACACACAAGACACCTGCAGCGTCAATGTTAGTGAGTGGGATGACAGCTCTGCTGCTATGTTGCTGGCCAAAAGACAAGCTGAGGCGTTCAACTTCCCAGCTCTCTGTGGTGTCTTGCAGTCCTCTTCTAATTCTGGCTCCAGAAGTTGCTCGTCTGTCCCTCACCAAGCCACTCTGCTCTGGCTGCCAGAGCCCTTAATGTTTAGTGGGCTTCCTGGTAACTAGCCATGTCTCCAGGGAGAGCAGTGGGCCTAGTTTAGCAGGGAATAGCTTCATGGCCTTGTGCAGAGAGTGGATAAGGAGAGGTTTTCAAGAGTAGAGCAACAAAGTGACACAAACCAAGACCAAAGTCATTTTTAACCTGCTGAAATGAATAATACTAAAAAAAAAAACCCATGTTGCTGAAATTATATTGCTCCATTGGCAAGAGGATATAAAACTGTCAAAATTCATAGACATGCCCTCAATTTGTCAGTCTTGACATTTTGAACCACAGAGGATTACTCTCTGCTCAAGATTGTTTGTGGGTCACATTACTGACATTGTATTATGAGATATGATGATTGTGTCAAACAGTTCAATCTACTTCTTCAGTGCAACTGACTCCCACATTAGATCTGTTTGTTGGAACCAGCTAAAAATATCTTGTTTAGATACCAAATCTGGGGCATCGGGACTTGTTACCGACTCCCACAAGGACTTCATTGAATTGATGTTTGAAGATTGATATCAGAGAGACAAAATATTCCTTAACGATAATGAGTCCATTAGTGTACTTCTAAAACAAGCCAAAAAATTGCTCAGCAATGTTTAAAGGCACATTTGAGAATGATGACTCATTGCTGTCCTAGCAGCAGGTGTTGGAGAGTAAACACTTTCAGGACAGAGTTCAGTCAGCCTGCATGGATCATCTAATTGAGTCGGAGTATCAGGAAGTTATTGTTTTTTGGTTTTGTGTATGAATAAATAAAAACAATAATGAAACAAAGATCTTTATAATTCAATTAACTAAAATAGAGCCTTCCCTTTTTCAGACTGTTACAATTGTGGACCATGGTTTTAAATTAAACAAACAAAAGGAAAAGAGTTTTCCACTTTAGATGATTTAGTATTGATAAGCTGTATAACAACTTTTTAAAAATCTGAACTATTAATAGGGACAAAAGTGTTTTAGTCTGTTTAATGCAGTGTTTCGCCACAGGGTGATTGTCAACATCAAAATAAAAGGTTTTTGCAATTAGCAGGCTCTTAATTTCTGCCATTCCACCTTCTGGTCATATGCAAAATAGAAGCCACCAGCTGTATTTTTTCACATTTCCCACACATTTACATACATACACGGATCAATATGACCACCTGCCTAATATTGTGTTGGTCCTCCTTTTCCTGCCAAAACAGCCCTGACCTGATGAGGAATGGACTTCACTAGACCCCTGGAGGTCTTCTGTGGCATCCTGTAAGTTACGAGGTGGGCAACTTACAGGATGCCATGGATTCGAGTTGTTTGTCCAGCATGTCCCATGGATGCTTAAGTAAATTGAGATCTGGGGAATTTGGAGGTCACGATATTAGCTAAAACTCATTGTTGTGCTCATCAAACAATTCCTGAAGCATGTTATCTTTGTGGCAGTGCACAAATCCTGCTGAAAGATGTCACGAGCATCAGGGAATACGGGTGTACATGGTCTGAGACAATTGTCCAGCCAATACAATTTGGCCCTTGTCAAACTCGCCAAAATCCTTATGCTTGCCCCGTGGGGACAAAAGGTTTACTTGCTCCCTCATGCATCCCACCAACTACCAGCTGCCATGATGAAGAGGTAATCATTGCTATTCACTTCACCTGTGTGTGGTCAGACTTTTATGACTAATCGGTTTAGTTTTTAAGAAAATCATTCATGCACACACAGACACAGCCACGTCTCACCTCAGAGGACATTAGCTTCCATATAGTATAATCCACTTAACCTAACTCTAACCCTATCCACAATCTGATTAACTCTTAATCTAACCTTAAACTGAATGTTAACCCTAAAAATTACATATGCCATAGAACCTGATTTTACTTGTCATTAAAGTGAAGTCAGGCTATTGCAATGTGACTGCACAGATTTATTTGCCCACATCATTAGTCATACAAGCAAAACTGCACACATTGCTCTCAGGCCCTTTAATTTCACAGTGATTCAATAAACTTGATGGCTCCCTATTGGTAGCAACGATTAATTCAAAAATGATGCTAACACTAAAATGTTTTAAAGAACACCAATAATCACTTTCCTCGTGTATCTGACTGAAATGACTGCTCTCTTGCAGAATTCCGTGCTAACATGCTTGAGTTTTTTCCTAGTGAAATTTTGCAAATAATAAATAGCTGTCTATACATAAATAAAAAAAAAAGTTAAAGTACATGTTGAGAGATAACTAAGGTTTTCATAGAAACTCTTGGTAAATACTCATCCTCTCTGAGTCGGCTGAATTTATGCATTGAATGTCTGCCTGCTGTACTTGCAGATTTCCCATCTAAGGCCTGGCATCATTCGGTGTGGCTGTAATGAGAGATGGAAGTGGGAGTAGTATGCTGTTTATTTCAACCATCTGTGACTGGCCTGAAAATTTCCCTTTAATAGTTTTCTCTGCACTGCACAGGAAGAAAATAACTGTGCTGCCAGTTGATCTGTATCAAGGAAGAGGAGTGCTCACCAAGTCGCTTTCTTTTTCAAGTGAAAAATTAAAAATCTCTGTGATATAATGTTTCTCTCTGAAAAACCATAAATTATTAATGTTGCCGCTGTGCTCGCAGAGTGAATGTTTGTGTATATTTTTAATTTGTTAATGTGAAACTAAAATGATTTTAAAAACATGGAGAGCAAGGACATAATTTGGAAATTGCAACTACTGCACAAGCATGTTTTATGAAAACCCAGTAAGTTTGACATTATAACCCTAACAGAATAACTCAGAATCCTGCAAAAGACAATTTCCAAAAACTGATTTTCTGGACTTAAATGAAATAAATTATTTGAAATAATTCAAACCTATGTTGATACTGTACATTGTGACCTGAAATGCAGGCACGGTGCACAAACCATAGATGAATGTGTCTGGTGACGGTCTTGCTGTGTGTTTCGGAAGACTACACCAGTGAATCCAGGGCTCTTTGGGGACAAAGAAAGCTAAGGTGAAATTAATTTTGTCAGCACAAGCAGGTTCAACTCCTTACAGGTGGTCAATCGTCTGCTCTTTAAATAGCACCACAGTGGGGAGTGTTGTAGTGCCCACATGTATTTATGAAGACGCAGCCGACATGGCCTACTTCTGGGTGACTGCTGATGTCCCAGCTGGGCACACCTCCTCTCTTTCTACGTGTGTGTATGTGTGTCTGTTTGCATGATTGTACTTTATAGGAATTTTTGTGCGACTTTACAGCTAAATTGATAGTAAACCTGGTGACTTAATTCTCAAGCGATAAAACCAAAAAATAAAAATAAAAAACCCAAATAGTCACTTTTTTCTCTCTAAGAATTTCATTTCCAGTAATTTTTGTGCAAAACCTGTGAGGTGTGGGTGTTGTGTTAAAGCAAAATTAAAAGTTTAAAAGTGCTTTTAAAAAACCCACATGACACCGCATCCCGTAGAAAGGCATTAATAGCACTAAAAGCACTGAATGCAGGATGAGATTGTGCATTAATACCAAATGAAAGAGAATCAATTCCAGTATAAATGTTTTAGTGACTTTACTTTTTTAATTTATCTGCTGCATTTGATTGCCTCTGTGGCTATGTTGCTTTAAGCTACAGTTAAAATGGATGAAAATTAGAATTAGCACTGAAATAGAAAAGTAATGGCATCATTTTCTCAGTGGTAGGGCGGACACAACAGTTAAGCAATATGCCTGGAAATGCAGTTTTTCTTACAGCAGGGTTGGTTAAAAGTGGACAGATGAGCTCCAAAGGAAAATAAAAGGCTGCTGAAGGCATTAGGTCGTAAATCAATCAACCAATCAATAAAATACAAAAATGATTTGGACTTTCTGAGATCCAGCAGACTACATCATTCTCACCCAGACTTCTTATATACAAGTCCCTCTTTGGTTCTGCAACACTTTCACCATGCAGTAACTGAATTCTGTATAATGGTCATGTATAGTGCCGACTACTTTTGTCCCCATGACATAAAAATTTGATTGGAAAAAAAAAGAGAAAAAAGATCCCTCTTTGTAAAACTTCCCCAGAAACAGAAAAGTGACAATCCAAGCCTTGGAATGTCTGTCCGGAAACTTTGCAAATGCAAATGAAAAACTAGCGCAGCATGCATAAATGCATTCATTTACACTAACTGTAAACCAAAAACCTTTCACCCACTAATTCCATCACCTCTCTGTGCGAGGATATGTCCATGGCACTGAAAAAGGAACTTGGGAGGGAAAACATAGGGAGGCGCTGTTGTTCATTTTACAAAGCAAATGCTGAAGGCTCACACAATTCTTCAATTCAAATGTGCTTTTTTTTTTTCTTTTTTCGCAAGCGTTTATCTGAATTTTGAATGTAGGTATTTGGACTTTGGATTTCAATTTGTAAAACAGTTCTAAAGTGGAAACTGCAAATATGTTGCACGACAGTAACGCACTATGGTAAAAATAAACGCGTCCTGTAATGATGTATTTAAACTAAATGCCATGCAAATGGATTCAAGCTGCGGGTCAAATTACAGCATTGTGCTCTCGTTATAATAATGGCACAGCGATGGATGGAACATTTCTTCCTCTATGCACTGTAAGCGGCTGGGAAATCTTAAAAAAAATATATTTTTCATTGCAGCTCCTTAACCTACGACAGCACCAGTTTCCCCACATTTGCATACAGCGGTGCTAGTATTACAAATGGCATAGGCTAATATAGCAAACTTTAGTGTGCTGTATATTCAAATAGGGACAAATGATTTTTGCTCACATGCGGGGTTTACTTACACAGATGCCTGCGTTTGCATGCGGGTACATGTAGGAGAGAAGGGGCAACACTGAAGACACCACCCAACTCTGTAGGGGAAGGGAGGCGGTACAAGTGTATGCGAAGGAGAGTGAGGAGAGTGTATGTTAGGGTGTGTGTGCTGAGGGAGGGGGGAAGGGGCTGAGGGAGAGAAAGAGAAACAGAGAGAGAGAGAGAGAGAGAGAGAGAGAGAGAGAGAGAGAGAGAGATGCTCGTTTCAGTACCGCGGACAGTTCCCGGTAATGCAGCCAACAGTGGTTCGGTCCTTTCTACTGCTTTAAAGAAAGAAAAAGAAATCCAAACGGAGGTTTTAACACCTCTTCAGGACATAAAAAAAGAAAAGAAAAAGAGTCGTATATGGGTTTTATTGTGTGTGTGTTTTTTTAATGAATAGGAGGGTACTTTAAATCAGCGCGCACCAGGCGACATGTCTGGATGTTGTGACAAGCTACAGACAAAATGATTAGAGGACTGTGTTTGCAATCTCTGCGAGGTTTCTCGTCACTGAAAGGCTTTTTTCCTCCTCCTGTCAGTCTCTACAACCTTCAAAATCGTCTGCTCTTGAAAGGAAGTTAAAGAAAAAAAACAACAAAACAAAAAGAGAAAAGTGACAGCGTCGCATTTGCACCTTTTTCATTTCTGGCTAGATTCTAAAATAAGTTGTTCGACTTTTTTTCTGGTTACGTGCGTTTGTGGAAAAGGACATATTCCTATTGGATGTTACTTTCAAAAACTAAAAAGGCAAGCAAGGCAAGTGCTTCCCCCCCTCCATCCGGTCAAATAGCCTTCTTCCAGCACTCACTGGTTTTCCATGTAGGCTAATGCTCTTTTCCCAGAGGCGAAGGGAGTCCCACAACCACTAATGCAGTCAGCTTTTTGATGCGCCAGAATACACTCATCCTCTCTTACAACGACGATTCTTTACTCCATTCAAGTTGCTCTTTTCAGTTTTGCCGTCGAGACTACGAAGTGACATCTTCCTCTCCATTTTCGACAACTGTTAAAGACTGGTAGGTGATAATGGCAATGCAGCCATGAAAAATGCTCATTCGGATCGCTGTGAGATGAAGTTGGAGGTCCTGCGTCAAAATAACAGGGGGCTCAGCTCGGGCAACTTTTGACACGGACCCATCGCTTTTTTCTTTCTTTCTTTCTTTTTTGAGACTTGTGGTTGAAAGAGGTGTGTAGCCTGCTTGGAGCTGTTCATGACGGAAACGATGGCGCTGAGTCTAAACTGCAGGACTAATCCCAAAGAGCAGGCATCAGTTCAGAACAGTTTCCCAGATGTTGTTGAATTAAACGTCGGGGGACAGGTTTATTACACGCGTCACTCAACTTTGGTAAGCACCCCGAATTCGCTGCTCGGTAAGCTATTTTCTTCTAAAAAAGACGCATCTAACGACTTAGCAAGAGACCCCAAGGGTCGATATTTCATTGACAGAGATGGCTTTTTATTCCGGTACGTGTTGGACTACCTCCGGGATAAGCAAGTTGTCCTCCCGGACCACTTCCCGGAAAAAGGGAGGCTCAGAAAAGAGGCTGAATACTTCCAGCTGCCCGACCTGGTGAAGCTGCTGACCCCTGAGGATATCAAGCAAAGCCCGGACGACTACTTCCACAGCGACTATGAAGATGGGTCCCAGGGTAGCGACCACCGGCAGTGCCCGCCACCCTCTCTCGTTCCCGCGGACAGAAAGAGCGGGTTCATCACTGTGGGGTATCGAGGGTCGTGCACCATGGGCCGTGAGAGTCAGAGTGACGCCAAGTTCAGGAGGGTACCTCGGATACTAATATGCGGCAGGGTAGCCCTTGCCAAAGAAGTGTTTGGGGAGACGCTGAACGAGAGCAGGGACCCGGACAGGACCCCGGATCGGTACACCTCCCGGTTTTACCTCAAGTTCAAGCACCTGGAGAGAGCTTTTGACATGCTGTCGGAGTGTGGTTTCCAAATGGTGGCCTGCAACTCGTCAGTCACAGCTTCGTTCGTCAACCAGCACACAGAGGACAAGATCTGGTCCAGCTACACAGAATACGTTTTCTACCGTAAGTCACAGTGGTGCTTTAGTGAACGAAAGGTCACCGTTTGCAGGCGTGCACGCACACGCAAACTTGGAACGCCGCTAGAAGGCGCACATGGGTTGTCAGCTGGCGTGAGGGGAATATCTAGCTCTGGGGATGGGTGGGCCTTCCTAGCTGTGGACTCTTTTGACTGGTGTGAGCGTGCCAGTCACTTTATAGTGGGTGGTGAGATCCGATTGTCTGTATGGCAGTGCTCTTACACCTGACTTCTGCCAGCAGATTTGCTCGTTGACCAGCAGCCTGGAAGATTTCCACGATAAAGAACCATTATATATAAATTCCTTGCATGGATTCCACATTTCTGTGCCCTGTAGGTAGCCTGGATCTTCCTCTTTAAATGCAAGCACAGCTGCAGAGTCAGGTTTGCATTCTCAGTTGAAGTTTGTGGAGCGAAACCCATTAGAGATCATTTCCTGTAATTGAGGTTAAGCAAAGGTTTTCCACTTCTCCCTGGAAGCAGTGAAAGCTTCGCAGCTAACACATGATTGACAGGCTAGTCTGTGTTCCGATTCTGGCGTGTTCAAATCTATTACAGCATGCTGCAGCCTTCAGTGGGCTCTTATATTTCAAACGATTTAACCAGATTTTAAACATTTCACAACCATTGTGAGAGCAGTGATTCATCAATGCTTGCCATTTCTTATCATGGTACAATTTGCTATTCCACCTCCTCTCTGCTTTTATCCAGCCCATCTTTTCAACTTCTTGCATTCCCTCATAGCTTTTGCTACTGCTTTCCTTCCATTTTTCCATCTTTGCTGCTCAGTAGCTGCTGGCAGAGTGGTAGTAAAGAAGATGTCATCATGACTGTTATACTGGCTCTCATAAGATTTTACGAGGCAACAAAAACATCCATATTTTTTAATCTGAGAGTATATAATTGATGACAAATGTCATACTGATACTCTGGATGTGCTTAAGTTTTCAGTACCTGACTACTTAGATGGCAAAGCTTTTGTCACACAACCCCTGAAATGGTAGCAGGGGGGCATTTTTAAGAAACCAAGAACAATTCTGGAAATAAAAAGGCCTCAGATTTGATTTGACATAAGATAAAACCAAGTCACTCAACTACCTCACTGCATTTGATCAGGAATTATATCATAGCATTATGAGTACATGTAGACTATGGGATCCTATACTGCTCATAGTTACCATCCCGTTCAGTTTCTTAATGTGGAAACAATGTTTGGTTCATAGGTTTTTTGGAAAATGGCACATTTTTCTTTAAATTTTGCCACTGTACACCTAAACAGAGTGTTTTAAATAAAAAAATCAGTTTGTTGGTTATTGGATGGATATTTCAAAGGATTTTATTTCAGTCAAGGAGAAATAGTCCTGCAGTCATGCACTTTACTTGTCTTCTGTGGTCTTTCTATGCACCAGATTGTTGATTTTGCCACTCTTAAAGTTTTTCCTATCTCCCTCATAGCTCTATTTGGGGTTTCCAGTTTAATGATGGCCTCCTTTATTTGCATTGACATCTCTGGGCATCTCATCTTGAGATGTCAGAGAAAAGCTGAAACTGCAAATTACAAGTTCAACGCTTGGAATCAACTCAACATGTTTTATATGCATAATTTTGCCATGAAATAATAAGGGAAGAGACCTCATTTGGCCATAAAACGTCTTGTCATTCAATTCAGATTACTTCTGAGCGTCTGAAAAGGACTATGTATAAAAATGGCTGCAAGTCCTAAAAAATGATTGCACTTCTTTTATGAAACTTTTTTGAGTTAAAGCTGAAAGTCTGCAGTTCAATCACATATTGACTATTTCAATTAAAACTGTGCTGGTCTATATGTGCAACTGAATGTATCAACAGTTTTATATTAAATTTAAGTCTTGTCACATAAGCAAGGTACAGAGGACAGCATCGTGAATATAGATGCAAATAAAACATTTTAAAGCTGACAGCAGTGTTGTGCCAGATATCGTCACGTAAAAAAATAAAGGAGAATATGTTTCAGTGTTGTCAAAAAAGGTTACAGTTCTAAAAAATAAGAGTTGTGACCCGACTTATCTCCCAGGTAACACTCGTAATGCTGCAATCTCTCGGTTTAGTATTTTGTGAATACGTGTTCATTTTGCCGATAATTACATTATATTCTATGCAGAGTTCTGACTGGCATCCTTTTTATCCCAGCAGAAAAAGAAAACAGTGCAAATCAGCTTGTCTGTTGCAGTTTTTAGCAGCAGCCATGTTCTAAATTCCTATTCCATCCTCATTCCCAAAACATTTGTAATTACATAGCAGACCGTTCTCCTACTTTAAAGAACTGCAATAAAGCATTGGACACTGTTTTATATTCATAAGATTTTGTATTTCAAAAGGTAGGCATCTAACCCAGTTTTTTAGCACCACTGGCTTTGTTGTCTCATCTCAATGCCCAATCCTCCAGATGTTTGGCAAGCGAAAAGAGTTCTGAGCTAATCTGCACAAATTTTTACATATAACATTACATTCTAAAACGCTTATTTTTTAACATGTTCATACAATAAAATAAGGCCTTTATTAAATATTACAATAATCTTTTTTTGTGCATCAACAAACTTGTCATTGCCCCCAAACTTATGGACCTGACTGTTTTGCCTTTGTCCAGAACTATGGAGAATTTTAAATCAAACATTCAAGGTGCGATTGAAATGCAGACGTTCATATTTAATTCAAGGGGTTTAACTAAAGTTTTGTTTTTAGTGTTTAGGGTTTATAGTAATTGGTACACATAGTCCAACATTTTCAGAGGCTTGAAAGTAACTGGACACACTAACATCTTTCAGAAATTTTTAAATGAGTGCCTGATGTTTAGAATCCAGGGACATAACAAGATACTGTGTTTTGTCCCTTGAGATGCTCTGCTAGGGCTTTACCATCAGCTGAGACTTGTTTGTGGGTCTTTGCACTTGGTTTTGTATTTACTAACTGAGAAACATGCTTTAATGGGTTGAGATCAGGTGACTGACTTGGCCATTGCATTGAGAAACCCTTGGGTTGCTTTTACAGTATGCTTTGGGTCATTATCCATTTGTACTGCAAAGTGCTGCGCTGTTAGTGTTGCAGCATTTGGCTGAATCTGAGGACAGTATAACACCGTACACTTCACAATTCATCCTTCTATTTGTATGAGGAGTCACTTTATCAACAAACACTAATGGCAGCCTGTTTGACATGAGCTTTCTTTCCTTTTAGTTTTTTCTCCTCACATAATTCATTCTGCTATTTTTAATCTTGTCTGATCTTGTAGGTTGTTTTAGATATTCTCGACAAAGTCTAATCTGGCCTTCCTGTTATCAATTCTTTTAAAAAAATATCAAATTGTTGATTTGGCCCCCCTCTGTGAAAGGTTTATTTGGGGCTTTCTTCCTAACAAATATTGTCCTCTCTTGTGTACGTGTGTCCTCATGTCACACACATAAAACTGCTTGTCATTAAATTCTAGTATCTTCTGCATGTTGTGTCACTTGTTGATTAATTTGGAATGGTAAGTGGACTGATTCTTATGTAGCACTTTTCTACTTTGCCTGAGCACTCAAAACGCTTTATGTAACTTACCCCATCCACAACAGCTTCTGCTGAAGTGCTTTCTATCTAACAGTTGCAAACATTCATACTCCTATGGATGCATCAGAGAACATCTTGTGGTTAGTATCTTGCCCAGGGATATTTGGCATGCACACTGGAACAGCCAGGGATGAAACCATCAACCTTCTGATTAGTAGATGACCTGCTCTACCTCCTGAGCTACAGTCACCTCAGAATCCAGTATAGTGGTGTAGAAAATTATATATTTGAAAAAATAAAATAAAATAAAAAAGGAAAAAAACAAGCAAACTGATGGACCTAACTGCATTTTTTTCCACCTCTGGGATGAGGGCCAGAGCCCCTGGTTTCAAAAAACACAGAGTCATGCATTCATCAGCGGCCTTGGGGAAAACCAATGCTAATCACATCAGTCAAATGAACGTGTGGTCCCAGAGCAAACTGGAGTAATTAAAAAAACAAAACAAAAACAAAAACAAAAGAAAACAAATGAACAATCAAACAGAAAAACGATTTGCAGAACTGTGTCCAGAGCTCTGCATTAAATGCCGGCATAAAGCACAATGACTCGAAGGCTCTTGGCTCTCATAACCTTCAGAAGTAGCACTAACAAGCTAAATAAAGTGGTGTTGAGGGCTGCTCAGATGAACACACACACACACACACACACACACACACACACACACACACACACACACACACACACACACACACACACACACACACGCACACACACACACACACACGCACATTGCTTATACAACATCTGTGGACTGCTGCTGCCTTTCCTTGCTTACTGACAAACAACAAATGCTTCCTGGCTTTGCTGACAAATGTTCAGCTTGTTAGAGGCCACATGCTCAAAGGAGAATGGCAGATGTGCTTTGGCCTGTACTTCACTTCACAGTAGATATGCACACAGGTAAGCATGGCATTACGGAGCTTGTATAATGCTGTGGAATCACTGCAGTCACTGACAGTCCCATGCTTATCTGCCTGTCACATTTTTGGCTCGCTCATCAACCCCCCTGTCTCCCCCACCCCCACTACGCACACACACACACACACACACACACGCACACACACACACACACACACACACACACACACACACACACACACACACACACACACACACACTCTTCCGCTCCTTCATTGTCTGTCTTCGGTCTCTTTTCTTTTCATGTCACCTCATTTTGCTCTAGTCAGTCATACCCAACTCTTCTCTCTTGTCTCGGTTCCCACTGTCCCTCTCCTCAGCTTCATTTTGCTACATGCAAGGGGTAAGGAGCGCTGTGGCGGCACCAGTTGCCTTTATATGCCTCACTGAAGCGTCACGCCTTCTGTCTTGCTTCTTATTCACATCTTTGTCTGTGTGACTCTGTAATTGTTTATTTTATCTCCAGATTTCTCATTCCTCATTTGAGGTATTCTATCAGCCTTTTTAGTGTACACTACTGTTAAGTCTGTTAAGTTATGTGTGCCTACTTTTGCTTACTTGTCATCTTAGGCTGTTTATTTTTTATTATTCTTGTTTCACCTTAGTAATGACCCCTGCACTGAGCAAGTTCCATAAAAAAAGATTTTTCCCACAGTGTTCTGGAAAACAAAAGACAAGTCTGCTGTGTATTTAGCCCTTCCTTTAACCTCACTTAACATCTTTTGGATGAATGGCATCATCAGCTGCAGGTCTTACCAATTTCACTGCCTTACTAATGCTTATGTGGCTGAATGGCCCAAATCTCTGCAGCTAGGTTCAAAATGTTGTTAAAAGTATTCCCTGAAAAGTGGAAGTTGTTATGGCATGACACGGAGGCCTGTTGTTTTGTGATGAGCTCTGCAAAAAGCGCATTTGCTGTCGGTGCAATGTTCAGTTGTTTAAAGAGCTTTGGCCATGTAGGCAATCTACCTGACACATCTATGTTACCATTACCAGCTGTGAATCATTTCCCTTAGGCCTCCCAGTGGGTGGTGTACCAAAGCACCCTACAATTAGCTAGCTAGTGTTACCAAAAACCTACTTGCTTGTTTTAGTCAAATGAGTATCTTCAGGGAAAGCAGGCTAAACAAGACAATGCTGTGTCAAGGTTTTTTCTTCCGTTTTTTCCATGGATAAATCTTTGCACAGAAACAGTCTTGATTGTCAGCTATCTTGTTATTTTATATTTAGAACACACACAGAGGACAAAAAAACCCATACACAACAGAAATGACTGATCTTTAGACACATTTGGACAAACACTTGATCATGAAATCTGGTCTTTTAATGAAGCGTTTTAATGAAGGTTTTTGTCTAAAAGCCCTGACGTCGGAAACTAATATGTTCCCCTTTAGGAAAGATATGAAATACATTTTGCATATTTGTTCGCAGACAGCAGCTCTAACTTGTAAATTTCCATCAGATAAGCAGCAAAGCTGTCCTGAGCCATAACATTTACACCACCATACTTTAGGCCAAACAGAGCATTTCAGCATCTCCTGAAAAGTTCTGTTTGACCTGCACCAAACTGTACCAAAGTCTACTGTTGCTTTGGCAAGAAAAATAATTGTGCTGCTAAGATAGCTCAGACAGTAGATAGATACAGTGTGACACCAAAAATTACTAAAGTTATGTGCAGATCCTGTAATGGCATATTAGGGTTCTTGGAGACGTCTTTCTGCATCCTTGTCTTCCTGAGTTGAATTTGTTGGTGCTGAATGTAATGGCAGTTGCTTGAAATCTACACCACTTGTAGTTGATTTCCCTCAAGGTAACATAATTAATTCAAAATATTTCAAGAGCTCTTTGGATCCTGGCATCATGACACCACACACTTGAATCTCAAACAGATTAATTAAGACATATTTCACCTGCCACTTCATAAACTGGTTCATATCGTTGACAGTTTAGAACTCCATCCACCCAATCATGCATCCATGCATCCAACCATTTTCTTCTTCTTATCCTGATCTAGATGTGCCGTTTCCCTGAGACCATCCCTTTGTGTATTTAAATCATGGCTATAAGTAGAAAAAGTGAATTGTATGAGTATGTCATTTGTATTAATCTGCACTATTTAAAAAAATGATTGGATATTTGTCCTGTAAAAACATGTTAAGGAAGCAAATCTATCGGCTGTACTTTTTCAGTGACTCCAGATGCTTTGCTTAGGGGCACTGCAACAGTGGATGAAAAGGTAACTTACCTTCTATTCCCAACATTGTCAGCCTTCACTCAGGGAAATTGTATTTTCTTGCCATAAGCTGAACCTCCTTTATCTCTTCCAATCCTCCGTTTGCTTGTTATCCATCACCCTGTATCCCCTTCTCCTCTAATTGTACCTATCAATCTCTTTCTGTTTCAGGCTATTCAAATTCTGAATAGTCTCTGAAGCCTTACAATGCAAAGTGTATTTAGCAATTTGTTGCATGGCTGAAGTGATTGATAATCATCTCTTGTGACAGTTACTTCAGTGAATTGCTAACGTTGACCACAGCAGAACCTTCAAGCAAAACATCTACCATGTGGCAAAAAAAGAAATATTTAAAGTCTTCAGAAAAAAATGATTTTGTTGGATCAGGATGTTTTTCCATCGAGGCTTTATTTTTACCTCCGCGGAACATGCCAGTGAGTGAATTATGTGTCATCACAAATGGCCACTTTCATGCGCCCATGTATGCTGGCGTGTGACACACTATGCCATTAGCTTTTTACGCACAGACGAGTAACTCCTTGTGTGGCAAATGTGATTTGGCAGGTGGCAGCAATTACGGTGTCTGTGCTTGTGTGTGTGTATGTGATAATGTGTGACCCATGTTGCACTACCTGAGGCATTTGCACACCCGTTGAGCCGCCAGCTAAAACCACCTGCACTCTACCGCTCTAACATACACGGAAAGACACACTCATCACCATGTGAAACTACATCATGCTAATCCTGCAAGCTTCTCCCAGACCAGTCAGTGATGACATTAGCAGCAGCGGCCCCCGTGCTGCAGGCCTGTAGGAAGTGATTAGCCGAGGAGCAGACAGGCCATGACAGCTCTGAGGAGAGTCTTGATAGAGACAGCTGCTACCCTGGCCTCAGCACCACAGGGGAGTCCACCACCACACACCTCAAGTTTGCGTTATTTAGAGTGAGACAGAATGGGAGAGGAAGCAGGTGGGGGGTACAGTTCAGTGCCTGAAAGAAGGGACAAATACAGATACGGACACTTTTCTTTTCTTCTTACAAATATTTCTGCTTGTATAACTGCTGCTGATACTGCTTGCTCTCGCTCTCTCTATCTACATACATATATATTACTTCAGAAAATTGCTGATTTGACCATTTTCACAAGAATGTTTTTATGTTTCTTAAGCTGCTTATCAGTGACCTATGAATCAAACAAAACATAAAAGACATAAAAAGGCACCAAGCTCAATTGAGAAAAGAACCAGCGTTGAGCACTTCGTTACTAGCAGCTTGTTGCAAACACACAAAATTTGCTCCATTTTTTTTCCTCTTTTGTCAAATCTACAAAAATGCCAAAGATAATACAGTTTGACAGGCATAAAATACCAACAAGCTGATTCCCAAAGTGCTATTAGCCAAGACCTTAACATATCTCAGCATGCACGGTGGGCAGAGTATCCTTAATGAGCTTCTGGAAACGGGACTATTGCAGGTCAAGCTGCAGAAATAAAAACAAGCAAAGCAAAATGTCATGTCTTTAGGAAATTGTAAAATAGGGAAAAAAAACCTGACATAGGACTGGGGAGATGCACCTGGTCATCTATACTGTTTGCTGAAATCTTATTGTGAAGCTGGCTTCAAGAAACCATTCTTAATATGAAGGGAAGCAGGCAGAAAAGAGTGAAGTATGCTAAATTACACAAGAATGGGACTGAAAATCAGTGGCAACAGGTCAACTGTTTAAAGTCAAATGTTCAAATTCTCATCAATATGTACAGAGCATGTCACAGGAGAGGTACAACAGTGAGTGTCAACATTCATCGGTAAAACAAGGTAGAGGCTCTATCATGGTTTTGGGCTGTATCTCAGCCAGTGGTGTTGGGAATCTTGTCAAAACCGATGGATATGGAGTTTGATCCACCTTGCAATACCATCTGGAAAGTTAGACCTGTAAGTCTCAGTTTTTGATAATGAATTTCAACACATCTTTGCAAGTTTTAATAAATTGCTCTATTTCCCATTATCTTAGCAAGATATAAAGAAAAGGGGGTTTCTCAAGGCTCAGTATATGTAGACAGACTGTCTTATACCTGGGAACTGGCTATTCTAACTGCTACAGCTGTGTGTTTTTTTTCTTTTTTAAAGCTGTCTCAGTTAAAGCCTCAATAGAGCTCCAAGAGGGAGAGAAGGAAAAAAAAATGACAAGATAAGAAAGAAAAGAGTTACTTAAAGGTAAACTCTAAAAGTAGTCTAGGGCAAACAAAAAATGAACTAAATTTTCACTTTTGAAATAGAGTTTACTCACCTTTTGAAAGTGATAGAAAATACGTTATGGGATATGTTATAGATAGATGTCTTAAAAAGTAACCCAATCCTGAAACTGTGTATTGTTTTGCATTTATTTAGCCAGTTTCTAATCAATTTGGCACATATAAAAGCAAGAGGGCAACAAGGAAACAAGGAAAGGCCAAGTAGATCATATAGAAAGAAGTACTTGTTTGCATAGCCTCATTTTGAACTTCTCCCTTAGATGTTTGGTGTAGCTAGAGTAACTTTCCATGATCCCCTCCCACTGGAGAATATGGGGAATTACCAAGCTCGGAGACAAAGAAAGAGGAAGAAATACACAAACAAAACAAAGTAACAGTGGAGCATCAACAACAAGCTTTCCTAAGTCCTCGGTGACTCCCTACTCTCTTAGCCGTCTATCAGTCCATTTTCTTTTCCTCTGTGACTCCTGGCACTCTATTCTCTCTGCGGCGGTGGCACAGCTGATATAATGCTGATGCTCTTTCCCGTTGTGTTGAAATAAGTGCACTGTGGTGCGACGAGGTGTGGAGCGTTGCCATAATGACAGAAACTGCAGCTGGAGAGCCTCTTCACAAACTCAACCCACCAGCTGGCTCCTGCAATGCATCAATGCTTTAATAACCCTGCTATGTGCCATTCCAGATTGGCTGTAAATGCAATGTAAAGGGTATACAGCAAGTATAAAACAGCAAAAGTAAGAGGGAGTCTATGACGATGTTTTTTTGCTGCTGGTTCGGTCAATATTGTTTGGAGATTGATAAAACTAACAGCTTTAGAATCAGCGCAAAAAGGGTGTAAACACAAAGCGCGGACCCGCCGAAACATCAGAATCAGCGAGCTGTCGGCTTTCAGCCTCGACCGTGTCCGTGCCGTCGGGTGAGAAAGGCGACATCTCACTGATTCTGATCTGCAGGTCCGTGCTTTGCGTTTACGTCTTTGTGCAGAAGCCGTGTACCTGCTCTCATTTACTGTTTTAAATGTTTGGTGGTTGTCAAAATTTTGTGACGTTCCACCTGAGATTCTGGAATTTTGGGCAAAATACATTTATATAAAAAAATCGATTCAGGATTTTAATGAATCGATATCACGTTATCCAAGCCAGAATCGATTGTAATCAATGAATCGATTATCAAAACCCACCACTATTTTCTAGCTAGGCAGCAAACCATCCACTACAGCTGTTTCTGCCTCTGAAAGCAGACCAACAGTCGCGATCCTGATCTTCGAGGATGCTGACGAGCTGCCAGTTCAGTCAGTCTAGAAGTATTCAGCGTTCTGCAAGTTCAACTAAAACAGGTGCTAAGATTGATATGAATACATCGATTGCAGCTTTATGGCTAGGAAATGTGCATCTATTGGTGACTGTGGATAGAAGAAGTATAAGGATACAATGAGATGGATGCTAATCTCTGAAACTGCTCTTAGTGGATCATGTTTGTCATTAAATGATAGTTTTATTCTTACACTTCCCTCTAATCCCCCCTTTACGGATTCCCTTTAAGTTGTTGTTTTGAAACAGTCATGTTATTGATCTTGTCAATTTTTTGCCTTTAAGTTCCTTGAATTTTAAAAAAACTTAAAGAAGTTTCTTTATTCAGAGAAAACCTCAAGAATCAGACGATCCCATTTGAGCAAGCATTTGGCTATGGTGGGAAGGAAAAACCCCCTTTAACAGGAAGAAACCTCTAAGCAGAACGAGGCACAGAAAGGGATGTGAGAAAGGGGGCAGCCATCTGCTGTAACTAGTTGGGGTGATGGAAGTGAGACAAAAGACACACTGTGGAAGAAAGCCAAAGATTAATGATAACTAATGATTAAAAGCAGAGTGAAGTAGAAACACTCAGTGCATCCTAGGAAGCCCATATCAGACAAGATCTATTGCAGGTAATCTGAGCCACCACTAACTATATGTTTTATTAAAAAGGAAAGTTTCTGGCCTAATCTTAAAACTGAAGAGGGTGTCTGTCTTCTAAATACAGACTTGGAGCTGGTTCCTCATAGGAGGCATCTAGAAGGCTGCAGACTCTGCTTCTCATTCTACTTTTAAATATCCTTGGAACCACAAGTAAGCTATCAGTCTAAGAGCAAAGAGCTCTATTTGTGTGATATGGTACAATGAGGTATTTAAGATGGGGCCTGATTATTATTGATTAATTATTGATGGATTTAAACAAACATTTACCTTCATAAGTTGGAGTTAAATGAAGGGGGTTGTAATGTGGCACTTTCTGAGTCCCGTCCAAGGTGCTTCATCTTTTTAATTCATCAGCACCTGCATTCAGCTCCATCAGGAAGAAAACTTCACAAAGAAACCTCACAGTTTGATCATGTTTGGAACCATTTCTTATTCTGTTGTGCCTCATTAGAATCACACATTGTCGCTCACACAGCAGTGGTCCACATCCCGTTTGAGCATATGGTCATACCCTTGTAATTTCATTCCTCGGTGCTTTATATCTTCCTGGGGCAGAATGACAGTGCCATTTCATTTAGAAGCAGCAACGAAGTCTTTATGTGTATTAAGATAGCTAGAGGCACTGGTGTAGTAACTCCAGAGGAAATTATCTCTGGCAGAAATTGCAAAGGTAACTTGTGATACCAGCCGAATGTGTCTTGGTCTTAGAAAAGGCTTTGTTTCAAATTTCCTTCCTTTACCACTGAGAGAAAAGATGCAAATAATTGTCAAATGTCGTTATCCTGAATGTGCTAGAGCCCAAAAGAGGAGAAATAATTAATCTCAAGCCATTACAGTTACATCTTAAACAGATACCTGAAACCATAAGTCATGGAGCTTCCAGAGAAGAGTGTCTGGGCACTTTTACAGTTGTGAATGTCTTAAAGGAGTATATACTATATTTAAGCAGTTAAACACTTTTAGCAGGCAGTACCACTGTTAAGGATTATTCCAAACTTCTACACTGTGTCTCATTAGTAATCCCTCTTTGTCATGTCAGGGTACTCAGCTGCTTGCTAGAGCATACTGTCATCGCCATTTCATTCCTAAGTATCTGTGAAGCTCCCTGTCCATTAAAACACACACACATGCTGTAAGCATATGCATGGCATGCATGCACACATGATCCCTCCTCCCCTCGCACACGCTCGAAGGTTAACTTTATATAAACAGCTCACAGATGAAAAATGGCTCTCATTAGAGAAAAGATTATAAATCAGACCGCTCACTTAAACACACTTAGTGTATCAACAGATACCGGCAATCTTTTCACTGTTGTGTAGCGTACCTACTGCCTATTAATTTCAGCCAGAATGAATTTTGTGCAATGCTTCATTACAAAGTAACACCTACCATGCACACAAATTATTAGACATACCATGCTGAACCTTAAGCCACCTCATCGCCTAACATTTCTGCTGTAATCTGTTTTCTTTGCTTTCATCTGTAGCTCCCTTTTAAGACTGAGGGGGATTTACAGGGTAAATATATCACACTGAGATCAGAGTTCATACCTGAACACAGTTACACCTCTCTCTCTCTTCTCTAGAAAGCAGAACTTTCAGCTTGTTTACATGCACATGCCTTCATAGGCTGCAGCCTATTTGTCTCATCTGTGTGGGACCTAACTAGAACTAACATGTATACATTCGTATATATATATCTATATATATATATAGATATATATATATATATATGACCCCGACTTACGAAATTAATTCGTTCCCGAGGGTCTTTCATAAGTCGAAAATCGTCGAAGTCGAAGCACCCATCGCGCCTTTTGAGTGAGGCGATGCTGAACAATAGGCTAATTGATAACTAGAATAACAATACGTCATTCAAGTGGAACAGCAAAGCGCAATTACAAAAGCCAAGGGGTTGTCACATGATTCGGAAGGCTTTGTGGGCATTGTGGGCTCGGCCAATCAGAGCCAGTGGATTTTGTAACAAGGGCATTTTGCCGTAACACGGGCAACAATATTGCCGTTCAGTGCGTTCGTAACTTGAATTTTTCGTTTAATGCGGTATTCTTAAGTCGGGCTTCCACTGTATATGTGTGAATAAAAACAAAAAGACCACTGAATAATCACTTCTTGGGTTTTTGGTTAGCTTTGCCTGATCAAAGTCGAGTGAAAATGAACAGGTGTTTTTCGACTGATAGTTAGGAGGATTTTTAGAAAACCAAAGCGTCCACTGTAATCCCATCTAGCCCACAGTCTTGTTTACTATTCATGCTATAATGAATTACTGAGAGCTGTTCACAGTAGACTGCCCAGTCTGTGGCAGTCCAAAACAGGTCCCTGGCTGTTTGTTTGAAAAAGTAATGGTTTGCTACTGAGAGCCCTATGTACACATACAACCTGTGTAATGGTCTCCTAACTGCACAAGCCAGTATTACCTGTGTGTAGAAGATGATTTGCTGTCTGTGAACCTGTGTAATTATGGTCTGCAGACAGGAGGTCTGTTGATAAATTGGTTTTGTGGGACAACAGCAACCGCATCAAAGTGCAAACATCCCACAGCACATATGCACAAATGCATGCAAGTACACACTCGCACAGACTATATAGATAAGATCAGACAGCATTCTGGCCCAGAGACACATTGTTTACTACTAGATTAACCTGGCCAAAGCTTTAGAGGGATTAGTAAGCAGTGTGCGCCTTTACAAAAGTCAACACAACCAAGGCACCAACGCTAACAAAAGTCCAATCTGCAGACCTGTCTTTGTGTCTGCATGCAAGTGCCAGCCATACCAGGGACTGATATGATCTCAGGACTGCAGCAGGCTCATTTGTACATGAACATGCTTGTGTGTGCTGGGATGAGAAACAAGCAAATGGAGCAAGACAATTATCTACATCCATCACTTCAGAAACTCATTTAGTCAATTAAAACTGTTACAGGCTGACATTTAGGTGCAATGATCCCATTTTAATAATTAAGACTGTCATGCACACACACACAAACACGCGCACACACAGAAATACACATACACACGCACACACTAAGCTGTTAAAATGGTAGGATCAGAGCAATAATGGAGTTGTCTCATAATATAATGACATGTCCTTGTTGAAGCGCAAATCTCATTCATCCTGATTAGGAGTGTGTGTGTGTTATATTTTCTTGTGAGTGTGTGTGTGTGTGTGTGTGTGTGTGTGTGTGTGTGTGTGTGTGTGTGTGTGTGTGTGTGTGTGTGTGTGAGGTGTAACAGGGGACACTAGCCTTTTCAGAGTTCACTCCCCTGTTTTCGTGTGACACTCGAAAACAAATGTCACTCTGCCTTCTGTTATCAGACATCATTCGCCCTTTGCAGACGCTCTTCTTTGTTCTACTTCTTAACTTCACCAAGCCTCACTTCTCTTTCACGGATGAATACACGATGAATACGTGATCAGCTATGCTTTGTTTCTTTTTTCAGCTAAAAAACATTGTGCGGCTGGAGAGATGTGCCACAATGCTCAAACCAACCAATCAAAATTAGACTCAAAAACAGACAAACACTAAAGAAAAATATTTATATGAAATTGGCAACCATTAATCCAAAAATGAATATTTAAAATAACTATTCAATTTACTTTTGAACTTACAATCTCTTTAAAAATGTTTTGTTTTTTATCGTGTGTGTGATTTTGGGTAGTATGCTAGTGTTAATACCTTCTCAAGGCCTTTGGAGGACTTTGCCTTGTTTGGATTTTTGATTTCCAGCTCCTGTTTACTGGTCAGGTGGTTTGTGTTCTCACTGTAACACTTAGGGCATCGTAATTCTGTGCTGTTAAGCACACCACATGGGCCATCTGGATATTTGTTAATAAAGTTTTCAGTGCAACAGAATATTCTATGTATATTATATAAGCAACTCTGATGATTAAATTACAAAAAAATGCATTTGTAATCAGTTACAGCTACCGAGATGGGATACATCCAAAAATATTCTAATTACCTCTTATAAAAAAATGTGTACAATATTTGTAGACTAAACCAGTCATCTTGTTGCACTGCATGCTTTTGTTCTGCAGGAATACCTTCATTTATATTTGCGGACAACGTGGGTTAGCAAAGTTACTATAATGAACTTGAATGCAACACCATGAAGAGGGGGATTCATTCACATTAGCACAGTTCAATTCATTTTGTAGTAAGCACAAAATGTAGCACTGTTTTTGACAAGTTCTTTTCTATTTTCCTTTTTCAAAATTTCAACCACTTTTTGTCTGCCAGTCCAATCGCTTTGCAACCAGTGAACGAGGCCAGGCTGCCGGCACTGTCGTTCCTTGGAATTCATTAACGTTTTCCCTTTTCAAATCGGTCCGATGTGGACTGTGATGAAAATGTAGTCCACATTAAAATGCTTGCTCATTACATTCAAAACTGCGTAACTAGTAATCTGTGATGTACAGCTACATGCAATGCCCTCCTTCCAAACACTGATAACTTGAACTAAATACATTTTTTAAAAAGGGGAAGCAAAACAGAAAAAGGGACAGCAGAGAAACAAACACATGATGGCTAATCAGAGCACAGCTAACTTTCCAGTAATGGTTTCAGTATATGTCTGCTGCATTACAAAGTTTTCTGTTTTTAGCAGTTTTACAGCTAACGTTATTGCAAACTATCAATGGATGCTTAGATATGGCTCAGTGGCAACACAGAAATATGCTTTGGAATGAAATCTACAAGTGGGCGTTGAGCATATAGGGCACAAGCATATTTTTCTCTGTTTTTTGTTTGTCTTCTCAGGTCTCACCTTCCTCTTCCATATTTCCTGCTGCTTTAAGGATTTGATTCTGAGCCAGTCATACAGATCAGATAGGTTTCAGTTTTCTCCCGAGCATTTAAAACATTGTGGTGTTGTGGTGAGAGCACAGCCTCCTCTCTTCCGTAAACAATCTGCAACTGCTTGTTTTACTGATTTCAAACATTAGACCTGAAGTGAACAGAGTGATATAGCTGCCAGTGTTGCAGCTGCCGACAGATGTTTTTTTTTAAAATTCAGGGTTGAGCTTCTGTCTCATTGTGTAGTCATTTCGCTTATTAGCCTTCGTCTCTCTATTTCCCTCCCTGCATTTCCCCCACCCACGATGGGAGTGTTTGGTAGGTGCTTGAGACCTTTGTTGTTTGCTGACTATATTCCCGTCTGTATTTGCTTCTCCTTAGCCCCCTTCATCCTGCAAGAAATGGGTTTAGCTGTGATTTCATCCTCTCTTTCTGGAAGAATTGCTGCCATTTCTTTCTATTCTCTGTCCTTATCATTATTGCTCTTTGCTTCACTTTTTCGTTCCAAGTGCCCGAGGAATAAAATCAGGGGCAGAGAAAACAACAGTCCCGTTGGTCCTTTTCATTCTGCGGTGTTTTATTTTCTGCTCCTCTCCCACTGACTCAAGCTTTTTATTTCTTTATTTCTTCAGTAGATTCTCAAACCCTTTCTAATGCTTACTACCACCAAAGAAATATAGGTAGAGACTAACAACAACCAACAGGAATGACAATACAGTAGCCCAGTTACGTTAAGGATGAAAAGATGCACTTCTTGGTCTCTTGCGCCTCTTACATTAATCACATGTAGCATAAATACTAAAGAAAACTTTCAAAGGTCAGATCAAAAAGGGTGGGTAGGACTGAGTTGGTTGTAAGGGAGGCTGGGTCCATCTTCCTGCTCTCAATTGTGAGCAAGTGTTGCCCAGGTGTGTGAAGAGAAAGTCAAGGAAAAGGTCAAAGTTTTTAAGAAATCCATAGGCCTCTTTTGAAACTTTGTTTCAGTTGTTCCTGTTATACTATAGCTTGCATGCATACTAAGACACCGTCCACTGAAAAATGACATGAACACATGAAGTGATCTTACAATATGGTGATGTATAATGTGTGATCTCCAGGGCTCTATTACCCACAATTAGAGCATACTTCATGACAAAAAAAGCATTTGTCTGTTTCTTCTTGTTTCCGTCCTACAACTTCCCCCAGCTGACGCTCCTACTGAAAGCAATAATACAATCCTGAAAAAAATTGACCCCAGTCTGCCTTTTATCTTTAACTTTTCACATGGCAGAGGCAACAGTGACTTAAATCATGAATAGTGACGTTTAGATGATTTAGATCTTAAATCCACACAGAAATACACACACTGCTTACAGAACTGGTACGGGACAAGACCCATCTTGCATCTCAACAGATTCATCAGTTTAAATCAGTGCAGTTGAAGCAAACTATGCATGTAGTCCATATGCCCTTTTCCCCGCCCATGTCCTTCAGGTCTTCCTGGGTAATCCTGATGTGTTTCCAGGTCAGATGGGGGTATTTAATCCCGCTATAATTTTTTAGGTCTTCTATCAGGTGGATGTGCGCAGACGCTCACAGTCCAATCATAATGTGGCTTCAGCAGTCACCTCAAGGTGACACTCACATTAACAATTTAGTGTTTCCAATTAACTGCATGTCTTTGGACTGTTGGAGAAAGCCAGAGTACCCAGGGAGAACTCACGCAAAAAGGGGGAGAACATGCAAACTACACACAGAAAGACCCTGGCTTGATGGTGGAATTGAGTCTGATATTCATCTCTGACTGACGCTTGCATTTCGAAGCTGCATTTGCTCCTAGCACAACGCAACTGAATCTCTGAATATCTGTCTGGACTGTTGAGTTGCACTTTTGTTAATGTAGGCATCATGTTCTGATAGTTAAAAAAACAAGAGAGTGAGAAAGAAAATAATTCCCGTTATGCTGCATTTTTTAGACGTTTCTGTTGTCACGGTCCCTAAATCCATCCCTAAACTGCTTCAGTTCAACAAACATTTAATAATGAAAGCTTGATTGCTTACAAAGCACAAACACAAACAAGGGAGATGGGGGGGAAAACAAACAAAAGAAGACCATGAGCCAGCCACACAATAGAGTCCATCTTCTCCCCTAAACTAATATTAGTAAGATAAACTAATCAAACTAAAAAACTGCCAGTAACTCCCAACTCAGCTCGTAATTCATAAATAGAAACCGGAGAAGCAGCAGAAGGATACCAGTGCTGTTAGAGGTGATGGAGGGACTGAGGCGTCAACTGCTAACTGCATGCTCTGTCTTTTCTGGCTTTATATGTGTAGCACTGAGGCTTCTGCAGCCAATCAGAAGTACGGATAAATTAGAGGAGAGAGCAGGATGAGAGACAAGGAAGATAGAAACACAATGGAAGGGTAATGAATGTCTGTGCACAAGTATTTTAAAGCTCGGCGATGCTAAATCATTTTTTGCATTTTGGGTTTTTTTTGTTTTATTAAGTGAAAGTAATGAGAAAAAAAAGCAATATTTGATTTCTTTTTAACAATTGGAATTTAATCTCATTTTTTGGACACTTAAATCATCAGATCATTGATGGAGGCTAAAAGAAAACTGGTAAAATGAATGTTGCTTCATTCAAACTATTTTATAATCATTGCTTTGGAGGCACACATTACAAATTGAAGATGCAATTGACTAACCAGCAAGGATATAGACGTATCTCAGCCTTGATTATAACGTGTATTAAAAGCATCAGGTGGCCTTGGAGCAACTTGGGTTTTTTAAAATCTCCCAGTTTTGGTGTTCCCTCTTTTTTCCCTAGTTAACATTTAGCCTTCAGTTGGTTTTCTTTGTGAAGTTTGCTTTTAAATCCAAGTGGTTTTGAACGGTTTGCTTTTGCATACCCATCCCTCCCATTCTGTTTCAGTGACAGTGATGTATTTTGGTCCTCCTGCTTACACAGATAGATGTGTCTCATATTGTAACCCTCATTCTTAAGAGGAAATTGTCAGCCTGTGTAATTGCATGTGTCTCTCTGTAACATAAAGTAAACAGCTGAAAGGAGATCGTGTCAGTCACATTTCTGGCATGTCAGTTTATATTGACTCTCCAGTTTTATGTTCAGCATGTATATATATGACCATATATGACATTCAGATATTGAAATGAAGACACCGCTATCCAAAAGTATCAACAAAATGGAGCACATTATGTTTTCTAGACACATATACTGCTGCTGAGACAGCATGTTTTCATAGCTTCAAAGGGCAATACACTGACTCTCATTCACTTCCTGCAGACTTACTAACATTACTGTAACTACAACTTGTTCAACTCTAGCATTACCTTAATCTTAACTTAACCTTAACCTTTCACTAAGCTTTTCCACAATGACATTCTATTAGGAATTTACAGTAGGTCCCCACAAGATAAGTAATGCGTGCCTGTCCACCCACCTGCGCGCACACACACACACACACACACACACACACACACACACACACACACACACACACACACACACACACACACACACACACACACACACACTCAAATGCTTACGGTAAGACAGGAATCCATTATCAGTATGGAGTAGCCGAGAGAGAATGTGAGTGATGTGGTATGAGTGGGTGGGGTGCTAATGTGAATGGATGCTTCTCATATATTGCGTGCAGCCACCAGTCAACTGAAGTGATGACTTTGTGCATTCACGCTGAGCGGAGGACTTCCTGTGATCAACTTGGTTATGGTGTGATGAATGCGAGTCAGAACGACTTCATTTTGGAGAGGCGAGGTACTGGAAGCCTCTGCGGCAGGATGTGATGGCTCTGTTTTTGAATTCAGCTAGGAGTAACTTTCACACTGATAGACTCACCGGAGGTTCTGGTGCAGCAATAATCAAAGTTCATGTCTGGTTTATTTTAAATTGCCGCACGCTGCTGTTGTCCACTCTGTTGTAACGTCGTTGAGTCTGTTTCTTCCAGCTTTTAGTGAATTTAAGTCTGTCACACCCCACATTTCAGGATCTGTGTTTGTTTGAAATGGAAACGGTTGTTTTATTTCATTTTAATGCACTAACAAATAACAGCATGTCAACAATTAACCTGTATACTTAAAAACTGGTGTTTCCTTCATATTCTTGCTGCAAAGACCACTTCTTTTGCATTTTCATTGATTGATCATTCTTTTTTTTTTTCAAGCATAAAAACAGCAATATTGAAATCGTAAAAAAAAGCCCTTACTAATGTCTGCAGTCTTCCTTATGGGCTGTGCACACAACTGCAGCAACCTCCATCAACAATGCAGGGCAGCTTGCCCAGGAGGAAAAAAACCTTCAAAAATGGTCTGTGAATCACTCTTAATATTTCTTGTAAATGTTAATTTTATACTTGGGAAATGATTTAGAATAACTCTGGAACAGTGTTCTCCCAACTGTCTTTGGCTTTTGCGTCTAACAAACTCCAGTTGGGCAGTTCCCATATAAGTCTTTCTGAAAGGCCTCTCAACAGTGAATGAGCGAGTCAATCAGTCACTGCTACCCCTTAGTTTCTTCAGCTGGTGCAAACATTCGTCTAAGCCAGCCAATAATCTCTGTTTGCCCAGGAAATGTTTCTCGCGATTCCACGGCGTTATATGCACCATAAATTGTAAGGTCATGTGTTATGAAAGAGGTTATCTGATCTGGTATTATTAAGTGATATTTCCACTTCATGGGCTGGCTTTCACTGCTGCTTCACGTGCTCATGGATCATCAGATAAGGCAGCGCTTTGACAGGCAAGCTATTGGCTGCCAGTGCCTCTGGAGACTCAGAGACTCCACAGCTCATGCTGGCAGCAGAAATGGCCCTCATGTATGCATAAACACACAGACACAAACATACACACGCACACAGATGCTCAGAAATACAGAAATGCATGCAGAAATACAGACACACAAACAAATAACTGCAGTGGCAGGTAATAACTTTATTACACTCAACCCATTTTCTTATTGTCTGCATAATGAACATATGAGTGGGGTGGTTCTGGCCAGTGGTTGAGAAGATCACGCAGTTTATGGATTGATCTTCTTCCCATGTGCTGAAGTGGCCTTCATATGGATAGTGAATACCAAACGGGTACCAGTTAGTCTAGGTCAGGCAAACACCACAGCATAGCTGACCGCTGCTGGTGCCTGAGCGGCCAGTGAACTGGTGAATGAGTGGAACATTTTCCCAAATAGTGCACACATATTACACTTTCCAATTTTAAAGAAAAAAGGTCATAGCCATGAGGTAGTTGCACTTATGGTGCAAAGGTATGTGAAAATGTGTATAAGAATTGTTACCAAATAACAACAATAACAACAAAAATAAGTATTAAAATTAGCTATAACCTCAAATTTAAAGATTTGGTGAGTGACAATCAAATGATTATTATTTAAGTGTTAATAAGATATTGTATAATATTTAAAGATGTGAATGGTGCAGCTTTTTCCTGATTCTGATCACTGCCAATAACTTGGTTTTGGGTATCTGCCAGTGCCAGTGTTTAATTAAAAATCTGTATTCCTCAGCAGAAACTCGCTCTTTTAATGTTTTTAAGAAACCATTAAGTTCGACTTAAACAGCTTCCCTAAATTGGAAATATTCCCAAACTAAATCTGTGGAATCTTTGGTATTTATTATTTGAATAATAAATGAAAACAGCCCCAGGTAAAAAAAAAAAAAGTATTGCATCTGATTTATTTTCACAAGTATTATTTCAGATCAAAGTGAGAGTCATTAGATTACAAACTGCTACCAAGTGTAAAAAATGTATACGTAATTTTTAATGGCTAAACTGTACAAAGCAGCATATTTGTATTAATGATATATTCTAAAAAATGCAACTAACTAGGGATGAACCAGTGATGTGCTCAGAAAACTGAGAACTTCCCTGAGACCAGCTTGTGAACCAATATCCTAACCAAATATTACTAGTCTGTGCAAAATACTTTTCTGTACTAGATGAAAATTAAATAATAAAATAATCTAAAATTATACAATAATCTAAATTATTTAACAAAATAAAACCTTTCACAACATCTTGCTGCTGTGGTGTGTAGCCCGTTGTGTTGGCAAATGCAATCTGTCATGTAACTGGACAAATGTGACCTTTAGAGTTTTGAGATGTGATCTGAAACTCAGATTTCCTGAAGCTTCACCAAGTTTGAAAGAAAAACTAACATTCATCAACACACTACTCTTAAGGACTTTTTGCAGATTTAGATTGTTTCTCCTCTTATTGTCAGAGGGCACATCACATGATCAAAGAACAAGTGGGACACTATGAAAAGACGAGATGAAAGAGCAAATGAGTCTTGTTTTCACCAGTGTTCTTTTTAAAGCAGTCTAAAAGCACCCAAAAGTAACTCTCAGTGTAGAATCTCTGAGAGAGAAATGACCTTGAGGTTTGCCTAAAAAACAAAAAGATTCTTCACAGTCTCTTTCAGGGTGGGGGCCTTTGAAGTCATGATTGTTCTGGCTGAAACATACTGGGTGTCTTTTGTACATTATGATACCAGTGCTGATGGCTCCAGGAAATGTCTGGTCCCAAATGGAATTCTCTGTTGAATTCAATTTATGTGTGTTCCAGCGTGCTCTGGGGACCACTAGCTTCACAGCATACTATACAGTGGAAAAGATATATAGCATGGATGTTTCATCCTGATTTCTGCAACACCCAGCCTGGGGCCCAGAGCTGAAATGAACAGGAAGAAGATTGCCTGGTGCATAAGTAAGAGTGCGGGTAGAAGGAGCTGTTGATGGCGTTCCCGCTTGTTTGTCATGTTTTTAATTCCCCTAATGTTATTTGTTATGACTTTTTCATGAGCGCACCATGATTAAAAGTATGAGCTTTGTGTTGACACAATGACAGCTTCAAAATGTGATCTGATAATATCAAAGCAGGAGCACAATCCAAGATTTCTTATTTTTAATCTTCACTTGGCAGCAATTATATAACTTTCATCATAGTCACACCAGATCCTCCATTATTTATGTGAATAAAAAAAAGGGAAAGAGACAGATATCGGACTGTGAGTGGATATTGTACCGGACAAACATAAAGAAATAGTGCAATATTTTATCTTGAATATGGTGTAATGCTTCATCCTGAAAGATGCTGCCGTGTTGAGTAAATTGTTAAGGGCAAAACAGAGTGCAATTATGCCGTCTGACTGCATGGTTATATTTCCATTTTCAGCATGTTTCCTCACATGGAATTTGCAAGTGATTAAGTAGGCTATTTATTTCTCCGCTTGTCTCGCTTGTTTCATGAGTTAAAGAGGTTGTATGTGGGTTTTGTTCTTAGTCCCACAGTGTCCCTAATGCGCTGTTTGCTGTAGCCTTTCGCCTTATGTTATCAAGAAAGATGCAAGCTGTATTCACCTCTGTATTTAGTGATTGTATAATATCTGAACTAAAAGATTGGTTCAATTTATGATTTCTATGATTTCTAACTTGATTTGCATAAAAGCACAAAATTACACCAGCCGCTTCCAACAACAGACACACTAATTTGCATGTCAGTACATGATTGGGTAAGTGCTGACCATCTGCCTGACATTAGAGGAGTGACTGGATGATTGCATTTGATGACAATTAGGACACACTAGAGTCTAGTGCCAAAAAAGACATGACCAAGATATTTTGTACAGTTACCCGAACATCTTGTCCAGAGTGCTCTCTTATGAGAGAGTCTACCATTATCAACACTAGGTGAGGGATAGTTAACTCAAAATGAAGCTGTCTTTTGCAGTGCCATCTAACTCCACTGTCTTTCTCTCACCACGATTTAAGAAAAAGTAGTTCTGACAAATGTGCACTGTGTCAGCCTTTGCATGTATCCTGCTTCTAAATTCTCCAACCTAAAAATCTTAGAAACATGGTATTTAACCAGCGCTCCTCATCACCTTAAAACCGACACAAAGGATGAACACTCAGTAAAAAACTTAAATGTCATTAGGTCCTCTTAAATAAGAGATATTTAGAGAATGATTTCTACAATGATTTCACACCAAAAATATTTAAAGTGAAGCTCCTTCCCTTTTTAGTATTTAAATTATTAGTATTAAAATTCAGATTTGTATTTAAAAGAGATTTCAAGTGACTTTGGCTCACTGGCTTGTTTTGTAAACTGCAACTATGCTGTTTTTGTTCACTAGTAGTAAATTACAGCTGCTTTTTTCATGAACTAAGTTCTAATTAACTCTCTGTATACAGCAGCACCACCACAGTGACGGTGTTACAGAACAGCATATAATTCGAGCAGAACAGGTTGAGTTCCTCTAAGAATTAGTACCATAACCATTGACTGGAAACCTTAACACTAAAAAAAAAGATCTACGGTCTCGGCAGACTGTTCGATGTGTACATAGGTAACAGATTCGTCATTTCTTCTTCATAAGATATATCATGATTCTGTTTGATATATCAGAATCATGATATATCTTGATTCTGATATAGGGATGCACCGATACCGATACTGGTATCGGGTATCGGGGCCGATACTGTAAAATGTGCGTGTACTCATACTCGTAAAAGTTAACCGATACCATGAACCGATACTAACTTATTTCATTAATCAGAGGGTGGCTTGTCATTTTTGTTGTAGTTTTTTAGATTCGCCACTAGGGGGACATCCCGCGCTAAAGAGGCACAGGGTTAGACGAGTCAGACTGGCAGCTCCAGATAAAAAAAGAGAAACTGGAGGCTGCTGTAGCTAGGCTAAACAAAATGTCAGCAGTGTGGACCGGAACAGCCAACTTTAACTCAGGTTTTGGAAAAGCGATGAAAAATGTCAAGACAAAATCCACGGGCAGTTAAAATAACAGAGGCTCTGACTCAGTTTATCGCTCTGGATGACCAGCTAATGCCAGTTGTGGAAAACATAGGATTCTTCTCAGCATACTCGAGCTGCGATATGAAATTCCCAGCTGCCCACACATCAGGGAGATAATGGTGCCAAAACTTTCTAAAGAGGTAAAGACAAGCAGTGTGTGCGCGATGTCAGTCTTTGGTTTAACGGCACAGTGGACTGATGATCCACGGGCAGATGGGGAGTTCGTTTGTCAATGCCAAATACTTTCGTTATTTTGTTTGCAATAATTTAACAGAAGTGCTTATTTTTCACTTGAAATTTTTTTGTGGTCATTTTTATTAAGATATTATTTATTATCGGCAGAGAATAAAATAAAACCTGTCTTCCAATTCATTGCGTGTGTGTGTGTGTGTGGGTGGTAGAAGTATCGGTTTTTGTACTCTGTATCGGCAAGTACTCAGATCCAAGTATCGGTATCGTATCGGTTTGAAAAAATTGGTATCGTTGCATCCCTATTCTAATATATCATGAATGCAGACATGTATGTCACACATACAGTAGAGCTGGGCGATAGAACGATAACGATATGTATCGCGATATAACTTTTACTCGATAGAGAAATTAAGCTATCGCGATAGACCTCGCCGCTCTTGTCCTCTAAAAAAAAAAAAAAAAAAAAAAAAAAAAAGGTCAGCCAATCCAAATTAAGTAGCGCAGAGCCGAACCAATCACAGCCTCAGCGTCACGTTGCGTGGCTTGTTACGTACAGCACAAGTGCCAAGCCGCACGTGTGTTTGTTTGGGAAGCAGCCAGCGGGTAATGGAGCCAGCGCGTAATGGAGGAAATGAGTGTGCCGACTAGAAAAATCAACCGAGCGTGACCGAAGAGAAAACAGATGATGGTTCCAATTAGAGATGGCACGATACCACTTTTTTATGTCCGATACCGATACCGATATCATAACTTTGGATATCTGCCGATACCGATATGAATCCGATATAGTGTTTTTTAATCAACAAAACTGTTTTTTTAAAATATCTTGCTGCATTTTGTATAAGTTCATACTCAAGTTTAAAACAACTACACTAAAGCTATTCTGTTATACCTGTATGCAAAAAAAAATATTTCATAGTTCAGCAATACTGATCAATCTAATAAACTTAAACCTACACCATCCTCCCTATTCTGGTATTTTAAAGAGTACTTAGCATAAATATTAAGCAACCTAACTAATAGGGTTCCAACTCCCAGCAACAACAAAAATAAATAAATAAAAAATAGGGAACCACCCCTCACGCTCCACCTCATGATGCTTAATCGACGTAATCAACCTTAATTTGATGCAGTGTGAAAAAAATGCACAGAAATCAATTATTTTTCAAGAAATATTAAATAGATTCAACATCTTTCTTCAACAAAATTGCAGACTGCACAGATGGTACCTTCCCAAAGGAAAAAGCACTATAGCTTACTAGGGTATATATATATATATATATTAGACTTAATAGTTACTATATACAGTAATGGACTTCTATTCATTTTGCATCAAATTAAAACTTTGGCAGTCAGATAATTATTTATTAAAAGCTAGACATTTTAAATGAGAATAAGAAAGAAAAGTATGTCTTTGTGCCCACTTTTCCCTGTTAATGCCCTATCGGCCCCCCTGGCTAAACTTTGCTAGATCCGCCCCTGCACAGTTACCAGCCGTCAGCTACGTAGAAAAAGATCCTCGAGTAGAAAGTAATATTAAATAAATTCTAACAACAGCTTATCGAGCTTAAACGTGCTGCTGTTGTTCAGCCGCTGGTTTCCTCTTTCTGGTGCAAAGTGGGCCAAAAGCAAACTAGAGACACGGACTCGCGACAGAAAAGCCGATCAGCTGATCGTTAAGCAGTTTCATGATTGAAGTAGCAGCAGGAGAGGCAGTCGTTTGTTAAGCTTAACGCAGGAATGCTTTACAAACATTCAGAGATGGACTTACACACTTGCTTTACTTCTCTCGGGATAACTTTGTCGGAGATGAAATGCCGGGTTGCTAGCGAAGCTCCAAATGCTATCCAGACCACCGACAGGTCCCGCATGCCACAGCCGCTCTATCACGTGATGCATACTGCTCCGACGTGCTAACGTTCTGAGGTGAGTTACGGCGTGTTGCAAGTTTTGTGAGGTGCTTTCGTGATATTTAATGGATAGGATTACATTTTTTATTTTTCTCCGATATCCGATCCAGTAATTTAGGTCAGTATCGGACCGATACCGATACGTAATATCGGATCGGTCCATCTCTAGTTCCAATGCCGGAGAGATTGTCGAACGGAAGAGCCATAGAAGTTCCGTAGTTTGAAGGTATTTCGGCTATTTCAAGTCTGACAAAAAACAGAGTAACGTGCACTGTAAATTGTGCCGAAAGCAAGTCTGGAAATACAATAAACTGGAGCATGCGTCACACTGTGCGCCACGTTATTGTTTCGGTGAAATGAATTTCTACAATACTGTTACTGTTAATTCTACTCTCTGCAGTGTTTAAATGCTTACATATACACACAGTTACTGTCCGTCCACACATACGACTCGGTTCTGCTTCTATGCCCCAGCTTTGTTTACTTTTTCCCACCGAGGCTTCTAGACTTCTGATTGGCCAACTTTTCTGCACGGTTAGGAATCTAGCGCCACCTGCTGCTTTGGCATGTTCATAGCAGCGTTTTCCTTCATTTCTCCCTTTATGTGCGGACGGGATTATTTTTTAAAACGAAAACGGAAAATCTCCGTTTTCACAAATACCCGTGTACGTAGCCTCAGTCTCTGACTGGAAGCGCTAATTCGTCATTCGGCTTTTGTCAGACTAAAGTAACTGTTAAAACTGTTTGAAAAGCTAAGCTATACAACAAGGAGAGATTGAGAATTTCCTTTTAGTTCTCAGTTTATTTGATATTGACAAAAGTTAGTCAGTTTTGTCTGTTCTTCTGTAAAACAAACTAAGATTTATTTTTAGAATTAATATTTTGTTTCTAAGTGGAATTGACAATTTAGTCTGTTTCGTTTATTCTATTTTGAAACTTAAACGCTTTAGCGGCTGCCTTTTGTGTAGTTTGCAATATTTGCCTTTATTTATCTGAAAAAGTCTCATGTTCCTTAAGTACATCTACCCTGTTGAACTTATTATGGGAAATAAATATTTAAATAAAAACAAGCTGCTGATTATTTCACATTTTACTTGTGAGCAACGGCACATTTAAATCTTACAAATATAGTTATTTGGCTCATATCGTGATAGATATCGTTATCGCCTGAAATGAAAAAAACATATCGTGATATGAAAAAATCTCATATCGCCCAGCTCTAACATACAGACACATATTTGTAGACATGTGTCTGTATGTGTGACATCACACATACAGACACATGTCTACAAACGAACACATAGACCTATAATTCATATATAATGTATATGCAATGCATAACTATTTGGCTAATGCTCAGTCATTTCCTTGAAAGAAAATATAGTGTCGCAGAGACACAGATAATAATAATAGAGAACTTTGGTTTGAAGCAACTTTACAATTGCATGCTATTAATGAATTAATTAGAGGCCGCTTTCTGTGAGAAGGAGGGAGGCACACAATGGCAGATAGAGTGAGTGCGTTTGAATTTCTTTTAAGCAAAATGCCACCAATACCCTCTGTGGCTGGAGGGCGAATCCTCCCTTAATAACAGTGAAGTGTGAGTGAGGTTGTTGCCGCTTTATAATCAGCAACTTTACCTTATCCAGGAAATTAATCTTAATATTCCTCCTCAAGCATGCTCTTTATAGCAGCACAATTTATATTCATATCATCACCTCAGGGGAGTTTTCAGAACAACAACTCACTACAGAGCAGCTTCACTGAAGCAATTGGACACTGTGTCTTGTGCTCACGAACATTCTGCATGTAACCATCCACCTAACCTTTAGGTAAACCAAATTGTGTTGTAAATGCCAACTGGGCTGCTATCGATAAGGTGAAAGAAAAAGGTTAAATGGTTAAAAGAATTTATTTAAAAAAAAAGATGTACACAGTGAGGCAAATTAAAATTTTTATGTGAAAGTAGCTTCTGTGTTTCTCATGCTGTTAATTGACATGACAAGATTATGTCCTACTGCCCAAGACTATGCACCTTTGCTTTTATTCAGACAACAAAAAGCCTTTTCATTTCAACTTTATTTTATTAGGAACTCTGAAGTATAAAATGTCAAAGGCATGGACTTGAAAGACTGCTGGGAGCTTTGCGGTTTTAATTTGATATTTGGCATGTCATGGAATGTATTTTCTTTGCACTTAATGCATAGAAGAAACGTTTGAAGTACAATGTTTGCTAGATTAGAGTGTGGAGCTTATAGCTTGTGGCACATATCCTTGTCTTTGCAGTGCTTTCTGAGAATTGTGTGACTTCTGAGAGATGGTGGCAATACATGAGTTTCTGGATATTCTATAAAACAGCGATACTCCATCAATCTACCCATACCCATCAGCCGTATGTTCTTAATCACTAACAGGGGAGCAACTGGGAATTTGAAGTACAGTACAAAGTACTGCACTTAAGATAATGCTAATGCTTTTAAAGTCAGGTGGTTAAAAGTAAAAGTATTACCAAACTGATTTAAGTATATATGGTAAAGGAAGAAGAAGAAGGAGGGATGCAATGCCCCTTGTAAGGTAAGCTTTTAGATAAGGGAGTAAAAAAGACAAGAAAGGAAATTGGGTGAATAAAGAAAAAACAAATATTAGCAGTATCTTAGGCTGTGCTATCTTCTGTAGAATAGTGCAAAAGTGAAAGTAAGTTAGATATCTTGCTATAATACGCTCTGTCTGTATGATTGTTTATTTCTTTGTCTGCAAACTTTTCCTAGACCATTAGGAGGAAGACACACAGGTCCATTATAGGCCACTGAAGGTTCTTAACTATGTCATAAATTATAGTATCATCATGTTGCCAAGAAACCACCCCAGAATAGGGTAAAACAGCCTGGTTTTAGCAATTATACATCTGTTAACATGTTATAAAAAATAGTATCATTTTTGTTACAGTAAAATCAAATTTAGATACAAAAACTGTTTTATATAACTATTGAACTATATACTTGATTTATTATTGCCTGGCAAACACCTAATAGGGGCTAAAATTACTAACTTTTAGTATACAAATAACATCTACCATTCTCCCCCCCCCTTTCTCAGTGTGATTATTTTGACCAGTTTACCAATGACACGAACAGTCCCAGTAATGCACATGTACTAGCAGGTTAAATGAATGAATATATCTGGAAAAAAACAAATAAAAATTAGCCCCTAAAGGCAGGGTGGATGTTAAAAAAAGTCAAAAAAAAAACTTTAGTAAACACAAATTTAATACCAGTGCATTTATTTTATTTTATTTTATTTAGCTCAGGGTTGTTATTTATATATATCTTTTCATGTCTAGCATTAACTGTGAAACAAGTATGTGCTCGCATAGAGGATGATGAAAACATGTTATAAATGCAAATGAATTTTGATGTCATGATCTAATATGGTTTAAGGTTTTGTTGCATAATTTAGTATCTTTACAACAAGCACCTTGATGGCGTATTTTCCTTATTGAAAGAATGAGACATATTGAGGACTAACTTTGACAAATCTGTTTTGCTCTCCATGTCACGATTACACATCCCAAGTCCTTTTGATATCAGTGGATTACAGCCTCTTTCAGGCCACAGGTAGTCACTGGAGTAAGTTGCCAAGATGATTTACAAGCATGCGTTTGTAGGGCTCAGAGTACCCAGCTGATGGACAGGGATGCACATTCTGCTTCACATTTATCAGTGACACTTCAGTGCCCTCTAATGCCACCTCATAGCAGATGTCCACTAAGGTAAACGGGACAGGATGATGACATACTAAGCTGACCTAAACCGGTGTGCACAGTGCACTCACACAGTGCACCCAGAGGGACAAACACCTCAGTGTGTTCTTTGTGGAGCTTGACGATTTAAAGAATCTAGACATATATGACCTGGACAAACACAAAAAACACCAGAACGAGTTACTGACTTTCTTTCTTTACTCCTTTGATTTCGAATGATTAAATTTTCAACAAAACAGAGGAGACTGAAAATGGTCTGTAAATCAAAAACAAAAGGTGATTAAAAGGGAGCACGAAGAAGCAGTGGCTTATCCAGTCCTGACCTTTAGTTTGCCTACAAAATGGTAACAATACACATGCACCCACAGACAAATACTCTCTCATATCTCTAACAAAAAGATATTCCCATTTTATACAATAGCACAGATAAAAACAAACAAAAAAACCCCCCAACAAAACAGACAAAACAAATTATACATCAATTATGTATTGCTCATATTTGTTCTTAAATTGTGCAATATTGTTACTGTTTAATTCATAACGTTTTTTTAATCCAACCAAAATTTAAGTTTATTATTTACTTTTTTGTCAACATCAAAGAGCTGTTTTAAGTGTTCCCCAGAACAAAAAACGTTTGTATCATGTACAAAAACAACAAACCATACTATGTTTGTCACTGTACAGATGTCACTTATATACATAGTAAACAGTATGGGACCCAATACTAGACCTTGTGGGATACCACAAGTAATATTCAAGCACACAGATTTTGATTGACCAATTTGTACAAACTGCCGGTCTATTATCAAGATAACTTTTTTTTGTTTTATACCCCTCTCATACCATTAATTTCCATTTTTTTGGAACAATATGTTATGGTCAATTGTATCAAAGGCTTTTCTCAGGTCAATAAATAAATATCCCCACTCTAAAGTTGTTGTTTTTTTTAAAATTATTTATGCAAAATGAAAAACTAACAAAGAAAAAACTGTCAGAAAAGTTAAGGAAATAAAATATCAGTGGCCTCCAATTCTAAAATCATTCCTGTTTTGGAGGTTGTCTCATTGTTGGCCCTCTAGTGCACCTGCTGTTAACTTCATTGAGACCAAAACAGCTGAAACTGATTAAAAACCCTCTCTGCATTTTAACAGTCCAGATCAAGTTTTTAGTGAAGTGGCTAACCTTAAACGTAAAAGCTAAGGGATAACTAAGGCGAGTTAGCACCACAAAATTCTAATCAAAGCAAGCTAGCGTTAAAAACAAAAAAAGGCAGTCTCACTCCCTCCAAGGCCCAGGGCCATAACAATTAAATATGGCACTACCTTTGGTGAAGTAAGTTTCATGTTTATTCCTCTATCACACTTCTTTGGATCTGAAAATGCCATTCATTTGAGTCTTCTGGGAAGTGGGTTGTGTCGAACATAACCATATGAAATTTCTCTGGAATTGGGGCATAGCTCATTTATCTCGCTCTGTTTTTCTACACAGTGTTTAATATTCAGTCTCTTGCGGTGGTGGGAGACATTCAAATGCAGTTTCCTCTTATAAACCTGCTGCAACTTTCTGTGTCTGAGCCTGTAGTGGTGATGGCCATATGCGGACATATGCCCCTGTTGTATATTATGAGGCATTTGCAGTTACATTCTGAAAGTCTGTTATGAAAACTTATAGCTCAGATGAACAATGTAATTACGTTGTTGGTTTAATTTCCTTTATATTACAGGATAAAAATCATTTAGCTTTTACGTATAGCCAGGATCTGTGCTTTCCACCCACCCACACACCATTAGGCAAGTTTGCCTTCTCTCTTCAAACGTTTCTTTCCCTGTTTGGGGCTTTTGGAAGGAGCTGAAGACTTTTTTTTTCTCTAAAAATCTCGCACACATCAAAGTAGTCAGGTTACAAACAGATAAAAGAAGTTATGGAGGAGAGGGAGAGACCACAGAGAAAGAGATGATGGGAAATATACAGAGAAAGAGAGGAGAGAGGCGGGAGGGAGGCAGAATGTACTGTATCTCATCAGTTGGATGTATTTTTGTTTCCACATTCACTCACATGCTGCGGAATGGCACGCCACCTCTTCATTCCACACCCACCCACCCACCCACCCACACACACACACACACACACACACACACACACACACACACACACACACACACACACACACACACACACACACACACACACAATTACACACCTATGCACACAAGCACAATAACTTAGAAGAATGTCACTTTATCAGCAGCAGTGTGGAAAGAAAGTAGAATAGCTGAGAGGCAGCATCTCCAAAAGTCCTCAGTGATTCAGGACTAAACAGTTGAGCCTGTTAATAAGAATCAACAAAGCTGAAAAATCACTTGTGGCTATTCAGCATTTGTTTTCACACCTCTATTAACTTTTCCTATTATCTCCTCTTTTTTTTGTTTTGCTTCTCATCTCTCCATCTGCCTCTCCTCTCCTCTCCACTGCCACTCTTAGTCTTTGGCTATCTTTCACACTCTTTTCTTTTTTGGATGTCCTTAAGCACCCCCAGTTGAAAAAGAAACCTTTGTTTGGCTTTCTATTATCCCCTCATCCTCTCTGCTTAACTTTCTTCGCCTTTTTACTCTGTGTTGCTCATTATACCCCTTCTCCATCGACCACGATGCTCAAGTTCAGACCACTGCACCAATTTGGCCTGACAGCGAATTATGTTGAAAAAAAATCCCGCTTTGCTAAGCGGCCTGTCCTGGACTGAAGTTCAGACAGATAGGACATGATGGGAAGGACTGTCAGCCTAGAAATTGTGTGGCTATTGGAAAACAAAGAGCCAGAAGAGAACCCAGCAAAATACAGCCAGTTTACTTTCTTTGTAATTTTTAATATCTAGTGTTCCAAGTGCCACATCAGTTAAATGGCAACATATTATCACAATTATTGCTTTATTTTATTCCTTTTTGCAATTTTAATACCACTGAGTTAGAGATAGATTGAAGTCCATGTTAGTTCTTTCTGCACATTTAAAAACATTGCTCTGAACAACAAAACCCCCCCCAAAAAGAGCTTGCATGTCTATTTCACCACAACCAATATAAATGTGCTAAACTCATTCACACAGTTCACTAATCTACTGAACTGCAGTCTCATCTTACAAGAGACAGAAAGAAATACAAAACCTATTGGCATGCAGGCAAGCATAGACACACACGCACCATCAAGACACAGAGTCAAATGGCAATCCCAGCCCCAAAAATAACATACTACACACACACACACACACACATATGCGCATACACACACACACACACACACACACACACACACACACACACACACACACACACACACAGAACACACATAAACACACACACACACACACACACACACACACACACACACACACACACACACACACACACACACACGGCTGGTTTCTTGGGCATTCTTTGCCACTTTGTTGTCTGGTTGACAACAGCCCAACTGTACTTGGTGTTGGAGTCTAAGTGTGTCTGGTCATATCCAAGACAGCTTTGGGGCAAAGTCTAATTCCTGCACATTCAATAGCAATCTGATTAGAGCTCTAAATTGCTTTTCCGCCCAGCCTCTTAGTGCTTTAACAGTTTCTGTCTTCCCCAAACACCATATCTCAGACCTTTTCACTATCTTTTTTCTTCTCTGTCTGCCTCACTCGTTTTCTATCTTTATAATTACTGTCCAGCTTTCTATCTCTTTCCCTTTTTGTACTTATCGCTCACTTCCTTATGACTACTATACTGTCTCTAATACTGCTGCACATCTCACTTTCTTTTTACCTTCTTAATCTTTTGATTACTTCACTTGATCTGGTTCCCACTGTTTTCCCACTGTTTTGTTCTCCTTCCAGTTCCATGTTTTCTTTCTTTTTCTTCTTCCATTTTGTAATCACCACATACGTTTCTAGGGGTTTTCCTTTAACTGCAATAGTCAGAGTGGAGACTGTTTTCCAATCTTTTCCACACTCACCCATTAGCCCATTAGAGGCACGATGTGCATTATTTTGGTCTCAGTGGACAGCCTATCTCTTTCAGCGCAGTCAGAGAGTCCCAGTGAATGTTATGTAGCCAATCCAAGGGGGTCCAGCACGCCTTGTTAGATGTGTCTCAAGCTTGAACGATTAACAATTACACTGTCTGGCTAAACTTCTTGAGACTTGATGGAGTCAGCACTCTTGTCCAATCAGCTGTCTGAATGAAGCTATTTTCTGCTAAGAGTGGCTAAGTTCTGTTGATGGCAGGTGTTACTGTGTTTGAAAGTGAAGGTGCATCAACAGAATAATTTGGCCTGGTCATCCTTAATACTGATATAAAATCACAATATGCACAATATCTTAACACAAAGTATAAAAATTCATCAACTAACAAATGCCACATCTATATTTTACTGCTACATGTTCTCATCTTTTTGTGTTTGGTAAACATACAGAAATCCTATGCAAGAACCCAGTTTCTTCCTCATGGTCCAAACAAAATGAATGTGAATGGGACATAGCATTATCTTCTACCATGTTTCTGGCCTATGATTGACTGGTGACATGCCCATGGTTTAACTTCCAGTTAGGGTTGGCTCCAGCTCCCATCTTTTTTTTTTTTTTTTTTTTTTTCGCCTGTCCCGTTTGGCTCTTTTGCCATCAGAATTGTTGTCTAAAGGCAAAGAAAGATGCCCAACGGATTTACTTTACCAAATTGACCATCCCAGCCTTGCCATAATGGTCCATTTGATTCACCTTTTATTGTTTATTTTATTTTCACTTACTGAATACGGGACAGACTTGACTGGGGGAAAGAAGGGGAGAAAGAAAGAGGGAAAGAGAAACAGCTGAGAAGAGGGACGGGGGAGAAGGGCAAAAACCAAAAACCAACAGAATGAGCAGAAAAAGAAAAAAAAGAAGAAAAAAAGAAAAAAAATGCATATATCAATCACCTGGGTCACCTGCTGAGAAAGAAAAAAGAAAACAAGCAGAAGAGAACAAGAGTAATAGAATAAACAACATCACAATGATATATGGGAATATGACAGTAAATACTAAATATTAAACATTATTGTGCAGCACATAAGATCAACAGAACACAGTGTGCTTTGAGGTAGGAGCCAAAAAGGGTGTAGTTTGTGGGTGTGATCCCCCGTGTGTACACCTGTGAGCATGGACGCTCTTGTTTTTTGTTTTTTAAAAGGTTCCTTCATGTAATGATCTGCTAGAGGGTGTGGGGGGGCCACAGCCCCGTCCTCCAGGGCATGAAGCAGGTATGGAGGAGATCAAAACTCCAGACATCCAGAGGCCCCCAGAACACAAGAGACCAAGGAAGACCAACAGAGGGGCAGCCACGCCACTGTCCCAGAAAGAGCTGAGGAGAGTCCCAAATGAGGGCTCACTCAGCAGCCGCGGAGCAGAAGCCAGGGGGAGTTGCAGTGACGCGCCCGTGAGCTCCGCCGGCAGCCAGCCGTGCCTGAGTGACCGAGCCCCAGGCCGAGAGGCCGGGGGCACCCCACCTCCAAAGTGGCCCGAGCAAGCCCCAGGCTCCAGGCCCCGATAAGCGGCCGCCAAGGAGTGAGCCGGTGTGTACCTGGACGCCCATCCCCGGACACAAAGAACCACCAACGCACCGACGTCTAAGGGAGTCCGCCACTGGCAGGGGAAGCTCCAGCTCCCATCTTAACCCTTTGAAAAGATAACTGGAGTTAACTAATGTCTGAATACACTGAAGGCATTCATACATTATTAAAGGGTTTCAAAGGAGGTGGTAAAAAGGTGTAAATTGAATGAGTCATATTCTTTAATGAAGACATTGTGGAACCTTGATGATCACAAGGCTATAAGGAAGCTCAGCGGCATCCCCCAGCAAGGTCATCACTCTATTATCAAAGAATCTCTCGAGATGCATCTTGTAGTGTGTTGTTAGTCCACATGTATAAAATATATATCTCTGTTGACCAGTCATGGCCACTATAATTATAAAGAATTAATGGGAGTTTAATGCTAGGCTCAATAAGACCCAAACAGACCTGAAAACCCACTGCAAAAATGCATTACAATGACTTGTGTAATTGCTTTTCTATGGCAAATTCAGTATAATAAAAAGTGTTAGAAACTATTGAAAACTATTTTTATTTTAGTTAAAAAGACCCCAAACCCAAACTGTACTATTATTAACCCTCTAACATCTTCCACTTTTGAATGAGTTGAATAGCGTCTCATAACATATATAGCGACTCATAATATATTTTCATAACCATGTTCGTAAAAAAACCCCAAAAAACAAACAAGAAAAACCACCCAAAACAACTTTTGGGAAAATATTGCAGACTGATGATAAAAAGCTTTAACTTTTTGGAAGGCTTGAGTTCTGTTAGATCTGGTGTAAAGCTAATACATCGTTCCAACTGTCAAATACGGTGGTGGTAGTGTCATGGTCTGGGGCCGCTTTGGTGATTTGGGACCAGGACAATTTGCTGTCAGTGATGGAATCATGAATTCTCTAATAGAAATTCCTGAAGGAAAACGTCTGTAATGTCTGTCTGTGTGTAGTGCAATTGGGTTGTGCAGCAGGAGAATGATCCAGTGACACACACCAGCAGGTTCACCTCTGAATGGCTAAAAAAAAAACAAAATGAAGGGTTTGGAGCAGCCTAGTCAAAGTGTGGGTTTAAATCTTACTAAGATGCTTTAGCATGAACTTGAACATGCTTGAAAAGCCTACAGTTTTGAGTGGGAGAAATTCCTCCACAGTCATATGAAAGACTGTTACCACAAATGCCTGATTGCAGTTCTAGTAGGTTTAGAAGGGCTAAAAATGTTTTGCATAGGGCCATGTAGGTATGGTTAGCTTTTTCCCCTTACTAAATAAAATCATTATTTAAAAACTCCATTTTGTATTTATTCTGATTATCTTTGTCCAATGTTGAATTTTTTTTAGATGATCTGAAACGTAAGTGTGACACATATGCAAAAAATAACAAATCAACAAGTGGGCAAAGGAATTCTGGGCTAAAGTGAATATAATGGGATTACTCTGATGAAGTAGTGTCAAAAACATAGCTTCTTTGTTCAAGTAAAGGCTGTGAATTATTCAGCATGATCCACCCTGTTTTGACCTTTAGAAGTTTGCTTTCCTTGAGCTGAGAAGCAACTGATTCAGCTGCATTTTTCTGGAAGATGTGCAGAGAATCCTAATTGTAAGTGAATGTAGGCACTTTACAGTTGTTTCGATATCTGTTACAGTGATCAATCTAAAACTGCTGTGGATTACTAAATTGTAGTTGTTGTACAGTATATAGTAATTGGAGCACTTAGGGCAGTGACCCCTAAACTGGGCGAGTGATTCCAGGAACAGTCCCAGATATATAAATATTATACTTTTAACATCCTAAGCAGAAAATAATGCAATATTCTTATCCTACTTCTACCACTACCGTCACTGACCTGTTGGCTCAGCTTTGCTTATTATCGCATCACATCACAACACAATGCACACAAACCTTTCATTTCCATCCATCCCTCTGTCCGCCTGTGTAACCCAAGGCTCTCCTACACCCCTTTAGTCAGTTCTGTGGCCTGTTGCCTGGACAGCAAAGTGATGGATTTGTTTTCATCAGACCTTGTGACCCCCCCTCTGGCCATACACAGTGCCCAGACTGAGAATGCCATTTAGCCCTCAGCCCCCGTTCTCTGCAAAGACTGTATATGACCTTTAAACTCCGTCTTGCCAACAGCATATTTACTGTGCTGATGCAACATATATAGAAAAGCAGAGGGAAAAGAGGGTAAAAGTGAAGAGAAGGAGGGGTGACAAAGGTTTATAAGCTAGGGCAATTTCATGTTGTACTCATTGATCACTGTCAGCATTTTGCTGAGATCATAGAGTCAGACATTTAAGCATTAGCTAAACAAGCTGACTAAGCAATGCTGATGAAAAAATATGAATCCATGAATTATTCTGATGACCATGTACATGATTAAACCAACTGTTTGTATATATTTTCTTTGATTTAACTGATTTTACTTTAAAGCTCCTCATTGCAACTAATGTGTCCTAATATGACCTAAAAAAGAATAGTAAAATTGTAACCAAAAACCATTGCTAAGTATTTGTTGTTCTGTCTTAATGAATGATTTGAACACTGACAGAGATGCAGATACATCATCACAGTTACTAAAACAGCAGTACTGTTTTTCTTCAATGTAGAAGATAAAATAACTAAAAAGGGATTGTGAAATTATAATCGGTGTACTTTTATAAGTAGACTGATCGGACTTGTTGTCTAAAAATAAAGTGTATGTTCCCAGTTCATGTTAGTCTGTCGAAAGATTTGAACAGAGATGAACTAAAAAAAAATTGAGGTTAGAACTCTGCTTAAACCATTAGATTGCAAATTTTGTTGGCTCTCACTATGTGCTGCTGTAACATGCTTTATATACAAGTATAGCAAAGAAAAAAAAAAGCTTTAAACACTTAAATTCAAATAAACTTGGATTTTGAGCTAGTGTTGATCCCTTGTTATGAATAGACAGCTTCTCTTTTTCCTTATTTAATTCTCTTCATCTCTCCATCACCCATTATTTCTTCTAGCTATTCATTTTGCTGCTGCAAGTGCAGGGAGAAATGGATTTGTGCGGATCTTCAGCATAAGCACACTTGAAAACTGCAACAGGAGTGAAAAGGACGCATTGTTGAAGCCCAAACTCTTATGTCACTAATTGCTTTTTTAAAGTAATTACTTGCAGGACATAGGTGTCATAGGCGTTTAATACAACAACAAAAGTCAGGGTCATCAAAAAACAAAAAGACATATTCTTAAAAGTATGGAGGCATGAGTAACTGTAGTATTCTCCAAAATGAAGTCACTGACATTCTCCGGCGTCCAAACTATTTCTCTGATTTTTCCCACACACCATTCCAGTGGCAGACATGCAAATTTTATAGCCCTCTTACTGCCCCCTGCAGCGACACAAGATGTGTGCTTCATCGTGACAAGCCCTTAGCCCTTGAAATTGTCCTTCCATCATTTGCCTTGTCTCTTTATGTTATTCCATCTCTCTGTCTCTCTCTCGCTCTCCTACATGCTCTGTGTTGCTGAGCCACTCTATGACAAGTCCTCACCCCCTGCATGTTTTATTGGTTCAAGCAAGTCATTGCAAAGATGCCCCAAACAAATTTTGAGGATAGATATGTGGCTGCATGGAGGAAAACAAGGGGGAGGGGGATGGCAGGGTGAGTGGGTGGGTGTGCTTCTTCAATTCCACTCCCTCTAGGCCTCATACAGCAAAATACCAGCGCTAGAAATGTCAGACACGGTCACTGCTCTTTCTTTCACTCTGTGTTTGTCTGGCTCACTCTGCAGAGGCACATTCCCCATTCCTTTTTCTTGCAGCTCCCGCTGTCTGTGATTTTGACGTGCACCAAGCTTGTTTAGGCCATTGATAAGAAGGCTTGTCATTGATGTGTGGTCAAAGTGTTTCTCTGTGGAAGTTAGAGGTGGCTGTTTTGACAGCAGATAAGGGGGAAGGTGGGAGTCTGAATGCTAATGCATGACAAGGAGTCAGAAGCACCTTTCATCTATGGAGAACAGGGATGAAGCACAAGAGATGAGGGGAGACACCAGATACAGCACAGGGCAAGAACTTCAGCTACTGTTGTTTATTTTCTCATATTTCAACTGTTCTTTCACCCCATTAATGTCTGCCTGAATGCCTTACTCTAAAATTCTCAAACACTTTTATGATTCTATGCTACAGACGCTTATGACTGCTTATTTTAAAGGTTTAAGTACACATACGTCCTTCAATAAAAAATATAATTTGAGAAAGCAGCTTATTATAACACATGGTTATGTTTTATTGTCAAGTGGCATCTAGAGGTTATGTATATAAAATCAAATCAAGTCAGCCTACCATGTTTAATCACAAAAAAACACTGACCAAAATGTCAATGCTAAAAAGGGTTTAATCAGTAAGAACCAATTAAGTTGATTAGGCAAGTTCATCTATAGGGGTCATTAATACAGTTGCCAATAATTTTCTTTTTCAAATTTGGCCTAATGTGTAAATAACAATTGGAAGAGCTATGATTATAGTAGAGTTATGAGCACTGTTAGTGAGGCAGATGACAGGTTCTAGAAGTGGAAGCAGTTCTACAGTTTCAGCTTTAACTGAGAAAGACCAGTCAGCCTTAATTGCCAGTCTGGATCCAAGGACAAAAAAAATGTTGCTTTTCAACTGGCCAAATAAATGATCTGGGGCATGAAGGTCTAACAAGTCTGACATATAACCTGGGACTAGTTCATTCCACTACTTGTAATTCAGGAAACAAAATGTAATAGTTAATTATAAAATGAACAAATACCCAGGCTAGGTGAGATATACCAATGTTCAAGTATGAAATTCATCCATTGAATGCCATGTGGCTAGGCTACTTGTCTCACCCCAAGAAAACTGCCAACAAAAGTCTACAGACAACCTACAAAATACAATGAGCAAAAAGAATGAACCAAAAAACAAAGATGGGTAGAAAAACACAGCGGACAAGCCCCCACTTTATGTTATGTCCTGGTCTAGGGGTATAGGAGCGTATCATAAGGGTTAAAAAGGGTGTCCCTGCCCTGGCCCACAAATCCAGACCCAACAGCCAATCAGCTGTTAAAGTTGAGGTTTATTGCTACCAATAACACCAAAACTGAAAGCATAAACTCTATTGTGAACAAAGGCCAAAATAATAAACAAGACAAGCTATTCGAAAGAAGTTTACTTAACCACTTAGTACTTAAAACCTACATGAAACAAAACCGAACAAAAGACAAGCACTATCTCTAACTCCCTAATTTAATAATAAAGAGAAAACCTACAAAAATTAAATAGGCGGTTTACCTAGTCTGCTTCAGTGCTATTTACAGTCTATTTACAATACTATATACAAATCCTGCTGCTGCTGCCAGAGGAACAACTCCTGGAGACAAGGTTTTTGAAAAACCCAGTTGATATTGGGGGCCAGTCAGCAGCTGCCAGGTCAAAGTCAGCCCAAAACAGTTCCTCCAATCAGAAAGAGGACCTGCAGAGACTCTTAAAGGCACAAAATACACATACACATGATTGAACTTAGCTGCATAAAATTGGGGCAAAGATCCTCAAACATAACCCAACTATTAATGTGTTTAACAAACCTTTACTATTACACTGTTATATACTAAGTAAAATTTCTAAACACTGATTTTTTGTTTTATTATTTGTGCCATCTGTCCTGCCACCAGCATACTAGATTATAGGAAAGGTACACTCAGATTTCCTGTACACTCACTGATGGTGGAGGATTTTTAAAACCAGTGGTGTGTGGTAACTTTTATAGAAAGGCAAGCAAAAATGATTGTATTCTCTTTAATCTCCAGCATCATCTCCAGATACAACACGACCGAGCTGGATAAAACCTCATTCTCTTCTGATGGCTGAATCCAACAATAATAGATCTACTTCACTGAGAAGTTCACTAATACTGACTAACAGCAGCAAAAACAGCCACACATACTGACAAGTTAAGGACATCCTCAAGAACTTACCTCAGTATCACCGTCATCAATCAGAAAAGAGCTTCACCACCTCATCGATCTGTATTGGACTACTTTCACAAAATTTTACAGCTTCCTCCTAGTAAATAAATATGGACACATTTACAGTTGACATAAACAGTGGACTGACCTTTTACACACTTATTCATTTTAAGTGGGACAAGTAAGAAAACAGACTTTATTTCATTGCAATCTGTAGTCTACTGACATCTAGTGGTAACATTTTATATACTGTAAGAATATATAAATTGCATTCTATCAAGCAAGTGATTTTTTTAAATTGTTAATTATAAAGTGCTGTTGGAACCTGCACCTGTTTAACTTGGCTGTTTTATTCAACTGGATATAACAAGTGTTGATGTCTGCTCTCCATCACCAAGGCTTTCCTTGTTAACCTGCCAAAGGAATTATTAAAGGTTTCTTAAATGAGACTTGATAGCCAAGGTAGTTAAAAAGAGAAAATAGATTTTTTTAAGATTGTGAAAACCAGAAGCTTGTTAACTTTTGTTTCTCAAATCTGCAGAAATTTACTGTTCTCAGATCAGCGACAGCAAAGCCAGTAGCAGCTTGTCTAGCATGCTGGTCTCCCATCTTCTGATTGGAGGTCATGCATATGCGAGCAACCAGAAAAAGCTGCTGGCTGCTCTCAGCAAGTTTAAGCCACTGTTAATAGGTCATGGGCACACTCAAGATATCCTACAGATTTGAGTAGAATTGAAGTAAGCAGAGATGATCTTGCTTCCAGAGCCAGTAGCCAACCACAGCTTGCTGGCTTGCCTGCTCTGATGAAACACAACTACTTAAAACATGTAAGCTTGTGTAGAGTTGGTCAGTCCTCTTTTTTTATTTTTATTAATTAGGATAACTCTACCCCAGATGAAAATAACTGCCAAATATCTAATCTGGTTCCTGACATTAACAATTTGGCCCTCAAAATTAGTAATGTGGTGGCCTTGGATGGAATCAAATTCCCAGCCTGTTATTGTCTCAGTCTGCTCCTGCCTGTCAGCTTCTGTTTGTGAGCTTGTGTGCATTACATAGAAAGATAATTACTGTATGAACAGTACAATTACTTTCCCTTTGTATGTTAGTCACTTTTCCAATTTCCCTATAATATTGCGAGAAAAGCAACCCAATTACAAAGGAGCACTGTTCCAATTACATAAACATTGATGTCTACTGTAGTTTGGCAGTGGCAGCTGGTTGAATGGTGTTCTTATTATGCTTAGCTGTTGTTTCATTTCTCTCCTTCTTAATTGCATTTCCAGAAAACAAAAAATTTAATGGGTCAAGTGCCTTCTAAAATAACCCTTAAGAAAGCCTTCTATTGATAGGTAATTAGCAATGACTAATACATATAGATCAGGGCCAAAAGAATAAGAACAAATAAAAAGGTAAAAAAAACAAGCAAGAAAAAGATACCCGAGGAGGAAAAAAAGAAACTGAAAAAAAGACAGTGCTAGACAGTGAGCCTAAACCGAATAAATTGTCTAAGAAAAATAAAAAGCAAAAGGAGGCACAAAGCGACTTCAAAACCTGCATGCCTCAGTGAGTTGCCCCCTAGCAAACCTGCAGCTGTGACATCTGAACACTTACCATTATCGGTGCAACCTAGCTTCCCACAGATCCACTGATAGCTTCTTGAGGGCAGTATATTGGGGTCAAGGAGGATACTTTCCCAGCAGCACAGCCTGCATTTAAAGCCACACCCCAGGTGTGGTGAGATGGAGATGAGCCTAGGGTCTAGCTATTGGCAGGGCAGTGGAGAGGTAACCAAGAAGACAACTCTGAGGACACAAGTCCACAGTGGCAGGTTACTTGGTCTTATGCCCTGTGAGTGGGGGGTTCTGACTCTCTCATTTGCTCTCTCTTGCTCTGAATTTCTCTCTCTCTCTCTCTCTCTCTCGCTCTCACCTCACACACACACACACACACACACACACACACACACACACACACACACACACACACACACACAAACATACACAAACATTCCGTTTTACTGCAATAAAAAAATAAAAATATAGCCAGTTGCACGTGTCTCACAAGAATCAATTTTCACATTGAAGCATTCAATTTTGTCAATGTTTTCATCATAGAGCTGGGTCTTGGACACATCTGATGAATGTCCTAAGCCTGCAAGGTATGCACGCGCGCGCGCACACACACACACACACACACACACACACACACACACACACACACACACACACACACACACACGCAAATTTCACTTAAAGTAAATCTATCCAGAGTTAAACAGGATGAATTCTAGTGGAAAATTAGAATTAGAATTATGTGTGTTTTTTTTAATTAATGGAGAAGTAAAGTAGAGATAATGAAAATAATTAGAACATTTGGAATGTGCAGCAATATATTAAATTCTATTAGATGCCAAGATGAAATGATGCTAGGAGTTGTCACTGTGGTCAGAAAGTACTGTGGGGCAATGTACTGCACTGCTGAAATGACAGCAAACAAAATTAAGATTGTTCAAATGCTGTTTACTTGGCTTTTTCATTGAACATTAGTGAGTTAAGCACACAGTAAATGAAAGGAAGAAAGCAGTGTGAAAAGAAGATTATAATGGCAATTCCCTTTCTGCATGAAACTGCATTAATTCTGACAATTAGAATGGTTCATCCAATTTACAGAATATAAAGACCCACTGTGCCCTCACCTGTGAAAGTAAACGACATGAAATTCTAATTAAGGTGGCAATAAACCAGTGTGTTGTTAAAAATGTGATACGTGAATACTTGGCCAAGCATCTGTTTGAAGAATAGCTTTCATCTTTTCACTGCCCTCTCTTATCAGCAGCTGGTTCTTATCTACATGTATTGTCCTCAAATATCATCTCCATAAGTGATGGGCCTCGTTTTTGAAGAAAGAAAACAATAGCATTGGTTTTTAGGTTGAAGGCAGAATTCATTTAGCAGATCAAACAGACCCAACGAAGCACAGATATTAAACTTTATAATTAAAGTATTAAAAAAAATGTTTAGACATCTGTTAGAATCCAGGATGCAGTAAAACAGGTGCAGATTTTCAGCGATGAAACTGAATTCAGTGGTTCATAGTTCATTCATAACTTTGAGAACATGTATGTATACAACTTCCAACTACGGATGTAGATGACTGTACTGTGAATACATGTTGCCATTTTGCACAGCATGATGTCAAATTTTATTTTAGTTAGCTTTTTAAAAGCTGTCTGCAGTTATAATCTCATAATCTTGATACCAACAGGATTGACAAGAGATGTACAGTTTTTGGCCAAATCAGAACTCAGCTGGTGAGGGGGTATAGAAAATAGCTGGATATATCTTGATATAATATGCTACAACTAAGAATTTGGTAAATTATCTTTTAAAAAGTTGCATGACACATTTTACAGTGTTACACACATGCTTTAGATTTCTTACCCGAGAGGTTAAAAAATCCCAACGAATTTCTGTAGTCAACCTTTTATTATGTTACAGCATTACCTTAGGAAGGAATATGAAATAGTGTAACCATACTCTGGGCAATTGAACCACCTCTACTGGCTCCTTTTGATGTGGAGGAGTAGGCACTTTATGCTGAGCACCTTCTTAATGCCCCTCACCCAATCTCTGAATAAACACCCAGATTTTTTTACAAAGGATGCTCATTTCCAGCACTTCTACCTGTGATCTCATTCTTTCGGTGACTACCCACACTTCGTTACCATAGATGAGGACTGGAACATAGACCTGTAAATGAACATCCATGTTATTCTAGATTGGGAGTGGGCAACTGATTTTCCAAAGGGGCCACATTAGAAACTGGAACTGCTGTGAAGGGCTGCACCAATAAGCTGAACTTAATTCTGCTAAATATTCACTTTATATTAGTCACTTTATAAGCTTATTGATGCGGCTCTCCATAACTAGTGTCTCATCAGTCGCTTGGAAAAATGAATTTCCCATCCCTGCTCTAGATGATCCACCATTCTGTGTCATTTACTCACTTGTGAACAAAACCCTGGAGTACTGGATGTCCTCCATTTCGAACAGCAACTCTTTCCCAACGTGGAGTAGGCACTTCACCCTTTTCTGACTGTGGACCATTGGCTTCAGACTTGAAGGTGCTAATGCTCATCCCTGCCGCTTCACACTTGGCCGTGATGAGAATAAACAAAACATCAAAACTCACATGGCACTGAAGAATTTGTGTTGTACTGAAAAGTGAACTGTATAAAATTTACAGGTTTTTTGGCACTACTCATGAAAAGTGTGTCACCGTTATATGCAAACACTATCTGACTTAATAAACTTGCTACAGTAAATTTAATGGGAGGTTCATTTGTGCTAGATCTATAATTGATGGCTTGAAGATAAATGCTCATGGCAGATTTGTTTAAATGCAAATGTTTTTCAGATTGAAACACTTTGATAACATGTCTGGAGGCCCATATTTTCTGGATTCTTATCATTTAAAGATCTGCAGATGTTATAGGAGAGCCAAACACTCACATTATTTATCTGAAGCTTCAGTCCAGTTCTATTTCTAGTTCTATTTCTATTTCTATATCTAAAATGTGGAAAGCAGCCTGTGTTTACCCGTTACTTAAAGCTGGCAATCCATTAATGTATTACCCAAATCTCCAAACTTTCAACCCTAGCTAAGATCCTCAAATCTCTTTACATTTAAAAACATTTTACGTGATGATGATGTCTCAGGCGATTTTCAGTCTGCCTTTAAAATTGGGCACAGACTGTGGCACAACTGTTGCCACACCTGTTATAAATTACCTCATTGCTGCCTTGGACAGGAGACAACACTATTCTGAATTTTTTGTGGATATTTCTAAGGCATTTGATTCAGTGGATGATTAACTGTTGCTGAAAAAAAAAAAGTTAATGATTAATCTTAATGCTGGTTTTAACCCTAAAGCTGTTAAGCATAGCTTTGCATGGCTGCTACCTTGGCCATGACTCATTTAAAGAATTTTAGATGATTAGTTGCATTTATTATTAAGCTGTAGAATGTTTTGGCACATGTGTGCAATGCTTTATTTCATAGTTTATTTAGTGTCCTTCTTCTTCTTTTGTGTAAACATTTCATGCTAGCATGGATTCTTTTTAACTTCTTTAGACAATCATTGCAGACATACAGGAAACTTGAAAGGTTTCACAAAGGTTTTATTTGTATCTGTACACTGGTAGCATTGTATCTTACAAACCTAATACCTATGCTTTGTCTTCAAACCACTACCGTTATTTTTGCTGGACTCCTTTTTCCAGTGCCACTCTACCAGTGGCTCAGGTGGTAAAGTGGGGTTTTCACTAATTGCAAAGTTAATGATTCAATCCGTGCCCTCTAATGCTTTTTATGGTAGCATTATTAACATTATTTTGTGTGTGTGTGTGTGTGTGTGTGTGCTCTCTACTGCTGCTCTGTGTACCTTATAAAGTGAACCTAACATTATTTGCATTCTTAATAACTGGTGTTTAAAAGTCACTCTGCTGCACAGCGAAGGCTGATGTCATGGAAAATACAATATAAACAAAAACATGCATAACCTGCTCTTTTTAGTCATCTGTGACCAGTTAATAAAACACTAGGAGGAATTAGTAACTCTGATATTAATAACTTCATTTCAATAATTTTTAATTAGTGCATTCAATATAATGTCAGTCCAACTTTGCGCCTAAATTGGAGCCTAAAACCCCTCATTTGTGTCAGCACATAGCAAGCTGCAGTGACTTGAAGAATGACATGATGGGCTTACAAGATGCAAGATTAAAAATGTTCCAACAGTCCTGGGGGAAACCCATAGCAAAGAAAAGAGGGTGAGTCATATGCAACAGTTGACAAAAACCAAAATGATAGGAAAACAGCATTCAGTTTAGAAAAAAAAAACCCATCTGTATAGATTTCAGAGAAAAGACTTATTAGGTGAAAACTTGTCATATCTCAGAATGGAGTACTGTGTGTCCATTAACAAAACAAGGACAAAGACAGACAAAGAAGTGTCTGAAAGTCATGTCCTTAAGAAACAGGAAAAAATCCAGAAAGAGTGGCTGTCAAGAAGCCATTCTTAAGGAAGGAAAACAGGAGAAGGCTGATGTATGCCAAACTACACAAGAACAGGACTGAAAATCAGTGAAAACTTACAGAGTGATGAATACAAATAGGAGATTTCTGGGTGAAATCGTTGTCAGCACATACATAGGAGGTCAGGAGATAGATACAACACTGTCTACAGCCATCTGTAAAACATGGTGGAGGCTCTGTGATGGTTTGGGGCTGCATTTCATTCAGTTATGAATGCAGAATGTACCATAAGACTTTGATCCATGTTGCAATATCACCAGGTCTAATTTCATGCTTGTTAGAATTGTACAAGTGATGTTTCTGCCTTATTCTGAGATGTTAGTGAGGCAACTCTTCCATCCTAGAATTCCTCTTTGGACTATTAAAGTTGCTTTTACCAATGTTCTCTGTCAGTTTGATGGCCCGAAGGCTTGGTGTTCTGAGTAGCTCTCATCTCTCTTATGAGGCAGGCAGTTATTTCAGCAAAAAAATTGTAACCCCCCACTTTCCAATCACACAGTGCCAAACAACCAAAATACAAAAATTAATAATTGGTGAAATGGGAGCTAAAAGTGTCAAAGATGTCTGTACAACTCTCTCTGTCTCTCTCTCTTTCTCTCTCTCTCTCTATATATATATGTATATACAATTATGTCACTGAATGTATAAACAGATTAGAACTACATTAAAAATCCTTTTAAAAAGGCCTTTTAGGTGGCTCATTTTGAGGTTACCTGTGATGTTACCCTTACCATTATAGCAAATTTTAAGCTTCAATCATTTGTCGGTATGACAGTAGAAATTCTGCATGGGTGAGGCTTTACTAGAAAATACACAGCCATCAAACATATGGATGGTACTGGTATATCAGAGATTTCCACATTTTATCTTATTGTATACGCAAATTATTTTTTCACTCCATTTGTCACTTGTCAGAGCGCACCAAAGCAGCAAGTGAAGGGTATCTTGACCTCCTGTACCTGTAATAAATCAAAATCATATAAGCATATCATAGTGTGCCGAATCAAGCCTTTTTGAATAACAAAATATCTGTCCCCGTAGAACATTTCTCTTTACTGCTTTCTAACTTTTATAAAGGAGCAATATGCTAGTGAGAAAGAAAGGGAAATGTCCTGCTGCAGTTTGCCTATTTCTATCACCATGCATAATTTAAAACACTGAGCTATTTTAGGGGCATTGTGCAGGCTGGCAAGAGTGAGGCCAGAGTGTGAGCCAAGTGAATCTGAGTACAAGACTAATGATGGTAATGGCTGCAATTATATATATGGCCATGTTCTCATTTGGCTCGCAAAGTCACTCTCTTTTCCATCTCTCTCACTGCCTGTGTCCTTTTATCATTAACTCTCTTTGAAAGACAGCCACCTTATCGCTGCTTCTACCCAATTTTCCCATTTCTCACTTTCTCTACTTCGCTGTTTCTCTTAGAGTCTGTTTTAGCATCCCTGTCTGCGCAGACAGGTGATGAGAGAGGGAGCTCTTCGTTATCTCGCATCTGCTAACCTATATAGCCACACTGACACTGCCGCTGCACTGACAAAAATCTCAAAGTGCGTGACACCAATCAGATGGAGCTGCTCTGTCATCAACCATCACCTGGCTCAGTGTTTGACATCTTTAGTGTGCTTGTTCCAAAAGTTTAAAGAAGCACTCACCGGGAGATGTAAATATTTTCAAATTGTCACAGCCCTTTTTGAGAAAAGTTATATTTTGTTGCTTAAGAGTTTGTCTTTGAAACTGCATTTGGTGTGAATGGTATAAAAAGCTAACAAAAGTTTTATTGCCATTTAACATATTTCTGCATTGTTTATACTCAGAATAGCAAGCACAGTGTTTTTCTTTTTTTCATGTTTCCCATGTTTTTGCCAAATTACCACCTATAGATCAGTTCAGCTGGGTGATAAGTTATTAGTCTTTACTGTCAACCACATGTACACTCACTCACGTTCTCGTTTACATCGGTTTCAGAAGAAAGACTGTGTGAATGATTTAACCTGATTAGTTTCGAGCTAAATTCAAGTGTCAAAAAGATACGAGGGAAATGAATCCAATACCTAGTGATTAATCGCTTTTGTGTAATTTTACTGCGTAAAAAGTCAGCCTTAAATCTTCAATTAGAAGGTTTTAAATTAAAATAAATTTAAAAAAACATGCATGTAACAATGTAGCCAATGTGAGAAACCTTAACATGTTGTGTTCTGTGTGATGTTGCAACTTGTTTTTATATACTTGCATCTTTTATCAATATCAAAATTCCTCCTTTTCTATTATTCTGGCCTCATCTCCAACCTTTTACAGCATCTGCTTTATCATCGTAATCATGCACATTTTGTTTGCATATCTAAAATATATATGTTATAAACATTTAAATACAGCTCTGCATTAAAACACTGTACGTCCTCTTTAAAGTTTCATCAGTATTCAGTACAGACAGCACAACTTGCATGTTTGGCCTTCTTCTTTTCAGCATTCAGGGTTTTCTCTGAAAGAAAGCTAACAGCGCTTGTGTCACAATATTCTTGAGGGAGCAAATTCTCTCACATGCACTCATTTCTCTCTCCCCTTCAGTAGGCATCACATGCTGGTCAGGATGACATGATTTATAGAGTTCTCTCTGAATAAATAATCTATTGCAGTACTCGGGAATCAGGTGTAGGTGATGCATAGGCTTACTAGAGTGATGGAGAGGAGTAGAAATGGGACAGTATGGAAGATAAATGAAGAAATTGAGTAGAGGGAACGATGAAGGTTAAAATAAGGAGAGAAGAGGGAGGCTCCATCTGAAGTTCTGTGACTGGCTATAAAAAAACAAAAGTTGTGCCTGATATAAATTTGGCCACAATCCCAGCTAAAGTAGTCACCTTGTACCACTCTCAGAGCCCTCCCTGGAAGTGCTGTACTGTAAACACCTTAAGCACCATCTGCAACTAAATTGCCTCCTTTGTGTCAAAATGACAACCCTTAGGAGCGAATTACCTTTTGGGAAAAAGGATAAATTTGCAGGGAACAAATTTTTTCAAACACTATGGGTGGGGAGACGTTACAAGACTTTACAGTATAAACTGGTGTTCACAGCATGACCCTGAGCAAGTAATTCATGGTGCACAAGCCTGTAACAGAGAGGATAATAAAGAACGTGCTGTTGGTCATGCTTATGACTCGACGTGCCTTTAGAAACTACCACACAGCAAAAGCTTCGGTGAGGTCTTTGCATCAGTGGAGCCAGTGATGATCCTTGACATGAACATTGCATGAACCTAGGTCTAAACTTGCCACAATATACAACATTTTATTTTACCACAAGCAGGATGTGAAACAGTGAGAAATCTGCTCATACAACATTTAGAATCATCGCATCACAGCTGTGTGAAATTGAAAATGTGGCAGCTTGTATTCATATCCAGACTTGACCTTTTCCCTTTTGAATATGAAATGTCATCACTTCATCATTTTACTGAGTTAGATGTGTGTGTGGAATTTCATCATAATTAGTGTGAATTCTTGAGTTACAGCCAAAGGCATGTTTTGTGACATCGCAGTTACATTTGATCTTTGAGCATCGGAGTCTAATCAGTTTGTCCTTGAGCCGAAGTGGACATTTGCCTGCAATTTGAAAAAAGTATATTTCATATATTTACACCATACTTGAAATGTCGGTGATGCTTAGTGTAGTGTTTGCTTTCATTACAATAGTTGTTTGGGCTTTTCACATCTATTTTGTGTGTAAATTGATCGTTTGCTGTACTTTTTGTTGATTGGTGCAACTCCCATCATAGCAAAAGCATTCATGCAAATACCCAGAACATCTAGCATAGTTCAAAAGTTACTTAGGTGAATGTGATGACAGCAGACACGACAACAGTGAACATGACATAACATGTGAGAGAGACAGAGGCCAGTGGAGATCATCTACTGAAAGGTAGTGATTGTGAAGGGGAAAGAAAGTAGAGCGATGTCTCATGCAGCTTCGTCTGTCTCTAAAATGAGCATGCTGGACATGTCTTTGATGCCAGATTGATCCCTTGAACTTCACAGCAATTTGCATATCAAACAAACCCAGCATAATGCTACATGGATTATGCCTTTTGCTCGCAAAATGCCAACCCCACATCCCAAACAGATTTTTTTGAGTAATTTAACTGAAATGATAATTCATGAACCACAGTTGATGGGTGGAAATGAAAGCTATAAAACATATAAAAATAATTTTCATGCAGAAAGAATATTTTATGGTGAAATTTAGAGGGCTCGATGCAACATTTTGTTTTTGTTCATTTTATATGTAAGCTCCAAACCACGATAGAGACTTTACCTTGTTTTATGATTTGAACCACAATTTGGATTCATCGCTCCATAAGACCTGTTTCCACTGATTTTTTTATTTAATTTGGCTTACATCAGCCTTTTCTCCCTTTTTTCTTTTCCATTTTTGATGACGCTTCAGTGAATAGTAGTTGGATCAACTGATGCTTCTTTTATCCTTTACTTGTACCGTTTCCTCAGAGATTGCCGTCCATGCTGAAATATGGCAAGCTAAAGAAATAATGGTAGCAAAATGACATGTTTTTGTGAAAGATGGCAAAGTTCGTAAAAATAGGTATACGTATGTGAAGACACAACACCAATTGATCCCTTTAATTAGGTACTATTGTTTAGCCCTTGAATGATTCAAAGATCAAATGTCAAGCGGCTAAACAAAAAAAAAAAATGCTCTGAAAATGGTAGGACTTCACTTAAAAATGAGTGTCAAAGCTGCCAATGTCCAACACAAAAACTCGGAAAACTATTGCTCGAGACCAGTGTAAAAAATTCCAAGAAGTCAAGCTCCTTGGGGATGGCTCAAGACTTTTTTTTACAGTACTATATGGAAAATTATTTCTGCTGTTTTAAACAGTTATTATCAAAAAGTAACTTGTCGTACCACTAAGTTAAGTTTTTGGTGAACATATTGAATAAGAAAAAAGAAAACAAGCCCCCCCACAAAAAGCATAACAAAAAGGATGCAGTGACTTCTTTTAAATCATCTCCGTGCTGTCATCATCCATACTTGTGTTCCAAATTTGCCTCAGTGTTCTTTAGCAATCCAACATCTATATGTTTATATGTGGTCACCCTGGGAAATCTATGTCCCCCGTTGATCCAGATGTTGGATTTGAAAGCCCAATCCCTTGCCTCATCAGTAACTGTATGTACCTTTCTCAAAGGATTTGGAGAAATAATGTTGTGGCTTGTTGTTTAATGTGAAGGGACCTTCGTCAAAGCCTCTGCTGGGGCCTTAAAAATCTCTGTCAGCAAAAGAAAATTGTTCAATGTCTGCTGCCAGTTCTTAAGGGAGCCCGAAAAGAGTGTTTGGGATGTCTTATAGTCTCTCATTACAGTGATGGAAGACTGGATCAATCTCTCTGTCTCTGAGATCATTATTCAGTCATTCTGATTCTGGGGCTGCTCCCAGACAGAGTATTTCCACCAGACATGTGCAACATATCTCACCTCCAAAACTCGGGTTACATCATTATGTTTCGACAAAGTCATTTGGTCAGATCAGTTCATTTCCAACAAGTTACTTGATTTATTTTCGTCTGGCTTTGCTGATACCCAATGAGAGCCTTTGATGAAAGTGTTGTGTAATATCCACATTAATATGCAGTCCTATTAACTGGACTTTGGCAACAGTTGTTGCTGTGATGTGAGGAAGGATATGACTTATGAAATCTGTACTCTGCAAGCATTCTAAACTGCACATCAGTTATTCATTAATTCTAGTCGCCCTTTAAAAAAAAAAAAGACACACACTCTTTAGATGATTACATCTCACAATCATAGCCCACTGATACTGGATGTGCTTTCAATTCACAAACAATTTACCTGACCTGGGTTTCACTTTTGAGCTGTTATTGGAGGGGGGCAATAATGCACTACTGAGAACTAAAGATTTGTCAACAGAGAGCACTGGAGCAAGCTAACGTCAAACCAAAACCACCCACACTCACCAACAAACCACAACATAAGTCAGGGAAAGAAACTGTGGTCCAATAGGGATTTGTGTGTTCTTGTTGTTCTTTTATCTCCCCTCCAGGACAATTCAGTGTTCTTTTTGATATTCGTCCTACACGTTCTCCAGATGAGTACAAGAGTGAAGTAGAGTGTGCTTCAGAGTCCTTGTCTGTTCTGCTTTGTCTGACCCGCAATCTACACATGGGCCCCTCTCCTTTCTCTCTCTCTCTAACTATTGCTCTCGATTGATTGCTTTAATCAAACACTGGGCTGTAGTCAGGTTGGATGAGAGTGCCGCGCTATTTTCCACTTCTCCAAACCATGCAGTGTGAAAACTCCCATTTTCTGCACAACCAGGCCAGAGAGCAAATGAGGTCACAGGTAAAATGAAAAACAAAAGCAAAACACAAAAATATCAACACGAAGAAGAGGTAATTCCCTTTAGAAATGTGGCAAAGGAATACCTCAGGCTGTGGTTTAATTAGATATGTATTTGTAATGACGGGAAAATGGCACAGTGTGGAACTGTGAAAGTGATTAGGCCTTCCTGTGTATTTATTTATCCCAAGACATAATGCAGTGTTGTATTTTATTGAAAGATAGAAGTTATTCCTTCTTGTCATGAGGAGTGCCAGTAAGTACACACAACACGTCAGGAAAAACACGGAAAACAATAAGTGAACCCAAGTTAAACCTCTGTAATATTAGATGCGGTCAGTGGACACATTAAGTTATTACTAAAACAGAAGAGCATCTGTAGGCTGCACTCAGCGTTGAGGTCAACAGATCTCACCTGGAGCCAAAATTGTATTTAATGGATGCTTTGCTTCCTCTGCTTCAGATTTCTAGCAGATTTCTTTAAATGTTGGATGGTATTTTTGTCTAATCTTACTGACTCACAAAGCTTAGCTTAAATTACTAAATGATAATAAACTTATTAGTGTAGTTATTATGTTTTGGAGAACTTGGAAATTCTTGGATATTTTGGACATGTATGACTCACAGCACTATGTCACACTGTGACTGAGCTTTCTTATCACAATGATGTAAGAAATACTGGAGCCAATTAGTGTCAGCGGTTCTCCTGCTGCCTCCAAAACTTACTACATCTATATCTTTAATAGCATCCAGTTAGTAACTACAGCAGGGATGACAGAGTTCGCAGAAGTGCACAGTCTCATTTAAATTTCCTGAGAATGATGAGTTGAAGAAGTGGCGAATTGATTTTGTGAAGTGCCCCACTGATGTAGAGCTATAAGGATCACTACCAATACAACCCACTTCAGTTATGATCGGCTCATGGATTATTCACAGTTACTGGCTTTTTTTTTCCTTCATGATTTTGAAACCTCAAGTGGAGGAGCTTAAGCATCTCGGGATCTTAGTTTCCAGTGATGTGAGAAACAGGTGATTGATGCTGTACTGATCTGTTGTGGTGAAGAGAGACGAGTGTAAATGCAAAGCTGTCGATGTACTGGACAATCTACATTCCAATCCTCACCTATAACCACGAGCTGTGTGACAGAAAGAATGAGATTTAGAATGGAAGTGTTTGGAGAGACAGTGGACTCTTCCTTATGCATGCGGTCATCTGGGAGGGGCTGCTACTCCTCCACACCGCTAAAGAAGTGGAGATGATTTGGGCATCTTTCCTGGATGCCTCCCGAGGTGAGGTGTTCCAGGCATGTCCTACTGGGAGGAACCCCTGGGGAAGACCCAGGACATTATGTCTCTCAGCTGGCCTGGGAATGCCTCATTATCCCCTTCAGATGAGCTGGAGGAGGTGGCCCGGGAAAGGAAGGAAGGAAGGAAGGAAGGAAGGAAGGAAGGAAGGAAGGAAGGAAGGATGGATGGATGGATGGATGGATGGATGGATGGATGGATGGATGGATAGATAGATAGATCCACGTCATATGCTACTAAATTATTCACTCTATTATAAAATATATTTATGTTGTTTTCATACACTTTTTAATCGACGCATGTAGTATGTGCTTGTGTCAATATTTTGGGGAGTTGTAGTTTGCTGGCAGATGTCTTTCAGCCGTGTCCTTCATGCAAAGTAGTGGCTGTTTGATGTCGTGTAATGATTACAGGAATCTGCATGTCGGTGTGTGCACACAAGGACAGAGGCAGCAGCAGGAACAGAGCCAAATAAAGGGGTAGAGCAAGCGATCGAGGTGCAGAGCAGTCAGAAAACAATGGAATAAGATAAGATGAGAGCCCATAAGGGCATGATGAGACAAGGAATGGGCAAGTGAGAGATAATAAAGGAAGAAAAGAGAAACAGGAGAGAGCCCGAGCCAAAAAGTATGAGTCAGGGCAGAAGTGAGAAAAGCAAAAAGAAAAAGTTAGGAAGACAAATGAGAGGGACACAGAGAAATGTGTATGTGAGTGTGTGTGAGTGGAGGAAAGATTAGGGAGGCAATATCAGACTGTCCATCAATGTCACAGAGCTTGTGTCCTCTGTAAGCCATTTCATCCATCAGCCCGGAAGGCCTGATTGTGTGTAGTCGGCAGTCTCGGCCTGTTTACCTATTCTACATTGTGACACTCAAATCCCTTTCTATAATGCCTGGTCTAGATTAGGGCTCTCTGGAAACAACCTACAGATGTTATTAGAGATAGAGCATTGAAAGCAGTCCACAAATCCAAAAGTAAAGCATATTTTTTATTTGCATCCACTCTATGGAGTGGGACAAGTGGATCAAATATGACTTTAACTCTTAAAGTTTAATGTAGCACCTATTTGACACCATCTATTTTTGCTGGCCATAAAATGCAGAAAAAAAGGTTGTGACAATACACTCATAACAACACAACATTTATAAGCTTTGACAAGGTGATTAGAGCTCAATTAAAACAAGCTTTAATGACCGAACGTGACACTGTCAGACTGAAAAATATCTGAAGTGCTTCTGCTACAAAATCCCCCCACATGCCGCTGTTTAAAAGTGGCATTGCTTTGAAAAGGGAGAAAGGGCTGTTGTAGGTTACAACTGCTACAGGGTGATTCTGAGCTGATCCAGCTGAAGTGATTAACTCATCATCCACAATCTTTACCACAGAAGTACTGGCTCAGTGTTCGTATAATGAATGTTTCCAAGATGTAAATATCCTCTTCTTTTAGCTTTTGACAGAAAGCCTGACGAGCACAAGACGAGACTACCTAAGGGGTCTTCAAGGTTGTTTTGTATTTCATATTTTAATTGGTCTAGATAACAGTAAGAGCTTTTCAGGAATATTCACAGATTATTAGGCTCAGAAAATGTCCTAATTAGAGGCTGCACACAAGGAGGAATTTTAGCAGCCTGTTTGAAATAAAAAGCTGCTATTCTTAGCTCACAGAGATTTTAGACATGCTATTGTAATTTGGGAAGCAAGAAAAGGAAACTACTCCTAATGGGTAAGTACAGTCATTTTAGCTTATATGTTCTAGCAAGATGACGCTATTCGGGATGCTGATTTTAAAGTGGGGAACCATTTCACCTCTGGATGTTTGTTTTTATAACACACACACAAAGACAAAATTTGTGTTTTTATTTCACAGCTCAGAAGTTCCAGCTTGTCCATGTCACATTTCATATTATTTATGACATCTATTCATCTATATATTTTGAAACTGGAGCCTATCCCAGTTGACAGAAGTGACGTTGCCAGTCCATCACAGGACTGACCACAGATCAAAGAGAGGCAGGCCATAATTAATGCTAATATGCACACTTACCATCAGTTTTGAGTTGCATGAAAATCCAAAGAGAAAAGTTTTTGGGTACTTCAGTTCAACCAATTAGACTTGCGTTTGTTTGTCTTTTTGTTTTTTTTGAAGACATTTCATCTCTGATCGAGAAAGCTTCTTCAGTTCTAAAAACAATTCAGGATTCTCAGGTATTTAACCCTTTGTGGGGTTTTCACTTTGGAAATAGTCCCTATGGTTTTTGGCCTGCTCTGTGACCATGTTATGGTAAATTTATGACTTACGTGTCGATTTGCGTAGGTATTTCACTTTGCAGAGCTTAAGCTGATGGATTTTTAACCTATGCAAATGTGCTTGAGTGCAGTCCTCTATAAAACAACAGTGAGTAGCTTGGAATGGATAATGCTGTGTGTAATAAGTTCACCAAAAACTAGAGAATTTTGAAAAAGAAAATTTTAATGAAAGATAAAACAAAAATATAGAATGAGAAGCACAGACGACACTTTTCATTAGCTATTTCAATTGCTGGCAAGAAACAACAACAGCACGAGCAAGAGTTGCCCACAGACTGGTTATTTGTGGCACTGCTGCCTGGTGATAGCAAACAGCTACAGCATGTCTGTAGGCTGTGTAGGATCAATGTAGAACCTTGTTTCCCCCATGAGTCATTAACCTGCATTCGTTTGAGTCATTACCGTCACCAGGGTTAAGGTGTGAGTGGGGAATGGGATCTCAAGGACGGGTTAGTGTTGGCTAAATATTAGTGTTGTAGGCCACCACCTCTGTTCTGTGATGGTCAAGACATCCACACAGAAAGACTCTGGCCAGCAATCAAGTATGGATTGAATCAAAAGAAACAGGAAACAGAACAAAAAAAATCATGGGTTAGACATTACAAGTTATGGAAGGCGATTTGGTCTGTCATAGACAGATTACCCCAACAGATACTGATCATAAGATAAAAACATTTTATAAACCGAATTTTGCTTTCTTTATTATCCTCTTTTTCTTTACATGAACTTGTGCGGGTTTTTCATTTTGTGCCGTGAGAGAGAACATCCATCATCTGTTTTTTTCTTTGTTTACTGGTATTTGGTCAACCATGACAGAGCTTTATGAAGTTCTGCCCTGCGCTAGAAATCACTGATTGTTACCATTTTCAGGCTCTGCTTAGGAAAATAATCTGGTGGGACCGTTCACTGCTGGCTTCAAATAAGATTTTCAAACCTACATGTTTCACCCAGGGGAATTTATTCATTTTCCGCTCTGTATGCATGCACATATTTGAGAAGCTCAGACATTACAGTGGTCCAAGAAGTGCATTGTATTCACACAGCTTGGAATAGAGGTCCCTTTATTCAAATGGTGCATGAAAAGTGCCGTGTTGCAAAGACATAAATGTGTATCCATAGTATGGTGCTGCCCGAGGAGTCTGTTAGATTCTGTCTGTTAGACTGTTAGATGATGAGAGTCAAGTTGTTGATACCAATTATGGTGTTAATTTGCTTATTACACAGTAAAAAGAAGGATAGGGTAGGAGTAGAACTGATAAGCAACTCTTCTACCAACACAGTCACAGTTGTCTTTCTTTTGTCTGTAACTTTGCCTCTCTCCACCTCTGGTGTCAAAAAAAATATTAATAGATGTATCCTTGTTTTGCTAAATAGTGTACCATATGACCCCTTTCTCTCATCCAATCTCTTCTCGAGCACGATGCTCCATCCATTTACATCGGTCATCAAAGTCCATTAAAGGACTGTTCATCAAACAGGCCACACTATGTCATTCAGTGAATAATGCATCATTTGAGAGTGGCGGGGACTTGGAGGAGGGGGTGGTGGTGTGAGGGAATTAGTGGCATTGATTGAGAACCAGGTTTCAATTGATTACCTCTAAGCTGATGGAGCATGGAAAGACATTTTGCAAACCCTGCTCACTATTCCATTTCAAGTACGTGCGAAATATGGGGAAAGAGATGAAGAAAAGAACAACGGGGCAGTAATAAAGACAAATTAAAGGAGTGTTTATTTCGCCGCAGCGTTGAGATTGAATGGCTGTTGCCTTGGATACTGTGAATTTAAACAGAGAGGATAACAGCAAAACGGGCAGAGAGTGAGAAATAGAGAACGAGCGAAACAGCAGGACAAGTCGTTTAGCATTGTGCTCCTTATCGATTCCACCCTGTCATTGCTCAGGCAATGGCCAATACTACCTACCAATTAGGAGATTAGGCATGTGGTGTATCTCAGGAGGACAGCTGGATGGATGGAGAGTGGCGGGACAGGAGGAGAGCTGTGTAAGAGTCCTTAAAATCCAATTGTACATGAAAAGTGACATATGGTCACCAGAGCATAGCTGGGAAAGAGACATAAGAGTGAGCACAGAAAGATGTTGTTCCCTGTGTCTTGGTGAGTCAGAAGTATTGCCTAAGGGATCTGACACACGAAATTCTTCAAGCACAAATGCAAAAAAGGAAAAAAAACAAAAACGAAATCCACCAGGACTTGCTTCTTACAATTAAGACCCATGCTGCAATTGTTGATACGCTTTTGGTGTTAGCCTCCGAAACTCTGTAGGTACGTCCATTTGGAAAATTATCCTGGTGAGTTTTTTAATCTTGAAACCATCCAGTGTCTGTCGTGGAGTGTATTTTTTGTGTGCTACTCTCAGTTTGTAGGAAATTACACAAACAGAAGAAGCAGAGTGTGCATTAACTTATGGTGTGAAACAGCCTTGTAGTTAATGCGATGGTTAAATGTGTAATAATCGTAAGAAAAGAGAGTCCAACTCAGTAGGGGATAATGGTTGAAGCGTAATTTTGAAATGCCACTGCATGTACTGGCTTTACTTCAGGCTGGGATTGGTTGCGTATTAAACATGTGTTTGATCCTTCAAGGAGGAATTAAAAGGACATCTATTGGTTTAGATATTTATGACCAAACCCTTTTCTCTTTTTTTAATCTGACCACTTTCTTCCAGCTGCCACATTGCCCCAGGTCTCTGTTTTCTGATGTGCTTTTGCCATTGTGGTTTACATGAAAGCCACCAAAACAGGCAACATCATTTATAATCATCATATGACTGTTCAGAATTATTTCGTCATAATTCTTTGGCCCATTTACTGCCAATAATCCAGTGAATAAAACCTGAAGAGCCATATGACGTTGTAACATTAACACGTAAGTCTGGACTGAAAAGCAAGACTGATAGAACAAGCAGGTAGAAATGAAAAAAGGTTTTACAAAGTTACTTTGACTGTGGGTAGAAGAAAAGGTCAACGAAAAAGCAACAATAACAGACTAAGACAGCACAGCATGAGTACAAAGGGTGTTAAATGATAAGTGAAATAGAGCCTATTATCAGAGGTTAAAGTGGGATTCGGCAGGTTGGGAAACCCTAACAAGTGCAGCGTGGGGAGAAGAATCAATTGGAAATGAGTCACAATAATTTGTATTGTGAATTCTAGCAGATTTTTCTTTAAGTACAGTCTGCAGATCAGCTGACCTGTGCTGCTGCTTTAGCCAGCTAAGTGCCAACGTATGAACAGATGTTTTGATAGCCTATTATGGCTGCTTTCCAAGCCCAAGACAAAATAAAGCTGTCATAAAAGGTCAAACTTGTAAGTGAATCTAATCAGCATCATCATTTTAAATGATTAAACTGCTGCCCTTAGTGCAACCTAACTTTGAAACCTATGAACACCACCGGCTGCTGTGCACAAGACTTTTTTGCAACACTGTAAACTTCACAACAGTACTACGAACTAACCAGTAACTACTACTAACCTGCACTAACTTGCCTTATATTTTGGATCCTTTCTGATCCTTTCCAAATTTCTGAAATAAATTGAGGCATTTAAGTTTTAAATTTCCACTCGCTGAGCAGTCCTTAACTTTAAAAATAATTCCCCATCCTTCTCTCATTTCCTCTCTTTCTTTCATCATTCTCCGTCTCTGAGAGTGTCACACATTAGCCTAACGTTCTTTTTTTTTCTAACTGTCTCTGGGAAACACATGAACTGTACGCTAACTACATCGCTACTGAGATACAATGTCACAGAAACAAAGTTTTTGTCTGCTGATATTAGCTGCGTTTGATATTACCAGCCACTTGAAATAACATTTCTCTGTTTGTGACAAATTCTCCTTTAGTAGCACCAGCTAGATGTGGAAGTATCGCCAACACAACTTTGACATCTGCACCATGAACCACACATTTAATGTGCAAATATTAGAAGTTGGGTGAACTGCCATGAATAAACAGTTAATTTGTCATGTGTAGCCGCTTGATCAGGACTCCTTGATTCTATGTTTTTAGACACTCTTTACTTTTTTCTTTTCAAAGTTTAAACCAGTCTTCAAAATTTGAGATAGATAGAGAAATTTTTTTCTGTGTTTTTCTTGTTATTGTCATCATGGTTCATTGTTTAGTTTCAGTGCTTAAACAGTGACTGGAAATTAAACTTAAAAACCCTACATGGTTCACAAACTCCCATCTCTTCAGGTGACACTCCTGTGATCCTTTTGACTGACATCTCTGTTGCTTCCTTTGTGGACATTTTTTATTTGATTTTTTTGTACTTCCTCACCTACAAAGATGTTATTTTGGAGCACTATGCTGTAGTATAAAAAATTAGGCCAATAGTGTGTCTTGTGTGTCAAAATGACCCGAATAAATATCCCCATGTTACAGGCTGGGAGTTTGAATGTGTTGAAACAATAGCTTTAATTTCCCTGCCTAAACCAATCAAAAGGCATTTAGAAGAAAAGGACACGACGAAATGAGATAATTCAATAAGCACCTGTCAAAAATGGTAGCCACAGTCTGAAAGCTAAAATATCTATAATGACTATGTTATATGTTAAAACTTACATTTTTTTTTTCAGCACAGAAAGCGTTGCTTTAAATGCCGAGCTTCCTAAGAGTACGCTACCTCTGCCAAAATGTGAGAGCTAGTATGATATACTGTAAATGCTTTTACTTGTGGTTTGGAGGAAAGGAATGCAATTTGGCCATCTGGACTTGTTACTAGACAATTTATGGTATTGAACAGGTGGAGTTAACCAAGGATTCAATGGCAAACAAGCGCTACTGTGTGTCAGAAATAACTGGTGGCACCCAGTATATATGCATTAGAATGCATTTGCATAAACAATGCCTCTGTGTCTGTTGTTATGCTGCAGCTCTAAATGGATGCCAGATGACTGAGTAGCTCAAAGGCGTAAAAAACCTCTGTGCTGCTGGTGTCTCAGCTGCATGTGCTGAGCAGTCCCAGCTGCATGTCGAGCACAGGCAGACAGATCAATTAGACTAAAACTGATAAAGTTCTAAAATTCATGTTATAAATGAACTTGCTTTTTACCATTAACTTAAAAATCTGCAACATCATCATAATAAATGTATTGTAATTGTTCAGTATCTCTTTCTCTACCATATCATATTCTATGTGGTTTACTGAAAATAAAAGGCTTGCTCATGTATTGAAAATCACGTACATGCCTCATTCAGCAGTTTTGACTAAATGTCTACTTTCAGAGAGACGTGCGTGACTGCGAAGTGTGACTGCTTAGGGTCCTGATTGTGTGTATGTATGGTGGGCTACCTATTAAAAAAGCATAAATCACACAATGTGATGGGTGTATGAGGTAGAAACTGAAAGACACCATATGGAGCTCTGCCAGTGAGCTGTAGAAGAGCTAAATGTAGGATGACGGAACACAGCCTGCTTCCACTATATTCACACACCCACACACACCCACCCACCCACACACACACACACACACTTACACACACACTGCAGCTCACAAACATGCTCACTCTCAGTCACACATTGAGATATACACATTCAGGCTCACCCCAGCTGTGTGAAAAGACGAGTGGCTTAATGACACTTAACATGAGATCAACTCTGGAGATGCTCTAAAAGTCACAATAAGCCAAAGCTGTTGCAGCTAATGATCCACCACACACTCAAAGACACTTAAATGTATACACATAATACAAACTCATGAAGGAAACAAAAAACTAAGCACTTGAAATTATTAAACTAAACTGAGAAAAAAAATCAGAGGACTGCAAACACTCACTTCAGTTCGCTCATCTTTCTGTCAAGAAGTGTCAATCACACAGTTTGTTTATCTTTTCATCTGTCTAAATTTGTTTCTGCGATTTGCCTGACACTTTCTGCACACAGAAGACCTGACATATCATTTTACTGCCAATTACTTCTGTGCTCTGTCAGGCTCTCTCCCGGCACCTGCTGTGTGCCTGAACGTACTTGTATGAATGTGTGTGGGTAAAAAGAGAAACATACATGTGTGATTTTGTGCTGTCTGTGCTTTCGGTAGCTGTGCCCTACTTACTCCAACTACCCATCATACATAGTCCCTAATGAGCCCCCTGGGAAGCTGTCCAGGGCTTTCGGTTCTCCAAAAAATGCTCCAGTTCCAACTCTATTTCAAAGCTGTTGCCTTGAAGGCTGTACAGCCTTTGAACTGGCATGGTTGGTAAACAGCAGTCCAGCTTTGTCACTATCCTACTGATAATAACATCATCAGATCTGGCCTGTACACCTAAATATTTCAAATAATGATGTATACCCATTTGTTTACACACATTTGCACAAGCGGATAAAAAGTGCTCTTTCAGACAAGCCAATACGTGCATAAACTGGTTACAGCCACTTTTGTGAACTGGTTTTTGCTTGCCCAGGCTGTTCCACTTCCATTTTTCTCTAATTTCTCTTTATGAGTGGTGCTACAGTAGAAACTGTGTTTACTTATTTTTTTTTTTAAAGAGTGGCCTCACACAGGGAACACTGATGCCTCCTGCTTTGATAAAATGCCAGCACATTCTCAACATAATGAATGACTGACAGAGAAGCAAGAAGGAAACAGAATGATAAGATAAAAGCTACGTGCAGTGATAACATCAACATGCTGAGATTTACAGTAGGTTACGCTAAAGACTGTCATGTCCCCATGAGGGAAAAATTCCTTTTGGTCCACCAAACACTCGTTTTCTTGCACACCCTATCCTGTGCTGTTTTCTTTAAATCATCCCTGCCGGGAATACTCCAGGTGAAATGGGACAACAGCGATGAGCCGTTTACAGATGGTGCTCCAGACGGAGGCTCTTAATGTGAAATGGATGCTTGAAGTGGTGTGTAAAGGGGGAAAAGCAATTCTCGAGTAGTGTTTTGTTTTCAGAGAGTTCGTGGGGATAAGATGGTAAACTCTCGAAAGCTTGCCGTCTCACAGCCACCTGCAAGGAGCGAAAGCACAAAAGAGAGATATTCACAATATGAAGTGATGTAGTGCTAACACCCTGCCTAAATGCCTCAGTTGAAAATGATCCTGGCTGGCCTCATACCAAATCTCTCCAGAGCTCATCGCATCTGTTTCCTATCTCAGCTTTTCCTCCCAGTAAAGAAAGACAATCGTGCGGCATGTGGCAACCCGCTTAGAAAGAGTAAAACAGATCGAGTAAAAAGAGATGATGATGGAATGAGAGATAAAGAGGCCAAATACAGAGAACCCTGCCAGGATGCGAGAGGATTAAACACCACGGCTATATTGATCAGTCTGTATACCTTTCAGAGCCAACAGTCTTTCTTAAATCTTTTGATGTTTCTACTTTTGAGTCAGCCCTTTCATCACTCCAACCGTCCGCCACGGACATCTACATTGATTCTGTCTGAATCCAGAATTGCTCATGTTTGTTTTAAACTCTTGTCTGATCTTTGAATTATTTGTAATTCAGAGATGGGGCAGAGGTGTTGCTGCGATTCATTTTCTGAACTGATTTTGAAAAAATCTATTTCAGATTTGACCGTCCATCATTTCGCGTATTTGTTTCATTCATCTACTGTTCACACATGCAACACATTCATTGCCCAAAGACTTCAAATGCCCGTCTGCAGACCGCACAGGGGAAATTAGTGCCAGTCATGTGAACTGCTAAACTCATTTTACAACTATGTATGTTAATTGGCAACAGGTCAGTAACATGATTGGATACAAAAAGAGCTTCTTAGAGAGGCAGAGTTTTTCAGAAGTCAAGCTGGGCAAAGGTTCACTAATCAGTAAAAAAAAAACACAAAAACATCTATATATTGTGAAATTGTTTCAGAATAATCTTCCTCAGTTTGAGTTTGAATATGTTATCATCTACAGTACAGAACATCATCAAATCTGGAGAAACCTCTGTGCACCAGGATCAAGGTCAAAAGTCAATATTGGATGCCAAAGCTTCTCTGGGCCAAAGCTCTTTCAGAAAGGACTGAAGTGAAAAACTGTTCTGTTGTCAGACGGAAATTGCAATGTGAAATTATTTTTGGACACTAGTTCCTCTGGACTAAAGAGGACAGGGTCTATCCAGCTTGTTGTTAATGCCCAGCGCAAATCTGATTGGGATGTGTTAGTGTATGGAATTGACAGGTTGCACATCAATGCTGAAAAGTGTATAGAGGATTTAGAGCAACATCTGCTCCTGTCCAGATGACGACTGCCTGCAGTCCAGATCTTGAACTCTATAGATTCCTATATCAGACAAGAACGGTACAACATTTCTTTTCCATAAGTCCAGCAGCTGGTCACCTCAGTTCCCAGACATATACAGACTACTGTTTAAAAGAGGGGGTGCTACACTGTGGTAATCATGGCCCTGTCTTAACTATTTTGAAATATGTTGGTGCCATCAAGCTCTAAATGACTTTTATTTGTTAAAACATTGTATATTGTTTTTATGTTCTATTATGATATAAAATACATTTAATGATCATTTAATTCTTTTTTATTTACATTTACAGAGAATCATACAGCATTTTTGGAACTGGGTTTGGAGAAATAAAAAACACAATTCACCAGTTTAACTGCTGGGAACCTTCATGACTTTCATGACTTAAAAATAAAAAAAAAACCCAAGATGGTAGTTTAATTTACAATACTTTTTATTATTATTGCTGCTCAAAAAGAGCCAGTCTCCTGGGATGTTACTGCTGCGCACTGTCTTTAGCCTCCTGAGCAGTCTTGTTGATGAAAACATAAAGAGAAATGTCAGAAATGGAAGCCATGATTCTTGCTAAACTTTTTATGATTTTCAGCTTTTAAAAAAATCTTCGAAAAAAAACAGAGGACGAAGTATGCACAGACATTTAATTTTGTTGGCAGAAAGGCATGAGAGGGGTTAGATGACAGATTTGCGAGACAAAGGAGGAAACTGATTGAAGATGGATGAAGAAAGTGGATGATAGCTGAACAAGACTGATGACTTATGTGAGAAAAGGAAAAGAAGAGAAAATGAAATAGTTGATGTTGGTAATGATGGAAAAATAATAGTCATCTTTAGAAAGATGAAAAATGAATGTCCACCTGTGCAAATGATGTTGCTAATAGAGGAGTTAAAATTAAACAAAGTGCCATTTAACCTCGAGTTTGCAGTCATCCAGATGCAACTGAAACAATGCCAGAGTCGAGATAATGTCAGTATTACAACAGAAACATTGAGCAATCTATAAGCAATTACATTTTAAAAGCCTTGTCTGTGTCGTAGATTGATAATGAGACTGTGTATGACAGAGGGACAGATATAGTGGACTGCGGGTCTCCTCCTGGGAGGCGATAATGCCAAAACAATTGTTTGCAGATTACAGCTAGTTTGTTGGTACAGATATCATCTGCACAGATCTGCACTGTGCCACGGCATTTTGGTTCACTGGCTGCACTATCCCGTGTACACTTATTGCCACAAACGTTTGCCTGTAGCTGTGTATTCAGAGTAAACAATTGCCAGCAGTGTACTTTATCTAAATATTTAATAAACATCCAACATTTGCTAATTCTGTGACTTTTTAGCTGTAGAAAAATCATCTTTTCCTAAGGATATCAAGGACCAGATAATGATGACTTTTGCATTGTCTGCATCATTGTTTTGCACCCCTTTGTCTGTCAAACATTTGTACTTTACCTTCCTCTCAGATGATTAGTTTGACTTATTGTTAATGCCATGTGTCATCATCTGCATGTGCTGCATTTCCTCTTAATGCCTACTGCATGCTTGCAACATTTTCCGCTGCTTCATGCTGCTCTGCTTGGATGGATTCAGATTAAAAACCACTCTATTTTTTCATAGGCTCCCATTAGTCACCTGTGACTTTATTTACACATTCATGTGGATGTTTGCAGTCACTGGGAATTAGCTTAGCTTTTTTCAAATCATATAAATAAGATCCTGATTTGCATAAACTGCTGCAGTCATTACTGCCACCGTTTTTTGTCTTATAAGTCATTTTCTAACTCCGAGAGACATTTTTACCCTTTGTGTCAATGTTGTGTTTTAAGTTGTTATTTTTAAAAGCATGGCAGTACATGAATGAAGGCTAGATTTGTGGAAAATCAGCAAATGGGTCAAAAGTATTTAATAATAATTGTGTATTTATTTACTCCTTTAACTGTATCTGCACATAAGTAACCAAAATAATTCATTATGTATGAGAAATGCAATACATATTTTAAAAACACTGATTCATTCAAGGTGCCAGCTGCCACGAGCTGGTGCTATGGGTGGATCCACTGATCGGCATCAATGTTTCGGTGGATGTTATGTGTCAAATAATATGTCAGTACTAGGAATGCAGTGATCTGTGATTTGAATGGGGTATTGATCTGATACTGACCTAAAAAGTAGGATTGGATATCAGTGACAGTTTATCACCTGATCCATTCAGTTCAACATTATGTTGTTTGAGTTTACTATATCCTACCAGCAACAAGCAGCAGAGCTAACATACAATAGAAGAAGCAAGCAGCAGAGGGACAGTAGTTTGGTGGAAGGCTATTTCAGAAAGATTCTACTTATATGTTGGCAAATGTTTTTACTTCACTACAAACTGTGATCAAAGTGAACTAACATAGAACAACAATGCTTTCTGTCTCTTCATTTCTCATAGTGTTTGGGCTGTCCTGATATAAAAGCTAGAAGAGCGTTCTTTCAGTTTGATGCTCATTTGTAGGCTTTTATTATGCTTATGCTAAGAAAGCACACTGTTGTCAGTGTGATTAAATATCTCACTTCAGCTGTATCCTATTAGCTGCACACCTGTGTGTGAGGGAAAAAAAGGTGAAACTACTGTGTAAATGACAGCAGTTTGCTGCTTAATGAATCTCACCTTGATCCAAAATAAGATCAGTAGAAATAAATCGGATGAATGACACCGACACATTAATTTTTTTCACCATGTTTATCCTGGGTATGCTTTCATTACTTATTTCATTAGCGAATACCAAAAAAATGCAGTGAATTTATATTGTTGGATTTATTTACTTATTCCATTTTGTGCTACAAAGATACTAACGCCTTTAAGTCCAGCCTAGTGAATATCTTCCTCAGAGTGAGAAACAAAGATTATTAATTAAGGCTGGTACTGCACTCCATATCCACAGATACCTACAGCCAGGGTATTGGTATCAGATCAGAACCAGAAAAAAATGGATTAGGAGATTAGGTTTCCCAGCAGACAACTGTGTTGTTACTGGACAATGTTATTCAGCTCTGTCAGTACTTTAAAGTTTTAATTGTTTTGTTTTTTTTACTTGTGACATGCATGCAAAAGCCTGTTATGTCAGCGAAAGTCTGAGTGGCTAACACTACGTACATTACTTTGATATGTGTGCTGTATGTAGCCATAATTGGAAGGCAAGGTAGAATGTAAAATAGAATTAGTAGAAGCTACTGACTTACAGTCTGTGCTTTGAGTTTGCCCTTTTTCATATTTATTAATGTAGGCAGGCTAATTAAAGTTGTAAATATAAACAGTAAGTGTATGAGCACTGATGGCCTGGCATTCAGCATGAGCTGGGAGACACAGAGTCTCAGAGAGGGATCATTAGTTTGCATCATGATGAAAGTTTAAGAGGGCAGTCTGGATGTGGCGGTTATTAATGAATGCTAGCATAGGCTGGTGTCTGTTTAAAAAAAGAAATCTCTCAAATTGAACCTTTTTGAACATTTGGAGAGGAGGAGGAGGAGGAGGAGGCTTGATTAGTAATCAGTAGGACTGGTCTTCAAGAGGAAAGTTTCACTGTGCCTGCGTCAGCACAGCTACTCTGAAGTATTTCAAATTACTCAAGTGCCCATTGCTACAATTAGTTCTAGAGCATGTTAGTACAGGGCACCACTAGTTTATGTCAGATTTCAATTTCTCATTCTCCTTCATTCTGCAAATACTCCAATTTTTCTACATTTGAGATGAAACTGAAAGGAGAAAAAGTAAGTACAACAAGAAGTTTAATCAATTTGCAGAAATACCTTTTGTAATCTAGAAGAATGAATCCTGTAAGTTTTTTTTCTCATCTGTAGAATGCTCTGGCTTTGTGTTATATATGTACTTTTCGATGACTGCAGTCTAACAATAGACACACTGCATTTTATAATATGGAATTTACAGACACTCTAAGAGAAAGAGAGTGAGGAAATAAGCGGGAAGAATGAGGGACACAAAAACCCTTCAGGGGGTGCTGCAAGAAATGGAAACTCCTGTCAGCATGTAGTGTCACTCTCAGAAGCCAAATGTAACACCTGCTCGGTAAGACGAGCGTTTCCACCCAGCAGACACACAAAACAAACACGAGTGCAGAAACGCACTCACAAAGAGACAGAGTCTTAAAATGAAGGGGTGAGAAAATGCTGGCATTAAAGAAGAGGCCTGTTTAAGAGGATAGTCAAATGCATCAGCTCACACTGCTTTGCAAGGGACTAATAATGCTGCATTATGAGAAAGACGGGGATGGAGGAGAAACGCTTCATTCCAATTATCTACTGTGCTAACCTTGCAAATATTCTTTGAACAAACAGCACAGTTAAGGAAAAATGCCTCTTTAATTCAGAATATGCTGAATTTTCATTTGACAGCTGACATCTTTACCAAGAGCTCATTCCTGGGGCCAGGAAGAGTTTAATCAATATCTGACCAACCAAGCTTCTTCCCACAGCTAATAGCCAGACAGAGATGTAAAGCAGGCTGCTGCAGGTCCGGACTCCTGACTTGACCAGCATCTATCACGCTGAACTGTCCTTGAGCAAGATGCTGAATCACTGCCAACTGTAATTGTTGTTCTATTGACCTCCGCATGGAGCCAAGAAAAAAAAAAAATCTTGTGCACATATTTTTAAAACATCTAACCAGACAGAAACTCTTCATTTAAATATGTGCTTCTTGTAAAACTTATAAATTAAGTTAGATGTAATAGTAAAACACGTTGACAGCAATTACCCAGCGAAAAAAAATAAACACTGTAAAAAATCAGTATTGTAAATATTTTAGCCAGGGATTATGTTTGTCACCTAAAGGTGATTGGGAAAACAATTACTTACTTAGTTTCTAAGGGACTGAACTTTCTTGGGAAGCCATGAGAGCACCAGAAGCTTCTCTACTAACGATGAAAAGCCGACTGACTTGTGGATCCAAAAACGCATTTGTCTGAGCTTTTGAGCTAAAATAACATACACTATATAACAGTGATACCAACTCTGAACCAGAAAATAGACTCACATCCCCAGAAAATCGCAAAGAGTGCAGCCAGAGTCTCATTTTCCCTCTTTTCTGATTGATTCTCTATGGTGCCTCAGATCAGTTTGATGCTCAAAGGAAGAGCAAACTCTTACTTTCTCTTAGCTTTGTTTTTGCTTGGATCGCCTCAGTTATATAATCTCTACTTTCCCAGGGATTGCAGTAATACTGGGTTGAGAAACATTAGTAATTCAGTTTTAAACTATATAATAAATTATCAGCAGTTCAAACCACTTGTCTCCTGATTGCTGATGTTCTTGGGAGCGTGGCAGTGTAAGCCTTCTGATACAGACACTTGTAACTTATCCTTGTGACATTGTGCACTAAAATATATGATCCGTTTTCATCGGGTGGACCAATGGCACGAACAAAAAAAAAAAAAAAAAAAAGAGAGAACGATATGCAGCATCCTAAGCCTGCAGTCCGAATTGCAGTCTTGAAACTTTGTGCCAAAATAAACTGTCTTGCATGAATACCGCACGGTTATGCACAGTCTCATATATTTGCATTTAGTGTTTAGTTAAGACCCCAAATACAGGATGCTGGAGGTGCAACAAAAAGTGATCCATAATAGCTAAATCAAAACGTAAATGCAGAGGAAACGGAGACCAGAGTACTTAAGCCAAGTGAAGAGATGCAGCCAGAACGAAACACAAATAGCAAACACAAAGTGGGAACTGAAGCTGAATGAAAGAGCCAAGGACAAGAAAAGCAAATCTTCTTAACAGGAATTCAATCTCCACGAACACAAATACATAAATACAACTTTAGCTCAAGATACTTTAATGATAACGAAATCAAAATAGTAATTCAAATACTTACAACATTAGAACAACAGAGACACCAAACAGAAAACATTTAACATTGATCAGTGCAAAAAACCTAAAGTGAAAACCCTGAGACCAAAATCAGTGACCATGACAGACTGAAATTCCAACCAATTCAATTGTAGAGAAACATGAACTCGAGGGCTAGCTGAAAGGAAAAGGCATTTATTTTAAAACTCAGCATGCCTGGTGAAGCTTGCGTTAAGCCAAACTTTCCCAGTAGAGCTTTAGAAAAGAAAACATCTAATACAAGTGTCTGCATACTACTCATAAATAAACATTTGGTATTTAACATTTTTATTCTGAATGGTACATTTAACTTATAGGTTGCATTTATTTTACAATTCTGAAAAGACATGTAAATAGTGAGAAATCAAAACACGCAAACACAAAGTATCAGCATGGATTGAAGGTGACACTTCACCAGTGCAAGTTTTAAAGCACTTACAGCAGTTTAAGATTTCTTTGCCTTTAAGTTAGGATGCCGACACGTAATTATCTTCAGCTGTGAGCTTCCCCCCCTCTTATGGTGTGTTGTCTTGATGCATGATCAATAATTTATTTGGCTCAGTGTATTTGGTTCATGTACCGAGTGATTTTCATAGGAAAGGAATGAGACACATATTTACAAAAAACAACATCTTGGTGGCCTCAAAATCCCAAAACACAATATGCCAAAAATGGATCAACACCAAGGATCAAGATCCTTGGCACAAACAGAGCAATATAGCGTATGCAGTTAAATGCCAAGAGGATTGCTGTAAATTATACACCTGGGAAAACAAACAATGCTAATGGGTGGTACAACATATAAGAGCCACCTTGTCCAGCTAGAGACCCACAGTCTACTTACACGCCAGTAGCCACTTTTTCACTGATGAGAACCTGCACAACCTGGACGGGAGTCACGGAGATCATGCATGGAAGAAGGGAACAACTTATTTGAACTGAGGAAGAGATTCACCATTGTACCATGCTGCCATTAGAGCACTTCCCCGACTCTCTGTGAATAGCACTCATGGCCACTTATCAGTAGTCATAATAATTTGCATATTAATAATCACGAAACTGATCTTGTGACTCATTGTTAGGCAATGGTGCTAGTTTCGTTATGCAGTCGATATGCAGTCTGGGGAAACTGGCAGTCAGCTGAGACTGAATAAGTGACTTGGATGAGTGATGGAACATTTCTCTCATGGAAAACGCTGCATCCAGATGAACTGAATCAACTTTGTGGGATTATTTCAGCTTATTTGAGTGCTCTTGTGAGGAAATTATCTGACACTGAGTGAAAGTAAACGGCTGAGTTTGTGATCGAATTACAGGCTGAATTCATGCATCATATTAAAAAAAACACACATACACAATGAGTGTGTGTAATATAGCACATTACAGTGCTATATTACACAGTTCATTATTGCATTACTCCTACTTGCTATTTGGCATAATGTTCTTCACCAAAAACTGCCTCGGCTGACTATATTTTGGTCTCAGTTAAAGTAAAAAAAAGTTTCGTTTGCAAAATTAAAATGATCTCAGAGACGATTAGAGCACAGGGCCGTTCCAAGCGACTCGCAAGCCGTCACTGTCAGTCTTTGACGTCGCTTCCATTTTGTACCAGCGCTCAACTTTCATACAGAGGAACATCCATCACAAAAGATTAATGGGTGTGACCATGATGCATTCTGACTCCCATTTCTCAAGAGAATTCAACTAGAAGCATTCAGGCATTTCTGAAAACTTTAACCAAACAGAATTAGAAGAGATGTAAGAGGAGGAGTGGAGGTGGGTACACCAAAAGAACTTGTTGGGGCAGTTCCTTGTTAAAATACCCCTTAAAGACATAACGTGTAAAATTACAATCTCAGTCAAAATGACTGTGATTAATGTGTTTTCATTTTGAGCTGCTCATGTATTTTCTGCTGTTATAATTCCACAAAGATTTAATCATTTGTTTGTTGTTTGTTAAGTAACTTGGCTGTAACACTTCACTGAAGCGCTCCATTAGAAAACTTGAGGAACCATACAGGTATCTGACAGAAAACCTTTTGTCAAGGGGCAGCTGATATGCCAAGATGTGGTGCGAAGCACTATAATTAGAGAGAATAAACAAAATACTAGAAACAACTTATGGAAATAGAAGAAGCCTTATTCTGAGACAGAAAGACTGATAGAAGAAGGCGGGGGAACTAATAAAGCAAAGGGAGGACAGAGAGAGAGAGAGAGAGAGACCCAGGTAGGGAGCATGACACAGAAACAGAGTGATGCAGACAGCAGAGGGGAGGTGGGAGGCAGAAAAAACTGACAGAGTGAGGGAGTGATAGATAGAAGAGGTTTATTTGCTTTTGTTGTGCCAACATCATTTATCTCCAGTGAACAGCCTCCCAGTGCTGAGAGGCTATATGACAGAAATCAATCAGAGGGCAATCGTCCATACACTTCCACTGATGCGCCAACCCATCGATACAGGCTTTAGGAGAGAGAGTAAAGGAGGGAGGCATGGCAAGAGAAGGAGAGAAGGGAAGGAAGTGCAGAGAAAAATGGAAATACAACAAGAAAACAAATTAAAAGAGAAGGCTTTTTGGCTCCAAAGGCTCCAAAATGAATGTGCAGCATGTCTCTATCTGCTCATTCAAGAGTCATTAAAAAGTCCTTTCATGTTTTTATGACCACCAAATACTCCAGCAGCCTCTGCCTTGTGTGCTTGGAGCTCTGTTTAAGAAGAGCAGATTTGTATTTTTCAAATTTTCTCAAACCAGCATATTTGGGTAAATATCCGAGGCTGTTTGAACATGTCACGCATATTTGGAAACAATGGCACTGAATGCTGCTGCATGGGCTGTTAGAGACATTTTAAAGTATGTTTATGTGTTTTTGGACTGCTATTCTCTTCATCAGGGTGATGAAGCACCACCTGTCACTGAGTGCGGTGTGCAAAATGCCAACTAAGATTTTCTCAGTAAAGACAAATTACATGAAAAATGATTAGGCATATATGGTAATGTTCTATTTTAGAATATCTCAGCTTATACTGCAGTAGTGTGCCAAAGTCTTGAGTCACCCTTTATTTCCTCATATTTTGCTTCCAAGGAGCCAGAGTTTTTTGTAATTTTTTAAAGTGGTCTTCAGAAGTAGTTTTCCAGGCTTTATAAAGGGCTTCCAATGTGCTTCTTGGGAAATCGACTACATCTTTAGTTTAGTCCTTGTACTTTGTACCATTTTCAGAATTTTTTTTTTTTTTTTTTTTTTTTTTTTTAGTGATAATCCAGGAAAGACCTGACAGAGAAACTGAGAGATGTTGTGGTTTGTAGCTGTATTTCAGCCAGTGATATTGGGGATCTTGTCAAAATTGATGGAATTATTAACACAGAAAAGTACTGTCAGATTTTGATCCACCATGCAATACTATCTGTAGAGCATTTGATTGGCACCAGCTTCATTTCTCAGCATGACAATGATCCTGAACAGACTGCCTTTGCAGTTAAAGCATACCTGGGTAGAAAAACACACATTGGAATACTATCAGTCATAGACTTTACTCTACAAAGCCCCAGATTTCAACATTATTGAAGCAGTATGAGGTCATCTTGACTTAAAACAGAAAAAAAGGGCAGCCAACATTCAAAGAAGCGCTTTGAATGTCCTTTAAGAAGCCTGGAGAACTAATCCTGAAGACGACTTAAAGAATTTTTTTTTCAAGCAATAATGGTTAAAAAGCCAAATATGAATTAAAAAAGATTGTTGCACAGTACTGTATGCTTGCATGACCACCCTAACTGTTAAAACATAATTACTGGACCCTTCGACAAAACCACATTAGAAAACACGTTGTAATTCTGCTTGACAAAGAAAATGAGCAAGCCTTTTTAAATAATAGCTGTTGGAAATAAATTATAGATAATGTATGGATTAGTAATAAGAACATTAATTTCATTTTATATGTGCTGTGTGTGCTGTGACAAGCTCAGTCTTTTTACTGGCCAGGGCTAACACAAGTTGTGGAGGGCCCTGCTGAGATTAATACATCAGGCACCTGTCAGGAAGCACTGTGTGTTTGTGTGTGCATGTAATACCATGTGACAGTCATTAGACTTTGGTCCGACCTCCTGCCCACCTGCCCGGAAAAGAAACAACACGAGATCACATAAATCATCTGCTTCACATAGAATACGTCTCCTGCAGACACACACCCGAAGCAGTGTGTGTTCTGAGTGACTCTGGCCAGAGGCATAGCTGACAGCCTGACACCTCTGATGACTTGAATGGGAGCCCGCCCTGACACCAGAATCCCCTTTTCTGCCCAACAGTGTACAGATATTAGTTCCAAGGCCAATATCGCTTACACACTGAGGGATGACCAAAGGCAGGCATGCGAACTGTTGATGTATACCTCTATCCCTCAGATACACACACACACACACACACACACACACACACACACACACACACACACACACACACACACACACACACACACACACACACACACACACACACACAGTCAGTATATCATAAATTGCATGTTACTTATTAGCATTAACACACAAAGTACGGAATTCTATCTGCACTAACAGAAGCACACACCATCATGCACTCAGCCCTGAAGCAATGTATGCATGAGGCTTACATTAGTTCACACAATGCCATACGTATACTGCACAGGATAATATAGATAGCATTTACATACATATTTACTTGTCTCATGGATTACACATGCTTCAACTGACTGAAGGAGTGCATGGTTTAAAGATAATATTTTGTGACTTATATCTGAGTCGGCGTTACTGAAAACAAATTTCTTTTTAACCCAAGGTACCTTTGAGGAAATAACAGAAATTTCTCCGCTTTCGATTTATTAGTTTAACACAATCAGAAGAGGCTCAATAACACAACAGTTTTACTGTCTGTCACTGGAGCTGTTTGGCGATCAAGGCCCTTTTCTCGAGGCACTTCTAATTCACGAACTCAACCCAGGATATGAGTTTATACTGGGTAACATGGCCACCTCTCTGACCTGTTTTTAATTTAATTAAATTTTTTTTGTTTTTTGATCTAACTGTGCAGCTGGACTCTAATACTACACATTGTACTGCATATTCTATTTCTGTGTCTATCTTCTGTGAAAACCACAGCTACATGAATTAATTGAGTGTAAAGAGTGGATTTTATAAATCAGCCTTAAGATGTGCCCAGCACCACGACTCTGAAACGACTTCAAATATTTTATGGTGAGAGAAGTGTTGAAAATGCACATGATAATTTGTATTATTTTGGTACAAATAAAGTCAGTAGTTTTCTTTCTGTCCTGTTAGTGAGTCTAATTTATAGGCCTAACCTATTTTATTATTTCCTCAACAAAGTTAAAAGTATAATTTTCTGCTTTTATTTTCATGTGGATTGAAAAAAAAACTGAATGGAAGATGTTTTCTGTTCTTCTCTCCTTTGGTGGTATGTGTCACCTCCAGGTCTATAGCACAAATCCACCAGCTGGCCTTTCTGTGTGGACTTGACAACTTTTGTCTAGTTTCCTCTCACAATCTAAAGATATGAATGTTGGGTCAGCTGACCCTGAAATAGACTGGTCTGTCCTGTAACAGCTGGGATAGGTGGGAATACATGAATCTCTGGTTAGGTTTTGACAGCGAGGCTCATTTAAAAGAGTTTCATGTAACCATGGAGAGAACGTCTCACTAACTTAACTCATCTAAGGTGACAATAATTGTACCTGGCCGTTTTGTACGATGAAATTAGGTTAGAGTTGAATACAACTCATGCAAGGTCACCCGTTATACAGCACAGGTGTCATCACATTACAATAGGTCACACCATTGGCTTAAAGACTCACTCTACATGGTCATTGCTCATTAGGTAGATGATGCAGGGATATTTATCTTACGGTTCAGACAACCTCAGGCAAAAAACAACAAGCAAACTTTTAATTACAAATTTTAACCTGAGTGATGGATGCAAGCATCCTTTGGGACACTCAGCAACAAGATGAATCACTCCTACCCAGTATAATTAAAATCAGTTTGTGTAGCAGCTCTAGCCTTTCAAACACTAAAACCTTGACCTTTAATTATAACGCTTCCATCAGTGTAAATTTTGAAGCTGTAAAACACACTGTCAAAATGCATCTATGGTGATGCAAAATTGGACTGAGGGCATCTGAGATATCACACTTAAGGTAAATGAGATTGCTCTTATTTGCAGATCAGAGAAAACATGGAAATCAGTGCAATACTCATTGGAAAAAAAACCCAAAACATAAATGATGGTGGTATTAACAGAGAATGAACAGAAATATTAACCCAGTTCTATATGAATGAAGTCTGACCTCACAGGGTTGTGACAATGGGCTTGGATCAGTTACACTGGCAAGTTTTTATAGTGTGATGCAAAGATGTAGTTTACATATGTAATACAAATCAATGGCTAGGAGCAAGTGCAAAAAAGGAGAAAGTAATGTAATTACATGTAATTACAGTGCTCACGTGACGATAAGAGACATACCGTGACAGGAAATTCAGCTAGTCAAAGTGACAAATCAGATTCCTCCTTGTAGTCTTTAATGTTGGCGAGGCTAATAGCTACTCACAGTACCTGTGAATTAAAGCAGCATGTCAATGTCAAGACTTACAGGATAAAAAGCTAAATAGACCTGGATATAATTACCAAATGCCAAAGATTAAACAGAATGTCATATATCAAATGCACAGACGCAAAGCCACAGGGACACACACAAACACACACACGACACGCTGTTTTACTGATTTGTTGTAACAGTGGTACCCATTGTGTTAAATTTATGTGGACAGGCAGATTGGCTACTAGCAGATTCGACAATTCTCCAGGGTATAAGACCATTTTTCATGTCACCAATTACAAGCCTGCATCTCATTGATTGGGGGGAGCCTTTCACTCAGAGTGACATAAATTAACTCATGTGTCCAGTAAAAAAGCTGGGACGAGATGGCTATCATGGGGTTAAATCCTCTACGTTGCAGCCAGGAGTGCATCTTTTTTATTTCTTCTGATCTCATTCTAATTGTGTTTATACCTGTAAAACTGCAAGTTGAAATGAAATATCACGTTCTATCTTTTCTGTGAATGTGTGCATGGAAGTTTAAATCTCTAAATGCCAGTGGTAATTAAAGAGATTCACTGCTGGTAGAGTGTTGTGTTCCATTTCTGTCAAGGACTTTGAAAGGTGAATTTTGTTTAATATACAGCAGGCAGCAGTGTATTTGGGTGTGCGCTTTGGATTCAGTGTCAAAGCTGTTTACAACATACACAGCAAAATATAACTTCTACTATAAATTTCTATTCTAACTATACTCACAAAAATGTAGTTATGATGAGTTGTGACTATTTATGAGGAACAATAGAAGGAACAAATCTTGGATGGATCAATTGTTTTCCATTCTGCTGTCTAGAAACGAGCCAAGCATGCTGCTGAGTATAAAGGGAATTAAAAGCAGGGGGGCATTTATTTTAAGCAGAGTTATTTATAGTCTTCTACAATCTTGTTTGAAGTGAAATGCTCAGCAGCATGAAAAGAAACAATGGTATTATTGAATGTGATGAGCAGAAGATGCGTGGAAAGCTGAGTCCTGTCAGAGCTTGTGTGTGGAGCTGAGGGGAGGTGAGGGGTGGGGCTCAAAATCAGAAAGGGAGGTGGGGGCATGTGTGTGTTAGCCTCGGGGGTTTTGATCTCTCGCTTCGCTAAACAGAGAGAAGTCCATCAGCAACAGATACCCGTTCAATTATTCAGGAGGTTAGCATGAAAAATAAATGGCTGCTTCCTGCAGGGAGAGGTGTGGCACTGCGCTGGTTCCTGAGTGTTTCAGGTTATTGTACGCTCTCGCAGAGGTTAGATTGAGCAACTGCTTCCATTCTGGAGTCGATCAATTATGTGAGACCGCTCGCTTAACCCCATTAACACTAATAAACTCCACAATTTTCTTAATACGTGTTTCAAACAACATCAGCTTAAATTAGAGTAAATCAAAACAAAGCAGGAAAATACAATAACCCACATCCAGTCAATATTCATTGTTAAATTATCTTAAAGTTTCTACAGTTTCTGATAGCTCCTTAGCTTTGCAGCATTCTTCACAGGAATCCATCAAAGCTAAAGGTAATGTTAGCCATATACAAAGTGGCTAGCGTCGCTAACTAACAATTTTCCAACAGTTGGAAAATGTGGGATGACTATTACTACTATTACTACTACTAGTACGACGACAACTAATAATAATAATAAAAGTCAACTTGGATTTTAGTTCATGAAGTGCATGAAGATTTGTCTTTGTACAACAGAAACAATGACAGAAAGTGAGAAGTTACACGTTTTGGCCCTGTCACTTTGTGGAGCTTTCAAATGCACAAAAAGGCGAAAGAGGAAATACTAAATATGGGGTCTTTCATGCTACAGTCACACAAGGGAAAAAAGTGGATGTAGACCAAACCACAACAAAAATTATTATGACCGAGTACAATAAACTTGCAATTTTGTTGCCATGATGGAAATGAGACATGGCTTGTTGGTTGTCAGTCAGGGTTGACATGGTTACTTCAAAGATAAGGACCAGGTCTGAGAGTACTCACTGTCAGTTCCTGGCTTCAAAGTGTCTATGTGCATCAAGACAATTATAAAATGGCAATAAAATGGTGTCAGTCTGATAACTGTCTGCAGTTTGCCATTACATGCAGTCCGCTGGAGATAATGGAACAAACAAGTATCATAAATCACCAAAAATCTGTTGTCTGCTGCCATCTATATACACACAGAAATTCACCCTCAAAATCACTGCTTGCATTCAGGGTCAGGCCAAAACTTTGACTTAAAGTAGAATTTTCTTTATAGATTCTTAGAACCTATTTTTTTTAACCTCCTAGGACCTGGCGTCCACATTAGTGGACATTACATTTTGGGTTATTTAGACCAAAATACTAAATCTTGCTCTACAAGGGCCTGATATCCACTTACGAGAAAATTATACTGCAACTGTTCTATTGAAATTTTAAATGAATATCCTCATATGTGGCTCTCATTTTTCTTAGAAACAAAAATTAGGAAAAAAAAAATCTGGTATAACTTTATTTTTACATTCATCAGGTTCCAATCAGCCTAAATATCAAAGAGAAATTAAAAACGCATGCCATGGAAGAGTTTGGGTCTTAGGAGGTTAATATTATTTTTGGTCACTATTGGATAGTGACAGTAAAGAAGACGTGCAGTAAAGAGCCACAGGTCAGACTCAAACCCAGGCTGCTGGTCTCTGGCCACACAGCAGATGGGCACCTGCTAACCCGCTGAGCTAAACTGGTGTTGTAAAATCTCCTTTTTATATAGGAATATAACCAGAATACAATGTGTCTACATACAAGTTGCACTTTATTGATGTAGATTGGCTCACATTGATTCCAATGTGCTACATAAATTTGGTTTAATTGTGGTTTTCACTGTTTAAACTAACCACAACTGTGCATTGTCCTTTGGTTTCATTGTTAAAGAGATTAATACAGTATGATGGCAAATAAGACTACACATTTCAGGGGAATCAAACTTGTGCAATCTGCTATTTGTTTGTCTTAAAACTGACCATTGCTCACATTGTTTTTTTTCTTCCTCGGTTACACACATATTTGCAGTGTAGATGATTGTTTATTGTCCTGGCTCTTCTTCCTACTGTTTTAGTATGAATACATGTAGGCTACAACGTATAAATCTGGACCTTCATTGTCTGTTTTCAAAAGGCTTTAGCTCCTCCACTTGTTTCATATGACAGTGTGAATCTATGAGGGTAGTTCTCTGAACAATACAAGCTTGTCACATAGTCAGCCAACTCACTTCTATGACTGGAGGCCAGCCAGCTGTCCCCGATGTCATGTCACTCTGTCCTAATGTGATTGCCATTTGGCATTAGCTGACTTTTCGTCTTTGTCTGTCTGTAGCGCTTGTTACTTTTCCTTTCTTCTCCTGTCTCTGTAATTTGTGCCACTCTTTGTGCCACTGTCTCATTTTTCTCTTCACAATGATTGGTCTTAAAAGAAAAGAAAAGGTGGAAAAAGTAGCATCTAATATTGGCTCCCGCTCTGCTTCCCTCTCTCTCCAGGTGGTCCATCACGTTGGTCGTCCCCTCCATGTGACTGCTGCTGCAAGAACCACAAAGGTGACGGCGAGGGTGAGAGCGGCACCTCCTTTAATGAGCTCTCCACCTCTAGCTCTGAGAGCCAGTCAGAGGCCAGCTCTCCCCAGGGAACAGTCATCTGTGGCCCAGTAAGTCGCCAGTCGCATCCCCGTGCCAATGTCCAAACCCTGGACAGGCCGCTGAAAAAGGGCCCTGTCACCATGGTCCAGCAGTCTGAACAACGACGCAAGAGTGACTTGCTGCGCACTCTTACAGCCAGCTCCCGTGATACCAGCAGCTGCAAGAAAAGGCCCACAAAAGAGAAGCTCACAGTTGAGGAGGAGTTGGAAAAGTGCATTCAAGACTTCCGCAAGATTAAGATCCCAGAGAGGTTCCCTGAGAGGAAGTACATGTGGCAGGCTGACCTGCTGAGAAAATATCGTCTCTGAGGCAGGAAACACAGCTGAAGGAGCAAACACATGAGGCCAAGAATCAGTTCAAGCGTTTTTTGATCATAAATTTTGCAACAAAGGGGAGAGAACACTAAACTTATTTAAATCAAGTTTCTGAAAGAAACCTTACTTTTATGCCAGTGCGCTGAGAGTCTAAACAGAAGCTAGAAGGAATGATAAAGAAAAAAGAGACTGTTCTATTATTGACGTATGTATGGTAGTAGGCTTTGTATGTGTGTTCATGTAGATTAGGCCTACTGTATGTACTGTAGGTGTGCTGTAACTTACTGAATGCCTTCAGAACTTTGAATAATTTATCCCAGAAGACCAATACAAGTGGATAAAGACAATGTCCATGAAATGATCAACCACCAGAAGGCTTGCTGATGGCTACACTTGGGGCTATTGATGGCTGCTGGACTGCACATGCTGTAATCGGTCATCATTCACTGAAAAACCATCGCAAGAGCCACGGTTTTAGTCAAAGCAGATAAGCACTGGTCTAGTATGTGATTGTATGTGTTTATGTCTGTGAAGGTTCTCAGTCATCCAGGTCATGGTAATCTAAGGAGGTTGAAAGAAAAGCGAGAAGTGTCAAACTGAAGAAGCTTCTTGGATGAGAGGTCAAAGGTTTTCTTTCCAAGCTCCTTAGATGTGTGTGTTTATGTGAGTGTGCGTGTTTTGTGTCTGTTTGCACCCGGGTGGCCTAGAGGTCACACATAAGTCCACATTGGGACCCAAAAACACTTCATACTGTTCAAACAGTGCTCTCACTATAAATGCACGCAAAAATGTCTCATGACAGGATGGCATGAAAAGCTGGGTTAATTACTTTTAAACAACTTCTGGAGACTTCCGAGCTGGTGTAAGCACAGTTTTATCAGCAAGTAACTTTTGCATAGCTCTTCACAATGTTGGTTAGATGTAGAGCAATATCCACATTACTGTGTGAAGGGGAAGCAGAAGAGTGAAGGTACCAGAGATTCTGTGAAGTTCAATAAAAATATAGCACACACATACACATTTTCCCCATGTACTGAAAATCATATTCACTGCAGCATAATTACATTTCAAAATGAACAAAGCAGTCAAACTTTTATTCACATACTGACACACAGAGCAATCAAGCACAGTGTCATTTAAACTACGCTTAATATGGCACAATAAATATGGAAAGGATAAAAGGGGACTGCTGTATTTGCTTACCCAGTGAACACAGACAGATGCCTTCTACACTGACTGTTGACAAGCTAATCAATAGTTATTGATGATAGAGTCTGTTGATAGAGCTGATAGATGTAACTCTTGTTTACAATTACTAATGAAGCTCTTGGGTTACTGACAAAGACAAGCTGCTCTTCTATTCAGTCAAAATTAGTCATTATTCATGTATTCATTTACCTACTACTTGGCTCTGTCAGGGTCTGCGGGATCTATTGCAGTGTAGACAGTCAACTGCTATATTAAAGCAACACAATTTAAAAGCATGAGTTAATATCCCCTGGAAGATGATTGTTATTCCTTCAAAGTCCTTGCTGAATAAAAAGTTACTGCCAATGGCAAAAGCACAGAAACGTTCACTGATGGTGCAATTATAAGGCATTTGTCTTTAGATTTCATATTGTTATTGGTCACTTAAAGCTGCCGTTTACTTTTTCATTGCCAGGTTAGTTCATTATTATTACAATACTAACTGCAAATGTAAAAGAAGAGTTGATAACTATATATATCACTGTTTTTGTAGATATGTATTAAAAGTGGTGGGATAGGGATTCACATCGATGAGAAGGCTTCTGATTATGAGACAGAATTATTCCATTTTTGTCATGAAGGTATTTTCCTTCATGAGGAAGTAGCTGATAAATTGGTACATGTGTTGGTCAAGGCATTCAATAAAATCACAGTTTTTCTGAATAGTTGGGTAGCTGTGATAAAAGATGTTAGCATTAGGAAGCTATACATCTAAATGAGTTTCTTTATATTGTTGAAATTTCAGATTGACCTTTTGATTAAAAAAAAAAAAAAAATATATATATATATATATATATATATATATATATATATATATATATATATATATATATATATATATATATATATATATATATATATATATATATATATATATTAAAACAGAGGTGAAAATGAAAATAATCATATTACACAAACTTGGCTGGACTTGTATTTATCATTGAGGGTTATAAAAGTGCAGAGGAGTGCGATCTATAAACAATCACAGCTTTTTGCAAAGCAAGAAAAAAAAGCACACACAACTAAGAGTAAAATATGCATAATGTATACTTGTCAAAGATCAGTTAATTTAAAACAATCCCTGATATGTTAAAAAGAAGGATGATTTAAAATGTTTTATTACACTTATTTTTCTATCAAATGCCCTTTAATTTAATACACCGTCGAGCACTTATTCTGCCCATATAATGTATTTCCTGTGAGAGAAGTTAAGTGGCAGTAAGAGTGCCAGGGATAGTCATAACCATATGTCTGCTAAAGCTCATTATAGTATAGAGTAAGTGGTTGCAATAGGTGCTAGATATAAACTAATCATTCTCCTCATGTCAATACAAGTAATATAATTTATTTTTCTACATTACTGGAATATTACATTTTCATTTTGAAGTCATTGATCTTTTTCGTTGAAGTTGAAATATGTTAATCCAGGCTACATATCATATGTAAATAAACACCATAAATCATACCTAACCAGAAAAATGTATTATGCTCTCTGTATATAACATGCAAATCCATGAGGCATTGCTGCTACTCTGTTCTTAATGTGCAGTAGACTGACAATAATGTAATACAGCCATTATTGTTTTTATTGTTTTGTCATTTAGCGTTGGGCTATCAGGGATTAGGGAAATATAAGATATATCTATAACAGATCTCATATTTATATTGGTTTTTTTTTCCAAACAACAGTGTCATAAATGGACTTCTCTAGCACACTCATCTGTGTCACAATCACTGATGACTATGATGCTGATTTTCAACCAGAATACAATGGAGTGTTAGAATAGTCATATGTTTTTGCTGTTTTGGCTCTGAACTTGATTTGAAATGAAACAGTGACTATAAAAGTACTTTGAGGGTGTTTACATCCATTTTTCCATTTCAGAAGAACAGTGTATAAATCCCCTTTAGCAGATGCAGGAAAATGCAGCAGGACAGTAGTTCTAAACCCACACAACAACAACAAAAAGCTTTTCATCAAAGAATTTTATGTTCTTGACTTATCATTTGTCCCAAGCAAAACTGAGGATTTTATCCCCAAGAATATACAGTCCGAAGATCACAAGAAACTGCTCCAGTAGGTCTTGGGTCATGGTAGTCTCAGGTCCCACTCACACGGCCTAGAAACGTGTGACTGTGTGACTGGGACCTGGGGCAGTGACCATCTGGTAACTACTGGGACTTGAGTTGATAGTGTGGCTTCTTTTCGGGTAAATTTTAGGATAAAACCTATCAAGCCGCTATGTCTAATGGATTAAAAGCCTGACAAAAAGGGTGACACAGATTAAAAATTATACATTCAAACATACGATCCCACAACTCCTTAGCACAACCTTGCCATTCTCAAACCATCCCCTATTTAAATTTGGCTGAGTTTATAGATCATCGTTTTGGCAGCACTGCGGAACTTGTTAAAACTCAATGCCGTCTAACCCCAGTGGACAAAGTACAAAACCCAATCAATGTTAAAAAATGGTGAGCATAGTTCTGAGCATGTCAGGGCTCTGTGTGCGGGCAGGCAGAGAGGAGGATCCAAATGCAGGACTCGGAAAACGGAATGCAACTCAAAAACCTCAGCTTTATTGCTGGCCAGAAAACAAAACATGAAGTGAGGACTGAACACCGAAACCAAAAACACACAGGCATAATCTGAGGGTACGACGCGACACTGGGCATGGGAAAACACAGGGCTTAAATACACAGGGTAGTAATGAGGAAATGGGCCACAGAAGGGAGACACAGCTGGGAGAGATCAGGGCTAACGAGACATGGGGAACAAAGCTGCACACACTAACATAAGACAAAGTCTTTCACAATAAAACAGGAAACATGAATCACAACTCAGAGACATGGACTCAACACAGAGACAGAAAATGAAACATGGAACTGAACTATACATGAAACCACCATTCCTAAAACATGGATAATAGAAACATGAAACTCTAATAATGATAATAATAATAATAATAATAATAATAATAATAAACATCACAACAAGAGAATGAGAAACAATCCAAAACACCAAGATAACTGAAACACAAAGTACCAGAGAAACAAAGAATAATCCATGATGCAAAAGTGAACCAAAACATAATAAACTCAAAATACTGGGTCCAACGGACCCAGAACCGTGACAGAGCATACCTAAGACGTCAACACTGTGTGTTTGATTAATGACATTGATTTGATGTTGGCACATTGTGAACTCACAGCAGGATACATTGCAAGTGGTCAGATAGGAGAGTCAAAGGAGTGATCTAAAACCAGTACTGGAACTAAGGAAATGACCTTAAAGGTGGAAAAATGTCAAATTTAAATCAGGTATTGTAGCATTTGAGTTGTATGGGGTGAGATTAGAAGGTTTATGATCGTACCTTAAATTTCTGATACTGTTCTTTTCATGTGGACGTAAACACCCAGAAGATAAAGCTGAAGATCACAACTTCTTGTCATAGTCTGGCTAATCAATGAAAGGCAGTCCAAGATTAGCTGAGTACAAAGCCAGTTCACAGCGTACATAGGTGAGAGAATTTATGTATAAATCTTTCTATATGTTTGCTTGGTGTGAACCAAACGTACATGCATACATATAGACAGAAAAACAGTTTTGTCTCTGGCTGATTTAAATTTTTTAGAGTAGGTAGCATACTTAAGACTGATTCACATTTAACCCATAAATTGTGTGTTTTTAATTGCTGGTACAATTATCATCAAACTAAAACACAAGAGCAAACATAGTTTATGTGTAATGTGAGGGTCCAGCTTTTAGTTTTTAGCATATCGTTTGTAATTTTTTAATATGTTTAATATATTTTAATATGTGCAATAGTTTGGGTTTTGCTGTCCATATTCAGCTATGCTGAAGTGACTTTATGGATTCTGTTTGCTTGACTCTACCCATCAGTTTAAAAACATCGTTTTTTTCTTACTTAGAGATGATTCAACAACAAGGTCAACTGTCATGAAAACCTAAGAGCATTTTCAAGCACAGATTTTCACAAGCTGTGATTCGAAACGTTGCTGAACGGACAAAGAGGGAGACATATACCAAGACACCTGGTGGCCTTCTAGAGTAGACTAAAGACGTTGTTGCACAATTTACAAAAAAATATAATGTAATACAGAAACACAGTATTTTAAATGAAAGAAAGTTAATTAACTTACACGTAGATCACAGTCACAAATAAGGTGTCTGTCATTATTCAAGCATTTGTTGTTTTTGTAGATTTGTCTGGTCAGTTTTCATCTTCGAAGCACAAGAGGTGATTTTCAGTTCAGTAGAAATGTGAATTTTTTGATAAAGAATGACTGCAATCTTGTTTTCAGACAGACGTATGTAAAGGATGGGAGAATGAATTGATTATATGTTTGTTGACTGAGATCATTTTGGATTGCACCTATTATGGTTTGTGATTTTCTTGCCTGTGTGAAGTGAAGCCTGTGTACATGACTGCAGGTCTTTTTATTTTCCTCCTGCCTTTATAAGCCTGCTAATCGCAAAGAATATCATAATATTCTAATACAACATGGCAGACCCGGCAGATACTGTACGAAACAAAAAGGGGCGTCGGTTTTGATGTATGTTGATCTGACACACACACACACACACACACACACACACACACACACATACAGAAAAACAACAAATGAAAATAAAAAAAGAAAAAATGGTTCAGAAGCATTGTGAGCATGTTGGTATACAAAACTTATAACAGATTTGACTTAGTCTGTTCTTGTGAAAAAGATTATGTTAAAAACTGATATTTGACAGAAAAAAAAGAAAAAATGAAAAAAGATAAGCACAACTGTGTTGATAGTGTCTGTTGTTCCTCCACCGGTGTATAACATTATCAAATAAAAACTAAACTGCAGTTTGACTGAGCTCTGGCAAAACAAAGCAACTCTCATCAGGAGCACATAGCTCATGGAATAAAACTTCACCACAAATTCTCCTGAAAGGTTAAATCCTGCTTTAGTAACCGTGGCATTATGAAAGTCTTTATTATATAAATTATAGATTTACTTTTCAGAGTTCATCAGATTGAATTGTCAAACAATCACTGCTGGTGAGAGTTGCTCTGTATTCAAGGCGTTACTTATGTCTGCCTTTAGAGACAGTACAGTTCATCTGAGAGTCTTTAGATACGAAGCATATAGTAATTTTAAAAATGTATGAGTACAACCAATAAACCAGACATTCTGTACAGTGTTCTATGAGTTTCATTTATTCTCAAAATCTTACAGAGTTCAACGTTTTCAGCACTTTTCACTTGTTTGGGTTCTCGTAAGTTTCTGTGGCATTATTAAAAGCAGCAGTGATATATTCAAATCTTCAGTATTCATTTGATATTAAAGCTTCATGGATGAGCACTTGAGTGGCCAGCAGCTCCTTATGTGCATTTCAGTGGCATCACACTAAAAGTATTTTTTAGCATCACCCCGATTTGCTGTACATTTTTGCAGGGCGTTTGGATGCTAGCTCTGAAAACGAGCTATGAATGTTATCAGCCAAGGAGGCCTAGCAGGTGACGCTTTCTTTCTACCTAGTGATAGTTGAACTACTGACAGTGGCACACGAGTTCAAGGTGAGAATTTTGCATGCAACATTTGTTATTCCTGCTTCATTTGTTTTTTCCTTTTCACTTTTTGTCACTCTAAGCTAAAGAGAAGTCTATTTAGTGAGATTTAGGCATCAGAACAAACCTCCATTTGCCAGCTTCCTGTAGTATTTACCACCTGATATTGTCACTCATATAATTTGTCTTGCTTTCTCACTCATTATAACCAGGAGTTAAAGTGGGATTTAGCAGCTTGGGGTATCATAAAATCTGGTGCACTGGTGCAATGTGGGAAAAAGTGATTAGAAAGTCACATAATATCTTGCTTTGTGAGCTCCGGTAGGCTTTACTTTGTGTACAGGCTGTGATCATTTGACCCAGGCTGCTAGTCACTGTTCTTTGTGGGTTTAGCTAGCTGAATTCAACAAGATATAGAATAGAATAGAATAGAATAGAATTCAACTTTATTGTCATTGCACATGCACAGGGCAACGAAATGCAGTTTGCATCCATCCAGAAGTGCTTTAGTGATATAGATATATTACAATATATATTAGCAATAATATAGATATGTGAGTATATTACAGAAATGGGTCTATTATGGTATGTTATAATGTACACGGTATGAAGTATGTTGTGAATATTCTATAACTATAAGTATGTACAGGCTGTAGTGAGTACAAGCTATGTACAGGATATGAACAGGATATAAATATGAAAAACTATACAGAATATGAATATAAGCAGATGCTTCACAAGCTTTTGTGGCTTTTATACTAAAACTAGTATAAAAGGTAGAATTTAATGAGTGAATTTATTTGCACTCATCACCTTTGATATATTCTGATTTTGGCTACCCTTGATGTAAACTAACACTGACCATGAACACCACAGCTGCTCTCGACCAGCCCATCATAACTATAAACTTCACCAAAGTACTGTGAACTAATCAATTTAACCTGCAGTCATACTGCTAATATTAACATTACAACATCTTGATATAACCTTTAAATAACAGAACATTTGTATAGTCTAGTTAGTTTTGCAGGACTTCTCACAAAGACATAATTGAGCAACACTTCGCATATAGATCCAGTATCCAGTATTTTCATATTACCGAACAAGAATCTCCATACTGTCACTGAAGCAAGGCTAGACTGCAGCACATGAAAAATTAACTCATTCCGTAGTAATATGCATTAACCTGCCTATCAGATTTAATTGGTCATTAACTGAAGGTGACAGAATGTCTTTGAAATGTTCCAGCCCACTTTAACCCCTGATTACAACAGACGATAATGATGCTCAATGATTCCTCTACAAGATATGGAAAGATGCCTCTGGTCATGTATATGGGATTAATAAAGGCTGATAACAACCCAGTCTGGAGTTCTGTAACACTGTTTTTTCTACAGTGTGATAACTAAAATAACTCGTGGAACTACTTCTCTCTGGAGTTACTCTATAATTTAATTTGGAGGCAAATGGCAAAGAGTAAAATTAATATTAATATGCACTATTTCTAAAGACCCACAATGGATTGAAAAAAAAAAATCCATTACTTGTGTGCATTGCATTCTTTTTTCTACTTGACACCAAACAGCACAAATCTACATATAGTATCGTACCATAGTCCCGAGAAAATTTCAATTAACTCCACTCCATTTGTTAAACACTATTTACTGAGTAGTATATAAAGTTGTTTTTGTCCAGAAGCTGCAGAAAAGATTTATATATAGCCCAAAAGGATGATTTTTTTTATGATTTTGATAAATTACATCACTTATCCTGGTGTTGTCAAGAAAAAATTATCAGCTTAACCACCAATACGAATGGACTGGTAATTATGTAGCACATTTTATTCAGTTTGAGCGCCTATAGTCCTAGTCATCCAATCACACACATATGGTTATATTGATACCTTAGCACTTTTAGCTAACACACACACACACTCCGATGGCAAGTCAGGGTTCACTATGATACTTCGACACATGGTTTGTAGGAACCAGGGATAAATTCAATTACTTTGCGACTGGTAGATGGTTTGCTTTACCACCTGAACCACAGCTGCCCTGTTAATTGAGCTGTTTTTACACCTGACATTTTGATATGTCAAAGTAGAAAAATTACTGGTGAAAGCAAATGGTTCTTGATGGTTTTGTTCCTTCATGTATACCAGGAAAACCATGACAGTGGGCTCACTGCATACCATACCTAAAGTTCTTCAGATTCAACTAGAATACAGTCATATTTAATGCTCTCACCTGTGCTCTTATGACTATGACAAGCAAAAATGCTGTAAAGAAAACAAAAAACCCATAACCCAGGTACACATCCCACTACACAACATGTGCTATGAGGCTAATGAGGACATCTGAAGGAGCTGAACAAGCATGCCAGTGATCAGCAAGAAACCTGACAATGCTTGCTGTTGGGCAAGTCAGGACTTTAAATGACAGGTGAGTAACAACACACATACACACACACGCACACAATGTTTAGCACAACAATGTTTTATCACAGTGTTTTAGCACAACTATGTTTATATTTTACATTATTATCATTATTGTAGGGTCTTTACCTTATAATATAAAGCATCGTGAGGCAACTGCTGTTGTGATTTGGTACCATATAAATGAAATGGAACTGAAAAATTGGATGGTGTTTTCAGTTATCATATAGAAGCAATTTGTGTGCTTCATCATGTAAAGGTTTCTGTCCTCAGTAATATTCCCAATCTTTATAAAGTAACCAATTGCACTATGGGGACTTTCATGCAGCCGATGTCTATTATAGTGATGATTTAGTTCTTAGAGTGCCGACTGGGGTTTGATCAGAGACTAATCAGTTATAGGAAATGAGAATTATGGTGACCTTTATGTACTCAGTGAAGGATGTAGATATGCAATGTTAAAAAAATCATTAAAAAAACTCGAAAAACTTCTCTTCTACCTACTTCAGGTCCTCTGACAAAACTTCAAGACAATTAAATAATCTATTTCCAAAAGGCATATGGAGACAAATCTGCTATTTCTGCCAGACTAGCTCATCCCCCGGACAATACAGTTAATTATACTGATTTCAAAGTCACAGTCAGAAGGAAAATGTCTGGCTGGGAGGGAAGAATGCATGTTTCATGTCTCTCTTTGTGGCTGCCAGTTCTCCATGGAAAGGAAGAGGGTGGAGAATATGCATGACAGGTCCTAAAATAGCATCAGTGGGATCAGCTATCTTCTCAAGATCAGGGAATGGGGTCTGCATGTGACTCTTTGAGCTGGACAAAGTCTGCGATAAAGAGACAGATAAAATAAGAAATGGGTTGATGGGGTGTGAATAGAAGTGTAAGGGAGAGGTGATAAACAGTGTTGAGAGAGGGAAAGGTATTGAATTAGGATGAAAGGTGAGAAAGGGAGCAGGATGAGGTCGAGGCAATGAGCGGAAAGAGTGGGAGAGGTTAGAGGATGGAAAAAATGAGTAGTCTGGATGTCTGCATAGAGGGAAGGAATAAAGACAGAAAGGACAAGAGGAAATAAGGAAACAAAATAACTAAATACTAGCTGTTACTGATAGGAAAAGGCACTTTACAGGTAGAGAAGGCATGCTAACACATGAAGCAGGTGTAGAGACAGGTGGAAGAGAAACGTAATGAGGAAGAGAACAGCAGCAATGAGCAAGAGGTGCATAATAGAAAATAGAGATTAGGGGAGAAAGCAGGAATAAGCACACAAAGCCTGTGTTGGCTGTCAGCATCCATCTTTAAGATAAGAGCTGCAGCTACATGATCTGTTTTCCAGCATTACAGATGAAAGCGAGCGCTCCTGTGCGGCAATCAGATCAGCCGTGTGTATCGCCATTGTTGCCACTAGCCGGGATGATTTTCTCAGCAACACAGCTGAATGATGCACACTGCCAAGCATTGTGGAGCAAACAATGGTACAAGTCTTTGTGCACAAAAGGCTGATCTAGCTTCAGCTGTGCCATGGTTCTGCAATCACACTGACAAGATTAGTAAATAGACATATAATGCTATATCTCTGTTAACTGAAGTAAGCCAAAGATTTTTTGAGGTCTTGTCATTCCAGGAAAGTCACAACGCAAACTCACGGAATGTCAACTGGTAACAGTAACTATAACACATAACATTTTAGAGCTGTTAAGTTAATGCTGACCGTGTAAATCGACTGAAACAACGACAACATAGCATGCTGTTCTCTAGCTACAATTTACAAGTGTGTCTTAAAAAAAATAGAAAATTGGGAAAATTTTTCACAATTAAATTCAAAAGGTTAAACTTTAAATAATCTATGTTCATTGTAAATAAGTGAAAAATATCAAAGATTTCTTTTGTTTGTTTTGTTTTTTCCACATTAATTTAGATGACTGTGTCTTATAGCTCATCCCAGAAAGTTGATTCTGTTCATCTGGATGAACAGAATGGGTGGGAGGAACGTTTAATTTCTCATCCAAGAGGAAGACTAAGGAAGTCATTTGAATAAGTAACAAAATAAGAATAATATTTCTGAGATTTTCCTACCTTCTTACGGTAGGCTATTAGAATATTTTCTAAGATCAGTCAAGTATTTTCAATACAGCAATGTCCAACTTCTGAAAAGCATGTTCATTTACACACTCAGTACTTGGTTGGAGTTCTTTTACCATGAATTGCATCAGTTGTATCAATGTAGGATGGCATGGAGTGAGCAGGCTGAAGCTGCTGAAGAGAGTGAAACCCAAATACAGGTCGTCTGTGTTTTTCCATTGGGTGATTATTTTTTTTAAATATAAAAATTCCTCTTGACAGTACTCCATACAGTCTCTGTGGGTTATATGTGAGGTGAATTAGCTGGCCAATTAAGCACAGTAATTACATGGTCAGCAAACCATTTCATAGTACTTTTAGGACCATGGGTAGGTGCTAATTCCTGGTGGGGGAAAAAGTAGGCATATCCGTAAAGGTTGTCAGCAGATAGAAGTGCTCTAAAATATACTCACCTTAAATCACCACAGACTAGGACCATGAGTTCCCAAAAAGAGGCAATTTTCTTTTCATCTGAAAAGAGAACTTCGTCTGCTAAGCAGCAGTTCAGTCTTTCAGTGCTAAAGTCTAAAGTCCCCAAGCAGGACAACACAATCACCAGATGGCACACCCAACTGTCCCCCACCTAGTGACTCCAAGAAGATGGGGGACAGTTCTTTTTATAAGTTGCAGTAGATATTTGATGCATAAAGGGTGTAACTAGCCTGATGATGTTCACGCCCCTGCAAGTCCACTCGAACTACATTTTGACTCAACTACTGTTTCAGTTATGAGTGCTCAGTAGCATAAAAGAATAAATCATGTTTTCATTCACACAGCACCAATGCTGCAGATATGTTTAACACTTGAGCACTTCACCCTATAATTTACACATCAATCTGAGCAACTGCAGGCTAATGGACTGGGGTTGGGATTTGGTAATGGAAATGACATTTCCTTCATTTGCAACAACCCAGCGTACATTTATGAGAACCATTAAAAGTGTTTATCACTAAATTATTCAAATCAATGCACTTGATTAGCAATATCAGGAAGTTAGATGTCAGCATTGATCTGTTAAAATCAGTAAATTTTAAGTTGGTGCTTTTAGAACTGTTTTTGTAATTGTTACATGTCAGTGCTATGTGTCTTAGTGGTATACATTTGGTAGTAATAGATGAGAGGGATAACGCATAAAATGAAAGAAATGATATAAAAACATTGAATTAGCTAGGCTTTGGGGAAGGGACTCAAGAGAGAGTGCCTGGCAGCCAGGTCTTAGCCCATGGAGCCCAGTTGGGCGCAGCCTGAAGAGGCAACATGAGATTGACAGATAGTCAATCAATGTCTGCAGTGATGCAGATGCTGTATGAGTCTATTGTAATGAAGAGTGAGCTAAGTGTGATGGATGGATAAAAGACATTGCCTCATCTAAACTTTACTAGTGGTACAAAGTTAGCTGGAATTGTCCTTTATTCCAGTGAAACATAGTATCAAATGATTTAATAACTAGTGAACAGTAAAATAAACTTTAAAAAATTATAGTATTTTTGGTCATCTGGTTCCTCAGGACAGGGGGCTACAGCAGTGAGTTTAAAACCCTCAAGTTCTTTTGGTTTATCTGTACACCTTTCTGTGATACTTGCAGTCCATTACCTGATTGACTCTATAACATAGTTTCTTGTAGCTTTCTAGCTTTGTAATCCATTCCAGACTGATAGATGTCAATGACTCAGCTATTCCTCAGTTTCTTTAGATCATGGCGTTATGTGTTAACCTTTAGAATACTTCACTTAGTTAGACAGGTTTCATTTAAGCGATTTCTTGATTCAGTAGGTTTAACAGTGATCAGATATGTGTGTGGTTAATGAGCTTGAACACAGCTTTTCAACAAATGTGGTTAATTGCAGTTAATTCATTGCTTAACAAGGAAGGAAAGTGATTTTTTTTATATAGGGCCAGAAAGGTTTGGGTAGCATTTTCCTTTTAATTGATGAATTTGAAAACCACATATTTGTTTTGGTCATTTTATCTTAATATAAACATTTATTTGAGGATCTTAAACATGTAAGTGTGCTAAGTCCACAAAAAAACTAAAATGTTGACAATCTGGCACTGAACAAGTGAGAAATAGGATTGCTTCTAATAAACTACTGTGCAATCTTTTTTGCAACCACAAGAGTTACCCCCTGCTGTCAATTACAAAGAAAGCAGTTTTTAAGCATTCACATTCATTTTTCATACACTGAATGTGAATATAACCATTCAGTTCGCACCGTGCATCCCCTTTCAAACACTGAACTCAATAGGCCTTTTGCAGTCACAGCATGGATTGACAGAAAAAGCAAAAGGTCAAGCGCACATCATTGTGGGTGGAAGTTCCTCATTTCTAAGTCATAGCTGCAGCATTCATGATAGCTCAGTAGGTAAAGTGGTCGCCCCATGATCGGAAGGTCGGCGGTTCGAATTAGTGGGCTGCCCACTGCTTCACTGAGTGAATGGGTCAAATGCAGAGAAAAACAAGTAATTTCCCCATGGGGATCAATAAAGTATCCATTATTATTATTATTATTTAGCAACCCAGTACTGACCTCTCGGTTGCATAGGTGAGTTTGATTTTTATCACTTAGTGAGCTCTTGCATGAATTGATCATTTGTGAGGCATAAAAACATAATGATGCAATTTTTAAACTTACTGCATGGTTGTGCATTTTGAGTGCTGTTCAAAAACTGCTATCATGAGTTCCTGCTCATTCTGACAGTCAGCAAATGACAGTCAAGCATGATGAGCACTGAGCATCACTTGAGGTAAGATGAGCTCAGAGCTCCACTCGCCATATTTCTACATGGATTTTTAAAAATTGTGTCCCGCAGCACTTGACACATAACTTTTTCTCTGGTGCAATTCCTGATTGACTTTCTTTCCATTCTTCTGTGGCTTAATGTGAGAATTAAACTGCAGCTTAGCTCCAGTTTAGAGCTTAAGATAAAAAAAAAAAAAATAAATCCAAAATGAAAGTGATATAAAAGCATTTCACTGAGGTTGTGTTGTGGTTCCCCCTCACCTTCAGAGTTGTATTCTATAAAGGAAGTTCAACACAACTAAGCTTTCTTTGCTTAGCTAGCTCGGCAAATCCTGTAGTCCCAGTCAAAAAACAGTGGTTTTCAACTTTCTCTGAGAAGTCGGCTTTGTGTGTACGCTCCACAAAATTAGTGCCGCCTCCAAGTCATAGACATTAACAGATGATGATGATAAAATGGTGATTAAAAATGTATGAAGAAGATAAAACAGTAAAATGCAACACTTTTGCAAACAAGACAAGAGATTAATGTTGCAGAAAACTAATCTAGTGATTTAGTGCAGTGAGTGGTAAAACTAACATTTTAATTCAAGTTATTTCAAGTTGCACTTTCTGAAACTGGATACATTTAAACATTAAAGGTTACTGTCCCATTGCCTTACAGAAAAGCTGGGGGCATAGCTTTGACTGACAGGAACATGAACAGGTACACTTGGGGTGAGTTCTGTGTTGTAGTACCTGTAACTCCAGTAAAATAACAGACTTATGATTATGATCAAGTATAATAGCATTTATGCGTTTTCTGCATCACAAAATTAATACACAATTTGCATGCATAATACATCATTTGCACATCCTTGTCAATACAACACACAGTGTGCATTTCATTCAAAGGTTTTAGCAAGGCACACTTTGACAACTCAAAAAACATGCATCTCTAGCACAGAATCTATCACCCTATTTTATATTATATAGGGAGTGCAGAATTATTAGGTAAGTTGTATTTTTGAGGAATAATTTTATTATTGAACAACAACCATGTTCTCAATGAACCCAAAAAACTCATTAATATCAAAGCTGAATGTTTTTGGGAGTAGTTTTTAGTTTTAGCTATTTTAGGGGGATATCTGTGTGTGCAGGTGACTATTACTGTGCATAATTATTAGGCAACTTAACAAAAAACAAATATATAATAATATAACATCTCCACATTCACAAATATACGTTTCTGACATTCAAAAGCAAAACAAAAACAAATCAGCGACCAATATAGCCACTTTTCTTTGCAAGGACACTCAAAAGCCTGCCATCCATGGATTCTGTCAGTGTTTTGATCTGTTCACCATCAACATTGCGTGCAGCAGCAACCACAGCCTCCCAGACACTGTTCAGAGAGGTGTACTGTTTTCCCTCCTTGTAAATCTCACATTTGATGATGGACCACAGGTTCTCAACGGGGTTCAGATCAGGTGAACGAGGTGGCCATGTCATTAGTTTTTCTTCTTTTATACCCTTTCTTGCCAGCCACGCTGTGGAGTACTTGGACGCGTGTGATGGAGCATTGTCCTGCATGAAAATCATGTTTTTCTTGAAGGATACAGACTTCTTCCTGTACCACTGCTTGAAGAAGGTGTCTTCCAGAAACTGGCAGTAGGACTGGGAGTTGAGCTTGACTCCATCCTCAACCCGAAAAGGCCCCACAAGCTTATCTTTGATGATACCAGCCCAAACCAGTATTCCACCTCCACCTTGCTGGCGTCTGAGCCGGACTGGAGCTCTCGGCCCTTTACCAATCCAGCCACGGGCCCATCCATCTGGCCCATCAAGACTCACTCTCATTTCATCAGTCCATAAAACCTTAGAAAAACCAGTCTTGAGATATTTCTTGGCCCAGTCTTGACGTTTCAGCTTGTGTGTCTTGTTCAGTGGTGGTCGTCTTTCAGCTTTTCTTACCTTGGCCATGTCTCTGAGTATTGCACACCTTGTGCTTTTGGGCACTCCAGTGATGTTGCAGCTCTGAAATATGGCCAAACTGGTGGCAAGTGGCATCTTGGCAGCTGCACGCTTGACTTTACTCAGTTCATGGGCAGTTATTTTGTGCCTTGGTTTTTCCACACGCTTCTTGCGAGCCTGTTGACTATTTTGAATGAAACGCTTGATTGTTCGATGATCACGCTTCAGAAGCTTTGCAATTTTGAGACTGCTGCATCCCTCTGCAAGATATCTCACTATTTTTGACTTTTCTGAGCCTGTCAAGTCCTTCTTGTGACCCATTTTGCCAAAGGAAAGGATGTTGCCTAATAATTATGCACACCTGATATAGGGTGTTGATGTCATTAGACCACACCCCTTCTCATTACAGAGATGCACATCACCTAATATGCTTAATTGGTAGTAGGCTTTCGAGCCTATACAGCTTGGAGTAAGACAACATGCATGAAGAGGATGAAGTGGACAAAATCATTTGCCTAATAATTCTGCACTCCCTGTATATCTATATCATACTTAAAATGTGCTATAAATAAAAGAGTCAGTGAATACAAAGTGTTTCCAGCTGGTTTTAAAATTTAAAAACCTGGAGCATAACCTGCTTCCAAACAGATTATGTGTTCAGCACAAGTTACCACGGTGATTAAGCCAGATAAAAAGAGATCCACTTTCATGACACAGAAAACTCTCACTTTAAGGTTGACATAGCTCACTAAGCCATTCATATTGATTCATAGTACACCCCTCAGGTGCAACCCCACCATCTCCCCATCTCCCTCCAACCTACTGCGTCTTTTCTCCCTGTATTGTGTGTGTGTGCTTACCTGGCTACCTAGGCTTTAGGTGATGCACCTGCTGCTCATTATACATGAGAATTTTTTTTGTCTTACATAAGCTGTTTGTCCTCCTCTGTCACATACCCCTCCCCAGTGTGTCAACCTGTCCCACTCAAAACTTCCCAGTGATTATGTCTGTGGAATCCAGGAAAGCCTCAGCTGTGTTGAAGTCTGAGCAAGCTGGACTCAAAACTAGAAAAGACAACAGAAGATTGATTTTCTAAAACTTGAAGTAGAATTCTAAGTTGCTATACTTACTTGTGTTAACAATTAAAAATCCTGTTGAATTTTTCCTGTTGCATCCATCAGTGGGTGGCATGGCATCGGATTTTTTTTTTTGCATGGTAAATGTAAATAAAATAATGCAAAATAGCACTGCTAGATTTAATGGATTAAATTTCCTTTTTAAACTAAATTACATGGATTAATTACAGTAGTTAAATAAAATTATCTGATTTCATTTCACGTATCAACACTTTCGAATTGAGCACAAGTTCATGCGTAGTTCTGTGAGGCACAAGTGGAAAGCTGTTTGTAAACAGTACAAGCCTAAGGGTGAATAAAGAATTTCATAACACTTTGTGAATAATAAGGACCATCAGAATTTTATTTTCACTTTAAAGTCTCTCTAGAATTTAGGAAGTTTAGAAAATGTAAGCCAATAAATAATTACATCAGTGTATTGGGAAAACTGAAAAAGAGCCCCTGTGAAAGTATGCTGTCATCTTTTTCCAGTTACATTCCAAACCAGAATCTATTTTTGTCTCTGTTGACCTGATATATATTTAGATATATTGACTCATATTTGGCTGCTTCTGCTGTCAACAGCTTGTGCATCTTTGCTGCTGATACAAGAGCAATAAATCCAGTCAACTCATGACAACTCAATCAGAAAAATGTGTCATCAGTGCCGTTTGAAGGTCTTGGATAGTAGACTGTATTGTTATTCCACAGAATCAGTTCCAGAAGCATCTATTTTTCAATCCCAAGTCAGGATGCCAAATTTTAAGTGCCAAAACAAAATGGAAAAAAACAACAACAACCCCAAAGCAAACAAAACTCATTCGTCTTTTCTGCGGTGCTTTTGGCAGTTGGCTGCAACTGAAAGAGACATGCTTCCAACACTTCATTAGTACGAACTATGAAATTAATCCTCAAACGCATTCCACATACACAAACGCATGAAAGCATATTTTATGCACATAAACACAAACATGTAAGCAAACATAAATGCATGTTATGTAGTGTTTTTGTATACACTAGGAAAAGAAAATGGGATGGCGCCATGTCTGAGACATTAATATTGCACCATCTTGTAATATTTAATATGTTAATTAAAGTGCCCTGTGGGAATAGAGTCTTAAACATGCTTCATCAAGCTAGTGCAAAATCACCATCTTTTAACACAGCAAGGTCTGTTCACGCACACAGCTACATGGGTATAATAATCATTGTGTATGTGCTTTATTGTGTGATCAATTTTGTGTTGGTTTTACACACTGCGATCAGACCCCGTTAGCCACGCTACAATGCTGTGACTATTTATGTAGCCCCCTGTTGTATTAATATAGGATGCTTATTAATACAAGCAGTGAAATTAATTGTTCTATGCATGGCATGTTTGGAAAACAAATACAGGATGACACAGCTAAGCAATGTCATATGTTGCTCAATGAATTATGTATGTATAATAGATAATCCACATTTTTAATTTTACCTCAATATTTTATAAATATAACCTTTATTATTTGTTACTATAATCTAAAAATATTGCCTATCAATCATATAACTAAACAATACATACACATAATGCAAAATGTTGAGAAACAAGCTTAAGCTTAACAAGCAAATTAGCTTAAAGACACAAAAAAGGCTCAAAATTGCAGGTCTTGGTTTATTTTTTAATTATTTAGATGAATTTGATCGTCCATAGACCTGTTTAACTGACTGACATTAGTCTTGAATTCAGCAGTTTGGCACTGATTTCCAAATGGCATTAGCTATGCTACTTACCAAACTTTGTAACCGACTTTGAGGGATCACTCGAGGCCTGGAGTAAAGCTTACATGGGGGGAATAAATTGCACAGACTTAAGTTAATTCTGTTCCCATGAAAGTCAATAGCAGTTCTGTCACTTTAGTTTATGCCTAGTTTTGTTTCAGTTGAGTGCACAGAGCAGGCTGCTCCTGTGTAATCTAAAAGAACAGAGATGCCAATTGCCCTTAACACCTACTGGTTTCAAGATATTTTAATAATTTCCAGATATTATTTCCTATCAAAGTGCAATCAAAAAGTTCCATGACTTTAACCATAGACATAAAAAATACTGGCATCGGCCTGTAGTATAAATTTGAAAGTCTTAGGTTTTTTTCAGAAAATGGTAAATGGCCTGTATTTATATAGCGCTTTACTAGTCCCTAAGGACCCCAAAGCGCTTTACACATCCAGTCATCCACCCATTCACACACTAATGATGGCAAGCTACATTGTAGCCACAGCCACCCTGGGGCGCACTTACAGAGGCGAGGCTGCCGGACACTGGCGCCACCGGGCCCTCTGACCACCACCAGTAGGCAACGGGTGAAGTGTCTTGCCCAAGGACACAACGCCCGAGACTGTCCAAGCCGGGGCTCGAACCAGCAACCTTCCGATTACAAGGTGAACTCCCAACTCTTGAGCCACGATTGCCCCTCGTGAAAGCTCCTTAGTATCTGTACTTGTGGGATGAATTTGAAAATCCCACATTGCTCCTTTCTCGAGTTAGTAATATGCGACCTTGACCTTGAGGTCGAGGTTACTGCGATTCAAACTTGTCTGAAATTCTTATTAGATGCACCTATGGTATCAATATCAACATCCTAGGTGATTTACATCTTGGGTTTTGCAGTCACAAGATTTTCAATAAACTTTACATATTAACCTTGACCTTGAGGTTGAGCTCACAAATTCATATGAGATTTTTAGAAGTTGCAGCTATGGGATGAAGTTGAAAATCCTGCTTCACCTGGTTATAGAGTTATCGCATTTGCAAACTTGGGTGTACATGCCACCCATCTGAAAGGGTGACAAGAATACCCCATCAGCCTTTTACTGTTGAGGGGTAAAAACCATAAGATTTTCGGTTTGTTTTGCCTTCAAGACCATGTCCTTGTGGAACACTGTTAGCATGACAGCTACCTTTAGAGTACTCCTCAAATGCTCCATAATTATGATTCATTATGTTTGCCTACTATCTCCAACTTTCATGGTGAGGATTCCTAGTCATACATTTTTTCCCAGTTATGGACCAGAAACCAGACAGGAGTTTTCAGAACAGTCTGCAGTGGCAACCTTCAAGGAAGGTGCATCATGAATGCAACCAGAACCGTGACTTCTTATGTTCCACTTCAGCACCCTAAAGAAACTGAGGAAGAACGAGCTGAACTATGGTGAGTACCAGTGGGTTCACACGGTATTATAAAGTTACAGGACTTTTTTTTGGGCACAAAGGATACTAACTCACTTCATTCTCTGTCACAACAAAATCCAATTGTGGGGTTTGCTTTTATGACACTTTTTGTGCCTTTATGCAGAAGATGCAAAGTGCAAGTGGTCAGAAAGAAATTTCCACATAGCTATCAAAAGATCTAAGAATATAATCTCCAGTGAAAGCCACAACTGAGGAAACCTATCAGGAACACATAGGATCATTTTAAACCAAATATGGTCATCATATTATTACTGGCAGATTTGTGAAACTTTGTGATTACACGTCATTCAAAAAGGGTCTGATCATATACACTGACACCAGATTTGATAGATTTTGAGCGTGTTAGGTTGCTTTCATACTGCTGTGATTCTCACAGAGCAAGTAAGAGCTGTGGTAACTCTTACCAACGTCTATTCCATATACAACAGTTCAACCACTTAATTATTAAAGTTGTTTTTCTTTTTTTTTTAAATCGCTGAATTTAGATTTCAGTTCAAGACTTTATGATCATTGAGGATGTTCCACTTTACAAAAATCAGTGCAGCTGATCCATTTGGCACCCTTCTACAGCTCCTAGCTGTAAATAATCCAAAATAGTTGCTGCAAAGTCTGAAATAGGCTATGTTGTCAATAATGGGAACAGTGAGAGCAACATCAAATTGAATTCTAGCTAATAATGATGAATAGCCACCACACAGAAAATAGAGAGAGCCTGACAAGAGAAATCTGGAAACAGTCTGTTCTCTTTGTGCAGACCTGTTAACTGCTGCCAAGAAGGCCACCAGTGATTTTAAGGATGGAGAACACTGGAGCCTGCCAACATGGCAGCCCAGTTATTACCGTGTATGAAACCTGAAAGCTTAGTGTGGCTCTGTGGAGAGCGTAAGGGGTCGTTGTTAGGTTGGCAAGGTGAGTGCTGTTGAGAATAAGATACACTCAACTCCCCAAGCATCAAATCAGGGTCAGCAGCTCAGAGCAGACAGCTTCAAGCAGACAAATGTGTTACTTTTTCATGCAGAGAGCTCATTAGTTCTTTAACCTGTTGTATAGTGGTAAGAAATACAAAATTAATGTCAACTCAAATCCTTACAAATTGTAATCACAGCAGAAGTTCTTTTTTTCTCTCCATTATGGTGAAAGGCTTTATAATGAGCAGAAAGAGGCAGGGCTGGACTGGGACAAAAAATCGGCCCGGGCATTTTGACTAGAGACCAGCCCACCAAAAATCTGACGTCATTCAGGGGTAAAACCGCAAAGGATTCTGAGAACTTGTGGCAAGAGGTACTAGCGCATGCAGGCTTTCAATTGAACTCAGTTACACAGCGATAAAAAGAAACACAAAAAATGGCAAGAAGCTGTTGTATTATTAACTGCAATAGCCGGTGTTGTGCCAAAAAGTGATTGTCTGCCAAAAACTGATTTCTGGTATTGGCCAAAAACTGATTGCTCGTATTTAAATTGCTATAAGTAACTTGTTGGGTTATAATATGTGAAACATATTATGAGACAAACTACAACTAAACTGCCACTATGACCGGCGGCCGCCTCGGGTCTCTCCTCCTCTTGCCTCCCCTTTCCCTTATCCACCTGCTGGCCTCCACCACTTGCTGATGTTGCTAAATCTGTGGAAGCGGCCGCCGGTCATAGTGGCAGAGGAACTGAACTTCAGGTAAGAAGTTATGACCTGCTGTCTATCTGTGTCAGATATAAACCAAGTTTAGTTGTAGTTTGTTTTACTTTTTACAGTCGCTTAGAATAACTGGTACTGCGTTCTAGCTAGCATGACGGAGTTTATATACTGCTGGGCGGGTGCTATGAAGTTACTGATAGTAAATTTTATTTTATGCTTAAGGTTAGTTTCTCAAACTCCTCAAAATCTTAACAAATTGTGCCAATCCTTACATGTTGCACCAGGCTGATTTATCATCAAAGGTGGAGAAGTCTGTGACAGAGGAGACAGAAGAGCAGCAGAGAGAGATGGAGCAAGAGAGAGAAATAAAAGAGCAGGAGATGGAGATTGAGATGGAGAGATGACTTTATGTCATCCATGAGGGATGCATTTGACATATGTTTCACATATTATAGCCCAACAAGTTACTTATAGCAATTTAAATACGAGCAATCAGTTTTTGGCAAATACCGGAAATCAGTTTTTGGCAGACAATCACTTTTTGGCACAACACCGGCTATTGCAGTTAATAATACAACAGCTTCTTGCCATTTTTGTGTCTCTTTTTATCGCTGTGTAACTCAGTTCAATTGAAAGCCTGCATGCGCTAGTACCTCTTGCCACAAGTTCCCAGAATCCTTTGCGGTTTTACCCCTGAATGACGCCACATTTTTGGTGGGCCGGTCTCTAGTCAAAATGCCCGGGCCGATTTTTTGTCCCAGTCCAGCCCTGCTGACAGCCCTTTGTGCCAGTCAGCCATGTAACAGAAATTTCAGCTTCCACTTCTCTTTTTTTAGTTACTAAAAGTACTGAGTCAATGATTTTAAAATGACCTGATACTTGAGCCCGTTTAAGTAGTTTCTGAATTGTAAGCCAATCCCAAATTGCTGGAAAACTTTGGGAGAGCTACAGTTAGGTTTTTTTTTTTTACCTGTTTACTGAAACATATTTCAGTTATAGTTATATAATAGAAATAGACATAATGTGTAGATGCTCAGCCTTCATTTGAGGGTATCCACATTCGAATTGGATGAAGTGTTTAAAGGTTTCAGTTCCTTAACATGTTCCGCCCTCTTTTTAAAGGGACTAAAGTAATTGAACAATTGACTTAATGCTTTCATGAGCAGGTGTGGCAATTCTTTCATTATGCCATCATGGTTTAAGCAAACAAAAGGCCTGGAATTGATTTAAGGTGTGGTGCTTGTATTTAGAAGATTTTGCTGTGAACAGACAACATGCAGTCAAACGAGTTCTCCGTGCAGTTGAAAAAAGCCAGCCTTAAGTGATGAAAAAACAGGAAAAAAACATCTGAGAAATTGCTGCAATGATGTGTAAGTCACTCATAAGCCTCCAGAATAAAAAAAAGCTAGATTGGACTTTGCTAAAAACATGTAAAATGATGATGGACAGAAGCAGCTGAATTAATTCTGGGGTGTTCAGAGACATACTATCTGCTCAAATGCAGTTAAATGCAGTCAAATTGATTGGGCGCATTTCATAATAATAATGGATTGCATTTATATAGCGCTTTTCAAGGCACCCAAAGCGCTTTACAATACCACTATTCATTCACTCTCACATTCACACACTGGTGGAGGCAAGCTACAGTTGTAGCCACAGCTGCCCTGGGGCAGACTGACAGAAGCAAGGATGCCATATCGCGCCATCGGCCCCTCTGGCCAACACCAGTAGGCAAGTAGGGTGAAGTGTCTTGCCCAGGGACACAACAACCAGGACAGAGAGCCCAGGGATCAAACCGGCGACCTTCCAGTTACAGATGCGATTCCCAACCCCCTGAGCCACGGTCGCCCAAATACAAATGGACAATGACCCAACACATACAGCAAAAAAGTGTAATATTCCTGAATGGCCAAGTCAGTCACTGATCCTGACCCAGCTGAGCACGCATTTTACTTATTGAAGACTACACTTCGGACAGAAATGCCCACAAACAAAGAGCAACTGAAAGCCGCTGCAGTGAAGGCCTGGAAGAGCATTAAAAAAGAGGAAACCCAGCATCTGGTGATATCCATGAGTTCAAGACTTCAGGTTGTCATTTCCAGAAAATGGTTTTCAATCAAGTATTAGAAAAGACCATTTTAGTTTCAGTTACTTAATTTGTCTAATTACTTTTGACCCCCGAAATGAAGAGATTGTGTTAAAAATGCTTTAGTTCCTCACAATTTTATGCAATCTTTTTGTTTAATCCACTGAATTAAAGCTGAACGTCTCCACTTCAACTGCATCTGAGTTGTTTCAAATAAAATTCATTGTGGTAATGTACAGAACCAAAATTTGAAAAAAGTTGTCATTGTCCAAATATTTATGGACTTAACTATAGAGTGGAGAGAATAATAATTTGATTCCCTGCTGAATTTGTAAGTTTGCTCACACAGACATAAACAGTCTAATTTTTATGGTAATTTTATTTTAATGGAGAGATGATATCAACCAAAGATAAAAACAAAAACACATTATACATTACATAAAAGTTATAAACTGATTTGCATGTCATTGAGTAAAACTGTTGTAAGTATATAAGCAGTGTTGGGTGTAACGTGTTTCTGTAATCTGTGCTGTTCTCTAGAAAAACTAGTTCCCAATAGTTTCATTCTTCTGGATTGTTAGTCTGCTTGCCTATCAATTCTGCTTATAGGTTCTACTTGCTAATCAGCTGTCCTGAAAGAGGAACATAGCTGACTAGTCTACAGCGTGGATATTAACATTACTTTTATTTTTATTGTACATCAGGAGGAAGCCGCAATGGTAAAGTGCAAACTGCATTCGGGACAGAAAGAATGGGATTTTGCTGCTAACACAACTTCAGGTATTTGCAAGTATCTGCATGCTAATGCTAAGCTAGCCAAAAACCCATTGTGATGTTAGCTGAGTGCATACCGAGCCCAGCCCAGCAGCTAAAACCCTGAACTTTAATGAGCAACAAAAGTTTTGGTGAGCAGTCAGACTGAATCCTCTGTTTCTACACTGATTTTAAAAAAATTGTTCTGTGCAATATTGGTAATACATTGTCTTTGTCATGTCTTTAATATGCTGCCTAGTGATGGTGGTGACTCTAAAAGTAGAGCCAATGAGAACTCAATGAAAACCCAATAAGAATTGACAAGAGAATTGATAAGGAATTGATTCGATTAGTGATATTGATCATGAAATCGAAATCTTATCAATTCCCAACCCTTATTACCACATAACACTGAAGCATTAGCAAAGAGGCATTTTCCACACATTAACCACATTTGGCTTGGTTAAGTTTACAAGTACAAAATAAAACCTGCTTTTTTTGACATTCACCATTCCTAGGCTGTTTCGGTATTAACAATGAACAATGTGTTTTCATTTAAAAATAGACAAGACTGGACAGCTACAGTGCCACACCATTAAACCCTTGGAAATACCAATTAGGTTTATTCCATTCAGTGGTTTCACTGCCCTCAGTGTAATGCTGATAAAAATGAAGCTTTTTAATGGCAAACCAACCCCAGGCACCTCCGACATGTGATGCTTTCTTGCTACCACTGAGTGACAAATCGGACATAACAGTGCAAACTATTACGATAGCATGGCTGAGCTCTCATTTTCATCCATCCGTTTAAATTGGCTTAGTCAGGAATGAGATCTACAAGAAGTTAGATTTATCTGCACAAATTCAGCCAATCACATTTAATGTATTCAGTGATTAGGTCTGTACCCTAAAGAGATATGAATGAATGGAACAGACATTTCTGTTGACAAGGCTTCAGTGTTGTGGGAGAAATATTATAACAAGGCTTAACCCCATGATCTCCCCAATCCAGATGCCTGGGTTGTTGAAATTATATTATTTTCATGGTTCTGATTCCATTTCAAGCTATCTTTCCCAATGTTTCTGCCAACTACCGTAGGACACCAATGCACTATGCCAAACAGTAATAGCCCCATGTAACACAGCCATTTATAAAAAAGACTTAGCATTATTCAATGTACAATTTCCGAGCTTTTAGATATGTATTGGATAGATGACAATCCTTTCTTAGATGCCAGAGCAAATGGTTTCAATAAAATCTACCTTTTTAAATAACTGTGGTTTATTACTTAATGGTCCTTATTTTCACAGTTTTGTGTTTTTGTTTTGTTTGATGTTTTAATTACCAACGTAATTGGTAGTCTATGAAAAATCAAGGAAAACTCAAGTGAAAGTTTATTTTAATAAAGCATCTGAAACAACCTCAGATGACCAAAGTGCTTTGAAAATTATGTCAAATATACATATAATTAACAATCACTAAAACTCCAATAAGTACACTAAAATATGCAATAAAGCTTAATAAATCATCATCTGATAACCAATAGTAGAAATAAAGAAGACTGTTTGCACGACAAAAGTCAGAATACCCTACTGAAATCAAGCAACAAGTACATTTTTAACAGTGGTTTAACCCTTACAAAAATAAACAGGTCAAATTTGCCCTGTTTACAGATTTGACAAAAATAACCTAAATTTAATTCATTTTGCCTGAAATGTTATGACTTTTCCTAAAGTGAACCAAAATGCACAAGCCTGAAAACATTTTAGTATATTTTAGTATATTTTGCCTTGATGCATCCTCAGTCATCCAGATAAGTAAATCCCAAAAGGTTGATTCTGTTTATCTGGACGTAGCGTTTTGAGTGGGAGAAACGTTTCGTCACTCATCCAAGTGACTTCTTCAGTCTCAAAGAGACTGAGACTATGATTTGCTATTTGTCAGGTCACATTGCTGCACTCACTATCCCGGGTTTGTTTGTGTAAGCGTTCTGATGCCGGCAAATCAAACAGTCTGTAAATTAAGGCAAACACTCAGTTACATGTTTCTTTATATTTTATTATATCACAGATTAAGTAATTTGTTCATACTTACTTTGTTCTTTCTTTTCAGTCTTCATGTGGGTCAGGTGTGGGGAAATGCCCGCCTAGCATTTCCTCATTTTAAGTTCTGATGATGTCACGCATGACATCAGCAGGTCGAACCAAGTGTAGGGGTTTCTTTTTCCATAAAAATGCTTCCATTTGTTTGTTTCAAGGTCTAAAGGGATTTGTTGGATCTTTTTCTTTTCGTTAATACAGCCATTTAGTTGTGTAAATGTGCTAATTAGAAGTGTGAGGATTGTGTCTTTTTTTAATCATCTGTGTAGAGTTTTAGATCCCTCAGTTCAAGTGAGTGGTACTTCCTGGGCTAATTGAAGGGAAATTGATGGCCCTGTTTAAAGCCAGATTCAGCTAAGAGAGGAGAGGTAAGCTGTGTTACCAGATTCATGTACAGTTGAGTTTTGTTAATTGAGTTACTTTGGGTGGGAAGTTTTGTTAAGTTACACATTAAACTGAGTTCACTGTAAATAAATTGCTCACCTCTGGAAATCCGAAATGTCTGCATAGTCTGCTTCCCTACCACCTTCCTTGACGTTCAAGTCCGACTACCTCACAGTACAGGTTCAATTAAGGTGGCACCAAATTATCGAGTCTATAAAGACCAAGTAATACAATTTTTAAACTGGATCCTGAAATGGACTGGAAGCCAGTGCAGGGAGACCAGTACATGTGTGATGTGATCTCATTGATTCTTTATTCTAATTTGTACAACCTACAGGCACTGATCAAGATTGATCAAGGCCAACATTGAAGCAACTTAAAGACTTAACTGAAAAAAAGCTTGTCTATATCATCTGTTTATCAAGTTCTAAAAGCACAGTTAAAATCAAGTAAATTCAGCTCAGTTCAGTTTTATTTATATGGTAGCAGCTCACAACAGCAACATTAAGGAGCTTGATCACACCAAGGTTCCTTGCAACTGAGTGACAATGAGAAGCTAAAAAACTGAATGCACCATTTTACCGATGTAAGAGGGTTCTCCAAATAACATACATTTTTAATTGTTCAGGTTAACTAAGTTTATTTCCATCCACAATTTTACATGGCTAAGATAGTTTACCATGGAAGCCTGGTAAATAGATGAGCTCGATGGTGATTTGCTGATTATAATGCTACTGCTACTCCTAGCTAGCTAGGTGGACCCGGGTTTGTTCAGATTTAAATGTGTCGGGGTATACTTTGGTGTTTATGCATGTGAGAGTGTAACTTCTATTCTAGAAGAACTCAGTATTATGCATGCAGTCAAAGCCTATTCACACAATACAGCTGCTAGCTTAACTGACTGACTGGTAAGTAAATGACTTGCTGCATTCAGTCTAAAATAAGGCATTTTTAAAATATTCACAAATTCCACAGTAAGTACGTTATCTATATAACTAAATACATGGAAGTTCAGATAATCACAGAATTTCAGACATAAAATAGAGCGATACACTGTCCAGTTTTCTTTCTAAAGCTTAAGTGCTAGCATTCTATCCTCAACCTTATTCTTTAATGTATCTTTTTAGTTACAGCAGTTTGTTTCCATATCTGTGTTGCGGTAGGTGCATTGTCCTAGATTTCTCTGAATCTCATGTAACGATAAAAGTTTAATATGTTTTCATTTACATTCATGAATGAAACACTAAGCCACTTGTTCCTGTGGGCAATGGCTTGTAGTTTTACCAAATATTTTAGATTTCCCCACATAATCTCTTACCTGCCATGGGAAAGTAGGACATGTTTTTACTTTGTTGTACAGAAAATGGAACGCAAAAAGATGAACAGTGCAGTGTATTGCATTTGGCATTTGGTGACAAATACGTTATTGCTTTGCGCACAGCAGCAAACAATCCAAGTGCTGCTTTGGAGAGTGAGCTGTCACAGTCCCCGCACCCAGACAGCATCACACCATAAATATCAATAAAAGAGAGAAAAAGAGTTGTCCTCAGGGAGAAGCAACGAAGGTACATGAATTAAAAATGTCACCGATAACTTTTGGAAAAGGGGAGCAGGTCTGCGGCATGTCTCTCTATTCATTCATGCACAAAACAGATTTTGCCTTCAGGGAGTTAAAATTGTTGAATGCGAACACCTGTCACCTATAATGGGAACAACTGGATAACCATCAATCAAGAGCTGATTTTTTTTAACTAAATAAATTTAATGAACAAGTTGTCACAATAATAAACCACTCAGCTAAGCAGGTTATTATTAAAAAAAAAAAAGAACACATATTGCATTGAGAAAAACTCATCATGTAGCCATTTTCACATGTATTTTTCTCTAATGGTTTTAGCTCTGCAATAAAAACTTCATGTGGACATGAAAATAGAATTGTTTTGTCAAATGAGAACATGCCCAAAGCACGATAAACAACTGAAATTAAATTTTACATCATATTTTATTTTATCTACAAATACTGTGACTAATGGCTAAGCTCCTAGTGGAGTGTTATATTAAACTCCAATTGAGATGCCGTAAAATAATGATGATTAACGATTGTCAGTTTGTGAATCTGGAAGCTTATTAATCAAAGTGTAACTCCACTTGCTGTAATGTATCATCTTTAAAGTCACAGACACAGGCTTTAATTAATAGCATGCTTGCAGGGCTTGCCCCTTCTCCAAAGGGTTAAATGCAAAAGCCCATCAAGATATGAGAACAGCTTGAACCCAAAGACCTTATCAATTAGCCGTGTTATTTCCCTCTTAGGCTCAAAATAAAATGGCATTAAGAGTTACACCTGGTAAGACAGATGTGTTGATGACAGTTATCTGGCAGCCTTTTGTCTTCCTCTGGTGACTTCACCTCTGAGACACACTCATAACTGAGACAGAGCAGCAGGTCGACTGGTTATTTATCAAATGCTCTGTAACTGAGAGGCTGGGAAACTAAACCTTAACCTGTTCTGTTATTGGACTAAAGAATTACATGTCTTTTTCCTCTCAAGGTAACTGGCACACTTCGATATTACTGAAATGAACTGGGGTTAAAAATCACAGCTTTTAAACTGGCTGGTCGAAATGGGTTTTCTGCAGATTAGTAAGAATTTCATTTATCTATTTAGAAAATCAAAACATTTCTTCCCTTATGATTTTGCATTGGCCAGGCTAGCCAGAATGCAAAAGGACTATGTGAGTTTTTTATGTCCCTTGACCTATTTCTCCTTAGCTATTCATTTATTAGCTATCCACAGGAGAAATGTAGCTGCAGACCTCCTGACCTTTGCACCATTTTTGTTGTTAAGTCTCAGGCTTTTCCTTTCCATGTGGTTTCTCCTGTGGTTAACAAGCCATTTATTACGTTCTGTGTCCTTTCCCACTGGGAAAATACATGCAGCACCTCCTGACCCACAGCTCATTTTAGCCCGATGGACTCTGGGCCTAAAAAGAAACCTTACCATAAATTCATAACAGAGATGGTGGACTTGTAGGAGGGTATTTATGAGGCTCAATTGTCTTCCAGGCAGACAGTAGGGAGGCTTCGAGAGACACCTTTCTGACCTGCAGATTGATTTAGCAGTGCAGCCTACACTGTATACCCAAACTTCCAACAGCACTCTTCCAGCACAAGCAAACATGCTTAAAATGGGAAATAGCTCTTTTGTTATAGGAAGAAAAATAACATATATGTCCTGAAGTTTCATCTCATAGACATTTTGTTTCCATTTGAACAGTGTACCTGCAGTGCTTTGACACTGCACACTGTTTACAGCTCAGTCAGCTCCAACCCATTGCATTTATAGTTTTCTGTTGAATGTAATATAGGGAGTTTTTTTTTTCTTCATGTTGAGAAATAATGTGTTAGTTTGTGTACTTGGTTCTTATTGTAGATTTTCACCCTATAATTATCTTTACGTATTTAAGGTTATTTCAGATTATTTGTACACAATGTACAGACTGGAGACAGGGGAAAAAACTGAAACCTTTATCGCTAGACTGGTGATTTTGTAACTATGTTATGCTTTGGGACCATGTCTCTGTAAATCAATGCAAAGTTATTCTAAGTTATCGGTTTTATTGAATGGCTCCTTATGGAAGTCAGCTCTTCCAGTATATTAATGGCCACATCCATAAGTCACAACAGCTCAGATCTCAAACCCAACTGAAAACCTATTGGAGATTTACCACTAATATGTTAGACATTGCTCTTCACCACCATTATCAACACATTAACTGTGTATATGTCTTTGGGAGTAAACATCTTTAAAAGCTGCAGACTGGCCAGATCAATGCAAAGGCTCAATGAAAGTGTACAGATGCAATTTCTAACATACCTTGAAAACACTTTACTAATTGTTGCTAAATGTAATAAACTAGATATCTCATTTAGTGTGCTACTGATGGGTAGCAGTCACACTCACCCACTTCAGTTGATGTGTAGCAGCCAGTTACTGGCACCAAGGTGTGTAATTATCTATTTTAGCTGCCCCAGATAGGAGAATGAAGACAGCACCAGTACCAGCCATCTGGCTGTGTGAGAACTCAAGTCTCTGCTGGCAGAAACACAAATGTGTTTTCACCGTCCCCACTCAAACACCAACTGTAAAAACCTCCGCTCTTCTTGTTTTACAGATTCTGCATTTGTCACGGTCACTTGGACTGTCTCAGATTTTGTGTGCGCCTTTATTCCAGCTGCCAGTCAAATGGCCAGCGAGGCTTGTTTTACTTCTCCTGGCCTGACAAGCATTTATACTGTAGAATAACACTGTAATTTGCAGATGAAAGGCAAGTTCTTTTATATCTTTGCCATTCTCAAAATGATGTCCCAAATTGATGTCTCTTTGTTAAATTTTGGCAACAATTTAAATGCATGGACCTTATGGTACATTGTGTTAGTTCTCTATCTGCCCGTTTTGTGTTAGGTTACGCTGTCTCTTTCTAGTAAAACTTAGGGGCATCCAGAATGTTGGGTTTTCTCATTAGCATGCAGCCCTTCTATCATAGTCCTAAACTCATTCTTGAAACTGACTTTAATTGGAGCACATCTACACATGTAAATAATGCATCACCACATATTGCATAATTTCTGAGGCGGTGGCCGAGAATAACGTTAACTAATTCTAGCCTGCACACAGGCACTTTACATAGTTTCACTCAGGGGACTGATGTAGAGACCCAGAGGTCTCAAAATATCACATTATGCCAATAATGAGACCTCCATAGAAGCTGTGTTTTTTATTTGCAGTGGGATTTGGAAGATGGGGGAACATCAGCCTCGAAGACTCACTGTAGCCAGCTTCTCCACAAAACTGTGACATGGTTGACATTTTGCTGCCCATAGATGCCTGTAGTGGGGAAGATTGGCACTGTCCAGGACTTGGTGGTGCTCTGGGACATTGTCATTGCGAACACTACATCACCCTGTGTCAGCATGTGGGAAATGAGGGTGCCTACAGAGCAAGATGTTTCCTGGCTCTCGCCTTCTGGTGGTCACCTCTGCATATCCCGGCTCACTCTTTCCCCTACACCCTCATGCAACACATCACTCATACACAGAGTCTCGATGGAGGGTTGTGGGTCACATAGGTCACAGTAGGTAGAGCTATTCACGTGACTCTGCTGGCTGAACTGCGTGCCAACCTACCCCTGTCCATGAACACCACAGCTTGCCGTGCAGCAGTGTGACATGCAGTTTCATTTCTTTAGATTTTGTTTCCAAAGAGCAAGACGTTTGGCATTTTTAAAGTGATATTTGAGCACTGGCTGCTTTTTCACTCTTTTCAGTGCAGTTCTTGTACCTGATCATTTTCAGAAGAATAATTTGTTTATTTGTTGAACTGACCTGTGATGCATCCACACTTAAAAAGGCAACTAACTCAAGGAATGAACCAGTGAATATGTGAACCAGTGGGGAAAAAAAGTACCTTGAGTATTTTGCTGTCAAATGCCAATGCCAAAGATATCACTGCTTGATAGGATTAAAAAAAGTATTTTTCCACAACAGAGATGTTTGCTGAAGAGCTATTACCTAAAATATGTATATCTTCCCATTGTGTGAAACGTGTTCTTAAAAAAAATCTGGACAAGTGGAGGACAAAGACGAAATGGCAGGCTTTCAAAAAATATATATATATATCTATAGCAGCTGAATAGAAATATGCAAATAAAAAAAAATAAAAAAATCCCGCTATTCCATTCACTGTTAACCAAAGTCTCACTGGAAAACATCTCCAAGGATGGGTGGCTGTCAAGAAGTGGGAAGGGAAACTATCTGAAAAGACTGAGGGATGCCAAATTACACAAGAACTGAACTAATCTATATACATATATTTCAGTTGCATTTTACTCAAAATTATTAATAGTCAGCATCTAAAGCCATCTGTAAAACAATGTGGAGCTCTGTCATGGTTTAGTTTCCATTTCAACCTGTGGTGTTGGAGGTCTGGTCAAAATTGGGAAAATCATGAATGCAGAAAAGTACATTAGGATTTTGATTCACTATTACCATATCATCTGGAAAGCATCTGATAGGTGTCGGCTTCATAACAATGACCCAAGCACACTCCTAATGTGTTTGGGATCTTTGTACACCTGAATAGAAGAACACAACTCCCCCGACCTCAGCATTATTAAAGCATTGTGGGATCATCCTGACAGAGAATGTCACAAACGGCAGCCAGAATCCAAAAAAAGAGCTTTGAATGTCCTTAAAAAAGCTAAGAAAATATTCCCAAAGACTACAAAAAATAAATCAAGCAAATTTGTCAGAATTGAACAAACTCTGTTTTTAACTTCTGCTTTTACCTTATACACTGTATTTCCATATAAGTTTTTGCATTTCAATAAATCACTGCACCTTTTTCCTAGCAAAATATAAAGAAATGAGGGTTGGCTCAAAACACAGTACTGTAATTCAAAAACAAACTCCTTTACACACAGGAAAACACAACCACTCACTGACATTCACAAGACCAAACTTGCCATTTTGATTGATCAACTTCTCTCTTAAGCTTTTCTATTGAAAGCGCTGATCGCTGAGTAGAATCAACTGCATATTTTAAATGCCTACACAACAAAACAATCTAGACCTGCTAGGGCTGTAACACTGACTCATATCCTGTAATGGTTAATGATAAAGTATATCACTAAAAGCCTTATTTTATCTGGATAAATGCACATTAGTACAAATATACCGCGTGGGTGTAATGTGCAAAGGTCTTTAATTCTAAATTAGATAGATACAAAACCTCCTGTAATCATTCGGCTTAATCAAATTTAACCACCACAAGTGCTACAAAATTACATTTGACACTTTGACTACATATTGATAACAGTGTAAAATGTAAACTTCTCTTAACGGTTTATCATTTTAAACTTACTTCTATATATTATGTAACATTAAGACAGCGTCTTTCCTTCAGTGACGCTTGCAGCATTATTGGTGGTTTATGAAAATGTAGGTAAGTCCCAAAACACTGTTCTTTGTACTAAGGTTTAAAATAATGAGGTAAACCAGAACCACTGTTTATTGAATTTCACTTAATTTGTTCACAACTCAATCAAATTGATGAGTTTTACAATTATTTTTACAATAACCACCACTGTTACAGAAAATGGACAGGATTATGTAAAAGTTTCATTATTTTCAGTCATCTTTATGGTGTGGGACATTTGACTTAAAAGGTACTATAATAACTGAAGACCTAAGCAAAAATCGAAGAAGGCAGGTAATACCAAATGTCAGATGCAGTAGACCTGCATTCCTGCATTCAGACCTGGGTAAAAGATGGATGTCGCTTTTGACCCTTAAATCCTTCAGAACTACAGTGAGGAAGATAAGCTGAAAGTGAGAAGGTTACAGGCTATGCACTCACAGCCACCATAACTGTAAATGCCACTACAGAACTGTGATTTTACTTGACCACTTGAAGGCGACGTGATGAAATGTCAAGCACTGTTCTCATTACCTTGATGAGGCAATCAAAAAGCCGTAAAAGTTTCTGTAATCATTTTCTTCTCTTTAAAAATCCATCAATCATCAATTACTCTTGTGTGTGTAGTATACATTGTGGATGTAACCAATATACCGAGTCTCTGCTGATCATAACTGCAGATGTTCTGTCATAAACTTCAGACGTAGACTTTCTTGCTTATAACGTACCAGGTGGTTGTTGTCTGTTATCAGCAGCAGCTGCCAGTACCCAAGCAGTCTGGCAGATGTTTCAAAAAATAAGAAAAAAATATCCAAATACTGGGCCTGACACCTTTAGTGGTTTTGTAAGAGGCAAGGAGAATGTTTCACAAAGTGAGCCTACTGAAAGTTGCTATATACCTCAGTCTGACTGACCTGTCTTAACAAGCAAGTTTCTTGTGAGTCTTCTTTAGTAATTTATCTGCCTGTATAAGATATTATCATTACTTCTCTTGCTGTACATATTAGTAGTGTCTCTTACCTGACAAAGTCCTTGTGGACACATTTTTTTAGAATGTAAGATGACAGTAATCTGTAAAAAGGTTAAAAAGACCTGTCAAATTCTAGAGTGAGTGGTCTTCTTTATTAATTAAAAAATGTTTTGCACAGCATTTGGCTCCACCAAATTGTTTACAGCAGAACAAAACCATATGTGATTTTTTATGCTAAATTCTTACACCTGTACTAAGTTGCATACTCAAAAAAAAAAAAAAAGAAAGACTTTGACATAACCTTCAACCACAGTAGTCCTCAGGATCCTTGTCTCAAACTCTCTGACCGTCTTGAACTCCCAGTCCGAGCTGAGGTGATTTACATAATTACAAAAACTCATCTGACCCAGTGAAGGTGGTGTGTCAACATAATGTCAGAAAATAATTTCCATCTCAAAGACCAATAACAAGGGGAATGGAAGAGAAATAGCAAATTATACAAACGCCTTGTAAGAAATTAGATTATAATAAAAAATAGTTTCTATGTAAAGTTACATGTAAAGTATATGTGATATATATTACAGTATATTACATATAGTTTCATAAAATGAGTCACTAGTATTTTACATGTTTTCTTATTACATTTTCAATAAAATGATCAAGATTTTTCACATAAAATTATAAACAATAAAACACAACTAATATAAACAAACATCTGAGCAATTACGTTCAGGATCACAATCACGATGGCTGTTTATCATTAGATTTTATAGACCTCTTTTGAGAAATGTTTTCTTTTAAGCTGAAATTGATATTAAATGTTGTATGTAGTTTTTTAGTATCAAACAGGTCTAATAAATTTTCCAAATTTTTTAACATTAGGTGAAAAATACCAAATCTGGACAAAATAAAAAAAAGTGAGAAAATAGATTTGCTATTTAGAAAATAATGTTTTTGGAGTTATTAAAGTAAAATATTAAACAGATTTTGCAAGGTCAACAAATATGGCAGCTTCACATTTCATTCAGCTGCTGAATGATGATCACAGATCATTTACGATGAAGATGTTTTTTTTCTTTGTTGGTTTTAATGATATCAAAGTCTTCTAGAAACAAGTCGTGACACAATGCAGAAGTTTTGGTAGCACCTTTGGTCTATTTTTTTTGAGTAAAAGTCCCCAAAAGGCCAAGCTTTTATCTAATAGAAAGAGAGGATTGCTCTCCCCCCGCTTCAGGACACCTACACCAGGAGATGCCGGACTAGAGCAGCGCAGATACTGAAGGACCCGTCCCATCCTGGCAACAAACTGTTCCAACTTCTGCAATCTGGTAGAAGGTTCCGCATCTTCCGGGCAAGGACAGAGAGACTCAAGAGGAGCTTCTATCCCCAAGCCACCCGTGCCCTAAACACACACACCCGCCCGCTCACATCATCTATAATTGACTGAGACAGGACTCTCTTCCAGACACTAAACCAAGGAACAATGTACATTTCAAATTCCTTTAATTTTAAATATGTTTATATTGTCTATCCTGTAAAATAGTCAGATGTCTATTCTTATTAATGTACAGAATTCACCTGCTTGCTGCTACTACTGCACATTCACCCAATGTATATACCATATATATATATATATATATATATATATATATATATATATATATATATATATATATATATATTATATATGTTCTTCCTCTACAGCCCCCCCCCCATTTTTGCACATGTCGAGGAGCGTGTCAGGCTACATTTCACTGTGTGTTATACTTGTATAACTATGCATGTGACAAATAAAGAACCTTGAACCTTGAATGATATGTTGTGTAATTAATTCTTGTACATGACCCTTTAAATAAAGATGGATCATTCAAAATTACACTAGCCCACATTATACTCTGTTGTGGACATGGATAGCTGAGGACAGGATGGTCAAAAAGTCATTACTGTTGCACTTCTTTGAAGTCCACCACCTAAGATGCACGAGTATTTGGCGTATTCTAATGTAAATTGTGTGGTCACACAAAACAGGCAGGCACACGGATATCCACACAGACCCACACACCCAAAATCTGAGTGATTACGTCACTCTGACCCTAAAGAAGACTCACGAACATGGAAGGTATAATCAACCCTTAAGTGGTGGTCACCACAGCCTATGTAAAAATAAATTACTGCATTTTCCAATGATGCATGCCTTGTCAAATATGAGTCTGAGATTTTTTCTAGCTGAAGACCACAAATGGCTTTGAATTGAAACTCGAGTGTTAAATTTCATGTCACTGTCAGACTTCTGTTGATTTGCGTTTATTCCAGCTACCTTCCTTGTGATTAGAGAGGGCGCTGTTAGCAATGGCACTTAGTCCCTGAGGCTGCTACTGCTAATGATTCTGGTTCAAAAGGAGCAACACTTTCATGTCTCTTTTGATTAGTCAGGTTAGCTGTGACTCAGAGCTAGAAAACAGAGTGAAAGTGCGATGGTGTTGTGACCTGGATTATAATGTCCTTTTGGGCTGTCCCAAAAATAAACACCGTCTGCACAGATTGTTCAAAGTCACATCAGATATGCAGGCGTTCCAGCATGAATAAGCATTTTTTTCTCTTATGGAGCTACCATATCTACTACTGCTTTTCTACCACCATTAGTTATGATTGTTTACACCTCCAGGATCACAATTCGCTCAGTTCTTTGACTCGACTGAATCTTAATAAGCTTCAAGAAAAATTACTATAATATTCTTTAAACTTTTTAAAATTCCTTCGAGTATTTCAAAATATCAGTCATTGTTGCACTATGTTTGCGGGGTTGTATCCACTGTTTATTTGTGTCTTTCTAAATAAATCCTCAATTTCTCTTCCAGAGAAAGTGATCTGCTAAAATCAATGCTTAGACCCTTGGGTGAGACACACAGATGAAGGGAATACAAAATAATGTCTATGTTTATGCTGCTTAGTGTAAAATAAATCCTGGACTCCCAGTGGTATCAGAGTGCACAGTCAACACTGCTGTCTGAGAACTGTTGTAGTTTATCCAGTTATTTATTAGCTAGGTTTGACTGAGAACACATTTCTTTTCTCTGAAATGCAGATATCAAGCTGAAAAAGGTGAAAAGTTAACAACATGAGACACTAGAAAGAATTTAAAACAATTTCCCTTGATTGTGTTCTGCTTAAGGACATTGTGATTTCAGTACTTGAGGAAGAAAGATCAGAGGGGGGGTCTCTCTGCCACTTGATCCACTTTCCCAATACAACTAAAGGTCCAAAATATATATTGAGAACACTCAAAAACGGCAACGTAGCAGTCCTGTGCTACACATTTGCTACATAGTGGTCAGTCTCTGTAACACAGTTCATGTCTCACAAATTCTTGTAAGAATATTACTAATGTGGTTCAAATCTCGTCTTTTTTTCCAGCCCATCATGCTCGTATTTAGAATGAGGTGTGATTGTGTAATAGCTCTGTCAAAGGTCCTTCATGCAGTGAAATAATCACTCATTTGCCATTTTAAGCTGCCCTAGCATAAGAAAGTTCATGAATTATTTTTAGCCAAGATTACTTCCTTTTTAAATTAGTGCCTTCATGGTCAGGACACATAAGGTACTGTAATAACTCAAGACCTTACATAGTTTTTAATTTTCTTATATGGACGTGACTGTGTTCATCCAGTATTACTGGAGAATTGAATTTCACAGAGAGAATAAATTGAGATTGAATTATTCTTTATTACATTTTATCCTGAGATTACCTGAACCAGCAGAACAGAATAGATATTTAAAAGTGTCCGATCCATTCTCCTCTAGGCCCTGATATTTCATTGATATTGAAAGCTGCGTAATGTAATAGATTCAGCTAGCACACCATAATTGGTTCCCCTTGAAAACGCCAAATGGAGAAGAGCGACATGTAAAAGAAACACAGATGAGTTTATCTTCAGAGTCAACGAATTTGTGCCATTTTGCATTGCAATTGTGTATGTGTGTGTTTGCTTTAATCTTTCAGGGTTTCTCCAATCCAGAACATTTTCAAACTTCAGTATGTTATCAAAGGCTTTTGGACAGTTATTTTTAGAAACAAATGTGATATAATGTGAAATAAGTTTTTGATGGTTACATGAAGTAGCAGGTCCAGGTTGTGCTTATGGTATCTGCAAAACAAAAGCAGCTTCCAAGACCTTCCACTTGTCCTTTGGAGATCTGTAAAGCCCAAATGTCATTCTCAGCTTGTCCACTGAGATGATTAATTGGTCACATGTCAATCTTTTTAGCATTGCAATTTTCTGAATTATTCAAAAAGCCCAAATGCAAGAGTTATTCACAAAACTTGTCTTTCCCTATACTATTTCTCTGTACTTTTGTCAGCATGTAATGCTTACCGCATGCAACTGTAGCTGAATATTAATTTACGCTAGAAGTGAGATGAGGGATTCACTTTTTTACCCTCTCCTTAAGATAGCACATACTGTATATGTAATATCACATATTAATAATAATGGATTGCATTTATATAGAGGCCCTCAAAGCGCTTTATAATTCCACTATTCATTCACTATCACAGTCATACACTGGTGGAGGCAAGCTACAGTTGTAGCCACAGCTGTCCTGGGGCAGACTGACAGAAGCAAAGCTTCCATATCGCGCAATCGGCCCCTCTGGCCATCTCTAGTAGGTAGCAAGTGAAGTGTCTTGCCCAAGGACACAACGGCCGAGACTGTCCGAGCCAGGGCTCGAACCGGCAACCTTCCGGTTACAAGACGAACTGCCAACTCTTTGAGCCATGATTGCCCCGTAACATCACATATTACATATACATGTATTACAGTACATGTACGTACTGTAATAAAACAACTGTATAAATACAAATGTCTCACATTTAAAATGCAGAGAACCCAAGAAGGTATTCTAGAGGCATTAATTATTCAGTGGCTTGAAAAATGGTGAGGCAGGGGTCTGTTTAAGTGTTTGAAAAAAAGCTTGTAAAAACATCTGTTTCATCTAGAAATCCAAGAATGGACTTTGCAAATCTGTTTCTTCTTCTGGCAGTTGCTTCTTAAGATATCAACCAAAGGAAGTTAATTTGAAAAAAAAAAAAAAAACCACACATAAAACCTAAAAAGCTGTAACCATGTTTGGGAAACAGTTTTCATTTTGTGCTTCTTTCCAGCTGGGCTCACAGCAAAATAATGAAAAGATTTAAAAAGAGAGAGAAAAAAAAGAAAATATTTTTAGGCTTATGGTGTTTCTCCAGCACTGGTAAGTAAAATGTTTTAAACTCTTTGAAGACATTGGCTGCATCCCAATCTCCCAACTTTACTAAAATAATATGTAATAAAATAAGATTTTCCATTTTTTTTGTGATGCTCTTGAAAAAACTGGAAAGACAAAACATAAATGACACATAAAATACAAACACAGACACATACACAGAGAGAGAAACAAATAAATGAATTACATTTTTCTCATTTAGTGGCATTCAGCATCCATGGGAAGCTGCACCTGGTATACCTGTAATGCTCTTGGAAACCACAGCTGTTACTGTGTAGGTGAACAGTATTGATGTTGATGTGGAAATGAGCCGCAAGACAAACTATGCACGTTCATGGGTCCCTGCATTTAAACATGACTATTGTTGTGGAAGTTTTCCATTTAAATAAAGCCTGCAGACGAGCGATGAGCGGTAGCTAATATTCTTTAATCAAAACAGACAAAGAACAGAAAACCAAGAAGGAGAGCCTACATGACCACGGGGCAGACGGTCAGCAGAGTCTCACTGAGCCTAACATGGCCCTCAGTTAAATACCTTCTCCAGGAACAAAAGGCAGTACACAGCTGTTTCACGCCTTAAGGTTCAAACTCCCTTGCTACCTCCCAGAGTCCTCGAAGAGACAAAAGATTCTTCCTGTGGAGTTGTCTGCTTCCTCCCCAACTTCCTTACTAGACCCCCACCATTTGTCTTAATGTATGAGTGTGAGACTTGTTAAAATCCAGTGGCACCAAGGCATTATACAATAAAATAATATGATTAATACATAAGTAAAAGAAATTCCTATACACTATCAGAGTACCAGAATGGCTGGGTGCATGGATGAGCCAACAGACATACAAAGAGAAAGAGAGCCTGAGATCTGATGCAGATCCGACAGCCACAGTTGAAAGATTAACTGTGCTGCATTGTCTTAGAGATTATATTCATAGATTTTTTTCACCACTGCAGCCAACAGTTTTCACTGTCAACTCAGAGGCCAATATTATCGTCTCCTTAGAGCAGGAACAGGGAGTACTTTAGAGGACAGATTGAGCTGAATAGATGTCATGGCACGTGATACGATGATGACAGTTATTTGCAGGTGTGCTACAGGAGATAGAAGTGTACAAGGGGCTGTGAACAGTCCACATATTGATGTGTTTGTTAAGGTTTAAACACTGACAGTTTCAAACTGCAGGCGGATCAGAAACCGCTTAATACGCTGCATGGTGTGACACATTTTTCACAGCTACTAACTGAAAATAATCTAACTGGACTGCAGGATAATTAAACAATGTTGTACTTAAAACTCCTGAAAGATGATATGACCTGGGATGCCAACAAACATCATACAGTGAACAATTCATGTTATGTTTCAGGCACCGGGCAGCCATATGCATGAATCTAGTATGCTAATTATTAAAAACATGCCCCGTACATCAAAATTTAGTTGATTTTTAATTTCGAACATTTAATATTGTCCCACTGAGCAATTTTCTGTTGCCAAAATATGTCCTAATAGTACTGAAGGCAAAACATGCTAGTGACAATACCTTTTTGTGCTTTTCTAACATGAGTGGTAAAAATGTCTGTTGTGAAAATAAGGTGGTAGCTCAGTATTACCATGGTAATGATAGTAAGTTAATAATTACTACCCAAATCCAAGAATTAAGCACTTAAGCATTTTTACTATACAGGGTGGGCCATTTATATGGATACACCGTAATAAAATGGGAATGGTTGGTGACATTAAAGTCCTGTTTGTGGCACATTAGTATATGTGAGGGGGCAAACTCCTCAAGATTGGTGGTGACCATGGTGGCCATTTAGAAGTCGGCCATCTTGGATACAACTTTTGTTTTTTCAATAGGAAGAGGGCCATGTGACACATCAAACTTATTTGTAATGTCACAAGAAAAACAATGGTGTGCTTGGTTTCGACGTAACTTTATTCTTTCATGAGTTATTTACAAGTTTCTGCCCACTTATAAACTGTGTTCAATGTGCTGCCCATTGTGTTGGGCTGTCAATGCAACCCTCTTCTCCCACTCTTCACACATTGATAGCAACATCGCAAGAGAAATGCCAGAACAGGCATCCAGTATCCATAGTTTCAGGTGCTGCACATCTCGTATCTGCACACCATAGACAATTGGCTTCAGATGACCCCAAAGATAAAAGTCTAAGGGGGTCAGATTGGGAGACCTTGGGGGCCGTTCAACTGACCCACGACGACCAATCCACTTTCCAGGAAACTGCTCAGGGTGTTTCGACGTAACTTTATTATTTGCAAGTTTCTCTTTGTTCACAGCTATTGACATGTCGAAGAGGTTAACACGTGAGGAGCGGATCGAAATTGTGTTGATATGTGGTGAATGCAGTAACTGGGTCATTGCAGCAGATTTCAATGTAAGACACCCTACGAGACCACCCATCTCCCATGCTGCAGTTAGTAAACTGCTTGCTAAGTTTCGTGAAACTGGTTCAGTGTTGGATTTGCCAAAATGTGGACGCAAGAAAACTGTCACTAATGAAGAAACATCAGTGGCTGTCCTAGCTTCTTTCGGCAAGAACCCACAGCGTAGCACTCGCCGCATGTCACTGGAGAGTGGCATTAGTCGAATATCCCTTCAGCGGATATTAGCTACTCACAAATGGCACCCTTACAAACTCCAGCTACTGCAGCATCTCAACGAGGATGACCCAGATCGGCGCACAGAATTTGCAGAATGGGCAAAACAAAAATTGGAACAGGACCCTCAGTTCACGCAGAAGATTTTGTTCAGTGATGAGGCAAACTTTTATGTGAATGGTGAAGTTAACAAACAAAACCACCGCTATTGGTCTGGCACTAACCCACATTGGATGGATCCCTCCAAGACTGTTGGAACAACAAAAGTGATGGTTTGGTGTGGTATATGGGGTACAACGATAGTGGGTCCATTCTTCATCAATGGAAACCTCAAGGGCACTGGATATTTGAAATTGCGACATGATGATGTGTTTCCCTCTTTATGCACTGAAGCTGGCATGTTCCCTGAGTTTTTCCAGCAAGATGGTGCACCACCACATTATGGGTGCCAGGTCCGAGCAGTTTCCTGGAAAGTGGATTGGTCGTCGTGGGTCAGTTGAACGGCCCCCAAGGTCTTCCAATCTGACCCCCTTAGACTTTTATCTTTGGGGTCATCTGAAGCCAATTGTCTATGGTGTGCAGATACGAGATGTGCAGCACCTGAAACTATGGATACTGGATGCCTGTTCTGGCATTTCTCTTGCGATGTTGCTATCAATGTGTGAAGAGTGGGAGAAGAGGGTTGCATTGACAGCCCAACACAATGGGCAGCACATTGAACACAGTTTATAAGTGGGCAGAAACTTGTAAATAACTCATGAAAGAATAAAGTTACGTCGAAACCAAGCACACCATTGTTTTTCTTGTGACATTACAAATAAGTTTGATGTGTCACATGGCCCTCTTCCTATTGAAAAAACAAAAGTTGTATCCAAGATGGCCGACTTCTAAATGGCCACCATGGTCACCACCCATCTTGAGGAGTTTGCCCTCTCACATATACTAATGTGCCACAAACAGGACTTTAATGTCACCAACCATTCCCATTTTATTACGGTGTATCCATATAAATGGCCCACCCTGTAGTTACTATAGTTAGGATTTTTCAATAATTATTTATCATTTATTCATGGTGGGAGGTTTTTCTTTATCTTTTGAATGTCGCTGGCAATGTCTGCCCCTCTTTCTCCCACCCCTCCCAAATCACCCGCCATCCTTCAGTTGACTCTCTCCACTTCACTTACCTACTCCTCCCTCTAGCTTTAATAAACCCCATCAAACCTCTCATAAACTTTGATCAAATACTTCAAACCATGTCTTTGACAACCTGCATACACAGTCAAGTACCATCAGTTGGCAAATGCGGTCATTCCCTTAACTTATTACTAGTCTATAATCCCCAGAAGGCAGCTGAATGGAGATTAATGTCTTGGTAATGGTCATTCAGGTATCACTCTGCATTTAAGACTGTAAAGAGGGGGGTATCCACCTTGTAGACTCAATCTGTTAAGGGTCACACTAGAGGGTTTAAATTGCTCCTTTCGAGAGATATCATCTGGCTTGAGAACAGTCACATGACTGATTGTGTTGTGGTTATTTTAGAGTTTAGCTCCTCTGTCTCTCTCTGCTTTCATCATTTCAGTTTTCTTAGATACAAGAATATTTCATTATGGCGTTGTCATGGTCCCTGTGCCCTGCTGGTCAATCCTCTATTGGGCAATATGTTTGTGGTTTGTTTGCTCTCTCGCCCTCTCTCTCTCACTCTCTCTCTCTCTCGCCAAGGCGATGCTCACTGCGGGCTCCCGCTGCTGGCCCACACACCTGCTCATCACCACACCGGCTGCTGATCCCAGCTGATTACTGCACTACTTAGATGGCGAGTCTGCACTAGTCTTCGCTGGATCGTTGAACTATCAGCGTCAGTCAAACTTGTGTATCTGCCAACCTGTATCTTGAAAGCCCTTTGTTATTATCCCGCTAACCCGACCTTTTGTGTTTAGATCGTTTTTGGAACCGGATTCTGAGAGGAGTGACTGAGGAGGAGCTTTTTGTACAGAAAGTGTGGAGCACCTTTTCCCCTAACCCTGTTTCCCACGGACCCTGGCGACCCGGACCCGTTTCCCCTGCACATTGTACATAGCCACTTGGTGATTGTGTTCACTGTAAATAAACGCACTGTTCTTCGCTTTAAAGGAAACCCTGGCCTGCGCCTGAGTCTCTTTCGGAACCCCTAACAGGCGTTATCTAAAGCCTCTAATTAAAAACTAAATGTTGAGTACTATGAAGCTCTATTTTGAATACACAGTAGTGTAGTTGTTTATTTTTATCACATAATCTGAGAAACCAGAGTTATGTATGAAAAAAAAATATCTAAAAACCTGTATTTACCCCCTGACATTTTAAAGCGTTTGTGGTTAGCATAGCAGCTCTGAGCTTTGGTTAGAGGGTTCAAGGTTTTAAAGCCAGAGCAATCTGAGAATCTGAAGAAACCCTTTGGGTTGAAAGTCATGCAACAGAAAGGTTCCAGCAGACCACTGGGACCCCAAATTTATGATTGCAGAGGCGAGCATGTCAAAAAGGACATGTAGAAAAAATTTCAGTTCTAAAAATTGTCACATCACTCAGCAAAAACATCACTTAATGAGTATTTGGACTTGTCTGTTATTATAAATGGAAGAATATCAGGTGATAGAAGTATGACCTTAAGAATCTCAAATCCTAATTGAACCCAGTAGTCCATATCTCTTTGTGGCTGAAGCTGAAGCTGTTTCCAGATTCTTGGCAGAGAGGCAAGCATGCTCTCAATACGCCTGGCTTTTTGAACACAATCTTGTTACTTAATTTATCAGTGAATTTCATGAATAACAGAAATTCGAGGCACCGCCAAGGGCTGAAATGTGTTCACTGCGGAGTTTGGGGTTTTTTGCATTTCTTTCCTTTTTGCTGTAGTTATGTGGCAATACACATAGTTTTATGATTTGCTGAGGATCACGGTCTCTAATTACTTTAACCCAGCCTTAAAACACTGAAATGCCTCCTTTATGTTTAGTTGAAAGCTTTGGTCCTTGTGGAGTTTCAGCTCTACAGTTACTGTAGGTGGCTGTTATGGTGAAGGAAGGACTGAACCTGAAAGTAAAGATCCTTTTTTACTGGCAATATACTAAAAGACACACAATTTGTGTTCCACTAGCTGATGTGTTTGTTTACTGAGTTAATGTGATTTGTAGTACGTACTGAGATTTGGTTTTCAGCCAGGTGTCATCCACATACCTGAACCAATGACTTAGAGGTGTTCTAGGGTAGGATAACAAAGCCCTCTTTTTCACTTCTTCCATGTAAAAGTTGGCCACAGTTGGTGAAACTGTGGAACCCATGGTACACCCATGTTTTTTCCTGTAGTAATGACCCTTGTATGTGAAATCTGTGGAATGAAGACACACTTGGTCCGTGCTGAGAGTGGTCCTGTTGCTGATGTTGGGGTCATCTGGTAATCTCTTATGAACTACCTCCAACACTTCAGTTACTTGAACACAACTGAGAAAAGATGTAACATCATACGAGACCATTGTTTCACCTGCCTCCATAATGACACCTCTCACCTTCCCAACAAAATCCAAAGTGTTCTGAATGTGGTGTTTAGAAATCCAAATTAACCACTGATTAGTTGTTATTGATAACTGGTCATTGATCAGTGGTTGTTAATCAATGGTCATGACCATATGCATATTAATGATCAAGAAACTGACCTCACAGCCCATTGTTCGTCAGTGGTGTTGGTTTCAGTCATTACCCACATAGCAAGCAGGTCTGGCCCGGATCTGGTATCAAGCCGGCACTGCTGGGTGACTTCTGGCATGATAAGATGTATGTCATGCAGATATGGGCCAGGCCTGGCATAGATGGCACTGTCTATGTGATGGCATTTCATATCTGGCTCGATTGTGGTTTGGGTTATGTGGCCCAGGCTCATAGAAAACAGGCCTAGCCCGGATCTGGCATCAAGTTGGCACTTCTGACTGACTGGTGTCATGGCAGGGTGTATGTCAACCAGATGTGGGCAAGGTCTGGCAATGATGGCATTATTTATGTTCCTATTTTCTTATTTTAGTTAGAAGACCCAAATGCCATGTTGCAATACTATACTTCTATGGTAGAAAATGTTTCAAATCCAGGTTTGACAGGTTTGTGAGTGTACACTTTATCCAAAACCTAGTGACAGTTTACTCATCGTTGCCAGTGCATGGCTGTAGCTCAGGCGGTAAAGCAGGTCACCGACTGATCAGAAGGTTAGTGGTTCGATCCCTGGCTCCTCCAGTCTGCATGTCAAGAGTGCAAATGTGTATGAATGTAGTTAGAAAGCTCTCAGTTAAAAGAAAGTGTGTGATTAGGTGAATGTGGCATGTTGTATAGAGCACTTTGAGTAATCTGGGAGAGTAGAAAAGCTCTATATAAGAATCAGTCCATTCACTGTCTGAACAGATTTTTGTTATGTTACTTTTGCATGTTCTGGCACATGTTGTTATCACATGGCTTGATTAAGGTACACATTAGGCTGATATCTGGGGCCAGAGCTGAAACTGTTCAGGGCCAGCAGTGTGTCTGCAACTGGCACCGTGGCTGCACACCACTTACAGATGGCTAACATACCGCAAAGAATGACGGCCCTTTGGTGGCCCAGATCAGGTTTGCCTGATGTAATCCACACATGGGCCAGCACAGGACGACCAGTGTGTATGCAACTGGCCTTGTGCTGGCCCATGTGTGGGCCACCTCTGGCACACCAGGTCTGGGCCACCAAAGGGCCGTCATTCTTTGCAGTATGTGGGCCATGTGTAAGCACATTGTGTGGGCCAGATCTGGGCCATACCAATTTTGCTATGTGGGTATGTACTGTTTATATGGTTGGAGAAACATGCAGTCAACTGAAACTGAAGAAGTCACTTGGATGAGTGACAAAACGTTTCTCCCACTAAACGTCCAGATAAAGAGAATCAACTTTTTGGGATTTCCTTACCTGGATGATTGAGCATGCATTAAGATATACTTAACAGACCTTTGCTTAAAGCTGAGTGCTTCAGAATTGTGAAATATTTAAAAAGTCTACCATAACATTATTTAAGGTTTTCCTTTTATATCCAGCATATAGGTTTGAATACTCTGAAATATTTGTCTTTGAAGCAATGAAGAGTGAAATGATCAAAATTCCATTATAGAATATACACCGAACATACTTTGATTTTAACTACACACTAAGCAAATATTGGTAAGAACTTTTACGCATCTTATCTCTGCATCCAGTCTCACTTGTCAGTGTCCTAGGTTTCTTCACATATGAGTGAAAATCAAGACTTATCAGTAGAAGTCAACCGATTAATTAACTAAGTTTTCATACCTATGGTGAAATAATACTTGCTTCAGATAGCTTAAAGGTGAAAAGATCTTCTAGGGAAAACTATGCCTATGTATTCTCATTAGTGGAAATGTACAAGCTACCAAGATTTGCACAAAAGCTGTGCCCCACTCTGAGAATACAAATAAGAAATACCAATAGTCCAGAGTTCATATACTGCAGGGAAAAGAACTTTCATGAAACATGTGAAGTAACGTTTAATTAAAAAGGAAAGGGGCCTTTTAATAACAAATCTAGTAATTAAAAAGCCAAGCCCCCTTGGAAACGTGGTGAAGAATGTTCTTGTGAAATAGCTGAATCCATACATTTACTGTGACAAACTGACACATACACACCGGTGCGTGGGAAGAGGGATAAGACTGTGAGGGGATTAACATGTAGTGACATGAGGGTGCTTTCAAAATGGATTGTTTATAGTGAGAGAAGGCTGCAAAGAAAAGAAGAACATCACATTTCTGGTGTATTGTGAATGTGTTTGTTTCTTAAAAGAGTGACAAAATTATGGTAAGTGGAGACAACAGTAGTCAGTGAGGCACGCCCACACTTTATTAACCTCTGCTTTTCTGTGTGTGATTTGAGAGATGCCACGGAAGAAACCATGTGGATCTCTGTGGGATGCTTGTCAAGGCGCAAAGTCTGTCTCTGCATAAAGAAACAAAACTGAGAACAATGTGTTTCTCAGAGAGAAATATTGATTTTTGATTATTTCATTTATGAATAGGAAGCCATGATGGCAGGTGCTTAATTATATTGCATGACCGACTTTATGACTGATCCTTCTGTTTCTTGTTAGACAGAACTTTGCCTGTAATTATAATACTGCTGCATTAAGTGTTAACAATTAAAACTCAAACATTTCCAGCTAAGCTGCAAACAATAAGAATATAAACAAGCAACAAATATGTTTGCCTTATAGTTAAGTACCATTTAAATCCTTCTTTTTATATTTAATCAAAAAGATGTCTCAGAAGTTTTCTTGTGCAGGCTGTGCTTTGAGCGATTAAACCCCTAAATCTGTAGAATTAATTAACTCTAGTGTGATTTTACACATTGATTTAAACCACCTTAAGACCTTAAGGTCTTTTAAACAAGGATTGGTCAGTGCATTATAATTATCACTTGTGGAGGGATATATTGAGTATTAAATAGCAGTATTATAAATGCATGTTTGTTTACTAAATCCCTTTGTTTATGTTGCACCCTCAGAGAGACATGACTCCATTCTCCTTTTTCTTGCAACTTTATTCTCCTCAGTTCAGGTTTGGAGTTTACAGGCAGAATAGCGTATCATCAGCAAAACATCGCTCTCTCACGTCTCAGACACTGTTTTTTTTCTGCGCTTACTGATGACATCACACATCTGAACTCTGACCTCCTGGAGCCAGTAAACTACAAAAATTAACTAGAAATGTGTCCAAAAACAAAAAACAATTAAATAAGAATAGTCGTTAAAGATTTTCCCCACAATTCAGAAAAATTTAAGTTTTATAACTACTTTTAGAGCGCAATATTTACAAAACTCCAAAATTCACATAAGTGATCATATCGGTGGTGATTTTTAGAAAACCAGTGCTCACTGACAACATGCAATCAATTTGGCCTGAAAAATAACGTGAAATAGTCATGAAAGAGCAATCTATTTGTTCAAATTGTCACAATGTTTTTCCTAAAAAAACAGCATGCCTTTGAAATTGAATTCTAATGAGAAGTGTACAACCGTTGCAAGAGCTTGGTTCGCATTGCCGGCAATAAGTCGGACTCGTTCCTGGTGGGTGATGGGCTTCGCCAAGGCTGCCCTTTGTCTCCGGTTCTGTTCATAATTTTTATGGACAGGATTTCTAGGCGCAGCCAAGTGGCGGAGGGCTTTCGCTTTGGTGGCCTCAGAATCTCATCTCTGATTTTTGCAGATGATGTGGTTCTGTTGGCTTCATCGGGTGAAGGCCTCCAGCTCGCACTGGAACGGTTCGCAGCCGAGTGTGAAGCAGCGGGAATGAGGATCAGCACCTCCAAATCTGAGGCCATGGTTCTCAGCCGGAAAAGGGTGGAGTGCCCACTCCGGGTCGGGGATGAGTTCCTGCCCCAAGTGGAGGAGTTCAAGTATCTCGGGGTCTTGTTCGCAAGTGATGGGAGAAGGGAGTCGGAGATCGACAGACGGATTGGGGCTGCAGCTGCAGTAATGCGGACGTTGCACCGGTCCGTCGTGGTGAAGAGGGAGCTGAGTGTAAAAGCGAAGCTCTCAATTTACCGGTCGATCTACGTCCCTACCCTCACCTATGGCCACGAGCTGTGGGTAGTGACCGAAAGAACGAGATCGCGGATACAAGCGGCAGAAATGAGCTTCCTCCGAAGGGTGGCTGGCCTCTCCCTTAGAGATAGGGTGAGAAGTTCAGCCATCCGGGAGGGGCTCAGAGTAGAGCAGCTGCTGCTCCACATCGAAAGGAGCCAGCTGAGGTGGTTCGGGCATCTGACAAGGATGCCC